>NW_018743262.1:0-1440063 GCF_001683475.1 Chenopodium quinoa | reverse complement strand
TATTTCATGTATTTGTCCATAATTGCCGTTGGGCCAAGGTGTAGCATTACCTAGACCTTAGCGCAACAGTCTCTTTGTTGTATTCGGTGAAACCTCATAGGTTGGTGCTTCACTGATTTCCTGATTTAGTTGCTGAGGGCTCTTTTGCTCTCCTTCTCCATATTGTGCTTAGCAGGAGCCTTGGTGAGCTTTGCTCCTCCTATCCTGTTTACTTTGGATGCTTGTGCACTATGTATTGTACTTGATTTTTGTAGAGACTGGTTTGATTAGTTTATTCTACTATGCGTTATTTAATCTGCCATGCTGAGACTTATATGTGTTGATAAGGTTTTTAACCTGCTCCTTTATGTCATTCAGCTTGTTTTGCTGTGACTTATTTCTGTCGTTAAGCTTGTTTATGCGTGACTTGTCATTTTGTACCTGCTTACTTCTTTTCGTAAGGGCTTATTGTATGTCTGTCTCATCCTTTCCTCTCCCCCTCAAAGAGGTGGGCTAAGTGAGACTAAGAGAACCTTAGTGTTGCCCACGTAGCTCATCTTCTTCATTTCCCCTTTTCTCTCTTGCTTAAGTTGAAGGTGTTAGGCCTCCCCCTCAGGCGTCCCCGAGGTGGTGCCCTGTTTTTCTTTGAGCAGGTGAGGTGAGGTTTTAGGGAGGGATGCTTTAACTTGTCATTTTAACGGTACTTTGCCACTTTTTGCTAGAGTGCTTCTTGCCTCTAACACTTTATAATTATTCTTGTTTGACTTCTACATGTTAGCCTATGATGCTAGGGCATAACATATTAAATAGATTTACGCAAAATACTCCTCACGCAGAGGCTTGTATTTCATTGAATAAAAATGGCTCAAATGCCTTAATTAACATAACATGAACTGAATAAAGGTTTTATCAAACTTGAAACTACTACATTTGTTTTTTCAAGATTTTTAAACAAAATATTTCTTTAGCATATCGACATTGAAACTTTTTCTTAAGACCTGACCTTCTTGATCTGCAAGGAGGAATGCTCCTTGTTCAACTTGCTCGTGAACGATGAAAGGGCCTTCCTAATTCGCTGACAACTTTCCATGCTGATTTCCTCTTCCCACTGCTGTTGTCCTTCTTAGGACTAAATCTCTAGGAAGAAGCTCTCTATGCTCGACCCTCTTGTTTAAAGCTTTTGACATCATGCTCTTCTGGGCTGCTAGCTTGAGAGCTGCTTTTAGCCATAATTCGCTGACAACTTTCCATGCTGATTTCCTCTTCCCACTGCTGTTGTCCTTCTTAGGACTAAATCTCTAGGAAGAAGCTCTCTATGCTCGACCCTCTTGTTTAAAGCTTTTGACATCATGCTCTTCTGGGCTGCTAGCTTGAGAGCTGCTTTTAGCCATACTTCTGGCAGGAAATCTAGCTCTTCCAGCATGCGCTTTTCGTTTCCTTGTTGCTCATAGTGTTGTATACTCAGGCTTGGAATTTTCACCTCTACTAGGATGACTACATCAGCCCCATAAGCTAGAGTGAAAGGGCTTTTACCAGTGGACTCCTTCTCACTGGTTCTGTTTTCCCACAGGACCACTAGGACTAGGTCTGCCCATAGGCCTTTGTATTCCTCCGGCTTCCTTTGCAAGGCTGTTAGGATCAGCTTGTTTGCTACTTTTGCTTGGCCATTACTCTGCGGATGGCAAACTGAGGCACTTGCATACTTGGTGCCCATGTCTTCCAGGTAGTCCTTGATGGTGTCATAGTCGAACTGACATCCATGATCGAAGACTATGCACTGTGGCACACCGAATCTTGTGATGATGATTTTCCATATTAATGTCCTTACTTGGATTGCCTTTATGTACTTAGTAAGTTAAGCTTCTATCCTCTTTGTAAAGTAATCAACTGCCACGATGAGATACTTCTTGCCTGCTGACCCAGTGGAGAAAGGTCCCAATATGTCCATTCCCCACTAAACAAACGGGATCGGGCTGAGGATTGGAGTTAGATCATTTGCCGGTTGGTTTATAACTGGTGAATACTTTTGACACTTGTCGCATTTTTTTACATATGCTAGCTCGTCTTGCGTGTGAGTTGGCCAATATGCCCCGCTTCTGAGGACTTCTACTCCAAGTGCCTTTCCACCAATGTGGTTAGCGCATATTACCGAGTGGGCTTCTTCCATAATGCCTTCCTACTCCCACTCAAGGATGCACCTCAGCGGTGGTATTGAGAAGCCTTTCTTTTTTAGCTCCCCATTCATCACCACATACCAATTGGCGTCCTTCTTAACCTTCTTAGCTTGTACTTCGTCATTGCGCAGCGAGCCATGAACTTTGTACGCCAGAATGTCTTAAAACCAAGCCCTCTGTTGTCCAATGCAGTTTACGTGCTCCTTTTCAGTAATATTGCTTTCCTCTAGGACTTCAACCATCACTGTCCTTGTGAGGCTCTATAATGTTGAACTGACTAACTTAGATAAAGCGTAAGCTTGGGAATTTCCTGCACTGGGAACTAAGTCTATCTGAAAGTGGACTAGCTGAGCTGCCAGCTCCTTTACTTTAGTTACATATTTCAGCATGTTGGCTTCTCTAATCTCGTACGCTCCCTTCAATTGGTTGGCTACGAGCTTAGAATCAGTTTGCGGATGCACTTTGCGGGCTCCCACTGCGATGCTCATACGCAGGCCTGCCAGTGCTGCTTCGTACTCCGCTTTGTTGTTTAATGCTTTGAACTTTAACTTTATGGCGTACTCGAATACATTTCCTTTTGGAGATGATATTATGAATCCTGCTCCATTTCCCGTTAGGGCTAAGGATTCATCTACTTCCACCTTCCAGACCCCAATATAATCCTCTTTCTCTAAATAGGAGGCTTCCACTATAAAGTCCGCTAAAGCTTGTGCCTTGATGGCTGCCCTAGGTTTGACCTCGAATTCGTACTCAGAAAGTTCAATTGCTCACTTTAGGAGTCTGCCTAATGCATCCATTTAATGTAACGCTTTTTTCAGTGGGTGATTTGTGAGGATTTGTATTACATGCGCGTCAAAATACGGTTTTAGTTTCCTTGTTGTGGTGACCACTGCGAAGTCCAGCTTCTCTACCAATGGGTACCGTTATTCTGCTTCAGTCAGTACATGGCTCACGAAGTATATTGGCCTCTGCTGCTTTTGTCTTTCCACCAGCAGCACGGGTGCGATTGTCTGTATTGATGCAAAGATGTACAGTTGCAACATTTCCCTCTGTTCCGGGCTGATTATTGTTGGGAGCTTAGTTAGATGCTCCTTAATACCCTCAAAGGCTTCTTTTTCTTTAGCTCCCCACATAAATTCTTTGTTCCCTTTCAGTAGCTGATAGAACGGTAGAGCCTTATCCGCTGATTTGCTAATGAACCTGATCAGCGCGGAAATTCTGCCTGTCAACCGCATGATATCCTTGATGCACTTAGGCTCTGGCAGGTTTAGGATTGCTTTAACTTTTTCTAGATTTGCGTTTATCCCTCTCTCGCTGATAAAAAAGCCTAAGAACTTTCCTAAGCTCACCCCAAAGACACATTTCTTCATGGTGAGTTTGATTTTATACTTGTTTAGGGTGGCAAATGTTTCTTCAAGATCCATGATGTGCCCTGCCTGCGTGACGCTCTTAACAATTAAGTGGTCAACATACACTTCAACATTTCTACCCTTCTGGTGTAGGAATACTCTATCCATTGCCTTTTTAAAGGTTGCCCCAGCATTCTTCAGCCCGAAGGGCATAGCGATGTAATTATACACTCCCCCTTTGGTGATGAATGCGGTTTTTTGCCGATCTGGTTCATGTAGGCGGATCTGATGGCACCCTAAGAAGGCGTCCATGAAGCTTAGTAAGGCATGCCCGCTGGTTGAGTCTACTAGATGATCGATCCGTGGCAGAGGGTAATAGTCTTTTGTGCATGCTTTATTGAGATATGTGAAATCAACACACATTCTCCATTGGCCATTTGTTTCTTCACCATGACCACGTTGGCTAACCACTCTGGGTAGTCACAAGGTTCAATGAATCCCGCCTCTAAGAGTTTCTCCACCTCCTCCTGGATTTTTTTTGATTTTTCTCCGTGGAGAAGCTTCGCTTTTTCTGCATAACTGGCTTAATATCCTCCTTCACATTCAGCCTGTGTACCATGACCGCATGGGCAATTCCGGGCATCTTAGCTGCGAAAAATGCGAAAATATCCTTGTTCTTCCTCAGCAGCTCTATGAGGTGTACCCCTACTCCTGGATCAATGTCTTTCCCAATTTTCACCGTTCTGGAGGGGTCACCTTCTGTGAGCTCGACTATGACATGCTCCGCACTGGAAAGTGGTCTAGCTATCTAATCTTTTGCAGGCTCATAGTTTTCCATTGCTAACTTCTGTTTATTCTTTTCCCTATGATATTCTTCACGCTTCCTTTTCCTTGACTTCCTCTCAGCCTACTCAGGGGGCCTTCTCTTTGAGCAAGGCTGCTATCTGGTTTTTGTGGGCTGCTTTAGGGCAGTTATGTAACATTGTTGAGCTGTTTTCTTGCTTCCCTTGAGCTTTACTAATTGTCCCTCATTAGTTGTGTAGGCCATGGCAAGGTGATAGGTGGATACCACTCCGCCTATCTTGTAGATGAGTGGTCTTCCCATGATCACATTGTAGGGTGAAGGAGAGTTTATCATAAGGAATTCTGCTCCAACATCACGCCTTCTTGATCTCTCTCCTACCCGGACTGAGAGCTCGATTATGCCTTCCGGGTTTAACCCTGATCTATTAAACCCGGTGACTTCGTAACTCACCCTCTTTAGATCCTTCTTGTCCAACTTCAGCTCGTTGAACGCGTTAATGTATGTGATGTTGGCTGAGATGCCTCCATCTATCAATATCCTATCCACTTCCCAGTTTGCAATTCTCACTATCATTACCAGTGGGTCATCATGAGGGTAAATTATGTCGTTCTGGTCATGCTCGTCAAACATGGCTCGTGGTGCGAGAGAAGAGGTGGCCATCTATGCTTCTCATTGTCGTTTATCTGATGTATCATCGTCCGCAGGTCACCCCGTGCTCTGTTAACTGTTCCTCCATGCACTGGTCTTCCCCACTGATCACATATGCCCTGCTTTTTGGCTTGCCATCTCTGTCTCCGTCTCCAGCGGGACCCCTATGACCTCCTCTGCGGTCAGCGCGGCCTGTTCTATCCTCGTCCCTCCTTCAGGGAGGGTCATCGCGCTGCTGAAACTGATTCAGGTACCCTCTCCTGACTAAATCTTCTATGTTATCCCTCTAGTGTGTGCATTCCTAAGTGGTGTGGCCATGGTCTCTGTGGAAGTCACACCACTTGCTGGTATCACGGTTCCTATTGACCATCCTTGGGGGTCTTTGGCACTTATCATCAATTTTATTCACGCTGAATATATGAGACCTTGAGTGGTTTAGTGGGGTATATTGGTCGAACCTCCCAGACCTTGGCCCTCTCTTGGGGTCTGACCTTCTCACCCCCACTACTCTGTCTACTTCTATGTGACTTTGCTCGGCCCTGCTCGGTTGGTCAGCCCTGGGTGTTTTCTTTGCCCGGGTGACCTCTACTCGCTTAACTGAGTCACCTGGTGCCTTCCTACTCAGCATTGCTCTGTCAGTCTTGTCTTCTTTGATGAACTCGTGCGCTTTACCTAGCGCTTCAACAAGTGTTTTGAGGCTCTTACGCCCCATATACGCTCTGATTGGTGAGCCTTGTAGTAAGCCTCTCTACATTACTAGTAGTGCTACCTCTTGACACATATTTGGGATGGTTGTTGTCTCTTTATTGAATCTGGTTATAAACTCCCTCAGGGGCTCATCTTTCCCTTGAACTAATGACATCAGCCCGGTTATCATTTCAGTTTGGTCTACTAGGGTTATGAAATGATCCATGAACATTCTCTTCAGTTGGTTATACGAGTATATGGAACATTTGGGAATAGCTCCATACCACTCCCCTGCCAGCCGTCTAGGGTCGGCGGGAACGCCTTACACCAGACTGAGTCCATCATAAAATAAAATACCATGTGGTTCTCAAAAGCTGATATGTGGCTTTTGGGTGTTGTTGTTCGGTTGTATTTGCAGCTCGACATCTTTACCTTCTCCATTGGTTCTTCTAGAATCTCCCGGCAAAATGGGGAATCATCTGGAACAACCTGGATTCGCGCTCGTTTGTCTCTCACTGAGCTAGGTCCCCGCTCTAAGGTTGGCGATCTGCTGCGGGGGACCAGCTTCTCCTGGCTGACCTAAGTCGGAGTTATTTCCTCCACGCTCCATTATCGATTCAGATTACGAGCTTCCAACTCCAATACCCTCTCCCTCAGCTGAATGAGCTCCTTTTGCTCATGGGTGAGGGCTGAGGAAGTCGGCTGCTTAGTTAGGGGCTCCGCAGTTGCCGTTGTCGGTGACGAATTCGCCTCCTTACCCATTTTTCTAAGGACCGTCGTCATTGCTGCCAGTTTCTCCTTACTGCACTTAGAGAGGTTCTGCAGGATGGTTGACATATTTACGGGCGGCGGTTTCTGGGTTACAGGTGTTGAAACAATGAGTTCATTGTTTGCGCCAGTTAACGACATTCCGTAATTGAAAATGGAACTGGATCCTGCCGGATTGACTGGTTTAAAAGACGCTTTAGCTGCAGCCGATGTCGATCTGATGGGGTTGGATTTCTAAGAGATGGTCGATTTGGGATTTCTGGTGGATCCTTTAGGATCGAGGGTTACTGAGGGTGTTTTTTGTGGTGTTTGGTTGGTGTCATTAGCTTTGGACATGGGTGTCGGTACAGTTTCTTCCCTGGCCATGGTGGTTAGTTAAGTAGTCCCTAGCTCAGCTGGTGAACCTTAGGTTAGATGATCCTTCCCCTCCTTCCCCCTCCTTCTAGCGCCAATTGTTCCAGGTATGGATCCAAGGGTTCTGCCAGGTGAGCTGGGTCCCATCAACAACCTACACAAGGCAACACACGTAAATTACCCTCGAGGGTGGCTCGAGGAACCCCCCTCCGAAGCTTAAGTTAGAGAGTGTTTAGAGAGAGAAAGTGTACTTAGAGAGATGTAGAAAGTATAATAACTTGAGTGTGTAACCCCTTTTCCGTTGTAATTTACCCACTATTTATAGGCGTACCATCTCCTTCGTATAGTGTTCAGCCTGGTCAGCCCTGCGGGCTGACTCCACCAGGCTGATGTGCCCTCCTTAATTGCTTTCTCGGTAGTGAGTGCGCACCATGGGGCTGGGCGATAGTTCAGCAGGAGCTATCCTATACAACCCTAATTGTCATTGTCTAATTTTTCCCCCTTTTTGTTGTTGTAATTACGTTCTTGGTTGTTTTCCTTAATTCCTTCATTGTTCCTGTCTTTCTAAACTGATCTTTGAATTTCGGTGCCCCGTTGCTTTTTTCTTCTCTATGTGGCCTTTTTGTCTTTGTAGATTTTGTAATGTCCGACGCTTCTGTTAGTCATAACATAAGTGAGCCTCAAGTGGCCACTAAATCGGATTCTCCTACCTAATCATCTCCTTCAGGTGAGCGCCAAGCGCACACTCCTCGTGTTTCTCGTTCTTATTCCCCAACTCCTGTAAAAACGGTTATGCCTTTTTATTGTCCCCCCGATGCGGGCGGGACGGGTACTGCTACGACTCCTACTACTGCATCTGGGTCAGGCAGTAGTCGTCCCGCTAAGGGTAGTGCTTTTTTCCCTATTCTACGCAACCTTATCCTGATTTCTTTGATCCCTACTGTGAGCGGGTGCTTATTAAGGATGGGATTCCTTTGTCCCACCTCACCCAATTAAGGCTGCGCACAATGCGACATAAGATGTTAGCCGATGCCGTTAAGGCTAATCCCCCTGACGTGTCTCTTGTTAGTTTTTCTTGGCTTGATGACATGGCTGATATGAATCAGTTTTATCATTATGTATTGCGGGGTGGCAGCGTCGAGACTTCATCACCCTCTCCCTCTCCAGCTGTCCAATCAGGCAGGTTTGACTAAGTCACAAGGTGATCGTTCTCTTTTCGATTGCCTACCTACTTCTGTTGCGGAGCCTGGAGAGGAAGGCAAGACTGAGTTCTTTCTGGATGACAAGTGGTATGGGCCCAAGAACTGCGTGCTGGATTCCAGCTGGTGCAAGGACGCTAAAAAGTTGAACCTTACTTCTGTTGGGAAGAAGTTTTATGGTTTTGGTGAGGGCTATAAGTTTATCTTTCCCTCTGATGGTGCAAAGCTATCTGCTCCCCTTGATAGGCATATTGTCGTGTTTGCGTGTCAACTGGATTTGGGTCTGAGGTTTCCCTTTGACCCTACTCTGGAGAAGGTGTTCCGTGCTTTCAATATTTTCATATCCTTGCTGCATCCTGCTTCTCTTCATACTTTGATTTGCCTACTATGGTTCCTCCGGTTTCGGAGGTACCCTGAGTCTTTGCACCTGTTCAAGTCCCTAATGAGCCTGAAGAGGTCAGCTTCAGGGACAGAGTCTGGGTGGTACTACGTTGCTCCCAAGAAAGGCAGGGTTCTATCTTACCTAAAGCTTAGTCGCTTAAGGGATTGGACTGGCAAGTTTTCTTGGTGAAGGTGCCCTCTTCTTTTGCTGCGCCACACAATTTCAGGGAGATTCGTACTAACATGGCTGGGGTTACTGTTTCCTCCTACGAGTCTGCCTGGGAGATGAAAGCCTTCGATTCCTTGCAGGGAGCAAGGACTGGTGATTAAAAGTTTCCCAAGATTTGGCTGCCCAACTCTATATACATTGTGGGCAACAAGCAGCTCTCTACCATGCTTTTGTCTTATATACATGAGGCTGGTAAGCTTTTGGCCTTCTTTTATTCCGTTTTTTTTTTCTTCTTTGATTTGTTCCTTATGTTATTTTATTTTCGTGTTTTCTCCTTTTCAGGTTATGACAAGTTGGACAAGCGCATCCTTTGGCTGGCTGAAAAATGGAGGGACCCTTTGACTGCTACTCCAGACAATCTGATAGGGTAAAGTCGTATCCCCTAATCAAAAATAATTACCTAAGTCCTCTAACTAAAGTAGATAGGGAAGTAGGGTCGAACATAACTCCACAGGGAAACAAGTCTTTTTACTCCGAATTGATTATTATAATCTAAATTATCTAAGATACCAATATTATTGTGAATAAATTCTATACTACGGAGAATAAGGTCGAAAGAAATAAAGTAGGGAAAAATCAAATTATAAAAGAGCTAGGGCATAGGTGCACTAATAAACAATATTCCAGGGCAAATAATAATAAGCAATTATCAAGCATTGGTTAATCAGATTATAAAGGGCTTTCGCTACGTATTATAATCATAGAGTTAATTTACCGGTATTAAATCTCATCTATCGAATCTCGACTTAACCATTTATAAATTAGTGCGCCTATTGAAACTAAGCCTAAACATCAATTCTCATCTGTCGAATCTCGAATTAATATTGCTAAACTCATACAACTAAATCTGGCCAAACCTAATTGCATAGCATTAAATCAATCAATAGGAAATTAACCAAGCATTGATAATTAACAATCACAAAATTACGCTTTCATATCATTTATTAGATCCCCATAAACCCTTGAAATAAAACTACTCAAGCATCATCATAACAAAACTAATCAAATAAATAAAGCAAAGCATAATCAAAGAAGTAAGTAAAATAGCTGAAATTAAAAGAGAAGAAATTGTTACCAAAAGAAAACTGGATTAATGGAAGTAATTAAGAACAAAAGTTGAGAGAGAATTTAAGAGAGAGAAATATCCTAAGTAGAGAGAGAAATTCTAAGAAAGAAGGTAATAAAAAATTACGTACAAATCTCCTACTTAAACATTCCCTAAAACAAATACAAAAATTAAAACTAAACTAATAAGCTCTGAGAAAACATGCGTCCGATCGGGCAAAGGGCCGCCTGATCGGGCCCGCCTTTTTCTTCACGATCCACCTGGGCAGCCTCGCCCGATCGAGCTAACGCTCACCCGATCGGGCGCGCCTTCTTACTGGTGCTCTCTTATGCTCGCCCGCCCGATCGGGCACAAGCTTGCCTGATCGGGCCTGGTCTTCTTCTTTGAGGCTCGGATTACGATTAGGCTCCATTCCTCGGCCCAATCAAATTTTCCTCATCGGGTCTTGATTAAACGATCCAATAACCTCGGTATCTCATACCGAGCCCTTAATCATCGGCTCTCACCGATCCTGGGCTTCAAAAGTGGCCGTGTCCTTCTGGCTTCCGTAGTTGATCCATAAAACTCGGGAAAATGCTCTAAAAGTGCAATTTCCTGTAAAATACAACTAAAACTACGAAAACACTAGAAAACACTAGAAAACACAAATTACTAATAAAAGTGGCACGAAAGAGCCAAAAAAACTACTAATCATGACCAAGGGACGGGGGTAAATCACTATATAAAATGGATATATCACAATCCCCCTGAGCTTTCGACACACTAGAGGTGTATGATGACTCTTTGAAGAATGAAGTGCATTTGGCTACGGCTAAGCTGCGTGCTGTTTTTGGCACCGTGACGGCTACTAACCGCGAAGGTCCAAGTTGTGCTAAAGTAGAGCCTTTTTCCTCCACTTTTGGGAGTAGAGGCGAGACTCGGCCTGCCCCTCGAAGAGCGGCTTCAGAATCTGAGGCGTTAGTGGCGTAGGGTGCTTCTCTTGAGAAGTAGCTTGTTGCGGGAAATGGTCCTTTTTAGTGGCGATATTTAATCTATGATAATCAATGCACATATGCTACCTTGTTAAAGTTCTAGTGGGAATTAATTCATTTTTTTCATTTGTTATCACAGTCATCTCACCTTTCTTCGGCACTACCTTCACATGACTTACCCATTTGGAGTCAAAATTGGATAGATAATAGATGCATCAAGTAATTTCATAACTTCCTTCTTGACTACTTCCTGCATGTTGGGATTTAATCTTCGTTGGGGTTGAATGCAGAGCTTGTAATTGTCCTTTAGATGTATCCTGTGCATACAAAATTCAGGGCTAATACCCTTGAGATCATCAATACTGTACCCAATAGCTTTCTTATAGGTTTTGAGAACCCTTAGAAGTTGGGAAGTTTGTAGGTCAGTAAGTGCAGTACTGATGATCACGGGGTGTAGTTCCTGTTCATCCAGAAAAATAATTTTTAAATGAGAAGGGAGAGGTTTTAGCTCAGGTTTCTTGACCTCTGTAGGTTTTGATTCCAGAACTAAATTTACTACCTTCATTGTTTCCTTGGCGCTTAATTCTTTTAAGGAAAGAGCCTTTTCAATATCATGTACCTCATTACCCTAAACGCTTGCATTGTCTCTAGATAAAATCCCGGAGAGAATTTCGTCTAGGGGATCCTTCGCAAGAACCTGTGGCAAGCTATCATTACAAATATCATCCATTATATCAATTACATCAATATAGCAACAATTTTCCTCTAGCATAGGTCCTTTCAAAACCTTCCCTAAATTAACATTAACATTATCGTCACCAACAGAAAGGGTTAGTTTACCATTTTTAACATCAATAATTGCTCCTGCAATATGGAGAAAAGGCCTACCTAATATAATGGGTATTTGTGCCAACTCTGACAGGGACGTCCTCTAAAATACCTAAGGGGTATTTTACCGAACGATCTGCCATTTGCAAAGTTATATTAGTAACTTTTAATTCTCCCATATTAAGTTTAGCACAGACAGACGATGGCATGACACTAACACTAGCACCCAAATCACATAAAGCTTTATCAATATAAACATTCCCAATATGACATGGGAGCATTTGATCTATAAAGGGAAGAGGGAAATGGTCACCGTGACGGCTACTAACCGCGAAGGTCCAAGTTGTGCTAAAGTAGAGCCTTTTTCCTCCACTTTTGGGAGTAGACGCGAGACTCGGCCTGCCCCTCGAAGAGCGGCTTCAGAATATGAGGCGTTAGTGGCGTAGGGTGCTTCTCCTGAGAAGCAGCTTGTTGTGGCTTCCGGCAAGGTTGCACCTTAAACCTGTGTTGCCAAAGGACAACATGACCAAGCTTCTGATGATCCAAAGAATACCGCTGACAATTTTACGGATAGTGTTCTCAATTTTCCTTCTAATGAGGTTGAGATTACTGCTGCAGGTGTAAAACCCACTTCTTCTACTAAGCCTATCCTTCTTTTTTCTTTTAACATTGGTAATGCTACTATTGTGAAGGACGCTGTTGATCCTTCTACTGAAGCCACTGATTTCCAGCTCCTTGAGGAAATTATCATGGAGCTTCCAAGATTTCCACCGCGCCCATCTGGACTGAGGGGGCAGCTACAAAGTGCCTCCAGAGGTGGGCATGCTTAGGCAGGGGGTACTCACTAGCAGGAGCAGCTTGAACGAAGAGGGCCCGCACCCCCTCTGGCCTTGATCCTTTTGCCTCCCACTCTGCTAACACTGGGCTTCCTGGTGGGAATGCCAATTGAGGGGGGGGGGATACTCAGAACTCTAGTGAACTTAATCATTACATTCACCAAAATCTAAGTGATGCCTTTGAGAACCCGTTGTCTGCTACCTCGTTCTCTATTAGGGGTACATTTAGCCCTATTGGGCCCATTGAATATTCTGAGCTCCCCATTTATATCCATCTTCCCCTCTACTGTGTCCAGCTGGAGCTGAGAATGCTCCTTTTCAACCTGGAATTAATGTGAGGGCCAATGAATTCTTGTTCGTTGATGACCCCTAGAAGGGCGGTACCTTAGGGTATCGTCTCACTCAGGGGGTTCGTCTCCTAGAATATTCTACGCGCATCTCATTTAGTCTTCCCGCTGCTACGGCTTGTCTTGACATGAAGAAGGTTAGTTCTTGCTTTTAGCTTTCTCTCCACTTATTCTGGTTTTTCTTCCTTCTTTTGCTTTTATATTTTTTTTATTGATTCTTATTCTGCCTTACTATTTTCTTTCTTTGCCTTTTCTGAAGCTTATCAAGTCTGTTGGAGATTTGTCCAATGCCCTACTTTCAGTGGAGAAGGAGTATCAGAATTAGGGCTTGATTCTTTCTCAGAAGGATTTGGAGGTTCAGCAGGCTCGTGTTGAGAAGGATACTATGGTCAGCGAGTTAACTCCTCTAAGGGAGAGGGCGGACGCCCTGCAACTCCAGTTGGGAGAATTTTAGCTCACCTTGACCAAGCTGGCGAGCTGTGAGGAGCAGTTATCACCCTCTTAAGCCAGGGTTCAGGCGTTGGAGACAGAGATCGCTGATTTGCGGGCCTGACATGTGACCAAGCTGGAAACTGCTAGGAGGGAGGCGCTTAAGGCCTTCGCGCTCTCTCTTGCTTTTGCTAAGTTGTTGGCTCATCGCCATGACGATGGATGGGAGGCTGCAGGCCGCTGCGTGAGCAGCTTGTATGGTGGAGGTGCATAGCAGCAAGCTCGCTTCAACACCTTTTTGGCTAAGGTGGAGGTTGCATGAGAGGCTGGCTTGTTTGAATTGCCTATTGGCCATCCCCGTGCTACCCATTGCAAGGTACCTGACCACGTCGTGCTAAACATAGAGGTTTCCCTCTGTCCTGACATTATTGCGGCTATTATGGTGGAGTCCTTGGCTGGTGGGCAATAAAGGTTATGGCGGTTGTCACCTTCTTACTCCAGTGGTTCTTCTGAGTTTCCCTCCCCCAAAGCTATTGTCAGCCCACTTATGTTGTGGAGCCTGTGGAGAAAGGCAAGGCTGAGTTCTTTGTAGATGACATGTGCTATTGACCCAAGAAATGTGTGCCGGACTCCAGTTGGCGTAAGGACGCCAAGAGGTTGAACCTTGCTTCTATCGGGTAGAAGTTTTATGGTTTTGTTGAGGGCTATGTGTTGGTCTTTCCCGTTGATGGTGCAACGATGTCTGCTCCCCCTGCCAGTCATATTGATGTGTTTGCTTCCCAGCTAGATTTTGTCTACGGTTTCCCCTTGACCCAACTCTGGAAAAAGTGTTTTGTGCCCTCGATATTTGTTTGTCTTTGCTACATCCAGCTTCTCTTCACACATTGATCTTACTACTATGGTTCTCGCGGTTTCAAAGTTATCTTGAGTCCCTACACCCATTCAAGTTTTTAATGAGCCTAAAGAGGTCTGCTTCTGGGACTGAGTCTAGATGGTACTACATTGCTCCCAAGGATGGCAGAATTCTGTCCATCCCAAAGCTTAGTCGCTTCAGGGATTGGACTTGCAAGTTTTTCTTGGTGAAGGTGCCCTCTACTTTAGCTGTGCCGCGCAATTTCAGGGAACCAACATGGCTGGCGTTACTGTCTCCCCCTCTGAGTCTACTCATGATATGGAGGTGGAGGCCTTTGACACTCTGTAGGGAGCGGGGAATAGTGACTCGAAGTTTCCCAAGATCTGGCTGCCCAACTCTGTAAACATTTTTGGTAACGAGCAGCTCTCTGCAATGCGTTTGTGCTATACCCATGAGGCTGGTAAGTTTTTTGCCTTCCTTTCTTTCCTTTCTTCATTTTCCTTCTTTGCCTTAGTCCTTATATTGTTTTGTCTCTTTGTTTCCCCTCTTCAAGTTATGACAAGCTGGACAGGCGCATTCTTGGACTGGTTGACAATTAGAAGGATCCCTTGACTGCTTCTCCTATAATCCCTAGAGCTTTTTAACACACAGGAGGTATATACTTGTTGCTTGACAAATAAGGTACGACTAGTTCCAGTTGAGCCGCGGGCTGTCTTTGGCACTTTGATTGATGCTGACCGTGCGGGATCCAGCCGTGCTGATGGTGAGCCCTCACCCTCCAATGGTGGGAGTAGACGCGAGACTCGGCCTGCCTCTCGAAGAGCGACTTAAGAATTTGAGCGTTAGTGGCGCCGCGCCCTTCTAAACTTAGAGGGCGGCTCTAAAGCGCCACCAGAGGAGGGCACTCTTAGGCAGGGGGTACTCACAAGCAGGATCAACCAATTATTGACTTGGAGGATGATCTTGTGACCTTTGCCCCTACTGAGGATGATCCTGCTGCGAAAAAGGCTCGCACCTCCTCTAGCGTTGATCCCTATGCTTCTCACTCTGCCAACACTTGGCTTCCTTGTGGGAATAATAACAGGGGGGTAGATACTTATAATTTCAGTGAACTTAATCATTGCGTTCACCAACTCCTGAGTGATGCTTTTGAGAACCCGCTGTCTATTACCTCAATCTCTGCTGGGGGCACCTTCCGCCCTACTAGGTAGCTTTTGTTGCTGTCTTTGGGGTGTATAGCCGCCAAAGATTATATTTTCTTGTGTCTTTTCAAAATAATTTTATCTTTTTTTGCTGGGCCTGTCCAGTATGACTTGAATTTATGGTGTCTTCCAGACATAATTTGCTGAGTGTTTCCTCGTCTTGGTGGACGAGGCCTTGGTTTTGCATATACTGTAACTGATTTGCTGGATGTTTACCCTGTCCTAGTGGGAAGGGGTTCAGCTTTGTGATGTATGTACTTAATGGTTTTTCTGCTATTTCGTCCACCGATTGTTTTATGGTTTGCATGCGCTTTTGAACCTGCTACTGAGCCAGGTTGTAGTACTGACTAGACCTTAGCACAACAGCCTCTTTGTTGCTCTTAGTGAAGCCTCGTAGGTTGTGCCTCCTATTTCTTGATTTGGCTGCTGAGGGCTTTCTTACTTTCTTGTTCTCTTCTATGTTTACCTGGAGTTTCGATGAGCTTTGCTCTCTCTGCCCTATATATACAGCGTGTTTATTCTCCATGTATTCTACTTGATTCTTGTAGAAATTTGCTTGCATATTGGCTAGTTTATTCTATTGCTGACTGTTTCGCACCATTCGTTCAGTCTGCTTTCTGAGAATTACTTGCGTCAACCAGCTTTCAGCTGTTTGTTTGTGTCATTCAGCTTGTTTCTCTATGACTTGTTATTTATATCATGTATCTTGTTTATGCCGTGAATTATTGTTCTATGTCATTTAGGTTATTTATGCTGCGACTTGTGGTTTTATGTCATTCACCTTATTTATGCTGTGACTTGTTTTTTTGTGCCTCTTACTCTTCTTCCTAAGGGCTTATTTTATATATATCTCCTCTTCCTCTCCCCCTCAAAGAGGTGAGCTGGGTGGGACTAAGAGAACCTTAGTGTTGCCCGCGCAACTCATCTTTCTTCGCTTTCACTGCCCTCTCTTGCTCAAGTTGAACGTGCTAGGCCTCCCCCTCAGGCGTCCCCGAGGTGGCGCCCTGTTTTATTTTGAGCAGGTAAGGTGAGTTTTAAGATAGGGATGTTCTTTTGTCATTTAGCGACGTCTCGCTGCTTCGTTCTAAGGTGCTTTCTGCCTTTAGCACTTGCATGCTGTCTTTCATTCTTTCTTTTTTTTCATGTTAGTATATAATGCTAAAGCATGATATATTTAAACAAGTTTATGCAATATACTTGTAGGCGTCGTTCAAAGTGCGCCTACGTTAAAGCATGTGAATATGCTTGGCACTCATAGGAAGTGGGAATTGACATAATACGATTAGGGACAAATAAAGTAGGTTGCCGCAAACAAGTTTTTGAGGAACTTGTAAACCATTCACGGATCATAAAAAGGCAACCACGATAAAAGGGACAGCGAAGGCAACAACGATTAACCCGTAAAGGTTACAACCCATTCATAATCCATGAGATTACTAACTCCATATGGTTCAGAACCACGAAAGGAGGATTGGGGATGATGATACAAAGTAAGTCATGGAGTCACATTCGCCCGTATTGGCCTCTACTCGATTCTTATAGTGAAAAATGATTCCAGCGATCTCAAAGGCATACAAACAAAATATTCAATTCGCTCAAAACTATTATTGTGCTAAATTAGTTGAATATTAATGCAACACATAATTCTAAAATATTTGTGATCACTTGAATTAAACAACAAGATTAAAAAGGAACCGAAACCGGTCGTCCGAATTATCTTATTAGGCGTGATTTTCAATTACATATTCCCTTTAAACATGCAATATGGTGATCATAAAAATAATAGAGTAACATCAATATTGGAAGCAATTTAACAATAATTCCAGCAATACAAAATCGTTAGAAAAAATAATAGAAATAAAAGGAACATAATTCTTACTTTGATTATGTTTTTTGCAACTACAAAATAATAAACGAGTTAGTAACTTCAAGGAAATAATAATAAAACAATAATTAAATTAAATTAAGTAAAGTAGAGTTGATTTGGGGCCTAACCCTCAAACATTTCTACCTTTCACGCCTCGGCTAAAGGACAGAACCACGAGTAAAGTATGGACTCCTGGAAGTGCTTGAAGAAGGAATTTTGAAATAATGAAGGTAGGCTAGTGTTTAGGCAAGAACATAGAAGAAAGAAAAATAGAAAATTAATTGATGCCCCGTAAATCAGAAATGAGCGGGTATTTATAGAAAAAATGTGCTGAGGGAACACACAGAACCCTAAAATGATAAAAACCCTAAAAAAGTATACCACGACACGAAAAAGTGAACCGTGACACGGGAAATTCCACCGTCAGACGCGAAACATATCTTGTGACACAGTACATATTTGCGTGACGCGGGAAATATTTAGTGAACGGGGGGAGAAAACGCGTTAAGGGTTTATGCCGAAAGGACACGGAAACCCACGTGTCACAGAAAATGTCCCGTATCACGGGAAACCCCACCGTCAAACGGGAAAGTTTCTCGTGACACGATGGACTGTTGCTGTGACGCGGGAGATTTCAGTCCGTTTTTCTGTCTAAATTCATTTTAAACCGTAATTTTGTTCAGCATTTTAAGTGTCGATTGATAATTTCGGGCCATTTTATGATTTTATTATTATTTGGGCCAAAATAAGAAAATAAATAAAAAGTTTGGGCCAAAAATAAATAATAAAAAAAAAAGGTTTGGGCTAAAATTAAAAAATAAATTTGGGCTGAAATTAAAACTGTGCTTTGACCAAACATCAAGACTAATCCATGGACTATTCAAAAATTGAATTTAATTAAATACGATTTTTTAAGCACTCTCGGGATTAAATACTGAACTCGACCAATAGTGGTAGTGAAATGTTGTTCATCATCGGGTTTGGTTTTGGGGAGACATTTTTAGGTGTTTACAGAAGCCCCCACTTTGACTGAGTTTGTAGAAACGTTAGTTTCGAAAACGATAATCAAAGTAGCCGATAGGGACGAAGAATGATTTAAGACGTTCTGCGATCCTAAATCACTTAGTATATGTCGATACCTGCAGAAGAATGTTAATTCCACTGATAAAAGAGTAAAGGGATAGAACGCTTATCTGACACCAGTGTATCGGTGACAAATGAGTTTGATATTTTCCTATGCATGAAGGAATCCACTAAATGACGTTTGTTGAAATGCTTTCCATGCTTGAGGAAAGCCGAAAGATGAGTTTGGTAGCTTTCTAAGCCTATAGAAACCTACCGGATAATACTTTCCATGCCTGAGGAAAATCGAAGTATGAATTTGGTGTCATTCTATGCTTGAAGAAATCCACCGATAATGCTTTCCATGCTTGAGGAAAGACGACTTGGCGGATTTCTATACTTAAAGAAAAATCAACCGATAACGCTTTCCATGCTTGAGGAAAGCCGACTTGGCGGTTTTCTATACATGAAGAAAAATCCACCGATAACGCTTTCAATGCTTGAGGAAAGCCGACTGGGTGGTTTTCTTTACTTGAAGAAGAATCCACCCGATAACATTTTCCATGTTTGAGGAAAGCCGACTTGGCGGTTTTCTATAATTGAAGAAAAATCCACCGATAACGCTTTCAATGCTTGAGGAAAGCCGACAACTACTGTAATCGATGAAATTTGCAAGTGTATAATGGTTCGATTATCCCTGAATGTGGGTCGCAGATGATTCACACCTTCAAGTCGACTATCCGACCATATTAGGTGTTTAAAACATCGACTAAATTGACTTTGACGCTTCCTAGGGGCAAAATAGTAATTTTGATACCATTCAAACGTTAGTTAGAATTTTTCGCATAATTCTACTGAAAAATTAACTGTCCAATTTGCGCGGAAAATCGTGCAATTTTTGTCAAAATACCAGGAATATTCGCTGTCAACTTCCGCGACACGGTGCTCGATTGCCGTCAGACGGGAGGAATTCCCGTATCGCGGGATTCCTTTTAACACAAAAATCCCACGCTCCCTGTACCACGCGCTGAACATCCGTTACTCAGTAACGGGAAACATGGAACGGTAACAGGGCCGTGTAACGGTCATTTTTTGGGTTTGAACATCAGACATTGCTCCCATTTTTTTTTAATTCACCATATCTCTTTATTCTTCTACTCTCACTTCTCCTCTCTATTTTTTATCAGATTCCAGTGCCACGGCGAGGCTGCACCGGCCTACTGCTGTTTACCCCGAGTCACGAATCCCCTCACCGTGGCACGGCGGCGCTGCTTCGTTTCACTTTTTTTTTTGCTACTGCTCGTTGCTGCTGCTGCCGTTCAGAGTTCTTGCTGTTGATCGGAGCTCCGTCGACTCCTGGAATCATCGTGACACGGGATCTGACCATCGTGACATGGTACTAGATCACCGTGTCGTGGCATAGGCTGACTGTGTCGCGGCGGCTGCTCTGCTGTCTTCACGTTTTTGCGAATTTTGGAGCTCAAATTTTCATCAACTTTGCTCTAAGTTTTTGCTACTTTCTTCAATTTTGGTTCTCCACAAGGATCTATGTAAGTTTCCCTTGATTTTGTCTCGAATTTGCTTCAAATGAGTAATTTCATGAAAAAACCCTTAAAAATCAATTTGAGGATTTTTTTATTTTGAGGTTTATGTTGAAATCCTTGCTATGAATTTACTTGTATATGTATGTGTGTTTGTGAGCGATTTGAGACAGAAATTGCATGATTTGGTGAAGAATTGAGCAAATAACCATTTTTGGTACTATTTGTGGGAAATGACGTTCTTGTTGTTCAAGTTGTTCTTTTGCACTTGAAATGATGACGTATTGGTTGTGCAATTTTGAAACATGTTTTGTGTTGTGTATGTACTACATTGTCATGAAAAACATAGTATCCTGCAATTAGGAGAACATAGTATTGTTTCTTCATGGAGAAACTAAATACTATAAATAATTCCATTATTTTGCTAATTTTTAGCCTTCAGGTAAAAAATTAGCGTATAATAGAAAATGCATTTTGAAATAAATAACTAAATAACTTAGGAAATGATTCCATGCATTTAGTTTTTTATTAAAATGTGACTCGATATAAATAACTAAATATATTAGGAAATGATGCTAAGCATTTAGATTTTTTATTAAAATGCAACTCGTTATAAATAACTAAATATTATGAAATGATGCTAAGCATTTAGATTTTTATTTTTATAATAGCATGCTAGACGACGGGATCGCGATCTTTCCACTCATAGCCGGCGTCAGGCTTTTCAGGAGGACACTCCCACGATTCCCGAGGGTATAAATGATGACGTCTTAGAGTCTGATCCTCGACCCTCTACGGGTACAGGTAGGTGGGCTCCACCTCCGTGGACACCAGACCAGCTGGTTTTCTATCGTGAGAACCACGTTTCTCATCTTCCACTTGCCGGCATAGTTGACGGCACGCTTCGCCATCACGGTTCTGAGCCGGAGATTTGATTCCCCGACTTTATCAGATTATCGCGAGGGATCCTGCTACGAACGCCTTATAGGAATCAGCTGGTCTAGTAGACTTTTATTCGGCGATCTTAGGGTTTCGCAACCCCCGGGGTTGCGGTACGACATTTGTTCGCGCGTTGTTGGAGTATTTTTGGGATACTACCAACACATTTCATTTTCCCTGGGGGGTGATGACAGTGATCCCTCTAGACTTTAGCATGATAAGTGGTATACGCTTCATTGACCGGCCGTAGCATAGATGTCTGATCTTTCTTGGGGAGCGGCTGAGGCAACTGATTTATTGGGTCCGATCGTTCAGCATATCAAGACTCAGCCAGTGTCTCGAGGTGGTCCTAGAAGCGGGCGATCAGAGTTAGCTTTGATCTAGCTCGTGGTTTTGACATGGAGGAGACATCGCCTGAGCAGCGAGTGCGGATTTTCATTTTGATTCTCATTTCTATGAATCTTTCTCCTAATAGGAGTTCGCGTGCGCTCGTTTGTTATCTTCCTTCTTTAGCTAGGATCAGTGAGATAGGATCCTTTAGCTGGGCCAGCCTCGGATATGTCGACCTTCTCTTGTCGTTACGTCATGGTTGTAGGTAGCTGAACGACGAGTCCCTTGCCACTGTCTACGGTTTATGGAGAGTCGTAGAGGTAACGATCCTTTCCTCTTCTTGTTTTATTTTAATTTGTTCGACTCATGTGCTCAAATATTACTTTTCATTGCAGATATGGTTCTACGAGTACTTTCCAGGATTGGCAACTCGATGGCGTCGTGGAGCGGTTCACGATTTCCCTGTCAGGGCTAGCTGGCGTGACCGAGAATTACTTTTGTAGCTTGTTATTTTCTATCTTGATGTCATTTCCGGTGCTTCATTGCAACTTTTTATGGTTTTGAGGTTGCTATTGATGTCCAGTATTGTCCTTAGGCTGGGATGACTAATCATCCCGAGGCCTTGCAGCTTTTAGCGTACCGCATTATTTTTCTTTGTACCGACGCTTTGTCTGGTATCTAGGGGAGCGTGTGCGCATGGAGGGTGATTATGCGCAGGACTTACTTCCCTCTCTGGCTACTCCACCCCGTCTTCCTGAGGTACGATTTCTTTTGAGGAGTTTGTTGCTAGTCTCTGTTTAAATAGTTGAATAACTTGATTATTCGATTGTATTTTTAGACGACTGTTCGCCGTGTGAGGAGGATTGAGATTCCTCCTCAATCTGTCCGCTACCCAGCGCCGATTGGTATTACTGAGGACCATATTGCTGACGCGCTTGAGGGTTTCAGACAGGCGCATGAGTCTCTGCCTGATGTTTTTGAGCTGGTAAGCTTTTGATGCATTATTCATCCCTTTTAACATCGCTTGTTACTGATTTTTCTTTGTTTTGTTCTCAGCGTACCCGCCCAGAGATGATGGGATCTATGAAGATGGTTGACGCTCTGAAGTACTACATCATCAAGCTTCGGCGTGGTGCAAGTTGTCGGAGCATTTCTGGCAATGTTTTTGAGGTATGTTCACTTTTTTCTCACTTTTACCATTTGTTTTTTTTTTATTTCGCACTATTGACATCTTTTGATTTAGTGTCCTTCAGGATCGACAGAGGTCCCGCTCGCGCTCAAGGCATAGAGGCTCGAACGAGGGAGAGCCTAGTCGCGGTAGACGATCTCTTGAGGTTCATCGGCGGGATCTTTAGCTTTCTCAGCCATTTCAGAAGCTCCGTAGCAGCCGCCTTAGTCCTCCCAGTCGTTCCAGCATTTTCAGGGTCAGGGTCAGTGGCAGCGACAGTCATTTTCTAAGTCTTCACTGTCTGAGCTTAGGCCTGTTAACACTCATGTGGATCCTGGCTTATATTAAGCTCCGTCATCTGGGGTTCCTCCACCGGTGTCTGGCTTGTTTTCAGTTCCATTGTGTGGGACGACGCCTTCACCAACGCTTCCTGTTTCTTTGAGTCAGTCTGTCTACGCCGTTTGCCAGTTGGACGGGTCCTTCTTTGAGTTTGACTGCTACTGGAATTACAAGGACTAGTAGAGATGCTACTCCTCGTACCCGGATGATGGCGGGACTCTTTGGCTCACCGTTCCCATATTCACAGGCAGGAGATGACACTGATCCTCACTCTTCTAGTTCTACAGATTTTTGACCGAGGGTCTTTATTTGTACATACCGTGATGACACTTGACGCTGCTTATTTATTATGACTCATTTTGTACATTATTCACAGTTTATGTATTTATTATTGTGTGTTAGTGTGTGCTTGAGACTCATTGTGTGTGATTGTGTATTTATTAATGACGCGACAAAAAAAACGTAAGTGGAGTAAGTGGAGGGTACTGACCTTCCCCAAAAGAAAAGAAATAAGAAGGAAAGAAAAATATGAATAAGTTTTACAACTACTTAAAAATAAATAAGGTTGGAATTGGGACGAGGTTTATAACGTCCCCAATAAAATAATAATATAAATAAGAGTAAAAACTAAAATAAATAATAAAGATGAATAAAATAAAAGAAAAAAATAAAAAATAAAAATAATAATAATAAAAAAAATGGAGAATTTTACTAGGGATGAAACTATAGAAAAAAGAAAAAAATAAATAAACGGTGAAGATAAAACAATAAAAAAATCCGAATAGATACAGGAAAAGGATAAAAGAAGAAAACGCATGGGCTCTGCGACACGACACCGTACACCGTGTCACGGAAAAATCTGCCGTGTCGCAGCACGAATTCCCGTGAGACGGTGGGAACTCCCGTTTCACGGTGCGCGTATTCTACAACGCTGTGGTTTACGCGTATAGAACGATAAATTCTAAGTAGTTCCGAGCGTTTTTGCTATAAAATAGGACCAATATATTCGTGATATGCATAATTACGAAACACAAAATAAGTAGAATTTCATATTTAAATAATAATGTCTCAGAATTTTGGTAATACATTGCGCGACTGGTCTTATTCTTTAACCAATGCTGCCAAAAGAGAATTGGAATTGTTTCATGTCAGGGGTTTACTAGCCCTAAGACATGTAGCGATTGAACATGATTTTCTTAGGGAAGCATTAGACTATTGGAGTCCAGAAAGACATTGTTTTAAATTTGATTGCGATGAAATTTGTCCCTTGCCGGAGGAATTCGGTGCCATCATTGGATTTCCTGCCAGAAATCTTATTGCTATGCCTACCCTACGTGAGTATTATTACCAAGACTTTAAATGTCATCTGAATCTAACAGATCCAGATTTAAATAGAATTGTGTGTGGTAATGAAGTAGACTTTGAAAACTTTAAAATTTATATTTCAATTGCCCTGTCTCTGAGTCTTATCATGTATACCGTAGAAGGGCTTATATTTTTTGCATGTTTAGCAAACTTTTATTTGCAAACAGTAGGGTAGGACATGCTTGTCTAGCATATGTGCTTGAACAAGTCGGATCTGAGAGATCTCCTATGCCCACGTGCCTTGGAGAAACTTTACGCGGCCTGGACGAAGCCAAAGTTAACCGAAAAGCCGTCGGGAAGGGCTCTCTGGTACTGCTGCATGTAAAAATGCTCCTAGTAACCCCCGTGACACAAAACAGGTATCGTGTCACATTGGCCTCTTGCCGTGACACAGTGAAATTATTTTTTTTCGATTGATTTTTTTTTTGTTTTTTTTTTGCAGATTTTGTTGAAGGAGCGTTTAGAACTTTTTGAAGCCCCCGACGATATTGAAAATATGGTCCCAACGATCTAGTCCGCAGGAAGAAGAATTATTCTTTGAACATGTCTATGAAGATTGGAAGAATTTCTTTGCAAAAAGAGAGTTTTCCATTCGTTGGGTGGTTCCTTGGTGGAGGCTTACTAGGATGGTTGGTACGAATGATACTCCGTATTGTCGTGTTCCTAGTATCTCAAGACTGACTTTTTACTGTCCTTCTCAACTGATGCGACAGTATGGACTTGAACAAGTGGTTCCACGCTATAACGATAGTCCTCGTGAAGTATCGTTGCATGAAAGTAACGTTCACAAGTACGAGGCTTATTGGATTGAAAGAACTTTGTGGATCGTTTCTGCAAGTAACCAAGCTTCTCCTCCCTTATCTAGTGCATACAAGGAATGGTTGAATCCTAGAAATAGAAGGGATCGAGTCGAATCGCGCAACTTTGATGTGAAGAGCCGTCTTGGAAATAAGAAAACGCCTCCTAAAGATCGTATAGGTCCAAGAACACAAGGGATTGAGTTTAAGACTCCTATAATGCCTAAAAGGAAGAACTATGTGAAAGGGGAGGGTAAAGAGAAGATGTTTTATAGAGAGAAACAACCAAAGAATTCTAAGAACGGTGAAAGGAGTGGAAGTTCGACTAGGGGTGTGACGGTTCGGGCTACAAAAGACACATTAATGGTGAAGGCCGACCTAGTTGAAAAAGAGAAGGAGGTTCCTAAAGTGAAGAGGGATTGGATTAGTATTGCTTTGCTTATATGATTTATAATTTGTAATTTTTAAAATAAGGCGCATGATGCCAATAATTGTAGTCATCTTTATTTCAATAATAATAACATATATATTTTTGTCTTAAATAAAAAAAATACAATTACTCTTTTTTTTAATATTATTATTTTTTTTATATATCCGAGTCAAGAAATCGGATGCAATGGAAGAATGAAAATAAAAACACATCGAACAAATAATTGAATTCGCGAAGACTGCGTCACTAAAAAATCAGAAAGTCAGAATTCCACCGTGCCACGGTGGAGCTTGCCATGACACGGTGGAAAATCCCGTGGCGCGGCAAAGATTTTTTTTTGTTGTAGGTCCACCACGCCATGGTGGAAATTTTCCGTGATACGGTACAATTTCCCGTGGCGCGGAAAATATTTTTTTTTTTGCTGCAATTCCACCGCGCCACGGTGGACTGTGCCGTGACAACCTTTCCTTTTTTTATGCTCTGTTTGTTGTTACGTAATGCTTAACTGGCGCGTATAATTGATCGACGGAGGAAGGATTTTCTTTTTTAAAGTGGTCGGGTCCCCTTGCCTACGTATCCTTAAAAAGGAATCAGCCAAACGTAGCTCTATTGGTCATGAACCCATGCAACTAGGCATAGAATTTCTTGAGTTGATCCAAGTTGGTTAAATTTTGGAAACCGTTACCATCCATGTCAACCAATTGTGCCGCTCCGCCGGACAAGATGGCTTTAACAATGTACGGGCCTGACCAATTTGGTCTGAATTTTCCTCTTGGATCCAACACATTTTTGCGAAGTGCCTTAAGCACCAGGTCACCTTCTTTGATGTTTCTAGTCTTGACTTTTTTATTGAAATTTCGCGCCATACGCTGTTGGTAGGTTTGGACATGATGCAAAGTTGCCAAGTGTTTTTCATCAAGTAAGACTAGTTCATCAGATCTTGCTCTAATCCAGTCAACTTCATCTAGTTGGCTTTCCAACGCGATTCGGAGAGAAAGGATTACGAGCTCTATTGGTTGTACAGCTTCAACTTCATAGACCAAAGAGAAAGGGGTAGCCCCCGTTGATGTACGAACAAAGGTTCGATAACCCTAAAGGGCGAAATGTAGCTTACTTTGCCAATCTTTGCAATTTTCTGTCATCTTTTCGATGATAGTTTTCACATTTTTGTTTGCCTATTCGACTGCACCATTTGTTTGTGGTCTGTAGGGTGATGATCTGTGATGCTTGATATGATATTTCTATAAAAATTCCGCGCATTCGGCTTGGAAATGCGTTCCATTATCACTGATCATCTCATGAGGTACCCCATAGCGACATATGATAATTTTCTCAATGAATTGAGCTACGTGTTTTGCCGTTAACTTATCATATGAGGCAGCTTCGACCCATTTGGTGAAATAGCGATTGCTACGCGGATGAATTCATGCCCCCCTTGTCCTGGTGGCATTATCTTTCAAATGATGTCGATGCCCCAAGTAGAGAAAGGCCATGGAGAAGTATATGTGTAGAGAAGGGAAGGTGGAACGTGCTGTAAATTTGCGTAGCCTTGACACTTTATACATTTCTTGACGTATTCGTGACAATCTCTCTCCATAGTAGTCCAAAAATAACCTAGTCGTTGAATCTTTTGGACTAACATGTTCGCATTAATGTGCGTTCCACATATACCGGCATGAAGGTTTTTCCATGGTTCTGTGTGCTTCTTTCTTTGCTATGCATAAGAGATTTCTCTCCATTGTAGTCCTCTTATGGAGTTCTCCCCTGATGAGCACATACTGTGAGGCCAAGAGCCTCAAAGCACGGCGTGCCCTTTTATCAGTATTAGTAGGGTATTCTCTTATTGTCACGTAGTTAAGGATATCTGTATATCATGACTCTTCGTCTTCTTCTTGCGATTCTTGTTCACCATCAAGTGCGTGAACATAAGCCGGTTCCTATCTTCTTTCTATGGTCAACGACATTCTGATCGTATCCGTTGGAATTTGCACCATTGATGCTAATTTAGCTAGTGCGTCGGCGAACTGGTTTTCTTCTCTAGGCAAGTACGTATATTCCACTTCATCTAGTTGCTCCGTGAGAGTTTCCAGATGAGCTTGATATATAGCGAGACTTTCACTTCTCACCTTTCATCTCTTGGAGATTTGGTTAATGATTAGTGATGAATCACTGTAGATTTTGAGCTTCTTAATTCCCAAGGCTACAGATGTTTCTAATCCCAAGATACATGCTTCATATTCTGCGGCATTGTTGGTGACATCAAAGTCGAGCTTCATGGAAATTAGGATATGCTCTTCATTGGGTGATACAATAAAGACTCCTACACCACAACCTTTTTTGTTTGAAGCTCCATTGAAATAGAGCGTCCAACTATCATCTTTGGTCATGAGTAAATCTTCGTCAGGGAAATCGTACTCATCTTCTTCTTTCTCAACTTCTTCCAGCGGAAATTCTGCTAAGAATTCAGAAACCGCAGAACCTTTGTTGGCTTTTTGTGGTACAAATTTCAAGTCAAATTGAGCAAGATTGACTATCCACCTTGATAATCTTCCATTGAGTATTTCTTTTTCGAACAAGTATTTGAGAGGATCCATCTTGGACACGACATGCACTGTATGAGTGAGCATGTAATGTCTTAGTTTCTGTGCGGCCCACATAAGTGCGAGACACAACTTTTCAAGTGGTGTGTATCGTGTCTCGTATCCTTGAAGCTTCTTCCTCAAGTAGTAAATTGCATTCTCCTTGCTTTCAATCTCTTGTGCTAGCATTGCCTCAATCGTTTTTCTTGTGACCGTAAGGTAGAGTCGAAGAGGAAAGTCAGGTGTTGCTGGCGCTAGCACGGGTGTGTTTGCCGGGTACTCTTTAATTTTGTCGAAAGCTTTTTGGCAATCGTCATCCCATGTGTCTGGGACATTTTTCTTAAGCTTCTTGAATATAGGTTCACATATCGCTGTGAGTTTTGATATGAACCTACTTATATATTGCAACCTTCCAATGAAACCTTGAATTTTCCTTCTCATTCTTGGGCGGTGGCATGGCCATGATCGCTTTGACTTTTGTGGGATCTATTTCAATCCCTCGAGAACTGATCACATATCCAAGTAATATCCCTGACGTGACTCCGAATGCACACTTTGCTGGATTTAATCTCATGTTGTACTTGCGGAGTCTTTCAAAGAACTTGCGAAGTGCAATAATGTGGCACGGGCGATCTTTAGACTTGACGATCATATCATCGACATAGACCTCCACCTCTTTGTGCATCATATCATGTAACAATGTTGCGGCTTCTATTTGGTAGGTGGCACCGGCATTTTTCAACCCGAATGGCATTACCGTATAGAAATATGTACCCCATTGTGTGATGAATGTGGTTTTCTCCATATCTTCTTCAGCCATTAATACTTGATTATATCCGGCGTAGCCGTCCATGAACGATAAGAGTGCATGGTTTGCTGTGTTATCGACCAGAATGTTAATGTGAGGTAGATGGAACCCATCTTTTGGGCTTGCCTTATTGAGGTCCCTGTAATCAACACACATTATGACCCTTCCATCCTTCTATGGAACTGGAACCACATTTGCTATACATTCTGGATACTTGGATACTTTGATGAAACTTGCGACCAACTGTATTCTGATTTCTTCTTTGATTTTGAGAGCCACATTCGGTTTCATACGGCGCAACGTTTATTTGACAAGATTCATACCTGGAATGAGTGGTATCGTATGCTGAGCTATATCCCTGTCAATTCTTGGTATATCTTGGTATGACCAAGAAAATACATCAACAAACTCACTAAGCAAGTTAATTAGCTCTTTGCGTTCATCTTGAATTAGTGTTAATCCAATTTTTACTTCTTTAATAGTCGTATCATTGGAAATATTAACTGTTTATGTATCTTCGATAACTACCGTTTTATTTTCATGTTCTTCCATTGCTTTAGTTATTTCTTTTTCATTTTTATCATTAACAAAGCAATATTGATTACGGTTATGGGAATGACACGCATCATAAGCAAAGGTACTCATTTTATTGAATTCATCTGTTAATACATCAAGAGGGGCAAGGTCAGCTGCGACCTCACCGGAATTATTTGGGATAGAGAGAGGAGACTCAACAAGAGACTCAGGACTGGACTCTATAGCAGAAAGAGGGTCGGCCTCAAATCATAAGGACTCGTCTACAAACTTAGACTTAGACTCGGACTCGGACCCAGACGACTCAGACTCATCAAACATAGGACCTTCGCCAGCGGTTATTTCCACCTTCTCTCCGCTTGGTGTAGTGATCCTCAATGTCTTGCGCCATCCCTTTGAATCCTGGTTCACGCTTCCCATCGTGGACGAAAGGCTCAGGGAATTCATAGCATGGGAAGGTCTTCCCCTTCTTTGATGTACTGGACATTGAGGGTGAATGTATATGGATCTGTGGCCATTTCCGTCTTCATGATTCGAGCGTTATTGCTAGCCTTCATTTTTAAGAGGGCTTGTTTCACATCTTCTTTTGTTGGCTTGAATCCGAAGCCAAAGGTATCTTTCTTGAGTGCACCAGGATGGCCCCAAAGTTCAGCCATTTTCTTTTTGAGCCCGAGGGTCATTCTAGGGAAATTATGCCCTTGATTCTTCATAATGGCATTGATGTTGGTGTTTGAATAGGGATCGAAGTCGAGATGACACTTCTCCTCTTCTTCGATCATAAGAACATCATTGAGTGAAAACCCCCAAAGATCTTCATCTTCTTCGTCATGTTCGACATGGACGATAGGAGTGTTGATAACTTGAATGCACATGGGAGAGGCACCAATGGTAATTGGAACCCCTCTAACTATAGCCTTCACTATCTGGTGCAACGACGATGGAATCGCCTTTAGCTCATGAAGCCAAAGACATCCTAACAACATATTGAAAGAGGCCTTTATATGTCCACCACCTGAAACTTGGTGAGACGTTCAATGGCCCCAGTAGTTAAGTTTAGTGTGATACTACCCACGGCGTGACGGCGAGTATTATCATAAGCGCGAATCCCTTGAGTAGAGGGAGTCATCTCTTCATTCTTTATGCCCAACTTCTTTGCAGTGCGAAGTGGGTATACATTGATTACAAAGCCATTATCAACTAGGCTCATAGGAACATTCATCTTACTACACACCACGGTGAGGTGTAAGGCCTTGTTATGTTGGTCCCCTTTCACTTCTTCATAGCTCGAGACAAATACAACTTCCGGCAAAGGTTCATTCATAAGTTGAATGATTATTGACGGATCAAAGGAGACTTCATCTCCCATGATAGCCAACGCATCAGAAAGAGGACCTGTTTGAATGTTAGGCTTCTTGCCCCCTGGAGGGACAGGAAGTTGATTAGCATCAATTAGGTCTTGGATCGCATCCTTCAACCTCCAACACTTCTCAGTATTATGACCCTTGCCTTGATGAACCGGCAATAAGAATTGGGTCATATCTAGCGGTTATATTCTCTGGTCGAGGTTCTGGAAATGGTCCAATTGGCATAATCAGTCCTGACCATGCAAACGATCAAAAGCAGCATCATAAGTCATTCCCAAAGCCGTGTAAACCCTTCTTTGCCTTTGGAATCTTTGAGGAGGATCATTAAGGGCCAGCACATCATTGATATTGATATTGTTGGTAGCATTATTAGGCTTGGAAGACGGAGAAGAAGAAGTGTCATTCTTCTTGTTTTTCCAAGTGTTGTTATTTTTGTTGCTACCAGCAGTCTTCATCAGTTCATCCTCGATATTGATTCCAATATCGTATACAGCTTCAAAGGTACTTAGAGGCAGAAACTTCAAGTGTTGCTTGACTTATGAGTCAGATTTCCAATGAACAAGTGAACCATCTCTTTTTCCTAGGGGGGATCCACCAAGAGCGCAGCTCTTTCCCTTCACCTGCTCAAGTAAGTGGTGAAGCCTTCATTCAATTTTTTTTTTGAGAATGGAGGGTTCACGTTCAGAAGTCTTGGCGTGAATGTTACACTTGTAACGATTCATGAAGCTTTCAGCAACATCCTCCCAGGTCGCAACATGTTTGGATTCCAAAGAGTAGAACCACTGTTGACAGGCATGCTCTAAGGAAAGAGGGAACACCATAGGGAAGAGTGTCACATCTACTCCCTTAAGAGCCATGGTTTCAGAAAAAGCCTTCAAATGGAAAAGCAGATTACCAGTAGGCTTGAACTTGGGAATGTTAGCAGTGGAAAACTTCTCAGGAAGTTGGTCCCTTATAGACGAAGAGGCGACAGGTTACTCCACATAAGTGAATTCTTTAGAAATCTTACTCATCTGTTCCTTAATCTTGTCCATTGTAGCGGCAGTGACATTGTTCTGATTGTCTTGCTCTACCGTGTTGACTCTAGTAGTGAGTGTTTGCAATATGTTAGACAACATTTCAATTGTCATTACTCGATATCTTCCTTAGTAGCTATTGGTTAAAAGTAGACTAAAGATCTTTTTGAGATGATTGTGGTGAGTTCCTTGTACCCCTCTTTGGTATAAGAGGTTATTGAGGTATTGACTCGAACCGTAACAATCTACCCCTACTTCTTGACCAACTGTTGTGACACTGAAACAAAAACACCTTTAATGACCAAACTTACCCTTAACCCATCCGGAAGAAAAATAAAAAAATTTGAATTGTAAAAATCTATAATTTTGAAATTCTATTTATTTATTTATTTTTTTAAAAAAATGGGAGGATACTATCCGACTTACTCCGAAAAAAACGACACAAAAAGAGACTACCTTAAAATACGGTCATGAAATGGTACACGACTAACGGAATAAAGTGTGTGAACACGACATCTGAATGATTAAGTGAGGTTATGGACGCGTGTTATGACCGTACGCACAAAAAACCAAAAAAAAACTAACAGGACAGTTCCCCTATGCACCGTGTCACGGTACTGATTGTCGTGACACGGTGCAGTCTACCGTCAAACGGTAGAAAATGCCGTGTCACGACACTGTTCACCGTGGCGCGGCAGGACTTGCCGTGACACGGTGCTCAGTTCCAGGTTTTTTTTGTGATTTTTTCAAGATTTTAGTCAATTTTAGGTCCGTACTAATTACTATGTGGAAATAAAAACCCTCGGTCATGGGTTAAACAAAGAAGAGTAAACACATGAAGGTTAGCACCAAACAAACCATGTAGCATTTAGTCACGATGATGTAAAAAAATGTTCGCAACCTAGGGTCAAGATCTATGTTTAACTATTAGTTTAGCTTTAGATGTCAAAAGGGTACCATGGTTAAGAGTTTGGACGCGTTAGCAAGGCAACCTCCCTTGAGGTTGTATGCCAACGGGTGGCTCCGCGAGTTTGTGATGAAATCGAACTCGACTCCATGATTTGTGTGGATTTAATAACTTAGATGAACCCTTATTTCCATGGGCGTTTTGGGGTCGATAGAGCTTAAATCCCCCGGGGGTAAGACCATGTAGAACACACATGTTTTTTCAGAAAAATCGAGGGAAGTTGACTGTGAGAAGATAAAACAAGCCACCGGACTGATTTTAGGACTGTCGTGACACGAAAGAGATTCCCGTGCCACGGTACTGCACACCGTCAGACGGTGCATTGTACTGTGACACGGCAGATTCTGCCTTGGCACGGCAGTCAGAAAATCTAACTGGTGCCCTGTTTTCCTTCGTACGCAATCAAGTTATTCAATTTCTCCTATGAGACTGATCTAAATGAGACATTAAAACGTCTATGCTTATGCAAAAATGCCAAATTAATCACAGGAATATTTTTCAAGAATCTTTCAATTCTCATCCACTCATCTGAATTAAATACCGATACACTCAAATCAATAAATAACAAAGAATCCTCCCTATTTGAGTCGTCAAATTGCAGGCGTCGTTCAAAGTGCGCCTACGTTAAAGCATGTGTGAATATGCTTGGCACTCATAGGAAGTGGGAATTTACATAATAAGATTAGGGACAAATAAAGTAGGGAGCCGCCAACAAGTTTTTAAGGAACTTGTAAACCGTTCACGGATCATAAAAAGGCAACCACGAGAAAGGAACAACGAAGGCAACAACGATTAACCCGTGAAGGTTACACCCCATTCATAATCTATGGTATTACTAACTCCATATGGTTTGGAACCACAAAAGGAGGATCGGGGATGATGGTACGAAGTGAGTCATGAAGTCACATTCTCCCATATTGGCCTCTACTCTATTCTTATAGTGGAAAATGATTCCTGCGATCTCGAAGGCATACAAACAAAATATTCAATTCGCTCCAAACTACTATTATGCTAAATTGGTTGAATATTAATGCAACACATAATTCTAAAATATATGTGATCACTTAAATTAAACAACAAGATTAAAAAGGAACCTAAATCAGGCGTCCAAATTATCTTATCAGGCGTGATTTTCAATTACATATTCCCATTAAACATGCAATATGGTGATCATGAAAATAATAGAATAACATCAATATTGGAAGCAATTTAACAATAATTCCAACAATACAAAATCTTTAGAAAAAGTTATAGAAATAAAAGGAACATAATTCGTACTTTGATTCTGTTTGTTTGCAACTACATAATAATAAACGAGTTAGTAACTTCAAGGAAATCATAATAAAACAATAATTAAATTAAATTAAGTAAAGTAGAGTTGATTTGGAGCCAAACCCTTAAACAGTTCTACCATTCATGCCTTGGCTTAAGGACAGAACCAAGAGTAAAGTATGGACTCCTAGGAGTGCTTGAAGAAGGAATTTTGAAAGAATAAGGGTAGGCTAGGGTTTAGGCTAGAGCATAGAAGAGATAAAAATAAAAAATTAAATGATGCCCCGTACATCATAAATGAGGGGGTATTTATAGAAAAAATGTGCTGAGGGAACACACGGAACCCTAAAATTATAAAAACCTTAAAAACGTACACCGCGACACGGCAAATTGTACCGTCACACTAGAAATCCCACCGTCCGACAGGAAACATTCCCGCGACACGTTACATATTTGCGTGACGCGGGAAATATTTAGTTAACGGGGGGAGAAAACACGTTAAGGGTTTACGCGGAAAGGACACGAAAACCCCCGTGTCACAGCAAATGTCCCGTGTCATGGGAAACCCCACCGTCAGACGGTAAAGTTTCCCCTGACACGTTGGACTGTTGTCGTGACACGGGAGATTTCAGTCCGTTTTTCTATCTAAATTCATTTTAAACCCTAATTTCGTTCAGCATTTTAAGTGCCAATTGATAATTTCGGGCCATTTTCTAATTTTATTATTATTTAGGCAAAAATTAGAAAATAAATAAAAATTTTGGGCCAAAAATAAATTATGAAACAATAAATAAAAAAAAAGGTTTGGGCTAAAATTTAAAAATAAGTTTCGGCTGAAATTAAATCTATGCTTTGAACAAACTTCAAGACTGATCCATGGACTATTCAAAAATTAAATTTAATTAAATACGATTTTTAAAGCACTCTCGGGATTAAATACTGAAACCCGACCAATAGTGGCGGTGAAAGGTTGTTCATCATCGGGTTTTGTTTTGGGGAGACATTTTTAGGTGTCTACAAAACTCTTCACGTAGAGGCTCGTATTTCATTGAATTAAAGTGGCTTAAATGCCTTAATTGACATAACATGAACTAAACAGAGTTTTACGCAAAATTAAAATAATTATCCCCAGCTCTACTTAATTTCTTGTTTTTTTTTTGAAAAAAAAAATATTTCTTTAACACATCAGCATTGAAACTATTCCTTAAGACCTTACCTTCTTGATCTGCAAGGAGGAATGCACCAGGTCCTACCAGCTCATGAATGATGAAGGGGCCTTCGCAATTGGCTGAAAACTTTCCATGTTGGTTTCCTCTTCCCACTGCTGTTATCCTTTTAAGAACCAAGTCTCTAGGTAGGAGCTCCCGGTGCTTTACTCTTTTGTTTAAAGCTTTGGAAATCCTGCTCTTCTAGGCTGCCAACTTGAGGGCTTCTTGTAGCCTTACTTCCGACAAGAAGTCTAGCTCTTCCAGCATACGCTTTTAATTTCCTTGTGGCTCATAGTGTTGTATCCTCAGGCTGGGAGTTTATACTTCCACTAGGAAACTGCTTCAGCCTTATAGGCTAGAGTGCAATGGATTTTAGTGGTTCTGTTTGCCCATAACACTATGGGACTAGGTCAGCCCATAGGCCTTTGTGTTCCTCCAGCTTTCTCTGCAGGGATGTTAAGATGAGCTTGTTTATTGCTTCGGCTTAGCCGTTACTCTACGGGTGACAGATTGAGGCACTTCCATACTTGGTGCTCATTTCATCCAGGTAATCCTTGATTGTTTCGCAGTTAAATTGGCATCTGTAGTTAATGACTATGCACTGCGGCACCCCGAACCTTGTGAAGATGTTTTTCCATATGAACGTCATCACCTGGGTTGCCTTTATGTACTTAGTGGGCTCGGCCTCTATCCACTTTTTAAAATAGTTCTTTTCCACTATGAGGTACTTCATGCCCACTGACCAAGTAGTGAAGGGTCCCAATATGTCCATTCCCCACTAAGCAAATAAGATCGGGCTAAGGATTGGGGTCAGATCATTTGTCGGCTGGTGTATGACTGGGGAGTATTTCTGAAACTTGTCACACTTTTCACATATGCCAGTGCATCTTTAGTCGGATTTGACCAGTATGCATCCCTTCTAAGAACTTCTATTCCCAATGCTTTTCCACCAATGTGGTTGGCACAAATTTATAAGTGTGCTTCTTCCATGATACTCTCCTGCTCCCACTCTAGAATACACCATAGTTGTGGCTTTGAGAAGCCCTTCTTGTTGAGTTCTCCGTTCATCACCACGTACCATTTAGCATCTTTCTTCACTTTCTTAGCTTGCACTTCATTTTCCGGCAACGAGCCATGAACTTTGTATGCAAGTATGTCTGTGAACCAAGCTCGTTGTTGTCCAATGTGTTTCACCTTCTCTTTTTCACCGACCTCGTACTCTTCCTTGTTCTTTGATGCCTTGAATTTGAACTTTACAGCATACTCAAATACATTTCCCTCTAGGGATGTCATTGTGATCCCCGCTCCGCTTCCTGTTTGGGCTGACGATCCATCTACCTCCATCTTCAAGATTCTAATATCATTTTCTTTCTCCTCGTACAAGGCTTGCACAATGAAGTCTGCTAGGGCTTGTGCTTTGATAGCTCCTTTAGGTTAGACCTCGAACTCACACTTACAAAGCTCAATGGCCCACTTCAAGAGTCTTCCTGATGCGTCCATTTTTTGTAACACTTTCTCCGGTGGCTGATTTATGAGGATTTGTATTATGTGCGCGTCAAAATATGGCTTCAACATCCTTGTTGTTGTTACCACTGCAAAAGACAATTTCTCCACCAACGGATACCTTTGCTTTGTCTCAGTCAGTACATGGCTCACAACTGTAATTTTTCCTTCTGCTACGGGCTGATCATTCTTGGGATCTTAGTCAGATGCTCCTTAATGCCCACAAAGGCATCTTTTTGTGCGGCTCCCCACTTAAATTCCATGTTCCCTTTCAATAGCTGGTAGAACGGTAAAGCTTGGCTGACTTGCCGATGAACCTAGTCAGTAGCTGGTAGAACGGTAAAACTTTGTCGGCTGACTTGCTAATGAACCTAGTCCAGGCATCTCATCTGCTGAAAATGCAAAGATGTCCTTGTTCTTTCTTTGTAGTTATATGAGGTGTACCCCTACTCCTAGATCAATATTGTTTACAATTTTCACTATTCTCGAAGGATCACCTTCTGTGAGCTCAATTATAGCCTAGCCATTTCCCTCTTTGCAGGCTCAAAATTTTCCATGGCTAGCTTTTGCTTCTCCTTCTCCCTGTGTTATTCTCCACGCTTCCTTTTTCTTGACTTTTTCTCAGGTTGCTCAATGGGCCTTTGCTCTAAGACTGGCTGCTATCTGGTCCTAGCGGGCTGCTTTAGAGCAATTATGTAACATTGTTGAGCCGTCTTTTGGCTTCCTCTGAGCTTTGCCAATCGCCCTTCATTAGTTGTGTAAGCCATGGCAAGATGATAGGTAGAAACTACTCCGCCGATCTTGTGGATGAGCGGCCTTCCCATGATCAAATTGTAAGGCCAGGAGAATCTATCACCAAGAACTCCGCTCGAACATCGCGCCTTTTTTACCATTCATTTAATCGGACTAAGAGCTCGATTATGCCTCCGAGGTCAATCCAGACCCATTAAACCAAGTGACTTCATAACTCACCCTTTTTAAATCTTTCCTATCTAACTTTAGTTCTTCGAACGCGCTGATGTATATGATGTTGGCTGAGCTGCACCATCTATCAGTATTCAATCCATTTCCCAATTCGATATTCTCATCGTCGCCACCAGAAGATTATCATGAGGATAAATTATACCCTCTTGATCATACTCATTAAATCTGGCTCATGGCTGCGGGGGAAGAGGTGGCCACCTGCGCTTCTCATTATAGTTTATCTGATGTATCATTGCCCGCAGGTCTGCCCGTGCCTTGTTCACTATTCCCTTATGTACTAGTCCTCCACTGATCACATACACCTTGCCCTTTGGCTTGCTATCTTTGTCTCTATCCTTAGCGGGACCCCTATGAACTCCTCTGTAGTCACGGCGTGTTCTATCCTCATCCCTACTATTGGAAAGATCAGTGTGCTGCTTGAACTGATTCAGGGGCGAATTGATCGGAGCTTAAAGGGGTGTGTTGGCCGATTTTGGTAGAGGGAGTGGGGAGCAAGTTTGGTTCCCCCTCCTCCAAATGGTCCTCACCTAACCTCTCACATGAGCTTTCCACTTGTTGATTTATTTCTAGTTTGATTATTAATTTTATTTTAGCTTTAAAATAAAATGGAAAAATCAAATTCTCCCACATTGATGGGAGAGCTTTTCACTCTCTTATTTTCCGTATAAATACCCAAGTTGGGGTATTGGGAAAATCACTTGAGTGAGAGTTAAAAAAGGCATCACCATTGTGAAAACCATTGAACACATTAATCACTCGGGTTTTTGGTCGGGCCTTGCTAACTCCAAGGCATTGGACCATTTTCGGTGGTCGGGTTGTGGGTGGACTATCGTTGGAGGTCGTCGTATTTTCGAGGCTTGCTTTTGAAGTAAGAGCCCGTTCTATTTGGTCGAAGCACGCTCCAAAGGTAATTATCTTTTCTTAATCTTGTGATAAATTTATTAATGTTTATGGTTTTATTTATTGTGAGTGCGGTCTTGGATTAGGGTTTGTTTCCGCGGTGAGTTGGACTCACCAAACCCCAACAGCGGTATCGAAGTCTCGCTCATTTATTTTTAAAATCATAATATTTTTCAAGGTCCTTTTATGGCTTAATTTTTTCTGGTTTTAAGTTGCTAATTAGATTAGTAGCTCGTTTTATTTATTTTAACCTCATATTAAAGCTGTCATCAACCCCGAATTTAGATTTCAACCCAAAAATAGTGAATTTTGGGTGGAAAAGGCGTTCTGCAAATGTTTTTACCCTTCTAAAACTCGGTTTTTAGCCAAAAAAACGACCAGAAATGCACTTTTTGAGGGATTTTTCGTTTTGAAGAAAAATTTCAAGTCTGTCTAACCTTGAAAATTAATTGGATATTTATGGTGGTTATGTAATTTGTTCAATACATATTTTATATGAAATTTTAAACCTCTTTAGGCATGATTACTTAGTGGTAATTTGTGTTTGAATGCTTGGTTTTATTTTTCACATAATTGCAAACTAATTGCATTAAGTGTGAAATTGTTGTTCTTTGAGGCTTCCAAGTACTAAAGATTCAATCTTTACTGATGTTAATTCATTGGAACTTTATGTTACTAAATTCCATGAATTTTTGTTAAACATTGTTGATTTAATCAATTTTTAGTTGATTGGAATCATAAAGTTTGAAACATTGTGATAGAAATTTGTTAATCTGCATATTGGAAGATATAAGTTTTCAAGGATTCACAAGTATTAAAGTTTGAATTTTTATTGAACTTATGTTCATTTTTCCAACTCCCTTTTATTTTGTCAAAAACTCAAAATTAATTTAAATTAATTAAATTAATAGTGAGTAATTTCCCTCTTATTTTTGTTGGACCAAGTTAAACCAAATTAATTAAAGAATGGTTCTAGGTAATTATTTTTGCTCCATGAATTAGATTTAAAATTAATTTAGAATTGATTAGGGTTGTCACACAAAATCGGGAATTATTCCCGTGGCACAAGCTCGCAAACCAAGGCACAATAGCCATGTACATCCCTCGGCCAGTTGGGCTACTTGCACAGCCTGCATGTGGTTGCCGAGGGACGAGGCTGCTGCGCTTGGTGCGTGTGGTGTTAGGTGTGTACAAGGAGCTGAGTGCTGACTTGGTGCATGAGGGGCGTGCGATAAGTTGCTAGGCGTAGCAACAGTGCTAGGCAGCTGCAGCAAGACGCGCATCGTGTGCGCGCTTCCAAGCAGCGCCCAACAGCATCACAACACGCAAGGTCGAGGCTGCTAGGAAAGTGCCCATCACTTGCGTACGTGTGAGTGCTCAAGAGTCCTAGCCTTGGGTATTCGATGCACTTTTCTCTCAGTTTTAATTTTTTCTTTAGGCCGTTTTGTTTATTTTAATTTATTTTAATTAAAACTTTAGAGGCTAGGCCCCGGGTTTTGAGCGGCATTGGCAAAATTTATTTTGACAAATTTTGGATTTTACCGGCTTAATTAATTGGATTAATTAAGTTGGATGCGGAATTTAGTGGGAGCTTCAAATATTAATTGCACTTATTTACATAACCGGTTAAAGAAACTTTGACTAGTTTTAATTAGGCATGTTAATTGGATTAACCACTTAGATTAGTTACTAGTTCTCGCGCGTTTATGCATTGTTACTTGTTTATCGTTATAAAATGCATGGGCCATTCACAGATAGTGAATGGATGAATGGAATGTATATTCTCTCACAGTTTTTATAAAATGGCAACTAGTGGGGCCCGATTAGGATAAAAAATACGGATTACGATCCATGATGTATTTTTGTAAATCTAAATACGGTCTGCATACCGTTGAGTATTTTTTTACCTTAATATTTAGATTAGTCGTAATCGTAGATACTAGTAGTTGCATTTTTGTTGTACCTTAATACTAGTAGATTGGTTTTGGTTGTACTCAACGATATGAGTGATGGAGTCCTAACATGTCGTGGCAAAGTGAATAAATTGTTGAGAGAGCATTAGATGCGACGATTTATCCTACCAGGAGTGGCTTGGAGCCATTAGCAAAGTGTTGCTTACCTTAGGAGATTGAGTGTCAAGACAAGCCAAAGCATGCTTAACCACTCTTTGTTTCTTCAGATCTTTGAATCGACTTATTCTCGCCAAATGAGGACAATTTTAATGCGTGGATAAGACGTTTAATAAGATTGAAAATTTGCTTGATAAATGGTTATACTTTGCACTTATATTTGTAGAATTCCAAATCAAACTGTATTGTTTTCCATAACTGGTAAAGGAAATCTTTGAGAATGGTTCTCAAAGAAAAGTAAAGCATTTCTAAAATACAATTCTCATAAATGACTTTTATAACAAAGTCCAAAAGGACGGTTGGACATCATGTATTTAAAATACTAGGTAGTTTTGATAAAACATAAAGTATTGAGTTGCAAACTCAAATTGTCAATATTGACAACCAACATATCTTTTCGCTTAATACATAGATGAGTATGACTCATTAATGTACTAATTCAAGCGTGAATTAAAGGAAAAGATGGAACTTTGTTTTACGGCGCATTAGATGCTTCATTATGCCTAAGAAAGTATTAAAGTCAAAGACTCTTACATAAATAGTTCTTAAAGTAAAGTTATGAGATATTGTACAATAAGAAATATAGGAAACAAGGAACGAAGAAAAGGATTAAGATTCCATTTCAACCCATGAGTTCATGTTATTGTAGTTCACTTAGCAAATTTTTATATTTACAAGTATTGGATACTGCTTGAGTGTTCAACTTTGAATGTGACCTCAAACTATTGAAGATAAGCTAAGTAATCGACTTACAAGCTAAGAATGAAGCAAGTGGTGCTACATCAGTTGTAAGGTTGTATTCTTTGTTTAAAGACCTTTAAGATAAAGATGGAACAAATAAATGGTTATTGTGTTCCATAATCAGCAATTGATCCGTTTACACACGGAAAGACTCACATTCAAAGCAATGAGCAATAGTTGCAAATTTATTTGAATGGCATGCTTTCCTAAACCATAAGTCAAGAATGCTTGATTATAAATAAACATTATCTTAACATGTTAAACTAGAAAAATCTCAAATTCGTGGGCATGATTTGTGTTCCGAACATCTTTAGCATTGTCACATCGACAAGACCGTACTCAAGGCTCTATTAGATAGGCTCTTGATAGTTGATCGATTAGGAATCGTTTTAAGACAAGAAAGTCTTACTTGTTGAAGCGGACAAAGTAAAGAACGATTGTTCTTGGTACAGACAATTGACTCCAAAATCTAAAGAGGATTCATTTACTTCAACGTCTCACAATGAATTTGAAAGAATATGGTTATATTCATCAAATGTGAACAAACTTGACCTTGAATAGTTTAATAGTTCAGTGAAGTACAGAATCGACTTGGCAAGATATCAAAACGTCTAGATTAAAACGAGTGATGTTTGCTTGAGCCAAGCGTGATCATCACAAAGTTACGAAATTGAAATTTTCATAAATAACTCCACAAAGAACATAGTTCTTCACGAAGACCTCGATGCCATTTAAAAATGACTCGAACAATGATGGATCACATCCCTTCCTATAAAGTTCTTAAGATTTGCACAAAGGACTAATGTTACACTAAACAAAATGCCAAAGCTAAGAAAGGACACCATATTCAGTTATGGATAGAATTATCTTCTAAATGTCTTTTCAAGTATAGTTCTAAAACTCTTAGCCACATTGGGAGTTCATTGGCTCAGTGGGAGCTAAGTGACTCATTGGGAGCTCACCAGCTTAGTAAGAGCAAGGTTGTTCAGTGGGATCTTAATGGCTCATTAAAGGCTAAGATAGCTCAAGTGGGAGATAATTGTTTGTTTCATCACAATGAACTTTTACCCAAAGACAATATTCATATCTCTTTGTAAGCATTCAAGTTAAACCATGGGCATTACCTCCACAACCTAATTGAGAACATAGTGTTTGTTGCTCTAAGTGGTGTCTTTCTAGAAAGTAACACGTTTCCAAAATGACAAGTGGGAGGAAATTGAACTCGATGTCAATCGAGTTTAACAACAAAATAGAACTGAGAATCTCGGAAGACCTTAAAAGGGCTTCGTAAGAATGCTTGATCAAGAACACTCAAAAGGACTTTACAAGTGCCTGAAAAGAGAATTCATTACTCACAAAAAATCAGAAATGTTGAAGTAAGATCAACATAATAAAAGGGCTTTGGAAGCGCCTTGAAACTTAGTGGTTGATGCAATTACAACGTATAGGCATAGAGTTCACCAAAGGCTTGGATTGAATCCTATAAATTTCAATTAAGTTAGAAATAAACCTAAGAATTACAAGCATACTATTTACTATTAGATAGTAAAGGAATAATGTCTTGTAAGATAGTTACGAAAAATCCAAATTCCGAACAATGGTTAGAGGCCATGAAAATCCGAAACAGACCCCATGTTTTAAAATCTTGTTTGAAACTTGATTAATTTTCATAATGCTTAAAGACCCATCAATTGCAAATAAGTTTTCAAGTAGAAAACTAACAGATGTGGAAATGTATATGCATACATAGCTAGATTGTTTGAAATGGATACAATTAAATTCACAGAGTTGATTTTAATAAACACCTATTCACCAATCGAAATGCTAAAGTCTTTTCGTGATTGTTTTAGCAAAACTGCCCATATGAAATATGGCAAAATAGATACCAAAACCGCCTTCCTAAAATAGGATTTTGGAAGTGAGTATGGAATAGTCTAAGGGTTTTAAAAATCTAAATAATGCTAGATTTGAAAGCAAGCCAAAGGAATCTGTTATGGGATTTAAGGAAGCATTGCATATAGGAATTGGAACGTGTTTCTCATGAAGTGAATAAGGGGATTGACTTATGGAGAAACCTAAAAATTCTTATGAATAAGAAGAATAGTGGGAGCAAAAGTAAATTATATAAAGGTCCAACGATTACGAACTCTATTGTGAAATAACTATCAAATGCTAAATTCTTAGATTTGAAAGTATTTATTGACAATGGATCAAACAAAAGACGATACTTAGTACGTATTGGGCATTAGGTTCTATTGTATAGACTTGATAAAATGTTTGAACGTGTAAAGGAGTTTACCGTGTTAAACATGAATTGAAGGACTTTAAAAGACTTTAGACCCATATGTATAAAACTAAGTAAATGTTTGAACTAAGTATAAGCTAGGCTAAATACTAAGTTAAACATAAAACACTCTAATAGAGACTTTCAACCATATCACATAGCAAATAATTTAGCAAAGACTCTGTGAAACTGAATGAGCTAAAATGGCAAATTGATGGAATAAGATTGAGAATTACTCTACAATAAAATCCATCGTGTACGTTGTGATATGGAATCGTCGCACGACTTACTTGCTTAGAGAATGTGAAGTATGTATGTAGTACCAATCAACCTGAATCTATTTAATAAATCGTTAGATTATGGCCAAGAACATCCAAAGTACTTGGATAAATAACAGGATGAGTTCTTGACTTGTGGAAACAAATACAATTTGAGAATTGATGTTGCAAGCACAAACCTTAACAAGGATTAGATCCTTAACAAGGAAGCCATTTATAAGCACGAGCTAACAATAAGTCGTGGCGTGAGAATGGTTACATGGATGTGCATCCATGTGCAATGTGCAGGAAGTTAAGGAAAATTTCCATGATCACAAGTGATTAGGGAATCCCAAATAATTTTGATAAGGAAGTCTAATAAAATATATGTGGAGAATATTATTGCCTTAATGGCGATAATAAAGAAGATGTTTTATGGAAAGTTCGTTGCTGAACGTTAATGATTGTAGGTCGTCAATTTGAAGGTCTAAATCATGAAAATGAGTGGGAGCCATCACTTTGACAATAAATCCTATATCACACTCTCAAATTTTATCATCTTATTGTGAAAGTGATCAGTAATGAAGATGCTAAGTTAGCAAAGTAATTATTACTAAACCTATGCAATGAGTGAACGACAACATTCTCCATTGCATGAAAGAAATCAAGTAGAATAGATATAGCTGTGATTTCTATAATTTTTTATAAAGAGTGGTACACTTAAAACATTCGGAAAAACCATTTATCATAACATGAACCATTTAGGTTTTGGAATAATTTAAAATTTCATGCAATTTTATCACTCCGTTTGCTATTTAATTGTGGTTTAGAATTAAATAATGAGTCCATTTGATTCTTGGAATATTCAAAATAGGGTATCAAGACCAGTCTTAGCAAGGAAACACCTATTAAATGAACATTGAATATTATAATCGAAAATTATCCCTAATTAAGGTCATTTAAACAGTGGACGATTAATGACCAATTGAGATTAGTGTGTAGTCTGAATTATAGCATCGTTTCTTTTGCTACGAGGACATGATTGTCATAAATCATTTGCACATGTACTGGTTTAGAAATATACTGGATCGACCTATGAGAATACTTTAAGAGATTAAAAATCATCATAAGTATACTTCTCATTATGGCTATCGGAACCTATTTTCTCGACCATGAGTATTGTGAGTTCTCTTGTTTAAGTACTAGTCCGCTTTGATGTTGTCAAACGTCTGCAACAATAAGGGATTATAACGGCAACACTCGGGCGGCTAGGTCCTCTCAGTAAGTGGAGCTACATTATAAGATTGGGAATGTCCCCTACTAAAATAGGGACGCAAGATGTCTTTTTTGTATACATGGCCTCTCGTAGAGCGAGACTGTAAAATGCATGACCGTGCTCAGACGGATTTTATAAATCATCTGTTTATTGACAGTTGGACTCGGAATCAAGAAACAATTCTGGACGTAATAAGGTTGACGAAATAATCTTACCGTATAGTTCATGAAGAGACATTAAGCGACATAGAAAAAAGGTTGTACACTAAATGCGCACTTGTCCGGATGGACAAGTAAGAGATTGAAAGGAATGGTGTCCTTCGAACAAGTGTACTATTCCGTTAGTGGGTTCAGAATTATTAGAAAGCTAATATATTCAGTAAGATCAAGGGATCGGAATGCCTGGGTGGAGGCCGCTTCCGATCAGTATTATTAATGCATAATTAATATTACTGCTTAATCTTGATTGACCCCTTCGGGTCACACCCAAGCAACAAACGAACCAAAGCGACGAATTAATCCGAAAGGAATTAATAATTCAACCGAGTAATTAATATTTAGACGTCGAGAATTCGAGCTTAGAGCGTCGAAACCGAACTTCGGAAGTCGAGTCAAAAATTAGTAAAAGACAAGATATGAAAATAATAATAAGTCAACAAAGACCAAAATACCCCTAGCATGGGAATAACCCGAGCAAACCGAGTGTTAGGGGCATATGACCGAGCATGGTGGCTAGCATGCACACCAAGCCGAGCCTAGGCTGGCTGGTGCGTGCTAGCGCACCAATGCTAGCATCGCAAGGCTAGCCGCGCCAACCGTAGCAGCTGCAGCAGCATGGCTGGGCCAATGTGTGCTGCCTAGCAATGTTGGGCCAAGGCGCAAGGCCAGCAGCAGTTCTCAACAGCAGCCCGCATCCTTAGTTCGTGGCTCGCTGGCTGAGAGCGCAAGTAGCCCTCAAGAGCATGTTGGGCTTGCTGGCTGGCAGCACTAGCAGCCCGCATGCTTATGCTGGGCCTACTAGGAGAGGCAGCCACGGACAAGGTAGCCCACGTTGGGTGCCTTGATGCCCAAGGGTGGGTGCCACGTGGCGCGAATTGAGAGGAGCTTGAAGGGGTGTGTTGGCCGGTTTTGGGAGAGGGAGTGGGGTTCAAGTTTGGTCCCCCCCTCCTCCAAATGGTCCTCACCAAACCTCTGACATGAGCTTGTCACTTGTTGATTTATTACTAGTTTGATTATTAATTTTATTTTAGCTTTAAAATAAAATGGAAAAATCAAATTCTCCTACATTGATGGGAGAGCTTTTCACTCTCTTATTTTCCCTATAAATACCCAAGTTGGGGTAATGGGAAAATAACTTTAGTGAGATTTGAAATAGGCATCACCATTGTGAAAACCTTTGAACTCATTAATCAATCGAGTTTTTGGTCTGGCCTTGCTAACTCCAAGGCATTCGACCATTTTCAGTGGTCGGGTTGTGGGTGGACTATCGTTGGAGGACGTCGTATTTTCAAGGCTTGCTTTCGAAGTATGAGACCGTTTTGTTTGGGCGAAGCACGCTCCAAAGGTAATTATCTTGTCTTAATCTTGTGATTAATTTATTTATGTTTATGGTTTTATTTATTACGAGTGCGGTCTTGGTTTTGGGTTTGTTTCCGTGGTGAGTTGGATTCACCAAACCCCAATAAATAGTTCGCGGTGGCCGACTTTCCTCCAGAGGAATATCAACGTGCTCTCCAGCCGGTTTGGGGGCGGAGGTCGTCTAACCGCTCCCCGGTCGGTGATTGCTATTGCTTTTCTTTTTTTATTGCCACCACCTATTCAGGTTCTCGCTTCTTGGCTGCTGGTGGGTCTGATGATCATCCCTAATAGCATCAAGGTCTATTGGTCTTTGCCTAGACTAGCTGCAGCTGTCGCGGGCCTGACGTCCAAGACATAGCATTCTCGAGCCATCTTCTGGTCCCCGTTATGGGAGCCAACAGTTCTATCATCCTTCTCATACTTGACCAGCATGAGGGATGGGATGATGACGACCTTGCACTCGTTAAGAGTGGGTCGGCCAAGAATGAAATTGTAGGCGGTCTGCTCTTCAACCACCAGAAACCGGATGGTCATGTGCCAACCGCTTCCTTTCTTTCTCGGTCAGATAGGCAGATCAATCTGTCCGACTAGATCCTCCCCCAAATCCAGCAAGGGAATGGGATACATCCATCATTCTATCCAACCTGTACTTGAGGTTGAATAAGCATTTGCGGCTAAAGATGTCTAAGGAGCTTCTTTTGTCTATTAAGATGGGGCCAACCGAATGGTTGACCATTTTACATTCTATGACAACAGGGTCATCATGAGGCCGACGGACTTTACCTTTGTCCTTTTTGTTAGTGATGACTTCGCGGAAAGAGGATGTGCTAGTCGCATGTCTCTCTTCAACAAAATGGACCATCATTCTCAAATGGTCCTTGGTGCCCTAGATGGTCAGGCCACCTCTAGCGAATCCGTCTGCTATTATATAGACCGGTTCTTCATCGGTTTCGGAGCTAACAACAGGCTGGGGAGTCTTTTTTCTTGACTGCCCCGGATTCTCCTTGGAAGTCACTTTGGACTTCACATAGGACATCAGCGCTCCTTTGTCGGCCAGACGGTCAAGCGCCCGCTTGAGGCTGAAGTACTCGTTTGTGTCATGGCCGACATCCTCATGGTAATGGTAGTGTTTGTTTTTTATTCAATTTTTGGCGGAACCCTTCATAGGAGTCGGCTTCTCTAGAGTCAGCCGATTCGTTATCTCCATGAGGATGGATTATATGTCCTTGTGTAACTCGTACTTTGGAATGTACAATTTCCACTCTTTCTTTTTCTTCTAGGTCTGCTTATTAGAGTTATCAACCACCCAGATCTGTTTTTTCTTCTTGCTGTCTTTTGGTTTTAGAGACGGCTGAGCAGGCCGACTCTCCTTCTGTCGGTCAGACTTCTTTGAATCCGACTGCTTATTGGAGGATCAAATCTCGGTCGCCTGTATATAGGCTTCCGCCTCCATCAGAGCTCTTTGGAGGGTGAAGATTTTCTTGCGGACAAGTTTGAACTTGAAAGTCAACCCGTCCTTTAAACCTTTGAAAACGTTTGTATAAGCCACTTTTTCAGAGAGTCCTTAGATCTTGATTCTCACCAGATTGAACTGGCTAACGTAAGATTGCAGCCCTTCTCTATCTCCCTGCTGCACATGACCTAGATCAAGGCTCGTTTTCTTTGTAGCAGGGATGTTCATAAAGAAATTAGAAGCAAACAAGAACGCAAGTGTCTTAAAGCTATTGATGTAACTAGCCGGCAGATTGCCAAACCATTGCAGGGCTATTCCGTTAAAGGTGGCTGGAAAGTAGTGACACCATGCGGCATCTTCCAACCCTGTTAGTACATGAGGTCGGTGTATGCCAGAAGGTGGTCTTCTGGGTTGGTAGTACCATCATAGGTCCCAACCATCACATTTTTAACCTTGGTCGGCTGTTCGGCCTCGGCTATTTCCGTAGAGAACGCAAAGGGTTGTTCCCCAAGGTTTTGTAGCCGAAGCTACCAGTCCATAGGCTGGTAGTTGTATATCGCCTGTCCTCCAAAGAAGGGATGCTGGATGTAGGGAAAAGCAGGCGACCAGTATTATGGATGTACCATATATTATGCCGAATTGATTACATGGGGCCCTAACCGTACGAGGGGGCCACTTAACGGGGTCCCTTGTACAGATTGAGAATTCCTCATAGAGGTATTCTAAAAGCTATCCAGATCAGTCGATGTAGATTCAAACTCTTACAACTGTTAGGTTTTCTTCTGCTAGATGTATAGTCGAGGATCATGGAATGTTTTCTTGCTACCATGCAGCTGTACATGCCGGATGGCTTTTCTTGTCACCGTTTCTGGGAAACGGAGTCTTGAGAGGTCGAATTGGGGTTGAGCCTTCTCCTTTGGAGCAGGGTGAGAAGACGGCTGACGGTCCCAAACCGACTTCTGTTTTCTAGCTTGAGCTGGTTTCGTGGATGACAGTTCCTTTCTAGGAGTAGCCGACAACTTTGTGATCGAATCCTTAATTTCACCCTTGAAGTTGCTCATAAACTTCATGCGCTTATCTCGGGTGACTGGGGCTGACCCTGCCACCTAGGACGGATCAGCCGGCTGCCCTAAGGGCTTACTTGACTGTCCAGGGGGCCTGCTTGGACCCGTTTGGTTAGCATTTTGCTCCCGCCTGTCTTTATGACGGACGCGCTTAGAGATGAGGGGTCCGTCAGGGGCCACATAGGTTTCGATGTTTCCATCGTCACTGAAGTCATGATCCGACTGGAGCACTTATTCTTCTAGAGGTCGATTGGTCCTTAGAGGCGGCACAGATTGATCTTGTGAAGCCATCTTAGAGGTACTCTCCCCACAAACGGCATCGAATGTTTCGGGGTTTTTGTGTCCCTTGGGAGAGTTACAACTCTAAGACTAAATTCTACAAGGACGCCTTTACCTACAAAACAAATGGGGCTCCGAATGGTCAGAGGTCTACCTCTGAAGATTAATTAAGTACGAAATTAGAGTAAAACGTGCAGAAAGTAAGTTATTTGCTCAGATTCCAAACTTAGGTGTTCTTTATTTTAGAGAGCAATAAATGTCCTAATGATTAAGACGTAATAATTTTAAGGTGTGAAAGATTTAAAGTCCTCCAATAATTTGGGGAATCTCCCTATTTATAGGGTCCTAGGAAAAACGTTCCCTACCCTAGGGTTTCATTACCTAGGGATTAGGGCAGCGCCGTTTTGCGGCTCCCACGGAATTTGGGCCTTGAAGGCCGCCATTTCCAAAGGGCATATCCGACTGACATATGTCGTCCATAGGGACACGTGTCGCTCTCTTATTAGTCCACTTTGGGGTACTAAATATTCCAAATCAGCTATCATCATGTAATATTATTATGCTTACAATTAACTTGATCTCTTTTTGCTTCCTACAAATCTCATATTTAATACAGAAATAGACATTAAAACAATTTTGGATATATAGTACTAATATGGGACACACACAATACTTTTTCTTTTTTCCTATAAATATACCTTTTATGATGCAAAAATTACGTCCACTTAACAAAAATTAAACAAAAAGTTGAATCAAATAAAGTCTCCTTTTATGTAACAAAAATAGGCCCAATTACTATACCATTTTAACATTTGTCAAAAAAATTCTACAATTACTAATGCCTACACCCTAGTGTAGGTAAATATACCTACACCCCGTCCCCCCAACCACCACCAATTTACCTCCTTCCCAAATAAATACAGATTATATGTATATCACCATTGTTGTCTTCTAAAAAGCTTCATTTTATGATTTCTCTCTCCAAAAATCATCCTCCTTCATTTTTTTTGTCCAAAAAATTTCATCATATCCTTTTTTTTCTCTCCAAAAACCTTCTTCCTTAATTTTCTCTCTCTAACAACCTTCATATTTTTCATCATAGAAATTTAATCCTCATCTATTCATGTCACTTCTTATGGGATCATCATTGTTGATGCAAATCATGGATGAGGTAGTATTTTACCTCTTATTTTCTCCATTTCATTGATTTGATATAATTGTTCAGTAACTTATTAGTAAATGTTCATATTATTGTCATCTCCATCAAATTTTTTATCTGAAATTAAAGATTTGAAGTAAGAATTTGTGACTTCTTACACTTTTATTTGGAAGTAAGTGAGTCTTATAATTGTAGTTGAACTATGTTATTGTTTGGTAATCTCTAATTTTGTGTGTCAAGGCGTGAATTCATATTAATAATTGTTGGCTTAATATTATAAAAAGTGTGTACAACTTGTTCTAGTTCTTATGATTATTATGACTAATATTGAAAATTTCCTTTTTATATCATTCATTCTCATATTGATAAATGCTCATTATGACCTATATATATATGTATATATATATATATATATATATATATATATATATATATATATATGTGTGTGTGTGTGTGTGTGTGTGTGTCTGTTTGTGTTCATTCACATATTGATTGGTGATCATTCGAATTTTAATAAATCTTCAATTGAATTTTTAAATTATATAAGTACATTCTCAAACTGAAAAATAGTCACTTAGATTTATATTTACGTTTATTTCATTCTCTTATTTAGAAATACTCATGAGTCTCATTTGAATATTGATACTACAAGCATGAAAATTGTTTATTGGTAGACGTTTATTCAAATATTAATAGACAAATCGTTCATCCTTGCTTGGATATATGTATATTAACATATTTATATAATGCTCACATTTTAAAATCATAAGGAATAATGAAATTATTTGCCACTGAAATATAGAGTATAATTGTGCTAATTTTCAAATTTAGTTAAGCTTTCATAGATTTATTGAAATTTGAATTAGTTTCTAATGAAAATGATTTTCGGATAAATGTTCACTTTCATTTTGATAGATGTTCATTATGATATTAGTGTATGATCATTCAAATTTTTACCTTAGATAAGATCAACGTAGGTCCAGTCTTAAGAGAACACTACCCTAGTTTTGTTTATGATAATTCAAATATTGATGAATGTATAAAGGGATTTAAACAATTGTTCATTTAGATTTAAATACGTACATGTTCATTCTCATAATTAAAATAGTCACATAGACTATAATAATACATGTTCAATTTCATATTAAATTAATATATACATATATTTTAACTTTAATATTGACAAATGTTTATTCGAATATTGATACATAGATGTTCATTTGGATATGTCTATATTCACACATATATTAATGTATATTTACAAATATATTAATGTAATTTATATTTACAAATATATTAATTTATGTTTATTCACATACAATAAAATGTTCAAAAATCAGCACATGTTGTTCATTCATCATAGAAAATGTATTATTAATTTATTACTTTACAATGTATTCATTTTTTAATTCATTATTTTTATTCATTTGTAAATGTTTAATTTTGAATCATTACACGTACTTTTATTTGGAACGTGTTCATGGTTGTTATTAATTTTTTTCTAAAAAATGTGATGGCAGCAACTATATTGTGCTCGTCAGATTATATATATCATGAAAAACACACAAATTTCATATGATTAGAGTGTAGAGATTTAGATACTCTAATCGAAATTTCATGAATCATATTCATAAGCATCTAATAACCAAGATCATTACACAACACATAAAGAATAAGTAATTATACCTTTGAAGCGTGGTTCCACATATGATCGAGCAAGAACAAGGAAGACAAAGAACCTCAAGTGTGATTTCTCTACTTGGTCCAAGAGCACGGATTAAACCTCCACTAATGCTAGTTAGTTGTAATTGAACCCTTCAATTGATCTTCTACGGAGAAGATAGAGCAACAAACAAACCACAAGCCACCACACGAACCACCACAAGGAGGTGGCCATACGAATAAGGGGAATAGAGAGAGGGTCGTGAGTAAGAGAGAGAGGACTAGGGTTTTGGGACTTGGTTGCTTGAATTACAATTAAATGAATTGTCAATTATTATGTCAATCTAAGTAAAGGATCTTATTTATAAATCACATCTCTAAATAAGAGTGAATGTCAAGCCCAAACTTTAATCCTAATTAAACTACTCTAGCCTAACACTCTTTATGGTTTGTCATAATCTCATGATGCCCATTAATGGTCCTCTAAATTGTTTAGCCCAATACTCTTGTTGTGTGACCTCATAGGATCCATTCTAAAGGGCTTTGAACTATTTGACTAGCCCAATGATCAATTATCATAATCTAGCAATAGACAATGACGACCGAAAAGAACGAACTTATTATCTCCATAATTGGTGATCCTTAACATATCTAGTAATTGCACTTATCGAAGACATAATTCCTTTAATCTCCCACCTGTCTGAGACAAGTGCGTAATATTCAAATTCCTTAAGTCAATATGTGTCGATTTGATAATAGGATTGCATCTCATGTCGTGATCATATTAATCGACAAATATTTTCTTGAAATCTGAGTTAGAATTATAAAACAAATGATTAGTATGTAATCCATTTAAGCAAGGCCATGCATTTCCTGAGTTCTTCCTCTTCAAGAGGCCAAGACACATCCCTAATTAAATAGGTAGACTGAATCCAATCTTGTGGCAACTAAAGTTCCCACTCAACTCATGAATTAACAAGGAACCATCCTTTATAATCTCCAGTTATGGGAAGACGTTTGAATGTACCACAGTTAAATCAACTATTGAATAGAATCAGTGTTCCACTCATGTTAAAGGAATCCACTAATATATCCAGAAGCTCTATACTTAAACTTCAAAGTAGGTCTATAGGAAACATTACTATTATGGTTGAAGATCATGGGTGAATGTGTTTGTCTTTAAATCACTATAAAAAGAGATGTTTTCATTCATTCCAAACTATTTGTCCTAAAAGAGTCATTCCATAATGGAGTTTTTCCCAAGTTGTAGATTAGTAGAAAAGAAATATATTTTCTCTCCACGTTTGTGAGCTAGTTCCTACAAGTTTCAAGTTCCTTACATATCTCAAAGTGTCTAACATATTATTTTTATACATAATATGTCTTATATGTATTTGAGAGTTGTTTCAGGGTTTGAATGAACTCTTGTAATGGGGAATTTACAAGGGTTTGAGAGAACTCTTGTATTGGGGTGAGAACTTGAGTGAGTTCTTTGTACGTAGATTAAAGCTTGGAGTGAAGCTTGAGAGAAAGAGAAGGATTGAGGCTTTGAGGAAGTCTTGAGTGAGAAGAGATGGTCATTGAGATAAGATTCCGAGGTGCAACTAGAGGGAATAGTTGTTGGGGATATGAGTTCGTTGAGGAACTCGGTAGAGGCTCAAGTTCTCATAGGTTGTAACAAAGTCGTCGACCTATTTTATTGGAATGTTTTGAGTCAAAATCCCTTTGGGTCGAGATTTTTCACTTCCTATTTGGCCTAGGAAGTTTTCATCGTAAAATCTCTCTTGCAGTATTTCTCTATTGTGTTAAGTTACTTTTAATTCCGTAAAAAGTGACTATCAAGATCCATACTACGATTCACCCCCCTTCTTGTAGTATTTCATCTAAATAACAATTGGTATGAGAACCGGAGCTCTTGATGAAACAGGCAACCCTAACGAGCAAGTTCTTGGCTAAGATAAGTACGCACAAGAAAATTGAAGAAAGGAACTCAACCCTTCACTGTTCCAAGCATAATGTGGAAATGAAATTTTACTAGAAAATTGAAAGGTTTACAAAGACTCATAATTTGAGGTAAGTATTCTGTCTTAGAGTTCATCATTGTATGCATACATTAGTTTAAGTTTGTTCCTTGTAGTACTTTTTTTTATATGATTTTAATTCTTATGAATTTTATTTTTATCAAATTTAGATAATGTCTATTCTGATTTTAGTGTGTTTAAAAGTCAATATGTTCAATTTCATGTTTGATTTTTATTCATCAAGAATTGATTGATAAGAAGTAGTTCAAGGAACACATCTTGTGGAATAAAAAACTTGGATTCTTATCAAATAATACTTTATTTTTTTGACTTGTTAGTATACGAAAATTTTTATTATATGTCAGAGAAATAGTTTTTCCATGTATCTTGAATGATTTGAATATATATTATATATAGATACATGTTGTCTCTTAGTTGTTAAAGTAGTTATATGAATTTTGACTACTATTACTAACAAGAAGGAACTTAAATTTATTTTTGGTTCCAAAGATCTAGAGGTAATCTTATTTGCAAAATGTATATGTGAGGAAGAAGCCTATAATTATTGAGATGATAGATGATTTGGCGTCTTGTATATTAGGACACATGTACAAGTTTCTCTCACTATAGTTCTTCATAAGAAGTATGTGAATATGAAACTTTTTGTAGGTGGTATTTGGTAAGTTGCTCTTATGTCTTCTTACAAGTCTAGATCTTCATTTGTTTACCTTTTTATTTATTTTATCTTTTACTTAATTGTGCTAACCAATATTAATTATCATAAATGCATAATTGTAAAAGATTATACTAGAGAAGTTGACTTTTATTGTTTTCATGATGGAAACTAACTTCTTTTTTAAGTTTTGTGCAGATTAATAATGATTGTCTTGTAGGTTGATTCCTGATGTGAATAAATGCATAAAAAGAAAGTTTTTGGATCAAGGAACTTTGGAAGGTTATATGAAGGAACTAGGTGAATTTTAGAATGCAGGAAGGAACCAACAACATGGAAGTAACACAATTTTACATTAAGTTGTCGCAATTTATAACATTCAAGTTTCGATTCAAGTTCCTGATGATTTTGATTCCTAAAATAAATCGTAAATTCCTTTTTAAATTCTCTACAAAGGATTTAGGTACATACTATATGATGACTTTTAAGCAAAATTTTGGATGTACAAAAGTCACTTTCTAGACTTAAATATTGGATGCCATTCTTAAGGAAGTATACTTATTTGGAACTTTATGATTTGAGCTTTTTATATCTTATCTCTATTCACTAACCTACTAACCTCTAAGATTCCACAAAATCAATTAAATTTTCTTGAATTTTAGGTCATATGCTTATGAGAAAGATATGAGGATCCAGGGTTGATATGGTGTTAAAACATTGAAGATCAAATCAACTCATTCCTCATAAAAAAAGAACCCAAGAGATGTGGAACGATCTAAAAGGACAAAAGGGACATGTTCCAATTTGAAATCAAGAGGAACATGGAAAAGAAGGCGATATCTAGTGAGGAGGAACAACTCGTGGTATCTCGACAGCGGGTGCTCTTAGCATGTGATAGAAGGCATGACAAAAGCTTTCTCACTAGCGGCCTACGAAAGAGGAACTTTAATTCAACTTTTTGTATTAACTTAAAGGGTTGGTAAGTTAAGTTCCTACTCAATTGTCAACATTCTTTCGAGATCATGAAGCACATTATGATATTTTCAAATTTGTAACTTTATTTGTTTTACCAATAATAGTTCATCATCTATAAAACTAAAGTGTAATATTGATAGGGAATTGAAGAAGGAACTTATAATGTATGATGGTAACAATTTGGTTCCTTACAGTAACGTGACGTTTCAAGGATTTACTGAAGATGAATTCTTCTGTGTTTCAAACATATTTGGCATGCTGGTTTTCCATACTCGATATACGTCAAGGAACTTGGTTGTTAGTTTATATTATATCAAGTTCCTTACCATAAGTTTGTGAAGTATGAAAAGTTAGTGACTCTGTGTAATTTATCTTCTTTCAAAGCTAAATAATGATAAGGAACAGAAACCCATTGGACCTCATTTAAATGGATTTGTGTGATTCCTTGATTATTTAAAGTTGAGATTGAAAGAGATATGTCTTGGTTATATTTGATAATTGTTAATTAATCACTTTCCTTAGAATGTAACAAAGATTCTATTTTTGTTATCTTTTCTATGAGGGATTAAGTGATTAAGTAGTAATCAAATATTATATTAAAGATCTAACCATGGAACCAGGTTCCTTTGAAGTTTAATGATTTGTGCAGAAACAAAGTATTGATTACAAGCTCTCAATGTTAAAATCAATACAAAGTTTTCAATGCTACTTGCTGCATCATATACATGGAAATGGTTAGACCTTTGAGAAACAAGACACCCTTCATTTGAAAAAAGAAGTTTGATAATAGAAGTGATAAGGTGCACCTCCAAGTGTGAAACATGTACAGGTTACAACAAGGTATTAGTGTGCTTCGAGTGACCATACATTTTATGAATCTAAGCATCGAGTGACTACACATTTTATGAATCTAACATGTTTGCTCCCAACATGCAGATTGAAGTTAATTTTAGTGAAGAACTCATTAGTCATTTGAATCTAGTGGAAGTTCTACAGAAGTATGTCAATCTATAAAGCAGCATCAATCAGCTACATTGTCCCATAGTTCCTTAGAAGTTCCAACGTATTATAAAGTGTTAATTCCTAGAAGGAACTTAGAAGATATCTTGACCAAGGAAGATATGAAGCCTTCCAACAATGTGTAAAGGAATTAGCTAAGGTCCAGAACCGTGAACTTATTCAGGAACAACAAAAATCATTTTATAAGTTTATGAACATATATGAGCATAATTCCTACATTAAGGAACTTTGTCAGGTTCGTATTTTCTAGCTAGATAATGAGTTGATTTCATATCATTTATTTTGTTGCGTGCTTACATGGGAATCAAGTTGTTTTTAATAGACGTCGAATATGAATTTTCTAAATATATATTCTAATTAAGGATGTCTATGACGAACAACCTTTTGGATTTGAAAATCTTAAATCTTTTTTTCCATATTTATGAACTAACAAAGATTTTTTAGTGTTTAAACAGGTTCATACTCAATGGCATAGGAGGTTATTCAAGTTCCCTTTTGAAGCTAATCTAAAAGTGAATTGTGTTATTTTCAAGAGGAACTTATTGATTTATTAGTTGTACATACTTATTTTGTTTATATCTTTGGTGCAACTAACGAATCTTTCTGCAAGGGCTTTCTAACCTTGTAAAAGCATGATGGGGAACTCATTTTCTCTTTTGATCTTCATCTAAAATAAGAGAAATGCATGATGGTCTAATTGATAAAAATATAACAAGGAACTTCCAAAGAAAGATGGCCAGTGACATTTAAGTCACTTAATGAGTTTCAAGTCAAAAGTATTGTTCGCATCAAATGTGAGTGCATCAAGAGGATGGAACGAATCCTTGAAGAACTCGTAACTTAGCCATCAAATTTTGGTCTATTGCAAATTTATTGTGATATATGGTGAAATATTACTTGAGTTATGTCCTCTTATATTCACGATATTGCATAATTGATGTTTGAATTGAGTGTTGTATTTATTAAGGGACTTGCAATATGATGTTTGAATATGTGGAATCTCTTTCTTATGATTTCACCTAATTAGTAAAGTATGGATTGTTTTAAGGAATAAAATATGTTGAAGTATGGCATGAGCATATATACATAATTCTTTCTTATAATTGTTAAGTGTGGTTTCTTTTGCACATTATAAATGAAGTAAAATACATACATACACTTAAGTGTAATGTGTCACACTTAATTATTGTGTTGTAAAATATATATTCACTTGCCTAAAAGTGTCAAATATCTCGTTTAGAATAAGGGATTTTGTTAAAAACAAAAATCCCAAGTTGTCAAAGAAACAATGGAAGAAACTTTGATGGAATAAGACAGGTATATTCCCAAACTATTTTATCTCATATGGTTATATTTTCTAGAGGGAACGAACCTATCTTTTTTCCAACTTTCAAATTATCCACACCTTTCATCTTCGAAAACAACATTATTCTACAACATTGTGTTGTGTGTCTGTGTTGTGTATGGTTTGTGTTTCTCATTTTCATATCTTACATATACATAACTTCAAAGACCCTTATTCTCAATATGTTTTCCTTAGCTCATTCATATCCTCCAACTTTATTTTCACACAACCCATGTGCTCTTAGTTTAAATTCATCCATTTTTATGGTTCAATGATACATGAAGAGTTGCATGAATACATGTTGATGGAGAAGTCGTGAAAGGATTGAAGTGCGTGTGATTTATCATTTGATGTCTTGGAGGAAGAATCAGCTTGAGGAATTTCGATAATAAATTTCAAGATGAAGAAGAATGATAAGGAGCTAAGGTGATATAAGGGAGGAACCAATTAAAGTGGTTAATATATTTGGTGTTGGAACTCAATAGCATATGAGTAGGTTCTATCTTCGTTACTGTACGTGAATGGAAAAAAAATGAAAGTCACCCTTAAAAAAATGATTGAAGTTATAGATGATGAAGAATATTACTCATGAAGCTTGCAAAAGCTAAGGAACAAAAGCAAGAACTTTATTATGAATCTTAATTCTAATGAGCATGTTACTTAAGAAAGTTTGGTGGTTGAAGTGAAGGAAAATTGGTAAATAAATATATACCAAGGTAATGTGTGTTGAGTTTCGTTGAAATTCAAGAGTGTGAGATGAATGTAAGTAAACTCTTATGATTGTTAAGATTCTTATCTCAAACATTCTAAACTAAGAACACAACATCTGTCTCAAGTTCCTTGTACCCGAAATATTTCCATTATTTTTTTCGTATCTTTTGAGCTAAATATTCATTATCCTTTTTTGTAACAAACTTTCAAAACCGATATTTGCTTGATTTTGTATCTTATCTGCCAAGTTACTTTATTGGTTTTGAAATTGGGTCTTTAGATTGTGAATTGGAAATTTGTATAGTAACATCCTAGTTTGAAAATCAATTCTCTTAAACTTTTAGGAATACCAAGTATTTAACCATTTTTATGTTGGTATATGTGACATTTGCCCTTATGTATGTATGCATAAATGATTGAATTGAATTAATAAATGTGTGCAAGAATACCCTTTTCGATAATGACAAAAGGGGGAAGAATATGTGTGTGTGATGCTTATTATGTGATTTGCTTATTGAAATGCTTATTGAATATTTATTCATGAGTGATCATTTATGTAGTTAAGCTAAGTCATATTGGTGAACATCCATATAATGTACTTTAAACATGTTATTGTCCTTTTATGAGTAGTTCCTTATTGTACATGCATGAATTGTTCAATAGCTCCTAGTTTTCATGATTAAGGGGGAATATATGTACATCTTCTATTCTTTAATTTGTGATCAGCATCATTTGTTTGTCATCATAAAAAGGGGGGAAATTGTTGTAAGATTTTGATGATTGTGAACAAATGATGATTATCTAACTAATGTGTATTGAGATGTGAATGAACAAGTCATGAAGCAAGAAGATGATTGAGTATAGGTTAGATCATTATTGAAGATGGTTCCCAACGTACAATGTATGGATCGTGCTTAAGTTCCTCAGGGGGAGCACAAAGAGAAAAAGTGTTTCCGAGGGGGAACACACAAAGAGATGGAGTCTAAACATACAAGCTCATTGTTAGACTTTGTATGTAGTTCCTAAGAATAATGAGAAGTAGTTCTTTGCAAGGAATAAGCAGCAATTCATAAGTGAAGACAAGGGAAGAAAAGTTCGTTTGAAGGAACAAAAGCTTTGGAGTAGAAGCTTCAAGACAAAAAAAATAAAAGTATATTTTTCTAGGAATCATGTAAGTATGTTGGACACGAGAAATTTTTTAGAACATGCATATGGAACTAAACTGGAACTTCAGTCTTGAAGGAACTGACAGTCTGGAAGGAACTGGGTGTTGCTGACTAGCCAGTTCCTTACGGGTCAGTCTAAAATTCGTGTATAAGAGAGACACACGTTTACACAACACTAGAAGTTAATTTTCCATGTTAGTAGTCATTGCATTATATTTGCCTAATTTCTAGGTAATTATGTTTGACTTGGTATAATTTATTATAAAATGAATTTATTTTATGAAAGATAAGTTTTTAAAAATAAAATCCTATTTTCTTTTTAGTCACAATTGTTTGGGTGTTTTTATTCCTCGGGAAAGTTACGTCACAAAGATTGGTCCGGCTGAGTTGTACCTGCAAAAACAACGGAGACTCCGGGTGGTGGAGTTTCTCCTCCGAAGATTAAGTTAGTAACTTAAAAGAGAATAAAGAGTACGAAAATTTAGGCGGGAATCTGCTTGGATTTCAAGCTCAGGTGTTTCTCTAATGAGAGAGAAAGTAGGTGTAACAAATGATTGAAAACCGTCCCCCTAAAATGGGGAAATATCTCCCTATTTATAGGGTCATTGATAGGAGTGCTTCTATCTAGGTCACATGACCTAGATTTAAGTGGGTTGCGCCGAATTACGGCGCTTCTTAGGATTTGGGCCTTTGAAGGCCACCTTTTCATAATCTACCTGAAGGGGACAAGGTGTCAGGAGGCCATTAGGCCACTTGGGCCAGCTTGAACTTGACACGTGGCATTCTCTCATTGGTCCACATGTCTCGGGTATTTTTACCCTAAACATTTGCCCCTCATAGGGGTCACGTGATGCCCGTGACACGTGTCCACCTATCAAAGGTGAAAAGTAACAGCGGCTAGTAAAATTTGAATTTCAAACTGGGATGCCCCCGTTTTCACCTTCTATAAATAGAAGCTTACCCCCCCTTCGCTCACTTCATTTTCATTTGACTTTCTAGAGAGAGAAAGAGAGATTTTTAGAGAGAGATTCTCTGCTTCTGTCTGCATCAAAGTTTTCCGGATTTTCGTGTGCTAACCTTGCAACACCCGGTCACCGTCTGAAGAAGTTTACAGATTTTCCAAAGTTAAACTCAAGGTAACCGCCTGTACCATTTTTAGCTTTTCTTTTCCAACTTGTATACATTCTTTTTTCTGTCTGTATACATAGTCTTAGAAATAAAATGAGTTCTCAATCCACACACTCAACACTACCTAGGACACTTAGCCGATCTCCCGGAATGGCTAAGTCTAGAACAGGGGGGTGCCTTTTCTAGACAATTGGAACTGCTACGCTCCTCTCCGAATTCCTCTCTCTTTGTGTCTGTGCAGGACATAATGGCCAGAGTCAAACAGATGGCTAGAAATTTTAAGAGCCGGCGCACTATGGAAGTGCGTGCCGACGAGATTGTCCCAGATGAGGAACTTGAGGATTTGGAGGAGAGCGGCCATTCTGGTGAAGATGCTCCCTCTTCCTCCGGGAGCTCAAGCATACTCGAGGTAGACGGTGAAGAGGTCGCCTCCTCTAATGGATCCGGAAAAGGATCAGGTCGTACTGAGGCCGCTGAAAGATCATGAGCCGAGGCTTCTTGCTCCGATCAAGATAACTTTGTCGCTGACTATCAGCAGCCGGCGAAAGTTGCTGACAACCCAAACCCGAAGAAAATTAAAATACTTTCAGGGGACATAGCCTTGCTGAAGAGTGGCTTCAAGGCTAAGGAAAAGCACCCCTTTAGAAAGGGGTGGGATATTATCGTTCCACTTGCAAATGTAGTGATGGCCTGGGACGACGAAATAAAGAATGCAGACAACTATTTTGTCTGCTATGAGGTGGTAAAAGAAGCCGGCCTCCGGTTCCCCCTCTATATCGGAATTAGGAAAATCTTAAAAGGGTATGATCTGGGTGTCTGGCAGCTCACCCCCAACTTATGGGTAAATATTCTAAGCTGTATAGCCGCCTGTGAGCTCCAGAACCTTGCTCCCTGCTTTTCTGCCTTCACTCATATGCATTACTTGAGCAAGGCCCTAGGCATGGTATAACCTTTCCACCTTGCCACAGTATTTGATGTTTTTGGACAAGGTGTCAAAGTGGTCCGGGTGGGAGGAAAAGTTTTATTTAATATCCTCACCAACCCTGAGACACAATCGGACACTACGCTAGTACAATCAGAAACCGGTTCTTCTTGGCAGGAAATGCCCTCTCCTGGCGTTCTCTACTAGGGACTGGGAGCAAATTATGGAGCCGGGTTTCTTTGAAACCACTACTGAGCCCTTGGAGGATGGGACTCACATCATTGTTCCAAAGAACTGGATCCCCCATCCGGACTATTTCAAGGATGAATGCTTCTAGTCCTCTTGTGGGTTAAGCCCTATGTTTCTCAAGGGTAGATCCACTTGCATCCGGCTCTTCTGTAGTTTTTATTTTGTACTTTAGACTTTTTGTGATTTTCTCTAACTTTTATTTTATCCTTGCAGCCGACGCCCTGAAAATTGTTGACCTAGCCAAGACTCCGGCTAAGTATGGCGGGGTAAGACCACCTGACTTTAGTTTTTTCTTTAAATTTCTTGCAAATGTTTTTTGCCGGCTGGTAACATTTAGTTCTTAATTTGCAGGATATAACTAATCGTGTTCCACGCTCCATCTCAAAGCTTTTCAAAAGGCAAGGGGAGGAGGTGGAAACAATGCCGGCTGCCAAGGCTGCTAGGAAGACCCATTCCCAGACAACCCCTGCTGCCAATCAGGATCGTCCTACGATCGGTGGTAAGTCCTCTTTTGCCATGAAAATTCTGAGCGAAAGCTCAAAACGCTCGCAAAAGGATGCACCGGATGCCTTTACGGCATCAAAGGGTGGCCAACCACCTAATGTTGCAGCCGGTGCAGCGAAAACTAGGGAGAAGAAGACCCCTAAGCCCCATCCGGAAACCCAAGGTATGGGCAAGATTGAAATACCATGGCCACTTGACTTCATGAGAGTCAAGACTAAGGTAGACCCCTCAAGGGGTTCAATTAGTAGCCGGCAACGAATGAATGCCAACTATGCTACATCCTTCTCAACAAGTACTTCTTTTGGTGCAGATCTTACATCTAACAAGCCGGATCTTGTTGGGTTTGCTAAACGGATGGTGAGGATCCTCACCCGGTCGGAGAAAAATTACATACCTGATCTGCAGGTGGTGGACTTCGACCGGATAATGGGCCAACTAGATGAGGTAAAGGAATCTTCAACTTAATTCTGATATTTTTTCTTCGTTCACTTTTACCAAGTATTTCATAATTCGGCTGCCCCTTTTCTCAGGTAATGCTGAGGGTGGATGGGCTTGGGGGCCCATTTAGGTGGAAGCAAGAAGAGGTAAATGACGCCAAACGCAAGGCCCTTGAAATTATCAACTCTACTGAATATGCTAATTATATTTGTGATTTAGAGATTAAAGTAGTAGAGTTGAAACAAGAGTAGCTGACCCAGAGCTTGACGGCTAGGAACGATGAAGCTACCAGCCGGGCTAATAACCTTGACCAAAAACTGAAGGATGCTAAGGCTGAACTCATGGCATTAGAAGACGATGACAAGGAGAACACAAAGCTCCGGGCAGATGTCGCCCGACTTGGGGGTGAAGATGGTCAATCTGCAGAACCAGAAGTTAAATGAGATTGCCAAGGAGCAGAACCAGCTGATGGAGGAAAATGAGCGGGACAACGCAGCCCGCCTGAAGATTGCCTGGGGGCTCCTCTATCCGGATATAGACTTTGAAGTCTACAAGCTTAGGTATGATTACGCCACTGCTCCGCATTGCTTTAAGGAATGGGCTGCAGAGCTGGGATATGAAGTCTCAGATAATGAGGAGGAGGCGGCGGATGACGAGCAAAATGAAGGCAGCCAGCCTCTAGTGGCTGATAACCATTCTGAAGCCCTCCCAACCGGTCAAAACCAGCCGGATCAGCAGCTTCCACCTCAGCCTTGAACCAAACTCCCCAAATTCAGCGACAATATGCCAAGTTTCTTTCTCTTCCGGCTTATAAGCCGAGTATGTAGTAATTTTACCAACTCTGGAGTTGGGTTAACAATCATTTCTTTGCTTCCTCACCGGATGTAATTCCGGTTAACAATTATTATGGCCTTAGTGCCATTTTTAATATTTATATGAAGTATTCCGACTCAGTCGGTTGTTTATACATGTTTATATTTGAATTTTTTCAATTTGAATTTTGCGTATATACTAAAATTCTTTAATATTTTGCTTAACTTAAAAAAGCATGCGGCAACTTGCGATCCGGCTGCCCTTGCCTCTGGACGGCTGTGTGATTGGTTTCATTTAAATTGATTGATTGGCTTGAAAATACTTGATACATGGAGGAGTATGAGGTGTTTTAAGGCCAATCAATCACACTGGTGATTGCCCCAAACCAAGTGCACAACCGGCCATTTAAACAGGTGCTTTGAGCCACACCCAGGCGGTAATATTCTGTTTGACTAGTAGAAAAATACAAAAAGGCAACCCCTAATAGCACCAATTCAGGCCAAACAGGTGGCAAAAATCGGCCCAAAATTGGGCGGGTTTTTATACAAATAGAAAACGCACCGGTTCAGCTAAAACCGGTGCCAAAAATAAAAATGGCACCGGTTTGAACCAGTGCCTTTGTGAACCGGTAGCATTTAAAAAAAAAAGGCCGACCTTTTTTCTCCTTTCTTCCCCCTCCTTTCTTCCTCCTCTTTCCTTAACATTTCATTTTTGCCTAAACCCAATGTTACATTCGATCAAACCCAGGAAAACCCAACTGCGCCTCCCCTTTTCCCTCCACCACAACTGCCACCTTTAATGGAGGTTTGAAGACCCCGCACAACCTCTCTTCTCCCCTGTTCGAAGACCACACCTTGTGTCCTCTGTTGTTTGAAGACGCCGCGCCGCCGCTCTGAAGGTCACAGTTGTGCCACCGCACCACTTTCCACGGTTGCTGCTCCATCTCTCCTTCCTTTTAAGCTACATTAAACCACAATTTGAGTGTTCTTGGTTTAATTTTTTTTGTTTATTCACAATTATTTTATCAATTATGTACATTTATTAATTTCTTTTCCATGTTGAAGAATTGTTAAGCAAATTAAAATTTAGGTTTAAATATAATTTTACTTCAATTTTTAGCAATTTTTAGTTGTTTTATTGGGAAATTGTGAAAATATTACAAATTAGTAACGTTGTTACTCATTTAGTTGGATTTTATTATGTTTTAATGGTTAATTTAATTTGTTTTGGTGGATAATTTTGAAATAATTATAGAATATATATTAACCTTGGTACTTAAATAGGTGAAAATTGGTATATTACTTTTAATGGTTAATTTGAAGTTGTTTTAATGGATTATTTTGAATAAGTTAGAGATTATAAACTTTGTTGTTAAATTAGTTGAATTTTGGAATGTTTAAATGGTTAATATTAAGTTGTTTTGATGGGTATATTTGAATAAATTAGAGAATAGAAACCTTGTTACTAAAGTAGATGAATTTTGGAATGGGTGAATGGTTACTTTTATGTTGTTTTGATGGGTAATTTTGAAAAAATTAGAGATTATGAACCTTGTTAGTTTAGAAATTTTGAATAAATTAGATGAATTAAAGTAGTGAATACATAGTTTAGCAATTGTTAGTTCGATGACTGATGTGTTTTAGCTATTAAATAAATTAGTGAATTGACATGTTATGAGAAAGAAATAGTACATACATAATATTTAACATAATTTTTGTTTAATTTTTTTAATAGATTTGTGAATTGAAGCACGATTTTAGCTTGAGGACTACATATTGAGCTCAAGTGGGTAGTTGCTATATTGGTATGACTTATAAACTTTACTTAGCTATATTTCATTCTATTTATCAATTTAATAAAAGTTTATTCATGAAATTGCAACTTGTGTATTGTTTAATTGCAAATAAATACAATAATATATAGAATACTTGCATCATCATATGCCTAGATACCCGTTCAAGGCTTTCTCATTACGAGAAAGTCTTGAATAGTCCCCGGTTGGGACTGTTCTTGAATGTGTACTCTCACTAAGGTGGTGAATGTATGTTTTATTTTCGATTTTAAGAAACATCTTGGCTTACCATTTCCTCACTATGTTCTCTGGGTACATATGTGGGTAATTAATTATCTACATCGTGTACTTGGAGAACTAAGGGGAAATGCTGCCGGATTTTCCTTGAAATTGGAAAGTTGACGACATTCACTAGTGAGAGTAGACATTCAAAGATAGGTTAGGTTGGAGTGATAAGGACCCTTTGGAAACATGCATTTTTTCACTATATGAATGGTATATTCACGTTTTGTACTTGAATTTGATTTACATAGAATATGTAGCAATTAAACATTATTCATTATATGTTGCTATATATGTTTAGAGACAATTTACTAAATGGAGAAGGATTTTGGTTGAATGTATGGTAGACGCGATACATTGGAATTTTGGAATGGGGTTCAAGAGTTTTGCGAGAGGGTTTTAGCTTATCAAAGCAAACTGGGTGGCAAAGGCCTTTATTGTCCTTATGTTGATTGTAATAATGTAAATGTGGTCGACAGTATTGAAATAATTAGAGATCATGTATTATGTCGTGGGTTTAGGCATTTATATCATGTGTGGATTTGGCACAGAGAAAGTGGAGAGTACAGTGGGAATCTTGATCGGAATGATGTGCGTGTTAGAAGTAATGAGATTCATGTGGACGAGGAATACGAGAATGATGACTATATTATTGATAATGGTGAGGATGGAGCCGATGATGATCAGGCGGATGAAGTCGAGGACAAATAAGTGGATAAGATGTTGCATGGTGTTGAAGGTGGAGTGTTTGAGTTATTATCGGAGGCTTCCAAAAATCCTTTGTATCCTGGGTGCAAAAAATACTCCAAACTATCAGCCGCGCTAACACTTTTCAACATTAAGTCGAACCATGGGTGGACGGACATTAGTTTTACTTCTTTGTTGACCGCATTAAGTGATATGTTGCCTGATGGGAATGAAATTCCTAAGTTTACTATTATGAAAAGAAGCTCATGTGTCCCTTTGGTTTGGAGTATAAAAAGATACATGCATGTCCTAATGACTGTATTTTGTATCGAAATTAGTATAAACAATTGCAGGAGTGTCCACGATGCAAGCGGTCACGCTACAAGCACATGGGTTGCAATCTAGGTACGGAGGGACCTCCTGCTAAGGTGTTGTGGTATCTTCCAATTATTCCAAGGTTTAAGCGTCTGTTCTCAATACCAAAAGACGCTAAAAACTTGAGGTGGCATGCAGAGGGAAGAAAGAAAAATAGAATGATGAAGCATCCAGCAGACTCTCCACATTGGAAGAAAATTGATTTGAAGTTTGAGAAATTTGGTGATAAAGTTAGAAATTTAAGGCTTGGGTTGTGCACGAACGAGATGAATCCATTTGGCATTCTTAGTACCCAACACAGCACATGGCCGATACTTTTAGTGATTTATAATTTTCCTCCTTGGCTGTGCATGATATACTGTAGGGAATAATTTTAAGCTTTTAAATCCCACTAACTTGAACCCCACTGTGATCATACACTAAAGTACGGTGGCTTCCAAAAGGAAAGAAGATAGAGTAAAAGAGTCGCCTACAAGTTTTTTTAGGAACTTGTAAACCGTTCACGAGGTGAAGGTTACACCCCTTAACGATCCAAGAGATCGTCAACTCCATAAGGTCATGAACCAAATAAGGGTTCGGGGATGAAGGTACAAATCCAATCTAAAAGAGATTGAACCTGCCCTAATAATAGGCCTCTACTTTATTCTGATCGTATTCTTGTGCGTTTTTCAATTAACATGCAATCAATAGGATTAACCCTAAACCTGTTTAATCTATGTTGGTTGAATATTAATGCACAAATAAACTAATATTGACGACCATATAATCAAATTAACCCTAACAAGATTATTAAATATCTTATTAAGCGTGATTACAAGTACAAATTCCTTATAAACATGCATAAAAGGTGTGATCAAGCAATAACAATAAATATAATCAAGCTACATAATAATAAACATAATCAACCATGAATAAAAATTATAATAATCATAATAAAAATTATAATAATATTCATGTTAAAGCATAGCAAGATCCTAGGCATGATACTAATAAGATTAGTAACAAACCCTAGCATGTCACTAAGCAATAAAAAATAAATCTTTAACCCTAACATGATACTAACAATCATAAATATTAGGAAGAACATAGGAAGTATCATAGAAATCATAATAAGCATATTTGATATTATAATTACCCTAGACATGATACTAGAAATATCATAAGAACAATATAAACATGATTTCTACATCATAATATCAATAGAAACTAATTAAAATACTTACTTTGATGCCTCATACCTCTTTCTAATAACAAAATACACACGTTAGTAACTTCAAGGAAAATAATAAACAAACAATCAAATTAAATAATTGAAAGAGAGATTTGGGACCAAACCCTCAGAAATTAAACCTTTTACGTCTAGGGCGAAGGCAACTTCAAATATGGCTAGGTGTTTCTAGATCTTGTGAATGTGGAATTTTGTATGTAAAAGCAAATAGTGATGAATGCTAATTAAAACTGATTGTAGATGAGTGTAGATGAGAATTGATGATGAATGAATTGGTGATGAATATATGAGGAGAGTTGATAATCGAAAACAGAGTTTTTAATACGATATTTATAGAGAAAATCAGCCAAAAAGTTAAATTAAACAAAACAGAGTCTGACGCACAAAGAACAGAGTTGGCGCCAACCCTGACTAGCTGGCGCCAGACACCAACACTAGCGCTAGGCGCTAATGGCTACCGTCAGGCGCTAGGCCTGGTTCTAGGCGCCAAGGCCTGGGGTCAGGCGCCAAGCCTAATTTTAACGCGTTTTCAAAAATCCGATAAGTTTGTCGTACAGGAGGATAAAATCATATAATTTCCTCACAAAATGCTATTTGATTTTGATTAAAACTCAGAAAAGTCAACAAAAGTCAATTTATCAATGCTAATTGAATTAGGAATGAAAAGAATCTTCTAGAAGAATCTAGAAGACTGAAACCATTCCTAATTGCATTAGGAATGATAAATCATATTAGGCCCTCCCTGATAACTGTCATTTATGACACATATTAGGGCGTTTTTCTCCCGTAGTTTTAGGTTTTTTTCGGTGTTTCTTTGTTATTTCTATTCCTTTTACTCTTGTTTTAGTTATATTTGTCTTATTTTATGGTTTTAGGCCTTAGTTGTGAATAATATGATTTTTCCTCGGTTTCTAGCTTGATTTGCATGTTTTTCTATGTGTTCTTTCACTCTTTTCAACCTTGGTCTATTTGTGTAGGTGCTTGAAGCTTTCTTCGATGCTTATGACCCGAGAAAAGGAAAGAAAGTTCAATAGAAGAAGCTTGAAGCTAAGGAAGAAGCTAAGAAGCTTGAGACAAGAAAGCTTGAAGCTCGTAGAAGGCCTTAAACCAAGTCTTGTTCACTCTTTTATCCATAACGTTTGATCTACACATTGGATTGAAGCGATTCAAATTGCGTTGGAAACTAGACTTGAAGAAATTTCAAACGATAGGTCGCACACCCCAAGAGGCTTTCTAGAACAGAAGTTATGGTCGTTTGAATCTGCAAGATACTGCCAAGCTACGCAACCTCCGCGGGCGCGGCCATAACACCCGCGGGCGCAAACAGTGGTGCCGCGGGCGCGGCATTTCTGCCGCGGGCGCGGCACTCTGTTTTCCCGGATTTGCAACTCTCTGGAGATGCCTTGCCGCGGGCGCGTCTCATAGGCCCGCGGGCGCGACTACTAGACCCGCGGGCGCGGCATTCTGGGTCTTTTTCGAGCTTTAATTCCGGATTTCCTTCTTTATTTTCTTGTAATATAAATAGAAGACTTCCTAGATTTCTTAAGGGGGAGTTTTACATTTTCCTCTCTCCTCTAATTAGGATTAGGGTTAGATTAGGATTTTCTCTCTCTAGTTTAGGAGTAGTTTTAGAGAGAGAAAGCTTGGATTTCAATGGAGATTTGGGAGTTTGTGTTGATTAGATTAGTTAGGTTCTTGCATATAGTTTTATTTTTGTTTGCTTTTGTTTATTTTGTAAAAAAAAAATGGCATGCTTATCTTTTCCTCAATTTGATGATGAACCCTTCTATGCTTACTTTGAAAGACTTGAGGGTTTCCTTAGCTTCCATGGTTGTTCTCTTTGTGATGCTTGTGGTATAGCTTATTGGGTATGAATGAGTATACTAGGGGTGTGGTTGAAAGTATGTTTAATGGTGAATTTTGTGCTTTGTCCTTGGATGATGCTTGGAATTTCTTTGTTTGGTTTGCTAGGGATACTTGTGATAGGGATTCTCATGTTTCTAGTCTTGATGCAAATATTGAAAATCCTTCTAATTTTTGCATGAACTCCCTTGATGTGTCTAATTCTCCTTATGAAGAACCTATTATGCATATTGACCCCTCCCCCTTATATGCTCATTGTGATGAGGTTTGTGCTAATTTTGATGATATGCAATTTGATTTTGATCATGAACCTCAACCCAATAACATTGATGCCCAAATTCTTGCCCAAATGCAATATCTCACCCAACAAGTCCAAGAGCTTCAAGAGGAATAAAAGTTGAGGGAAGTGAGACTTTCCCAAGTGATGAGTGCTAGGGTTGTTGGAAATGGATGCGAGGCACCTCACTTGGAGTGGGAGAGTTCTTTTGAGGTTGATATGGGCCAAGGATGTAAAGATGAGGGGAGATTTTCTTGTGATGAGAGGATTTTTGAGGATTTTGATCCTTTTCATTCCCCTATTGAGCTTAAGCGCCTTCCTTCCCCTTATTCACCCCTTTTGAGAGCTACCCTTGGTGAGGATGTGAGTGAGCCATTTTCAATTTTGGATGAGGGAATTCATGAGGAGGATGAGGATGAATTTGAGCAACCAAGAGAAATCGAGAGTCCCTTGGATGATGGTGGAGGAGTTGAGAATGAAGAAAATGTTGATTTTGTTGATTCCAACCCCCTTCCCCATCTTGATGATTCTACCTCGCATGTTTGCAACCCTTCTATCTATGAGTATTTGGACTCCTTTGAGGTTATGACTAGTGTGTTCATTGAAGGTGTAACGAAAAATCATAGCCTTTTGAGAGAGTTCATTGGCAATGCTTCATGTGAAAGGGATGCGTTTGAGAGAAACCTTCATCCTTTCATGCATGATTTTGAGACTCTAGGCTTTGAAGATGTTGAGGAAGTTATTGTTCATCATTGTGATAGAGAAGAAGATGTGGTTTCTCTTGGAGGATGGAGGTTTGAGGGAGATGGAGATCATGAGTGTTCTTCTTTTAAGGACTCTATGATTGACTTCTATGCTGTTATTAGTGATTTGAGGAGTGGTGGTGAGGGAGAGTTCATAGGTGAGACCATTGCTCCTATTCCCTTTTCTCATGTCCCTTTTCCAAGAAGATTTAACCATATCCCCTACTATCCTATGTCCCTCCCTTCTTTTGTCACAGAGCCTATTTGGGACCCTCCTTCTCTTGGTGATATTCAAGCCCCTCTCTCATCGATTATTGAGGAAAATGGTGATTTTTCCACCCAAAAAGATTTTGAGGAGGTTTTGCCTTTTTCTTCTTCTTCTTCTTCTTCTTCTTCTTCTTCTTCTTCTTCTTCTTCTTCTTCTTCTTCTTCTTCTTCTTCTTCTTCTTCTTCTTCTTCTTTCTTTTGGCATTTCCCTCCTCATTTGCTGCAATAATCTTGTTGCACGTCCTCCTCCCGTAATTTGCCTACCGTTTATTCTATGAAATGTTTAGTAGTGCATTTGACAAGCTCTTGAGATCGTTGAATTATTATTTCCTAGAGTGGTCTTGCTTGGACGTTAAACAAGCCTTTCTCGGGAAGTAACCCGTGTTTTATTGCTTTCTTTTTCTTTTCTTTTTGTATAGTTTTTGTCTCATGGACGTGTTTGTGTTTCTTGCTAGGTACACAACATGATATACTCTTATGCATTTTCTTGGGTCAAGAATCAAGGAAGATCTACCCCTTCTTTCCTAGCATGTGGATTTCAAGACGCAATTTTGGAGATTGTGGCTCATATATAGTTATTTCGAGTCTTTTTGAATGCTTTTGCAATTTCTTCTCAAATCCGGTAATATCCTTCTTTTTCCCTCTCTCTAACTTTTTGTGGCTTGGTTGGTGGACATGTGTTGGTTTGTTGGTTTGTTTCCTTTCTTTTCCCCTCCCCATGGACTCTATGATTTATGATTTGAGTGTATTGTCTCATTCAAGCTTGGGGGAGGGTATTCTATCATGCTTGGGTAGAATGGTGGTCCATTTTTGCCATGCACTTGAGTATATGCATTTCCATGTGTTTTCTTATATTTTTCAATGTGTTTTGTTTTATTCTTGATTTGGACATAATACTTTTGGATGTGTGTTCTTGAATGCTTTTCTTCCTACATAGTAGTGGTTTGCACTCTTTGAGATATCTTGGATTGATTTTAGGATAGAGTATGCTAAGGTAGTATGTTAAGAACTTTGGGACCTTGAAGCCCTAGTCTACTTGTTTGTGGTAAGAAGGAGTTGCTTCCTATAGTGAATTTGAAGCCAATAGTGAGTTTTTGCTACAACCATATGAGGTTTCATTTCTCTAGCTTTCTACCTATTTTGCATGAGTGGCACATGGATCCTTGACTATCGCTTACTTTATTTAGAACTTGTCTTTTATCTCCCGAGATCGCGACCGAACCATTTAGGAAGGACGAAGGCATCTTTTCAGGGTGGTTATTTTCGCTTTTCTAAGTTTCGTTTCTATATTTTTGGTTTTGGGTTTACATTTGCCTCCTTGCTAGCCATTTGAGCCTTATACCTTCTTTTCTAGCCATATTATTAGACTTCATACCATTTGTTTCATTCTTTTCACCTTTTGTTTTTGTGAAGCTAGTGGTGATGAGTTTGTTTGGTGATTATAAGTGCAATAGTTTGAGTTATGAGCTCATTTTGTATAGCAATTATGTATTGTGTATAAGTTTGTGAATAAAAGCAAATGTAAAGTTGAAAAAGCCGTCCATAGTCAAAAGAGGCGAGGACAAAGCAAAAAACAAAAAAAAAAAAAAAAGCACTAAATTATTTTGTTGTAGTTATGATTTCCCTAGTTTAGAGCATTGAGGACAATGCTCCATTTAAGCTTGGGGGAAGCGTGTCTACGCTTTTTGTACATATGTTCTTGATTTTGCTTTGAATAAGCTTGGGGGTGTTAATATTTTTGTTTGAGTTTTGGAGATAACTTGGTTATGGTGTTAAGAATTGGCCATTCTTATTCTTCACAATTAGGTATACCACCAATTTTCAAATTTGTTAACCTACCTTTCCCCTTTTTTTTTGCCAATACGTTACAACCCTTCAAAGACCTTTTAACCTTTGTGGTTGAGTCACAAGTCGGTGGAGGGAGATGGGAGTCAAGCTTATGGAGCGGTTTGCATAGTCAAGATGTCGAGTATCCCTAAAATCTCTTCTTTTCCGGTTCCCTAGTGGAATTATTGAGATGCTCACTAGAGGTGAATTTGAAACTAGTAGGGAGAACGCGGTAAGATTGTTTGGGATGAAGGTGAATTGTGTCTTATTAGTTCTCTATGCTTAGCATCTCTTATGTTTCAATCAACCTTGGATATCTTGAAGCGTGCATTCCTCTAATGTTTAGAAAGACTTGTATTCATTTGTACTTGTTCATTTGCAAAACTCCATTCATGAACATTTGTTTTCCTTCCTTTTCTTTTGATTTCCTTTTTGCTTTGCCTTGTTTTTCTTGGTTTTTTTCAAGAGTTGTGGGTTAAACTCTTAGGAAACCCTCACGAGAGCACACTCGTCCTCTAGAGCGATCTAGGGGTTTAAAGGGCTTGTCTTTAGTTGCTAAAATTGACCGTGATTCCTACGAAAGTGAGTTAGTGTACGTTCTCATCTCCCTTAGTGTGCTACTCTTGCTTGAATAAATCCTTCTTCTTATTTTTTCTTTTGGTTTTGTCTTGCTCGAGGACGAGCAAGAGTTAAGCTTGGGGGAATTTGATAAGTGTCATTTATGACACATATTAGGGCGTTTTTCTCCCTTAGTTTTAGGTTTATTTCGGTGTTTCTTTGTTATTTCTATTCCTTTTACTCTTGTTTTAGTTATATTTGTCTTAGTTTATGGTTTTAGGCCTTAGTTGTGAATAATATGCTTTTTCCTCGGTTTCTAGCTTGATTTGCATGTTTTTCTATGTGTTCTTTCACTCTTTTCTCTCTTGGTCTATTTGTGTAGGTGCTTGAAGCTTTCTTCGATGCTTATGACCCGAGAAAAGGAAAGAAAGTTCAATAGAAGAACCTTGAAGCTAAGGAAGAAGCTAAGAAGCTTGAGACAAGAAAGCTTCAAGCTCGTAGAAGGCCTTAAACCAAGTCTTGTTCACTCTTTTAGCTATAACTTTTGATCTACACATTGGATTGAAGCGATTCAAATTGAGTTCGAAACTAGACTTGAAGAGCTTTCCAACGTAGGTCGAACACCCCAAGAGGCGTTCTAGAACAGAAGTTATGGCCGTTTGAATCTGCAAGATACTGCCAAGCTACGCAGCCTCCGTGGGCGCGGACAGTGGTGCTGCGGGCGCGGCCATTTCTGCCGCGGGCGCGGCACTCTGTTTTCCCGGATTTGCAACTCTATGGAGATGCCTTGCCGCGGGCGCGGCTCATAGGCTCGCGGGCGCGACTACTAGACCCGCGGGCGCGGCATTCTGGGTCTTTTTCGAGCTTTAATTCCGGATTTCCTTCTTTATTTTCTTATAATATAAATAGAAGACTTCCTAGATTTCTTAAGGGGGAGTTTTACATTTTCCTCTCTTCTCTAATTAGGATTAGGGTTAGATTAGGATTTTCTCTCTCTAGTTTAGGAGTAGTTTTAGAGAGAGAAAGCTTGGATTTCAATGGAGATTTGGGAGGTTGAAGAAGCAACTTTGTGGATCCTCTTCTCATCTATTCAATGAGCTTTTTCTAACTTTCTCTCACCTTTTTTGCTTTGTTTAATTCTTGTTTTGGTTTAATTCATTGTTGATTAGAGTAGTTAATTAGTTTGGTTGTTTGATTCTTTCTTTAATTCTAGTTTTATCTTGTTTTCCATGTTCATCTTCATTATGTTTGCTTAGTTTTTGTTCTAGGGAAATGGATGAAGGTTAGGTTGATGGATTGAGTGATTGGTTGTGATTAGTATGCAATTGATTCTTGATTATTGTGTTTGGATGATGCTTACATTGACTAGAATCTTTTTAGCTAATTGATTCTAGGTTCTTCATTGTGCTTGCAATCAATTGTGCGGAAGTGAGTTGATTGAGAGTATAGATTCTTCCATACCTTTGCTAGGCTATTTGCACGGGAGTGAGTTAGCTTAGTAGGATAATTAGCATGCTTAATTGCGCGAGAGTGAGTTGAGTGTGTTATTCGTTCCTAATTGAGATAATGATCATCTATTGCAACTTGTTATTGAATTGATTAACATAATTGGATTCCCCTTTCCCTAGTACCTTGTTCATTGCTTTAAGTAGTGTTTTAGTTGTTTCTCTCTCTTTCTCACAACCTTCCTACTAGTTTAATTAGCTCAAATTAATACACTTAGTCCTTGTGGTTCGACCCTAGCTTGCCACTATCTAGTGTGAACTTGATAGAGTTAGGTTAGGAATATAAATTGTAAATTTGATCTAGGATAGTAGACCAACGACCTATTGTCCACCGATCACTCCCCTAGATCATTGGGCCGCACATAAAGCTCAAACCGGTCTCATTTTAGTAAATTGGCCATATCTTCCTCAATATTCATCGGAATTGGGCTCATAATATATTGTTGGAAAGGTCTTTGCAAGCCCCATCAAACTACACTACTATTGGACCCATATCATGGACCAACCAAACTGGATTGGGTGTTTTCTTAAAAATAAGTTTTCAAAAACAGAGAGAAGAGAAAAGAAAATAAAACATTCCGCAACACTAGACTTTCCACACTTTCACTTCATTCGATTATGATTCGACGCGAAAGGTAATCATAAATGGGTTTGGTTTTGGGGAGACACAAATGGGTGTCTACAGAAGCCCCCACTTTGACTGAGTTTGGAGAGACACAAATGGGTGTTAACACCAACCATCCTTTCTATTTTCCACAATGGGACGACCCACTTGATAGCAAAATCACGTGATTCGAAGAATTTTCTCCACCCATGGCGCCCAATTTTAGGGATGCGCTTCTTTCTTCTCACGAACCAATTGGGAGTATACTTCTCAATATCGTCCGGAGGGCTAATCAATCCTAGCCTCTCCATTAGCCACATCTGTGAAAAAATTGCAATACAAATAAATTATTATTACAATACAAAAATATATTTTTTTGATTTCTGTAACTAAAAATATTATTTAGCTACCTGTAATAAAATTGGAGAGCCGCGAAAAGATGCTTTTGGGTCCCTTTTCAATTCATCCAGACTAATCATAGTCTCTCCAACTATCAATGGCATTGGATTTCTCCCTGATTCAATTTGTTCTAAACAAGTGGTTATAATTGATTGGCCTTCATTATTTTTACCACTACTAAGAAAAAATTTATTAAGCATGCAAAACAGGAACGCCCTTCTTCTATATATATGAAAAGATTCAGAAAGAGGTTTACCAAAATAATGGCGTGCAAATTCTTTCAAATTAACTATGTTGCCATCTACTATTTTTGATAAATCCCTTTCTTTCAAATTAAAGAAGCGCTCAAAATCCTTATAATATTATGCATCTACTCTAGGGATTGCAATAAGGTCTATTGCAGGGAAGCCTAAAATAGCACCAAATTCCTCCGGCAAAGGGCTAATCTCATCATACCCTATTCTGAAGCAATGAGTATCAATATTCCAAAATTCTAGAGCGGGATGTATGAAATCTAAGTCAAGATCTACCCCTTTGATGCCATAAATTCCCCCCAAGTGAAATAAATCTAATTCTTTTCTCTCCCTCGCATTAAGAGATCGACACCATTCATGATATATTGGGTGAAGGTTTTGGTGACTAAAGACATGGTTATTATTTCTAAAGCAAAGAATAATTTTATTCGCTGGAATTATGAAAAGAATCGGCTGGGCAGGGGGCAATTTGTGCACAAATTGCGAAAAGTTTTAATCATAATGAAATACGGAATCAGCGTCAATTGGCGTCAAAATCCTGTAATTGGCGCCAGCCGCCAACGCTTAGCGCCACACGCTAAGTGTAGCGCCTGGCGCCACGCGCCATATTGTGGCGCCAGCTGGCGCCAACTTGTCACGGCAGGCGCGTGATTAACCTGTGTTTTTAATACTGAACTTGAGTCGACTAATGACTTTATGGCTCCGATTATCTTTCCTAAGCATCTTCTTTTTTATCCTTTTTCTTAACTAATTAAAATAGCTATCATTTTTCTATTATATTATTCTTTCTTTTGGACTTTATTTAAATTCCAACACCCGACATTTCATGTGACTTTTTTCCTTTTTATTATTTCTTTTTAGGGGAGAGAGTCGGATACCCTCCATCAATAATAAAAATGACGTAACTTTTTTGCGCAAAATTGTTGTCACACTTCTCTTGCACACACAAGCATAGACATAACAATAAATAAATTCATAATAGCATAAATATACAAAACATGTCTATAAATAATGAGTCTAAGACAAAGTTCTATAAAAAAGTCAAAATAAAATGTACATAGGAACAAACTACGACGCTAGAGGACGTAGGCCCATCATATCATAAAATTGCGCCGTACGAGGAGTCACCTCTCCACCATCTCCAGCTCCAGTCTCCGTAGGAGGAGGAAGACTCAATATAGGACCCCTCCACCCCAGATCAACCTGAGGCTAAGGCTGCGGAGGCTGCTGCGATGACGAGCCTACCTCGTACATCCCATCACCTCTTAAAGCCGAGGTAGCCTCTCCTACCGGTGCAGCATGAGCACCCTCACAAGAAGATCCCGAGCCCTCAGCGACCACCTCTACCCCCTGACGAAGTACGACGACGTCTCGAGATGGACCTCGCCGGATCCCTCCGCCCCTCAGGTCTCGCGCGGGTGTGAGAAGCGAAAGGCTGGCCCTGCAAAAAGAATCAAATCAGAAACAGAGCAAAATTGAAACAATAATGCAAGGAAATATATAAAGAAAGACTACCTCTCGGTTGATGTCATCCCGACGACAAGTGGCCGCGTTCCTCATCTGGACGAGCAGGCTCCGGAAGACATCTATACATCGTGCCATCGCCGAAACTACCTCAAATGAAAACTGTCAGAAAAATAAGTCAGTAAAACTGCATGATATATGGACAAAAACAAAAAAAATTGTGGGTAACTAGGCTTACTCGAGTCTGGTGGCGAGGAATTGACCGCTCTAAGAAGCGCTCACCCTCGGGAGCTGGAGAAATCATCTCCTAAATCGGCCCGTACATCCCCTGATAGTGGATGGATATACGGGGTGGCACGAACTCAGCAGCACCATCCTGATAAGACAAAAAGGTCAGTAAAACATTACTTGGTGGCTACTTCGTGGAAAGTAAAGAACTGAAAATCTTACCCTCACATCCTCAGCCGGTACGGGGGCTGGAGCTAACAAAAGTAGTAGCTCCTCAGCATAGCACAGCCCGAGGATCACATAGGACTGCCAAGGGTTACCAGCTCCCTCAGACATGCTCGACAAACGCACGTCGTTGAACATATGACGTGGTGGAGAAGTGGGAACGACGAAGACATCAGAGGAATGCTGTCTAGCAACCCTCTCTCCTAACTACGCGACCGCTCCATAAGTCCCCAAGAAATAGCGACGCTCAGCAGAATACTGTGCGGCTAACCCAGGGACTGTCCAACCGCCCCACGGCCGGTACACCACCTCAAGACCCTACAACGAACATCAATCAGGCGCAGGTATACTTAAAGCATCGCGAAAAAGCAAAATAAATAATAAAAGTCGTACCGCGATGATCCGGTTCCGGACATGTGTAGTGGACATGTCCACATGGTGGCCGCCCTAAGAGGCACTCACTGGAAATCCCCGCGGTGATGGTCTCGCCGGCGTAACAGAAGGAAATTACTCGTAGAACTAGATCTACAAAGAGCTAAAAGTGTGAGTAAATGCTAAACTAATATGCAGAGCTAAAATTTATAGGGAGTAAATGTTAACCTTTACGACCTTCCAAAAGGCAGACAAAGCAACGTTCGTCCCAAAGGATCGGTGTCGACACGAGTCCCTCAGCGCACGAACATAGTCAGCATAGGCTAAGCTGGCCCAGTCATAAGTCCCGATCCGGTGAAGATCACGGACAGCAGGGAGGTATTAAAGCAATGCCCTACTACCCTTGTCAGGGGAGAATGTCCCTGACAACAACATCAGTACAAAGATGCGCACCCGCTGCTCTCGGATGGTCGCATCGTCATCAAGAGCCGCTGCCAGCGTCGAGCGGCGAATTCCTCTAGCACTAAACTGAGTCGTCTCGACCTCAGCTCGGGCCCGAATAGAGATCGGCCCCAACAGCTCCTCGACCTCCAAAGAAAATACGTTGATTCCATTGTCAAACGGCAGTGGCACAGAGGTGAACTCCAGTCCTGTGATGAGACTGAAGTCTGTAGGGGTGACCATCATCTTGCCCCGGGGAAAATTGAAGGTGTTGTAGTGTCCCAAAAGAACTCCACCAAAGCGCGCACTACATGATGACCTCCGCTGGAGGCGACCATAGCCTTTGAGGTCTCGAACAGAGTACGTAGTACTAAAACAGAGCAGAAATTCAAATTGAGCATAACGACATTTTTTCAAGCAATCAAAAAATTTCTTGCAACACTATAGTAATTATTGTGACGAATTGAACAAGAATTACTAGCAAAAATATCAAGAACGAGTCACATTGTTCTTCACGGCCTTAAGAGGTCCAACAATGGCAAATTGCTCATTTCTTCACCAAATTGAGTCAAACAAGTCTCAAATTACTCCCAAGGCAATATATAAACATAATCAAGAAATTTCATGGCATAAAACTTGACAAACAAAGCAAATTGAGCATTATAAATTTCGAATTTTCATGAAATTCGTGAATAAACATGCCAAATATTCATGAAAACCGATGTGAGTTTGAAGAAAACTTACATATATCGGGAAAATAAATGAAAAGAGATTTGATTTGCAACTTTTTTCGAGCAAAATCGCGACGAGCAAAGCAGCAAATGAAGAGGAAATGGGTAATTAAGGAAATCCCCGTGATGGCGCCAAGCCCTATGCATTGGCGTCACAAATTTGGCTTGGCGCCTGTCGCCAATCTCAGCGCTTGGCACTAAGGCTAAATAAGTGGCGCTGATGGCTTTTTAGTGGCGCCAGATCATCCAGCCCCTGGTGGGGTTGATCTACCTTTCTGCAACATATTTTTTGGATTCCTTGGTACGCTAGTTAGCCCCTCTAAGAAATTTGACATAAAGTGATCGACCTGATGAAAGATCGTCTCACTTGGCTTAAAGTGCCTAAGCATTGGCTCATTAACAAAAGGCACCGACATATAGGTTCAAAAGCAAAAGGGCACCGACGTACAGGTTCAAAGCAATAGAAACGCCGACGTACAGGCATAGCGGGAGCAAAGTTCAGGCAAACTTTTAAAGATTGACAAGCGTGGAACTTTGGTAATTTCCTTGCTTGCGGAGAGTTGTCACAAACAACTGGAGGTAATTTCGGGCGAAGTTGTCTTCGATCATATTCCCTAAGGCATGGAAGATGGTCATAATGCGGATGAGGATTGTTTCATGAGAAATAATCTTCGATAGTATTCCCTTGGACGTGGAATATTATCAATGCAGATGAGGAATGTTTCAAGAGAAATAATCTTCGATAGTATTCTCTTGGACGCGGAATATTATCATAGTGGAGGAGGATCGTTTCAGGCGAAGCAATCTTCCAAATTTGGAAGCAGTAACGGGTGTAGCGGTTTTCAAGCGGGATGGCATTCTCTAGCTTGTAGAGGTCATCAAAACAATTGGTTACTTTTAGAGACGTATGCTCGACGGTGCAAGATACGCGTTTCTTAACTCTTTTATCTATTTAACTAACACTAGTTTTCAGGTATCGGCGTTTCAAGATTGATTTATGATCGCAGAACGTTCTGAATCATTCTCCGTCCCTATCGATACTTTGACTTTTGTTTTCGAAACTTGCGTTTCTCCAAACTCAGTCAAAGTGGGGGCTTCTGTAGACACCCATTTGTGTCTCCCCAAAACTAAAACCGGTGATGAGTACCTTTGACGTCGAATCATAATCGAATGAAGCGAAAGTGTGGAAAGTCTAGTGTTGCGGAAAGTTTTATTTTATTTTTCTCTTCTCTCTGTTTTTGAAAACTTATTTTTAAGAAAACAGATAATCCAGTTTGGTTGGTCCATGATGTGGGTCCAATAGTAGTATAGTTGGATAGAGCTTGCAAAGACCTTTCCAACGATATATTATAAGCCCAATTCCGATGAATATTGAGGAAATTATAGCCAATTTACTAAATTGGGCCCGGTTTGAGATTTATATACAGCCCAGTGATCTAGGGGAGGGCCTAATATGATTCATCATTCTTAATGTAATTAGGAATGGTTTTGGTCTTCTAGAAGCTTCTTTTCATTCCTAATTCAATTAGCATTGATAAATTGACTTTTGTTGACTTTTCAGAGTTTTAATCAAAATCAAATAGCATTTTCGAGGAAATTATACGATTTTATCCTCCAGTATGGAAAACTTATCTGATTTTCGAAAACGCGTTAAATTTAAGTTTGGCGTCTGACCCCAGGCCTTGGCGCCTGGAACCAGGCCTGGCGCCTGACGCTAGCCATTGGTGCCTGACGCTAGTGTTGGTGCCTGGCGCCAGCTAGCCAGGGTCGGCGCCAGCTCTGTTTTTTTATGCGTCAGACTCTGTTTTGTTTAATTTATCTTTTTGGCTGATTTTCTCTATAAATATCGTATCAAAAACTCCGTTTTGATTCACCTAAAATCAGTTTTCAATCGCAATCATTAATTCTCTAATTCTCTCTTAATCATTCACCAATTCTCATGATCTACAATCAGTTTTAATTTGCATTCATTCATCTTTATTTCTCTAAACTTTGTTTTCAAATACAAAATTCCGCATTCACAAGATCTAGAAACACCTAGCCATATTCGAAGTTGCCTTCGCCCTAGACGTGAAAGGTTTAAATTTCTGAGGGTTTTGTCCCAAATCTCTATTTCAATTATTTAATTTAATTGTTTGTTTATTATTTTCCTTGAAGTTACTAACGTGTGTATTTTGTTATTAGAAAGAGGTACGAGGCATCAAAGTAAGTACTTTAATTGATTTATTGATTAATTGATGTAGAAATCATGTTTACATTGTTCTTATGATATTCCTAGTGACATGTCTAGGGTAATTTTAATATTAAATATGATTCCTGCGATGCTTCCTATGTTCTTCCTAATATTTATGATTGTTACTATCATGTTAGGGTTAAAGATTTGATTTTTATTGCTTAGTGACATGCTAGGGTTTGTTATTAATCTTGTTAGTATCATGTCTAGGATCTTGCTATTATTATTATGCTTTAATATTAACATGAACATGATTATGATTATAATTGTTATAATTTATGATGATTATTTTATTTATGATTATTATTATATTATTATTCATCATATTATAATTATGTTGCTTGATGCTTATTTATTATTATTGCTTGATCACACCTTTAATGCATGTTTAAAGGGAATTGATACTTGTAATCATGCTTAATAAGATAATTAATAATCTTGTTTAGGGTTAATCATGATTATAATTTCAAGTGATCACCAATAATAGATTTATTTGTGCATTAATATTCAACCAACATAGATAAACAGGTTTAGGGTAAACCTATTGATTGCATGTTAATCAAAAAGAGCACATGAATACGATCTGAATAAAGTAGAGGCCTATTATTAGGGCAGGCTCGATCTCTTTTAGGTTGGATTTGTACCTTCATCCACAAACCCTTATTTGGTTCATGACCTTATGGAGTTGACGATCTCTTGGATCATTAAGGGGTGTAATCTTCACCTCGTGAACGGTTTACAAGTTCCTAAAACTTGTTGGCGACTCTTTTGCTCTATCTTCTTCCCTTTTGGACGCCACCGTACTTTAGTGTATGATCACAATGGGGTTCAAGCTAGTGGGATTAAAGCTTGAAATTATTCCCTACACTCGTACCTCTTTCTAATAACAAAATACACACGTTAGTAACTTCAAGGAAAATAATAAACAAACAATCAAATTAAATAATTGAAAGAGAGATTTGGGACCAAACCCTCAGAAATTAAACCTTTCACGTCTAGGGCGAAGGCAACATCGAATATGGCTAGGTGTTTCTAGATCTTGCTAATGCGGAATTTTGTATGTAAAAGCAAAGAGAAAGAAAGAATTGACAAATGCTAATTTAAACTGATTGTAGATGAGTGTAGATGAGAATTGATGATGAATGAATTGGTGATAAATGAATGAGGAGAGTTGAGAATCGAAAATGGAGTTTTTAATACAATATTTATAGAAAAAATCAGCCAAAAAGATAAATTAAACAAAACAGAGTCTGACGCACAAAAAACAGAGTTAGCGCCAACCCTGGCTAGCTGGCGTCAGGCACCAACACTAGCGCCAGGCGCTGGCTAGCGCCAGGCGCCAGACCTGTTTCCAAGCGCCAAGGCCTGGGGTCAGGCACCAAGCCTAATTTTAACGCGTTTTTGAAAATTCGATAAGTTTGCCGTACTGGAGGATAAAATCATATAATTTCCTCGAAAATGCTATTTGATTTTGATTAAAACTCTCAAAAGTCAACAAAAGTCAATTTATCAATGCTAATTGAATTAGGAATGAAAAGAATCTTGTAGAAAAATCTAGAAGACTAAAACCATTCCTAATTGCATTAGGAATGATAAATCATATTAGGCCCTCCCCTAGATCATTGGGCCGCACATAAAGCTCAAACTGGGCCCAGTTTAGTAAATTGGCCATAACTTGCTCAATATTCATCGGAATTGGGCTCATAATATATCGTTGGAAAGGTCTTTGCAAGCCCCATCCAACTACACTACTATTGGACCCATATCATGGATCAACCAAACTGGATTGGCTGTTTTCTTAAAAATAAATTTTCAAAAACAAAGAGATGAGAAAAGAAAATAAAACTTTCCACACTTTCACTTCATTCGATTATCATTCGACGCGAAAGGTACTCATCACTAGGTTTGGTTTTGGGGAGACACAAATGGGTGTCTACCGATACGTAAGTATGTAATGCTTTCATTGCTAATAACGGGGCCTAGGCAACCTGGAAACGACATAGATGTTTACCTTGCGCCGCTTATTCATGACTTGAGAAAGATGTGGGACGAAGGGGTTTCCGTTTTCGATGCTCATCTGAACGAGATGTTCACATTGCGTGCAGCCCTTATGTGGACCATGAATGACTTCCCTGCATATGGAAACTTGTGTGGGTACAAGTTCAAAGGGAAAAAAGCATGCCCCATATGTATTGATGACACATCAAGCGTATACCTTACTCATCCTCACAAAGATGTATTCTTAAGGACTCGAAGGTTCCTTAGGCGTGATCACCCGTACTGTAGGCAGAAAAAGGCTTTTGATGGAATAGTGGAAGAGGATACTGCTCCTAGAACATTGACTGGTGCTGAGGTTTGTGCTCGGGTGAAAGGGATACAAACAGTGTTTGGAAAATCAGAAAAAACTTTGGTCTCATCTGCTATGTTTAAGAAAGAATCAATGTTTTGGAATCTTCCGTATTGGAGAGAACATGACGTTAGGCATTGTCTTGGTGTGATGCATATATATAAGAATGTGTGTGATGCTCTTTTGGGAACGCTTATGAATATCCAATGCAAAACAAAGGACGGGAAGGGCTTCTCACAAAGTCTTAAGTTTTTTGGTCCATTTCATCAAAATAAACCCATTTAGAGCCGAAATGGCTTCTCACATGCCAATTTTCTTTATTTCTCAACTTATGAACTTATTATTTTTCAAACCATCTCATAATTACATATTTATAAGTTAATGTGAGTTGAAATGACATAAAATAAGCTAATTTCTAAGTTTTTTGGTCCATTCCATCAAAATAAAGCCATTTTGAGCCAAAATGGCTACTCACTTTCCTATTTTCTTCATTTCTCAACTTATGAAATTATTCTTTCTCAAACCATATCATAATTAGAGAATAATAAGTGATTGTGAGTTGAAATTACATAAAACCATCAAAGTTCTAAGTGTTTGGGCCCATTTCATCAAAATAAATCCATTTTGAGCCGAAATGGCTACTCACTTGCCTATTTTCATCATTTCTCAACTTAAAAACTTATTCATTCTTAAAATATCTCATAATTAAAGAATAATAAGTGATTGTGAGTTTAAATTACATAAATGAAGAAAATTTCTAAGTTTTTGGGCCCATTTCATCAAAATAAAGCAATTTTGAGCCGAAATGGCTTCTCATTTGCCTATTTTCTTCATTTCTCAACTTATAAACTTATTCCTTCTCAAACCATCTCTTACATATTTATAAGTGATTGTGATTTGAAATTACACAAAAGAAGCAAAGTTCAAAGTTTTTGGGCCTATTTCAAAAAAATAAAGCCATTTAAACCCAAACTGGTTTCTAACATGCCTCTTTTCTTCATTTCTTAACTTATAAACGTATTATTTCTAAAACCATCTCATAATTACATATTTATAAGTCGTTGTGACTTGAAATGACATAAAAGAAGCTAATTTCTAAGTTTTTGGGTCCAATTCATCAAAATAAAGCCATTTTGAGCCGAAATGGCTTCTCACTTTCCTATTTTCTTCATTTCTCAACTTATAAACTTATTCTTTCTCAAACCATCTCATAATTACATATTTATAAGTGATTGTGAGTTGAAATTACATAAAAGAAGCTAATTTTTAAGTTAATGGGTCCATTTCATCAAAATAAAACCATTTTCAGCCAAAATAACTTATAATATGCCTATTTTCTTCATTTCTCAACTTATAAACTTATTCTTTCTCAAACTATTTCAGATTTTGCATGGAAGCAAAACTTCAAAGAGAAAGAGGGTGGAGAAGCCTAAAAGCATTGATCAACCTAAGGAGAGGCTAAATGAACAATGGTCTAAGAGTGAACAAGCGTCGAAGTTGCACTCTTCGAAAGGTTCACCCATGCAACCTACTCCACTAGTTGAAGACATTGTTCTTTAATCTCTCTCTAATGACATGACCTTTCTTCACAACCATGCTTGTCATTTGGTCGATCCCATGGAATTTGCACTTCCTAAGGCAATGTTCCACTATCATGAGGATGTAGTTGCATGGATCAGCAAAGAAGATGTGAAAGAATTTCTACGTGGTGTAAAGCTTAACATTTCCCTCATTCAAAAATTCATGAGGTACTTCAATGCCTACATAATCTACACTTTTTTCAAGTTATTCAAATTTATGGTGATTATCCTACATGTGATTAATTATTCAATGTTCATGCACGCAGTGCACTACAGGAGCACTTAACTGAAACTGATTCTCCTTGTAAATTTGGATGGTTTTTCCCCGAGCAGTTATCCACTACTAGAATCATAGGCAACCCCCATGACGTGTTGCACTATGTTGAGCAAAGTATCAGGGAATCAGCACATGGGGGAGACAAGTTCATATTCGCCCCATGTTATAAAGAGTAAGTCTAACCATGTCAAATTCAATCGATTTGGCCTCATTAAATGTTGACTCCTACATATTAATTTGCTTGTCTATTGTGAACTTATGTAGGGAGAATTGGAGCCTCATGGTGATTTGTAATTCTAATAACACAATTTATCACCTTGATTCAGCTTGATTATCGGAGAAGTGGCTCGTGAAGTCTATATTACAAAAGTAAATATATATAGCTACCTAATGATGATTATTTCTAATAATAACTAATTTAGTAGTCAAACAACTAATCAAATTTGAATGTACTTTATTTTCTACAGTGTTATGAAGAAGCTACATTGTCGTGCTCCACAGGGTTCAACATGGAAGTCACTGTTGGTAATTTACATGATATTGTGATTATCTTCAAAATCTATGTAAGTAAATATTTGCTAATTTCCTTGCATGTTTGACTGATGTGATTTATTTGTCTGCTTGTGCGCACAACAAGAAAATGGACTTGATTGTGATTTATATGTGATGAGATTCATGCTTGACATAGTGACTAATTGTGCGGACAGTCAACAACTTGATGAGGTAAGTCCTAAAACTTAATGAAATGCTATATTGATGTGATTTCTAGCCTTAGACACCTAATATTACCCAACATTGGCATGTTATGAGAAATAAAAAGGTCATTTGACAAGAAAGGTAGAAAATGCGCTGAATAGAAGTCATATGGGCCATATTTGGGTCATTTTGTTTTAATATGCTCTTTTGATGTGATTTCTTTCCTTATACACCTTTAAATACATAATATTTACATGTTATGAGATAAATAAAGTTAATTTAATAAGAAATGTTGGAAATGGGCTAAGTAAAGTCATATAGGCCATATTCAGGCCATTTTGAGTAATAAGCGTCTTAAACCTTAATAAAATGCTCCTTTGATTCAGTTTTAGGGCTTAGACACATAAAACTAGGTGACATTGACATGTTATGAGAAAAACTAGTTCATTTGATAAGTAATGTAGGAAATCGGCTACATAGAACTCATATAGGCCATATTTGGGCCATTTGGAGTAAAATGCGTTGTTAAACTTAATGAAATGCTATATTGATGTGATTTCTAGCCTTAGAAACCTAATATTACCCAACATTGACATTTTATGAGAAATAAAAAGGTCATTTGACAAGAAAGGTAGAAAATGGGCTGAATAGAAGTCATATGGGTCATATTTGGGCCATTTTGAGTTACTATGCTCTTTTGATGTGATTTCTTTCCTTATACACCTATAACTAGATATATTTACATGTTTTGGGGTAAATAAAGTTCATTAATAAGAAATGTAGGAAATGGGCAAAGTAAATTCATATAGGCCATATTTGGGCCATTTTGAGTAAAACGCATCTTAAACCTTGATAAAATGTTTTTTGATTCAATTTTAGGGCTAAGACACATAAAACTAGGTGACATTGACATTTTATGAGAATGAAATAGTTCATTTGATAAGAAAGGTAGGAAATGGGCTAAATCGAAGTCATATAAGTCATATTTGATAAAATACTTATTTTTTGCCTAATTAATTAATTCTAACATAATTTTTTTGTATTTCAAGTTTTCCAAGGTCCAAAATGATGGTCTGTTTACAATCAAGGAGCTTAATGAAGTTCTTGACATGTTTGCGTCTTTTATCACCTTCAACATGTAAATGCCATTTTAATTGTAAATTTATGTTAACTTTTGATCTATATTATTATTCATAATTTACTTACTATCATTTGTATATATATATTGCGTTTGGGAATATTTATATCTAAATATATATATATATGAATTCTTGTTTTTAATATTATTTGTATCTTATTATAATATTTAATAATATTATTATTATTAGTAATTATAAAAATGATATTATTAATTATTTATTTAATATTATTGGTGGAATTACAAGTTATTATTATTGCTGGAAACAGGGTGTTTTTTTTTAAATATTATTGCACGAAAAATGAAAAAAAAATATTGAGTGAAAATGCATCGATTAACCGGTGCCTAAACTAGCTGCCACCAAAGAAATTTTACGCGGGAGATTATTTTAGGCACCGGTGAACCGGTGGCCAAAATAATTAAAGGCACCGGTTAACCAGTGCCAAAACCGGTTTAGGGCACCACTTTTGAATCGGTGCCAAAACCGGTTTAGGGCATCGGTTTTGAACCGGTTCTAAAAAGGGGGGTAATTGGCACCCCGCACATAGAAACCTGTACAAGCCGGTGCCATAGACCGGTTTTGAACCGCTGCCTATTGCTATTTTTCTACTAGTGCTGGGATTATTACATAGCCATAGCACAAAACTCTTTTACCCCAATTAGGAGAGAGTATGCAATTTGGGAATAAAGAATCTAAGTTAGAACTTCAGCTGGAAACCGACTAATGCCTCAGGGCATCCGGTATTCGGAAACTTAATCGTTCTTGTAGACTATTCTTGTAAGACGACTATGAGTTGACCAATTTGGTCAATCAATCTTTGCCGTCTGCATGGATACGTAGAGCTGACAAAGAGCCTACTCTCTGAAACGATTGCTGCCAGAGGGGTGTCGCCGGACGCCATTGTCCATGTCGGGACAGGCGGTTTTGTAAATTAAGCAACCATCCGGCCATTGGCCTTTGGTCTTGTTTGAGACCGGTTGTATAGCTACTAAGCGTCTTTGTGCCTAGTTTTTCAATCTGGCCACTGGCCGCGTGTTATTTTAACATTGAATTTACACTAAGTATCGAACTTAGTTGAATAAGAAAATAGTCCATTTGAGTATTACCCAGGCAGATAAGTAATTATAAAGATAAAAAAACAGTTTTGAAAACAAAGCCTGATTTCTCATTAATAGACTCTTTGTTTACAAAAATTTACAATTCTCAGAAGTAGTACTTTTTTTAAGTTATCTACATTCCAAGTTCTAGGTAGGCGTCTTCCGTCAGGGGTTTCCAGACGGTAGGTGCCATTCTTGACTATTTCATAGATACGGTAGGGGCCTTCCCAATTGCGGGTTAACTTTCCAAGCTTATTGGCCCTACCGGTTGCCTCCATTTTTCGTAACACAAAGTCGCCAACTTTCAAGGGGCGCTTGCATACTTTCTTGTTGTAGGCTCTCGTAATTCTCAGACGGTATATCTCCTGACGTAAGGCAGCATTGCCCCAGCGTTCCGAGAGGGAGTCTAATGCCAGCCGCATGGCTTCCCAATTTGCCTCTTCATCATAAAGCATGTCTCTAAGAGTCGGCTCGTAATGTTCAATGGGCAAGACACTTCAGCACCGTACACCATGAGAAACGGGGTTTCATCGGTTGCCCCTTTGGCAGTTGTCCGGATGGCCCATAGGACATGAATTAGCTCTTCTGCCCACAAACCACCGACTCTTTCAATTTTCTTTTTGATGCCGTCTGAGATAAGCTTGTTGAAGGCTTCAGCTTAGCCATTTGCTTGGGGTCGGCCGACTAATGCAAAACAATGTGAGATTCCCTGATCTCCCAACCAAGTCTTAAGGTGAGGCGTTTCAAACCGAGGGCCATTATCGAACACAATATACATAGGTACCCTAAACCGGGTGATGATGTTCTTCCAAATGAAAGAGATGTCATCCTTTGTCTTGTTGTTCTTGACCGGCTGAGCCTTTACCCATTTCGTGAAGTAATCCAGAGCCACCAAAATATAACGCTTTCCACCTGGTGCAGGCGTATTAGGACCCAAGATATCCATGCCCCACTTAGCAAACGGGACTGGGCTGTGGATTGCCGTCATATTAGTAGCTGGGCGGTGGATAAGCTTGCAAAACCTCTGGCATTTGTCACACCTCTTCACATACTCTTTAGCATCTGCTTCAAGAGTAAGCAAAAAAAAGTAATGTCGCCTAGCTCTTACGGCTAAGGACCTGCCGCCTACATGAGAGGCGCGATATCCCGCATGCAATTCTTCAAGCACTTCTTTACCCTTTTCTAGGGTAACACACTTTAATAGAGGTTTAAGGAAACCTGCCTTGAAGAGCTCTCCATTTCTCATCTCGAAGTTTGCTGCTCGCTTCTTCATGACAGCTGCCTTCTGTAGTGAATCAGGAAGTGCGCCGTCTGTTAAATATGCCCGGATGTCGTCCATCCAGGTAGAGATTTTGTCCAAGATTCCAATGGTTTCTTCATATATACTACTTTTTTCCAGAACTTCCCAAAAGAATGACCGAGGGGCACCACAGCAGGCGGAGGATGCCAGCTTGGACGATGCATCCACCTGGTTGTTATCTCACTTGGGCACTTGACTCAGACGAAATTCTTCAAGTGCCTCGGCCTCTTCTTTGACTTCCTTAAGATAATTTATCATAGCCGGAAGAGTTGCCTCATATTTTCCCTTAAACTGGCTTACAACCAACTGTGAATCAGAGTAGGCGTCAATTTTTGTTGCCCCTGCTGCCATACAATTGATTCCGGCTAGCAAGGCTTCGTATTCCGCCTCGTTATTTGAGGCTTGGAACTTAAACCGCAGTGCATATTCAAATCTGTCCCCCTAAGGGGACTCATATAAAATTCCTGCAACGCAGCCGTTCTTCATCGACCTCCCGTCTACATAGACTTTCCAAACCTGATTAATGTTATCCGGTGGTACCGATCGTGTCATTTCAACATGAAGTCGGAAAACGCCTGACCCTTCACTGCCTTTCTAGGTTCAAAAGTGATTTCAAGACTTTGCATTTCAATAGCCCATTTCAACATTCTACCAAATGTCTCCCAGGTAGACATTGGCCGATTGAGGGGCTGATCGGTGTAAATCACAACCGGATGCGCTAGAAAATACGGCTTCAATTTCTTGAATGCCGTGTATAAAGCAAGGCCAAATTTTTCAACCATGGGGTACCGGAGTTCATCATTTTTTAGCACATGGGTAATGAAATAGACGAGGAGCTGAATGTCGTCTCACTCATCAAGGAGAATGGCACTGAGGGCATGGTCTGAGATGGCTAGGTACATGTATAACATCTCATTGGGCAGAGGGATTACAAGCCTTGGCAAAGAGTGCAAGTGTTCTTTCAGTTTTTGAAAGGTCGCCTCAGCATCATCCCCCCATTCAAATCTGGTCTTCTTCCTGATTGCTTGGAAGAAGTAAAGACATTTGTCACCTAACCGGTTGAGGAACCTCCCTAGTGCAGCCAGGCAACCGATAAGTCTCTGTACTTCCTCAACAGTGCGAGGTGACTTCATGTCAATTACCGCATGTATCTTCTCAAGGTTAGCCTCTATCCCCCTTTGATCAATTAGGAATCCAAGAAACTTCCCAGACTCAACACCAAAGACGCAGTTTTTAGGGTTTAACATGACCTTATGCCGCCTGAGTGTGGTGAAGATTACTCAGAGATCAGCAAGGTGATCCGCCTGCTGCATGGATTTGACTATCATGTCATCAATGTACGCCTCCACATTCCTCCCAATTTGATTAATGAAGACTGTATTAATCATCCGTTTGAATGTAGCCGGCGCATTTTTTCAAGCCAAACGACATCACAGTGTAACAGAATAACCCCTGATTAGTGCCAAAGTCCGTCTTTTCTTGATCTTTTTTCCACAGGGGTATATGATCGAAGCCGGAGTAGACATCCACAAAACTCATCAAGGCGTACCCGACTGTTGAATCGACCATAATGTCAATCTGTGGAAGCCGATAACTTTCTTATGGACATACCTTGTTGAGGTCTATGTAATCAACACACATACGCCAAGTAATCAACACACATTCGCCACCCTGTCGGGGAAATTGCATGGCCGAATTAACCCAGCATCTAGCAGTTTTTTAACTTCGGCAGCTGCCGCTTGACTTCTTTCATGGCCGTGATTTCTTTTCTTTTGCCGGATGAGCTTCTTTTTTGGATCCATGGCGAGTTTGTGGACAACAAGATCTGGGCTGACGCCTGGCATCTCTTCCACTTCAAAGGTAAAAATGTCTTTGAATTCTTTCAGCAATTGGTGCAGGTCTGCACCCATCTTAGCATAAGCAGCCGTCCCAACCTTAACAGTACGCTCTAGACGGCTACCGTCTAGAGGTATATCAATATGTTCTCCAGCCGGTTGGGGACGGAGCTCATCTGACCGTTCCCTAGTCAGTGATTGCTAATTTTTCTCTTTCTTTACCTCCACCAGCTGAGGAGCCTTTCTTTTCTTTCCGGCTGCTGGTGGGGCTGGGGCGGCGTCCTTGACATTATTAAGGTATATTGGTTCCTACCCTTGGCCGTCTGGGGCCACAGTATCCTTGACGGCTGAGAGGTAGCACTCCCGGGCCGTCTTTTGATCCCCTTTCAAGGAACCAATAGAGTCATCATCCCATTCATACTTAATGAGCATGAGAGAAGGAGTGATTACAGCCTTGGATTCATTGATGGTTGGACGGCCTTGAAAAATGTTATAGGCGGTAAATTCCTCAACGACCAAGAAATTGACGACCAGGTGTCATCCTTTCCCTTTCTAACCCAGCAGGATAGGTAAGTCAATCCTACCGTTTGGGTAAACCATCCCACCCCCAAAACCAACGAAGGGGTGGGTAACTGGGTGCATGCTGCTTAGATTGTATTTCAGCTTCTGCAGGCACCGGAGACTGATGATGTCCGACGAGCTGCCAGTGTCAATAAGGATTAGACTAACCAGCTGGTTGGCGACCTTGCATTCAATGACGATCGGATCGTCATGCATACAACGGACAATGCCCCTATCCATCTTAGTGATCAGATTATCTAGGAAGGAGGAGCTAGTTTCCACCTAATCATCATCATCATCATTGTCCATCTTTCGAAGATGGCTCTTGGTGCCCCGGATGGTTGGCCCACCGCATGAGAACCCGCCTGCTATGGTGTAAACTGGCTCCTTATCGATGTCCGAACTTTTAGCAGGCTGGGGTGCCTTAGATGACTGCCCCGGGTTCTTGTTTTTGTCCCTTTGGACTTAGAAATGTAGGACTTTAACATCCCCTTTCCAGCTAGACGGTCCAACGCCCGCTGAAGGCTGAAGCAGTCGTTGGTGTCATGGCCAACTTCCATATGGTATTGGCAGAATTTATTTTTGTTCCTTGATTGAATGGAACATTTCATTGGATTCGGCTTCTCTAGAGACAACCGGTCCTTGATCTCCATGAGGATGGACTTGCAGTCCTTGTTAAACTCGTACTTGGGGACATACGGTTTAAACTCTTTCTTTTTCTTCTAGGACGGCTGGTCAGAATCACTCACCGCCCAGACTTCTTTTCTTTTCTTACTCTCTTCTTACTTCTTCGTTGGCTGAGCAGAACGGCTGTCTTTTGGTCGGTCAGACTTCTTGGAGTCCTACTAGACACCAGGCGAGCAGATATCGGTTGCTTGAATATAGCTTTTTGCCTCCCTTAGGGACGCCTGTAAAGTAAATGCCCATTTTTTAACTAGGTCGATCTTAAAGGTCGACCTGTCTCTCAAAACCTTAAAGAATTTTGTAAAAGCTACCTCATCAGACAGTCCTTGAATCTAAATTCTGATCAGATTGAACCGCCTGACGTAGGAGCGTAATCCTTCTCTCTCTCTCTCTACTTAATGGTGCTCAAGTAAAGACTTGTTTTATTCTCTAGGTTGTTCATTGAGAAGTTGGAAGCAAACAAGAAGGCAAGCTTCCTAAAACTATCAATGGAACTGGCTGGCAAGTTGCCAAACCATTGTTGGGCAATGCCCTTCAATGTAGCCGGAAAGCATCGACACCAAGTGGCATCATCCAACCCCTGTAAATACCATGAGGTGATCTTCTAGGTTGGAGTACCGTCATAGGTACCTACCAACACATTTTTAACCTTCGTCGGTTGTGCCGCCTCGGTTATTTCCCAAGTAAATGCAAAAGGTTATTCACCCAGGCGGAGCAGACGAAACTGCCAGTCCAATGGTTGGACATTCCTGTATGCCGCTTGACCTCCGAAGAGAGCCGGCTGCATGAAATGAAAGGAATACGGACCGTATACCAGAGGTGGTACATACGGTGCATTCCGTATCATTTGAAGGCCAGAATGGACGGTATTATTGCCTGTATGGCTCTCATGAAAGGATTGCACATTCCCTGTAGATGTATTCTTATAGCTATCTGGAAAGCTTGATGTAGAAGCTAACTCAGACAACTGTTGATTCCTCTTGGAGGTGATGATCTCCTGGGCATCAAGAGTTGGTTTTTTGTTTCCCACCGGTTGTTCAGTTCGGCAGGGATTGTTGGTATTCCTCAGAGGCAAAAGAATTTTGGACCAATCAATGGTCCCGGATGCCTTCTCCTTTGGATGCGGAGTTGGCTGTCTATCTTTTACTAACTTCCCCTTCTCCAAAGGAGTCTTTCTTGCCGACTGACCCCTGCTTGGGCCAGCCCGGCTCTTGGTGATCAGATCCTTAATTTCACCCTTGAAACTAGTCATGAATTTCATGAGTTCGTCTCGAGTGTCGGGAGCAGATCCATTGGCCGTATGTGTTTCCCCTTCCGGCTATCCAGGGGGTCGTTTTGTACCGGCCTGGCTGTCACCCCGCTCCAGAGTGTCTCAGGGCCGGATGAGCTTGGATATCAGAGAGCCATCACTGGCTATATAAGTTTTGACATGAGTATCATCATCCTCATGGTCAGTAAAGACTTCTGGTTCGTCTACCGGACGCTTAGGAGGTGGTACAAACTCTTAAACCATCCTTGAGGTACTCTACCCACAAACGGTGCCAAATATTTTGGGTGTTTTTGTCCCTCGGGAGAGTTACGTCACAAAGATTGGTCCGGCTGAGCTTTACCTGCAAAAAACAACGGAGACTCCAGGTGGTGGAGCTCCACCTCAGAAGATCAAGTTAGTAACTTGAAAGAGAATAAAGGGTACATAAATTTAGATGGGGATCTGCTTGGATTATAAGCTTAGGTGTTTCTCTGATGAGAGAGAAATTAGGTGTAATAAATGATTGAAAATTGTCCCCCTAAAATGGGAAAATATTGTAGGAGTGCCCCTATCTAGGTCACTTGACCTAGATTTTAGTGGGCTGCGCCGAATTATGGCGCTTCTTGGGATTTGGGCCCTTGAAGGCTGCCTTTTCAGAAGCTACCTGAAGGGGACATGTGTCAGGAGGCCATTGGGCCACTTAGGCCAGCCCTTGACACATGACCTTCTCTCATTGGTCCACATGTCTAGGGTATTTTTACCCTAAACAACAATGATATTTTATTCTCTTTATTTTCTCCTATTCTTTATGGATATGTTTTAGGTAGTTTCTTATCTAATCTTTAATTGGTTTAATATTTTAATTTAAATTGGATAGTTGTTTTAGGGTAAAATATTTTTATAAAATATTTATTCTTAATGAAAAAATTCTGAATCAATTTTTAATTGATAAAAATCTTATTTGGTTAATATTTTATTTTCTTGTTACTTCTATTTTTATTTATTAAGTTTTTTTAAAAATATAAATTGCTTTTCACGTTTAATTTGAAACAATGTTTTATTGGAGAAAAATAAGGAGATCATGGAGAAAATGTTTTTTTACTCCAATCCATGTCTTCCATTACTTCTTATGTTCATGGAGTTAATGGAGATAATGCCTAGAATTTAGGATCATTACTATTATGGTTGAAGATCATGGGTGACTGGTTTGTCTTTGAAGCACTATAAAAAGAGATGTTTTCGTTCATTCCAAAGTGTCTGGCTTAAGTGAGTCATTACATAATGGAGTTTGTCCCATGTGGTAGAGTTGTAGAAAAGAAATATATTTTTTCTCCACGTTAGTGAGCTAGTTCCTCCAAGTTCCAAGTTCCTTACATATCTCAAAGTGACTAACATATTAGTTTTATACAGTATATGTCTTATATGTATTTGAGAGTTCTTTAAGGGCTTGAGTGAACTCTTGTAATGGGGAATCTATAAGGGTTTGAGTGAACTCTTAGCTTGTATTGGGGTGAGAATTTGAGTGTGTTCTTAGTATGTAAATTAAAGCTTTGGGTGAAGCTTGAGAGAAAGAGAAAGAGTAAGGCTTTGAGGGAAGTCTTGAGAGAGAAGAGAGGGTCTTAGAGGGAAGATTTTAAGCTGCAACTAGAGGGAATAGTTGTTGGGGATATGAGTTCATTGAGGAACTCGATAGAGGCTCAAGTTCCTCATAGGTTGTGACAGAGTCGTTGGCCTATTTTAGAGGAATGTTTTGAGTCAAAATCCTTTGGGGTCGAGGTTTTTCACTTCCTATTTGGCCTAGGAAGTTTTCCTCGTAAAATCTCTCTTGCGCTATTTCTCTATTGTGTTAAGTTTCTTTTAATTCCGCAAAAAGTGACTATCTAGATCCATACTACAATTCACCCCCTCTTGTAGTATTTCATCTAAATAACAGTTTCTAATAGTAAGTGTAGCAAATTTTGCTCCATTTCTAACTTAAAGAGTGACTTCCCCTTTATCTAACTTCCCACTCTCTGTCAAGCCCTACATGTTATTAACAATGTGACCACCACAACCGGTATCGAATACCCAATTGTTAGAAGAGGTAAGATTGATTTCAACAATATAAACATTAGGTAACTCCTTTACCTTCAGTTTTCACTGGTGTGTAACGGGGACACCCTAGTTTGTGGCAAGACCACCTACCGCAATAGAAGCATTGGCTTCCTTTCTTCTTCAAGTACTCCTATGTATATATGTTTAATCAAAAGGTTGACTAGTGTCACTGTCGAGCCTTCATCATCATGAATAAGCTTGACGAGATCAAATCCATCATGGAGTGAGAACAGAATAGTGTCATGAGCAAAGTCATCATCAAATGGTCTCCCTAAAATATCCATCCGATTAAATGAATCAATAAGTTCCTTTACATGGTCTCTAACTGAATAACAAGGAATGAGTTTCTTGGCCTTTATCTTACAATAAATATTGTAAGTCTCATACCTTACATTGTTAGTCCAGGAGTAGTACATAGAAGGGATCAAGTTAACAATATCTCTAACATTCTCATCGTTGATGCCTCCACTTCCTAATGCCCCAATGCCACCTCGACATATGGAACGAAGACAATTGTGTAGATTGGTCAACTTATAGTCCTTCAACCTTCTTTTACAACAAGTTGGAATAGATGCCAATAAGAGTTCCTTGATTTTCTCTGCATCCGAAACATTTTTCGAATTCCTATCAGGCAGTGGCGGATCTTGAAAATTTTTGTTTTGGGGGCCGATCAAAACTAAATGTGTTAGCTATAAATGCAAAGTATAGAACTTGAGTAATAAAAACAAATAATATTAACATTATCAAATCTATAATAAAAATTGCTATAATTATTAAATAAAAATTAGTTAAATAAGAAACAAAATCCCTAAAATGACAAGTGTCACAATCCCATTCTCAAACCAACAACTAAAGCAACGCACGTCGCTCTTTTAACAATTTAAAATCATAAATAATAGACTTTGTAGTAAAGGTCTTTGTTATTTTCCTCTTAATATAAATAACCAAACTGTCTGCTAAAAACTCAGCTTCCATCTTGTCACGCAATCTTGTTTTCATAATTTTCATAGCTGAAAATGCCCTTTCTGTTGTAGCTGTTAAGACAGGTAGGGACAAAATAAGACGTATTAACCTATCAAACAAATAAAATACAATCAATTTTCCAGACTAAGCCAAATGTTCACAAACCTCCTGCAAGGTAGAAAAGTTACTTAAATTTGGATCAGTTTTTGCTTCACACAGAAAGTGTTGCAATTGATATCTCAAATTAATCCTCTCTTGTGATGGGTATAAATGGCACCCATTTGATGAGTATTTAGGTTGTTTTCTTCTTTTTTTCATAGCTTTCTTGCTTAATAAATGCTTAGTTTTATGCTTTGTTGCTTAGTTTTACTTTTCCTCTCTTATTTTGTAGCTTTTGTGTATTTCGTTGGTTTTTTAGCCTTTTCTCCTATATTTTCTCTATTTCCGTGGTTGTAGTTATTGTACGAGGTTTGGGTCTTGATATTGGTGATCTATTAAGGTGGAGGATTCTTTTGGAACAAACTTTTTGCATTTGGAAAGCTCAAGATGCAAGGAAGTGGAAATTCCAAGTCTTGGCTCTTGCGCTCTCATGTCGTGCTACCATTAAGAAGTGGTGTACCCACTAATCTACAGCTTTAGCTACTGCCACTCCTAGTTTTCATCATCATCATAGTCATGAAGACCTTAGCGAACGCACGATGCCGCGAGAATCTCGAAGGAACCCAGCTAGGCGCAGGCGCACAACAGGGTGGCGCGGGCGCACCTCCCCTGCTGCTCGGGCGGGTCTTTGTGGGAATTTTGTGCTCGGTTTTTGGTTTTTTCGCGCCTCTATATATATCTATGTAAACTTAATTTTTTGGGGTAAGGTTAGAAGCAAGTTTTAGAAGAAGATTTTGATCATATTCTTAGCTTAGTGGAGAGCTTCTATCTCTATTTTTAGGGTTAGTTTTAGGTGTAGATTTTAGAGAGAGAAAGTGAGAAATTTCAATGGTGATTTGAGTGATTGAAGATGAAAGGGTGACAATTGTATTGGAGATCTTCTCTATTATCAATGAGCATTTCTAACTCTATCTCATTTATTATGTTGATTAGTTTATTCATGTTTGGTTTATTTGATTTGATTGGATTTTGATGTTTGATCTTTGATTAGTGTAATTGTTCTTCATATTTTGTTGATTCTTGATTCCCTTAGTTGTTTGTTGATTTGATGATGTTGATAGAGTAGTTTCCTTGCTAGGGTGATGGTGAAGCTTATATTATGTGATGGATTGATGTAGATTAGGGGAAATTGATGGAGATGATGATGTGATTAAATTGGTTAATTTATTATGTGCATGTGTGTGTTTGATTTAGACTTGATCACCCTAGTTATTCACACTAGATTTCATTGTAAGTTTACATTTATACGGAACATTGATTTGTGGCTTGCATTTACACGATTGAGGTGTCTTGTGACGTTTCCTAGCTAGAGTTTATCGTAGTTGATGCTAGTTAGACCTCTAGGAGAATAGCTTGATATGCTCTTTTGGTTGCATGATTGATCTTCCCTCACATTGCTTCACTTAGTCGACTTCCTATCCCAATTAGCTATGTTCATTGCTATTGTTTGTGAATCCTAATTCCCAGCACTTTATTTGTTCGGTATCTTCGTTTAAGTCGTTGTTAGTGTCACCTCTTATCCTACGTCTTCGACCTAGCTTAGGCACATAATTGAAAGCACTTAGACATTACCGTTCCTTTAGGTTCGACCCTTGCCTTACCTCTATACTTGTCTTTAGGTTAGTTAAGTGTTTATAAAATTTTTTTGGCTTAGGGAGGATTAGTCCAATGACCTAGTCCGACCCACGTCAAAATGGCGCCGTTGCCGGAGAACGGTGTCTATGTTTGAGTGTTTTTGATTGCTTGAGTCTAGGTCTTTGTTTATACTTTTCTTTTATTTGTTTTTGTTTGCTTTGTAAAAATGGCATGTCTATCTTTTCCTCAATATGATAATGAGCCTTTTCGTAAATATTTATATAGATTAGTGGGATTTCTTAACTACCATTGTTGTAGTCTTAGGGAGGCTTGTGAGATTTGTTATTTTGGTTTAAATGAACAAACTAGGAATGAAGTTGAATGCATGCATAATGGTAGATTTAGAGCATTGTCAATTAATGATGCTTTGGATTTCTATGTTTGGTTTTCTATTTCCTCTATTGTTCATGATAACAAGGTGCATGCTCAAGTTAACAAATCTCATATGTTTGACTGTGACCCCACCCCCCAATGTGATGTATATGCTCGTGATCTTAATGTTGATTCTTCCAATCTTGGTTGTACTTCTTCTTCTCTTGTTAAGCCTCAATCCTCTACATCTTTTGAATCTCTTATTGCTAATTTGGAAACTCAAATTAGGCATATTGAGCTTAGTGATGATCTTGGGCCTAAAATGGAGTCGATTCTTAATTCTATGAAAAGTCAATTGGAGGTGATGAAAAAGAGTGAGGAGCTTCTTGAGGAGGGAAGAAGAAGAAATGAAGAGTTAGAAAGCCAATTGTCATCTTTGATGCTTGTGTGGGAAAATTTCAAATCCAATGTGTGTGTTGAGGATGATGATGGTGATTTTGAGCAACCAAGAGAGTGTGAGGATACCATTGGAGAGCATTTGAGTGATGGTGAAGGAGTTGAGAGCGAAGAGAGTGTTGAATTTGAAAATCCCAACCCTCCCACCCATTGTGATGAGTCTCAAGTGTATGAATGTGACTCTTCTATCCATGAGTATTTAGACTCGTTTAAGGTTATGTCCAATGTGTTTATTGAGTGTATAAGGAATAGCCATAGCCTTTTAAGCAAGTTCATTGAGGATGCTTCATGGGAGAGAGATGATTTTGAGTTATATTTGCATCCATTCATGCAAGTATTTGAGACTCTAGGTTTTAAGGAAATTGAGGGAGTTGTTGTTCATGAAGGTAGTGGAGGAAATTTTGTGGTTCCTCTTGGGAGTTGGATGTTTGATGGAGATGGTATTCATGAGTGTTCCTCTTTTGAGGACTCTATGATTGATTTCCATACCTTCATTGGCGATATGGAACCTTGTGTTGAAGGAGTAGCTACCCCTTTGCCTATTTCTCATGCCCCTTTCTCTAAAAAGTTTGACCACATCCCATATTTCCCTATTTTTCTCCCTTCCTTTGTTAGTGAGCCTATTGGGGACCCCCTTGTTTGTGATGATTTGTATGAGGCTCATTTGTCTCCAATTGAGGAAAAGGGTGATGGTGCCACCCAAAAATATTTTGAGGAGAGTTTGCCTTCTTTTTCTTCTTCTTCTTCTTCTTCTTCTTCTTCTTCTTCTTCTTCTTCTTCTTCTTCTTCTTCTTCTTCTTCTTCTTCTTCTTCTTCTTCTTCTTCTTCTTCTTTTTCTTTTTCTTCTTATTTTGTAGAGTTTTCTTTTGATTCCTCTTCCTTCTCTTTGCATCTCTCTCCTCATAGGTGTGCACTATGCTTGTTGCATGCCTTATTTTTGTCATGTGCACACTTACTTTCATATGAAATGTGTAGTAGTGCATTTGACAAGCTCTTGCGTTCGTTGCAATATTATTTTACTAGAGCGGTCAAGCTTGGACCTTAAGCAAGCTTTTCTCGGGAAGTAACCCGTGTTTTAGATTAGATTTTCCTTTGTTTTTAGAATACATTTTCTCTAATGGAAATATTTGTGTGCCTTTTGCTAGGTACATGACTTGATATACTTTGGTGCTTCGATTTGGATCAAGAATCAAGGAAGGTTGACTCCTATTTTTGCTAGCATATGGAAACAAGGTTCAATTCTTGGGAAATTAGCTTTAAAAGGTTTCATTGGGTCATTTGCGGGTATTTACACCCACTTAATATCCAGTAATAACCTTCCTTGCTCTTTCTCTAGTGGATGATGACTTGTTGGACATATGTTGGTTTGTTGGATTGATATCCTTGTTTTCCCCTCCCTTGGTTTCCATGCTTTATGATTTGAGTGTATTATCTCATTCAAGCTTGGGGGAGGGTATTCTATCATATTTGGTGGGATGTTGATTCATATATGTTATGCACCCTTGTATATGCTTTTCCATGTTTCTTATATTTTGAAAAACTCCAAAAAGATTTTTGTTTCTATCAAGGCAAATTTGCAATGTGTTTTATTTTTTTCTTGCTTTGGACATAATAACATTTAGACTTGTATAATTGAATGCTATTCTTCTTAAATGGTAATGGTGTGAACGGTTTGAGAGTATGCTTGGTTGATTCTAGGAGAAAGCATGCTAAGGTAGTTAGTTGGTTAGAACTAGTGGGATCATGAAGCCGGATTCTACTTGTTTGTGGCATGTTTGGTAGTTGCTTCCTATAGTCGATTTCACACCAATAGTGAGTTTTTGGTACATTCGTGTGAGGTTCTTTGTTTTTCAAGCCTTCTACACTTATTTGCATGAGCGGCATGGATCCTTGACTATTGCGGACCTAATCTAGAATCTTGACTCATATTTCTTAAGACCGAGACCGAACCATTTAGGGAGGACAAAGGCATATTTTCAGGGTGGTAATTTTTCTATTCTAGGATGGTATTCTTCATTTTTGGTTTTTGGATTTACATTTGCCTTCTTGCTAACCATTTGAGCCTTATTCCCTTCTTTTCAAGCCATATCTTTAGATTCTTGAGCCTTTTGTTTCTTTTTGTTCAATTTTTTGTTTTTGTGAAGCAAATGGTCATATTTTTGTGATTGTGGTATATGAGTTTGGATATTGGTTCATATTTGTAAGCAAGCTTGTGTAGTGAGTATTTTGTGAATAATGGCAAATGAATAAATAAAAAAGCCGTCCAAAGTTAAAATAGGCAAGGACATAATAAGTGCAAAGTTGAAAAAAACCGTCCAAAGTTAAAAGAGGCGAGGACAAAGCACTATAAAAGAAAAAAAAAAGTGAAAAATGAAAAATCCAAAAATATTTTGATGTGAGTATTCTCCCTTTTGAACATTGAGGAAAATGCTTTATTTAAGCTTGGGGGGAAACTCACGCTTTTTGTTTATATGTTTGTGAGTATAGCTTTGAATAAGCTTGGGGGTGTTAGTTTGTTTTTTTTGGTGACTACTTGATCGTGATTCTAAGAAAGGGCCCGTTCTTTGCTTCATTATTAGGAAAACCACAAAATTTTAATGTTTAGCCTATCCTCACCTTGTGTCCTTATGTTACAACCTTGGGGAAAGACCTTTTGACCTAAGTGGTTGAGTCATTCATCGGTGGATAGAAATGTGAGTTTTAGCCTAAGGAAAAGGGATGCATAGTCAAGATGTCGAGTAGCCTAAAAATTCTCTTTTTCCGGTTCCTTCGAGGAATCATTGAGATGCTCACTAGGGGTTGATATGAGACAAGTAGGAAGAACGTGGTAAGATCGTTTGGGATGAAACTGGATTGTGAAAGCTAGTTCCTATGCTTAGCATATTTATGTTTCAATCAACCTTAGGTATCTTGGAACGTGCACTCCCTTACTTGTTTAGAAAGATTTTCATTCATTTGTGCTTGTACATTTGGAAAGATCCTTTCATGAACATGTGTTTGTTTTGTTTTTCTCTTGATTTCTTTTCAAGCTTTGCCTTGTTTGTATTATTATTAGAGTAATGGGTTAAACTCTTAGGTAACCCTTACGAGAGCATCACTCGTCCTCTAGGGCGATCTAGGGGTATATGGCTTGTCTTTAGTTGCTAAAATTGACCGTGATTCCTACGAAAGTCAGTTAGTGTATATTCTCGTATCCTCTCTTCTTTAGTTTGTTCGAATAAGCTCGTCATTTTCACTCCCTTGGTTATGTTTTGCTCGAGGACGAGCAAAAGATAAGCTTTGAGGCATTTGATGGGTGTCATAAATGGCACCCATTTGATGAGTATTTAGGTTGTTTTCATCCTCTTTTCATAGCTTTCTTGCTTAATAAATGCTTAGTTTTATGCTTTGTTGCTTAGTTTTACCTTTCCTCTCTTATTTTGTAGCTTTTGTGTATTTCGTTGGTTTTCTAGCCTTTTATCCTTTATTTTCTCTATTTCCATGGTTGTAGGTATTTTACGAGCTCCAGGTCTTGATATTGGTGATCCACTAAGGTGCAGGAAGCTTTTGGAACAAGCTCATGGCATTTGGAAAGCTCGGGATGCAAGGAAGTGGAAATTCCAAGTCTTGGCTCTTGCGCTCTCATGTCGTGCTACCATTAAGAAGTGGTGTACCACTAATCTAGAGCTTTAGCTACTGCCACTCCTAGTGTTCATCATCATCATAGTCATGAAGACCTTAGCGAACGCACGAAGCCGCGAGAATCTCGAAGGAACCCAGCTAGGCGCGGGCGCACAACAGGAAGGCGCGGGCGCACCTAAGGGTGGCGCGGGCGCACCTAAGGGTGGCGCGGGCGCACCTAAGGGTGGCGCGGGCGCACCTAAGGGTGGCGCAGGCGCACCCCTTGCGTGCGCGGGCGCACCCCTTGCATGCGCGGGCACACCTCCCCTGCTGTCCGGGCAAGCCTTCGTGGGTATTTTATCCTCGGTTTTTGGTGTTTTCACGCCTCTATATATATTTATGTAAATCCAATTTTTGGGGTAAGTTTAGAAGCAAGTTTTAGAAGAAGATTTTGATCATATTCTTAGCTTAGTGGAGAGCTTCTCTCTCTAGTTTTAGGGTTAGTTTTAGGATTAGATTTTAGAGAGAGAAAGTGAGGAATTTCAATGGTGATTTGAGAGATTGAAGATGCAAGGGTGACAATTGTATTGGAGATCTTCTCTATTATCAATGAGCATTTCTAACTCTATCTCATTTACTGTTTTGATTAGTTTATTCATGTTTGTTTGATTTCATTTGATTGGATTTTGATGTTTGATCTTTGATTAGTGTAATTTTTCTTCATATTTTGTTGATTCTTGATTCCTTTAGTTGTTTGATGATTTGATGATGTTTATAGAGTAGTTTCCTTGCTAGGGTGATGGTGAAGCTTATATTAGGTGATGGATTGATGTAGATTGGTAAAATTGATGGAGATGATGATGTGATTAAATTGGTTAATTGATTATGTGCATGTGTGTGTTTGATTTAGGCTTGATCACCCTAGTTATTCACACTAGATTGCATTGTAATTTCACATTGATACGGACCATTGATTTGTGGCTTGCATTTACACGATTGAAGTGTTTTATGACGTTTCCTAGCTAGAGTTTATCGTAGTTGACGCTAGTTAGACCTCTAGGAGAATAGCTTGATATGCACTTTTGGTTGCATAACTGATCTTCCTTCACATTGCTTCACTTAGTCGACTTCCTATCCCAATTTGCTATGTTCATAGCTGTTGTTTGTGAATCCTAATCCCTAGCACTCTATTTTTTCGATTTCTTCGTTTAAGTAGTTGTTAGTGTCACCTCTAATCCTACGTCTTCGACCTAGCTTAGGCACATAATTCAAAGCACTTAGTTATTACCGTTCCTTTGGGTTCGACCCTTGACTTACCTCTATACTTGTATTTAGGTTAGTTAAGTGTTTATAAATTTTGTTTCGCTTAGGGAGGATGAGTTCAACGACCTAGTCCGACCCACGTCATCTTGCTCAGTAAAATCCATGGGGTAATACTTTTCAACAAGTGTACATATTTTGCTAGCATCAAAATTTTTGAAACCATCTTTAGGCTCTAACAATAATGACAGGGTTAAGAGTTGTAGTGCAGTTTCATTAAATCTGTGGTTTAACTCTTGTAATTGTTTGTCAATTGTACCCAAAAATATGTCAACTCGATAAAAATGGCTTAGTGTAACTTGATCTGGTTGATGTCGAGCTTGACCCTTACGAGCTAGGTAAGGAGCATTCATATCAGGCACCAAAATATTATGCTGCTCGCAAAACAATTTTACATATTCCAAAAAAATTTCCCATCCATTTTCCCTCGTCTCCTACAAAAGAGCTTGACTTGTACATACTAATTTTACGGCATTCACAATATCCTAAGACTTTTGATGTATATCTTGAAAAAGAACATCAGCAATTGCCAAAATTTCATCCATTAAATCATAAATAAAAACAAGTCAAAGGAAATCATAAGATTCAAAGCAGCGTCAGCATCCCCACGGTTAGAAGCTGTACAAGACTTATCATCCAAAATGCGTTCAAGTACTATCACAATTGTATCAAACATTTTCATTAAACTTCTGATTGAGTAAAGATGTGAACCTCAACGTGTATCTCCAGCTCTTTTCAATGTACGTATCTGATTAGCTCCCCTACCATTTTCAATTTCTCCAATTGATAATAGCATCTTAATTTCAGCCGCTTTTGTTGAACACAATTCATCAAGTCGTTTAGAAGATGAACCAATGACATTGACAATTAACGTCAAATTTGAAAAAAAATTGGTGTATCGTAGTACTATCTCTAAAAGTAGCAACTAATACAAATTGTAAGCGATGGGCAAAACAATGGATATAATAAGCATACGAACAATCAGAAATAAACAATGCTTGTAAACCATTCCACTCACCTCTCATATTACTTGCTCCATCATATCCTTGACCACGAATGTTTGCAACAGATAAACTATGTCGAGCAAAAACTGAGCATAACTCCCTTTTAATTATTACAGTAGAAGTGTTTGGAACGTGTATGAGATTAAAAAAAACGCTCCTTAATTGATCCATTCTTATCAACAAAACTTAAAACAATACCCATTTGCTCTCTTTTGGATTCATCTCGAGCCTCATCAACAAGAATACAAAATTTAGAATCTCCAATTTCTTGTCTAATATTATTATGAACCTTATTAGAAATAATATGAAGAATCTCTTTTTGAATCGACGGAGCAATATATTTGGAATTGTAGGGAGCTTGTCTTATTTCTTTAGCAACCTCTTTATTATATGACACCAACAATTTCCCGAACTAAAGATAGTTTCCTTGATTTTCTGAATTCTTTGATTCGTCATGGCCTCTTAAAGGACAAGATTGCAGAGTTAACAAACGAAGAATATCAATAGAGGCTTTTAATCGCAATCGATTTAATTTGATTTGCCTCTCACTTTGTTTGTTTAAAACATTTGGAATCTGTCCTTTTTGTTTTGGGAATGTCCTGTAACATTGAACTGCATTTTTGTGTGTTGAGCAAGGACTTGTTCCAATGTGTGAAAGGAAAGCACATTGTTTACCATCATTTACCTTTTTCCAATTTCAAAAACCAGTTGTAGTAAATACTTTTATACGAGCATTTGGTTCAGCAAACAAACCACAAGGAAGACAAAATGCAGCATCTTTTGAAGGAGAGTGTTCTAACCAATCTAGGAATTTATCAAACCAAGTAGATTAAAATCGACGACGGTGTTTTTCACGCCCTGAAAGAGGATATTCAGGTAAACGGGGTTGATATGGCTTCAATTTTATATAAGCTCATCTTATTTCATTTCGTTTTCCAATTGGATAATCCCATGTTGGCGGGTGTAATCTTGGGTCACGTTCTAGAGTAGAGATATCTACATTGTTTAGTTCACCCATTCTCTCTATAGATGACCCTGCACTTGCAGAAGTAGTATCTTCGTTCATTGGATTTATTGGGGTTGCATCTTCATTGGTTGGGGTTGTATCATTCTCCAGCGCTTTTCTCTTAAAAAAAGAGGTAATTGATTTTTGTTTATTCATAGTTAATCTGAAATTTATAATAAATTTAATTTATTTATTATTAATTTATTTTGTATTAAATATATTCGTCACAACTCACAAATCATACAAACTCATAAACAAATATAAATATCCGATTAATATTAATTAAAAATACACAAAACCATACTACTTGTTTCATATGTAGTATAAAATATTCAAAAATTATAAAATAAAAAATTGCAAACATCAATATTAAAAAAAAAAAAAAAAAAAAAAAAAAAAAAAAAAAAAAAGAGGAAGTAAGGAAACACAATACGCACAACATGACAACAAAAGCACTTAATAATTGATTTACCTTTGGTTGCTTGAATTAGTGAGAAAGTAGAAAAATATTGCTGACGCCGTCGTATAGCTCGTCTTCCAAAATCTTAAATACCCAAATTGATTAATTGATGATATTTTTAATTGAAAGTCTAATACTTTTTTTTCACTTTCTACTATACTACCTAGGAGTAGAAAAGTCTATTTTTTTTTGTACATTCTACTGTACAACCTAGGGTATATAAATATTAGGAAAAAAATAAAGTAGGCCTGGGGAAGGAATATAGCCTCTAGGGAATAAAAGTAGGTGACAACTAAAAATAGGGCTAATTCACAATTGTATACGGTTTTGCCATTACACAATTTGGGATTTTGGGCCTTACGTACTCATCCTATTGCACTAATTTTTTTTTTTGGGCTAGTACTAGGGGCCAGGCCCATGTTGGCCCCCTTAGACGGTCCGCCCATGCTATCAGGAGTGAAACCAACTGTAAATCTGCTCTCAATGGGAATATAGAGTTGAGCCTCAAGCATGTGGCTCCTAAGAACATTTCTTAGCTCTTCTTCCCGATCCCTGAAGTTTCTGAGATTAAGCCTTGTTTTTAGTTTGGTCGGCAAATTAGTGTTGTCGTTAAAGCTATTCATTTACAAAATCAAAACGAGGCAAATTTCAATAATTAAGTTTAATAAAATTTATAGCACCTTTAGCGTACTAATATAGGCAACTCTAAAACATTTTATTAAATATTAATTGATCCCAATTGAATTAAATGATTCTAAGACCCTTTATTTGAGCAATAATTGACCGAACTTTGGCCCTACCATCAACCATTACATTTTCAAGGTGAGTAAACTCTTAAATAATTACAACTCTTGTAATTCTTGGTTGAATAATTAATCATCACATGTTTATTTATTGCTCTTTGCTTCAAGGTTCTAAACTCTTTAGGTAACCTTGCTGAGTATAACCAATTAAAATTGTAAAACTTGATTTACCCCAAGTCTCCCAAGATATAAAATGACACCCAACTTTAGCATGACCTATCATAAATATCGAAGGTTTATTGGGTTTTTAATTAGAAAAGCAACCTCAATATTACCGAGACCTATATTTATTATGTCGAGATTATTTAGTGAACTCTAGCACATCATCACAAACATCAATAATATCTAACAAGCATAATCTACAAATGCATAAATAAAACAAGACATAGTATGGCCCTCTTAATCCTAAAAACTAATAAAGTAAAATTCTCAATTGAACCTTCATGGATCTCATCCATCTAGCTCATTTGGGCCTTCACTCCATTAGCTTCTTGGATCAACTACAACCTGTAATACTATTGTATTCTATCTACTACTTAAATAAAATAAAATAAGTTACAAAAATACTTAATGGTACGCAGATGATGGGTGTCATAAATGGCACCCATTTGATGAGCATTTAGATTGTTTTTACCTTCTTTTCGTAGCTTTCCTTCTTAATAAATTCTTAGTTTTATGCTTTTGCTCTTTGTTTTACCTTTTCCTCTTTTATTTTTTTGTTTTGTGCATTTTCATGTTTTTTCTAGTCTTTTCTCTTTTATTTGCTCTCTTTTTGTGGTTGTAGGTATTGTACGAGGTTCGGGTCTTGATATGGATGAATTACTAAGGTAGAAGATGCTTTTGGAACAAGCTCATGGAAATAGGAAAGCTCAAGATGCAAGGAAGTGTGTTCTCTAAGTTCTAGCTCTTGCGCTCTCAAGCCATGCTCTCAAGAAGATGGGGTGTTGAACCCACTATCAAGTGCCTTTTGGGACTTCCACTCTTGGTGTCTATCATCATCATTCGGTGCGCTCATTCGAAGCCCTTAGCGAACGCACGAAGCCGCGAGAAGAATTGAAGAAACCCAGGGAAGCGCCGGCGCGCAGCCATCAGCGCGGGCGCGCCTCCCTGGGTATCCGCCTTGCTCGGTTTCGTTTTGCGCCTTCTATAAATACTATTGTAACCCGATTTTTAGGGGAAGTGGAGAAGTAATTTGAGATTGATTTTAGATCATAATTTTAGCTTAGTTGAGAGCTTCTTTCTCTAGTTTTAGGGTTAGTTTAAGAGTAGATTTTAGAGAGAGAAAGTGAGGAATTTCAATGGTGATTGAGAGATTGAAGATTCAATGGTAACAATTGTGTTGAAGATCTTCTCTATTATCAATGAACATTTCTAACTCTATCTCATTTTTTTGCTTTGTTTAATATTCTTGTTTGTTTGGATTGATTTTGATGTTTGATGCTTGTTTAGTATAGTTGTTCTTCATACATTGTTTATTCTTGATTTCTTTAGTTGCTAATTGATTAGATGATGTTATTAGAGTAGTTTTTTGGATAGGGATTGGGTAAAACTTGTATGATTGATAAATTGTTCTTAATTTGGGGATTGTGTTGATTAATTGTTGATATTAAAGTGATTAATGGAATTGTGCATGTGTGTAATTCGATAGGCATTGAGAATTATGCTAGATTGCATTGTGAGTTTACATTGATACGGACCATTGATTTGTAGCTTACAATTATCGACTGAGTTTGATTTGTGACGTTCCTAGTTAGTGTCTCTCGTAGTTGGCGCTACTTAGACCTCTAGGAGATAGCTTGTCGAGCTCTTTAGATTGCTCTTACCATTAGTCTTCGCAACCATTGATTTGTCTATTGTTCCCGAGTTGCCACAATTGTCATGATTACTTGTTGATCCCCATTCCCTAGTGCTTTATTTGTTTGGTTTCTTTGTTTGTTAGTTGTTAGTATTCTCTCTTAATCTTTGTCTTCGACCTAGCTTAGGCGCATAATTGAGAGTTCTTGAACATTACCGTCCCTTTGGGTTCGACCCTTGACTTGCCTCTACACTTGTATTTAGGTTGGTTAATTGTTTATAAATTTAGTTTGACCGAGGGATGATTAGTTTCGACGATCTAGTTCCACCCTTGTCAAAATGGCACCGTTGTCGGGGAACGATGTCTATGTTTGAGTGTTTTTGATTTCTTAAGTCTAGGTCTTTGTATATACTTTTCTTTTATTTTATTTTTGTTTTCTTTAAAAAAATGGCACATTTTTCTTTCCCTCAATATGACGGTGAGACATTTCATGGCTATTTCCATAGACTTATAACGGTTTTGAACTACAATCGTTGTAGTCTTTGGGAGGCTTGCGAGATTTGTTATTTTGGTTCAAATTAACAAACTTGGAATGAAGTTGACTGCATGCATAATGGTTAATTTAGAGCATTGTCAATAGATGATGCTTGGGATTTCTATGTTTGGTTTTCTAGGGATATCTCTAATAGGGGTAATCATGATTCTAATGTTGATGTGCAATGTGTTGAATCTTCTAATATTAGCAGAAATTCCCATGATTTGTCACATGATCCCATTAGTGAACCTAGAACAAATGGTTTCAAATTTATTCCCTCTTTTGCTCATGATGATGAGGTACATATTCAAGTTGATGCTAATGGTGTGTTTCAATATTCTTCATTAAATACCATGCATTCTTATGATGCGCATTTTTCCCTTAATAATGAATCTCGTATGCTTGATTGTGCCCCCACTCCCCGATGTGATGTATATGCTAATGATCTTAATGTTGATTCTTCCAATCTTGATTGTACATCTTCTTCTTTTGTTGAACCTCAACCTTCTACACCTTTTGAATCTCTTGTTGATATATTTGAGTCTCAAATTAGGCGCATTGAGCTTAGTATTGAGCTTGGTCCTAGTAAGGAGTCGATTCTTAATTCTAGAGAGGCCAATTAGAGATAATGAAAAAGAATGAGGAGTGTATTGAGGAGGAAAAGAGAAGAAGAGATGAGTTAGAAATCCAATTGTCATCCTTGATGCTTGTATGTGAAAAATCCCTATCCAATGTGTGTGCTGAGGATGATGATGATGATTGAGCAACCAAGAGAGGGTGAGGATCCCTTTGGTGAGCATTTTAGTGAAAGGAGTGGAAAACCAAGAGAGTGTTGAATTTGATTATCCTAACCCTCCTTCCCATCTTGATGAGTCTCAAGTGTATGTTTGTGACCCTTCAATCTATGAGCATATAGACTCTTTTGAGGTTATGTCCCATTTGTTGTTTGAGAGTCAAATGAGGACTTGTAGATTTTTGGATGATTTCATCAAATCGCTTCTTGGAACTTAGATGAGTTTGAGATGAATCTACCTCACTATTACAAAATCTTGAAAAATTACCCCTAATAAAGGACCTGTTATGTTGATAAGAGGTCTGTTCGATAAAAAATATCTAATATTAAAGATAACGGGTCTTTTATGTGTAATAAGCCCCACCACTTTAGTTAGAGGAGAAATAAGAGACACGCTTCTAAACTTAACTGGTCTCTTAAATAAGCTAGGTTCCACTACTTTTGTTGGGGAAAAAATAATAGATAGAAAAACCAACCCAGTGTCAGACTAAACGGGTCTCTTACCTACTTTTCTTACTATAGACACCTAAAAATGTCTCCCCAAATCTAAACCCGATGATGAACAACCTTTCACCGCTACTATTGGTCGGGTTCAGTATTTAATCCCGAGAGTGCATAAAAATCGTATTTGATTAAATTCGTATTTTTGAACAGTCCATGGATTAGTCTTGAGGTTTGGTAAAAGCATAGTTTTAATTTCATCCCAAACTTATTATTTAATTTTAGCCCAAACCTTTTTTTATATTGTTTTATTATTTATTTTTGGCCCAAACCTTTTATTTATTTTATTTTCTTATTTTCTTATTTTAACCCAAATAATAATAAATCAGAAAAAGGCCCGAAATTATCAATCGGCACTTAAAATGCTGAACGAAATTAGGGTTAAAAATGTATTTAGACGCAAAAGCGGGCTGAAAATTCTCGCGCCACGGTAGGAATCCACCGTGTCACGGGAATCATTGCCGTCTGACGGTGGGATTTCCCGTGACACGGGAAACTTGTTGTGACACGGGAATTTCCGTGTCCTTTCCGCGTAAACCCTTAACGCGTTAACTTCCCCGTTTACTAAAAGTTTTCCGCGTCACTCAAAAATTACACCGTGTCACGGGAATGTTTCCCGTCTGACGGTGGGACTTCCCGTGTCACGGTACAGTTTGCCGTGTCGCGGGATAATTTTTTAGGGTTTTTTTCATTTTAGGGTTCCGTGTGCTTCCTCAGCACATTTTCTTTGTAAATACCCCCTAATTTCTGATGTACGGGGCATCAATAAATTCTCTAGTTTTTTCTCTCTTCTATGCTTTAGCCTAAACAGTAGCCTACCCTTCTTATTTCAAAATTCCTTCTTCAAGTACTCCAAAGAGTCCATACTTTACTCGTGGTTCTGTCCTTAAGCCAAGGCGTCAAAGGTAGAACTGTTTAAGGGTTTGGCCCCAAATCAACCCTACTTTATTTAATTTAATTTAATTATTGTTTTATTATTATTTCCTTGAAGTTACTAACTCGTTTCTTATTTTGTAGTTGCAAACAAACAGAATCAAAGTAAGAATTATGTTCCTCTTATTTCTATTATTTTTCTAACGATTTTATATTGTTGGAATTATTGTTAAATTGCATCCAATAATAATGTTTATTCTATGATCACCATATTGCATGTTAAAAAGAATATGTAATTGAAAATCAGGCCTAAAAAGATAATTAGGACAACCGGTTTAGGTTCCTTTTTAATCTTGTTATTAAATCAAGTGATCACAATATTATAGAATTATGTGTGAAAGGAATAGTGTCCTTCGAACAAGTGTATTATTCTGATAGCGGGTTCAGAATTATTAGAAAGCTAATATATTCAGTAAGGTCAAGTGATCGGAATGCCTGGGTGGAGGCCGCTTCCGATCAGTAATATTAATATATTTAATATTACAGCTTAATCTTGACTGAACCCTTCGGGTCACACCTAAGCAAATATATGCAAACCAACTCGAAGAATTAATTCGGATGAAATTAATTCGTCGCCCGAGTGTTAAATAATTAGACGTCGGTAATTCGAGCTTAGAGCGTCGAAACCGATCGTTGGAAGTCGAGTCTAAATAATAAAAGACGAGACGCGCAAAATAATAATAAATCAACAATATTCCCGAACATACCCCTAGCATCGGAGTGCCCTGAGCATCCGAATGCTAGGGGCAAGACGAGCCGGCACACCGTGCAGGCAGCCACGGCCAGCCGTGGCTAGGCACAGCAGAAGTCGCGCCGCGCCACGGCAGCAGCCGCACCACGCCACAGCAGCAGCTGCGCCACAGCAACAGCAGGTGCGGGCTGGGCTCGGGCCAGGTGCGGGTTGGCTGCGGGCTAGGCTCGGGCCAGGTGCGGGCTGGCTGCGGGCTGGGCTCGGGCTTGGCTCGTGGCTTGGCACAAGCCATAGGGCCGTGAATAAGGGGAAGGTTGGAATATGGGAGTAAGTGGGATTGCCATGTGGCACATGGTGAGGGAGAGAGTGGGGAGCAAGTTTGGTCCCCATCTCCAAATGGTCCTCACTTACTCTCTCATGTATGCTTGACACTTGTTGATTTATTACTAGTTTGCTTAATAATTTTATTTTAGCTTTAAAATAAAATGAGAAAATCTCATTGTCCCACATTAATGGGAGAGATGTTCATACTCCATCATTCCCTATAAATACACAACTTTGGGCATTGGAAATGATGCTTGAGTAGGAGTTAAAAAGAGCATTCCATAATATTGGGAAAACTCTTAAACTCATATAACACTCGGGTTTTGGTCGGACCTCGCTAACCCCCAAGTAGTAGACCTTAAAGTTGTGTTCGCCTTTTTGTGGGTGGATACCGTTGGAGGCGCGGCGCTTGACGTGCTCGTAGCTTTCAAGTAAGAGCCCCGGTTTTTGGGCGAAGCTCGCTTCGAGGGTAAGATTCGTTATCTTTTCTTAGTGATTATTTATTTATGCTTTATGATTTTAATTATTGCGAGTGGTTACTAGAGCGCGCGTTGTTTAAATGCATTTTACTTTGTTTTAATTTGTAAAATGCATGGGCCATTCACAAATAGTGAATGGATGAATGGAATATATGTATATATTCTCTCTCACAGGTTTTATGAAATGGCAACTAGTGGGACCCGACTAGGATAGAAAATACGGACTACGTGCCATTATGTATTTTTGTAAATCTAAATACGGTCTACGCACCGTTAAGTATTTTTGTACTTTAATATTTAGATCTTTCCTAGTTGTAGACACTAGTTTTTGCATAGTTTGGTTAAGTCTTGAAGACGGCGTATCTTGGAAGACAAAGCCTCGAATTGCAAATGAAGACCTTTTGAAGATATGAAGATCTCAAGGGGTCATGCTAGTTGCCAATATGCATCCATAATTTCGATTTATATTTTATGCTTATATATATGTGTGAATTATTCGTTAGATGCATGTTTAGGTTTTCTTGATGTTGCGATGATTAGTTAAGTTCACTTAAATCAACCAACATAGAAATCCTAGGTCCCTAATAATATTGAGTCAAACTTGCCTTTCCAAACAACACTTATTAACCAAATGAGAGTGATGGTAGGCTACGCCAAAGCGAGGTGCCATCACTTCTCCAAGGGGCATAAGGCACACCGGGTGTGCACGTTGGTTTTGGTTTAACTCATCGGTATGGGTGAGGAGTCCTCACATACCGTGGCAAAAGAGATACATCGTCAAAGATGCATTAGATGCGACGATTATCTAACCAAGAGTGGCTTAGAGCCTTTAGCAAAGCAATGCTTACCCAAGAATATTGAGTGTTTAAGACAAGCCAAAGCATGCTTAACCAGTCTTTGTTTTTTCGGATCATGGAATCGCCTTATTTTCACAAAATAGGGACAAATTTTACGTGTGAATAAGACGTTAAATAAGTATTGAAAATTTGCATGAATAAAATTCAATCTTATTTAAGTATTTTGAATGGTTTTTCATTAAAATTCTTTCAATTGTAGAATCATGTCTTCAACTAAAGACAACAACCTTATGTACCCGAAACTTGCCGAAAAGTTACCATTTTTGCTCAATTTGGTGAACTTCAAGGAATGGGAAGATGAACTCCGAAAGACACTCAGTAATTGCTACCTAGAGCATATCTTGGACACTTTGATCCCTAGTTTCTACTCGAAAGGGATCATGAGTGATGAAGCTCATGCAGAATTTGAGTATAGATTGCAAGAGAGATTCTAAACTCATGGGAAACTCCATCCCGGATCAATGGAGAGGGGTTTTCTCCGGATATTTTCCGGACATGATGCTCAAAGCTCTTGAGGATGTAGTCAATATGAGGGTCACCAAGAGTGCTAGGGGCAATTATGATGGTCATGTGGAGAATGTGACTAGGTCACTCTCCAAAATGAGGATCAAGCCACCGCAAGAAAGATGTCTCTCGAAAGAAAGATAAGAGGTATGGGGAAAAGTCTACAGTGCGAGACTTAGGCCCGGAATGCCACTTCAAGCTCATGTAATTAACATGACAAGGTTATTCAACCATCTGGAGCTAATTGGCAAACCGGTGGAAGACGAGCAAGCGGCTCACATGCTTCTTAGCTCTCTTCACTCGGGGTATGTGGGGCTTAAGAAGCGTCTCACCGCTAATAGGGATACTCTGTCCTTAAGGGAAGTCATCCAAGAGCTCCAAAAGACCTATTCTTGCAAGAAGGCTAACTTTGCCCTTAGACCAAGGAAGAAGGAGTTCAGAGATAAAAGGAAGATGTGCTGCTTCTATTGTGGTAATCCCGGACACTACAAAAGAGAATGCGGCATGTATCTGGATGATGAGGTGAAAGGAAAAGTAACCTCAACCTCAGGTATCATCTTATACACTTGAAGATAAGCAATTTTATAAGGTATTAGATACCGGAAAATTGACTCACAACACTCCTTTTTCAGGAACTAAGTGAGTCGTGCTTTTTCAAGAGGAAATCGAGTTCACAAGTAGGATTGAAGTGATCTATCCAAGAGAAACTTGTCATCTCATGTTTTGTCTAAAGAAGTAGAACTTATTGAGTTTTATCTACCATACTTTTGATGTATTTCAGACGTTGGACGTCATTTTCATCAAATCAAGACCTTTTGTTTTGATGTCTTGAACATATTTATGGAATGACACTTTCACGTGTTTTTAGAAAAATGTTTGATACCAATACAAAGAAAGCTAAGACTACACAGTCTAGTCAAACTTACTTGTGGCATTGTCGCCTTGGCCACATTAACATCAAACGCATCAAGAAACTTCTACAAAAGGGTATTCTTGACTCATTTGATTTAGAATCCTTTGAGAATTGCGAAGGATGTTTATTAGGCAAGATGATAAAGCAACCATTCTCCAAGTTAGGAGAAAGGGCCAGTGACTTATTGGGACTAATACACACCGATGTATGTGGACCAATGAGTACACCCGCAAGGAGTGGTTATCGGTATTTCATAACCTTCACGGACGACTTTAGTAGATATGGTTATGTCTATCTAATGTCGCACAAATCTGAATCGTTTGATAAATTAAAAGAATTTCAGAAAGAAGTTGAAAACCAACTCGGCAAGAAAATCAAAGCACTTCGATCAGATCGATGTGGCGATTATTTGAGCCAAGAGTTCGATGACCATCTGAAAGAACATGGAATACTTTCAGAGTTGACACCTCCGGGAACTCCTCAATGGAATGGAGTATCTGAAAGGAGGAATCGAACCCTGTTAGACATGGTCCGATCTACTATGGGTCTTAGTGAACTTCCAATCTCTTTCTGGGGACATGCACTTTTAACTGCGGCACTCACTCTAAATTGTACTCCGTCAAAAGCAGTGGAAAAGACTCCATATGAATTATGGACAAGCAAACCGCCAAGGTTGTCTTTTCTCAAGATTTGGGGATGCGAAGCTTATGTCAAGAAACCCAAAAGAAACCAAAGGGTATTACTTCTACAACAAATCCGAGAACAAAGTGTTTGTTGCTCGTGATGGTGTCTTCTTGGAGAAGGAGAATCTCTCCAAAATGACAAGTGGGAGGAAAATAGAACTCGATGAAGTTCGAGAGGACGAGCAACAAGGACAAGTTAACAATCAAAGTGCTTACCAAGCAGCTGTTGACATTGGTCAAAGTCAAAATATGCAAAGTCAACCCGACAATGCAAATGCTCAGTCCATTACCCTACGTAGGTCGACTAGGCCAAGATCTCAACCTGACAGATATCTCGGTGTTGTATTAATCGAAGATCTGGACATCCTAGTAGTGGATGGAGATAAGCCGGCAACCTACAAGCAAGCTATGACGAGCCCCGACTCTGCAAAATGGCAAGAGGCCATGAAATACGAAATGGACTCCATGTTTGAAAATCAAGTATGGGACTTGGTTGATTTACCCGCAGGTTATACACCTATCGGATGTAAATGGATTTTCAAGATGAAAACCGACAAAGATGGAAATGTATTTATTTACGAAGCAAGGCTGGTAGCAAAAGGTTACAGGCAAATTCACGGCGTTGATTATGATGAAACCTTTTCTCTAGTTGTTATGCTTCAGTCCGTTCGAATTCTTCTAGCGATTGATGCATATTACAATTATGAAGTATGGAAGATGGACGTCAAAACCGCCTTCCTCAATGGGATTTTGGAAAAAACTGTGTATATGACACAGCCTGAAGGTTTTGTCGACCAGAATAATCCTAAGAAGGTATGCAAGCTTAAGAAGTCCATTTATGGATTAAAGCAAGCAAACAGAAGTTGGAATCTGCAAATTGATGAAGCCATCAGTGAGTTTGGTTTTATCAAGAATCCAGATGAGTCTTGTGTTTACAAGAACGTCAGTGGGAGTGACATCGCCTTCCTAGTCTTATATGTCGATGACATTTTGCTCATTGGAAATAGCATTCCATTGCTAGAGTCTGTAAAGACTTGGCTCGGGAAATGTTTTTCAATGAAAGACTTGGGAGAGGCTCAGTACATATTAGGCATCAAGATCTATAGGGATAGATCAAAAAGGATGATTGGAATGAGTCAGAGTACTTACATCTATAAGGTACTGGCTCGATTCCAAATGGAAGGAGCCAAGAGAGGGCACCTACCCATGTCACATGACATAACCTTAAGCAAGAAGCAGTGTCCAAACACACCTGATGAGAGAGAAAGGATGAGTCGAATTCCATATGCTTCGCTTATTGGATCGATCATGTATGCCGTGATATGTACTAGGCCTGATGTATCGTATGCCTTAAGTGCTACGAGCTGATACCAATCTGATCAAGGAGAGGCGCATTGGACTGCGGCTAAGAATATTCTAAAGTACCTGAAAAGAAACAAGGATAAATTCCTGGTTTATGGTGGTAAAGATGAATTGGTTGTTGAGGGATACACCGACGCAAGCTTCCAGACAGACAGAGACGACTTTAAGTCACAATCAGGATACATATTCTGTCTCAATGGAGGAGCGTTTAGTTGGAAGAGTGCAAAGTAAAGCACAACCGCTGATTCTTCAACTGAAGCCAAGTACTTGGCAGCATCTAAGGCAGCCAAGGAGGCAGTTATGATTCGCAAGTTCATTGATGAACTTGGTGTTGTACCCTCCATCAAGGGTCCAATAGACATCTATTGTGACAACAATGGAGCTATTTCTCAGGCTAGAGAGCCACGAGAACATCAGAAGGTCAAACATGTCCAGAGGCGATTTCACATGATCTGAGAATGGAAGTCAGACGGTGAAATCAGAATTTGCAAAGTTGGAACGGATGAAAATGTAGCCGATTCACTTACTAAACCTTTGCCTCAAGTGAAGCACAACAAACACATTGAGGCAATGGGAATCAAGCATGTCATGAACTGGCTTTGAATTCCATTTTATAGTGTTTTAATCAAATTTTGAACAATGTTGATGTAAAGCACTATGATGAACCATTCAGTTTTGGAGTAATTAAAATTTTTCATGCAATTTAAATCACTCCGTCTCTATTTAATTGTGGTTTAGAATTAAATAATGAGTCCATTCGATTTTAATATATATTCAAAATAGGGTATCAAGTCAATGGCTTGGATAAAGAAACACCTATTAAGTGAACATTGAATATTTTAATCGAAAATTATCCCTAATCAAGGTTATATTTTGTGGACGATTGATGACCATCAGAGATTAGTGTGTAGTATGATTTATAGCACCGTTTCTTGTGCTTTGAGGATATAAATCATTTGCGCAGGTATTGGTTTCGAACCATACTGGATCGACCTATGAGGATACTTTAAGAGATTTAAAAATCGTCATAAGTATTTTCTCATTATTACTATCGAAACTCTTTTCCTTTAACCATGAGTTGTGGGAGATCTCTTGTTTGAGTACTGGTCCGCTTTGGTATCCGCCAAACATCCGCCGTAACTGGGGATTATAAAAAGACAGATATAGGGCGGGTGAGTCCTCTTAGTAAGAGAAGCTACATTACAAGATTGGAAATGTCTCACTACTAACAATAGGGAACATGTCTTGTTGTTTACAAGGCCTCTCGAAGAGCGAGATTGTGAAAAATGCATGGTCGTGCTCAGATGGATTTTAGAAATCTCTGCTTATTGACAGTCAAACTCGGATTTCGAGAAACACTTCTGGACGTAATAGAGATGACTAGTAATCTTACTTTTCTAGTTCATGAAGAGACGTGAAGAGACATAGGATATGGGCTATACACTAAATGCACACTTGTCCGGAAGGACAAGTGGGAGATTAAAAGGAATAGTGTCCTTCGAACAAGTGTATTATTCTGATAGCGGGTTCAAAATTATTAGAAAGCTAATATATTCAGTAAGGTTAAGTGATCAGAATGCCTGCATGGAGGCCGCTTCCGATCAGTAAGATTAATATAATTAATATTACAGCTTAATCTTGACTGAACCCTTCGGGTCACACCCAAGCAAATATATGCAAACCAACTTGACGAATTAATTCGGAAGAAATTAATTCGTCACCCGAGTGTTAAATAATTAGACGTCGATAATTTGAGCTTAGAGCGTCGAAACCGATCGTCGGAAGTCGAGTCTAAATAATAAAAGACGAGACGCGCAAAATAATAATAAATCAACAATATTCCCGAACATACCCCTAGCATTGGAGTACCCCGAGCATCCGAATGCTTGGGGCAAGACAAGCCGGCGCACCATGCTGGCAGCAACGGCCAGCCGCGGCTAGGCACAACAGCAGCCGCGCCGCACCACGGCAGCAGCCGCAGCCGCACCACGCCATAGCAGCAATCGCGCCACAGCAGCAACAGGTGCGGGCTGGCCTTACGCTAGGTGCGGGCCAGGTGCGGGATGGATGCGGGCTGGTGCGGGCTGGGCTCGAGCCGGGCTCGGTCTTGGCTCGTGGCTTGGCTCTAGCCATAGGGCCGTGAATAAGGGGAAGGTTGGAATATGGGAGTAAGTGGGATTGCCATGTGGCACATGGTGAGGGAGAGAGTGGGGAGCAAGTTTGGTCCCCGTCTGCAAGTGGTCCTCACCTACTCTCTCATGTATGCTTGACACTTGTTGATTTATTACTAGTTTGCTTAATAATTTTATTTTAGCTTTAAAATAAAATGAGAAAATCTCATTGTCCCACATTGATGGGAGAGATTTTCATACTCCATCATTCCCTATAAATACCCAACTTTGGGCATTGAAAATGATGCTTGAGTGGGAGTTAAAAAGAGCATTCCATAATATTGGGAAAACTCTTAAACTCATATAACTTTCGGGTTTTGGTCGGACCTCGCTAACCCCAAGGTAGTAGACCTTAAAGTTGTGTTCGCCTTTTTGTGGGTTGATACCGTTGGAGGCGCGGCGCGTGACGTGCTCGTAGCTTTCAAGTAAGAGCCCCGGTTTTTGGGCGAAGCTCGCTTCGAGGGTAAGATTCGTTATCTTTTCTTAGTGATTATTTATTTATTCTTTATGATTTTAATTATTGCGAGTGGTTCCTTGGGTCGGGGTTAGTTTCCGCGGTGAGTCGGACTCACCAACCCCAACAATGTGTTGCATTAATATTCAACCAATTTAGCTAAATAATAGTTTGGAGCAAATTGATTCTCTGTTTGTATGCCTTTGAGATCGCAGGGATGTTTTTCACTATAAGAATTGAGTAGAGGCCAATACGGGCAAATGTGACTCCATGACTCACTTCGTACCATCATCCCCGATCCTCCTTTCGTGGTTCCGAACCATATGGAGTTAATAATCTCATGGATTATGAATGGGGTACAACCTTCACGGGTCAATCGGTGTTGCCTATCGTTGTCCCTGATCGTGGTTGCCTTTTTATGATCCGTGAACGGTTTACAAGTTCCTTAAAAACTTGTTGGCGGCTCCCTACTTTATTTGACCCTAATCGTATTGTGACAATTCCCACTTCCTATGAGTGCCAAGAATATTCACAACATGCTTTTACGTATGCGCACTTCGAACGACGCTACAATTTGGCGACTCCACTGGGGAGGATTCTTGGTTATTTATCGATTTGAGTAATCGATATTTGATTAAGATGAGTGGATGAGACTTGAATGATTCTTAAAAAAATTTCCTGTGATTAATTTGGCATTTTTTGCATATCCATAGAAGTTTTAACGTCGCATTTAGGTCTAACCTGTAAGAGAAATTGAATAACTTGATTGCGTACGAAGGAAAATTAGGTACTAGTCAGATTTTCTGACTGCCGTGCCACGGCAGAGTCTGCCTTGTCACGGTACAGCACACCATCTGACGGTGTGCAGTACCGTGTCACGGCAGTCCTAAAATCAGTCCGCTGGCTTATTTTCTCTTCTCACAGTCAACTTCCTTCGATTTTTTTGAAAAAACGTGTGTGTTCTACATACGTCTTAGATCCGGGGGATTTAAGTTCTATCAACCCAAAAACGTTGATGGCAATAAGGGTTCATCCGAGTTATTAAATCCACCCAAACCATGGAGTCAAGTTCAATTTCATCACGAACTCGCGGAGCCGCCCGTTGGCATACACCCTCAAGGGAGGCTGCCTTGCTAATGCGTCCAAACTTTTAACCATGGTACCCTTTTGACACCCAAAGCATGACCAATAGTTGAACATAGATCTTGACTCTAGGTTGTGAACTTTTTTTTTACATCATCGTGACTAAATGCTACATGATTGTTTGGTGCTAACCTTCATGTGTTTACTCTTTTGTTTAACCCATGACCGAGGGTTTTTATTTCCACATAGTAATTAGTACGGACCTAAAATCGATTAAAATCTGGAAAAATCACAAAACAGACCTATAACTGCACACCGTGTCACGGCATGTTCTGCCGCGCCATGGTGAACAGTGCCCTGACACGGCGCATTCTACCAACTGACGGTAGACTGCACCGTGACACGGTGCCCAGGAAAAGTGTCCCGTTAGTCTTTTTTCGGTTTTTGTGCGTATGTATGTAGTTTATATGTCTATTTTGGTGTCATGTCTAGATGTACGGTCAAAACACGCGTCCATAACCTCACTTAATCACTCACATATCGTGTTCACACACTTTTTTCTTTAGTCGTGCACCACTTTTTGACCGTATTTTAGGGTAGTCTTTTTTTTGTGTCGTTTTTTTCCGGAGTAATTCGGATAGTATCCTCCCATGTTTATATTTTATTTATAGATAAATAAATAAATAATTAAATAGAATTTTAAAGTTATAGATTTATAAAAATTCAATTTTATTTTATTTATTTATTTTTCCGGATGGGTTAAGGTTAAGTTCGGTCATTAAAGGTGTCTTTGTTTCGGTGTCACAGCACTTGGTCAAGAAGCAGGGGTAGATTGTTACGGTTCAAGTCAATACCTCAACAACCTCTTATACCAAAGAGGCGTACAAGGAAACCACCACAATCATCTCCGCATGATCCATCTCCAGTCTACTTTCAACCAATGGCTACTAAGGAAGACATCAAGAACATCAACAAGACAATTGAAATGTTGTCTAACATGATGGAAACACTCACCGCTAGGGTCAACACGGTAGAGCAAGACAATTAAAACAATGTCACTACCGCTGCAATGGACAAGATTAAGGAACAGATGAGTAAGATTTCTGAAGAATTCACTTATGTGCAACAACCTGTCACCTCTTCGTCCATAAGGGACAAGCTTCCTGAGAAGTTTTCCACTGCTGACATTCCCAAGTTCAAGCCTACTGATAATCCGCTTTTCCATTTGAAGGCTTTTTCTGCAACCATGGCTCTTAATGGAGTGGATGTGACACTCTTCCCTATAGTGTTCCCTCTTTCCTTGGAGCATGCCTGTCAACAGTGGTTCTACTCTTTGGAATCCAAACATGTCGCGACCTGGGAGGATGTGGCTAAAAGCTTTATGAATCGTTACAAGTGTAACATCCAGGCCAAGACTTCTGAATGTGAACTCTCCATTCTCAAACAGAAAGAGAATGAAGGCTTCACCACTTACTTAAGAAGGTTGAGGGAAACAACCGCGCTCTTGGTGGATCCCCCCAAGGAAAAAGAGATGGTTCACTTGTTCATTTCCAATCTGACTCATATGTACAAGAAACACTTGAAGTTTCTGCCTCTGAGTACCTTTGAAGCTGTATACGATATTGGAATTAATATCGAGGAAGAACTAATGAAGACTGCTGGTAGTAACAATAATAACAGCACTTGGAAAAACAAGAAGAACGACACTCCTTCTTCTTCGTCTTCCAAGCCCAACAATGCTACCAACAATATCAATATCAATGATGTGATGGCCCTTAATTCTCCTCCTCAAAAATTCTAAAGGCAAAGGAGGGTTTACACGCCTTTGGGAATGACTTATGATGCTGCTTTTGACCGTTTGCATGGTCAAGGACTGATTATGCCAATTGGACCATTTCCAGAACCTCGACCAGAGAATAGGACCGCTAGCTATGACCCCAATGCTTATTGCAAGTTTCATCAAGGCAAGGGTCATAATACTGATAAGTGTTGGAGGTTGAAGGATGCAATCCAAGACCTAATTGATTCTAATCAACTTCCTGTCCCTCCAAGGGGCAAGAAGCCTAACATTCAAACATGTCCTTTTTCCGATGCTTTTCTATCATGGGAGATGAAGTCTCCTTTGATCCGTCAATACTCATTCAACCTGTGAATGAACCTCTGCCTGAAGTTGTATTTGTCTCGAGTTTTGAAGAAGTGAATGGAATTTGGGATAGTGATGATGAAGACGTCTATATCAAGGATATAGCCTGTTCATCTCTTGGCACAAGTGAAGATGTTTGGGGAGATCTTGAGGTCAAGGTTCTCACCAGAAGTGGACGGTTACAACAACCTAGTCCACCTCCACCTCCACCACAATCAGATCCGATAGTTGATCCCATCGACCCTGTGAACAACGATGTGGTCAAACAATTGCAAAAGACCAAGGTGAAGATGAATGTATGGAAGCTTTTGGCCACCTCTCACGAGCATCGAAAGGCTGTGATGAATGCTCTGGTGAAAATAGGAGTTGATGATGATGTGACTCCTCAAGGGCTGGTCAACTTTCTCACTACTGAATTGCCAAGTACTAGAAATCTAATTTCGTTTTCTGACAAGGATCTGCCCCTAGAAGGGGATCAACATAATAAGGCCTTACACCTCACTGTGGTGTGTAGGCAGATGAATGTTCCCATGAGCCTGGTTGATAATCGCTCTGCAATCAATGTATGCCCACTCCGCACTGCAAAGAAGTTGGGCATAAAGAATGAAGAACTAACTCCCTCTACTCAAGGGATTCGAGCTTATGATAATACTCGCCGTCAAGCCGTGGGTACTATCATACTCAACATAGCTACTGGGGCCATTGAACGTCGCATCAAATTTCAGGTGGTGGACATTAAGGCCTCTTTCAATCTGTTGTTAGGACCAGAAGGTGAAAGCCATAGTCGGAGGGGTTCTAATAACTATTGACGCCTCTCCTATGCACATTCATGTTATCGACGCTCCTATCGTCCATGTCGAACATGACGAAGAAGACGAAGATCTTTGGGGGTTTTCACTCGATGATGTTCTCGTGATCAAAAAAGAGGAAAAGTGTCATCTCAACTTCGATCCCTATTCAAACACCAATATTAATGCCAATTTGAAGAAGCAAGGGCATTTCCCTGGAATATGACCCTCGGACTCAAAAAGAAAATGGCTGAAATTTAGGGCCATCTTGGTGCACTCAAGAAGGATACTTTTGTCTTGGGATTCAAGCCGACAAAAGAAGATGTGAGACAAGCCCTCTTGAAGATGAAGGCTCGCAATAACGCTTGAATCACAAAGACAAAAATGGTCATGGATTCATATCCATTCACCCTCAATGGCCAGTACATCAAAGAAAGGGAAGACTTCCCATGCTACGAATTCCCTGAGCCATTCGTCCACGATGGCAAGTGTGAACCAGGATACGAAATGTTCCTCGATTGTGACTTTGTTGATGAAGACGAAGAGCTCTTCACAGCTGAGAAACCAGCTAGCCCAAGCTCTGATGATCTAGGTATCAACCTTCTTTTTGGAATGGAGAAGAATGAATATAATCCCGTCTGCAATGATAATTCCGAGCTCGTTCAAGTTGTTATAGCAAACAAGGATTTTGACCCCTCCGAGTTAATCGTCCAAGCTGATAATATTTCAAAGGGATGGCGCAAGACATTGAGGATCACTACGCCAAGCGAAGAGAAGTTGGAATTAACCGCTGGCGAAGGTCCTATGTTTGATGAGTCTGAGTCGTCTGGGTCCGAGTCCGAGTCCGAGTCTGAGTCTAAGTCTGTAGACGAGTCCTTAGAGTCTGAGGCCGACCCTCTTTCTACTATAGAGTCCAATCTTAAGTCTCTTGTTGAATCTTCTCTTTCCGGTGAGGTCGCAGCTGACCTTGCCCCTCTTGATGTATTAGCCGATGAATTTAATAAAATGAGTACCTTTGCTTACGATGCGTGTCATTCCCCTAGCCCTGATCAATATTGCTTTGCTAATGATAAAAATTACAAATAAATAATAAAAGCAATGGAAGAACATGAAAATAAAACGGAAGTTGTCGAAGATATAGAAACAGTTAATATTTCCAATGATACGACTGTTAAAGAAGTAAAAATTGGATTAACACTAAGTCAAGATGAACACAAAGAGCTAATTAACTTGCTTAGTGAATTTGTTGATGTATTTTCTTGGTCATACCAAGATATGCTAGGAATTGACAGGGATATAGCTCAGCATACGATACCACTGATTCCAGGTATGAAGCCTGTCAAAAAAAGCTGCGCCGTATGAAACCGGATGTTGCTCTCAAAATCAAAGAAGAAATCAGAAAACAGTTGGCCGCATGTTTCATCAAAGTATCCAAGTATCCAGAATGGATAGCAAATGTGGTTCCAGTTCTAAAGAAGGATGGAAGGGTTACAATGTGTGTTGATTACAGGGACCTCAATAAAGCAAGCCCGAAAGATGGGTTCCCTCTACCTCACATTGACATTCTGGTCGATAACATAGCAAACCATGCACTCCTATCATTCATGGATGGCTACGCCGGATATAATCAAGTATTGATGGCTGAAGAAGATATGGAGAAAACCACATACATCACACAATGGGGTACATATTGCTATACGCTAATTCCATTCGGGTTGAAAAACGCGGGTGCCACCTACTAAAGAGCAGCTACAACATTGTTACATGATATGATGCACAAAGAGGTGGAGATCTATGTCGATGATATGATTGTTAAGTCTAAAGATCGCCTAAGACATATCATTGCACTTCGCAAGTTCTTTGAAAGACTCCGCAAGTACAACATGAGATTAAATCCAGCAAAGTGTGCATTCGGAGTCATGTCAGGAAAATTACTTGGATATGTGATCAGCTCTCGAGGGATTTAAATAGATCTCACAAAAGTAAAAGCGATCATGGCCATGCCACCGCCCAAGAATGAGAAGGAGATTCGAGGTTTCATTGGAAGGCTGCAATATATAAGTAGGTTCATATCAAAACTCACAGCAATATGTGAACCTATATTCTAGAAGCTTAAGAAAAATATCCCAATCACATGGGATGAAGTTTGCCAAAAAGCTTTCGATAAAATCAAAGAGTAATTGGCAAATCCACCCGTGCTAGCGCCAGCAATACCTGACTTTCCTCTTTGACTTTACCTTATGGTCACAAGAGAAACGATGGGGGCAATGCTAGCACAAGAGATTCAAAGAAAGGAGAATGCAATCTACTACTTGAGTAAGAAGCTTCAAGGATATGAGACACGATACACACCACTTGAAAAGTTGTGTCTCGCACTTGTGTGGGCCGCACAGAAACTAAGACATTACATGCTCACTCATACAGTGCATGTCGTGTCCAAAATGGATCCTCTCAAATACTTGTTCGAAAAAGCAACACTCAATGGCAGATTATCAAGGTGGATAGTCAATCTTGCTCATTTCGACTTGAAATTTGTACCACAAATAGCCATCAAAGGTTCTGCAGTTTCTGACTTCTTATCAGACTTTCCACTAGAAGAAGTTGAGAAAGAAGAAGATGGGTACGATTTCCCTAACGAAGATTTACTCATGACCGAAGATGATAGTTGGACGCTCTATTTCGATGGAGCTTCAAACCAAAATGGTTGTGGTGTAGGAGTCTTGCTTGTATCACCCAGTGAAGAGCACATTCCAATTTCCATGAAGCTCGACTTTGATGTCACCAACAATGTCGCGGAATATGAAGCATGTATTTTAGGGTTAGAAACAGCTATCGCCTTGGGAATTAAGAAGCTCAGAATCTACGGTGATTCTTCACTAATTATTAACCAAATCTCCAAGAGATGGAAGGTGAGAATTGAAAGTCTCGCTACGTATCAAGCTCATTTAGAAACTCTCACGGAGCAACTAGATGAAGTGGAATATACGTATTTGCCGAGAGAAGAAAACCGATTCGCTTGGCTGCTTTGCATCATGTCCAAACCTTCTCTTCGAATCGCGTTGGAAAGCCAACTAGATGAAGTCGACTGGATTAGAGCAAGATATGATGAACTAGTCTTACTTGATGAAAAACGCTTGGCTGCTTTGCATCATGTCCAAACCTACCAATAGCGTATGGAGCGACATTTTAATAAAAAGGTCAAGACTAGGAACATCAAATAAGGTGACCTGGTGCTTAAGGCACTCTGCAAAAATGTGTTGGATCCAAGAGGAAAATTCATACCAAATTGGTTAGGTTCGTACATTGTTAAAGCCATCTTGTCTGGCGGAGCGGCACAGTTGGTCGACATGGAAGGTAATGGTTTCAACAATTTAACCAACTTGGATCAACTCAAGAAATTCTATGCCTAGTTGCATGGGTTCATGACCCAATAGAGCTACGTTTGGCCTGATTCCTTTTTAAGGATACGTAGGCAACCCCTCATGGGGGTCCGGCCACTATAAAAAATAAAATCCTCCCTCCGTCGATCAAGTATACGCGTCAGTTCAGCATTGCGTCACGACAAAAAAAAAGGAGTTTATGCCGCGACACGGGACTTTTCACCGTGTCACGGCACAGTCCACCGTGGCACGATGGACCTAAGCAAAATAAAAATAAAAATAAAAAAAGGGGAGATTTACCGCGACACGGTATTTTCCACCGTGTCACGGCACAGTCCTTGACTCGGTATTAAAAAAACAAATCATTGTAATTTTTTATTTAAGGCTAAAATAAATATGCTATTATTATTGAAATAAATGTGACTACAATTATTGGCATCATACGCCTTATTTTAAAAAATTATAAATCATAAAAGCAAAGCAATACTGATCTAATCCCTCTTCACTTTAGGAACCTCATTCTCTTTTTCAACTAGGTCGGCCTTCACCATTAATGTGTCTTTTGTAGCCCGAACCATCACACCCCTAGTCGAACTTTCACCCCTTTCACCTTTCTTAAAATTCTTCGATTGTGTCTCTCTATAGACCATCTTCTCTTTACCCTTCCCTTTCACATAATTCTTCCTTTTCGGCATTATAGGAGTCTTAAACTCAATCCCTTGTGTTCTTGGACCAGACGATCTTTAGGAGGTGCTTTCTTATTTCCAAGACGGCTCTTCACATCAGATGTGCGTGATCCAACTCGTTCCCTCCTACTTCTAGGATTCAACCATGCCTTGTATGCACTAGATAAGGGAGGAGGAGCTTGGTTACTTGCAGAAACGGTCCACAAAGGTCTTCCAATCCAATAAGTCTCGTATTTGTGAACGTTACTTTCATGCAATTATACTTCACGAGGACTATAGTTATAGCGTGGAACTACTTGTTCAAGTCCATACTGTCGCATAAGTCGAGAGGGACAATAAAAAGTCAGTCTTGAGATACTAGAAACACAGCAATACGGAGTATCATTCGTACCAACCATCCTAGTAAGCCTCCACCAAGGCACCACCCAACGAATGGAAAATCTTTTTGCAAAGAAATTTTTCCAGCCTTCATACGACATGTTCACAGAGTAATTCTTCTTCCTGCGGGCTAGATCGTTAGGGCCATATTTTTCAATATCGTCGGGGGCTTCAAATAGTTCTAAACGCTCTATCAACCAAATCTGCGAAAAAAAAAATCAGTCGAAAAAAAATGCAGATTCCACCGTGACACGGCAGAGTTCACCGTGTCACTGCAGAGAGCCACCGTGACACGGTGCCTGTTTTGTGTCACGAGGGCTTCTCGAAGCGTATTTTTACCTGCAACAGTACTTTCCTGATGGCTTTCTGGTCATCTTTTGCTTCGTCAAGGCCACGAAATGTTTCTCCAAGGCACATAGGCATAGGAGACCTCCCAGATTCAACATTGTCAAGCACAGATGCAAATAAAATCTTGCTAAACATGCAAAAAATATATGCCCTTCTACGGTATACATGATAAGACTCAGAGATAGGGCAATTGAAATATAAATTTGCAAGTTTTTCTAAGTCTACCTCATTACCACACACAATTCTATTTAAATCTGGATCTGTTAGATTCAGATGGCATTTTGGTAGGCAATCCAAAGATGACACCGAATTCCTCCGGCAGGGGACAGATTTCATCGTAATCAAATTTAAAACAATGTGTTTCTGGACTCCAATAGTCTAATGTTGCCCTAAGAAAATCATGTTCAATCGCTACATGCCTCAGGACTAGTAAACCCCTGACATGAAACAATTCTAACTCTCTTTTGTCAGCATTGGTCAAAGAATAAGACCAGTCGCGCATTTTATTATCAAAATTCTGAGAGATTATTATTGAAATATGAAATTCTAATTATTTTGTGTTTCGTAATTATGCATATCACGAATATACTGGTCCTATTTTATAGCAAAAGCGCTCGGAACTACTCAGAAATTATCTTTCCATACGCGTAAACCACACCGTTGTAGAATATGCGCACCGTGACACGCGGAGTCCTACCGTGTGACGGGAATTTGTGCTGCGACACGACAGATTTTGCTGTGACACAGTGTAAAGTGTCGTGTCGCGGCACCCACGCGTTTTATTTTTTTATCTTTTCCTGTATCTATCCGGATTTTTTTTAGTATTTTATCTTCACCGTTTATTTTTCTGTTTTTCGAGAGTTTCATTTCCAATAAAATTCTCAACTTTTTTTTTTAATTCTTTTATTCTTTTATTTTTTTTATTTTTTATTTTTATCATTTTATTTTTATTATTTTATTTTTATTTATTTATTATTATTTTATTCATTTTATTTCTATTTTTTCTTTATTATTTATATTTATTTATTCTTTTTTTTTTCTTGTCTTTTTATTTCTTTTTCTTTTGGGGAAGGTCGGTACCCTCCACTTACTCCACTTACATTTTTTTGTCGCGTCATTAATAAATACACAACCACACATAATGAGTCTCAAGCACACACTAACACACACTAATAAATACATAAACTGTGAATAATGTACAAAATGAGTCATAATAAATAAGGAGCGTCAAGTGTCATCACAGTATGTACAAATAAAGACCCTCGGTCAAAAATCTGCAGAACTAGAAGAGTTAGGATCGGTATCATCTCCAGCCGATGAATATGGGAACGTGACCCAAAGTGTCCCGCCATCATCCGAGTACGAGGAGTAGTATCCCTACTAGTCCTTGTAACTCTAGCAGCAGTTAAACTCAAAGCAGGACCCATCCAACTGGCAATCGGTGTAGACTGACTCAAAGACATGGGAATCGTCGGTTGAGGCATCGTCCCATACACTGGAACTGAAAACAAGCCCGACACCGGTGGAGGAATCCCAGGCGATGGAGCTGAAAATAAGCCAGGATCCACGGGAGTCCAAACTAGCCTAAACTCAGGCTGTGAAGGCTGTGAAAAGGACTTCCGCTACCTCTGACCCTGACCCTGAAAGTGCTGGGAAGACTGAGGCTGCTGCCACTAAACCTCCTGAAACGGGTGAGGATCCCGCGGAGACTGAAAATGCCGATGAACCTCAGGAGATCGTCTACCACAACTAGGCTCCCCCTCGTCTAAGCCTCTATGCCTCGAGCGCGAGTTGTTGAGGTTTGGTGAGTCCGACTCACCGCGGAAACGACCCCGACCCAAGGAACCACTCGTAATTAATAAAACCATAAAGCATAAATAAATAAGCACAAGAAAAGGAAGAACAAATCATACCCTTGAAGCGAGCTTCGCTATCTCAAAACGGGCTCTTACTTAAAACCCTTGAGCACCGCAAATGCCGTGTCTCCAACGGTATCCACCCACAAAGGACGAACACGACTTTTTAGATTCGCTACCTTAAAATTAGCAAGGTCCGACCAACAGCCAAGTGTTAATGGAGTTTAAGAGTTTTTCCAAAATATGGAATGCTCTTTCTAACTCCCACTCAAGCACTTTACTCCAAATCCCAAGGTTGGTATTTATAGAGGAAAGTATGAGTGGGAATTTCTATCCCATCAATGTGGGATCATGAAATTCCACAAATTAATTTAAAGCTAAATTAAATTAAAATTGCAAACTAATAATAAATCTACAAGTGGCATTACCATGTGAAATGGGTTGGTGAGGACCACATGGACGGTAGGGGAATACTTGCTCCCCACTCAATACTCTCCTTGTGCCACATGTCCTTACCCACTTGGTCCCATATTCCTCAAGCTTCCCCATAGTGACCGGCCCTATGGCCCAGCCACGAGCCCAGCCCCGCAGCAAGATGCGGGCTGATGCTGTGCGCGCAAGCCACGCACTTGGTGCGGGCTTGCTGCTGTGCGTGCGTTGCTAGCACGCCTAGCTTGCGGCTGCTAACTGCTGCTGTGCGTGGCTGCTAGCACGGTGCACTACCACGCACCTAGCCAGCCATGCTAGGCTCGTCTTGGTGCGCTTGCTAGCCACCTATGCTTGGACATTTTTTCCCCTAGCATTCGGATGCTTGGGTTATTTTTGGAATATGGTCGATTTATTATTATTTTACGCGTTTCGTCTTTTTATTATTTTTGACTCGACTTCCGACGATCGGTTTCGACGCTCCAAGCTCGAATTACTGACGTTTAAATATTTAACACTCGGGCGACGAATTAATTTCTTCCGAATTAATTCGTCGAGTCGGTTCGTATATTTTGCTTGGGTGTGACCCGAAGGGTTCAGTCAAGATTAATCTGTAATATTAATATAATTAATATTACTAATAGGAAGCGGCCTCCACACAGGCATTCCGATCACTTGACCTTACTGAATACATTAGCTTTCTAATAATTCTGAACCCGCTATCAGAATAATACACTTGTTCGAAGGACACCATTCCTTTCAATCTCCCACTTGTCCTTCCGGACAAGTGTGTATTTAGTGTATAGCCCATTTCCTATGTCTCTTCTTGTCTCTTCATGAACTACAGAGTAAGATTACTCGTCATCTCTGTTACGTCCAAAATTGTTTCTCGAAATCCGAGTTTGACTGTGAATAAGTAGATGATTTCTAAAATCCATCTGAGCACGGCCATGCATTTTCACAGTCTCGCTCTTCGAGAGGCCTTGTAAACAACAAGACATGTTCCCTATTGTTAGTATGGGGACATTTCTAGTCTTGTAATGTAGCTTCTCTTACTAAGTGGACCTGTCCGCCCGATATCTGTCGTTATAATCCCCAGTTACGGCAGACATTTGGCGGATACCAAAGCGGACTAATACTCAAACAAGAGACCTCCCACTACTCATGGTCAAGGAAAAGAGTTCCGATAGTAATAATGAGAAAAATACTTATGACGATTTTAAATCTCTTAAAGTATTCTCATAGGCCGATCCAGTATGGTTCTAAACCAATACATGTGCAAATCATTTATATCCTCATAGCACAAGAGACGGTGCTATAAATCATACTACACACTAATCTCTAATGGTCATTAATCGTCCACAAAAAATATGACCTTGATTAGGGATAATTTTCGATTAAAATATACAAAGTTCACTTAATAAGTGTTTCTTTATCCAAGACATTGACTTCATACCCTATTTTGAATATTTATTAAAATCGAATGGACTCATTATTTAATTCTAAACCACAATTAAATAGAGACAGAGTGAATTAAATTGCATAAAAAAATTTAGTTACTCCAAAAACTGAATGGTTCATCATAGTGCTTTACATTAAAATTGTCCAAAATTTAATTAAAACACTATAATATGGAAATCAAATCCAGTTCGCGACAGGCTTGATTCCCATTGCCTCAATGTGTTTGTTGTGCTTCACTTGAGACAAGGGTTTAGTAAGTGGATCGGCTACATTGTCATCCGTTCCCACTTTGCAAATTCTGATTTCACCCTCTGTCTTCCATTCTCGAATCATGTGAAATCGCCTCTTGACATGTTTGACCTTCTGATGTTCGCGTGGCTCTCTAGCCTGAGAAATAGCTCCATTGTTGTCACAATGAGGTCTATTGGACCCTTGATGGAGGGTACAACACCAAGTTCATCAATGAATTTGCGAATCCAAACTGCCTCCTTGGCTACCTCAGACGCTGCCAAGTACTCGGCTTCAGTTGTAGAATTAGCGGTTGTGCTTTGCTTTGCACTCTTCCAACTAAACGCTCCTCCATTGAGACAGAATATGTATCCGGATTGTGACTTGGAGTCGTCTCTGTCTGTCTAGAAGCTTGCGTCGGTATATCCCTCAACAACCAATTCATCTTTACCGCCATAAACCAGGAATTTATCCTTGTTCCTTTTCAGGTACTTCAGAATATTCTTGGCCGCAGTCTAATGCGCCTCTCCTTGGTCTGATTGGTATCGGCTCGTAGCACTCAAGGCATACGATACATCCGGCCTAGTACATATCATGGCATACATGATCGATCCAATAATCGAAGCATATGGAATACGACTCATCCTTTCTCGCTCATCAGGTGTCTTTGGACACTTCTTCTTGCTTAAGGTTATGCCATGTTACATGGGTAGGTTCCCTCTCTTGGCTCCTTCCATTTGGAATCGAGCTAGTACCTTATCGATGTAATTACTTTGACTCATTCCTATCATCCTCTTTGATCTATCCCTATAGATCTTGATGCCTAGTATGTACTAAGCCTCTCCCAAGTCTTTCATTGAAAAACATTTCCCGATCCAAGCCTTTACATACTCTAACAACGGAATGCTATTTCCAATGAGCAAAATGTCATCGACGTATAAGACTAGGAAGGCGATGTCACTCCCACTGACCTTCTTGTAAACACAAGACTCATCTGGATTCTTGATAAAACCAAACTTGCTGATGGCTTCATCAAATCGCAGATTCCAACTTCTGCTTGCTTGCTTTAATCCATAAATGGACTTCTTAAGCTTGCATACCTTCTTAGGATTGTTCTGGTCGACAAAACCTTCAGGTTGTGTCATGTACACGATTTCTTCCAAAATTCCATTGAGGAAAGCGGTTTTGAAGTCCATCTGCCATATTTCATAATTGTAATATGCAGCAATCGCTAGAAGAATTTGAACGGACTTAAGCATAGCTACTGGAGAAAAGGTTTCATCATAATCAACACCGTGAATTTGACTGTAACCTTTTGCTACCAGCCTTGCTTTGTAAATGAATACATTTCCATCTTTGTCGGTTTTCATCTTGAAAATCCATTTACATCTGATAGGTGTGTAACCTACGGGTAAATCAACCAAGTCCCATACTTGATTTTCAAACATGGAGTTCATTTCGGATTTCATGGCCTCTTGCCATTTTGCAGAGTAGGGGCTTGTCATAGCTTGCTTGTAGGTTGTCGGCTCATCTCCATCCACTACTAGGATGTCCTGATCTTTGGTTAATACAACACCGAGATATCTGTCAGGTTGAGATCTTGGTCGAGTTGACCTACGTAGGGTAATGGACTGTGCATTTGCATTTTCGGTTTAACTTTGCATTTTTGACTCTGAACAATGTCAACAGATGCTTCGTGAGCATTTGATTGTCAACTTGTCCTTGTTGCTCGTCCTCTCGAACTTCGTCGAGTTCAATTTTCCTCCCACTTGTCATTTTGGAGAGATGCTCCTTCTCTAAAAAGACACCATCACGAGCAACAAACACTTTGTTCTCGGATTTTTTGTAGAAGTAATACCCTTTGGTTTCTTTTGGATAACCCACAAAGTAAACCTTGTCAGATTTTGATGAAGTTTGCCAGAAATGAGTTTCTTGACATATGCTTCGTATCCCCAAATTTTGAGAAAAGACAACCTTGGAGGTTTATTTGTCCATAATTCATATAGAGTCTTTTCCACTGCCTTTGACGGAGCACGATTCAGTGTAAGTGTCGCAGTTAAAAGTGCATGACCCCAGAAAGAGATTGGAAGTTCACTAAGAGCCATAGTCGATCAGACCATGTCTAACAGGGTTCAATTCCTCCTTTCAGATACTTCATTCCATTAAGGAGTTCCCGGAGGTGTCAACTCTGAAAGTATTCCATGTTCTTTCAGATGGTCATCGAATTCTTGGCTCAAATATTCGCCACCTCGATCTGATCAAAGCGCTTTGATTTTCTTGCCGTGTTGGTTTTCAACTTCGTTCTGAAATTCCTTGAATTTATTAAACGATTCAGATTTGTGCGACATTAGATAGACATAACTATATCTACTATAGTCGTCCGTGAAGGTTATGAAATACCGATAACCACTCCTTGCGGGTGTACTCATTGGCCCACATACATCGGTGTGTATTAGTCCCAACAAGTCACCGGCCCTTTCTCCCAACTTGGAGAATGGTTGCTTTATCATCTTGCCTAATAAACATCCTTCACAATTCTCAAAGGATTCTAAATCAAATGAGTCAGGAATACCTTCTTGAAGAAGCTTCTTGATGCGTTTGATGTTAATGTGGCCAAGACGACAATGCCACAAGTAAGTTTGACTAGACGGTTTAGTCTTAGCTTTCTTTGCAGGATTATTAACGTTATAAATTTCTTTGTCTAGAGATAACACATAAAGTCCATTTTCTGAATGTGCCGTACCATATAAGACATTATCGGGATAAAATGAACATGATTGGTTCTTAACTCGAAATTCAAAACCTTTGGCGTCCAACGCCGAAATTTAAATGATGTTTTTGGTAATGTTGGGAACAGAATAAACATTGTCAAGTTCCAAAACTAGCTCCATGGGAAAAGACAAACTAAGAGATCCTACGGATATAGCACCAATCCTTGCTCCATTTCCTACCCGGAGCTCGATATCTCCCTTCGCTAGCCTCCTAGTGTTCCTTAGTGCCTGTCAATCAGAACAAAGGTGTGAGCCACATCCGATATCTAATACCCATGAAGCCGAGCTAGTGAAGTTAAAGTCTATAACGTAAATGCCTGATGTAGAAGCAACTATTCCGTTCTTCTTATATTCCTTGAATTTGAGGCAGTCTCTCTTCCAATGTCCCTTCTTCTTACAATAGAAGCATTCGGAATCAGACTTAGAAGATGCTACCTTTTTCTCCTTCTTGACTTTGGTAGCTTTCGGCTTAGGCGGAAAGTTATTCTTTCCTTTCCCCTTAAAGCCCTTCTTCTTTTTGCCTGCCCTTTTCAATGTCTTTCCCTTCTTAATCATTAGCATATCATGCCTTCCCTCATCCTTGAGCGTCTGCTCAGCTTGCTTCAACATCCCATGAAGCTCGGTGAGGGTTTTCTCCATGCTATACATGTTGTAGTTCATCTTGAACTGGTCATAGCCTTTGTGAAAGGAATAGAGAATGATGTCAATAGCCATTTCAGTTGAATACCCCGCATCAAGCCTTCCCATGTTCTCAAATAATCCGATCATTTTGAGCACATGTGGGCTGACTGGCTCTCCTTTCTTGAGCTTAGTCTCAAGGATCTGCCTGTGGGTTTCAAACCTTTTAGTTCGAGCCTGTTCTTGAAACATATTATGTAACTCAGAAATTATCTCATAGGCTGATTCCTTCTCGAAGAAGGTTTTCTGATGTTCAGGAGACATAGTGGCTAGCATTACGCACTTGACATCCCGATCGGCTACTTGCCATCGGTTAAGGGCTGCTTGAGTTACCTCCTCATTGGGAGCCTCGGGCATTTCCTCATCAAGGACATACTCTTTCTATTCTTGCATAAGAACGATGCAAATTCCTTTGCCAATCAAGGAAATTGGTACCACTCAACTTCTCCTTGTCGAGAATTGAGCGTAATGAAAACTGGTTGTTTGAGGTTGAAGACATGATTCTACAATTGAAAGAATTTTAATGAAAAACCATTCAAAATGACTTAAATAAGATTGAATTTTATTCATTTAACGTCTTATTTACACGAAAAATTGTCCCTATTTTGTGAAAATAAGGCGATTCCAAGATCCGAAGAAACAAAGAGTGGTTAAGCCAAAACCAACGTGCACACCCGGTGTGCCTTATGAGCCTTGGAGAAGTGATGGCACTTCGCTTTGGCGTAGCCTACCATCACCCTCGTTCGGTTGGTAAGTGTTGTTTAGGAAAGGCAAGTTTGACTCAATATTATTAGGGACCTAGGATTTCTATGTTGGTTGATTTAAGTGAACTTAACTAATCATCGCAACATAAAGAAAACCTAAAAATGCATCTAACGAATAATTCACATGTATATATAAGCATAAAATATAAAGCGAAATTATAGATGCATATTGGCAACTAGCATGACCCCTTGAATTCTTCAAATCTTCAAAAGCTCTTCATTTGCAATTCAAGGCTTTGTGTTCCAAGATACGCCGTCTTCAAGACTTAACCAAACTATGCAAATACTAGTGTCTATGACTAGGAATAATCTAAATATTAAGGTACAAAAATACTTAACAGTGCGTAGACCGTATTTAGATTTACAAAAATACATAACGGCACGTAGTCCGTATTTTCTATCCTAATCGAGTCCCACTAGTTGCCATTTCATAAAACCTGTGAGAGAGAATATATATTCCATTCATCTATTCACTATTTGTGAATGGCCCATGCAATTTACAATATCAAAAAAGTAAAATGCATTTAAACAACGCGCGCACTAGTCACTAATCTAGGTGGTTAATCCGATTAACACGCCTAATTAAAACTAGTCAAAGTTGTTTAACCGATTATGTAATTGACGTCATTAATAATTGAAGCTCCCACTAAATTCCGCATTTCCCTTAATTAATCCAATTAATTAAGTCGGTAGCACCCAAACTTGTCAAAATAAAATTTTGCCAATGCCGCTCAAAACCGAGGCCTAGCCTCCGAAAATTTTAATTAAAATAAAAAAAAAATAATTAAAATAAATAAAACGGCAAAATAAGCAATATTAAGACAACCGCATTTCAAGTGGCTTTCGCTTTAAGTGTTTTACCAAGGAAACTCGAATAATCGCGGCTCATGCAAACCAAGCATACTACGGCTATTCACCTCACCGCACCAAGCATATGCACATACAAAAAACTCCGCACACACGGCTCGCGGCAAGCAGCCATGGGTTGCTGCCACTACCGCACGCACGCGCACACATAGCCATGGCTGCTGGTGCGTGGCTGCTGCGGCCGTGTGCTGCTGCCGCGCGTGTGGCCGCACGCAAGGCGGGGCATCTACCTTGGCAGCCACATGCGGGCTGCTATGCAGCTCGGCTAGCCAAGGGTGGTTCTTTGCCTCATTTTGCGTGCCATGGCCTCGGGATTTGATCCCATTTCGTGAGACATAATTACTTAATTCTAAATTAATTTTAGAACTTACTTAATGAGCAAAAAATAAAAATTTTAAACAAGTCTAACTTAATAAAATTTCAAAGTGAAAATAACCAAAATAATTCCAAGAACCATTCTTAATTAAATTGGTTTAGCTTGGTGCAATAACAATGTTGAGGCAATTTCTCACTTTTAATTTAATCAATTTAATTAAACTTGAGAATTTGACAAAGTAAGGGGAAGTTGGAAAAATATGAACTTTAATGTTCAAATGAAAATTCCAACATCTAAATTTTGTGAATCCTTGAAAATTATATCTTCCAACATGAAGATAACCAAATTTCTATCACAAAAATTGAAACTTTTATGTTTCCAATCAACTCAAAATGATTAAAACAACAAAGTATAACACAAAATAACATGGAATTTAGTGGTTTTTAATGTTTCAATCACTTATCACAAATAAAGATTGAATCTTTAACACTTAAGAAGCCTCAAAACAAAAAATTTCACACTAAAAAGCAATTAGTTTGCAATTATGTGAAAATAAATCAACCTTTAAGCATCAAATACTACCAAGTAAGTGTGCTTTTAGGGGACTTAAAAATGCAGAAAATAATGCAAATAATCAACCACATAATCAACAAGTTATGCCATTAATTTCAAGGTTAGAAAAGACTTAAAAAATTTCGTCAAAAACAAAAAATCCCTCGAAAAAGGCATTTCTGGTCAGAATTTGGCTAAAATAACAGTCCCTTTGGAGAAAAAACCTTTTCAGAACACCTTTTCCACCCAATTAAAATTCACTATTTTTGGGCAAAAATCTAGGTTCTGGGCCAAATTCATCATTAAAAACGGGATTAAATAAATAAACCGAGCTACTAATCTAATTAGCAACTTAAACCAGAAAAATAAGCCAAAATAAACCTTGAAAAACATGATTATCAAAATAAACGAGCGGGGCCCCGATACTGCTGTTGGGGTTTGGTGAGTCCGACTCACCGCGGAAACAACCCCGACCCAAGGAACCACTCGTAATTAATAAAACCATAAAGCATAAACAAATAACCACAAGAAAAGGAAGAACGAATCATACCCTTGAAGCGAGCTTCGCCTCTCAAAACGGGCTCTTACTTGAAAGACAAACACGACTTTTTAGATCCGCTACCTTGGAGTTAGCAAGGTCCGACAACAACCTAAGTGTTAATGGAGTTTAAGAGTTTTTCCAAAATATGGAATGCTCTTTCTAACTCCCACTCAAGCACTTTACTCCAAATCCCAAGGTTGGTATTTATAGAGGAAATTATGAGTTGGAATTTCTATCCCATCAATGTGGGATCATGAAATTCCACAAATTAATTTAAAGCTAAATTAAATAAAAATTGCAAACTAATAATAAATCTACAAGTGGCATTACCATGTAAAATGGGTTGGTGAGGACCACATGGAGAGTAGGGGAATACTTGCTCCCCACTCAACACTCTCCTTGTGCCACATGTCCTTACCCACTTGCTCCCATATTCCTCAAGCTTCCCCATAGTGACCGGCCCTATGGCCCAGCCACGAGCCCAGCCCCGCACCAAGATGCGGGCTGCTGCTCTGCGTGGCTTCTAGTGCGTGCGCTGCTAGCACGCCTAGCTTGCGGAAGCTAGCTGCTGCACGCACCACGTGCACGCGGCTGCTAGCTGCTGCTGTGCGTGGCTGCTAGCACGCACCTAGCCAGCCATGCTAGGCTCGGCTTGGTGCGATTGCTAGCCACCTATGCTTGGACATTTTTACCCCTAGCATTCGGATTCTCGGGGCATTCCGATGCTAGGGGTATTTTGGGAATATGGTCGATTTATTATTATTTTGTTCGTCTCGTCTTTTTATTATTTTTTACTCGACTTCCGACGATCGGTTTCGACGCTCCAAGCTCGAATTACCGACGTCTAAATATTTAACACTCGGGCGACGAATTAATTTCTTCTGAATTAATTCGTCGAGTCGGTTCGTATATTTTGTTTGGGTGACCCGAAGGGTTCAGTCAAGATTAAGCTGTAATATTAATTATATTAATATTACTGATCGGAAGCGGCCTTCACCTAGGCATTCCGATCACTTGACCTTACTGAATATATTAGCTTTCTAATAATTCTGAACCCGCTATTAGAATAATACACTTGTTCGAAGGACACCATTCCTTTCACAAGCGGGACCTTCGTTACTCCTGAAAGATACAAAATCAAAAGGCGTCAACAATGCAAAATAAAACAAATGGTAGAAATGGGAAAAAGTGAACATACCTCAAGAACATCGCCAGAACTGCTCCGACAACTCGCACCACGCCGAAGCTTGATGATGTAGTACTTCAGAGTGTCAACCAGATTAATAAATCCTATCATCTCCGGGCGGTTAGGCTGAGAACAAAACCATTCTTAATTAAAGTGAACAAAACAAAACAGTAACAAGCGGTGTTAAAAGGGATGAATAATGCATCAAAAGCTTACCGGCTCAAAAACCTCAGGCAGAGACTCCTGCGCCTGTCTAAAACCATCTGGCACGTCAGCAATAAGGTCCTCGGTAATATCAATCAGCCCTGGGTAGCAGACAGATTGAGGCAGAATCTCAATCCTCCCCACGGGGCAAACAGTCGTCTGAAAATACGATCGAATAATCAAGTTATTCGACTATTTAAACAGAGACTAGCGACAAAACCCCTCAAAAGAAATCATACCTCAGGAAGGCGGGTTGGAGGAGCCAGAGAGGGAAGCAAGTCCTGTGCATAATCACCCTCCATGCGCACAAGCTCCTGCTAAGGAAAAGTGTAGCGCTCACCCCTGTTTATCAACTCTTTAAGCAAGCGCGAGTCCAACATCGTCTCTGATGGAGATAAGGGCACCACAAAGCTATCACCACTGTGTTGACGAACGACACGCTTCCCCAGATACCAGACAAAGCATCCGGTACAAACAAAAACAGTGCGGTACGCTGAAAGGTGCAAGGCCTCGGGAAGATTAGGCATCCCAACCCAAGGGCGATACTAGACATCAATAGTAACCTGAAAACCATAAAAAGTTGCAATGAAGCACCGAAAATAACGTCAAGAGAGAAAATAACAGGCTACAAAAGTAATTCTTACGCCAACAGAAGAAGTGCCTCGGCGTAGCAGCCCACGCAGCGCAGAGACAGACTCCACCCGTGACTCTCCTCGGTCACGCCAGCTGGCCTTGACAGGGAAGTCATGAATCGCTCCACGACGCCGTCGAGGAGCCAATCCCGGGAAGTACTCGTAGAACCATAGCTGCAATGAAAAGTAATCTTTGAGCACACGAGTCGAACAAATTAAAATAAAACAAGAAGAGTAAAGGATCGTCACCTCTACGACTCTCCATAGACCGTAGACAGTGACAGGAGACTCGTCGTTCAGCTACCTACAGCCATGACGTAACGACAAGAGAAGGTCCGCATATCTGAGGCTGGCCCAGCTAAAGGATCCTATCTCACTGATCCTGACTAAAGAAGGGAGGTAGAAAAGTAGTGCACGTGAACTCCTATCAGGAGAAAGATTCATGGAAATGAGAATCATAATGAAGATCCGCACTCGCTGCTCAGGTGATGTCTCCTCCATGTTGAAACCACGGGCTAAAATCGAAGCCAACTCTGATCGCCTGCTCCTAGGACCCCCTCGAGACACTGGCTGGGTCCTGATATGCTGAACGATCGGACCTAACAAATCGGCTGCCTAAGCCGCTCCTTAAGAAAGATTAGACATCTGTGCTACGGCCCGGTCAGTGAAGCGTAGACCGCTAATCATAATAAAGTCCAGAGGGGTCACTGTCATCTCCCCCCAAGCAAAGTGAAAGGTGTTGGTAGTATCCCAAAAATACTCCAACAACGCGCAAACGACTGTCGCACCACAACCCCGGGGGCTGCGAAACCCTACGACCGCCGAATAAAAGTCCACTAAACCAACTGATTCCCACAAGGCGTTCATAGTAGGATCCCTCGTGATAATCTGGTGAAGTCGAGGAATCAAATCTCCGGCTCCGGAACCGTGGTGGCAAAGCGTGCCGTCAACTATGCCGGCAAGTGGGCGATGAGAAACGTGGTTCTCACGACAGAAAACCAACTGGTCTGAAGTCCACGGAGGTGGAACCCACCTACCTCTACCCGTAGAGGCCCGAGGCTCAGAATCTAAGGCTTCGTCATCCATACCCTTGGGAATCGTGGGAGTCTCCTCCCTAAAAGCCTGACGCCGGCCATGAGTGGAAAGATCGCGATCCCGTTGTCTAGGCATGCTATTATAAAAATAAAAATCTGAATGCTTAGCATCATTTCCTAAGACATTTAGTTATTTATATCGAGTTGCAGTTTTTAGTGCTTAGCATCGCTTCCTAAGTTATTTAGTTATTTATTGCATTATATGCTAAATTTTTACCTCAAGGCTAAAAATTGGCAAAATAATGGAATTATTTATAGTATTTAGTTTCTCTATGACGAACTAATATTATGTTCTCCTAATTGCATGATACTATGTTCTCCATGACAATGTAGTACATACACAATAAAAAACATGTCTCAAAATTGCACAAAAGCAATAGATCGACGCATCATAGCATATTTTACAAGATCCACAACCAACATGACATCATTTCAAGTGCAAAAGAACAACATGAACAACAAGGAACACCATTTACCACAAGTAGTACAAAAAATGGTGATTTGCTCAATTCTTCACTAAATCATGCAATTATTGTCTCAAATCGCTCACAAACACACATACACACATATGCAGGTAAATTCATGGCAAGAATTTCAACATAAACCTCAAAATCAAAAAATCCACAAATTGATTTTTAAGGGTTTTTACATGAAATTATTTGAAGCAAATTTGAGACAAAAATCAAAGGAAACATACATAGATCCTTGTGGAGAACCATAAATGAAGAAAGTAGCAAAAATTTAGAGCCAAATTGATGAAAGTTTGAGCTCCAAAATTCGCAAAAACCCAAAAACACTAGAGCAGCCGCCGCGACACGGTCAGCTTCAACCACGACACGGTGAGCAAGTACCGTGTCACGTATCTTAAATACCGTGTCACGGTAATTTCAGAAGTCGCTGGAGCTCCGATAAACTGCAACAGCAGCACAGCAGTGAGCAGCAACGAATAGCAGCAAGCAGTAGCAAAATAATGAAAAAAAAGGAGAAAAAAAAACCGCAGAACCGCCGTGACACGGGAAGAAAATCCGGCTGACGGAAGAAAAAACCGAGCGCCGGTGAGCCGCCGCCGTGGCACGGGAATCAGTTAAGGTAAAAAAAAATGGAGTGAAAACAGGACAAGAAAGAGAAATGATGAGTGAGCAAAATGGGAGAAATGGCTGATATTTAAAGCCAAAAATAACTGTTGCACGACAGCGTTACTGTTCCACATTTTCCGTTTAATAATTCCCGTGACACGGGATTTACTTCCGTTTAACGGTAATCTAAAACCGTGTCACGGGATTTATTCACGTGGCATGGAGTTCAGGTTTTTGGTCCTGCACACACTTTTTGAAGCTATTAGCGAATATTCCTGGAATTTTGACCAAATTTGCACGATTTTTTCGCGCAAATTGGACATCTTACCGAAAAATTCTAACTGACGGTCGGAGGGTACCAAAATTACTATTTTGCCCCTGGAAGCATTAAAGTCAATTTTTGTCGATATTTTAAGCACCTAATATGGTTCGATAATCGACTTGAAGGTGTGAATCATCTGCGGCCCACGTTCGGGATAATCGAACCATCATGCACTTGCGAATTTCAGCGATCACAGTAGTCGTCGGCTTTCCTCAAGCATGGAAAGCGTTATCGGTGGATTTTTCTTCAAGTATAGAAAACCGCCAAGTCGGCTTTCCTCAAGCTTGGGAAGCGTTATCGGTGGTTTTCTTCAAGTATAGAAAACCGCCAAGTCGGCTTTCCTCAAGCATGGAAAGCGTTATCGGTGGATTTTTCTTCAAGTATAGAAAACCGTGAAGTCGGCTTTCCTCAAGCATGGAAAGCGTTATCGGTTGATTTTTCTTCAAGCATAGAAAACAGCCAAATTCCTTTGTCGGCTTTCCTCAAGCATGGAAAGCATCATCGGTGGATTTCTTCAAGCATAGAATGACACCAAATTCATAGTTCGACTTTCCTCAGGCATAGAAAGTATCATCTGGTAGGTTTCTTCAGGCTTAGAAAACTACCAAACTCCTCAGTCGACTTTCCTCAGGCATGGAAAGTGTTTCAACAAACGTCATCCGGTGGATTCCTTCAAGCATAGGAAGCTGCCAAACTCATTTGTCACCGATACAATAGTGCCAGATTCGTATTCTATCCTTTACTCTTTTATCTGTGGAACTAACATTTTTCTACAGGTATCGGCGTATATATAATGATTTAGGATCGCAGAACGTCTTAAATCATTCTCCGTCCCTATCGACTACTTAGACTATCGTTTTCGAAACTGACGTTTCTACAAACTCAGTCAAAGTGGGGGCTTCTGTAGAAACCTAAAAATTTCTCCCCAAAACCAAACCCGATGATGAACAACCTTTCACCGCTACTATTGGTCGGGTTCAGTATTTAATCCCGAGAGTGCTTAAAAAATCGTATTTGATTAAATTCGTATTTTTGAACAGTCCATGGATTAGTCTTGATGTTTGGTAAAATCATAGTTTTAATTTTAGCCGAAACCTTTTTTATTTTATTGTTTCATTATTTATTTTTGGCCCAAACCTTTTATTTATTTTATTTGCTTATTTTCTTATTTTAGCCCAAATAATAATAAATCAGAAAAAGGCCCGAAATTATCAGTCGACACTTAAAATGCTGAACGAAATTAGGGTTAAAAATGTATTTAGACGGAAAAGCGGGCTTAAAATTCCCGCGCCACGGCAGGAATCCACCGTGTCACGGGAATCATTCCCGTCTGACGGTGGGATTTCCCGTGACATGGAAAACTTGTTGTGACACGGGAATTTCCGTGTCCTTTCCGCGTAAACCCTTAACGCGTTTTCTTCCCCGTTTACTAAAAATTTCCCGTGTCACTCAAAAATTACACCGTGTCACGGGAATTTTTCCCGTCTGATGGTGGTACTTCCCGTGTCACGGTACAGTTTGCCGTGTCGCGGGATACTTTTTTAGGGTTTTTATCATTTTAGGGTTCCGTGTGCTCCCTCAGCACATTTTCTCTATAAATACTCCCTCATTTCTGATGTACGGGGCATCAATGAATTCTCTAGTTTTTTCTCTCATATATTCTTTAGCCTAAACACTAGCCTACCCTTCTTATTTCAAAATTCCTCTTTCAAGTACTCTAAGGAGTACATACTTTACTCGTGGTTTTGACCTTAAGACAAGGCGTGAAAGGTAGAACTGTTTGAGGGTTTGTCCCCAAATCAACCCTACTTTATTTAATTTAATTTAATTATTGTTTTATTATTATTTTCTTGAAGTTACTAACTCGTTTATTATTTTGTAGTTGCAAACAAACAGAATCAAAGTAAGAATTATGTTCCTCTTATTTCTATTATTTTTCTAACGATTTTTTATTGTTAAATTGCTTCCAATATTAATGTTTATTCTATGATCACCATATTGCATGTTAAAGGGAATATGTAATTGAAAATCACGCCTAATAAGATAATTTGGACAACCGGTTTAGGTTCCTTTTTAATCTTGTTATTAAATCAAGTGATCACAATATTATAGAATTATGTGTTGCATTAATATTCAACCAATTTAGCTAAGTAATAGTTTGGAGCAAATTGAATTTCTATTTGTATGTCTTTGAGATCGCAGGGATGTTTTTTCACTATAAGAATCGAGTAGAGGCCAATACGGGCGAATGTGACTCCATGACTCACTTCGTACCATCATCCCCGATCCTCCTTTCGTGGTTCCCAACCATATGGAGTTAGTAATCTAATGGATTATGAATGGGGTGTAACCTTCACGGGTCAATCGTTGTTTCCTATCGTTGTTTTTATCGTGGTTGCCTTTTTATGATCCGTGAACGGTTTACAAGTTCCTTACAAACTTGTTGGCGGCTCCCTACTTTATTTGTCCCTAATCGTATTGTGTCAATTCCTACTTCCTATGAGTGCCAAGCATATTCACAACATGCTTTTACATAGGCGCACTTCGAACGACGCCTACACTTACCTACTTAGCTTTAATGCTTGTGGATCAATCTTTAGGACCATTTATCAACGCCCTTCTTTCTTAGTTATCACCGCCCTTAGCTTCTTCTCTAAATCCCATTATTCTATCATCTTCACCAATTTGAACAAACACACTAAGCTCGTAGGTGAAGATGTGGATAAATATCATCACATGATTTCATTGTTTATCCTCACTTAAGATGTTGATAAACAGCCACACTACGAGCACAAAATTGAAATGGTTTTTCATTATTTTATCATCTTCACCAATTTCACATTCAAAAAATTTATTCCTTCATTATTATCACCGACTTCATACTGTAACCTAATTCTGCCGGAGAGTGTCTCTTTTTCGCTCTCTTGGAATGAAGATATGTTCAAGATCCGAAATTTTTCAAGAAAAGGTCCAGACATTTGGGAAATGGAAAGCGCAGTGTGGTTGTTGCACTCATACAAGCATGCAATAGTAGGGGTTTCAACTCATCTAAACAATTGTTGAGATTAAAGTGATTAATGGAATTGTGCATGTGTGTAATTCAATAGGCCTTGAGAATTATGCTAGATTGCATTGTGAGTTTACATTGATACGGACCATTGATTTGTAGCTTACAATTATCAATTAAGTTTGATTTGAGACGTTCCTAGTTAGTGTCTCTCGTAATTGGCGCTAGTTAGACCTTTAGGAGATAGCTTGTCGAGCTCTTTTAATTGCTCTTACCATTAGTCTTTGCAACAGTTGAATTGCATGTTGTTCCCGAGTTGCTACAATTGTCATGATTACTTGTTGATCCTCATTCCCTAGTGATTTATTTGTTTGGTTTTTTTGTTTGTTAGTTGTTAGTATTCCTTCTTAATCTTTATCTTTGAACTAGCTTAGGCACATAATTGAGAGTGCTTGAACATTACCGTTCCTTTGGGTTCGACCCTTGACTTACCTCTATACTTGTATTTAGGTTGGTTATGTGTTTATAAATTTAGTTTGACCAAGGATGATTAGTTTCAACGACCTAGTTCCACCCCTCGTCAGCAGACCGTATTTAGATTACAAAAATACGAAACGATGCGTAGATCGTATTTTAGAATCTATGGGCCTTACTAGTCTAAATATAGCAATAAAAAATATCATATATTTTAGAGTGCCATATAATAAATCACTCATCATGCTTTCGTAAACTACAACATCAAATGTTCATTCCCAATTAAGGAAACATGACTCTAAATATCTCATATTTTAATTAAATTAATGTAATTAGATAATATCATATATTATTCATTACCAATCATAAAATATCATATATTCTATCTTAGGTATGAGATAGAATCAAACCTTATTTTAACTATGGAAGATAAATCATATTTATTTCCATTATTATCCTAACTAATTTAGGAGATTCTATCCTAATTGCCTAGTCAATCACATAATTTAAAATCAATTATTATCCTAAAGTAATAATTTGATAATCTCATTATTTAATGAATTTTTATCCATATAGAATCTTTTTCTCAATAATTATCCAAACTTAACAAAATTAACAACATTAATTTTGATAAAGATCTTTTAAAATCAAAACTTATCCTTTTAATTTTAAAATCTAATTTTCTTAAAATAATTTTTTTTTAAATAGTGCGCCAGCCACCATGATGTGGCCAACCGAAGTCAGCCATGGTGGTCGTACACCGGCTGGTGTACGCTGCCCAGCAGCAGCAACAGTGCCGCGCAACTGTTGCACGGTGGTATTGTTGCTGGCCCTGCTCTCCGACCTGAAGCCCTACCCCGCCCCTCCCTCCGGACCACCTGCAGCGGCAGCCGTCGTGGCTGCGCCACCCAGCCGCGGCTGTCGCACACAAAACCTTTTTTTTTATTTAAATTTAAATTAAAACAATTCTTTTGTTAAAATTAAATTAATATTAATGTAGTCCAATTAATTACAAATTTAAATCATATTCAATCTTGAAATTAAGGTTCTTCATGAAATCAATCCCTAATTCAATTAAATCTTAAATTAAATAATTTGATCATGAAAAATTCATAATTTAACATGAAATCAAATAGATTAAAATCATAAACCAACTAGGATTTGAATTAAATCAAAACTAAAACACAAAATCACAATTTTGGGGTTCAGGGTTTTTGTAAAAATCGAATTAGGGTATGGGGGTTTGAATTTTCGAATACATTAGGGCCAAAAATCAGATCTTTTTAGGCCAATTCTTGAGCAAATTAAACAACTTTTAATAATTCTATATGTTAAATTACATTTAAAATAATAATAATGGACCCATAATTAAATTATTTTCCCTCCTAATTGAATTAAAATTGTAAATTATCAAAGAATTAATATTCAATATATGTACATGCATAGGCTAACTGATACCACTGTAGGGATTTAGAAACTCTAAGCGGAATTTCATGAATCATATTCATAAGCATCGATCTAATAACCAAGATCATTGCACAACACATAAATAATAAGGTATTATACCTTTGAAGCTTGATTCTACATATGATCGAGCAAGAATAAGGGAGACAAAGAACCTTAAGTGTGATTCCTCTACTTGGTCCACGAGCACGGATTAATGCTTGTTAGTTGCAATTAAACACTTAAATTGACCTTCTACGGAGAAGAGAGAGCAAAAAGCAACCACGAACCACCACAAGCCACCACACGAACCACCATAAGGGGTGGCCATACGGACAAGGGGAGGAGTGATAGAGGGTCGTGAGTGAGAGGGAGAGAGGATTAGGGTTTTGGGACTTAGTTGCTTGAATTACAATTAACTGACTCGTCAATTATTATGTCAATTTAAGTCGTGGATCTTATTTATACATCACATCTCTAAATAAGAGTCCATGTCAAGCCAAAACTATAATCCTAATCAAACTACTCTAACCCAACACTCTTTATGGTTTTTTCATAATCTCATAAGGCTCATTAATGGGCCTCTAACTTGTTTAATCCAATACTCTTGTTGTGTTACCTCATAGGATCCATTTTAAAGGGCTTTGGACTATTTGACTAGCCCAAAGATCATTTATCATAATCTAGCAATAGACAATGCCGACCTAAAAGAACGAACTTATTATCTCCATAATTAGTGATCCTTGATATATCTAGTAATTGCACTTATCGAAGACATAATTCCTTCATAGAGGTGCTACAAGGAGGATATATTTATATAGACACTTTATTATACCATATGTAATAATTATAAAGTTCATTTAACAAGACACACATGTACATTTAGGATTGAATGGTTCACTTTCATGCTTATGATGAAATTATATGAAATTGAATAGAATTGTGTTATTATTATTGTAATTAAATTAAATTTATTTTATGTTGGAGATTATTTTATAACTACATTTTATTTAAATAAATAGATTTTTTAGATGTATTTGCATACAACTTATATTACTTACACAATTATACATAGCTCTTGAAACGAATATTTGATGATATAAAAAAGAACATATGTTGTAACATATGGGAAAAAAAATGAACGTTTGATGATTTAAAACTTCTTATAATAAAAATGACTTGAGCGCAGTAATCCTTATAAATAAACTTGTTCTCAGGTTATTATTTGGGGGCCTTCCCACAAGAGACATTACTTGTTTCTAATGTTATATACTAAGTTGCTGATTTTAATAATATTATTTTTAAAAAAACCAGTTATATCTTCACATTACAACACACTAACCATAACTAGGCCTACTAAGCCACAAATGTAATATCTGAGCTTAGTTGGGCTTAATAACCACAAATCAAATCAATTCATTCCATACATTGTTGGTACAAATTTTTACCTACACCCCACGATAGGGAACACTACCTGCACCCCCCACCCTCTATGTTGGAAAATGTTTATAACATGTTCATTTCTATGTTGGAAAATGTTCATTGATGTATCATTAGACGTTCATTTTTAATAAGGAGTATTTGTTCAAATTAATGTATTTTTTGAATTGAATTTCATGAATTTTCTATTAAAAAAAAAGAGCAGATTTATTTATAAGAACTGTTGCGTTTAAATCATTTTCATTATAAGTACTGCATCATCTAATGTTCATTTTTGTTTATTCATGTTTCAACAAATGTTCTTTTTTTATCATCACATGTTCATTTCTAAAGCTATGTGTAAGTTTCCTAGTAAGATGATACATATTAGAATTATATTCAATGTTGTTAAAAAATAATTTCCGCTATATAATGAATTTAATTTTATTACAATAATAATGCATTTCTATACAGCAATAGTATTACATTTAATTGTTTTATAAACATGAAAGTGTACCAAATGCACATATGTGTTTTGTTAATTAAATGAATATTATTTGTTATATTTGGTATAATAAAGTGTACATTTATCCTCCTTGTTGCACTTCTAATCACATACTTGTGTGTTTTCCATGAAAAATATAATTTGAGCACATTATATATATGTCGCCTTTAACTTCCTCGCTTGATTATCCTATACAATAAGAGATTTATAGAGTTTATTCAAAAGAATAATAATAACACATTCCAAATAAAAGTACGTGACATCTGAAGATTTAAAATTGAAAATTTACACTTCAATAACAATTAAGAATACAGAATTAAACACACTATAAAGATATAAAAATCTTTCAATGCAAGGATGAAAATGTATAAAATCTAAATGAACATGTATTAAATTCTAAATGAACATTTATTAATATAAAAAATAACGTATGTCAAAATCCAAATGCATATATACTAATAGTAAATGACAATTAATAATAGTTCAATATATCAAAATACAACTTTATAAGGTTTGATATTACATATGGATGAATACCATAAGAATATATTATATTTTAGAATGGAATTATCAAAGGTCTGTGATGAATTAATAATATATGATTTATTTTTTAACATATTTTAGCTAGTGAATAAACAATTGAACATACATTAATATATGTGTAAATACACAAATATACAAATGAACATCTATGTATGTATCAAATTCAAAACAACACATATCAATATTATTTTTAAAATGTATATACGTAGTATGATATTCAAATGAAGCTCATGAGCATAAATATGTATTATTATATTTTATGTTGATATCTTCAATATGATAATGAACATGTACGTATTTAAAATAAAAAAAAAAGAACATTTGTTTAAATACTAGTAAACATTCATTAATACATGAATGATTATAAACAAGCTAGGGTAATTAGATCGTAGCTAATAATGTTATTGATCATGTACTAATGTCATGATAAACGTCTATCAAAATTGAAATGAACATTTACCGAAAAGTCATTTTCAATATAAACTAATTTTAATCTTAGTAATTGTACAAAGATTCAAATAATCCAGAAAATTAGCACAATTATACTCTATACTCAATTTGCAATGGCCACAATTTCATAATAACTTACTCCCTCCGTCCCATAATAATTGATAATATGTTTTTTAAATTAGTAATTACAATTTGAATATTAGTCCTTCTACAAATGAACATGAAGTTCATCAAAAATGAACATTTACGACAAATTAAATTTACTTGTTGAAAATTAACCGAATAACAAGCTAATTCACAATAAATAAGTTTCTGCAAATTGATGTTACAGTTCCTGCTATCAAATATTCAAACTTATTGCAATTAAGACTCTAGATGTTAGTTTGAATATAAAAAATAATTTTTGTACAAAAAAAAAACACAAATTACCTCCAAATAATTAATCAACTGACTACTATAGAAACAATAACAAGATTTCTATATTAAAAAACTAAAATCAATCTTATAAACTTAATGAATCAAAATCATAAAAGCACCTAGTTGTAATAAATTGCATCAAATTCATCACAATCATCAAAGGATAATAACCAAATGCAGATAAAAAAATTCAATCGCAAAATAAATAAATATATATATATATATATATATATATAAACTTTGTACTTTTTTCTTTCAAAAAGGGAACAATCACCTTATAATTTGATTTTACATTGTTTTTTTGGAGAAATTTCTTGCAATTGTGCGATTTCATCTCTTATATTAGAAAATTGTGCTTGATTTTTGTAGAGAATTTCAAGCTTTTTTGTGAATGTCATTTTAGATTTTTGGAGGTTTTGATGAGAGAAAAAATAGAGAGAGTAATATGGTTTAAGAGAGAGAAAATACTTCTAATTTTATTTTTTTGGTAGCTTAGGATGTTACTATACCCGTTTTTTTTTTTTTTTTTTTTTTTTTTTTTAAGCTTTAGTGGGAAAGTGAGTAGTGGGGGTGTAGGTAGTACTACATGCACTAGGGTGTAGGTATATACAACTAAATTGTAGTTACTAAACAGCTTTTGACCAAATTTACATGTGCAAATTCTTATTGACCTTATAATATTCATATTTTCATATACTAAAGGTTTGTTCTGTTCAACTTAATTTCAGTTCAGTTCAACTCCAATCAGTTCAGTTCCTAATTTTCTTCTCTCATAAAAAATCCATTTCAATTACGTTCAGTTCATTTCAGTTTCAGTTCAGTTGTTTTTAGTAAATCGGAACAACCCTAATTTTGCTATCCAACATCAATATTACAACTTTTGAAACCATCGTGACGGTAACAGTAACTCCATTTATGTGTTCTACCATCAACTCACATCACTAATTCACCATCAATCACGTATCCACTATTTCCTTTCAAATGTTTTTAATTACTATAGTTAAAGAGACCTCTTGTTCTAAAAGATTTACAACAACCAACTTATCTAAATTCACAAACTCTTTTCAAATTAAAAATCACATTTTATGCAAGCATGACTAAGAATTTCAGGAATTTTTTATTTTTTTACCAACAAACATCTTTTTCGTATTTATAACATTTTGTGATATTTACGTCCATATTATACCACAACTAAGAATCTGATATGAATTTTGTATATAAAACATTCTTTTTTGATACTAATATAATACAAAAAATACTAAAAAAATAATTTTTGTTACTAAAATAATACAAATGATGAATTACATAATTTTTTCAAAACAATTTCAATACTACAACAATACACCTGGTCTTCGTCATGTCTTTCACTCACTCGCTCACCCACGCCTTTTATTTCACCCTCCACTGCTTCCGAACAACGTATGGACTACATCACTCTCTGATTTCGCTGACCATCGTTTCATATTCTAAACAACATCACTCTCTGATTACGTCGTCCATCAGCCCTTCCTTTCCTCTCAACCACTTTACTCACCTTAAAGCAACCGTCGTCGACCCTCGCCTTAAAGCCACCATCGTCGGCCTTCCATAGTGTCTTTCGCAAAGCCTCCAACATCATTCACCGCCAAAAGTATAAATAAATTCAAAGTTCAAAAGTTTTTGCAAAATTTTCACAACAAAATTTTAAAACTATTCAAGTGGGCCAACTGCTTCCAGCCAATAAAAACCCTTATCTGTGTGGGTCTATGATCCCCCTCTCAGCCGCCCTATCACAGGAATGGGGAAATGAGGATCGACCCACCAACCAGGGGGACCATCCCTCCATCTCCTATGCCCTCAAGTAATGACCTTATACCTCTCAAACTTCAACACTTTTTGCACCTTATGATCAGAGAGTATACATATTTGATAAGCGAAAATTAATTTGAATTTTGACCCATCCTGAGTTAATTAAAATCAACTGAAATCAATCCAATATTAAGGTAGGCAAAAAAACAACTTTAATTACTAAAATTAAAAGTCTCTCATTTCGTCTGAACGAACTTTCAGCTATCAAATTCAATAAAAGCCCTCCAAGCAAATACAATGAAATAGAGAGAGTATCACGACTTTTAGGCATCTATAAGCGGATATAAGAGAGACAAAACTTCTAACAATCTACTAGATCATTGTGTAATCTCTTGCAAGTACGCAGAGTATGGTAGTGGAAGAAACAATATTATTATTGAAAGAGATCAATGCAAACACTTCAAGTGCACAAATTGCAAACTAATCAGCAATGCAAAAAACAGACAATATGTAATTTAACAGTTAGTCCATTTTGCTCTGGAGAATCAACTTGGTTCAGTAACCCGAGTCCTGCAGCCCATCTGATCAAGTAACTTTGTAATCCATGTGTGCTTAGTAACCCATTGCTCAGCAAGCTTCTGCTCCTTAGCTTCAGCGTCTCTCCGTAGCCCAGCAAGCTGCTCCCGGCACTCTGCTTCGATTCTCTCAATGCTAGCTTTCTGCTCATCCTTGAGAGCGTTTATCTTTTCCTCAATCTCCTCCATTTTTTCCCTCTTTCGATTGGCCTTCTCTGACTCTAGTTGAAGCTCCACTCTATTTAATCTCCAAGCAGCTTCCTTCTTATGAGCTGCCAGAGCATGGTGCCCCTCATCCAATTCTCTACAGCAATCCATGAGCTCTGACATGATCATCTGCTCAGGATGTGCCCCAGCACAAGATGGCAAGCAACCCAAAGTAAGAGGGTAGTTATCAATATTATGGGATCCCATTTCTTGTGGAACCCAAGTCACTGGAGTTGGGGGATGCGTAGGGACAATAGACGACGAGAGACTTAAGGTAACAGAAGGAGAAGATGGCAGCCAAACTCCATTAGAGGTAGAAAGCCATGGAGGGAGCATAGTTGTGGTATAAGTAACCGGAGGTGGAGGGGGCACAGGGGGAGAGGGGTGATCACTATGTAAAAAAAGCCCATTGGAGGTAGCCATAAGAAATGTTTGCCTAGGGGGCGTCCGTTCTTTCACTAGTTTCTCTGCAAAAGTTTCCAATATATGGTCGTACTTGCCCTCTTCAATTGGCTCCAAGCACTTGCTAGTTTCCTTTTTAGTCCTCTCCTGTTTCTCCTTGTACACCTTCCACCACTTGCCTAATCTTTTAGCAGTACGCCCAGGCACCTCTGCAGCGATTTACTTCCATTTATTCCCGTGCTTGGCTTGGAGACGGATAACAAGGCGCTGCTCCTCCTCTGTGAGTGAACCTTTCTTAATCCCGGGTTTTAGGTAATTCTTCCACCTCTCTAAACAAGACTTGGCATCCCTATCAAGGAGTGTGTTCATTCGCTGGGAGACAAGATGCCATTCTCTTGGACCATATTGCTTAACATATGCACTTAGTAACGCGTCCTCTTCAGTAGTCCAACGCTGCCTCTCCTTCATCTCGAAGTGCAAACGTCATTGCCCATTGCCTCAAACTCCTCATCATGCGCCTATATGTAATTGCATTTCAAAATATATATCCAGCAACAATTCTTACAAAAACAAAGACCAAACTAACATAAGCAAATAAAAGTCTTACTATATTAGCTAACATAGGAACTAGGAAGCAAGAAATCAAAGAATTTGATAATTACAAGATTACAAATAGCAAAGTTAAACTCCCTAACATTTTAGGTCTAACAAATTTACAAAAACTAGACTTTTCCATATTTTAAATAAGACCTAAAAAACCAATATTTCAAATACCCATTACCACATTCCAATTTATTTTATTCAATGAAAACAAGAATAATTGAGAATTTAAAGAAAAGAGTGAGTACTTTATCAACTTATCATTGTACCCCAGAATACAAAATAAAATTAAATAAATTTAAAATAAAAAAATAAGAAAGCATTAAGCATTAAAGGGTTCTGCAACACATTAGCAACCAAATTTGGCTCAATTATGATATAAAAATCACTTAAAAATCTTCTGGCTTAAGAATATTAACAGAAATTCCAGATTGTAAAACTCTAGCAGCAAAATTGATGTATATAATCTTCATAGCTTTAATTCTAATCAATAGTTCAATCAATCTACCACAGAACAACCCTAAATTGATTATACTGATAACAAAATCGACGATAATGTGATACTTAAAAAACAAAGAAAAATGTTACCTAAGAAGCTGTTTCAAATGGAGGAGACAAAGCTGAGGAGCCGGTTCAATGAAGAACTCTGAGTACCCATTAGGGGGCTGGAAGATTAGGGGAGAATATCAAAAAGTGAAAAGATTGTAGCAAAAAAATAAATAAAATGAAAACATGAGAAATTCCTTAAGCTTGTCTCGTCACAGTTGTTGGATAAGAGTAAAAAAAAAAAAAAAAAAAAAAAAAGGTGAATGTAAAATTAAAGAAAGAAAAGGAAAAGGTTGAATTGAATAGGGGAGATGAATATGAAGCGTGTATGAGAAAGATGAAAATATAAGTTTAATGAAATAATTAAGATAGTGTGATAAATTTTTTTTTTATAAAAAAATATAAGAAGACATGTGGCACATTTAGTGTAAAAGAAGCTAGAAAAGTGTTATACAATGGAGATATGTGTATTTTCCGGTTAGAGTTTTTAAATACTAAGTATAGATATAGATTTCTAATGATCGGATTAGGTCTAATATGGCCGGGTTGGGTCGAGTCAATATTTAAAGTTAAGTCATATTAAATTATTATATCTACCCGAGTCCAAATCTGAATTGGATAATATTCGGATCGGGTCGGTTCGGGTGTGCCTTTGACACCTCTAGATAAGAGTAGATTTTGCAAAATAAATCCGACTATTTTGGCTAATATCGCTCTAATTTTGTACTCCCTCCATCCCTTTTTTACATTTCTATTTATAAAATTACACGGGAATTAAAAAAATTAGAATAAACAAATAACAATAAAACAAAGTGTAGGAGATTATAGGTACTAATTGCGGAAAAACATGAATCATATTCATACAGTACCTAATCCCAAGATTTAATGCATAACACATAAAGAACATATAATCGTAACTTTGAAGCGTGATTCCACATGCGATCGAGCAAGAACAAAGGGAGATAAAGAACAAGTGTGATTCCTCTACTTGGTCCACGAGCACAAGTTAAACCTCCACTTATGCTAGTTAGTCGTGATTGAACGCTTCAATCAACCTTCAACGGAGAAGAGAGACAAACTAACCAAGAACCACCACAATAACCACCACGAACAACCACCTATGGGCGCCGGCCGTACGAACGTGAGGGGAGAGGGAGAGCCGTGAGTGAGATGAGAGAAAAGGGAGTTTAGGGCTTTTCAAAACTGGTTGCCTTGTGTTACAATTTATTGTAAGTTAATTATGACTTACTGCAACCCTAGGCATGGATCTTATTTATAGATCATATTTCTATATAAGAGTCAATATTAAGCCCAAACTCCTTATCCTTAACACACTACTCTAGCCCAACACTCTACATGGTATGTCATAGTCTCATGAGGCCCATTAATAGCCCTCTTACTTGTTTAATCCAATACCCTTGTTGTGTGACCTCATAGGATCCATTCTATTGGGCTTTGGACTATTTAACTAGCCCAAAGATCATTTGTCATATCTAGCAACAAACAATGACGACCCAAAAGAACGAACTTATTATCTCCATAATAGTGATCCTTGATATATCTAGTAATTGCACTTATCGAAGACATAACTCCTTCAATCTCCCACTTGTCTGGGACAAGTGCGCAATATTCAAATAACATAAGTCAATGTGTGTCGATTTGATAATATGATTGCATCTCATGTCGTGATTATATTAGTCTACAAATCTTTGAGTTAGATTCACAGAACAAATGATTACTATGTAATTCATTTGAGCACGACCATGCATTTTGGCCCAAGACACATTCCTAACTAAAAAGGTAGACTCAATCCAATTTATTGCAACTAAAGCTCCCACTCAACTCATGAAGCAACCGGGAAACACCCTTTATAATCTCCAGTTACGGCTAGACGTTTGAGTGTACCATAGTTAAATCAATCATTGAATGGAATCAGTGTTCCACTCATGTCAAAGCTATCCACTAATATATTGATGAGTGACATTTATGTCACTCTTAGGAAGTATTTTTAGAGTCATTTTCGTGTTTATTTTATCTTATTTTCCCTTTCTTTCTCTTTTTTTTTATCTTTAATAACATTTCTTGCTTATTTGGTAATTTTGTCGTGTTTTAGTTCTTTTCGTAGTTTTTATTAGAATTAGTTTATTTTTGTATTTAATTTGCTTTTGATTTGTTATATTTCATTCTTTATTTTTCCTTGAGAGTATTCTAATTTACTTTTATTTATTTTAATTAGTTTTGAGTCTATTTTATTTTACTTTCTTTGCTTGTATAGTTTTTGTTTAGTTTTTATTAGTTTTAAATTTATTTTGTTATTTATTAGATTTTATTTACTTGTATAGTTTTATTTAATTTTTATTAGTTTAGTGTTATTTCTCTATTTCTATTTTACTTTATTTAATCCTAATTTATTTATTTCATTTTTATTTGTCTTGATTTCTCCTCGGTTTTGTGTTTAGGATCCCGGGTTTCATGTCAAGTGAGTTTAGAGTTCGGGGATGAGTAAAAGTGTGTGCAATTCTTTGCTAAGCTGCTGACTGTTGCCCACCTTAACCTTCACCCCACCATCTCCTATCCTCCACCACACCAGCAAAATCAATCAACACTTCCCCTGCTCCCTTCACCACACCATCAACCTATTTCCCCTGCTCCCAGCTCCTCACTCACTCCACAACAACAACCAGCAGCAATGCTGCCTGGAAAACACCACCACGCAGCCATCGTCAGCCACCAACACCGCCGGCAAATCCAGCTCAAATTACTCCCATTTCCACCCACCTAACAACTCCCCTGCTCCACACATATTGCAGCCCACACCGTAACAACAACCTCCACATCTTGCAGCCCTCACACCCGCCGCACCTATCACCAGCAGCCATCAATCACCACCTACCCAACAACCATCGCCACCACACTCACCTCTATTCTACCACAAAAATCACCAAAGTGCCACCACCATTTCACACCAACCCATTAGCCCCTGAATTCACCAGCACCAGCCACCTCAATACACCTCTCCGCGCACCGCACCACCGCCGCAGCCACACAATTTCAGCCACCCAATCTTCACATCCACCGCAATTACTCAACCCTTCAATAAAGCGCCCAAAATCAAAGCAAATAGCAAATCAATCGGGTTCAAGCAAATCGCATAGGAGTTCCGTAATTTGAAACTTTTGAAGTTTTGTAATTTGAAGAGGTGTGGTCGAACACACACATGGTTCGACCAAACCAACCCCGTAGTTCGGCCACACCAACCCATGGTTCGACCGAACCATTTCACGAGCTTCGCACATGATGTTTAATAAGATCGAACGGTTGATATTGAAGGTCGAAGCGAGGATAGCCATTGATGGAGTTGATGAATGGTGGTGATGAAGATGCGCTTCAATGGAGTTCAAGCAGCCAAATGTGAAGGAGGAAAAAAAAGCGTCTGATTGGTTTTGGGGGGGATTCGATTTTGGTTTTTTTTTTTTCTTTTTTTTTTTATTTTTCTTTTCCTCCCCCTTTTCTTATTTCTTTCTTTTATTTTTTATAATTAGTTTCTTTATTTATTTTTCCTTTTCATTTTATTTTCTTTTCTATTATTTGCTTAGTTTTATTAGCTTTGTATTTATACCCATTTTTGGGGTAATTAAAAAGGGGGGGGGGGGGGGGAATAATTATCATTTATACAATTCTCTAATCAGTTTTTAGGAGAGCTTCTCTCTCTAGGTTTAGGTTAGGATTAGAGTAGTTTAGAGAGAGAAGGTGAGGGTTTCACCATTGTTGTTCTTGGATATTGAAGAGGAAGATTGATCATCTTGCTTGTAGATTTTCACATTCAATCAATGAGAATCTCTAACTCTCTCTCCTCTATTTTTATTGCTTTATTTTGATTATTATTTCAGTTGTTGGTATTTCTTGTTAATAATGTTTATTCTTGATTTTTTGTTAATTAATCTTGTTATTAGCATGATTAGTGAGTAATTTCCTCATTAAGGGGATGGTTGTGGTGTAGTTGGTTCTTGAGCATGTTCTAGAGTTTAGAATTGATTTATTTGTTATTAAAGTCATTATATGCTTGATATTCTTTAATCTTCTTGCAAGTGCACATTGTTGGTTGATTAAAGGTGAATCTTTGCTAACAAGGAATGGAAGTTGACTTAGTTAAGGTTCATTATTATCGATTGTTATTTAATAGTACCTTCTAGTATATGGGTCTAATGTGGAAGCATAGAGGCTATGTTAGGAGAAGCCAATTGACCCCGGAAGGCGGCTAGATTGGATCTTTTACTTCGATATTCGAGAATGTTTAGTTCATAAGTAATTCAATTTCTATGCCTTTGTTTATGTTCAAGTGAATGATTAGCCCATCAATCCAAAATTATTTTGGACATTTTATTTAATATCAAAAAACCATAATTAAATAAGATTGAAACTTTGTTTCAATTGATAAACATAATTATGCAAGTTAATGTATTACTTATGTGACATGTTTTCTCAAAACATACAAAACTCAAATTGCATAACTTGCTACAATCCAAGAATCTTAGTATGACCCTCATACCTTGGTCATGGAAAGGGTTTAGTTAGTAGAGTTCATGAGGCATTCTCAGAAACATGAATTTTTGCAATTTCTAAATTATAATAATATTCACCTCCATACATTAAGAATTTTCCTTCGCCCTTTCGCAAGGAATTTAGTAATTTCTAATTTGTATTCCAACATCACAATGGATTTCGATTAAAATCTATCATCACTTGTTCTTATAACACATGAATCAAATAGACGAGTATAGTCCATGACATGCATGATACATCATTTGCATACTGCATAAGGATCATCACTCAAAACCTTAATTTCATCAACCTTTCTCAAAGCATTGAATCATTGATCAATGTGTCATGTTACATGGGATTGAAACTCCTTTCAATATAATGTTGAACCTTATAAGAATCTTATCAATATAAGTTTCTTAACCAAGGTCAAACATACTTCAAAACCTATCTCTATAGATTTTGAATCCCAACTGTACTCATCTTCCTCTTCTAGGTTTTCATATAAAATGCATTAACCATCACTTGACTGTTAAAGAAATGAATTATCACTCTTTATACTAGACCAAGAAGACTGTATAGCTCCCACTAAACATCTTGTATATACACGACCTTTTCTTCATTTTACGAGTACATCAAACAATTTAATTAACTCAAAAAATTAAGAACACTAACTCCATGATGCTATGCATCCCTAGGATTATTGGATCTTCAAACTTTTGATTGTATCATATACAAATCTTCTTTCATGAACAATTTGAAGAAAGTGTTTTGAAATCCATCTACCAAATCTTGTAAGGTAGAAATCACTAAAATATCTTTAATAGATATTTGCAGCATGACTAATGTAATGGTTTCATCGTAATCATAGTCATACTATGAATTAGTTGAATCCTTTAACAAGTCTTTGCTTTAGTTAGAAAACATTATTCTTTCTTGTCTGTTTTGCTTCTAATGGGTCTCACCCAATTAGGAAAATTATTCAAGTGTCATACACTTGCTTACAGACTTAGAATCTATTTCAGAATTCCTGGTTTTAAACCACTTGGAGTTATAACTTGTCAAATCATCTTTATTACTTGCATAATCATCATGTTCTAAAATAAATATTTTAGAACTCTTAGTCAATATGAAATCATATTTCTTTGGCTAAGTTTTACGTATGCTAGTCATCATTGTGGGTTTTTATGCAACAATTGAAACTCATACAACAACTTTGTTTAGTTTTCAATGAGAAACAACAATAGAGGATGTGCACTTGGAACGTACTACCTTCGACACATGTTTATTATTCCCATTAAACTTAATGAGACCACGCGGTGTCATTTGTAACATGAGGTGAATCATGCTCATATTGTTGCTTTTATTCGAATACTTCTTGAATTTCTTCAAGATTTTCGAATTAGATTTTCTTGAACTCTTTCAAGGCTCTCGAACCTTTCGAGATTCTTATACTCCCACTTGGCTTTTGAGGAGGCATATTCAACATTGGATGAACCAACCGTGGTTTGAACCATGTTTGTTTGTTGCTTTTCTCGAACTCTTTTAAGATTTACACTACTCTCACTTGACCTTTTGGAACAATTTTCCATAAGGGCACCTACTTGAGCAACAAACATTTTGTATTAAGTATGGTTTGTGTAGTAGTTCCCCGTGCTCTATATAGGAATCGAACGTGCGTCAAACAATTTAATACAACTTTTATGCCTTGCTTTGTAGAAAGACTTTATAAGAAATTTTCTTATCCATATCACATATGAAGCCTTTGCTACATTTTAATTTGACGTATGTAGTGTTCGGGGTTTTCTGATGTCCTGCGGGAGAGTTACAATTCCGAGACTGGAACCGGACGCCTGTACTTGCAAAACAACGGAGACTCCTGGTGGTGGGAGCTCCGCCTCCGACGGTCAAGTTAGTACTTGATTAAGGAGTAATTAATGCGGAAATTAAAGTGATTGGGTCTCTCTAGGTGAGAGTGTTTAATGTAGGTAATCTGCTTTGTTAGCGTGATCAGCCTGTTATCTCTGTGTGATCTCTGTAATCCCTCCTTAATGAGGATTAAGGGAGGTATTTATAACCTTGGGAAACGTGCCAATCCTAGGTTTAGGTTAACCTAGGGCTGATTGGGCTTCCCTCGGAAGTTGGGCCTGGGTGGCCGGTTATCCCAGGTGTCATGGGAAGGACACATGTCGTGTCGTAATTGGTCCAAGGTGGACGGATCATTGCTTGACACGTGGCAGGCTCCTATTGGCCCATGTGACGGACACATGGCGGAACCTGATTGGTCCACTTGTCAGATGGTGATTGGTAGGAGCAAAATCCCCTAATCATTTGCCCCTCACAGGTGGCACGTGACTGGTCACGTGTTACCTGTGACAGGTGTCGAACTGTAACAGGCGACGGCCTGCTACAGGTGTCACTCGGCAAAGGGCCGAGAGATTCTCCCGCCCAAATTTTGAATTCTGGAAGTGACCCTTAGCCTTCTCACTTCGCCTATATAAAGGAGTGTTGACTTGAGTCATTTTCACACTTGAGAACTTTGTGAGAGAACATTCGGACCCCTGAACTTGCTCTGACATTTTGGACCTTTTCTGCCTACCGCCTGTTCTGACAAGCCGACTGCACAGGATTTTCAGCACTTCATCAATCGTCACTCGTTCAGGTAACTGTCGGTTCTCTTACTCTTAATTTTCTTTTTATTTTTTGAAATGGCACCACGGAAGCACACGACACGACCTAGATTAGTGATCAGCCGGTCAACGGGGACGGCTGAATCTAGGACTAGGAGTGCCGCCTGCCCTTTTCCGGACCCATCTTTGCCCTTTATACAAAGTCCGACTGTATCTGTGTCTATGCAGAGCAGGATGGCAAGAACAAAAAAGACTGCTAGGATCTCAAATTCACACGGCTCCTCCCACAGGGTACCGATTAGTGAAACATCTGACCAGGCGCCAGATGTGGAAGTGAAACAAGGCGGCCTGAAAGCCGGCAATTCTGAGGGAGGAGTCATAGTGACCCCTTCCCATTTTACAGTTAACAACTCTTCTTTCTCTCCTGCTCCTTTTAAAGGAGAGGAGGCGGGCCCCTCCGGGAGAGGGGAGGAGTCGTCCTCTTTGGACTCGTCAGAGGACGATTCCGAGTCTAGCTCTTCTGGCCATGCTTCTCTGGACATAGAAGAGAAAAACAGTCGCCTGCAAGAGGCGAGGCTTTCTCACGCAGTTGAGAAGGGGGACAATTGGGCGGAGCCATCCGCCTCTTACCGAGAGCAAAATACCCCCTACTACTGCATGGTACCTCGGGGCCGGATCACAGCCATGCAAGAGAAAGTGGAGAGCTTTATCGCAAACCACACAATGGGCCCCGACTTTTTAGTGTTCGTGCCGGATCCAGAAGACACAGTCGTATGGCCGGCTGGTACCAGTTATGATAGCGCCTGCTTTGGCTGCTACGAGGCGGCCATCAAGGCTGGGCTGCGCTTCCCATTACATCCGGCTGTTCAGTGGATCTTGGATGGGTATGAGTTGGGGTTATGGCAGTTAGCCCCGAACTCCTGGGTCAACGTACTCGGCTACGTGGCCGGGTGCGAGCTGCACGGGGTGGAGCCGAGCTTCGAGGCTTTCGCCCACATGAACTACCTTAGCCGGACCCCTAAGGCAGGCGGTACCGGCTGGTATCAATTGACGAGCCACAGGGGCTACCTCATGACGAGAGGTAAAGCAAACAAATGGAAGGACTGGCGGTGCACCTTCTTCATCATTGAGAGTTCAGACACGGAGCTGAACAAGCGCCTCAACAGGTGGAACAGGAATCCGCCCCTTCTTGCAGGCGACCGAAGCATGCCGCCTGTTCCCCCCAAGGCTAAGAAAGAGATCCTAGATAAAGGACTCTTTAAATTAGAGTCGAGGGTCGACTCTACTTCAGGGGTACGAGAGCAAGTACCCCTGCACTGCATCCCGAGCTTCAAATGGCTCTACGACGAGTACTTTTTGGCCGCCTGTGGCCTCAGCAGTCGGTGCTCAAGAGGAAGCCGGCCTGTCGAATACTCTGTTGTTTCATGCATTTCTTGTTATGACTTGTATTAACTTTGCTAATTGTTTTTCCAGCGGACGCCATGAGAAAAATTACCGCCTCCAAGACTGCGGCGGCCATGTTGCGGGCCTCCATCATGCAACAAGCTTCAACCGACTCCCCCAAGAAGGGGGCACCCTTGGTGGGCTTCGAACCTTTCACCCTTTTTTTTGGAGTTGTGTTTATGCATATACTGACTTTTTTCTTCTTTTTTAGACGGGTGCTCCAAGAGCTTCATCTTCCCAACAGCCGGACCCCAAGGCCTGGAGGACGACTGTTGCGAGCTCTCCTGGTTCTGCCAGGAAACATGCGGCGGCTGAGAAACAGCCGGCCACTTCTTCTAAAACTCGAGCTGGGCCGCCTAGAAGTATGAAGTTGTTCTTGTAAATTTTTAGACTTGCTCCCCCCTTTTTTACTAGGTCTAATCCGTTTGTTTATGCTTGATGCAGCCGGCCCTCAGGAGCCTGACTTGGTAGAGGTGGCCAAGTCTATGATCAGGGCCGTTCCTCCAGCTGAAAGGGAGGCGGTCAGGGGTGTCGGCACCCTTGACCTAGACGGGATTGCAGGGGTCCTTGCTGAGGTATACTTAGCATATTTTTGAGTATTTGAATTCCAGGACGCCTGTTTTCTTTTTGTTTGGAAACTGACGCCTGTTCCCCTTTTTACTTAGGCCCTGCTCCGAGTGAACGACCTTCGCAAGCCGCTTGACCGGAAGAATAAAGAGGTAAAGGCTGCAAAAGCTATGGCCGCCTCCAACTGTGATAAGGCAATGTTTCAAATTGCCCAAAATGAAGTTCTGACCATTGATATTCTTTATTATCAGGCGCAGGCTACCGCCGCTATTCGGGCTCAGTTAGAGGCGGCCTAGAAGAGGAATGGCGAGCTGGAGGCGACCATCACCAATCTCAAGGCCGAGCTGAAACCTCTTCGCCTAAAGATGTACTCATACAAAGCCTTGGAGAAATCCATGGCCAACGTAAAGGAACGCCTGGTGACCCAGGAGAAGAGTCTTACTCAGGAGCTCTCGGAAAAGGCCGAGCAAGAGAAGAAAGAGCTGGTCCAGGAGATGATGGAAGACTCTGCTCAAATCCAGCGCATGACTTGGGGCCGCCTCTTCCCCAATGCCGACTTTGCCTCATGGGAAAAAACGTACCGCCAGTGTTCTGATACATATAATCAAGAGATCCTGGCGGCTGCTGAGGAAGAGGCGTTGGAGGAAGCGTTGGAGGAGGAGGAGCCGGTAGTGGCGCTTGTGCCGCTTGGGGGTAATGCATCAAAGAAGGATGCAGCTGAAGCCGAGTCCAGCAAGAAGAGTGCTGACCAGGCGGCAGCTGCTAATATTGAAGATCTGCCCCCTTCTTAAGCTTTATGTATTCTTTCCACGGCCTGCGTGCCGTTTGTTTTGTATTTACCCGGCCAGGGGGCCGGGGCTCTGAATATTTTACCGGTCTTTAATGACCGGCTTCTTTTTAATGAATTTTGTTTTGCTTCAAATTTGTCTAAGTATTGAATATTCTGATATCCAATTGTTCACTATACCGACTGTTTTACATGGCCGATAGTTGCAGACAGGTACGGATAGTTAGTCACGCCGCCTATGCCCCTGGACGACTGGTTGTCTGTTTCCAGGCTAGACGATCAGTTGGCCATTTATCCAATCGGTATTCGAACTATTTTAAAGAATGGATCCTTTTTAGGCAGGCGGTCCTGTTATTTGTAAATTTAACCAAGTAGGAAAGTGGTCTGACCAAGTAAACATGATTGTTACTTAGTTTCCAAGGAACTGAGTAGTAGAGGTATCAAGCGGTGGGTACCGGTTGTTCCCCTTTATTCGCCAATGTTTGTTGGCTTTTAACTCATAAGTTGTTAACCTAGCAGAAGTAGTGGTTGAGAGCCCCTGTTTGCTAAAAACAGGCGGACGACTCATACATTTTAGGCTCCATACTAATTTTGAGGGAGTGACTATGAGTTAACTTTGGAGTTACTCAATCGCCGTCACTCCTGCTTGAGTAGTAAAGGTACCAGGCGGCGGAGGCCGGCTGATCCTTTTGATTTGGCAATGTTTGTTGGCTATTAACTCAAGAGGTTACCTAGTAGGAATAGGGGTTTGAGTGCCCCTGTTTGCAAAAAAAAAAAACAGGCGGTCTACTCAAACCTTTTAAGTTCCGTACCAAGTTTGAGGGAGTGACTATGAGTTAACGTTGGTGTTACTCAGTCGCCGTCACTCTTCTTTGAGAAGTAGAGGTTCCAGGCGGCGGAGGCCGGCTAGACCCCTTGATTCGCCAATGTTTGTTGGTTATTAACTCAAGAGGTACCCCCTGCATTTATCCCAAGTAATACAGGTGGTCATCTGACTCAGATGTCAACTGCTACCACTGGTTTAGTTAGTGATAAAGTTATCCTTGTCTCAAAAACGGCTACGTGGTTGCCCTTGGGGGCAGTCGTATAGGTACCGTGTAATTAGTTTATAGAGCAATGTTCCACCCAAAAGGGAGCTGCTCTCTGCGACGAATTTCATCCGGAGGGATGCCGCCGGACGCCTGCTATGATGTTGGGACAGGTCGTATTAGTTTTGAAGATTGGATCAGTTGGCTTGGCGCCTGGTCTGATCATTCGGCCTTTGGCCTTGGTTAGTTCTTGGTGAACGTAGGTGCTAAGTAAGAGGAGGGTAGCCGCCTGTTAGGCACAGGGTCGGCCAGGCCCTAATCTTTTTTAGCTAAGTATAAGGGGGGTAGCTGTGTGTTTGGTACCAGTCGACCCTCTTCTATGGAGAGTAGCCGACTATATGTCCAGACAGCGTGCCCATATGGTGAGAAAATGGAGAGTAGCCGTCTGTAAAGGTACAGACGGCATGCCCCTCTGAAGATAGAGTGAAAAACTCAATGGAGAGTAGCCGACTGTAAAGGTACAGACGGCATGCCCCTCTGAAGGTAGAGTAAAATACTCAATGGAGAGTAGCCGACTGTAAAGGTATAGACGACATGCCCCTCTGAAGATAGAGTAAAAATACTCAATGGAGAGTAGCCGACTGTAAAGGTACAGACGGAATGCCCCTCTGAAGATAGAGTAAAATACTCAATGGAGAGTAGCCGACTGTAAAGGTACAGACGGCATGCCCCTCTTAAGTAAGAATAAAAATTAAACATGGAGAGTAGCCGACTATTTGTTAGTAGGCGTGCCCCTCTTAGTACAAAATTGAATAGAATGCAAACTTTTATTAAGTAGCTCTTGATTATTTACATCATTCAAAAGAAATATTTCTTAAGATTATCAACATTCCAAGATCGAGGCAACGGTCGTCCGTCTGGTGTTTCCAGCCGGTAGGTACTGTCCCTGACCTCTTCACAGATTCGGTAGGGTCCTTCCCAGTTGGGAGTTAGTTTGCCAGACTCATTAGCCCTACCAACTGCTTCCATTTTTCTAAGTACAAAGTCCCCCACTCTGAGTGGACGCCTGTGTACTTTTTTGTTGTATGATCTAGTCATTCTCAGGCGGTAAATTTCATGGCGCAAGACAGCATTGCCTCTCCTTTCAGGAAGTGAATCTAATGCCAGGCGCATGGCTTCCCAGTTTGCCTCTTCGTCATATAGCATTACTCGAAGAGTCGGCTCGTAGTGTTCTATTGGAAGAACAGCTTCCGCACCATAAGTTAGGAGGAATGGAGTTTCTCCAGTCGCCCCTTTTTCAGTCGTCCTAATGGCCCAGAGAACATGTGGTAATTCATCCGCCCATAGGCCGCCTGCTCGTTCAATCTTTTTCTTGAGACCGTCTGAGATGATTTTATTAAAGGCTTCTACCTGGCCGTTTGCTTGTGGACGGCCGACAGATGCAAAGTAGTGTGCAATTCCTTGGTCACCCAACCAGCTTTTGAGAACAGGCGTCTCAAATTGGGGACCATTATCAAAATCCATAGACATGGGAACCCCGAACCGAGTGATGATATTTTTCCAAATGAATGAAATTACATCCTTCGTCTTGATTCCCTTTACAGCCTCCGCCTCTACCCATTTAGTGAAGTAGTCGACGGCAACAAGTATGCACCTCCTTCCGCCTGTAGCAGGCGTATATGGACCCAGAATGTCCATGCCCCACTTGGCAAACGGTAGTGGGCTATGAATGGTAGTGAGGTCAGTAGCCGGACGGTGAATTAGCTTGCCAAACCTTTGGCACTTGTCACATTTTTTCACCATCTCCATTGCATCTGCTTCTAAAGTAGGCCAAAAGTAGCCCTGCCGCCTTGCCCGTTGAGCAAGCGTCCTACCGCCTATATGGGAAGCACAGTAACCAGAGTGAAGATCGCCTAGTATCTCTCGTCCCTTTTCTGGAGTAACACACTTTAAGAAGGGTTGAAGGTACCCCCTTTTGTGAAGTTCTCCCTTTATTATTTCAAAACAGGTTGCTCGTTTTTTCAGTGCTGCCGCCTGTTGATGATCATCCGGCAGGGTACCGTTTGTCAGATATGCCCTGATTGGATCCATCCAGGTTGAGCTTCTGTCTAGGATTCCAATAGGGTCTTCCTCGATGCTTCTCTTCTCTATTACTTCCCAAAAAACAGTTCGAGGAGTATCAGAGGAGGCGGATGATGCTAATTTTGCCAGTGCATCTGCCTGGTTGTTTTCTGATCTCGGCACCTGGATCAGATGGAAATCCTCAAGGGAGCCGACTGCTTGTCGGACCGCCTGTAAATACTTGATCATGGCCGGATGGGTTGCTTCATATTCGCCACTGTACTGACTCACTATCAATTGTGAATCGGAACAGGCGTCTATTTTTCTTGCCCCTGCCGCCTTGCACATGCGGATTCCGGCTAGTAAAGCTTCATATTCTGCCTCATTGTTTGAGGCCTGAAAACTGAAGCGTAGAGCATACTCGTACCTGTCGCCCTCCGGCGACTGACATATGACGCCTGCTCCACAACCATTTGAAGTAGAGCTTCCGTCCACATATACCTTCCAGACTTGGTCTGGAACTTGAGAGTCAGGGGGACGAGTCATCTCAACAATAAAGTCAGCAAAGGCTTGCTCCTTCACTGCTTTTCTAGGCTCGAAAGTAACTTCGAGGCTCTGAATTTCTATGACCCATTTGATCATTCGGCCTGACGACTCCATGATGGTCAGTGGCCGCTTGATAGGTTGGTCTGTATACACGACGACTGCATGTGCCAAAAAGTAGGGCTTCAATTTTTTAACAGCCATGAAGAGTGCAAGACCAAATTTCTCCACTAAGGGATACCTCAACTCGGCATTTTTCAGTACGTGACTGACAAAGTAGACCGGGAGCTGACAGCCGTCTCTTTCAGCAAGGAGAACAGCACTTAACGCATGATCAGAGACGGCCAGGTACATGTAGAGTACTTCTTTGGGCAAAGGGCTGACCAGCCTCGGCAAGGAATGCAAGTGAACTTTCAATTTATGGAAGGCGGCCTCAGCATCCGGCCCCCATTCAAACCTTGCCTTTTTCTTAATTGCCTGGAAAAAGTATAGGCATTTGTCGCCTGATCGGCTTAGAAATCTTCCCAAGGCCGCCAGACAACCTGTTAACTTCTGAACCTCTCGGATGGTACGAGACGACTACATGTCAATGACCGCCTGCACCTTCTCAGGGTTCGCCTCTATTCCTCTCTGATTGATAAGGAATCCGAGAAATTTCCCAAACTCAACTCCAAAGACACATTTCTTGGGATTAAGCATGACATGGTGCCGCCTGAGTGTGGCGAAAGTTTCTCGGAGGTCTGACAGATGATCTTTCTGAAGTTTAGTTTTAACAATCATATCATCAATGTATGCCTCGACGTTTCTCCCAATCTGATCAAAGAACACAGTGTTTATCATTCGCTGGAAGGTAGCCGGGGCATTCTTAAGACCAAACGGCATGACCGTGTAACAGTATAACCCCTGATCAGTGACGAAGGCCGTCTTCTCCTGATCTTTCTTCCATAAAGGAATTTGATGGAAACCAGAGTAGGCGTCCATAAAGCTCATCAAAGCATGGCCGGCTGTTGAGTCGACCAGATTATCAATTTTAGGCAGAGGATAACTGTCTTTGGGGCACGCCTTGTTTAAGTCTGTGTAGTCTACACACATTCGCCAGGTGCCATTCGGCTTTTTAACAAGCACCACATTTGCAACCCAGTCTGGGAAGTAACATTGTCGAATGAACCCTGCTTCAAGTAATTTTTTAACTTCGGCGGCTGCCGCCTGACTTCTTTCTTCGCCATGGTTCCGCTTCTTCTGCCATACCGGCTTCTTTTTCGGATCCACGGCCAGTTTATGTACCGCCAGATCAGGACTAATGCCTGGCATTTCATGGACTTCGAATGCAAAGATGTCCTTTTATTCTTTCAATAGTTTATGAAAGTCGTCACCAAGGTCTTTCAGAGCAGTCGTCCCAACTTTGACTGTTCGATCAGGACGTGAGTCGTCTAAGATCAGGTCCGTATGCTCACCAGCCGGCTGAGGGCGGAACTCATCCGACTGCTCCTCTGCCAATGATTGCTATTTTCTTTCTTTTCTTGCGGCCCATGTCTGGGACGCCTTTCTCTTCTTGCCGCCTGCTTCTTGAACAGGCGCACTCTCCTTGACATTGTCAAGGTCTGTTTTTTCACCACTTGACCCAGTGGCCATAACAGTGGGCTTGACATCCGAGAGATAGCACTCTCGGGCCATCCTCTGATCTCCCCTTAGGGAGCCGACTGTTCCATTATCCCTCTCAAACTTGAGCAACATAAGAGATGGGATTATAACAGCCTTGGAATTATTCAGGGTTGGTCGTCCCAGAATCATGTTGTAGGCCGAGAGTTCTTCTACTACCAGGAATCGGACTACCATGTGTCGTCCTTCCCCTTTTTCGCCCAGACGGATGGGTAAATCCACTCTTCCCACTGGGTGGACGACTCCTCCTCCAAACCCTACTAACGGGTGGGAGGCCGGATGTATGCAATCAGTCTGATATTTTAGTTTCGACAGACATTTGCTACTGATGAGATCTGAGGAGCTTCCGGTATCTATGAGGATTCGGCCAACTCTCTGGTTGGCCACTTTACATTCAATAACGATAGGGTCGTCATGCGGCCCTCTTACCCCTCCTAGATCTTCTTCAGTGATGACAATCTCAGGAAATGAATATTTGGAGGGCCGTTCTTGGTGAATGGAATTTACATCTAACCGTCTGATGTTGTCTTTGTGCCCCTAATAGTGGGGTCGCCTCCTGAGAAGCCGCCTGCAATGGTGTAGACGACTGCATCATCTGTATCGGAGCTGTCGGCTTGTTGATTCTTTTTGGCCGACTGCTTTTTTGAGGAAGTGTTCCCCGTAGATTTCTTGACATAAGTGTCAAGATCACCTTGCTCAGCCAGGCGGTCCAGATACCGCATGAGACTGATGCAATCATTGGTGTGATGACCAACATCATCATGATAAGCACATAATTTTTCTTGGTTCCGGTTGTTTGCAGAACCCTTCATGGGGACCGGCTTCTCAATTGAGATCTGTCCCTTGATTTCTTTTAGGATAAATTGGTTATCCTTGTTAAACGCATACTTTGGGGAGTATGGTTTGAATTCTTTTTTCTTTTTCTGGGCCGGCTGTTTAGAGGAATCAGCCGCCCAGACCTCTTTTCTCTTCTCATCTTTGTTTGACGACTATTTCTGTCGTCCTTCTCTTTTGTCGAACCTTTTCCCGTCCGACTGTTTTACCGTACAAAGATCAGTCGCCTGTATATAGGCTTCCGCTTCAATCAAGGCCTCTTGAAGAGTCGCCACCCTCTTTCGGACCAAGTCAAATTTGAAGGTCGACCCGTCCTTGAGACCTCTGAAAAAGTCAGTATAGGCTACCTCATCCGGTAACCCTTGAATCTGTATTCTCATCAGGTTAAAACGCCTGATGTAAGAACGAAGCCCCTCCTTCTCGCCCTGCTGAATTGTTCCTAAATCAAGGGTCGTCTTCTTTGCAGGGATGTTCATGGCGAAGTTGGAGGTGAATAAGTAAGCAAGCGTCCTGAAGTTATTTACACAAACAGTCGGCAGGTTGTCGAACCATTGTTGTGCGATTCCTTTGAGAGTCGCTCTTGCACCAGGTGGGATCATCCAACCCTTGAAGGTACATCAGGTTGGTGAAGGCCATAAGATGGTCTTATAGGTTAGTAGTGTCGTCATAGGCGCCTACTAATACATTTTTCACTTTGGCCGGCTGAGCGGCTTTAGTAATTTCCTTGGAGAAGGCCGACGGCTGTTCACCAAGTCTAAGCAACCGTAGCTGCCAGTCCATAGGTTGGACGTTTTTTGCTGCATGTCCATCCAAACGGAGGTGGCTGCAAAAAATACTGTTGTTGCGGTACAAACGGTAAGTTTGGTACCGCCTGGTCGCTATGAAAGCCGGACTGACGGGAGGTGCCGCCTGACTGACTCTCATGATTCGACTGCGTATGCCTCATTGAGGTATGTCGCAGACTGTCTTGGAAGTTTGAAGTAGAGGCCGACTCTGACAATCGGTCACTCTTCTTCTGCTCTAGCAGTAGCCGAGCGTCTGTGTATGATTTCCTCGACCCGTCTGCCTGAACATGACGAACAGGTTTCCTATTTCCTGGAGTAGGAAAACGGTATTTTGTGAAATCAAGGGCAGTCGGCTCCCGCTTCCTAGATTTAGGATGAGGAGTCGCCTCTTGCCCTTGAACTGGCTTCCTCTTCAGTGAAGTGGAAGGTTTCTTAGCCGACTGGTCCTTGTCCAGAGCAAGCGACTTCTTGTTGACCAACTCTTGAATTTCGCCCTTGAAGTCCCTCATGAAGGTGATGAGTTCGTTCCTTGTGATGGGAGCAGACCCATCAGTCGGTTGTTGCCGAACAGGCGGTGCGCCTGCTGGCTCGCTTCCTGTATGAAGATGTTCCCGTTCCCTCCTTTCGGTATGACGGGTAAGTCGGGCCCTTATGGTCCCGTCTGAAGCTGTGTGAGCTTCAACTTCAAATTCACTCTCAGTATCGTGGTCCGACTGCACTTGAGGGTCGTCTAGGGGACGCCTCTCTTCAGGAGTCGGTACAGACTTGGATGCCATCTCAGAAGTACTCTCCCCACAGACAGCGCCAAATGTTTCGGGATTTTCTGATGTCCTGCGGGAGAGTTACAATTCCGAGACTGGAACCGGACGCCTGTACCTGCAAAACAACGGAGACTCCTGGTGGTGGGAGCTCCGCCTCCGACGGTCAAGTTAGTACTTGATTAAGGAGTAATTAATGCGGAAATTAAAGTGATTGGGTCTCTCTAGGTGAGAGTGTTTAATGTAGGTAATCTGCTTTGTTAGCGTGATCAGCCTGTTATCTCTGTGTGATCTCTGTAATCCCTCCTTAATGAGGATTAAGGGAGGTATTTATAACCTTGGGAAACGTGCCAATCCTAGGTTTAGGTTAACCTAGGGCTGATTGGGCTTCCCTCGGAAGTTGGGCCTGGGTGGCCGGTTATCCCAGGTGTCATGGGAAGGACACATGTCGTGTCGTAATTGGTCCAAGGTGGACGGATCATTGCTTGACACGTGGCAGGCTCCTATTGGCCCATGTGACGGACACATGGCGGAACCTGATTGGTCCACTTGTCAGATGGTGATCGGTAGGAGCAAAATCCCCTAATCATGTAGTTTTTTGTTTAGTTTTGTAGCTTATCTTAAAAGTATATCTCTTGAACAATTGTTGGATGATAGGTAATTTACATCCATTACCAAAATGTATTTCATATAGATTGATATCTCCTTTCATAAAAAATTCACAAGGTTTTCTTTCGGAGTTTGTTGTAAAACGATTCCACAACTCTTGGATGTTCATCAAGGTACGTATTGACTTAAATTCTCATTATTACGATCATATTGCAATACTTTGAATGTGTTGTCAAGTATATGTATTGACTTAAATTTTCACAATTACAATCATATTGTAATGTAATCATTATCTTGTCAAGTTGATACTAAACTTCATACTGAACATTTTGAACTTTTCAAAATTTTTACTTCTATGCTTCAACTAAGCATAAATAGTAATCATATCACAAATGAAGTTTCATTGTCCGTCTCTAGCCTTTGAACCTTTGGTTTTCTTACATGGATATGTATTCGACCTTGAGTTCACATCATCATTTCTTTAAATGGTGACTTTTCAAATTAGAATGATAATTACATATATCAATGGATTCATAATCTAATGATACCGAAAGTCCATCCCTTTGGATCTTTTGCATGAAATGTTCATGTTTGTTCGAATTATTTGAAATTTTAGAGACAATTCATATATAAAAATGGTTTAATTATTTATATCATATAGAACTTTGAACCTATTTAGCAATCTCAAAATAGATTATGAATCAATGAAGCATAGAATAACATTTATTCCACGTTTTTGAATCTTCGATGGTTAGTCATTACTAATATTGAATGGTGTTTTGATAATGGCAAGAATGAATAACATTTGTTTAATTCTAGCTAATAACAAGGTAAGGTGAAATATAGGTTCTACTTGTAAAGTTGCAACTTTTGCTTCCAGACTCGTAGATTGTACTTGTGAAGTAGCACCATTTGCTTCCAAACTTGTAGATTTATTTCTCCTTTAGCCATACTTCTTCATTTAGTTCAACCTCATTCTCAATGAGAGAGAGCTAAATAAGACATCATATGTCCAAGAAGTAGCAATGTGCTAAATAAATTTCTATAATATACTTCTTAAATTGGAACATTTCCGTTCTTTTACCTTCCAACTATATGAGGTAGTTTCTAATAAATTTGAATTGGTCCATTTAATTGAAACATTTGTTTTTCATATCAACTCATAGCATGTAAGTAGTCTAGGTTTGAGAAGTAGCAACTTGTTTGCATTTCTTGGGCTATAACTTCTTAATGTAATCCTCAACTATTCCTAAACCTTTCCATTTGAGCCACTTAGAACATTTCTCTTAGGTTCAAAATTATGTTTTTCTTAACTTCTTAAAGCACTTTTCATGATTTTGCTAACTCTATTCAATCATTATTCATATTTGAGTTAATCAACTATTTAACTCTTATATAAAGTGGATGAAGAATAGTACCATTTAATCAACTTTTGATCATAGAGATTTCCAATCACTTTCTTATATTCAATCATATTGAAGATAAGAGATTTTATTGGACTTCTATACTTACCTTTTATAGGGTTTGTACCTCCCACCTCATTATATCACTTGAAACACTTTTCAAAATGAAGATGTGTTGGCATTTTACTCAAACATTTTGAATAAAACTGACCTTAGATATGTGACATGGATTTCTAAAACTTGCCTTTTAGAACCATCTTAGAAAAATTTGGAGTATAGGTTTATGGATTATCTTTTAACCTTTTGAGAACGTTTCGCAAATTTATTTTCAATCGTGGAGATTATATATAAAATAAAATTAGAACGACATGTTACTTATAAGTAAATGCAAAATTCAATTATGTTTAATAAAAAATTTAAAGTACCATAAACGATATAAGATTGGTAACATTAAAGAATTTATTCAATATTATTTGATCCCAATTGAATAAATGATTCCAAGATCCTTTATTTGTGCAATAATTGACCGGACTGAGGCCCTACCATCAAGTATTACATTTTCAAGGTGAGTAAACTCTTTACTGATTACAACTCTTTGTAATTCTTGGTTGAATAATTAATCATCACATGTTTAATTATTACCCTTAGCTTCAAGGTTCTAAACCCTTTAGGTAACCTTGTTGAGTATAACCAATCAAAAGCGTAGAACGTGATCTACCCCCACTCCCCAAAGGTATAATATGACACCCAGCTGAGGTATGACCCATCATAAATATCAAAGGTGTCATCGGGTTTTTAATTGAAAAGGCGACCTCAATATTACCAGAACCTAGATTTATTATGCTGTGATTGTTTAGTGAACTCTAGCGCATCATCACAAAAAATCAATACAATATGACATGCATAATAAACTGAATGCATAAATAAGACATAGCATGGCCCATAATCCTAAGAAAACTAATAAAATAAATGCTCCCACTTGAATCATCATGGATCTCATCCACCTTGCTCCTTTGGGCCTTCACTTCATGGGCTTCTTGGATTAACTGCAACCTGTAATTTTACTTTATTCTATCTACTTCTTAAATAAAATGAAATAAAATTACAAAATTACTTTATCGGTACGTAGACCGTACTAAGATTACAAAAATATATCATGATGCGCATATCGTATTTAGTAATCTACTGGGCCATACTAGTCATTATACAGCAATGAATAACATCATATATTATAAAATTTCCACATAATAAATCACTCATCATGCTTTCCTAAACTACAACATCGAATGTTCACAATTAAGGAAACATGGCACCAAAATATCTCATAATTTAATTAATGAAATTAGATAACATCATATATTATTGATGACCTCAATAAAATATCGTATATTTAAAATTAGTCATGAGATAGAAACAAATCTTATTTTAATCTTAAAAGATAAATCATAATTATCCTCAAAGATTATCCCAACAATGTTAGGAAATTCTATCCTAATTACTAGCCAATCAAAAAATTTTAAATCAATTATATCCATAATAATCATGGGATAATTACATTATTTAAATCAATCTTTATCTTATTGGAATATGCTAAAAATATTCTAACAAATCCTATCCAAAATTAACCACTTTAATTGAGGATAATTATCAAAATCAACTTTTGACATTTAATAATATCCCCAAAATAAAATAAGATTTTATTTTGAAAATATCTTTAAAACAAATTAATTTTAATAAAAAACATTTTTTATTTAAAATTCTGCTGCCACGTCAGTCAGGGGAGAACCCCAACCAACGCAGCAACAGGAACCAGCAACCGCACCTAGGAATAACCCAACCATGGCTCCAACAACCTGACCGGAAAGAACGCTTGAGATCGACAGCCCGAGAAAACCACCTGAACAGAATCGGTTCCCTCTGCTCAGCCTGAAAGGAATGGTGTCCTTCGAACAAGTGTATTATTCTGATAGCGGGTTTAGAATTATTAGAAAGCTAATATATTCAGTAAGGTCAAGTGATCGGAATGCCTGGGTGGAGGCCGCTTCCGATCAATAATATTAATATAATTAATATTACAGCTTAATCTTGACTGAACCCTTCGGGTCACACCCAAGCAAAATATACGAACCAACTCGACGAATTAATTCGGAAGAAATTAATTCGTTGCCCGAGTGTTAAACATTTAGACGTCGGAAATTCGAGCTTGGAGCGTCGAAACCGAGCGTTTGAGAATCTCAAATGTCGAGCCACAATTTAGGATTTGGCGAGGCGGGAAAATGCATCAAGTAACAAGTAAAATCCTAGCCACGCGAAAGGCTAGGAATGCATGCCCAATAGGAGCATGCCACGTGGCAGCACGCATGGAAAAACGCCATGTGGCAGCACACGTGGCAGCCGCCACATTGGCAGCCACCTAGTGGAATCCACCTAGTGGCAGCGTGCCACGTGGCAGCGCCATGGTGGCGGCGCGCCACGGTGGCGACACATGTGGCAATGGCCGTGGACCTGGGTTGATGGGTCATGGACATAGGCCAAATTAAAATGGGCCAACCGAACCCAACTTGGGGCTCAAGGTTGGGTGACACATGGTTAGTTCACATTGCATGTGAAATGCCTTGGGGACCAAGTGAGAAAGTGGTCAACACCTAACCATGTGACACTTGTTACTTGTTCCTTTGGTTATTTAACTAAGGGTTGAATTCACCAATCTTTCCATGTGGGATCTTTTTGTGAAAGGTCCCACATTGAAAGATGAGTGAAATTCACAAGGCATACTTCCTTATAAATAGTCATGGAATGGCTTGAGAATTCTTTGCTTGAGTGGGAGTTAAAAAGAGCATTACATAATTTTAAGAAAACTCTTAAACTCATATAACACTCGGGTTTTGGTCGGACCTCGCTAACCCCCAGGTAGTAGACCTTAAAGTTATGTTCGCCTTTTTGTGGGTGGATACCGCCGGAGGCGCGACGCTTGACGTGCTCGTAGCTTTCAAGTAAGAGCCCCGGTTTTTGGGCGAAGCTCGCTTCGTGGGTAAGATTCGTTATCTTTTCTTTGTGATTATTTATTTATGCTTTATGATTTTAATTATTGCGAGTGGTTCCTCGGGTAGGGGTTTGTTTCCACGGTGAGTCGGACTCACCAAACCTCAACAGCGGTATCGGAGCCCCGCTCGTTTAATTTTATAATCGTGTTTTTCAAGGTTTATTTTGGCTTAATTTTCTGGTTTAAGTTGCTAATTAGATTAGTAGCTCGGTTTTATTTATTTCAATCCCGTTTTAATGACGATTTTGGCCCAGAACCCAGATTTTCGCCCAAGACTAGTGAATTTTGGGTGGAAAACGTGTTCTGGAAAGGTTTTCTCCCCATGGGAACTGTGATTTTAGCCAAATTCTGACAAGAGATGCCTTTTTTGAGGGGTTTTTTGTTTTTGACGAAAAATTTTAAGTCTTTTCTAACCTTGAAATTAATAGCATAAATAGTTGATTATATGGTTGATTATTTGCATTATTTTCTGCATTTTTATGTCCCCTTAAAGCACACTTACTTGGTAGTATTTGATGCTTAAAGGTTGATTTATTTTCACATAATTGCAAACTAATTGCTTTTTAGTGTGAAAGTTTTATTTTTGAGGCTTCCTAAGTGTTAAAGATTCAATCTTTATTTGTGATAAGTGATTGAAACTTTGAAAACCACTAAATTCCATGTTATTTTGTGTTAAACTTCGATTTTTGTGATATAAATTTTGTTATCTTCATGTTGGAAGATATAATTTTCAAGGATTCACAAAATATAGATGTTGGAATTTTCATTTGAACATTAAAGTTCATATTTTTCCAACTTCCCTTTACTTTGTCAAATTCTCAAGTTTAATTTAAATTGATTAAATTGAAAGTGAGAAATTGCCTCAATTTTATGTTGCACCAAGCTAAACCAATTTAGTTAAGAATGGTTCTTGGAATTATTTTTATTATTCACTTTGAAAATTTTATTAATTTAGACTTGTTTAAAATTTTATTTTGCTTTCTAAATTAGTTCTTAAATTAATTTAGAATTAATTATTGTTGTCTCGCGAAAAGGGATCAACTCCCGAGGCCGTGGCATGCAAAACGAGGCAATGCATCACCTTGGCGAGCCGGGCTGCATAGCAGCCCATATGTGGCTGCCAAGGTGGCAGCGCCGCCTTACTTGCGGCCACACGCGCGACAGTAGCCACGCACGGCAGCAGCAGCACGCGGCCTGCAACAGCCACGCGCGGCTGTGCCGTGGCAGCAGCCCGCGGCCGTGTGCCGTGGGCCGTGTGTTCGTGGTCTTGGCGTGTCTGTATGCTTGGTGCGGTGAGGTGTCTAGCCGTAGTAGGCTTGATGTTGCTATTTTTCCGTTTTATTTATTTTAATTAGTTTTGGTTATTTTAATTAAAATTTTGGGAGGCTAGGCCTCGGTTTTGAGCGGCATTGGCAAAATTTCATTTTGACAAGTTTGGGTGCTACCGACTTAATTAATTAGATTAATTAAGGAAATATGAATTTAGTGGGAGCTTCAATTATTAATGACGTAAATTATATAATCGGTTAAACAACTTTGACTAGTTTTAATTAGGCGTGTTAATCGGATTAACCACCTAGATTAGTTACTAGTGCGTGCGTTGTTTAAATGCATTTTATTTTGTTTTAATTTGTAAATTGCATGGGCCATTCACAAATAGTGAATGGATGAATGGAATATATATATTCTCTTTCACAGGTTTTATGAAATGGCAACTAGTGGGACCCGACTAGGACAGAAAATACGGACTACGTGCCGTTATGTATTTTTGTAAATCTAAATACGGTCTACGCACCGTTAAGTATTTTTTTACTTTAATATTTAGATCATTCCTAGTTGTAGACACTAGTTTTTTTTTGCATAGTTTTGTTAAGTCTTGAAGACGGCGTATTGGAAGACAAAGCGTTGAATTGAAAATGAAGACCTTTTGAAGATATGAAGATCTCAAGGGGTCATGCTAGTTGCCAATATGCATCTATAATTTCGCTTTATATTTTATGCTTATATATATGTGTGAATTATTCGTTAGATGCATGTTTAGGTTTTCTTGATGTTGCGATGATTAGTTAAGTTCACTTAAATCAACCAACATAGAAATCCTAGGTCCCTAATAATATTGAGTCAAACTTGCCTTTCCAAAACAACACTTACTAACCGAACGAGAGTGATGGTAGGCTACGCCAAAGCGAGGTGCCATCACTTCTCCAAGGGGCATAAGGCACACCGGGTGTGCACATTGGTTTTGGTTTAACTCATCGGTATGAGTGAGGAGTCCTCACATACCGTGGCAAAAGAGATACATCGTCAAAGATGCATTAGATGCGACGATTGTCTAACCAAGAGTGGTTTAGAGCCATTAGCAAGGCAATGTTACCCTAGAAGATTGAGTGTTTAAGACAAGCCAAAGCATGCTTAACCACTCTTTGTTTCTTCGGATCTTGGAATCGCCTTATTTTCGCCGAATAGGGACAATTATTATGCGTAAATAAGACGTTTAATAAGATTTAAGTTTGCATGAATGCTATTAAATTTCAAACTTATTATGTTCTTGATAAATGGTTATACTTAGCACTTATATTTATAGTATTCTAAATCAAATAATATTGTTTCCATGTTTGGTAAAGGAAATCCTTGAGAATAGTTCTCAAAGAAAGGAAAAGCATTTCTAAAATACAATTCTCATGAATGACTTTTATAATTAAGTCCGAAAGGACGGTTAGACATCATGTATTCAAAATACTAGGTAGTTTTGATAAAACATGAGGTATTGAGTTACAAACTCAAGATTGTCAATGTTTGACAACCAACGTATCTTTTTGCATCACAATTGAGTAGGACTCATTGATGTAGTAATTCGAGTAAGAATTAATGGAAAAGATTAAACTTTGTTTAAACGGCGCACTAGGTGCTTGATTATGCCTAACAAAGTATAAGAGTGAAGGTACTTAAAGAAATGATTCTTAAAGTAAGATTATGAGATATTGTATGATAAGAAATATAGGAAAGAAGGAACGAAGAAAAGGAATTAGATTTCATTTCAACTCATGAGTTCATGTTATTGTAGTTAACTTAGCAATTCGTTATCTTTACAAGTATCGGATGCTGCTTGAGTGTTCCACTACGTGAGTGACCTCAAACTATTGAAGTTAAGCTAAGTTATCGACTTACAAGCTTAGAATGAAGCAAGAAGAGCTACATCAGTTCTAAGGTCGTATGTTTTGTTTAAAGACCTTTTAAGACAAAGGCTGGAACAAGTAATGGTTATTATGTCCCATAATCACCAATTGATCCGTTTACACACGGAAAGACTCACATTCAAAATAATGAGCAATAGTTGCGAGATTTATTTGAATGGCATGGTTATCCAAGCATTGGGCCAAGAATGCCTGATTATAAACAAACATTTCTCTAACATGATAAACTCACTAAGTTCAAGTCATGGGCTTGATTTGCGTTCCAAACATCTTTAGCAATGTCACATCGACAAGAACGTACTCAAGGCTCTATTAGATAGGCTCTTGATAGTTGCTTGAATTGGAATCGTTCTAAAAGAAGAAAGTCTTACTTGTTGAAACCGACAAAGCAGAGAGCTATTGTTCTTGGTATAGACAATTGACTCCGAAGGCTAAAGAGGATTCAATTACTTCAACGTTTCACAAAGAATTTGAAAGGATATGGCTATATTCATCAAATGTGAACAAACTTGACTTGAGTAGCTCAAGAGTTCAGTGAAGTACAGAATCGACTTGGCAAGATATCAAAACGTCTAGATTAGATCGAGTGATGTTTGCTTGAGCCAAGCGTGACTATCTCAAAGTTATGAATGGAAATTTTCATAAATAACTCCACAAAGAACATGGTGTGTCTTCACGGAGACCTCGGTGTCATTTGAAAATGACTCAAACGATGATGGTTCACAACCCTTCCTATAAAGTTCTTAAAGATTTGCACAAATGACTAATGTTACACTAAACAATGTGTCGAAGCTAAGAAAGGACGCAATATTCAGTTATGGATAGAAATAACTTCTAAAAGTCTTTTTAAGTATATGTCTAAGGCTCTTAGTCTCAGTGGGAGTTCACTAGCTCAGTGGGAGCAAAGTGGCTCAGTGGGAGCTAGGTGACTCAGTGGGAGCTGAATGGCTGAATAAAGACTAAGATAGCTCAAGTAGGACATAAATTGTTTGTTGCTCTAAGTAGTGTCTTTCTGGAAAGTAACACGTTTCCAAAACGACAAGTGGGAGGAAAATGAACTCGATGACCATCGATCTTAGCAACAAACTAGAACTGAGAATCTCGGAAGACCTTAAGGGACTTCGTGATAATGCTTGATCAAGAATACTCAAAAGGACTTTACAAGTACCTTAAAAGAGAATTCATTACTCACAAAACATTAAAGATGTTGGAGTAAGATCAACATAATAAAAGGTCTTTGAAAGCGCCTTAAAACTCAGTGTTTGATGCCCCGTATAGGTATAGAATTCATCAAAGGCTTGGATTGAATCCTATAAATTTTCTATTAAGTTAGAAACAAACCTAAGACTTACAAGCATACTATTTACTAATAGATAGTAAAGGGATAATGTCTTGTAAGATAGCTACAACAAATCCAAATTCCAAATAATGGTTAAAGACCATGAAAATCCGAAATAGACTCCATGTTTGAAAATCATGTTTGAAACTTGATTAATTTACATGAAAGGTGAAAGACCCATCGATTGCAAATAAGTTTTCAAGAAGAAAACTAACAAATGTGGAAATGTATATGCATACATAGCTATATTGGTTGTAAAGGATATAATTAATTTCAAGGAGTTGATTTTAATAAAATCCCATTCACCATCGGAATGCTCAAGTCTTTTCGTGATTGATCTAGCAAAATTACGCATATGAAATATGGCAAATTAGATACCAAAACCGCCTTCCCAAAATGGAATTTTGGAAGTGACTATGGAATAGTCTAAGGGTTTTGAAAATCTAAATAATGCTAGATTTGAAAGCAAGCACATGGAATCCGTCATGGGATTAAAGGATGCATTGCATGAAAGAATTGGAACGTGTTTTCTCATAAAGTTAATAATAGGATTGACTTATGGAGAAACATAAAAAAAATTCTGATGAACAAGAAGTTTAGTGGGAGCAAAAGTAATGGTCCAACAAGAAGTTTACGACCTCTATTGTGAAATAACCATCAAATGCTAAATGTTTAGATTTGAAAGTATTTTGGACAATGGACCGAGCTAAAGACGATACTTAATACATGTTAGGAATTAAGTTCTATGGTATAAACTTAATTAAATGTTTAAATGAGTAAAAGAAATTACCATGTTAAACATGAAAGACTTTGAAAGGCTTTCGACCCATATGTATGAAGCTAAGTAAATGTTTGACCTATGTATAAGCTAGGCTAAGTACTAAGTCAAACGAGAAAGACTCTAGTAGGAGACTTTCAACCACATCATATAGCGAACAATTTGGCAAGACTCAGTGTAACTGTATGAACTAAATGTTACATGGATGGAATAAAATTGAGGTTAATTCTAGAATTAAATCCATCATGTAAAGCTATGATATGGATTCGTCAGATGACTTCAATGCTTAGAGCATGTGAAGTACATATATAATACCAATCGACATTAATCTAAGTATTAGATCATTAGATTATAGTCAAGAACATCCAAAGAACTTAGTTGGATGAGTTTTTGACGCATGGAAACAAATATAATTTGAGTTTTGATGTTGCAAGCACAAACCTTAACAAGGATTAGATCCTTAGCAAGGAAGCCATTTATAAGCACGAGGCAAGAAGTGTCGTGGCTTGAGAATGGTAACATGGATGTGCATCCATGTATAATGTGCGGGAATTTAAGGAAAATTTCCATGATCACAAGTGATTAGGGTATCCCAAATCGTTGTGAGTCGCTTGGAGTAAAACCCAAGCAAGGCATCATCGGGGAGTCTACTAAAATATATGTTGAGAATATTGTTGCCTTAAAGGCAATAATCAGATAGATGTTAAATGGAAAGGTTCGTTGTTGAACATTAATGATTGTAGGTTGTCAAGTAGAAGGTCTCAAATCATGAAAATGAGTGCGAGCCATTGCTTGGACAACAAATCCGGAATCACATGTAATCCATTAACACTCTCAAAATTTTATTATCTTATTATGGAAACAGTGGATAATGAAGATTCTAAGGTTTGCAAAGTAATTTTAACTAAACCTTTGCAATAAGTGAACGACAACATTCATAATTGCATGAAAGAAATCAAGCATATCAAATATGGGTGTAATTTCTATGAATGTTTTATGAAGAGTATTACTCTTTAAACATTTGGGAAAAACCATTTATCATAAGATGAAACATTGTGAAGTTTCATAGTGGAATAAAATATTTCTAAATATTCCACAAAACTATTTAATTGTGGTTTAGAATTAAATAATGAGTCCATTCGATTTTAATAAATATTCAAAATAGGGTATCAAGTCAATGTCTTGGATAAAGAAACACCTATTAAGTGAACATTGAATATTGTAATCGAAAATTATCCCTAATCAAGGTCATATTTTGTGGACGATTGATGACCATCAGAGATTAGTGTGTAGTATGATTTGTAGCACCGTTTCTTGTGCTATGAGGATATAAATCATTTGCACAGGTATTGGTTTAGAACCATATTGGATCGACCTATGAGGATACTTTAAGAGATTTAAAAATCGTCATAAGTATTTTCTCATTATTACTATCGGAACTTTTTTCCTTTGACCATGAGTAGTGGGAGATCTCTTATTTGAGTACTGGTCCGCTTTGGTATCCATCAAACGTCTGCCGTAACTGGGGATTATAAAGACAGATATCGGGCGGGTGAGTCCTCTTAGTAAGAGAAGCTACATTAAAAGACTGGAAATGTCCCCCTACTAACAATAGGGAACATGTCTTGTTGTTTACAAGGCCTCTCGAAGAGCGAGACTATGAAAAATGCATGGCCGTGCTCAGATGGATTTTAGAAATCATCTGCTTATTAACATTCAAACTCGGATTTCGAGAAACACTTCTGGACGTAACAGAGATGACTAGTAATCTTACTCTGTAGTTCATGAAGAGACATAGGATAAGGGCTATACACTAAATGCACACTTGTCTGGAAGGACAAGTGGAAGATTGAAAGGAATGGTGTCCTTTGAACAAGTGTATTATTCTGATAGCGGGTTCAGAATTATTAGAAAGCTAATATATTCAGTAAGGTCAAGTGATCGGAATGCCTGAGTGGAGGCTGCTTCCGATAAGTAATATTAATATAATTAATATTACAACTTAATCTTGACTGAACCCTTCGGGTCACACCCAAGAAAAATATACAAACCAACTCGACGAATTAATTCGAAAGAAATTAATTCGTCGCCCGAGTGTTAAACATTTAGACGTCGGAAATTCGAGCTTGGAGCGTCGAAACCGAGCGTCTGAGAATCTCAAATGTCGAGCAAAAATTTAGGATTTGGCGAGACGAGAAAATGCATCAAGTAACAAGTAAAATCCTAGCCACGCAAAAGGCTAGGAATGCATGCCCAATAGGAGCATGCCACGTGGCAGCACACATGGCAAAACGCCATGTGGCAGCACACGTGGCAGCCACCAAGTGGCAGCGCCATGGTGGCGGCGCGCCACGGTGGCGACACATGTGGCAATGGCCGTGGACCTGGGTTGATGGGTCATGGACACGGGCCAAAATAAAATGGGCCAACCGAACCCAACTTGGGGCTCAAGGTTGGGTGACACATGGTTAGTTCACATTGCATGTGAAATGCCTTGGGGACCAAGTGAGAAAGTGGTCCACACCTAACCATGTGACACTTGTTACTTGTTCCTTTGGTTATTTAACTAAGGGTTGAATTCACCAATCTTTCCATGTGGGATCTTTTTGTGAAAAGTCCCACATTGAAAGATGAGTGAAATTCACAAGGCATACTTCCTTATAAATAGTCATGGAATGGCTTGAGAATTCTTTGCTTGAGTGGGAGTTAAAAAGAGCATTCCACAATTTTGGGAAAACTCTTAAACTCATATAACACTCGGGTTTTGGTCGGACCTCGCTAACCCCCAGGTAGTAGACCTTAAAGTTGTGTTCGCCTTTTTGTGGGTGGATACCGTCGGAGGCTATTTATAAGGAAGTATAACCCCCAGGCACTTGCGTTGGAAGGAGCCTAGTGGCGCAACAGTTGCGCCCCTATTTCGCCGCCGTTTGCGCCCTCCCCACCCTTCTCTTCGACCATATGGGTAGCCGCCGTGGCCACCTGACAGTGGTTCGTCCACCCAGCCACGGCTGCCCCCTCCCTAAAAAATATATCTTTTTTTTATTGAGATTTTAATTTTATTGAACAACTTTTGCAAAATTAAATTAATTTGGTCTTTTGAATTAAAACACAACATTTATGCCTAATTCAATTTTGAAATCAAATTCATAATTTTTATTTCAATTTTATGGTTCTTCACAAAATTAATTTTAATTTAATTTAACTTTAAATTAAATTATTGATTATACAAAAAAAAATCATATTTTATGTATAAAACCAATTCAATTAAATTTTTGAAGCATAAAATATTCAAAAATCATCAAAATTAAGCACAAAAATCAAAATTTTTGGGCTTTATTTCAATCAAAATTTTCGAAAATTAGGGCTTAATTCGGATTTTTCTAGAATAAATTGAGCAATTAAATCATATTTAATCATATCTCAAAAATTAAATCTTCATTTAATATAAAGATTGAACTATAATTAATTATTCTCCCTTCTAATTGAATTAAAATTATGGACTATCAAAGAATTATAGTCAATATGCGTAAATGCAATAGGCTAACTGATACCACTGTAGGCGATTACAGGTACTAATTGCGGAAAAACATGAATCATATTCATAGAATACCTAATCCCAAGATTTAATGCATAACACATAATGAACATATAATCTTACCTTTAAAGCGTGATTCCACGTGCGATCGAGCAAGAACAAAGGGAGATAAAGAATCCCAAGTGTGATTCCTCTACTTGGTCCATGGGCACAAGTTAAACCTCCACTAATTCTAGTTAGTCGTGATTGAACGCTTCAATCAACCTTCAATGGAGAAGAGAGAAAAACTAACCAAGAACCACCACCTATGGGCACCGGTTGTACGGACGTGAGGGGAGAGGGAGAGCCGTGAGTGAGATGAGAGAAAAGGGAGTTTAAGGCTTTTGAAAACTGGTCGCCTTGTGTCACAATTTACTGTAAGTTAATTATGACTTACTGCAACCCTAGGCATGGATCTTATTTAATTTATAGATCATATCTCTAGATAAGAGTCCATGTTAAGCCCAAACTCCTTATCCTTAACACACTACTCTAGCCCAACACTCTACATGGTATGTCATAATCTTATGAGGCCCATTAATTGGCCTCTTACTTGTTTAACCCAATACCCTTATTGTGTCACCTCATAGGATTCATTCAATTGGGTTTTGGACTATTTAACTAGCACAAAGATCATTTGTCATATCTAGCAACAAACAATAATGACCCAAAAGAATGAACTTATTATCATCATAATAGTGATCCTTGATATATCTAGTAATTGCACTTATCGAAGACATAACTCCTTCACAAAGTACATTGAAAATTCAAGATATTAATTGATGTCTTTGTGTAAAACAAAGATAAAATAATATTTAATGCTGCAAAATGCACATGTTATCAATCCTTTGAAAAGAAAAAGTACCAATAACATGATTCATCTAGATTGATTCACATGGATTTTGAAAATTAGACTGAGAAAATAGAGAAACATTAATTACAAAACAGAAAATATAGGGATAATTTGGGATATTTGGTAAAAATTTACTTACTAAAAAAGGAAAGTAGGAATGTATTTTTGAAATACCCAAAAAGGAAAGCAGGAATATAAAAAAGGGACAAAGGGAGTAAACAATTAAATTAAAGGTAATGATATATGTAGTCCTTAATATGCTTTCTAAAATGAAATGAAGGTTAAATTCATAACAAAATTACGCGCAGATCGTTGTAATTGATGTTACTTTTTTCTCAATTGTTAACACCTAAAATTGTCTCCCCGAAACCAAACCCGATGATAACAATATTTCACCGCCGTTATTATTCGGGTTGAGTATTTGATCCCGAGAGTGAAAAACTTATATTCGATTAAACTCAGCTCATAAAATCAATCTTAATGTTTTGTCAAAGCATAGTCAAATTTATATTTTGGCCCAAACCTTTTTATTCATTTCATATTATTTAGCCCAAATAATAAATAATAAACCTAAACAACCCGAAATTATGAAACGCCACTCAAAAATGTTGTGCGTAATTAGGGTTAAAATGTATTTGGACGTAAAAATGGAAGTAGGGTCCACCGCGTCCCGGGAAACTGTGCCGCGCCACAGGAAATGTTGCCGCGCCACGACATATTTTCCCGTGCCACGGTGCATATGCCGTGACACAGGATTGTTCCGTGTTTTCTCCTAGTAATCCCTAAATGCGTTTTATCCTCTGTAGTCTGTTTTCTGTCCCGCGTCACACTAAATTTCTCCGTGTCACTGGATTCCTTGCCGTGTTGCGGCATTGTTTTTTAGGGTTCCGTGTGTTCCCTCTGCAAATTTTCCCTATAAATATCCCCTAATTTCGGTTGTTTGGGGCATCAATTAACACTCTCTTCTCTGTTCTCTGCTCTAGCCTAAACAATAACCTACCTTGTTCTCTTAAAATATATTCCTTAAGCACTCCAAAGAGTCTGTACTTTACCCGAGGTTCTGTCCTTAAACCAAGACGTGAAAGGTAGGATTGTTTGAGGGTTTGGCTCCAAATCAACTCTACTTAATTTAATTTTAATTATTCTTTTATATACTTCCTTGAAGTTACAAACTCGTTTATTGTTTTATAGTTGCAAGCAAGAAAAATGAAAATAAGGAATCATGTTTATTGCTAAATTGCTTCCAATAATAATGTTTATTCTATTATATTTATTGATCAACATACTGCATGTTTAAAGGGAATATGTAATTGAAAATCACACCTAATAAGATAGGGACGATCAATTTAGGTTCCTTTTTTAATCTTATTATTAATTAAAGTGATCACAATATTTTAGAATTATATGTTACATTAATATTCAACTAATTTATTATAATAATAGTTTGGAGCAAATTGAATCATTATTTTCATGCCTTTGAGATAGCAGGAAATACTTTTCACAAAAAGAATCGAGTAGAGGCCAATACGGGCAAATGTGACTCTATGACTCACTTTGTACCATCATCCCCGATCCTCCTTTTGTGGTTCCGAACCATATGGAGTTAGTAATATCATGGATTATGAATGAGGTGTAACCTTTACGGGGCAATCGTCGTTGCCTTTCATTGTCCCTTTATCGTGGTTGCCTTTTATGATCTGTGAACGGTTTACAAGTTCCTTATAAACTTGTTGGCGGCTCCTTACTTTCCTTATCATTGTTTGCATATGCATAAATGTTTTGACGTCACATTCAGGTCTGTCCCGTAGGAAAAATTGAATAACCTGATTACGGACGAAGGAAAAACAGAACTAGTCAAATTTCCTGACTGCCGCACCACAGCAAATCCTGCCGTGTCACGGTGTTGAGCACGGTTACGCGGTGTTCAGCACCGTGACACGGCACATTCTGCCGTGTCGTAGCAATCCTGAAATCTTTACAGTTACTTTATTTCTCTTCTTACAGTCATCTTCCTTCGGGTTTTCTGAAAAAAAACGTATGTATTCTACATACATCTTATCCCCGGGGGATTTAAGCTCTATCAACCCAAAACCTCTCATGGAAATAAGGGTTCATCCAAGTTATTAAATCCACCCAAACCATGGAGTCGAGTTTGATTTCACCACGAACTCGCGGAGCCGCCCGTTGGCATACACCCTCAAGGGAGGCTGCCTTGCTAATGCGTCCAAAATCTTAACCATGATACCATTTGACACCCAAAGGCTTGACCATATTTGAACATAGATCATCACCTTAAGTTGAGAACTTTTTTTGTATCATCGTGACTAAGTGCTACATGGTTATTTGGTGTTAACCCTACTTATGTTTGTTCGTTTTATTTTTTGGACTAACCTACGACCGAGGATTTTTATTTCCACATAGTAATTAGTGCAGACTTAATAATAATTAAAATCTAGAAAAATCACACAACAGGACCTGGAACTGTGCACCGTTCATGGTAGCTCTGCCGCGCAATGGTATGTAGTGCCGTGACACGGCGTTTTGTAATGTCTGACGGTATAAAATGTCTTGCCATGACAGTCAGCACCGTGACACGATGCCTAGAAAAAGTGTCCGGTCGTTTTATTTTTTGTTTTGGTGCGTACTTATGTGGTTCGTATGTCAGGTTTGATGTCATGTCTAGTTGTACAGTCATAACACTGATGTATGGCATTTATGCCACCATTTTAACCCTTTTTTACTACCGATTTCCCCTAGATTTGTCACTTGCTTATGCCTATTTTAACCCCTTTTATCTTGATTTTAGTCACTTTAGCCCCCTCTCGTATTTTTCCTCCCCTTTTTGTCTTTTCATCTAGTTTTTACCTCCTTTTTATGTGTTTTGACTGCTCCCAGCGCTTATGTGCGATTCACGAATTAATAGCTCGAGTGGAGATGCCAAAGGAGCTTGGCAAAGGAGTGGAGATGCCAGGATGGAGAGGGCGCGCTGTTTTGATGGGCCGCGGGCGCAGGCTTGTAAGCCGCGGGCGCGGACAGGAAAAGTCTGAAGCCAGCGGAAGAAAGTGGAGATGGCGAGCCGCGAACGCGGAGCATATGTGCCGCGGGCGCGGCAGAGAAGCCCCGCGGGCGCGGCACTTAGGCCCGCGGGCGCGGCTTTCTGGGTTTTACGTGGCTATTTACCCAGCTTGGAGAGGGTGCGGCTGCCTGTTCGGAGAGCCCTCTCCCTTGCCCTTTTTCTTCCTTTTGGTATAAGACTATAAATAGTCCCTTGCTTGATTTTCTTAGCATCCACTATTCCATTGGCCCCAAAAATCATTGGTAGAGAGAGAAGTTCATGGTTTCTAGAGAGAGAAAACACTAGTGTCCAAGATTCAATCTTTGTAACCAAATATTCAAGATTTCTTCTAGATTGTTGCTACTACTTTGATGATTTGGTAATCTTTAATCTTTATAATATCAATCTTTACTTTTGTTTCTCTAGTTTTTGATCTTCTTTGTTTTATTGCTCTTACTTGAGTTTATTTCCATAAATATTCAAGCTTTATTAGTTTCTTTGATTTTCCTTTCAAGTTAGAATCATGTTAGGTTGTGTTGGTATTGAATACATGCTTATGTTAGTTGTTATGGCCATTCCCTTCCTTCTAGCTTAGGTTTTTAGCTAGGGAAGGGGGTGAAAATCATGTGTATTTGAATATCTATTGATTATTGATTGGGACTTATTCTTGAGTTGATGATTTGAGCTATAATATGCTTGGACTTAGTGTGTGCACCTCTAATCCCAAGAATCTAGCCCTTGATTGAATGCATGAGAATGATTTAATCTAGGTGTGAATGATTTCGTCGACTTGCTTAAGTAGTTGCATGAGAATGAACTATTTTAGGTAGAGTTTATACTCCTAGAATCGGTTTCCTTTCGGTTTTTACTAGTACTCTTTGTTCATGATTGAATCCCCCTTTTCCTAGTGCTTTTGTCATTGTTATCTCTATAATCTTGTCCATTTATTTGCTTTTAAAAGTGTTTAATCTATTTCCCTTATTTCTAGTTTATTTTAGGCTCAATAGTAGTTAGTTTGTCCATAGAATTCTTCAACACAAATTCAAATACCACCTTTTGTTATTAGCAATTTCTCCTCGATTTCGTATTAATTGTGTTAAACCCCCGTTTCCTTGGGAATCGACCCTACCTTACCGCTATCTAAAGCAAAATTTGATAGAGCTAGGATAAGAGTTATAAATTGTAATTTTGATCTAGGATAATAAACTAACGACCTATTGTCCACCGATCAAACACGCGTCCACAAGCTCATTTAATCACTCACAAGTCATGTCGAGGTCACACACTTTGCCTTGAGCCGTGCACCATTTTGTTTATCACCGTAATTTAGGATGGTCTTGTGTTGTTTTTTCATTTTTTTAGGAGTAAGTCAGATGGTATCCTCCCATATATACTTTTATTTTCTAAAACAAAATTTTTGAAAAAAATTTATTTTTGGATAGGTCAAGGTTAAGTCATGTCATTTAAGGTGTGTTTGTTTCAATGTCACAACACTTGGTTAAGAAGCAGGGGTAGATTGTTATGGTTCAAGTCACTACTTCAACAACCTCTTATACCTAAGAGGCGTTCAAGAAAACCACCACAATCATCTCCGCAAAATCCGTCTCCAGTTTACTTTCAACCAATGGCTTCTAAGGAGGATATTGAAAACATTAACAAGTCCATCGAGACACTGTCTACTATGATGCAAGCGCTTACTACCAAAGTCACTACAATAGAGTAAAAAAATGTCACTATGGCTGCAATGGATAAGATCAAAGAGCAAATGAGTAAGATCTCTGAAGAATTCACCAATGTGGAGCAACCTACCACCTCTTTGTCCATAAGGGACAAGATTCCTAAGAAGTTTTCCACTGCTGACATTCCCAAGTTTAAGCCTACTGATAACCCGATGTTCCACTTAAAGGCCTTTTCTGCAACCATGGCTCTTAAGGGATTAGATGTTGCACTCTTCCCTACTGTGTTCCCTCTTTCCTTGGAGCATGCCTGCCAATAGTGGTTCTACTCTTTAGAATCCAAGCATATATGTTGCGACTTGAAGGATGTTAATGAAATCTTCATGAACCTTTATTAATGTAACATTCGAGCTAAGACTTCTGAACTTGAACTCTCCATTCTCAAACAGAAGGAGAATGAAGGCTTCACTACCTATTTGAGAAGGTGGAGATAAACAATTGCACTCTTGGTGGATCCTCCCAAAGAGAAGGAGATGGTTCGCCTCTTTATTCAAATCTGACTCATAAGTACATGCAACATTTGAAGTTTCTGCCTTTGAACACCTTTGATGCTGTATATGATATTGGGATCAATATTGAGGATGAATCGATGAAGATTGCTGGTAGCAACAATAACAACAACACTTTGAAAAACAAGAAGAATGACAGTCCTTCTTTATCTTCCAAGCCCAACAAGGCTACCAACAACGTTAACCTCAATGATGTGTTGACTCTTAGTGCTCCTACTTAGATATTCCAAAGGCAAAAGAGGGTTTACACGCCTTTGGGAATGAGCTATGACGATGCTTTTGATTGTCTTCACAGTCAAGGACTGGTTATGCCTATTGGACCCTTTCCAAAACCTCGACCAGATAATAGGATTTCTAGCTATGAACCCAATGCTCATTACAAGTTTCATCAAGGCAAAGGTCATACTACTGAGAAATGTAAGAGGCTGAAGGATGCGATTCAAGACTTGGTTGATGCTAATCAGCTTCCTGACCCTCCAAGGGGCAAGAAGCCTAATATTCAAACAGGAGATGAAATCTCCTTTCACCTGTCACTAATTATCAAGTCTTTGGATGAACCTCCACCAAAGTTGTTTTTGTTTCTAGTTATGAAGAAGTGAATGGAATTTGGGATAGTGATGATGAAGACGTCTATCTCAAAGATATAGCATGTTTGTTTCTTGGCACTATTGAAGATGTTTGAGGGGACCTCGAGGTTAAGTTTGCCACCAGGAATGGGAGGTTGCAACAACCTAGTCCACCTCTACCTCCACCGTAAGCACAACCAATAGTTAATCCCATCGACACTGTGAGCAACAATGTGATCAAGCAACTACAAAAGACTAAGGTGGAAATGAATATTTGGAAGCTTTTGGCTACCTCCCACGATCATCGAAAGGATGTGATGAATGCTCTAGTGAAGATAGGAGTTGATAATGACATGACTCCTCAAGGGCTAGTCAGCTTTCTCACTACTGAATTACCAAGTACCAATAATCTGATTTCCTTTTCTAATATGGATATGCCCTCTAAAAGGGAACAACATAACAAGGCCTTACACCTTACTATGATGTGTAGGCAGATGAATGTTCCCATGAGCCTAGTTGATAATGGCTCAACAATCAATGTATGCCCACTATGCACTGCAAAGAAGTTGGGCATAAAAAATGAACAATTGATCCCCTCCACTCAAGGGATTCGGGCTTATGATAATACTCACTGTCTAGCCGTGGGTACTATCATGTTAAACATAACTACTGGAGCCATTAAACGTCGCACCAAGTTGTAGGTGGTGGACATTAAGGCTTCTTTTAATCTGTTGTTAGGTCGTCCTTGGCTTCATGAGCTAAAGGAAATCCCGTCATCGCTGCACCAAAAAGTAAATGCCATAGTTCTAGGGATTCCAATCACCATTGATGCCTCTCCCATGCGTATTCAAGTTATCGACATTCCCATTGTCCATGTCAAACATGATGAGGAAGATGAGGTTCTCTGGGGTTTTCGCTAGACAATGTTCTTATGATTGAAGAAGAGGAGAAGTGTCACCTCGATTTTAATCCCTGTTCAAATACCAACATCAACGCAATCATGAAGACGTAAGGGCATTTTGCTGGAATGACCCTTGGACTTAAGAAAAAGATGGCTGAACTCTGGGGTCACCTTGGTGCACCCAAGAAAGATACCTTTGGCTTAGCTTGGGGTTCAAACCAACAAAGGAAGATATGAAAAAAGATCATTCGAAGATGAAAGCTCACAAAAATGCTCAAACCAGGAAGACAGAAATGGCCATAGATTCTTATCCCTTCACTCTTAATGGCCTATACGTCAAAGAGGGGGAAAAACTCCCATGCTATGAATTCCCCAAGCCTTTCGTCCATAATGGAAAGCGTGAGCCATGTTTCGAGATGTTCCTGGATTGTGATTTCATCGACGAAGGCGATGAGTTCTCAACAGTTGATAAATATGTTAGTCCAAGCTCTGATGATATGAATATTAATCTCCTTTTTGGGCTGGAAAAGAATGAACCCAAGCCTATCAGCAATGACAATTCTGAGCTCATTCAAGCTGTCATATTAAGCAAAGATTTCGACCCCTCTGAATTAACTGTCCTAGCTGATGGTGTTCTAAAGGGATGGCGCAAGATGGTGAAGATTACTAAGCCGAGTGGAGAAAAGCTGAAAGTGACCACTGGCGAAGGTCCCATGTTTGATGAATCTGAATCGTCTAGGTCCGAGTCTGAGTTTGAGTCTGTTGATAAGTCTTTAGGATCTGAGGCCGACCCCTTTCTGCTATTGAGTCTTCTTCTCTAGTTCCTCCTAGTGTTGAGCCTCTTGTCGAGTTTCCTCCCTCTATCCCAAATAATTGTGGCGAGGGCGCAGCTGACCTTGCCCTCTTTGATGTAATGACCGATGAATTCAATGAAATGAGTACCTTTTCTTACGATGCGTGTCATCCCCTAACCCTAATCAATATTACTTTGCTAATGATAAAAGGACAAAGAAATAATAAAGGCAATGGAAGAACATGAAAATAAAACTGCAATTATTGAAGATACAGAAATAGTCAATATTTCTAACGATACGACTCTTAAAGAAGTTAAAATTGGATTAACACTAAGTCAAGACGAATGCAAAGAGCTAATTAACTTGCTTAGTGACTTTGTTGATGTATATGCTTGGTCGTATCAAGATATGCTAGGGATTGACAAGGATATAACTCAGCATACAATACAACGTATTCCAGGTATGAAGCCTGTCAAACAAAAGCTACGCCGTATGAAACCGGATGTGGCTCTTAAAATAAAGGATGAAATCAGAAAGCAACTGGTTACAGGTTTCATCAAAGTGTCTAAGTATCCAAAGTGGATAGCTAGTGTGGTTCTAGTTCCAAAGAAAGATGGAAGGGTAAGAATGTGTGTGGATTACATGGATCTCAACAAGGCAAGCCCAAAGGATGGGTTCCCTCAACCTCACATTGACATTCTAGTCGACGACACAGCAAACCATGCACACCTATCATTCATGGACGGCTACGCTGGATATAATCAAGTACTGATGGCTGAGGAAGACATGGAGAAAACCACATTTATCACAGAATGGGGTACATATTGCTATACGGTAATGCCATTTGGGTTGAAAAACGCGGGTGCCACCTACCAAAGAACAGCCACATCATTATTACATGATATGATGCATAAAGAAGTGGAGGTTTATGTTGATGATATGATCGTCAAGTCGAAAGACCAGCAAGGCCACATCAATGCACTTCGCAAATTCTTTGAAAGACTTTGCAAGTATAACATGAGATTGAATCCAGAAAACTGTGCATTTGGAGTTACACCAGGTAAACTACTTGGATATATGATCAGTTCTCAAGGGATTGAAATAGATCCCGCAAAATTCAAGGCAATCATGGCCATGCCACTACCCAAGACTAAGAAGGAGGTTTGAGGTTTTATCGGAAGGTTGCAGTATATAAATAGGTTCATATCAAAACTCACTACGATATGTGAACTTATATTCAAGAAGCTAAAGAAGAACGATCCAGTTACATGGGATGAAGACTGCCAAAAGCTTTCGACAAGATCAAAGAATACCTGGAAAATACACATGTGCTAGCACCAGCAATACCTGACTTTCCTGTTCAACTCTACCTTACGAACACAAGAGAAACAATGGAAGCAATGCTAGCATAAGAAATTAAAAAAAAAAAGAGAATACAATTTATTATTTGAGTAAAAAGCTTCAAGGTTATGAGACCAGGTACACACCACTTGAAAAGTTGTGTCTCACACTCGTGTGGGCCGCACAAAAATAAAGGCATTACATGCTCACTCATACAGTTCATGTTGTGTCAAAAATATATCTACTCAAGTACCTGTTCGAAAAGGCAACACTCAATGGAAGATTATTAAGATGGATAGTAAACCTTGCTCAGTTTGACATGAAATTCGTACCACAAAAGGCCATCAAAGGTTCTGTAGTTTCTGACTTCTTAGTAGATTTTCCATTGGAAGAAGCTAAGAAAGAAGAAGAAGCGTATGATTTCCCTAATGAGGATCTACTAATGGTTAAGGATGATAGCTAGACGCTCTATTTTGATGGAGCTTCAAACCAAAAGGGTTTTGGTGTAGGAGTCTTTCTCGTATCGCCCAACGAACAACACATCCCAATTTCTATGAAACTCAACTTTGACGTCACTAACAATGCTGCAGAATATGAAGCATGCATCTTGGGATTAGAAACATATGTGGCCCTAGGAATCAAGAAGCTCATAATCTACGGAGATTCGTCACTAATCATCAACCCGATATCCAAGAGATGGACAGTGAGATGTGAAAGCCTCGTTACGTATCAACCTCATCGGGAAACTCTTACGGAGCAACTAGATGAAGTTGAATACACATATTTGCCTAGAGAAGAGAATCAGTTTGCCAATGCACTAGCTAAGTTGGCATCAATGGTGCGAATTCTAAGAGACACGATTCGAATGCCATTGACCATAGAAAGAAGATATGAGCCGAGTTATGTTCATGCACTTGATGATGAACAAGAATCGCAAGAAGAAGATGAAGAGCCATGGTATACAGATTTCCTAAACTATGTGACAAAGGTAGAATACCCTCATAACAATGATAAAGGGAACGACGTGCTTTGAGGCTCCTAGCCTCATAGTATGTGCTTATCAGGGGAGAACTCCACAAAAGGACATCTCAAGGGAGAAATCTCTTATGCATAGTGACAGGGTAGAGTCGTATCCCCAAATCAAAAGTAATACCTAAATCCTCTAACTAGTGTAGATAGGGAAGTAGGGTCGAATCAACAGAGAAACAGATCTTTCTATTCTTAATTTACTAATATAATCTAGATTATGAAGTAACCAATATATAAATTTGAATAATAAACTAAACTACGGAGATCAAGAATAGGGAGAAAATAATATATAAAAAGACCTAGGGCATAGGTTCACCAATAAATAATATTCCAGGGTAGAATATAATAATCATTCATCAATGCATATATTAATCAGATTATAAAGGGCTTTCGCTACGTATTATAATCACACAATTAATTTACCGGTATTAAATCTCATCTTTCGAATCTCGACCTAACCATTTATAAATTAACCTGCCTATTGAAACTAGACCTAAACATCAATTCTCATCTGCCGAATCTCGAATAAATATTGTCAAACTCATGCATAAAAGATCAGGCCTAATCTAGTCACAGATCATTAAATCAATCAATAGAAAAATTATTCTAGCATTGACAATCAACAACAATAAATTACACCTTCATATTATTTATGGATCCCCATAAACCCTAGAAAGAAAACTACTCACACATAATAGAAACTAAACAAATCAAAGCAATAAAGCAAGACATGATTAAAGGAATAAAATAAACAACTAAGATTAAGAGAAGAGAAATCGTTACCAAAATAAATCTGGAATTAAGAGTAGATTAAGAACAAAGGTTTAAGAGAAAGAAATCTAAGAAAAACAATTAAGAGAGTAAAGAAAAAGTAAAGAGAGAGAGAGATAGTTCCTAAAAACGTATTACGGAGGAGTATATATACTCCGTACAAATCCTAAACTTAAACAAACTAAAACGACGCTAATCGTCTCCTAATAATAACACGCGCCCGATCGGGCGCGCCTTTTTGCTCTTCAGGTTGAATCTCGCGCCCGACCAGGCGCGTCACCGGGCGCCGACCTTTGCTTCTCTTGCCCAGCCGGGCGCGCCTTCGGGTGCCAGCCTCTTTGGCCGGACGGCTCTCTTGGGCCACTATTTGGAATACGATTGGGCTGCAATTCTTCGGGCCAATATGGGTTTCCTCTTCCGGACTTGAATACTCGGTGCAAATGCCCCGGTATCACCTATACCGAGCCCTTAATCACCGGTTCGATGACTCTAACCGGCCCTGGGCTTTAAAAATCTAGTCGTGCTTCTCCAGTGCTCGTGATTGCTCCAAAATATCTCGGGAAAATACTCCAAAAATGTACTTCTCTACAAAAGTCAACCAAATCTACGAAAACACCAATTAGTAATAAAAGTGGCTCTAAAGAGCCAAAAACACTACTAATTATGACCAAAGGACGGGGGTAAAATACTATATAAAATAGACACATCAAACTCCCCCAAGCCAAACCTTTACTTGTCCCTAAGCAAAGATCTCATCAATGAATCAATAAATATGCTTCACCCCAAGAAGTAAAAATCAAGCACAAACGATCCAGGGTAAATCAAATAAACATGCTTCAAAATCAACCAATTAAATCCATCTAACTACCAATCTTCCCTAACAATTGTCAAATAGAGCAAACCACAAGAGCATATAGAATTCAAGACTAGTGCTCACACACTCAACTCTTATTTATGTGGCGAGTAAAAGATGTACTCAATCGCTCTCCAACCAACCCTTTATGTGAACAATGCCCTCCCAACTCACACTTTCGTGTGTATAAAAAAAATGAACGCTCAACATACTAGTCGACTCGAAATATGTCAAATCATAAATTGCATTGATAAGCAACACTTTCACATTCATACAATTCTATGTACAAAGGTCGGAAGGTCTTTAAAGCTTGTAATGTAAGGCTAGGGTAAAGGGTAGGAATCATTTGGGAACAAGTGAGAGAAAAGCTAGGGTAAAGGGTAGGAATCATTAAGGGTAGGAATCATTAAGGAAGAAAATCCTAATAAAGCCCATGATCAAAATAAATAATGATCAACATCTCCTACATAACCAATTCCAACAAAAATCCACCAAATATACTCCAAACAATATAAACAATCCCAACTCTTACAATTTCACTCATAGAAATATAATAATGAAGAAGTGGAGTGAATAAACAAACTTTATTTTCAAACTTGAATTTTTCATTGAAGCTCTGTTTTTTTTTTCTTTCCTTTGATCAACCTCCAACTTGAACATTTGAACATTGAACATTTTTTTTTCTATTGAAGTTCACTTATTTTCTTACATTTTTTTTTGTTCTTGAACTTATTATTATTTTTTTTAATATCATAACATCATGTTTTATTTTTTCAAGAAAATATAACTCTCAAACTCATCAAAAATAAACAAGATAAAAAACAAAACAACTTCTTAAAAACCCACCCAAATTGTGCAAATAAAAAGCACACTACAAACTCCCTCACCTCACTCACTAATAGCTCCCCCAGGCCAAGCTTGGGACTAGAAACCAATGGGGCAAAATAGGCTTGTAATGTGGCTAATAAACAACAAAAAGTCAAGGCAACAACATGGGTAGCAAGAAGGGAACAAATGTATCTACAATCATCTGGAGGCTACCTAAAAGAACAAATGCCTTCGTCCTCCACAATGTGCATAATAATGAATCATATAAATATTACTAATAGTTGCAAACCAATACTCAAATTCATTGACATACCAGGAACTAACACACATTCCTAATCAAATCAACTAGTCAAGCACTATATTCACAAGTAGTTGGACAAAATTGACGCATGTTAAGGTTTCAAGGCAATCAAACATCAAATCATGATCAACTAATCTACAATGCTTATCATCAAATACCAAGAATCATAATTTAATATTCATTAGAACGTATTTTTGGATTTTTTTATTTTTCAATTTTTTTTTTTGTATTTTTCATATATAAGAAAGCAATAAATCTACCCTAAGAAAACACACCAAAAATAAAAGAAAAGAGAAAAAGAAAAATACCAAATCAAAAATCCCCCCAAGCCAGAATTAGACACTGTCCTCATTGGTTCGGGAACTAGCCCAGCGTAGCTAGTCCTGATCATCCTCATCCATTGAGCAAAAACCTGCACCTCCAATTCCACCTGCACCAGAAGAGCTACCACCAAAATAATCAGCATGAAAACTCCCCCCCGCCGGTCCCCCGAAAGGAATGTCCCGACCGTACCCCATGGAAGGAAGAATAGTTAGTGTAAATACCATGGGCAGTGGGATCCCTATCGTATCCCTGGGGTGGAGGCTGAAACCAGTCAGGGTAAATAGCGTCGTCGGGAAGGTTGCCCCGGCGAGCATAATCATCGTACATATGGTAGAGAGCTCTACCCTGGTTCCTCTCTAGGTACCCTAACCTCTGGTCAATGGAGCCTATCATCCTCCTAAGGTTAGTGTGGGAATGCTTGATGCGTCCTAAGGCCTGACCTATACTCTGAAGGTCCTAAACTGGATCAGAGTCAACATGAGGGACGGAGTGAGACATGCGAGGTGGAGAGAAAGCCACCTCGGGCTGAGGCTGAGGCTGGGGTGGTGGAACTGGTGGTGGTGGTGCCTGTCCCCTAGCGTTGGCAACTAGAAGATCATATGTATAGGATGGTTGCCTTGGAGGAAAGGCGGTCAAGTCAGGACTGGGTAGGGGAAAGATGGGCAAAGGTTGCTCGCTCCCAGTCCTAATACACCAGAAGGGTGTCTGCTCGCTATCCGGTCGTACCCACCCCAACTCCTCAAAATACCTAGCAGTCATATAAGTATCTGGTCCACAGTTGGTCTATTGGTGGGGTCTATCCACTACAAAATCGGCCTTTTTCACTGCTATTCGAGTGATAAGGCCTCCTAAACGGATGGGGGTTTTTGATGTGGTGCTGGCCGTGGCATGCCTACTCAGATGGTGAATAATAAACCTACCTATTTTCAATTTCCCGAACCCATACACATAGTGTCCTATGATAGCTAGTTCATTAGTTTGGGCATTATGGGGCTCGTTCCTACCTAAAATACACAAACCCGCAAATCTTTGCCAGATTTTTGGGACAGGGTGGTGAATAGGTTTGGTACTAGCATGTTGGGGGTCAGGGGTAGGCAAACCAATTAAAGCATGATATATGTCACCCATTTTATAGTCCGCATGCCATTGGTGAGGTAATTCAGAATTTAATTCAAATAATTTACAAAATTCTACATAAGTTAAACTAATATTCCTATTGTTCAACCTAAAAATTAAATTTGCCCCATTTCTACTACTCACAACTTGTAAAGAAGACAAGAATTCACAAGTTAGTTCTCGGAATGTAGGATAGTGCATATCAACAAATTTTCTCATGCCAATGTCATTTAAAAATCGTTTTACAAAATCATACAAACCAAATTGTTGTAAAGTAGGGCGGTGTAACCACCGAGAAGGAATTACCTCACGCTTGATTAAGTGTTCTAGCCGCTCCTTTTGCTCTCAGCTAGCAATACGGATAGTCGGCCAGTACGGGAAAAGCAAATCCGGGTCGTATTCCTCCCTCGAACTGGAGCTCCTACCGAAAATAGACCGAGCCCTCTTTGAAGCCATGGTAAAAATGGATGTGAAAATTTATTTGAATAAAATCTGAAAATCTTTATATTAGAAATATAGAGGATGAAGAGGGGATTACAAAAATGTAAAAAGTTTTGAATTGGGGTGAGAAATTGGAGAAGAAATATTAGAGAGAAGGTACATAAAATTTGAATTTTAGAGAGAGAAAGTTATGGAGGTAAGAAGAAATGAAGGAAGAAAGAAGAAAAGAGAGAAGAAAAAGAGGCGGACGCCCTCGCGCGCGGTCGGGCGGTGCGTCGCCCGGTCAAGCGATCTGGATATTCTAATTTAGCAGTCCTCGCGCCCGGGAGGGCGGTATGTCGCCCAGTCGGGCACTCTCTAAGCCCGAATTTCCTTCAGCTATCGCGCCCAGTCGGGCGCCCATCGCCCGATCGGGCGATCTAAATGCTCGATTTGCGTTGATCCTTCGCCCGGTCGGGCGATCTAACGCTCGAATTTTTCACCTATTCTCGCGCTCGGTCGGGCGAGAGTCGCCCGTTCGGGCGGACAATTTAGTCCGTTTACGACGAGTTTCGCGCCCTGTCTGGTGCCTATCGCCTGATCGGGCAAAATTACTTGATTTCGAAACCTTGCTCTCGCGCTCGATCGGGCGAGCTTCGCCCGGTGGGGCCCGAGGCTAAAGTGTCGAAATTTTATTTTCTTCCTTTCTCCAGAATTTGGCTAACTCTTTTCCTTCAAACCTGTACAAACACTCAAAAAATCATTAAATTCTCTCATCTCTCCTCTCATAAGAAAAAGGAAAGAAAAACTAGTCTAAAAAGCATTAAAACTACGGGTTGCCTCCCGCAAAGCGCTGGTTTATCTAGGTCCCGCACGACCTTCTTACCAAGTATAATAACTAGGACCCTTGGCCTAACGCTTGATCGGGCGGTTTCTCACCCGGTCTAGCGGTGTTTAGGCTGCGACGCAGCTTCCTGACATGCCCTGAGGGGCGCCAATTCACCTTATTTGGTGGATCCTCCTTGACTTGGACTAGGGATTCTTCAATGCTACGCACCAAAAATCCTTCTTTGATCGAGGGTTGCTTCAGATTGTACTTGTATTTAACACTTGCAACTCGATCTGGCGGAACACTTACCGTAGGCTCAAATTTCACAGCTTGTTTGATTGATTCCACCTTTTCTTCCTCAAAACCAAGACCAACAGTGTAGAGGGCTCTTTCTACTGCATCGACTTCCTTCTGCCATTTGTCTATCTCATCTGAAAAGGATGCAACACAAGATACCGCCTCCAAGGGATCTTTTTCAAGAGCTTGGGGCTTGTTAGATAATTCTCAACCACATTAACACTAAAACATTTCTCCTCAGTCATGCGGCTTTTAGGGGTATTATTAAGATTGAAAACAATTTTATCATCCCCTACTGATAGTGTTAACTTACCACTTTTCACATCTATGATTGCTCCTGTAGTGTTAAGGAATGGTCTACCCAAAATAATTGGGGTTTGCATATCCTCATCCACATCAAGAACAACAAAATCAATAGGTATATAAAATTTACCTACTCTAATGAGGACATCCTCTAAAACACCTAAGGGGTATTTGAAAGAACGGTCGACCATTTATAGAGTAATATTAGTAGATTTTAATTTAACCATATTAAACTTGGAACACACAGATAATGGCATGACACTAACGCTAGCACCCAAATCACACAATGCATTATCAATCATTAGATTGCCAATATGACAAGGGATAGAAAAACTACCCGGATCTTTTAGTTTAGGTGGAGATTTATTCTGAAGTACGACACTACACTCTGCAGTGAAAGCTACTGTCTCTACCTCACTAATAGACCTTTTCCTTGTCAATATTTCTTTCATAAATTTTGTATACGAAGTAATTTGTGTGATTAATTCAGTGAAGGGAACTGTTACTTTCAAATCTTTCACCATCTCCAAGAACTTACCAAACTGCTTATCCAAGTTTGTCTTCAAGTGACGATTGGGGAATGGAAGTTTGATAATTGGCTTTGGATCATTGTTGCTCTTGTCTGGAGCAGCCACCTTCTCTGGAGTCGTACCCTACAATGTAGAACTAGATATGTTAGTATTATCCTTTAGCCCTACAAGGCTATTAACTACATTGTTTGGTTTAACGGAATTAAGATTAGCATTATTTAATAAAATAGGTTCATCAACTTTGGGCATAGGGGGGCCCTTCATAGTTTGAACCACTCCTTAGAGTAATTGCATATGCTTGATCCGTAGGCCTGGTCGGCTGTGCCGGCAGAGCTCCCTGCTGGCGGGCTTGTAGAGTTGCGGAAAGTTGCGCAATTTGATTATCTACAATTTTATTATGTGCTAGAATTTTATCAATTTGCGCATCTCTACTCTCCATGTGCTTCTGCATATTAACCAACATTGCTTTAATTTCCACCAAAGAAGGGTCGGAAGATGAGGTGGTTTGTTGTGGTTGGTTATTCTGGCCAGCATTGGGATGGTAATATTTCTGCTGTTGTTGGTGTGGCGCCTGTGGTTCTTGTGGTGGTGGACTTTGAACATTAGTACTCCGGTAGGAAAGGTACGGATGGTTCCGATACCCAAGATTGTAGGTGTTGGACTATGGGTTATTCGGCCTATAAGCTTGAAAGGCATTAACTTGCTCCACGGAACTCCTGCAATCTTGTTCCCAATGACCTATAATACCACAATTTTCACAGAAAGCCTCATTAGAATTATTATTAATCGCAGAAACATTACCTACATTGGCATTGCTAAGATTATCTAATTTTTGGCAGACTGAGCTTGCAAAAAGGATATAGAGTCAACACTATGTTTCCCCTTGTTAACAAATCCTATAGGATTCCCATATTGGGAATTTTGTATCGCCATATCTTCAATAACCTGACCTGCATCATCAACATTAAGAATCTAAAATTATTCTAGAAGAATTTCCAATGCCATTGTAAAAGGCTTGGATTAACTGCCATTGTGCTAAATTATGGTGGGGACATTCTCTTTGTAGGTCCTTGAACCTCTCCCAAGCCTCATATAAAGATTCATCGGCTTCTTGGGCAAAGTTCTGAATCGCACTCCGTAGTACGGCCGTTCTCTCTGCCGGTAGAGAAACCCATTTGTGTCTCCCCAAAACCAAACCCGGTGATGAGTACCTTTCACGTCAAATCATAATCGAATGAAACGAAAGTGTGGAAAGGTCTAGTGTTGCGGAAAGTTTTATTTCTTTTCTTTTCTCCCTGTTTTGGAAAACTTTATTTTAAGAAAACAGCCAATCTAGTTTGGTTGATCCATGATATGGGTCCAATAGTGGTGTAGTTGGATGGGTCTTGCAAAGACATTTCCAACGATATATTATAAGCCCAATTCCGATGAATATTGAGGAAGTTATGGCCAATTTACTAAACTGGGCCCGGTTCGAGCTTTATGTACGGCCCAATGATCTAGGGGAGGGCCTAATCTAATTTATCATTCCTAATGCAATTAGGAATGGTTTTAGTCTTCTAGAATCTTCTAGAAGGTTCTTTTCATTCCTAATTCAATTAGCATTGATGAGTTGACTTTGTTGACTTTTCAGAGTTTTAATCAACATCAAATAGCATTTTCGAAGAAATTATATTATTTTATCTTCTAGTACGGGAAATTTATCAGATTTTCTAAAACGCGTTGAAATCCAGTTTGGCGTCCAACCCCAGGCCTTGACGCCTGGAACCAGGCTTGGCGCCAGGCGCTAGCCACTGGTGCCTGGCGCCAGCTAGGCAGGGTTGGCGCCAATCCTGTTTTGCGATCGTCAAACTCTGTTTTGTTAAATTATCTTTTTTGGCTGATTTTCTCTATAAATATCGTATCAAAAACTCCGTTTTCATGGACGATTTCATCATCTACATTCACCAATTCTCTCATTCTCAAGTATTCTTTAGCATTCAATTCTTTCTTGCTTTTTCATACAAAATTCCGAATTCACAAGATCCTGAAACACCTAGCCATATTCGAAGTTGCCTTCGCCCTAGGCGTGAAAGGTTTTAATTTCTGAGGGTTTGGTCCCAAATCTCTATTTCAATTATTTAGTTTAATTGTTTTGATTATTATTTTCCTTGAAGTTACAAACGTGTGTATTTTGTTATTAGATAGAGGTACGAAGCATCCAAGTAAGTACTTTAATTGATTAATTGATGTTATGATGTAGATATCATGTTTATATTGTTATTATGATATTCCTAGTATCATGTCTAGGGTATTTTTAATATTAAATATGATTGCTATGATGCCTTTTATTCTCTTCCTAATATTTATGATTGTTAATATCATTTTAGGGTTAAAGATTTGATTTTTATTGCTTAGTGACATGCTAGGGTTTGTTATTAATCTTGTTAGTATCATGCCTAGAATCTTGCTATATTCATTGTGCTTTAATATTAACATGAGCATGATTATGATTATGATTATTATTATTATTATGATGTTGATTATTTATTATGTTGCTTGATATTTATTATTTATTGCTTGATCACACCTTTTATGCCTGTTTAAAGGGAATTTGTACTTGTAATCATGCTTAATAAGATAATTAATAATCTTGTTTAGGGTTAATGTGATTATAAATTCAAGTGATCGCCAATAATAGTTTATGTGTGCATTAAATTCAACCAACATAGATTAAACAAGTTTAGGGTTAATCCTATTGATTGCATGTTAATCAGAAAGCGCACATGAATACGGTCAGAATAAAGTAGAGGCCTATTATTAGGGCAGGTTCAATCTCTTTCAGGTTGGATTTGTACCTTCATCCCCGGACCCTTATTTGGTTCGTGACCTTATGGAGTTGACGATCTCTTGAATCGTTAAGGGGTGTAACCTTCATCCTATGAACGGTTTACAAGTTCCTTAAAAACTTGTTGGCGACTCTTTTGCTCTATCTTCTTCCCTTTTGGACGCCACCGTACTTTAGTGTATGATCACAGTGGGGTTCAAGCTAGTGGGATTTTAAGGCTTGAAACTATTCCCTACAGTTTATAGCGACTCCACTGGGGAGGATTTCTATTTTAATTCCTGAATTTGTTTCGACAATGATTTAGAATGAGTGGATGAGACTCGAAAAGTTCTATGTATTTCATGTGGGTAATTTTGATTAACATTATTTTCATATGCATAAAAAGGTTCTCATTGGAAAGACCATCCGCAATGAGTAAAAAATATAGGATTTTACACGTAGGAAATTTGAGGAATGTCTTTCACAACTAGGACTGAAATAACACCGCGCGAAACTGGAAGGTTTTATCGAGCACAGAAAGCTGCTGAGGCATGTGGGAGGTAGCGTCAAGGGCCAGAGCTTGGCGCCAAACTTTTACCCGTAGCGCCAGACACCAGTATTGGCGCCAGGCGCTACAGTTAAAAGTTGGCGCCAGTCTTTGTTTGCTGGCGCCAATTTCCCCCAATACCGAGCCAGAAATATGCGTTCTAATTTCGACCGATTTTTCGTATTGTTTGCTCGATCCTACTTCCTGATTGAATTTTTTCTCACTTTTCTAAAACCCATATGTGTTCTACATATGGACATAACCGTCTGGGAATTCATGCTCCATCTACCCGATTGAACGCTCTTGGCAACAAAGGGTACATCCGAGATGTTAAATTCACCAAACCATGGAAGTGAGCTTTTTCTAAAACTCGCGGTGCCCATCCACTCGCGCCAACCCTTCACGGTTAGGATTCCGTGCGGTGCATCCGAAAACTTAACCATGGACCCTCTATTGACTAAACCATATCCCGAACTTTAGAGAACTAGAGCCATGGTTAGGTTACAAACTCATTGCATCATATTGTGCCTACTTGAATAATTGTGCATTATTTGTTGTGCATATATATTCTATGTTTCTCTTAACCGTTTGTGGATTTGTGTTGAGACTAAAATTAATGACTTAAAGAACTTAGCTTAATTAATCAATTAATTAATTAATTTAAGTCAATAAAGTTTTTTTTTAATCGGAATTGACCTAGTGGGGACTTTAGACATACCCTAGTTGACTAATAATACCGAAAACAGTCCAAGATCGAAGCCCCAATACTGGTGCCAAAGTCTGAGCTGTAGCGCCACATTATAATGTGTAGCGCCACAGATTTACTAAATTTCCTGGCGCCAATCACCATAATGCGACGCCAGTCCTGTCGCTTGACCGACAGTTCGGATTATTTGTCGAGTCATCACCTAATGTCTACTTAATCAGTTTTCTGTTTAATTCGGTCCCATGGTCTTACACAAGAGTCCAAGCATGTCACTTACACTCAATGCACACACCAATACACATGTTTTGACCATGTTTAAGAGAGTCTTGTGTGCGCACTTTTTTTTCGTCATTTTTTGTAAGGGGGTAAGTCGGATATTAATCCTCCAATAAATAATAATACTTAGTTCCCTAAAAATATGTACATTTTTTTTAAAAAACAAAACCATAAGGTCAAGTTGATTTAAGTCAAGTAATTAAAACGCAAATTGGCTTAATTTACAGCGCGTGGTCAAGAAAGGAAGGACGATTAATCAAAGATAACCTCTTCGTACAAGTCCAACTTTTCGACAAACCTATAGCCCGCAAGAGGAAAGCAAGAGTTATAATGGCAACTTAAGAAGAAGTCAATGACCTCAAGACCCAACTGGCTACTGTAGCTGAGACACTAAAGCTTCTCGCACTTAAGATCGATGACCCCATGAAACAACAACAAATGGACCTCGTGCAAGAGAGCCTAAGCAAGTTTTCCTGTGACTACAAGTTTCAAGAACTCACATCCCAAGAAGTCTCGGTGGATAAAGATCTTCTTCCGCAGAAGTTCAGCGCCAACGACATCCCAAAATTTAGGGCAATTGACAACCCTTACTTCCATTTAAGAGCATTTTAAACAATAATGAGTATTAAGGGTATCGATAAGAAGGTCTTCCCTTCTCTGTTCTCACTATCTCTCGAGACTGTTTGCCAACAATGGTTCTTTTCTCTCGAAAAAGAAAAGACCTCTACCTGGGAATCCATAGCAAACGCTTTCGTTAATAGGTACAAATGCAACATTCAAGTCGAAACTTACCATAGAGAACTTGAAATCCTCAAACAGAAAGAGAATGAAGGCTTCACTTATTTCTTTAACAAGTGGAGAGAAACCTCAGCTAAAATGATCGAGGTACCAAGAGAAAAAGAGTCCGTGAGGCTGTTCATTAAAAATCTCCAAGAAAAATATTCCAAACATCTTAAATATCAAAATAACCTTCATACCTTTAAGGCTGTTTATGATATTGGGATCAACATTGAAGATAACTTGGTTAAATCTAAAGCTGCCAACAATAGCTCCAACAGTAGCTGGAAAGGAAAGAAGAACGACAATCCTTCTTCTTCCAAAATCGCCCACTCAAATAATGTTAGCACCTTTAATCTAGGAGAAGTCCTCGCCATGAACAATCAAGGACAAAAGAAACCATTTAGGAGGAACTTACCTCCTATTGGCATGAGTTATGACACCTCATTTGATAGATTAAATGCAAAAGGTCTTATAACTCCCATTGGACCATTCGGGGATCCACAAGTTGAGAAGAGGTCGCCGAACTGGAGCCCCAACGCACATTGCAAATATCACCAAGGTAGGGACCATTCTACTGAAAGCTGTTGGAAGCTTAAGGAAACTATCCACGACCTAATTGACAATAACAAATTGTCGTTGCTCCCTGCCAGTAAGAAGGCGAGTATTGATAATGCACCTCTAGCTCATACTTTGGCTATCTCCGATGAAGAAAGCGAAGTTGACCCCTCATCTCTCATTAAGCCTGTAAAAGCAACCAATGTCGAAGAAGGAGAAGAAGAGATCTTTTTCGATGTCAGAGATAACCTTCCAGAACCAGCAAACAAGGAAGACATACGATTTCTCACACTGTTTATGAGGGAGACATCGCAACTATTACGTGAAACTCTCAAAGTTGTAAACGAACTTCACAAGAAATATGATGAACTTCCATATCCAAAGGATAAACCTAAAAGAGAATTCACACCCATAGGAATGACCTACGATGCTACTTTTGATCGCCTCTATGATCAAGGACTAATCAAACCTATTGGTCCAACAGAGGATCCAACATCAGAAAAGCGATCTCCAAGATGGGATCCCAAATCCTACTGCAAGTACCATCAAGGAAACGATCATACCACAAATGAATGCTACAGGTTTTAAAACCTCATTCAAGATCTTGTGGAAGCTAATAAGATTTCTTTACCTCTAGCTAGCAAGGAACGACTTATGAGGCAAAGTATTTTCCCATACAAGTCACCGAAAAACCCAAGAAGAGCAATAGAGTTTACACTCCTATTGGGATCCCATATGCACAAATGTTCGAAATGCTCTCCGAGAGTGGCAAGATCAAACCTCTCGAACCGAGACCATTTGAATCATTAAAAAGGACAGATAGATATTACTGTCAGTACCATCAGTCAGGGGGGCACACCATAGAAAACTGCTTCAAATTCAAAGATTTGGTGCAGAAAATGATTGATGAAAAGGAATTAATGCAAGTTCAATAAGAAGAGGACATAACTGTTAATGGAGTACGGGACAGTGATGAAGAAGATGTCTACCTAAAGGACATAGTGGGACCTTCACCTTCTGTATCATACACCACAGACGACATTTGGGCTGAAGAATATTCATCAATATACGTCCTCACAAGATCCGGGAGAATGCAACCTCCCGTTTTAACACAACCTATGCCTATTGTACAACAAGTTCCCATACCTATCATCGAAGACAACGACATCGTTAAACAGTTTAAGAAGACAAAAGTTGAGATGAATGTATGGAAGCTCCTGACAACATCTCGAGAACATAGGTTGGCTGTAATGAATGCCTTGGATAAAATCGGGATAGATTCTGACACCACTCCTGAGGGACTAGATAACTTCCTTACAAGTGACCTCCCTAGTCTGATTAATCTAATCACCTTCTCTGATAAAGATTTACCAGAGGGTGACAAACACTACAAGGCGTTAAACCTCACGGTAGTCTGCAAAAGGATGAATGTTCTCATGACTCTTGTAGACAATGGATCAGCTATCAATGTCTGTCCACTTAGGACTGCGAGGATGCTCGACATAAGGGATGAGGATTTCACTCCATCCACACAAGGAATAAGAGCTTACGATAATGCTCGCCGTCAAGCTCTTGGCAGGAGAAATAGAACATGCAGGAGCAATAGAACATGCTACTACTTTTCAAGTGGTAGACATCAAAGCCTCATTCAATCTGTTATTAGGACGCCCTTGGCTCCATGATCTAAAGGTCGTCCCTTCATCTTTCCACCAACAAGTGAAAGCCATAGTTGGAGGAATTCCAATCACTATTGACGCTTCGCCGATGAGAATCAAATCAATAGAAAATGCAATCATCAATGTAGAGCACGACGAAGATGACGAAGACCTATGGGGCTTTAACGAAGAAGTCTCCTTAATCCAAGAGGATGAAAGGAAATCTCTTTGCCACGACCCCCATTCCAACATGATTATCAACACCATGCTGAAGAAACAAGGACACTTCCATGGGATGACCTTAGGAAAGAAGAAGGAGATAACAAAATCGATAGAGTCACCTGGCCTCCCTAAATTAGATACTTTCGGACTTGGTTTCGAACCGACTCGGAAAGATCTCAAGCGAGCCCAGGACAAGTTGAAAGCACGTAGGGACGCTCGCATTCAAAAGAAAACAATTGCAATGGATCAGTACCCTCTTAAGCTTAATGGTCAGTTTATAAAAGAAGGAGAGGACTATCCATGCTATGAATTTCCCGAGCCATTTGTCGTAAATGGCATATGACAACTAGGATTCGAGATTTTCTTGGATTGCTACTTCACTGACGAAATCCCAACTCCCGTCCGTAAGGAAAAAGCACCCCTATGCTTTGATTTTAACGTCATGGGATTACTGTTTGAGCCAGAAAAGAATGAGTCAGCTTATGAGGAAGATAACTCCTCACTCATTCAAACGGTCTTACAAAGCGAAAACTTCGACCCCTCGAAGTTAATTACTCCAGCCGAAGGATCATTGCAAGGGTAGCGCAAGACTATCAAGGTGACTACTCCGAGTGGAAGGAAGATATCAATCACGACAGGGCAAGGGCCAATGTTCGAAGAGTCGTCGAAGTCAGAGTCGAGTCAGAGTCTTCCCCTTTAGAATCTTCTAAGTCTTTAGCAATAATACCTCCCCTTCCTATTTCTTCTCCTAGGATAGTTAGTGATCCAGTCCCTGTGGACATATCACTCTTTGATGTAATGATCTTAGAGTATAATAATACTTCTCGTTCTCCTTACTTCTCGTGTTCTTCCTTAACCCAAGATGACAAGCATTGCTTAGCTAACGATGAAAGAGATAAAGAAATTATTGAAGCAATGGAAACACTTGAAAGGAAAACACTAATAATTGAAGAGACTGAAACAATCGACATCTCAAATGACTCAACTCATAAAAGAGAAGTTAAAATCGGACTAACGTTGAATAAACAAGAAAGAACCGATTTATTTAACTTACTTAAAGAATTTATCGATGTATTCGCATGGTCGTATGAAGATATGCCAGTCATTAACAGAGAAATAGCTCAACACACTATACCATTAATCCTAGGAATGAAACCTGTAAAACAAAAGTTGCGTCGAATGAAACCAGACGTAGCACTTAAAACAAAAGAAGAAGTTCAAAAACAAATAACTGCTGGTTTCATCAAGGTATCCAAATACCCCGAATGGGTCGCCAACGTCGTCCCAGTTCCAAAGAAAGACGGAAGGGTAAGGATGTGTGTCGACTATCGAGATCTAAATAAGGCAAGTCCAAAGGACGGCTTCCCTTTGCCACACATCGATATTCCGGTAGTCAACACGGCAAATCACGCGCTTCTCTCATTCATGGACGAATATGCAGGGTACAATCAAATCCTCATGGCAGAAGAAGACATGGAGAAAACGACCTTTATCACACCATGGGGCACTTACTATTACACGGTAATGCCATTTGGGTTGAAAAACGCAGGTGCTACTTACCAACGTGCAACAACTGCCTTACTCCATGACATGATGCACAAAGAAGTTGAAGTATATGTCGACGACATGATTGTCAAATCAAAATTGTCAAATCAAAGGACCGTCCAGGCCATCAAGTATCCTTAAGGAAATTTTTCAAAAGGCTAAGAAAATATAATATGAGGTTGAATCCATCAAAATGTGCTTTTGGAGTCACCTCGGGCAAACTCTTGGGATACGTCATAAGCTCTAGAGGAATAGAGGTAGATCCAACCAAGATTAAAGCAATCATGTCGATGCCACCGCCCAAGACCGAGAAACAGATTCGAGGATTTATTGGCCGGTTGCAATACATAAGTAGGTTCATATCAAAACTGATACCGATATGTGAACCAATCTTCAAAAAGCTCAAAAAGAATGTACCTGTAATATGGGATGATGAATGTCAAAAAGCCTTTGACAGGATCAAAGCCTATCTCGCAAATCCTCCCGTATTAGCACCAGCACTTCCCGGAATACCTCTTAGTTAATACTTGACGGTTACCAAAGAGACAATGGGAGCCATGCGAGCACAAGAGGTAAAAGGCAAAGAGAATGCAATCTATTACCTAAGTAAGAAGATGCTCGAATACGAAACACGCTATACACCGCTCGAGAAATTGTGCCTCGCTTTGGTGTGGGCCACAACTAAGTTGAGACATTACATGTTGGTACATACCGTTTTCGTAGTATCCCGATTGGATCCACTCAAATATTTGTTCGAGAAATCAACACTCAATGGACGTATTTCAAGATGAATAGTCAACTTAGCCCAGTTTGATGTGCGGTTTATGCCACAAAAAGCTATTAAAGGATCTGTGGTATCAGACTTTCTGGCAGACTTTCCAATAGAAGACTCGACACCAATAAAGGACAATCAATTTTCGGATGAAGATTTGATGGTCACCGAAGATGATATTTGGACCTTGTATTTCGACGGAGCCTCAAACCAAAAGGGATGTGGCGTCGGAGTGCTACTAGTATCAACTAGAGAAGAACACGTCCCAATCTCAATAAAGCTTGATTTCGACGTTACCAACAACGCTGCTGAATATGAAGCATGCGTGGTAGGCCTTGAAACAGCCCTGGCATTGGGAGTAAAGAAGCTAAGGATATTCGGAGATTCTTCTGTGATTATCAACCAGATATCTAAAAGGTGGAAAGTAAGGAGCGAAAGCCTAGCCCCTTACCAAACCTATCTGGAAACTCTTACCGATCAGTTAGAGAAGGTAAAATACACATATCTACCTAGAGAAGAAAACCAATTTGCTGATGCCTTGGCAAGATTAGCCTCAATGGTTAGGATTCCCACGGAAATCGAGCAAATGCCTCTAACTATCGAAAAAAGGCACAAACCAGCATATATACAGGCTATAGAAGATGATGACTCAGTTCAAGACGAAGAAGAAGAACAAGAAGAAGAACCATGGTACACAAACATACTCAACTATGTCACCAATGGAGAATACCCTCCTCATGCTGACAAAAGAGCAAAGCGAGCATTGAGACTTTTGGCTTCTCAATATGTACTCATAGACAACGAGCTACATAAAAGGGTACCTAAAGGTCGAGCTCTCCTATGCGTAGGAAAGGTGGATGCACAAAGAATAATGAGAATAGTTCACGAAGGAATTTGTGGAACTCATGTAAATGGCAAAATGTTAGTCCAGAAAATAATGCGAGAAGGGTATTATTGGACTACAATGAATAAGGGCTGCCATCAATACGTGAAAAGATGCCCTAAGTGTCAAATTTATGCCAATTTACAACATGTTCCTCCATCTTTGCTCTACACGGGGAATTGATATAATTGGCAAAATTACTCCCCTAAGGACAGGAGGCCACGAATTTATTCTAGTAGCAATTGATTATTTTACAAAGTGGGTCGAAGCGCAATCATACGCTAAACTCACTGCAAAACATGTAGCACTCTTTATCGAGAGAAATATCATTTGTCGATACGGAGTCCCACATGAAATGATAAGTGACAATGGAACTCACTTTCAAGCCGAATGTGAAGAATTGCTACGTAAATATGGTATCCAACATCATCATTCGTCCCCTTATAGACCTCAAGCAAACAGAGCATTTGAGGCAGCTAATAAGAATCTAAAGACTATCATCGAGAAAATGACAGAAAATTATAAGGATTTGCCTGACAAGCTCCACTTCGCATTGTGGGATTATCGCACGTCAATCCGTGCATCAACGGGAAATACACCATTTTCATTGGTATACGGAATGTATGTCGTACAACCTGTCGAACTAGAAATACTATCTCTACACATTGCGCTAGAGAGTAAACTTGATGAAGTTGAATGGACTAGGGTACGATATGAAGAATTGATCATACTTGACGAAAAACGATTAGAAGCTCTACATCACACTCAGTGCTATCAAACTCGTATGGATAGACACTTTAATAAGAAGGTCAAGACAAGAAATATCAAAGTAGGAGATTTGGTATTAAAAGCACTAAGGAAAAATGTTTTAGATCCAAGGGGAAAGTTTAGACCTAATTGGTTTGGCCCTTACATTGTCAAAACAATCCTGTCAGGTGGTGCAGCAAAACTAACTGATATGGATGGCAATGAATTCTCAAACATGACCAATCTTGACCAACTTAAAGGATACTACCCATGATTACTTGAGTAGGATACTCAAGAGAGCTACGTTCGGCCTGATTCCTTAGGAAAGGATGCGTAGGCAACCCTTTACGGGTGCGGCCACTTTATTTTTTGACATCTCCGCATTCCAGAATCAACAAAAATACAACACAAAGTCGGCAAATTATTGGCGTCGCAGAACAGAGTTTGGCGCCAGCCAAAGGACATTAGCGCCAGTCGATGTATTGGTGCCTAGCGCCAGACCTCAATAGCTGGCGCCAAACTACAATTACTGGCGCCAATTCAGCAATAAAATCTGGGCGAATTTCGGTGTTTTTTCGGAAAATTTTTGACTTCCGTACTCGAAGTATTTTTGGAAAATTATTTTTTTTTCGATTTTCATTGCTTTAATAAAATAAATTTAAAGTAACAATTTAATTGAAAGCTGAAATTTCATTAATAAAATAAAATTACATTGTTAATGGAATTTAAATAAGGCTGAAATAAATTAACTTTAAATAAAAATTAACAATCTAATAAATCTAAAGCTAAGCAATGTTTTTAATCTTTCTTCTCCTTTTTAGCTTTTTTCCAATTCTTTTCAGTTTCCTCCTCTTCATCCATTACTTTAGCTAGTAGGCATCCTTTAGAGGACCTACATTCAATTTTGGAATAGATTGTCTCCCCTTCAGCTAGCACCCCATGCTTCTCTTCCACCCAAGCCTTTTTGTCCGTGGTGTTAGCTTTCCTTTTTCCTTTGTCTATAGTAGTATTCTTCTTCCTAGGCATTGTAGGTGTTTTGAATTCAATTCTTGCACCTAAGCGTTCTTTTGCCGGTGTCACCCTGTCACCTAGACGATTCTTCACATCGGTTCTACCCTGATCAATTGAAGATTTCTTCAGCAACCACTTCTTTACATCATTAGGTAAAGAAGGGGGAACCTTTTGGGTAATCACTTCCCATAAAGGTCTAGCGCTCCAGTAAGTGTCGAATCTATCTACTTCTTGAGATACGGGGTACTCGTAGGGAGGAAGAAGATCCCTGGAAGGAATATTTTGAAGCAAGCCGTATTGTCTTTTTACCCTGCAGGGATAATAATATGTTACACGAGACAAGCTTGGGAGACGGCACAAAGGTTGCTTGTTAATACCAACCATCCTTTTTATTCTCAACCATGGGATGACCCACTTGATAGCAAAATCACGTGATTCAAAGACTTTTCTCCACCCATGGAGCCCAATTTTAGGGATGCGTTTCTTCCTTCTCACAAAGCAACTGGGAGTATATTTTTCGATGTCATCTGGAGGGCTAATTAACCCTAGCCTCTCCATTAGCCACATCTGTAAAAATTACAATGCAAATAAATTATTAGTACAACACAAAAATATATTTTTTAATTTCTGTAGTTAAAAATATTATTTTTCTACCAATAATAAAATTGGAGAGGCGCTTTTGGGTCCCTTTTCAATTCGTCTAGATTAATCATAGTCTCTCCAACTATCACTGGCATTGGATTTCTCCCTAATTCAATTGTACTAGTACAGTGGTTATAATGGATTGACCCTCGTTATTTTTACCACTACTAAGACAATATTGATTGAGCATGCAAAATAAGAACGCCCTTCTTCTATATATATGAAAGGATTCAGAAAAAGGTTTATCAAAATAATGGCGTGCGAATTCTTTCAAATTAACTATGTTTCCATCTACTATTTTTGACAAACCCCATTCCTTCAAATTAAAGAAGGCTCAAAATCCTTATTATAGTATGCATCTACTCTAGGGATTACTATGAGGTCTATTGCAGGGAAGCCTAAGATAGCACCAAATTCCTCTGGCAAAGGGCTAATTTCATCATACCCTATTCTAAAACAATGTGTATCGATATTTCAAAATTCTAAAGCGGTATGTATGAAGTCTATGTCTAAATCTACCCCTTTGATGCCATAAATTCCCCCCAAGTGAAATAAATCTAATTCTTTTCTTTCTCTAACATTAAGAGATCGACACCATTCATGAGTGTATTGGGTGAAGGTTTTAGTGGCTTAAGACATAATTATTATTTTTTCTAAAGAGGAGAATAATTTTTTCACTGGAATTATGAGAAGAATCGGCCGAGCGGGGGGCTATTTATGTACAAATTGCGAAGAATTTTAATCTGAATGAAATACGGAGTCAGCGTCAATTGGCTTCAAAACCCCGACATTGGCGCCCTCCTCCAGTGCTTGGCGCCACACGCTAAGTATAGCGCCTGGCGCCACATGCTAAGTATAGCGCCTGGCGCCACGCGCCATATTATGGCGCCAGCTGGCGCCAAGTCAGCAAGGCAGCCGCGCGTGCTCAGTTTGCGTTTTTGATATTAAACTTGAGTCGGTTAATGACTTTATGGCCCCGTTTATTTTATCTAAATATCTTTTCCATCTTTTTTTCTTAATTAATTAAATATCGTCATTATTTTTTTAATTTATTTTATTTTTCCTTTTTTTGGATTTTATATTAAAACGACTTTTTTCCGTTTTCTTTTCCTTTTTATTTTTTCTTTTTGGGGGAGAGAGTTGGATAATATCCTCCATCAATAATAAAAATGACGGAATTTTCGCGCAAAATTGTCATCACACTTCTTTTGCACACACTAACAAACATTCAAATAAATTTACGATAACATAAAGATACAAAAGCGTCTAAATAATGAGTCAAAGGCAAAAGTTCTATAAGTCAAAATAAAGTACATATACAGAAACAGACTACGGCGCCGGAGGACGTAGGCCCATCATGCCGTAAAACTGCACCGTACGAGGAGTCACCTCTCCACCAGCTCCAGCCTCAGCACCAGCGCCAGTCTCCGTAGGAGGAGGAAGACTCAAGACAGGCTTGCTCTAGCCAAGATCAACCTGAGGCTGAGACCGCGGAGGTTGCTGCGATGACGAGCCAACCTCGTACATCCCACCACCTCTTAAAGCCGAGGTAGCCTCTCCTACCGGTGCAGCAGGAACGCCCTCAGAAGAAGATCCTGAGCCCTCAGCAGCGTCGGCTCGAGCAGCCTCAGAACAACCACCTCTACCTGTTGACGAAGTACGACGACGTCTCGAGCTAGACCTCGCCGGATCTCTCCGCCCCTCAGGTCTCGTACGGGTGTGAGAAGCAATAGGCTGACCCTGCAAACAAAAAAGAATTAAATCAGAAACAAGGTAAAACTGAAGCCATAATGTAGAAATAATAAGTGAAGAAAGTTTACCTCTCGGACAACGTCGTCCCGACGACAGGTAGTCGCGTTCCTAATCCGGACGAGCTGGCTCCGGAAGGCATCAATGCATCGTGCCATAGCCGAAACCACCTCGCGTGAGAACTGTCGGAAAAATAAGTCAGTGAAAATACATGATAAATGAATACAAAATTCTGAATTAAAGCTAGGCTTACACTAGTCTGGTGGCGAGGAATCGACCGCTACACGAAGCGCTCGCCCTCAAGAGCCAGAGAAATCATCTCCTCGATCATCCCGTATACCCCCTGGTAGTGAATGGACATACGGGGCGGCACTAACTCAGTGGGACCATCCTGATAAAACGGAAAGAAATCAGTAAGGTATTATTTAGGGGCTACTTAGCGAAAAATAAAAAAGCTAAGACTCTTACCCTCACATCCTCAGCCGGTACAGGGGCTGGAGCTAATAAAGGTAGTAGTTCCTTAGCGTAACACCGCCCAAGGATCACATGGGATCGCCAGGGGGAACCCTATCCCTCGGCCATGCTCGACAACTGTCTGTCGTCGAACATATGACGTGGCGGAGGAACAGGAACGACGAAAACATTAGAAGAGTGCTGTCTAGCAAGTCTCTCTCCTAAATACACAACCGCTCCGTAGGTCCCCAGAAAATAGCGACGCTCAGCAGAGTACTGTGCGGTTAATCCAGGGACTGTCCAATCGCCCCACGGTCGGTATACTACATTAGGTCACTATAAAAGCACCAATCAGGCAAGAATATGTCTAAAATCCCACAGAAGAGCAAGATAAACACTAAAAGTCGTACCGAGATGATTCGGCTCCGGACACGTGCAGTAGACATGTCCACATGGTGGCCGCCCCAAGAGGCGCTCACCGGATATCCCCTCGGCGATGGTCTCGCCGGCGCAACGGAAGGAAAGTACTCGGAGAACCAGATCTACAAAAAGTTAAAAGCGTGAGTAAAGGCTAACTAATATGTAGGGCTAAACTTTATAGGGAATAATGTTTACCTCTACGACCTTCCAGAAAGCAGACAAAGCGACATTCGTCCGAAAGGACCGGTGACGACACGAGTCCCTCAGCGCACGAACTAAATCAGCGTAGGCCAAGCTGGCCCAGTCATAAGTCCTGATCCGCTGGAGATCACGGACAGCAGAGAGGTAGTAAAGCAATTCCCAACTACCCTTGTCAGGGGAGAATGTCCCTGACAACAACATCAGCACAAAGATGCGCACCCGCTGCTCTCGGGTGGTCGTATCATCGTCAAGAGTCGCTGCCAACGTCGAGCGGCAAATCCCTCTAGCAGTGAACTGAGTCGTCTTGACCTCAGCTCGGGCCCGAATAGCAATCGGCCCCAACAACTCCTCGACCCCCGCTAGAAACGACCATAGCCTCGGAGGTCTCGAACAGAGTAACTAGCCCGCAAGACTCCCATAGGAGTCTCGTCTCACGATCTCTGGCGATGTGCATCCTGTACAAATCGCCTAGACCATCACAGCCAGAGCCATGATGCCGTGTCCTCCTAGTTTCGGTTCCCCGTCTCACCCTCTCAGAAATGTGGTGGACAAGGGCAAAGAACAAAGTCTTTTCGTCCCACTCCGGGAGCTGACCAAGCGAAGTGGACGGCGTGGCGTCGTCCTCCACGGGCTCATGCTCCCGTCTAGTGTTTCGGGACCGTGAACCTGAGCCTCGTTGTCTAGCCATGCTACATTGTGCAAAATCATCATAAATTAAGGTTCTATAGTATCTAAGGTTCGCCTAGCCGCATGATACCATGTTCGTAAAAATAGAGTACGTAGTACTAAAATAGAGCACAAATTCAAATTGAGCATGACAATATTTTTTCAAGCAATCAAATAATTTCTTGCAACACTATGGTGATTATTGTGACAAATTGAACAAGAATTGCTAGCAAAAACGTCAAGAACAAGCCACATTGTTCTTCACGACCTTAAGAGGTCCAACAATGGCAGATTGCTCATTTCTACACCAAATTGAGTCAAACAAGTCTCAAATTACTCCCAAGGCAATATATAAACATAAAAAAGCAATTTCATGGCATGAAACTTGATAAACAAAGCAAATTGAGCATCAAAGAATTCGAATTTCCATAAAATTCGTGAATAAATATGCCAAGAATTCATAAAAACCGGTGTGAGTTTGAGGAAAACTTACATAGATCGGGAAAATAGATGAAAAGAGCTTTGATTTGCAACAAATTTGAGCGAATTTGGTTGAAAAAACGAGCAAGCAATGAGCAATCGAATTTTCGGACTTCTTTCGAGCAGTTTCGCGACGAACAGAGCATCAAATGAAGAGGAAACGGGAATTTAAAGAAAATCTTGTGCTGGCGCTAGTCCCTAGGCATTGGCGTCGCAAAATGGGCTTGGCGCCTGGCGCCAACATCAGCGCCTGGCGCTAACACCAAATGGCTGGCGCTGATGGTTTTTCAGCGACGCCAAAGCACCCAGCCACTTGTTGGGGTTGTGCTAGCCTTCTGCAATATAGTTTTGGGTTCCTTGATACGCCAGTTAGCCCCTCTAAGCAATTTGATATGATTAAGTAATCGCCTTGATTACGTAAAGTAATCGACCTGATAAAAGATCGTCTCACTTAGCTTAAAGCGCCTAAACATTGGCTCATTAGTAAAAGGCATCGACATATAAGTTCAAGAGCAAAGGGCACCGACATACAGGTTCAAAGCAAAAGAGCGCCGACGTACAGGCATAGCGGAGGCAAAGTTCAGGAGAACTTTTAAAGATCGACAGGTGTGGATCTTCGGTAATTTCCTTTGGAAAATTATCGTATCAATGCACCTGAAGATTGTTTCGAGAGAAATAATTTTCGATAGTGTTCCCTTGGACGTGGGATGTTATCATAGCGGAGAGGATAGTTTCAAGCGAAGCGATCTTCTAAACTTTTTGGAAGCAGTTACAGGCGTAGCGGTTTTCCAGCGGGATGGCATTCTCGAGCTTGCAGGAGGTCATCAAAACAATCGGTTACTTTCAGAGACGTGTGCTGGACGGTGCAAGATACACGTTTCTTAACTCTTCTATCTTTTTAGCTAACGTTAGTTTTGCAGGTATCGGTGTTACAAGATTGATATAGGACCGCAGAACGTTCTAAATCATTCTCCGTCCCTATCGTTACTTTGACTTTCGTTTTCGAAACTCGCGTTTCTCCAAACTCAGTCAAAGTGGGGGCTTCTGTAGACACCCATTTGTGTCTCCCCAAAACCAAACCCGGTGATGAGTACCTTTCACGTCGAATCATAATCGAATGAAACGAAGGTGTGGAAAGGTCTAGTGTTGCGGAAAGTTTTATTTCTTTTCTTTTCTCCCTGTTTTGGAAAACTTTATTTTAATAAAACAGCCAATTCAGTTTGGTTGGTGTAGTTGGATGGGGCTTGCAAAGACATTTCCAACGATATATTATAAGCCCAATTCCGATGAATATTGAGTAAGTTATGGCCAATTTAATAAACTGGGCCCTGTTTGAGGTTTATGTACGGCCCAATGATCTAGGGGAGGGCCTAATATAATTTATCATTCCTAATGCAATTAGGAATGGTTTTAGTCTTCTAGAATCTTATAGAAGGTTCTTTTCATTCCTAATTCAATTAGCATTGATGAGTTGACTTTGTTGACTTTTCAGAGTTTTAATCAACATCAAATAGCATTTTCGAAGAAATTATATTATTTTATCTTCCAGTACGGGAAATTTATCAGATTTTCGAAAACGCGTTGAAATCCAGTTTGGCGTCCAACCCCAGGCCTTGGCGTCTCGAACCAGGCTTGGCGCCAGGCGCTAGCTATTGGCGCCTGGCGCCAGCTGGCCAGGGTTGGCGCCAATCCTGTTTTGCGATCGTCAAACTCTGTTTTGTTAAATTATCTTTTTTGGCTTATTTTCTCTATAAATATCGTATCAAAAACTCCGTTTTCATGGACGATTTCATCATCTACATTCACCAATTCTCTCATTCTCAAGTATTCTTTAGCATTCAATTCTTTCTTGCTTTTTCATACAAAATTCCGCATTCACAAGATCCAGAAACACCTAGCCATATTCGAAGTTGCCTTTGCCCTAGGCGTGAAAGGTTTTAATTTATGAGGGTTGGGTCCCAAATCTCTATTTCAATTATTTAGTTTAATTGTTTTGATTATTATTTTCCTTGAAGTTACTAACGTGTGTATTTTGTTATTAGAAAGAGGTACGAGGCATCCAAGTAAGTAGTTTAATTTATTAATTGATGTTATAATGTAGATATCATGTTTATATTGTTATTATGATATTCCTAGTATCATGTCTAAGGTATTTTTAATATTAAATATGATTGCTATGATTTCTTTTATTCTCTTCCTAATATTTATGATTGTTAATATCATGTTAGGGTTAAAGATTTGATTTTTATTGCTTAGTTACATTCTAGGGTTTGTTATTAATCTTGTTAGTATCATGCCTAGGATCTTGCTATATTCATTGTGCTTTAATATTAACATGAGCATGATTATGATTATGATTTATGATGATTATTATTATTATTATTATGTTGATTATTTATTATGTTGCTTGATATTTATTATTTATTGCTTGATCACACCTTTTATGCCTGTTTAAAGGGAATTGGTACTTGTAATCATGCTTAATAAGATAATTAATAATCTTGTTTAGGGTTAATGTGATTATAAATTCAAGTGATCGCCAATAATAGTTTATGTGTGCATTAAATTCAACCAAAATAGATTAAACAGGTTTAGGGTTAATCCTATTGATTGCATGTTAATCAGAAAGCGCACATGAATACGATCAGAATAAAGTAGAGGCCTATTATTAGGGCAGGTTCAATCTCTTTTAGGTTGGATTTGTACCTTCATCCCCGAACCCTTATTTGGTTCATGACCTTATGGAGTTGACGATCTCTTGGATCGTTAAGGGGTGTAACCTTCATCCTATGAACGGTTTACAAGTTCCTTAAAAACTTGTTGGCGACTTTTTTGCTCTATCTTCTTCCCTTTTGGACGCCACCATACTTTAGTGTATGATCACAGTGGAGTTCAAGCTAGTGGAATTTTAAGGCTTGAAATTATTCCCTACAGTTTTTGGCGACTCCACTGGGGAGGATTTCTATTTTAATTCCTGAATTTGTTTCGACGATGATTTAGAATGAGTGGATGAGACTTGAAACGTTCTAAGTATTTCATGTGCGTAATTTTGATTAACATTATTGTCATATTCATAAAAAGGTTCTCATTGTAAAGACCATCCGTAATGAGTAAAAAATATAGGATTTTACACGTAGGAAATTTGAGGAATATCTTTCACAACTAGGACTGAAATAACACCGCGCGAAAATGGAAGATTTTATCGAGCACAGAAAGCTGCTGAGGCATGTGGGAGGTAGCGTCAGGGGCCAGAGCTTGGCGCCAAACTTTTAGCCGTAGCGCCAGACGCCAATATTGGCGCCAGACGCTACAGTTAAAAGTTGGCGCCAGTCTCTGTTTGTTGGCGCCAATTTCCCTCAATACTGAGCCAGAAATATGCGTTCTAATTTCGACCGGTTTTTCGTATTGTTTGCTCGATCCTACTTCCTGATTGAATTTTTCTCACTTTTCTAAAACCCATATGTGTTCTACATATGGACATAACCGTCTGGGAATTCATGCCCCATCTACCCGATTGAACGCTCCTGGCAACAAAGGGTACATCCGAGATGTTAAATTCACCAAACCATGGAAGTGAGCTTTTTCTAAAACTCGCGGTGTCCCATCCACTCGCGCCAACCCTTCACGGTTAGGCTTCCGCGCGGTGCATCAGAACAACTAACCATGGACCCTCTATTGACTAAACCATATCCCGAACTTTAGAGAACTAGAGCCATGGTTAGGTTGCAAACTCATTGCATCATATTGTGCCTACTTGACTAATTGTGCATTATTTGTTGTGCATATATATTCTATGTTTCTCTTAATTGTTTGTTGATTTGTGTTGAGACTAAAATTAACGACTTAAAGAACTTTGCCTAATTAATCAATTAATTAATTAATTTGAGTAAATAATGTTTTTTTTTAATCGGAATTGACCTAGTACGACTTTAGGCATACCCTAGTTGACTAATAATACCGAAAACAGTCCCAGACCGAAGCCCCAATATTGGTGCCAAAGTCTGAGCTGTAGCTCTACATTATAGTGTGTAGCGCCAGACATTTACTAAATTTCCTGGCGCCAATCACCATAATGCGACGCCAGTCCTGTCGCTTGGCCGACAGTTCGGATTATTTGTCGAGTCATCACCTAATTTCTACTTAATCAGTTTTCTGTTTAATTCGGTTAATTTTGCTAACAAGAATGCTTAATTGAATTAATGTTTGAGTTTAGGCACTAAGTCCCATGGTCTTACACAAGAATCCAAGCATGTCACTTACACTCAATGCACACACCAATACACATGTTTTGACCATGATTAAGAGAGTCTTGTGTGCGCACTTTTTTTCGTCATTTTTTTTAAGGGGGTAAGTCGGATATTAATCCTCCAATAAATAATAATACTTAGTTCCCTAAAAATATGTACAGTTTTTTTAAAAAAACAAAACCATAAGGTCAAGTTGATTTAAGTCAAGTAATTAAAACGGAAATTGGCATAATTTACCGCGCGTGGTCAAGAAAGGAAGGACGATTAATCAAAGATAACCTCTTCGTACAAGTCCAACTTTTCGACAAACCTATAGCCCGCAAGAGGAAAGCAAGAGTTATAATGGCAACTTAAGAAGAAGTCAATGACCTCAAGAACCAACTGGCTACTGTAGCTGAGACACTGAAGCTTCTCGCACTTAAGATCGATGACCCCATGAAACAACAACAAATGGACCTCGTGCAAGAGAGCCTAAGCAAGTTGTCCTGTGACTACAAGTTTTAAGAACTCACATCCCAAGAAGTCTCGGTGGATAAAGATCTTCTTCCGCAGAAGTTCAGCGCCAACGACATCCCAAAATTTAGGGCAATTGACAACCATTACTTCCATTTAAGAGCATTTTAAACAATAATGAGTATCAAGGGTATCGATAAGAAGGTCTTCCCTTCTCTGTTCTCACTATCTCTCGAGACCGTTTGCCAACAATGGTTCTTTTCTCTCGAAAAACAAAAGACCTCTACCTGGGAATCCATAGCAAACACTTTCTTTGATAGGTACAAATGCAACATTCAAGTCGAAACTTACCATAGAGAACTTGAAATCCTCAAACAGAAAAAGAATGAAGGCTTCACTTCTTTCTTTAACAAGTGGAGAGAAACCTCAGCTAAAATGATCGAGGTACCAAGTGAAAAAGAGTTCGTGAGACTGTTCATTAAAAATCTCCAAGAAAAATATTCCAAACATCTTAAATATCAAAATAACCTTCATATCTTTAAGGTTGTTTATGATATCGGGATCAACATTGAAGATAACTTGGTTAAATCTAAAGCTGCCAACAATAGCTCCAACAGTGGCTGGAAAGGAAAGAAGAACGACAATCCTTCTTCTTCCAAAACCGCCCACTCAAATAATGTTAGCACCTTTAATCTAGGAGAAGTCCTCGCCATGAACAATCAAGGACAAAAGAAACCATTTAGGAGAAACTTCACTCCTATTGGCATGAGTTATGACACCGCATTTGATAGATTAAATGCAAAAGGTCTTATAACTCCCATTGGACCATTCGGGGATCCACCAGTTGAGAAGAGGTCGCCTAACTGGAACCCCAACGCACATTGCAAATATCACCAAGGTAGGGGCCATTCTACTGAAAGATGTTGGAAGCTTAAGGAAGCTATCCAAGACCTTATTGACAATAACAAATTGCCGTTGCCCCTTGCCAGTAAGAAGCCAAGTATTGACAATGCACCTCTAGCTCATACTTTGGCTATTTCCGATGAAGAAAGCAAAGTTGACCACTCATCTCTCATTAAGCCTGTCAAAGCAACCAATGTCGAAGAAGGAGAAGAATAGATCTTTTTTGATGTCAGAGATAACCTTCCAGAACCAGCAAACAAGGAAGACATACAATTGCTCACACTATTTATGAGGGAGACATCGCAACTATTACGTGAAACCCTCTAAGTTGTAAACGAACTTCACAAGAAATATGATGAACTTCCATATCCAAAGGATAAACCTAAAAGAGAATTCACACCCATAGGAATGACCTACGATGCTACTTTTGATCGCCTCTATGATCAAGGACTAATCAAACCTATTGGTCCAACAGAGGATCCAACATCAGAAAAGCGATCTTCAAGATGGGATCCCAAATCCTACTGCAATTACCATCAAGGAAACAATCATACCACAAATGAATGCTACAGGTTTTAAAACCTCATTCAAGATCTTGTGGAAGCTAATAAGATTTCTTTACCTCTAGCTAGCAAGGAACGACTTATGCGGCAAAGTATTTTCCCTTACAAGTCATTGAAAAACCCAAGAAGAGCAATAGAGTTTACACTCCAACTGGGATCCCATATGCACAAATGTTCGAAATGCTCTCCGAGAGTGGCAAGATCAAACCTCTCGAACCGAGACCATTTGAATCATTAAAAAGGACAGATAGATATTACTGTCAGTACCATTAGTCAGGGGGGGCACACCATAGAAAACTGCTTCAAATTCAAAGATTTGGTGCATAAAATGATTGATGAAAAGGAATTAATCCAAGTTCAACAAGAAGAGGACATAACTGTTAATGGAGTATGGGACAGTGATGAAGAAGATGTTTACCTAAAGGACATAGTGGGACCTTCATCTTCTGTATCATACACCACAGACGACATTTGGGCTGAAGAATATTCATCAATATACGTCCTCACAAGATCCGGGAGAATGCAACCTCCTGTTCCAACACAGCCTATGCCTACTATACAATAAGTTCCCATACCTATCATCAAAGACAACGACATCGTTAAACAGTTTAAGAAGACAAAAGTTGAGATGAATGTATGGAAGGTCCTGGCAACATCTCGAGAACATATGTTGGCTGTAATGAATGCCTTGGATAAAATCGGGATAGATTCTGACACCACTCCTAAGAGACTAGATAAATTCCTCACAAGTGACCTCCCTAGTCCGATTAATCTAATCACCTTCTCTGATAAAGATTTACCCAGAGGGTAACAAACATTACAAGGCGTTAAACCTCACGGTAGTCTGCAAAGGATGAATGTTCCCATGACTCTTGTAGACAATGGATCAGCTATCAATGTCTGTCCACCTAGGACTGCGAGGATGCTCGGCATAAGGGATGAGGATTTAACTCCATCCACACAAGGAATAAGAGCTTACGATAATGCTCGCCGTCAAGCTCTTGGCAAAATAACCCTAAATGTGGCGGCAGGAGCAATAGAACATGCTACTACTTTTCAAGTGGTAGACATCAAAGCCTCATTTAATCTGTTGTTAGGACGCCCTTGGCTCCATGATCTAAAGGCCGTACCTTCATCTCTCCACCAACAAGTGAAAGCCATAGTTGGAGGAATTCCAATCACTATTGACGCTTTGCCGATGAGAATCAAATCAGTAGAAAATCCAATCATCAATGTGGAGCACGACGAAGATGACGAAGACCTATGGGGGTTTAACGAAGAAGTCTCCTTAATCCAAGAGGATGAAAGGAAATCTCTTTGCCACGACCCCCATTCCAACATGATTATCAACACCATGCTGAAGAAACAAGGACACTTCCCTGGGATGACCTTAGGAAAGAAGAAGGAGGTAGCAAAATCGATAGAGTCACCTCGCCTCCCTAAATTAGATACTTTCGGACTTGGTTTCGAACCGACTCGGAAAGATCTTAAGCGAGCCCAGGACAAGTTGAAAGCACGTAGGGACGCTCGCATTCAAAAGAAAATAATTCTAATGGATCAGTACCCTCTTTTGCTTAATGGTCAGTTTATAAAAGAAGGAGAGGACTATCCATGCTATGAATTTTCCGAGCCATTTGTCGTAAATGGCATACGACAACCAGGATACGAGATTTTCTTGGATCGCTACTTCACTAACGAAATCCTAACTCCCGTCCGTAAGGAAAAAGCACCCCTATGCTTTGATTTTAACGTCATGGGATTACTGTTTGGGCGAGAAAAGAATGAGTCAGCTTATGAGGAAGATAACTCCTCACTCATTCAAACGGTCCTACAAAGCGAAAACATCGACCCCTCGAAGCTAATTACTCCAGCCGAAGGATCATTGCAAGGGTGGCACAAGACTATCAAGGTGACTACTCCGAGTGGAAGGAAGATATCAATCACGACAGGGCAAGGGCCGATGTTCGAAGAGTCGTCGGAGTCAGAGTCCGAGTCAGAGTCTTCCCCTTTAGAATCTTCTAAGTCTTTAGCAATAATACCTCCCCTTCCTATTTCTTCTCCTAGGATAGTTAGTGATCCAGTCCCTGAGGACATATTACTCTTTGATGTAATGATCTCAGAGTATAATAATACTTCTCGTTCTCCTTACTTCTCGTGTTCTTCCCTAACCGAAGATGACAAGCATTGCTTAGCTAACGATGAAAGAGATAAAGAAATTATTGAAGCAATGGAAACACTTGAAAGGAAAACACCAATAATTGAAGAGACTGAAACAATCGACATCTCAAATGACTCAACTCATAAAAGAGAAGTTAAAATCGGACTAACGTTGAATAAACAAGAAAGAACCGATTTAATTAACTTACTTAAAGAATTTATCGATGTATTCTCTTGGTCGTATGAAGATATGCCAGGCATTAACAGAGAAATAGCTCAACACACTATACCATTAATCCCAGGAATGAAACCTGTAAAACAAAAGTTGCGTCGAATGAAACCCGACGTAGCACTTAAAATAAAAGAAGAAGTTCAAAACCAAATAACTGCAGGTTTCATCAAGGTATCCAAATACCCCGAATGGGTCGCCAACGTCGTCCCAGTTCCAAAGAAATACGGAAGGGTAAGGATGTGGGTCGAATATCGAGATCTAAATAAGGCAAGTCCAAAGGACGACTTCCCTTTGCCACACATCGATATTCTGGTAGACAACACGACAAATCACGCGCTTCTCTCATTCATGGACGGATATGCAGGGTACAATCAGATCCTCATGGCAGAAGAAGACATGGAGAAAACGACCTTTATCACACCATGGGGCACTTACTATTACACGGTAATGCCATTTGGGTTGAAAAACGAAGGTGCTACTTACCAACGTGCAGCAACTGCCTTACTCCATGACATGATGCACAAAGAAGTTGAAGTATATGTCGACGACGTGATTGTGAAATCAAAGGACCGTCCAGGCCATCAAGTAGCCTTAAGGAAATTTTTCGAAAGGCTAAGAAAATATAATATGAGGTTGAATCCATCAAAATGTGCTTTAAGAGTCACCTCGGGCAAACTCTTGGGATACGTCATAAGCTCTAGAGGAATAGAGGTAGATCCAACCAAGATTAAAGCAATCATGTTGATCCCACCGCCCAAGACCGAGAAACAGATTCGAGGATTTATTGGCCGGTTGCAATACATAAGTAGGTTCATATCAAAACTGACAACAATATGTGAACCAATCTTCAAAAAGCTCAAAAAGAATGTACCAGTAATATGGGATGATGAGTGTCAAAAAGCCTTTGACAGGATCAAAGCCTATCTCGCAAATCCTCCCGTATTAGCGCCAGCACTTCCCGGAATACCTCTTAGGTTATATTTGACGGTTACCAAAGAGACAATGGGAGCCATGCTAGCACAAGAGGTAGAAAGCAAAGAGAATGAAATCTATGACCTAAGTAAGAAGATGCTCGAATACGAAACACGCTATACACCACTCGAGAAATTGTGCCTCGCTTTGGTGTGGGCCACAACTAAGTTGAGACATTACATGTTGGTACATACCGTTTTCGTAGTATCCCGATTGGATCCACTCAAATATTTGTTCGAGAAATCAACACTCAATGGACGTATTTCAAGATGAATAGTCAACTTAGCCCAGTTTGATGTGCGGTTTATGCCACAAAAAGCTATTAAAGGATCTGTGGTATCAGACTTTCTGGCAGACTTTCCAATAGAAGACTCGACACCAATAAAGGACAATCAATTTTCGGATGAAGATTTGATGGTCACCGAAGATGATATTTGGACCTTGTATTTCGACAAAGCCTCAAACCAAAAGGGATGTGGCGTCGGAGTGCTACTAGTATCACCTAGAGAAGAACACGTCCCAATCTCAATAAAGCTTGATTTCGACGTTACCAACAACGCTGCTGAATATGAAGCATGCGTGGTAGGCCTTGAAACAGCCCTGGCATTGGGAGTAAAGAAGCTAAGGATATTCGGAGATTCTTCTTTGATTATCAACCAGATATCTAAAAGGTGGAAAGTAAGGAGCGAAAGCCTAGCCCCTTACCAAACCTATCTGGAAACTCTTACCGATCAGTTAGAGAAGGTAAAATACACATATCTACCTAGAGAAGAAAACCAATTTGCTGATGCCTTGGCAAGATTAGCCTCAATGGTTAGGATTCCCACGGAAATCGAGCAAATGCCTCTAACTATCGAAAAAAGGCACAAACCAGCATATATACAGGCTATAGAAGATGATGACTCAGTTCAAGACGAAGAAGAAGAACAAGAAGAAGAACCATGGTACACAAACATACTCAACTATGTCACCAATGGAGAATACCCTCCTCATGCTGACAAAAGAGCAAAGCGAGCATTGAGACTTTTGGCTTCTCAATATGTACTCATAGACAACGAGCTACATAAAAGGGTACCTAAAGGTCGAGCTCTCCTATGCGTAGGAAAGGTGGATGCACAAAGAATAATGAGAATAGTTCACGAAGGAATCTGTGGAACTCATGTAAATGGCAAAATGTTAGCCCAGAAAATAACGCGAGAAAGGTATTAATGGAATACAATGAATAAGGGCTGCCATCAATACGTGAAAAGATGCCCTAAGTGTCAAATTCATGCCAATTTACAACATGTTCCGCCATCTTTGCTCTACACCTACACATCACCATGGCCATTCTCTACATGGGGAATTGATATAATTGGCAAAATTACTCCCCCAGGGACAGGAGGCCATGAATTTATTCTAGTAGCAATTGATTATTTTACAAAGTGGATCGAAGCGCAATCATACGCTAAACTCACTGCAAAACATGTAGCACTCTTTATCGAGACAAATATCATTTGTCGATACGGAGTCCCAGATGAAATGATAAGTGACAATGGAACTCACTTTCAAGCCGAATGTGAAGAATTGCTACATAAATATGGTATCCAACATCATCATTCGTCCCCTTATAGACCTCAAGCAAACGGAGCAGTTGAGGCAGCTAATAAGAATCTAAAGACTATCATCGAGAAAATGACAGAAAATTATAAAGATTGGCCTGACAAGCTCCACTTCGCACTGTCGAACTAGAAATACCATCTCTACGCATTGCGCTAGAGAGTAAACTTGATGAAGTTGAATGGACTAGGGCACGATAAGAAGAATTGATCCTACTCGACGAAAAACGATTAGAAGCTCTAAATCACACTAAGTGCTATCAAACTCGTATGGCTAGACATTTTAATAAGAAGGTCAAGACAAGAAATATCAAAGTAGGAGATTTGGTATTAAAAGTACTAAGGAAAAATGTTTTAGATCCAAGGGGAAAGTTTAGACCTAATTGGTTTGGCCCATACATTGTCAAAACAATCCTGTCAGGTGGTGCAGCAAAACTAACTGATATGGATGGCAATGATTCTCAAACATAACCTATCTTAACCAACTTAAAAGATACTACCCATGATTACTTGAGTAGGAAACTCAAGAGAGCTACGTTCGGCCTGGTTCCTTAGGAAAGGATACGTAGGCAACCCTTTACGGGTGCGGCCACTTTAATTTTTGACATCTCTGCGTTCCAGAATCAACCAAAATACAACACAAAGTCGGCAAATTATTGGCTTTGCAGAACAGAGTCTAGCGCCAGCCAGAGGCCATTAGCGCCAGCCGATGTATTGGTGCCTGACGCCAGACCTCAATAGCTGGCGCCAAACTACAATTACCGGCGCCAATTCAGCAATAAAATCTAGGCGAATTTCGGTGTTTTTTTCGGAAAATTTTCGACTTCCGTACTCTAAGAATTTCTGGAAAATTAATAAAATAAATTTAAAGTAACAATTTAATTGAAAGCTGAAATTTAATTAATAAAATAAAATTACATTGTTAATGGAATTTAAATAAGGTTGAAATAAATTAACTTTAAATAAAAATTAACAATCTAATTAATCTAAAGCTAAGCAATGTTTTTAATCTTTCTTCTCCTTTTTAGCTTTTTTCCAATTCTTTTCTGTTTCCTCCTCTTCATCCATTACTTTAGCTAGTAGGCATCCGTTAGAGGACCTAAATTCAATTTTGGAATAGATTGTCTCCCCTTCAGCTAGCACCCCATGCTTCTCTTCCACCCAAACCTTTTTGTCCGTGGTGTTAGCTTTCCTTTTTCCTTTGTCTCTAGTAGTATTCTTCTTCCTAGGCATTGTAGGTGTTTTGAATTCAATTCTTGCACCTAAGCGTTCTTTGGCCGGTGTCACCCTGTCACCTAGACGATTCTTCACATCGGTTCTACCCTGATCAATTGAAGATTTCTTCAGCAACCACTTCTTTACATCATTAGGTAAAGAAGGGGGAACCTTTTGGGTAATCACTTCCCATAAAGGTCTAGCGCTCCAGTAAGTGTCGAATCTATCTACTTCTTGAGATACGGGGTACTCATAGGGAGGACGAAGATCCCTGGAAGGAATATTTTGAAGCAAGCCGTATTGTCTTTTTACCCTGCAGGGATAATAATATGTTACACGAGACAAGCTTGGGAGACGGAAGAAAGGTTGCTTGTCAACACCAACCATCCTTTTTATTCTCAACCATGGGATGACCCACTCGATAGCAAAATCACGTGATTCAAAGACTTTTCTCCACCCATGGAGCCCAATTTTAGGGATGCGTTTCTTCCTTCTCACAAAGCCACTGGGAGTATATTTTTCGATGTCATCCGGAGGGCTAATTAACCCTAGCCTCTCCATTAGCCACATCTGTAAAAAATGCAATGCAAATAAATTATTATTACAATACAAAAGTATATTTTTTGATTTTTGTAGTTAAAAATATTATTTTTCTACCTGTAATAAAATTGGAGAGCCGCGAAGAGGCGCTTTTGGGTCCCTTTTCAATTCATCTAGACTAATCATAGTCTCTCCAACTATCAATGGCATTGGATTTCTCCCTGATTCAATTTGTACTAGTACAGTGGTTATAATGGATTGACCCTTGTTATTTTTACCACTACTAAGACAATATTGATTGAGCATGCAAAAAAAGAACGGCCTTTTTCTATAAATATGAAAGGATTCAGAAAAAGGTTTATAAAAATAATGGCGTGCGAATTCTTTCAAATTAACTATGTTTCCATCTACTATTTTTGACAAATCCCATTCCTTCAAATTAAAGAAGCGCTCAAAATCCTTATAATAGTATGCATCTACTCTAGGGATTACTATGAGGTCTATTGCAGGGAAGCCTAAAATAGCACCAAATTCCTCTGGCAAAGGGCTAATTTCATCATACCCTATTCTAAAACAATGTGTATCGATATTCCAAATTCTAAAGCGGTATGTATGAAGTCTATGTCTAAATCTACCCCTTTGATGCCAAAAATTCCCCCCAAGTGAAATAAATCTAATTCTTTTCTTTCTCTAACATTAAGAGATCGACACCATTCATGAGTGTATTGGGTGAAGGTTTTAGTGGCTAAAGACATGATTATTGTTTTTTCTAAAGAGGAGAATAATTTTTTCACTAATTGCGAAGAATTTTAATCTGAATGAAATACGGAGTCAGCGTCAATTAACGTCAAAACCCCGACATTGGCGCCACCCTCCAGTGCTTGGCGCCACACGCTAAGTATAGCGCCTGGCGCCACGCGCCATAGTATGGCGTCAGCTGGCGCCAAGTCAACAAGGCAGTCGCGCGTGCTCAGTTTGCGTTTTTGATATTAAACTTGAGTCGGTTAATGACTTTATGGCCCCGTTTATTTTTTCTAAATATCTTTTCCATCTTTTTTTCTCAATTAATTAAATATCGTCAATATTTTTTTAATTTATTTTATTTTTCATTTTTTTGGATTTTATATTAAAACGGCTTTTTTTCTGTTTTCTTTTCCTTTTTATTTTTTCTTTTTGGGGGAGAGAGTCGGATAATATCCTCCATCAATAGTAAAAATGACGGAATTTTTGCGCAAAATTGTCATCACACTTCTTTTGCACACACTAACAAACAGTCAAATAAATTTACGATAACATAAAGATACAAAAGTGTCTAAATAATGAGTCAAAGGCAAAAGTTCTATAAGTCAAAATAAAGTACATATACAGAAACAGACTACGGCGCCGGAGGACATAGGCCCATCATGCCGTAAAACTGCGCCGTACGAGGAGTCACCTCTCCACCAGCTCCAGCCTCAGCACCAGCTCTAGTCTCCGTAGGAGGAGGAAGACTAAAGACAGGACCGCTCCAGCCAAGATCAACCTGAGGCTGAGACCGCGGAGGTTGCTGCGATGATGAGCCAACCTCGTACATCCCACCACCTCTGAAAGTCGAGGTAGCCTCTCCTACCGGTGCAGCAGGAACACCCTCAGAAGAAGATCCTGAGCCCTCAGCAGCGTCGGCTCGAGCAGCCTTAGAATGACCACCTCTACCTCCGAACGAAGTACGACGACGTCTCGAGCTAGACCTCGCCGGATCTCTCCGCCCCTCAAGTCTCATACGGGTGTGAGAAGCAATAGGCTGACCCTCCAAACAAAAAAGAATTAAATTAGAAACAAGGTAAAACTGAAGCCATAATGCAGAAATAATAAGTGAAGAAAGGTTACCTCTCGGACAACGTCGTCCCGCAACAGGTAGTCGCGTTCCTCATCCGGACGAGCTGGCTCCGGAAGGCATCAATGCATCGTGCCGTAGCCGAAACCACCTCGCGTGAGAACTGTCGGAAAAATATGTCAGTTAAAATAAATGATAAATGAATACAAAATTCTGAATTAAAGCTAGGCTTAGACTAGTCTGGTGGCGAGGAATCGACCGCTCCACGAAGCGCTCGCCCTCGGGAGCTGGAGAAATCATCTCCTCGATCGGCCCGTATACCCCCTGGTAGTGAATGGACATACGAGGCGGCAAAAACTCAGTGGGACCATCCTGATAAAACGGAAAGAAATCAGTAAGGTATTATTTGGGGGCTACTTAGCGAAAAATAAAAAAGCTAAGACTCTTACCCTCACATCCTCAGCCGGTACAGGGGCTGGAGCTAATAAAGGTAGTAGCTCCTTAGCGTAACACCGCCCAAGGATCACATGTGATCGCCAGAGGGAACCAGATCCCTCGGCCATGCTCGACAACTGTCTCTCGTCGAACATATGACGTGGCGGAGGAACAAGAACGACGAAAACATCAGAAGAGTGTTGTCTAGCAACTCTCTCTGCTAAATACACAACCGCTTCGTAGGTCCCCAGAAAATAGCGACGCTCAGCATAGTACTGTGTGGCTAATCCAAGGACTGTCCAACCGCCCCACGGTCGGTATACTACATTAGGTCCCTATAAAAGCACCAATAAGGCAAGAATATGTCTAAAATCCCACAAAAGAGCAAGATAAACACTAAAAGTCGTACCGAGATGATCCGACTCCGGACACGTGCAGTAGACATGTCCACATGAATGGTCGGAATCCAAGGCAAAGGGTGGTCCCAACACCCCGAGACTGGCTGGACTCTAACCTAGGCTGTGTCGTGTGTGTTGGTGATGCATCCATTTATTGCAAGAAATATGTACAAGCGGTGAAACAAGAAAAAGAGCTGAGAGAGGCAGAGACGGTACCTTTGGATTTGATATCTGAAAGCGGACGGGTCCGGCTAGGTTAATGGAGTACGAGCTTCGTTGCTTGCGCCTGACTCAAACGGATGACTTCTGCTCTCTCAAAGTTTTCTCTCTAGAAAATTTTTTTAAACGTACAAAATTATGAGGGTAAACGGCTATATATAGAAGGTAAGTACGGGGGCATTTCCGTAATTTACTCGGAAGGTGAACGGTTACTTCTTTATGGTAAAATTACCACCATTCGGAGCGTGACACATGTCACATATGCCACGTGGCATGCCACATCACATCTGTGAGGGGAAAATGTTTAGGGTAATTTTACCCTACCACGTGGTCCAACCAGAGGACGACACGTGTCAGCTTCAGGTTGGCCCAAAGTGGACCAATCTCCGCCTGACACGTGTCACTCCAGAAATTAAAGGAAAAAGGCGGCCTTCAGGCCCAAATCCAGAGAAAGCTGCAAAGCGGCGCAACCCACCAATGATTAAGGTTCAGTGACCTAATTAGGGGCACAAATCCCAAAGACCCTATAAATAGGGAGATGTCCCTCTTTTTGAGGGCACGTTTTACCATTTATTACACCTGCATTCTCTCACATCAGAGAAAGACCCGAGCTTGGAATCTGAGCAGATACCCACCTAAATTTCCGTTCTCTTTATTCCTTTTCAAGTTACTAACTTGACCGTCGGAGGCGGAGCTCCAACCACCCGGAGTCTCCGTTTGATTTGCAGGTACAGCTCACGCCGGATCAGTCTTCGTGTTGTAACTCTCCCGAGGGACTGAAATACCCAAAACAATTGCGGTTGTCGTTAGAAAAATTAAATTTTGTTATTATAATTATGAAATTACACAAAATTTATTAGTTAATTGAATGTAAAAAAAATATGGAAAATAGGGGATCAAAATTTGGTGTCTACACAATTCCCCTTCATTTCATTCAATCTTACCGCGTTCTCCCTATAGTCTCAAATCTCCCTCTAATGAGCATCTCAATAGCTCCTCGATGGAGCCAGAAAAGAAACACTTTTGGGCTACACGGCATCTTGACTATGCATCCCCTCTCTTTAGGCTTTAACTCATAATGTCCTCCCTCGAAATTTGACTCAACCTCTAGATCGAATGGTCTTTCCCATGGTTTTAATGTAAGGGGAAAAAGGGTTAGGCGTAGGCTAAAATTTAAAATTTTGTGGTATCCCTAATAGTGAAGCAAAGAACGGGCCCTTTCTTGGAATCACAATCAAGTAGTCACCAAACTAAAACAAACTAACTCCCCCAAGCTTATTCAGAGCCATAATCACAATCATATTTACAAAAAGCGTAAATGCTTCTCCCCCAAGCTTAAAGGAAGCATTGTCTTCAATGCTTGAAAAGGGGAAAAGAATCACATCAAAATATATTTGAAATTTCTCATTTTCAACTTTTTTCTTTCTTTTTTTCCTTTATGCAAATTTTAACTTTGGACGGCTTTTACAACTTTGCATTTATTATGTCCTTGCCTTTTTTTAACTTTAGACGGCTTTTTCTATCATACATTTGCCATTATTCACAAAATATTCACAAAACACAAGCTTGCTTACAAAAGGCACCAATGTCCATACTTATAAACCACAAACTCCACAAACATGACCATTTGCTTCCCAAAAATAAAAAATGGAACAAAAAAAAAAAGGCTCAAAATTCTAAAAATGTGGCTTGAAATGAAGGGAAAAGGCTCAAATGGTTAGCAAGAGGGAAAATGTAAACTTAAAGAACTAAAATAAAGAATATTAAACCTAGAAAAAGAAAAATTACTACCCTGAAAAGATGCCTTTGTCCTCCCTAGATGGTTCGTTCTTGTGATTAATAATTATGAGTCAAGATTCAATATTAGGTCCGCAATAGTCAAGGATCCATGCCACTCATGAAAGTTATGTAGAAGGCTTGAAAAATGAAGCACCTCACATGGATGTAGCAAAAACTCATTATAGGTGTCAAATCGACCATAGGAAGCAACTACTAGCATGCCACCAACAAGTAGAATCCGATTTCATGATCCTCCTAGATCTAGAACATGCTACCTTAGCATACACCTATCCTACAGTCAACCAAGCATATTCTCAAACCGTGCATACCCATACCAATTAGGAAGATATTCATTCAAAAGCAAAAATCGGTTGTATATAGTCCAATTCAAAAAGAAAAACAAAAAGGTGACATACAAAGCCTCAAAATATACCAAAATCCAAAAACAAAAAAGAAATAAAAATAAAAGAAAAGAAAAGAAAAGAAAAGAAAAACATAGATAAAGGAAAAGAAGGAAAATGAAGAATGGATTGAATATGCAAGTAGAACATGTAATTCCCAATCGACAAACAAGTGATCAAATGACAACCTCGTCAATGATCCAAAACACTCTAGGTGTTAAAAGCATCCATCCTCGAACCATTCAACTTTTCCTAAAACTAATCCTAAACTATGCAACCAAGAAAATAATGAGAATAAAGGAAAATAAGAAGGATCTCATCGGCTTCCAAGCAATGCTAAAAAAGTAAGGTGGAGAATCAACCACCTCATGAAGCTCCAAAAATCAAAGTATCATCATCAAAGCCATGTGAGAACAAAAATGGAAAAGAGAACTATGGACAAAGAAAACGGTTAGTAAATTCAAAACAAAAGAAAAGAAAAGAAAACGAAAAGGAAAGAAAATAAAAAACAAAAATAAGCAAAACAAAACTATCAAGAAAACAAAAATAAGAAATATAAGAACTAAAGAATTAACTAAACATCTAACTAAGCAACAAAATGCTAAGCTACAAAATTTGGATTCAAAGGCGTTTGGATTCATGGGATTTATATTTTAGGGGTTTGGATACAAGGGAGCAAACACACATCATCATCATAACAACAACAAGAACAAAAATGAGCAAACATCATAAAATTAGGATCAAGAATGAGATTATCATGCAAAGAATCAAGAGAAGCAAGGTTAGTTTCAATAACAAATTGGCCACCGAGACGAAACCCCTAAGAAAAGGAAAAGTTCCCAAATCTAAACAAAGAAACATCTCAACATCCCAACAATACAAAACAAACACACATAATACAAGGGATGGAGGCACATAGCACAAAAATGAGGGAACTAGCAACCACTACCACTCGGCCCGGAGCCATCATTGTTATCCCCATCATAGGAAAACCCGGATGGGGGACCATGAGGATCCCATCCCCCAGTGTAACTGGGTGGCCAACCATAATGCCCCCTAAAGTTATCTTGTTTCCAAGGGGAAAGGGGAGTGAATTTCTCAGGAAAAGCGAGCACTAGTGGATGATCGGGGTGTACATAGGGGTAGTTAGGATCACCCCTATAATCGCTCCCACCGGGAACACGGTAATTGTAGTTACCGTGCTCATCGGGGAATGAGCAAGTCTTGGTGTTGGACCCCGGGGGTCCTTGCCAATATGGGTACGTAGGTACCCCATCACCCCGAAAAGATTGTAAAGGACCATATTGGGGTGGAAAGTAAGGGTAGTTAACAAGGGGAGTGATTTCTCCCCGGTTAACACCTGCATCATATAAGTATTGTTGTTGGAGAAACATACCTTGTTGCATCTCCAAAACCCCTCTTATATGGGTATAGAAGGCCTCAAAATCTTGATCATACATGCCCTCCAACCAGATTTGCATGCCCTTCATTTGAGCACTAAGGGCATCCAATTCGGAGCTAGCATATTGGTGATGTTGCTCTTGATGTTGTTGTTGTTGTTGTTGTTGTTGTTGTTGTTGTTTTAGAGGCTCTTCTTCTTCTTCTTCACCCATTTCTTCATCTTAGTCGTAGTAGGGCGGACGGTGACTAATGGGGACATGCCAAATGTTTGCTACATTCTCTCGGTGGAGAGAATTTAAGGAAGGGTTAGGGATATAGCACCAATGCTCATTGTCCCTTAGCTAATCAAATACCTCGTCATCATCTTTCTTTGCTAAGAAATGGATTTGCTTCAATTGCTTGTTGTCGAGGTAAAGAGAATCAACATCTCCCACCGGAGTGCAAGATGGCAAATAATTCCCTAGTGACCATGCTCCCACTAGGGATCTCGCTGGATTCCCTATATTGCAACCCTTGGCAATAGCTTGCAAAAGTGTACCCCAAGTTTAGGCGACCCCGGTACACCACACGAGTAGCCACCCATAAAATCCGAAGTTCCAATTGGCTCATCTTTCCCAATTCTTGCTTCGGGAACACCGAATATCCTAATAGCCTATGGAGAACCCGGAGACATGGTTGGTATACCTTACTAATCTTGGCATACCGGGTCACAAAGTCACCGCAACCAGAATTATCGTCCCACCACAAATTTTGATCATACTCATCGTTGAAGAAGAACTCGGGATCCAAAATAACAAAATTTAGATCAAAATCAAGAGCCGCATTAAACTCTTCCAAAGATTGATCGAATTGAATGTTGAATAGTTGAAATCGAACACAGTAGATATCACCCTCAATCACCACGAGATCAAACGTGGCCAAGAACTCCAAAGTTGGTTGAACATATTTACGGAAGCTCCGGCTCACAAAAGACCCCATGCAAAGGTTTTTGAGCAACTCCCTCAAGTCTTCATCAATCCCCAATTTAATCATATCCAGTTGAAAATGAAAGGAATGGTGTCCTTCGAACAAGTGTACTATTCCGTTAGTGGGTTCAGAATTATTAGAAAGTTAATATATTCAGTAAGGTCAAGTTATCGGAATGCCTGGGTGGAAGCCACTTCCGATCAGTAATATTAATGCAGAATTAATATTACAGCTTAATCTTGACTGAACCCTTTGGGTCACACCCAAGCAACTAACGAACCGAACACGAGTAATCAATTATGAATTAATTAATAAGTCAACCGAGTAATTAATATTTAGACGTCATGAATTCGAGCTTAGAGCGTCAAACCAAACGTCGAAAGTCGAGTCAGAAAATAATAAAAGACGAGATATGAAAATTATAAATCAACAAAGACCAAAATACCCCTATCATCGGAATGCCCCGAGCAAACCGAGTGCTAAGGGGCATGGTGGCTAGCATCGCAATACTAGGCACAACCTAGTGCATGCTAGCGCTGCTAAGAGGCTTCCTTGTGCGCACATTGGTTAGCAGCCATGCCGCAAGAAGCCGCAGCAGCTAGCACGCAATGCGCGCCAGCCACAGCAGCATGGCTAGGCCATTCTGCGCTTGCTAGCGCTGTTGGGAAGCCGCGGCAAGGTAGCCCACCTTGGGTGCCTTGGTGCTCAAGTGTGGGTGCCACGAGGCGCAAATTGAGAAGAGCTTGAAGGGGTGTGTTGGCTGGTTTTTGGAGAGGGAGTGGGGAGCAAGTTTGGTCCCCTCTCCTCCAAAATGGTCCTCACCTAACCACTCACATGAGCTTGCCACTTGTTAATTTATTACTAGTTTGATTAATAATTTTATTTTAGCTTTAAAATAAAATGGAAAAATCAAATTCTCCCATCTCTCTTGTTTTTCCTATAAATACCCAAGTTGGGGTATTGGGAAAATCACTTGAGTGAGAGTTGAAAAAGATATTACCATTGTGAAAACCTTTGAACTCATTAATCACTCGGGTTTTTGGTCGGGCCTTGCTAACTCCAAGGAATTAGACCATTTTCGGTGGTCGGGTTGTGGGTGGACTATCGTTGGAAGCTGTCATATTTTCGAGGCTTGCTTTCGAATTAAGAGTCCGTTCCGTTTAGGCGAAGCACGCTCTAAAGGTAATTATCTTGTCTTAATTTATTTATGTTTATGGATTTATTTATTGCGAGTGCGGTCTTGGTTTTGGGTTTGTTTTCGCGGTGAGTTTGACTCACCAAATCCCAACAGCGGTATTGGACGTTTATTTTTAAAATCATAATATTTTTTCAAGGTGTTTTTAGGGCTTAAATTTTTTTGGTCTTGAAGTGCTAATTAGATTAGTATCTCGTTTAATTTATTTTAACCTCGTATTAAAGCTATCATCAGCCCCGAACCCATATTTCGACCCAAAAATAATGAATTTTGGGTGGAAAATGTGTTCTGGAAATGGTTATACCCTTTTAGGACTCAGTTTTTAGCCTAAAAACGACCAGAAATGCACTTTTCGAGGGATTTTCGTTTTGACGAAAAAATTTAAGTCTTTCTAACCTTGATTAATTGCATATTTATGGTGGTTATGTAATTGGTTCAATACATATTTTATATGCAATTTTAAACCTCTTTAGGCATGATTACTTGGTGGTAATTTGTGTTTGAAAGCTTGGTTTTATTTTTTACATAATTGCAAACTAATTGAATTAAGTGTGAAATTGTTGTTCATTGAGGCATCCAAGTATTAAAGATTCAATCTTTAATTATGTTAAGTGATTGAAACTTTATGTTACTAAATTCATTTTTTTTTTGTTAAGCTTTGTTGATTCAATCATTTTTTAGTTGATTGGAATCATAAAGTTTGAAACTAGTTGATTGGAATTAAGGATTCACAAGTATTAAAGTTGGAAACTTTGTTGAACTTATTTTCATTTTTCAAACTCCCTTTTATTTTGTCAAAAACTTAAGATTAATTTAAATTAATTAAATTAATAGTGAGTAATTGCCCTCTTATTTTTTTTGTTGCACCAAGTTAAACCAATTTAATTAAAGAATGGTTCTTGGGAATTATTTTGGTTAGATGCACTTTGAAAATTTTATTTTAAGTTAGACTTGTTTAAATTTTCATTTTTACTCAATGAATTAATTCTAATATTAATTTAGAATTGATTAGAGATGTCACACAAAATCGAGAATTAATCCCGAGGCACAAGCATGCAAACTAAGGCACAATAGCCATGTGCATCCCTCGGCCAACTAGGCTGCTCGCACAGCCCACATGTGGCTGCTGAGGGATGAGGCTGCTGCGCTTGGTGCGTGTGGTGCTAGGTGTGTGCGAAGAGCTGTGTGCTGACTTGGTGCATGAGGGGCGTGCGAGTTAGATGCAAGGCGTAGAAGCAATGCTAGGCAGCTGCAGCTAGACGGGCATCGAGGGCTCGCTGCCAAGCAGTGCCCAGCAACATCACAACACGCAAGGCCGAGGCTACTAGGCAAGCGCTCAGCACTTGCGTGCGTGTGAGTGCTCAAGGGTGCTAGCCTTGGGTAGTCGATGCATTTTTTCTCTTGTTTTAATTTTGCTTTTTTGCCGTTTTGTTTATTTTAATTTATTTTAAATTTTTTAATTAAAAATTTGGAGGCTAGGCCTCGGGTTTTGAGCGGCATTGGCAAAATTTATTTTGACAAATTTTGGGTTTTACCGGCTTAATTAATTGGATTAATTAAGTTGGATGCGGAATTTAGTAGGAGCTTCAAATATTAATTGCACTTATTTATATAACCGGTTAAAACAACTTTGACTAGTTTTAATTAGGAAAGTTAATTAAATTAACCACCTAGATTAGATACTAGTTCTCGCGCGTTTATGCATTGTTACTTGTTTATCGTTGTAAAATGCATGGGCCATTCACAGATAGTGAATGGATGAATGGAATGTATATTCTCTTACAAGTTTTATAAAATGGCAACTAGTGGGGCCCGGTTAGGATAGAAAATACGGAATGCGATCCGTGATGTATTTTTGTAAATCTAAATACGGTCTGCGAACCGTTGAGTATTTTTGTACCTTAATATTTAGATTAGTCCTAATTGTAGATACTAGTAGTTGCATTTATTTTGGTCAAGTCTTGGAAGACGAAGCCATAAAGTTGCAAATGAAGACCTTTTGAAGATTTGAAAATCTCAAGGGGTCATTCTAGTTGCCAAATGCATCTATATTTATGTTTTTCGATAAAAATATATGTTTATGTATATGAATTATATGTTAGATGCATGTTTTGGATTTCGAATGTTGTGATGATTAATTAAGATCACTTAAATCAACCAACATAGAAACCCTAGGTCCCTAAATATTGAGTAAAACTTTCCATTCCAAAACAACAATTACCAACCGAACAAGGGTAGTGGTTGGCTACGCCAAAGCGAGGCATCACTACCTCTCCTAGGAGTGTAAGGCCTACCGGGTATGCAAGTTGGTTTTGGTTGTACTCAATGATATGAGTGATGAAGTCCTAACATGTCGTGGCAAAGTGAATAAATTGTTGAGAGAGCATTAGATGAGACGATTTATTCAAACAAGAGTGGCTTGGAGCCATTAGAAAAGCGTTGCTTACCTTAGGAGATTGAGTGTTAAAACAAGCCAAATCATGCTTAACCACTCTTTGTTTCTTTGGATCTTGGAATTGACTTATTCTCGCCAAATGGGGACAATTTTAATGCGATGATAAGACGTTTAATAAGATTGAAGATTTGCATGAATACCTTTTAAGTTTTCAAACTTATTATGTTATTTACTTGATAAATGGTTATACTTTGCACTTATATTTGTAGAATTCCAAATCAAACTGTATTGCTTTCCATGATTGGTAAAGGAAATCTTTGAGAATGGTTCTCAAAGAAAAGTAAAGCATTTCTAAAATACAATTCTCATAAATGACTTTTATAACAAAGTCCGAAAGGATGATTGGACATCATGTATTCAAAATACTAGGTAGTTTTGATAAAACATGAAGTATTGAGTTGTAAACTCAAATTGTCAATATTGACAACCAACATATCTTTTTCTCTTAATACATAGATGGGTAGGACTCATTGATGTAGTAATTCAAGCGTGAATTAAAGGAAAAGATGGAACTTTGTTTTAAGGCGCATTAGATGCTTAATTATGCCTAACAAAGTATAAAAGTCAAAGACTATTAAAGAAATGGTTCTTAAAAGATTATGAGATAAAGTATGATAAGAAATATAGGAAACGAGGAACGAAGAAAAGGAATAAGATTCCATTTCAACCCATGAGTTCATATTATTGTAGTTAACTTAGCAATTCATTATCTTCACAAGTATCGGATACTACTTGAGTGTTCCACTTTAAAGTGACCTCAAACTACTGAAGATAAGCTAAGTTATTGACTTACAAGCTAAGAATAAAGCAAGTGGTGCTACATTAGTTGTAAGGACGTATGCTTTGTTTAAAGACCTTTAAGCTAGGGCTGGAACAAATAAATGGTTATTGTGCTCCATAATCAGCAATTGATCCGTTTACACACGGAACGACTCACATTTAAAGCAATGAGCAATAGTTGCAAATTATTTGAATGGCATGGTTGTCTAAACCATGAGTCAAGAATGGTTGATTATAAACAAAAATTATCTTAACATGATAAGCTAGCAAAAGCTCAAATTAATGGGCATTATTTGCGTTCCGAACATCTTTAACAATGTCATATCGACAAGAACATACTCAAGGCTCTATTAGATAGGCTCTTGATAGTTGATCGATTCGGAATCGTTGTAAGACAAGCAAGTCTTACTTGTTGAAACCTACAAAGTAAAGAGCTATTGTTCTTGGTATAGACAATTGACTCCGAAAGCTAAATAGGATTCATTTACTTCAACGTCTCACAAAGAAATAGAAAGAATATGGCTATATTCATCAAATTTGAACAAACATGACCTTGAATAGTTCAAGAGTTCAGTGAAGTACAGAATCGACTTGGCAAGATATCAAAACGTCTAGATTAGATCGAGCGATGTTTGCTTGAGCCAAGCGTGACCATCACAAAGATATGAAATTGAAATTTTCATAAATAACTCCACAAAGAACATTATTAGTCGTCACGAAGACCTCGATGCCATTTAAAAATGACCCGAACAATGATGGATCACATCCCTTCATATAAAGTTCTTAAGATTTGCACAAAGGACTAATGTTACACTAAACAAAATGTCGAAGCTAAGAAAGGACGCCATATTCAGTTATGGATAGAATTATCTTCCAAATGTCTTTTCAAGTATATGTCTAAAACTCTTAGCCACAGTGGGAGTTCATTGGCTCAGTGGGAGCTCACTATCTTAGCAAGAGCTAGGTGGTTGAGTGGGAGCTTAATGGCTCATTAAAGGCTAAGATAGCTCATGTGGGAGCTAACTGTTTGTTTTACAACGAACTTTTACCCAAAGACAATATACATGTCTCTTTGTAAGCATTCAAGTGAGACCATTGGCATTACCTCCACAACCTAATTGAGAACATAGTGTTTGTTGCTCTAAGTGGTGTCTTTATGGAAAGTAACACGTTTCCAAAATGACAAGAGGGAGGAAAATGAACTCGATGACCATCGAGCTTAGCAACAAACTAGAACTGAGAATCTTAGAAGACCTTAAAAGGACTTCGTGAGAATGCTTGATCAAGAAACTCAAAAGGATTTTACAAGTGCCTTAAAAGAGAATTCATTACTCACAAAACATCAGAAATGTTGGAGTAAGATCAACATAATAAAAGGGCTTTGGAAGAGCCTTAAAACTTAGTGGTTGATAAAATTGCCCCGTATAGGTATAGAGTTCACCAAAGGCTTGGATTGAATCCTATAAATTTCTATTAAGTTATAAATAAACCTAAGACTTACAAGCATACTATTTACTATTATATAGTAAAGGAATAATGTCTTGTAAGAAAGCTACGACTAATCCAAATTCCGAATAATGGTTAGAAGCCATGAAAATCCAAAACAGACCCCATGTTTGAAAATCATGTTTGAAACTTGATTAATTTGCATAAAGGGTGAAAGACCTATCGATTGCAAATAAGTTTTCAAGTAGAAAACTAAAAAATGTGAAATGTATATGCATACATAGCCAGATTGGTTGAAAAGGATACAATTAAATTCACAGAGTTGATTTTAATAAAAACCTAGTCACTAATCGGAATGCTAAAGTCTTTTCGTGATTGTTTTAGCAAAATTGCTCATATGAAATATGGCAAAATAGATACCAAAACCACCTTCCTAAAATAGGATTTTGGAAGTGACTATGGAATAGTCTAAGGGTTTTGAAAACCTAAATAATGCTATATTTGAAAGCAAGCTTAAGAAATCCGTCATGGGATTAAAGGAAGCATTGCATATAGGAATTGGAACGTGTTTTCTCATAAAGTTAATAAGAGGATTGACTTATGGAGAAACATAGAAATTCTCATGAATAAGAAGTTTAGTCGGAGCAAAAGTAAAGGTCTAACGAGAAGTTTACGAACTCTATTGTGAAATAACTATCAAATGCTAAATGCTTAGATTTGAAAGTATTTTTGACAATGGACCAACCAAAAGACGATACTTAGTACGTATTGGGTATTAAGTTCTATTGTATTGACTTAATAAAATGTTTGAAACGTGTAAAGGAGTTTACCGTGTCAAATATGAATTGAAGGACTTTGAAATACTTTCGACCCATATGTATAAAACTAAGTAAATGTTTGAGCTAAGTATAAGCTAGGCTAAATACTAATTCAAACATGAAAGACACTAATAGAGACTTTCAACCATATCACATACCAAACAATTTAGCAAAGACTCAATGAAACCGAATGAGCTAAATTGGCAAATTGATGGAATAAGATTGAGAATTACTCTGCAATTTAATTCATCATGTACGTTGTGATATGGAATTGTCGCACGACTTACTTGCTTAGAGCATGTGAAGTATGTATGTAGTACCAATCAACCTGAATCTATGTAATATATCCTTAGATTATGGCCAAGAACATCCAAATTAAAGTACTTGGATAAGTAACAGGATGAGTTCTTTACTTGTGGAAACAAATACAATTTAAGAATTGATGTTGCAAGCACAAACCTTAACAAGGATTAGATCCTTAACAAAGACCAAATGTCGTGATGCATGTTTATGTATATGAATTAAATGTTAGATGCATGTTTAGGATTTCGAATGTTTGATGATTAATTAAGTTCACTTAAATCAACTAACATAGAAACCCTAGGTCCCTAAATATTGAGTAAAGCTTTCCATTCCAAAACAACACTTACCAACTGAACGAGGGTAGTGGTGGGCTACGCCAAAGCGAGACATCACTATCTCTCCTAGGAGCGTAAGGCATACCAAATATGCAAGTTGGTTTTGGTTGTACTCAACGATATGAGTGATGGAGTCCTAACATGTCGTGGAAAAGTGAATAAATTGTTGAGAGAGCATTAGATGCGACGATTTATTCAAACAAGAGTGGCTTGGAGCCATTATCAAAGCGTTGCTTACCTTAGGAGATTGAGTGTTAAGACAAGCCAAAGCATGCTTAACCACTCTTTGTTTCTTCGGATCTTAGAATCGACTTATTCTCACCAAATTGGGGACAACTTTAAATGTGTGAATAAGACGTTTTAAATACGGTTGATTAAAAATGCATGAATTCAATCTTATTTAAATATCATGAATGGTTTTTCATTTCAAATTCATTCAATTGTAGAATCATGTCTTCAAAGAACTCAAACAACCAATTCTTGTTACGCTCAAATCGCAACAAGGAGAAGTTGAGTGGGCCAAATTTTCTTAATTAGCAAAGGAATTTGAGAATAGTTCTCATGCAAGAGCAAAAGGAATATGTCCTTGATGAGAAAATGCCTGAGGCTCCCAATGAGGAGGTGACTCAGGCTGCCCTAAATCGATGGCAAAGTTCCAATCGAGATGTCAAATGCATCATGTTGGCCACAATGTCTCCTGAGCTTCAAAAGACTTTTTTTGAGAAGAAGACAACTTTTGAGATCATTTCTGCACTGCATAATATGTTTCAAGAGCAGGCCCGAACTGAAAGGTTTGAAACCCACAGGCAGATCCTTGAGAGCAAGCTCAAGAAAGGAAAGTCAGTCAGCCCACATGTACTCAAAATGATAGGATTGTTTGAGAACATGGGATGGCTTTATGTGGGGTATTCAACCGAGATGGCAATTGACATTATTCTCCACTCGCTGCACAAAGGCTATGATCAGTTCAAGTTGAACTATAACATGCACAGCATGGAGAAAACCCTCACCGAGCTTCATGGTATGATGAAGCAAGTAGAGAAAACGCTCAAGGATGAGGGAAAGCATGAGATACTCACGATTAAAACGGGCAAGTCGTTCAAATTCTCAGGCAAGAAGAGGAAAAGCTTTAAGGGGAAGGGCAAAAAGAAAACCTTTCCGCCTAAGTCTAAATCTACCAAGGATAACAAAGAGAAGAAGGTAGCGTCCTCTGATTTGGGTATTTTTATAACCGGCCAAGTGGCCCAATCGAAAGCCGCCACGTGTCATAGGTAAAGGTGCTACCTGGACCTTTGAGATGGTGAAACGTAGGCAGCCATCCTACCATTCTGGGATGATTGATGATCAAGAATGAACCATTAGGAGGGCGACACGCGTCACCCTAAGAGGCGCCCAAAAGCCTTTTGGGCTCAGTGACACGTGTCACCCAGACATTGCTTCTGGAATGGCGGCCTTCAAGGGCCCAAACCTTGAGGCGTCGTTTTACGGCGTGACCTAATCCATAGGTCACCAGATCCTAGGGAGGGCACAATTTTCCATGAGACCCTATAAATAGGGACAATTCCCTCATTTATGACAGGATACACAGAACACGAGACAACACGTCATATTCACATTTATTATAGAGCTGTCGTTTTCAAGAAACAGACAGCACCTTACCTGAGCTTGGAATCCGAGCAGGTAACTTTATTTCCGCACGTTTAACTCTGAATACTTTACTAACTTAATCTTCGGAGGCGGACCACTGACCATCCGGCGGTCCGTTTGCTATGTAGGTACAGGCGCCTTTTGCTGAATTCAGTGTTAGTGTTGTAACTCTCCCAAGGGAAAAAAACACCCGAAACATCCTCTAAATATGATTCCGAATGTTTCTACTGTAAGAACAAGGGACATTGGAAGAGAGATTGCCTCAAGTTAAACGAAGATAAGAAGAACGAAACCGTTACTTCTGATTCAGGTATATTCGTTATAGACTTTAACTTCACTAGCTTAGCATCATGGGTATTAGATATCGGATGTGGCTCACACCTTTGTTCCACTTCTCAGGGACTAAGGAACGCTAGAAGGCTAGAGAAGGGAGAGGTTGAACTCCGGGTCGGCAATGGAGCCAGAATTAGTGTCGTATCCGTAGGAACTTCAGTTTGTCTTTGCCCACCGGGCTAGTTTTTGAACTAGATAATGTTTATTACGTTCCTAAAATTACTAAAAACAACATTTCAATTTCGGCGTTGGACGCTAAGGGTTTTGAATTTTGAGTAAAAGATAATGAATGTTCGTTTTATCTCGATAATGTTTTATATGGTATTGCACATTTTGAAAATGGTCTTTATGTGCTTGATTTAGAAAAACAAGTTTATAATGTGAATAATACTATCAAAAGAGCTAAGACCATGGATTCAAACCAAACTTACTTGTTGCATTGTCGTCTTGGTCATATTAACATCAAACACATCATGAAACTTCTACAGGAAGGTGTTCTTGACTCTTTCCATTTAGAATCGTTTGAGCATTGCGAGGGATGTTTATTAGGCAAGATGATTAAATAGCCATTCTCCAAGTTGGGAGAAAGGGCAGGAGACTTATTAGGTCTAATACACACTGATGTATATGGACCAATGAGCTCAACCATAAGAAATGGACACCGATATTTTATCACCTTCACAGATGACTATAGTAGATATGGTTATGTTTACCTAATGTCCCATAAATCTAAATCGTTTGAAAAGTTCAAAGAATTTTAGAGTGAAGTTGAAAATTAGCTTGGCAAGAAAATCAAAGCCCTTCGATCGGATCGGGGAGGTGAATACTTGAGCCAAGAATTCGATGACCATCTGAAAGAAAAGGGTATACTTTTAGAATTGACACTCCACAATGGAACGGAGTATCCGAAAGGAGAAATCAGACCTTGTTAGACATGGTATGATCAACAATGGGTCTTAGTGATCTTCCTATCTCTTTCTGGGGACACGCACTTCTAACTGCGACACTAACACTGAAACGGGCACCATCAAAAGCTGTAGAAAAGACTCTATATGAATTATGGACAAAGAAACCTCCTAGGTTGTCTTTTCTAAAGATATGGGGATGCGAAGAATATGTCAAGAAATTGATTTCTGAAAAACTTCATCCCAAATCTGACAAGGTTTACTTTGTGGGCTACCCAAAAGAAACCAAAGGGTATTACTTCTATAATAAATTGGAGAACAAAGTATTTGTTACTCGCGATGATGTCTTTTTGGAGAAGGAACACGTTTCCAAAATGACAAATGGAAGGAAAATCGAACTCGACGAAGTTCATGAGGATGAGCAACAAAATCAGAATGGCGATCAAAGTGCTTAAACAACATCTGTTGACGCAGGTCAAAATGATCAAAATGTTCAAAGTCAAACCGACAATGCAAATGTTCAATCCATTACCCTACTTAGGTCTCAGAGGCCTAGATCTCAACAAAATAGATATCTTGGTTTAGTATTATCCGAGATCTCATAGGACATCCTGATTATGGATGGAGATGAACCGACAACCTACAAGCAAGCGATGGCAAGCACCGACTCTGCTAAATGGCATGAGGCCATGAGATTTGAAATGGATTCCATGATTGAAAATCAAGTCTGGGACTTGGTTGACTTACTTGAAGGTTATACACCTATTGGTTGTATGTGGATTTTCAAGATGAAAACCGAAAAAGATGGAAATGTATTCATTTACAAAACTAGATTGGTGGCATAAGGTTACAGACAAGTTCATGGTATTGATTACGATGAAACCTTTTCACCAGTCACAATGCTTAAATCCGTTCAGATCCTCCTAGCGATTGCTGCATATTATAACTATGAAATATGGCAGATGGACGTCAAAACTGCCTTCCTCAATGGTGTTTTGAAGAAATTGGGTACATGACACAGCCTGAAGGTTTTGTCGACCCAAACAATGCTAGGAAGGTTTGTAAGCTTAAGAAGTCCATTTATGGACTAAAGCAAGCTAGCAGAAGTTGGAATCTGCGATTCGATGAGGCCATTGGTAAGTTTGGTTTTATCAAGAATCCAGATGAATCTTGTGTTTACAAGAAGGTCAGTGGGAGTGACATCGCCTTCTTAGTCTTACATGTTGATGACATATTTCTCATTGGAAACAGCATTCCGTTGTTAGAGTCTGTAAAGGCCTGGCTTGGAAAATGCTTCTAAATGAAAGACTTAGGAGAGGCTCAGTACATAGGCATCAAGATCTATAGGGATAGATCAAAAAGGATGATTGGATTGAGTCAAATTACTTATATTCATAAGGTACTTGCTCGATTTTGCATGGAGGAGGCCAAGAGAGGTCACCTGCCAATGTCACATGGCATAACCCTAAACAAGAAGCAGTGTCCACAGATGTTTTGGGGTTTTTTGTATGTACCCGAGTGGAGGGCGTGTACGTCCCGCGGGAGACAGATTCGCAATGAAACACTCGAACGTCCCGGTCACCTGCAAAACAACGGACCCCGGGGGGCGGAGGTCCACCTCCGACGATCAAGTCAGTGATCGAAATAAAGTATTTTAGAGAGAGAAAGTAGAGAGACGGGAGAGTAATTGTGGGGGGCATTGCCCTTAGAGAGAGAATTGGATCCCTTGAAGCTGATGTAATGATTAGTATTTATAGAGTATTGGGATATGTGCCTCTTAGGTTATTTAACCTAAACAGATTGGCTTCCCACCGTTTTACAGTTTCTAGGGTTGTGGGCTTAAAGCCCATTTTCACCCTTCTATCATTGAGTGACACGTGTCATGCTCTGATTGGCTCATTGAGCGCTGAGCTTGCGGACATGTGTCGAGGTGGCATTGGTCCACATATAGAGGTATTTTTTACCCCCAAACAACAGACACCTGATGAGCTAGAGAGAATGAATCTGATTACGTATGCTTCTCTTATTGGATCGATCATGTATGCCATGATATGTACTAACCAGACGTATCGTATGCCTTGAGTGCTACGAGTCGTTACCAATCAGATCTAGGAGAGGCCCATTGGACTGCGGCCAAGAATATCCTAAAGTACCTGAAAAGGAACAAGGATAAATTCATAGTGTGTGGTGGTTTAGAGGAATTAGTTGCTGAAGGTTATACCTACGCAAGCTTCCAGTCAGATAGAGACAATTTCAAATAGCAATCTGGATATGTGTTCTGTCTAAATGGAGGAGCGTTCAGTGAGAAGAGTGCCAAGTAGAGTACAACTGTATATTCTACAAGTGAAGCCAAGTAATTAGCAGCTGCTGAAGCGGCTAAGGAGGCTGTTTTGATCGTAAGTTCATTGGCGAACTTGATGTTGTACCCTCCACAAAGGGTCCAATAGCCCTCTATTGTGACAACAATGGAGCTATTGCTCAGGAAAGAGAGCCAAGGGAACATCAGAAAGTCAAACATGTCAAACGGCGATTTCACATGATTCGAGAATGGAAATCAGAAGGTGAAATAAGAATTTGCAAAGTTGGAACGGATGACAATGTAGCCGATCCACTTACTAAACATTTGCCTCAAGTGAAGCACAACAAGCACGTTGAGACAATGGGAATCAGGCATGTAGGAGACTAGCTTTGATTTCCGTGTTTAGTGTTTTAGTTAAATTTTGAACATTTAATGTAAGGCACTAAGAAAAACCATTCAAGTTTTTGAGTAATATAAATTTCATGCAATATTTTATCACTCCGTTTGCTATTTAATTGTGGTTTAGGATTAAATAATGAGTCAATTCGATTCTTAGAATATTTAAAAAAGGGTATTTGTAAGGAAACACCTATTAAGTGAACGTTGAAAATTATAATAGAAAATTATCCATAATCGAGGACATTTAAACGATGGACGATTAATGACCAATTGAGATTAGTGTGTAGTCTGATTTATAGCACCGTTTCTTGTACTACGAGGACATGATTGTCATAAATCATTTGCACAGGTATTGGTTTAGAACCATACTGGATCGACCTATGAGAATACTTTAAGAGATAAAAAACGTCATAAGTATACTTCTCATTATGGCTATCGGAACCTATTTCCTCGACCATGAGTATTGTGAGTTCTCTTGTTTGAGTACTAGTCCGCTTTGATGTTGTCAAACGTCTGCCGTTATAGGGGATTATAACGGCAACACTCGGGCGACTAGGTCATCTCAGTAAGAGGAGCTAATTTACAAGACTGGGAATGTCCCCCTACTAAAATAGGGAAGATGTCTTTGTTGTATACAAGGCCTCTCGTAGAGCGAGACTGTGAAAATGCATGGCCGTGCTCGAATGGATTTTAAAAATCATCTGTTTTTTGACAGTCGGACTCGGAATCGAGAAACACTTCTAGACGTAATAAGGATGACATAATAATCTTACCTTACATTTTATGAAGAGACATTAAGCGACATAGGAAAAAGGTTGTACACTAAATGCGCACTTGTCCGGAAGGTCAAGTGAGAGATTGAAAGGAATGGTGTCCTTCGAACAACTGTATTATTCCCTTAGTAGGTTCAGAATTATTAGAAAGCTAATAAATTCAGTAAGGTCAAGGAATGGTGGAGGCCGCTTCCGATCAGTAATACTAATGCATAATTAATATTACAGCTTAATCTTGACTGAACCCTTCGGGTCACACCCTTTGCAGTAAACGAACCGACTCGACGAATTAATTCGGTAGAAATTAATTCGTCGCCCGAGCATTAAATATTTAGACGTCGGAAATTGAAGCTTAGAGCGTCGAAAATGAGAGTCGGAAGTCGAGTCAAAAATAATAAATGACGATACTCGCAAATAATAATAAATCGCCAATATTTCCCAAAATACCCCTAGCATCGGAGTGCCCCAAGCATCCGAGTTTTAGGGGCAAAAATGTCCTAGAATTGGTGGCTAGCAAGCGCACCAAGCCGAGCCATGCACGGCCGGCTGGTGCGTGCTAGCGCACCACAACTAGCAGCATGCTAGCAGCCGCAAGCATCGCATGCTAGCAGCAGCTAGAAGCCGCAAGCCGTGCGTGCTAGCAGCACATGCACGGGCTGGGCTCTCGGCGAGCTGTGGCTGGGCCATAGGGTCGTGTACTAGGGGAGAAAGTGGGAGCATATGGAAAGCAAGTGGGGTGAGGGACATGTGGCACAAGGAGATTATTGAGTGGGTAACAAGTATGGTCCCCTACTCTCCATGTGGTCATCACCACCCTTTACATATGATAGTGCCACTTGTAGATTTATATTAGTTTGCTTATTTATTTTAATTTAGCTTTAAAATAAATTTTGGAATTTCATGACTCCCACATTGATGGGATAGAAATTCCCACTCTCCCTCTTGCCTATAAATACCCATCTTGGATTTTTGGGAAGAGTGCTTGAGTAGGAGTTCAATAGAGCATTGCATTAGCAAAAACTCTTAAACTCACATAATACACGGGTTTTGGTCGGACCTCGCTAACCTCGAGGTAACGACCTAAAAGTCGCTAGTAGTTTTTGCGGGTGGACTTTCGTTGGAGGCTCTCGTGTTAGCGGGGATAAGCTTTCAAGTAAGAGCCCGACTTTGAGGGCGAAGCACGCGTCAAAGGTAAATTCCAATTTTATCCTTTTATGTTTATTTGTTATGCTTTATGGTTTTATTAATTGCGAGTGGTTCTTTGGGTCGGGTTTGTTTTCGCGGTAAGTTATACTTACCAAACCCTAACAGCCACGTGGCATGAATTGAGAGAAGCTTGAAGGGGTGTGTTGGCCGGTTTTTGGAGAGGGAGTGGGGAGCAAGTTTGGTCCCCTCCTCCTCCAAATTGTCCTCACCTAACCTCTCACATGAGCTTTCCACCTGTTGATTTATTACTAGTTTGATTATTAATTTTATTTTAGCTTTAAAATAAAATGGAAAAATCAAATTCTCCCACATTGATGGGAGAGTTTTTCACTCTCTTATTTTCCTTATAAATACCCAAGTTGGGGTATTGGGAAAATCACTTGAATGAGAGTTGAAAAAGTTATTACCATTGTGAAAACCTTTGAACTCATTAATCACTCGGGTTTTTGGTCGGGCCTTGCTAACTCCAAGGCATTGGACCATTTTCGGTGGTCGGGTTGTGGGTAGACTATCGTTGGAGGCTGTCGTATTTTCGAGGCTTGCTTTCGAAGTAAGAGCATGTTCCGTTTGGGCGAAGCACGCTCTAAAGGTAATTATCTTATCTTAATCTTGTGATTAATTTATTTATGTTTATGGTTTTATTTATTATGAGTGCGATCTTGGTTTTTTTTTGTTTCCGCGGTGAGTTGAACTCACCAAACCCCAACATAAAATATAGTGACCGGAAGGCTTGAGGGAATGGTTTGCTTTGAGCTTGGAGTGTCTAGCTTTTTGGATTGGGTTGGTAATTCTAAGTTTGGGGATAGGGGTAGGTTGACGTTGTTGTGAGGTAGATGGAGAAGGAGCGGGTTCTTCGTTGTTTTTTGTTTCTTGAAAAGGCTTTTGATGTGTTTAGACATGATGATATTCAAAGATAGCAACTCAAAACACCACAATCACCCCAAGAAACTCCAACCAACAAACTTGAATGCTTCAATCGAACTCCTAAATACACACAATTACCACCAATTCAAGTCACCAAATGCTTTCAAATCATATACCAAGCACAAAGAAATCAAGAACCAAGGCTCAACATTATCAACGAAGCACCACTACCAAAAATTCGATCACAACAATTCTCAACAATAACGATCAATTTTGCTACACAAACAACAAACAACACAATGTAAGCAATAAACAATCATTATACAACACAAATAACCAACCAAAATCCAATTTCAAACATCAAAACCATCAAAATACATACTACTACTATTCATGCCCATGAATTAACCAAAACATGCAATTATATGGTATAATAAAGCAATTAAGAGTAAGAGTAGATGATTATACCATACCATAAGAAAATTAGAGCAATCTTTAGCCACCAATTTCCACCCACAAGAAAAACCCCAAATAAGCTTCAACAATGGAGGAGATAGAATGGTGGTATTATGGGTGAAATGTAGTATGAATTTGTTAAAATTGGAAGGATTGTAAAAGGATTTGATGAATTGTGATGGAAATTTGGTAGAATTTGAGTGAAAATTTGATGAATTTGTGTAGGGTTATGGTGCGGTTTTGATGAGGGTGAAAGGGTTTGTGTGCATGAGAAAATGAGGGTGAAGGGGAAATGAGGGAAAAGAAAGAAGAAAGAACAAAAGATAGGCACGGCAAGGGGTATGCGGCCTGGAAGCGCACCCGCGCTAGTGTCGCGCGTGGCCGCGCATGGGCTAAGCGCGCCCACGCCACCTGCTGCTCTTCTTGCCTTTGTCCTTGGTGCGTTCATGCGTGGGTACATCGATAACTGTCATTCCGGGATTTTTGACCCCATCATAATGATCAGTTTCTAAATGTGAAAAATGTGGGTTCAACACCCCAAATTATGGTAGAACCATAATGAACTCACCATGTTCCAATTTCTTCAAACTTAAGCACAAATTTCCTAACTTACCTTCCTAACAATTCATACCCCTTTTACCTCAATATTTCAATAAAATTGAACATAAAACAAATCAAAAACCGTGAAACACCATTCCATAGCTCGTTCCACTTGATGTAATCCAACTCCAAGAATTCAACCTATAAATCCAGAGTAAAAACAAGCGAAAGAAAAGAAAAGAAACTAAAAGAAAGAAAATTAAAAAAAAAAAAAAAATCAAAAGAAAAGGTTAGAAATCTCCGGGTTGCCTCCCGAGGAGCGCTTGCAGAAGGTCCTTAGCTCGACCCTTCCTCCAAATCACGGAGGGTCAAAGAACACCACCTTGTCAAAGGTAGCAGATAGAACAACTTCTCCTTCATTTTTAAGCAACCTCTCATTGTTGCTTGACAAAACTTTACTAGCTTGCACATCAAAAACAATCTTTTTATTTCTCATCTTCATTCTCATTTTCTTCTTCTTCGAAGCTCTTGCTTTCTTCTTGATTTTGTTTCTCTTCGTAGACGGATTCACACCATCTAACTCCATGGAATCCTCCTCTTCCTTTCGAGGGTAGAGCTCAAACCAATGAGGAATGTCAATGTCCTCTTCGTTCATAGCCTTTGGAAGCTCCTTCTTTTCTTCACTAACTTTCATGCAATCAAAACTCACAAGTACATCATCAAAAATATCATGAACATTGTTAGATGAAGAATCAATCACATACACATTATCAAAAGAGCGAAGGGAATCATCACTCTAGATGCCTTTCACAAGAGATAAAGACTCATGCATTGGTTTTAGCTCAAAGCTCTCTTTCTTGTTACCAACTCTCAAGGTAATTCGGCCTCCCTTAACATCAATCAAGGCTCCCGAAGTAGCTAAGAACGGTCTCCCTAAGATGATAGGAATGTCGTCATCTTCATCTATTTAAAGCACAATGATATCAACGGGAATTGTAAAACCACCTATCTTTAGGGGAACATCCTCAACTCTTCCCTTTGGAAACTTGATGGACCTATCGGCCAACTGCAAAGTCATGTTGGTAGGAAGAAATTCTCCTAGATTTAGCTTCTTGAAGACCGAGAAGGGCATTATGCTCACACTAGCACCCAAATCTCATAAAATAATTCTCAAACAACTTACTCTTGATTTTCCAAGGAATGGAGAAATTACCCAGATCTTTCAGTTTCTTGGGGAGGTCATTGTGAATCAAAGCACTACAACACTCACCAAGCTCCACCGAATCTATCTTATTACAATCTCTCTTTCCACTCAATATATCCTTAAGGAACTTGGAATATCTAGGCATTTGGATCATGACTTCCGTAAGAGGGATAGAAAGATGGACCTCCTTCAACATTTCAAGAAATCTCCCAAATTGTTCATCAAGTTTGTTCCTCATAAACTTTTGTGGATATGTAAGGTCGGGTTTTCTCACTTCTTCTTGCTTTCTCTCATCACTCTTCTTTTTCTCATGGCTCTCTTCTTTGCTCACATCTCTTGACACATCTTCCTCTTTTTGCTCACTTGAAACACTCTTCTTCTTGTCCTCCTCACAATCCCTAGAAACTCTCTCTTCAAGAACTCTTCCACTCCTTGTGTTGATGGAATAAACCGGTTTCTTGGGATCAACTCCTTGAGAAGGAAATGAAGAAGGACTAGCACAATCTTTCAAAGTGTTTGCTAATTGGGTGATTTGTTTCTCAAGCATTTTGTTATGTGTCATGATCTCATTAAATTTCTTATCGCTCACCGCCATATAGGTGTTCAAGATTTTTGTTTGATTTTCAATTATCTCCTCCAAATTGGACTTGGACGATTGAGAATAGGAATTTTCACCAACACCTTGAGACTTTGGACCAAATCCGGGTGGGGGTCCCTTTTGATTATTTTGAAAATTTCCCCTATTTTGATTGTTCCAATTGCCTCGATTTTGATTGTTGCCAAAATTTTGGTTTTGGCCACCAAAGCCTTGAGATTGACAATGATTTCCATACCTTTGGCCTTGGTTTTGATACCCATAATCTTGGTTATTATAGTTGCCTCAGAAATTTTAGTTTCCTTGGTTCCTATAATTACCATTGTTATAGTTATCAAATCCACCTTGTTGGTGAGAATTTCTATTTCCAAAGTTTCTTGGTCCATCAAACCTTTGACCATTGTTATTGTTTGAGAAAAAATTCACGTGTTCACATTCACTATTCTCATCATCATCAAGATTTTCAAACCCATTTGAACAAGTAGAAGCATCATGGTCATAAGACCCACAATTATCACAAAACAAGCATCCATTGGGCATATTGTTAGAAGTAGAAAGAGGAGTAGAGTTAAAATATGTACCTCTCCCTTTAATGTGGGAGGGATGACCTTGTGCATTGGAAGTTGCACTCTCAAGCTTGGCCTTGATTGTTGTCATCTCCTTCCCCAAACTTTCAATTTGAGAGGATAGATTGTTGATGGCATTAAGGTGATCAACCGAGTAAATCGTTGATCCATTCTTGCTTGAAGACTCTCTTTCTCCTTCTTTCCAATCCATGTAATGGCGCACCACATCTTCTATAATGTCCACAACCTCTTCTTCGGTTTTGTTCATGATTGGGACTTCGGCTCCTGCATCTAGACACGATTTGCCTTGAGGAATCAACCCTCCATAGAAAATTTGAATGATTTGATATGTTGGGATGCCATGATGGGGACATTCTATTTGATACTCCTTATACCTTTCCCAAGCTTTATACAAGCTCTCACTAGGCTTTTACATGAAACATTGGATCAAACCCCTTGCCTCCGCCATTTTCTTTAGGGGATAGAACCTAGACAAGAATTCCTTGATAACTTCATCCCATGTTCTAAGAGAATTTGACTTGACCTCCTTGTCTAACCATTCCAAAGCTCGACCTGTGAGAGAGAAGGGGAACAACTTGAGCCTAATAAACTCTTGAGAAACACCATTCACTTTGATAGTATTGCAATACTTCTCAAACACTTTGAGATGGTTTAGCGGACTCTCAATCTTAGCCCCACAAAATTGTCTTCTTTGAATCAAAGTGATCATGGCCGGTCTTATTTCAAAGTCATTTGCCGGTGTTGTTGGCAAAGCAATCCCACTTTCAAACCTATATGCACCGGTAGTTCCCAACTCCTTCAAAGCAACTCTTGGATTATCTCCCACACTTACTTGATTTTCTTCTTCTCTTTCTTGGTGAATTTCTTCTCTTGGAGAGCTTGGAATCAAAGAACGATTAGCAACCCTTATCCTTGTTATTGTTCTCTCGATTTCTGGATCAAATGGCACTAAAGTCCTTCCTCTTATCCTACGCATATAAAAACTCAAAGAAAATATCAATAGCACGGCTACAAATGTAGCCTAAAGAGAAAATTCTTTTTGTATTTTTTAGATTAAGGTGAAATAGACTAAACAACAATAGTAATCATCTACGCCATTACCCGGCAACGGCGCCATTTTTTACCCTAGGGCGAGACTAGGTCGTTGAAAACTAATCTACCCTTAGTCAAAACAAAATTTATAATCTCTCAACACACCCCTACACAAAGCATAGAGTAAGTCGAGGGTCAAACCACTAGGAATGGAAAATGAATGCTAAAGTCAAAGCTTTGCTATTTCGAAGTGATAAAGTGAGGTGTGTGTATCCAAAATAATCAAACAATCAAATTGAAATCAAATTTAACAAGCACTAGGGATAGGATCCGCATGTACTCAAAATGGACATAGCTAACTAGGATTGGAGATGACTAAGTCAAGTGTTGCGAGGGAAAGTCAACTAAGCAATCAAGAGAGTAAGGTAGGTTAATCTCCTAAAGGTCAAGCTAGCGCCAACTACGAGAGACTCTAACTAGGTTCCTTGCAAACCTACTTAATCGACAAAATCAAGCCACATGTCAATTTTCCTTATCAATGCAAGCCTACAATGCATTCTAGTGTAACAAATCAAAGTTAGCTACTCTTCAATTAATCACACATGCAGTTAATCAATCAACCAATTTAATCACAACATCAACTCCATCAATTTCCCCCAATTAGAATCAATCGATCACTCATACATGCTTCACCATTTCCCTAGCAAGAGAACTACTCACAATCCATTGAAATTAAGATAAAAACTAAGCTAATCAACAATTTCATCATCATCATATCATTAGAACTAATTCAATCACAAATTCAATTCAGACTTGAATAATCAACAAAACAATTGAAATGATAAGCTAAAAATTGCATTAAAGTAAAAGAAATCCTTACAAACTTGCTTTAATTCCATGGAGGAAATGCTAGAATTAACAATATTCAATCATCAATCAACAATCAAGAACTTCTCTCTCTACAATCTAGAGTTTCTCTCCCTAAAATTCTAAGCCTAATTTCTATTCTAATTTCTGAAAAAAAATTCCTTTCTATAAAAATAGAAAGAAAATATATATATAGTAAAACTAAAAAAGAGGAGTTAGTTAGATCGTCCCCAAATAAACCCATACAGGCTCAGCCAACCATAAGGGGGAGCGCGGCCGCGCAAAATTGGGTACGGAACAGGGACCCAGATAGGCGCGCCTGCGCCACCAAGCCGCGCGCCCACGCCTGGGAGCAGGGGAGCCCTCTTCCCTATCATTCTGATGCTCCTCGTTTGTTCCACTTGATTCTATTGATAAACACGGAACCTTACAGTTTCTAAACTTCATGTTTGCTGGTTCAAGACTAAAAATCATGCCACCACGGCCTGAATGCACAGCTCAAGGACTTTAGGAGCTTTCACTTCTCCATTCTTGAGCTTCAAATGGAGAACACTAGACATCCTAATCAATGCCGAACTTGGGAAGTGGCCTCGGGAAACTTGGATAACGACCTTAACCTGAAAAATAAAGGAAAACAAGCAAATAAAAGAGAAAAAAACAAAATAAACCAGGAAATGCATAAAGAAAGAAATCAAACTATAAATATTTAAACTAAAAGAAAGAAAGAGTAAAATCAAGGAAAAGCTAAGTAAAAGAGCTATAGAATAGCATGAAATTCATCCTAAAGAAAACCAAATGAGTGCCATAAATGACACTCATCATCTATCTCCATTAGGATTTAAAAAGAACCTTCTAGAGTATTCTAGAAGACTATAATCAAGACTAGTAGCTTAAGGAATGATAATTAATAATAGGCCCTCCACTAGATCATTGGGTCGTATGTAAGAACTAAACTGGGCCCAGCTTAGTATTTTGGCCATAACTTCCTCATTATTCATCGGAATTGGGCTTATCATATATCGTTGGAAAGGTCTTTTCAAGCCCCATCCAACTACACTATTATTGGACCCATATCATGGACCAAACCAAACTGGAATGCACGTTTTTTCATAAATAGGGTAAGAAAAGAAATATTTTCAAAAACAGAAAGAAAATATATTTTAATAAAAACACCCTCATCACTAGACTTTTCACCCTTTCACCTCGTTCGATAATCAAATGACATGAAAGGTATTCATCAGTGGGTTTGGTTTTGAGGAGACACATTTGGGTTTCTACAGGTACAACCGCTGGACCCTGTATCCGCTCCTCCTGGTTGGGAAGAAAGCTCTTCCGCCTGTTCCCAGGCGGGTGCAGGAGCACATTTTTTATCAGGGCCTTTTTATTGTGGTTGTTCGAATGAACAACGAGACGGGGGTCAAGGAAGTCACCCCCCAATGTTATATTCCCTGATTCGAGTGGATCTCCGACGTGACGTACTTGGCCGTCTACGACCTTAGTACTGAGATGCCGAGAGGTAGCTGGCCGCTTGAGTTTATTAGCTTCGCTACCCACATTGTTTCTTATTTATTTGCTAACTCTTTTTTGTTGTTTGTTGTAAACGTAGCAATGGCCAAGCTTCCCTCTCATAAGAAGCCGGCTATCTCTGCCGCTTTCTACCGCTCGAACCTCAAGCAAGCGGATGAGCAGCCGCCCGGCGGCACTCCTAAGTTAACAAACTGTTTAGTCCTTGAAAAATTTCTTCAATGAATTACTTAAGTGTATTTTGTCTCAAGGTCTCACACTTAGAATTCTTTTCGGGGTAGCTCATCAAAGCCCGCCCTCTCTTCTCAACCGGATCCCAAACTGCGCAAGCAGTCGGCTGGTGACGTCTCTCAGAATCGCAGGAAACACATTGCCACTAAGCCTAAGAAGGGAATGGGAAGTTTTTCCCATACTCAACAACGAGCGTCGAAGAGTGGCAAACAGCCACTCACCACTGCTGGTAGCACAATAGGCGACAACAAAGCTGCAGGGGGAGAAGGAGGTAAATCATCCGACCATATGTTTCAAGAAGTGCAATTGTCTTCAAAAATTCGTAACTTAATTGTATTTTTATTGACCGATGCTCTAGTGAGGCCAAATGTCGTTCAAATGGCCAGGCGGATGCTTAGGACGCTTGATCCTGAGGACAAAGCTGCCGTCAAAGGAGTCGGCACCCTTGACCTTGATGGCATACTGGCGCTTCTTTGCGAGGTAAGACTTCATCATATGACTTGTTTAATTTTTTTTATTTTTTTTTTATTTTTTTTTTGCCGAATGGTTTCTGATGAATTTCCTTGTTTTGGACGACTACAAGCTATGCTGCGCGTGAGCGGTCTTAAAGGGCCACTTAACGAGAAGATCAAGGAGGTAAAGGTAGTGAATGCTTGGGCCGCCTCTACTCTGGACAAAGCTTAGTTTGAGATTGCTCAAAATGAGATTCAGACACTTGATATGTTGTATTCCTTGGCATCAGCAAATCTGCAAAACAAGCAGAACTTGGACGCGGCAAAGCAGCGGGTGAAGGAGCTCCAGGAGCAGGTCAAGGGCGTTGAGGATAAGCTGGAGACTCTCAAGGTGGCGAAATCTAAGGCGTCTAACCTTGAGGAGACGGTCAAGAGACTCCGACGGCGGCTGCATAACAATGAGACCCAACTCTGGACCAAGTATAGGTCCTTGATGGAGGAGGAGAAACAAGCATTGGTCAAACAAATGATGGACGACAATGAGGTCATCATGTGTGCGGCCTTGGCAGCTGTGCAGCCGTCTGCCAATTATCAAACTTTGAAGGCCCAATTTGATAAGGCAAATGACGAGTTCAATGCCCGACTCCTCAAGGAAGCTCAAGAGGCGGCCAAGAAGGAGGCGGATGCCAAGAATGCCCCCGAGGAGTCCAGCTCGTAAGGCGGCTTGTCTTCTGGGGACGAGGAGGATGATAAGGAGGAGGATGAGGAGTCCAAGAAGCATGCGCCGAAGGACAAAGCGGATGCCAATGTTGAGCAGTTCCCCTGATCTTTAAGCTTTATGTTTTTTCTTTCTGCAGCCTGATGGCCATTTATTCTTCTTTTCCGGCCTGTGTGCCGAGTAATCATGTATCTTTATTGACCAAGGGGTTGGGTAATTTGACAATTCCTAGCTTTCCCAGTTCAACACTTACAGTCGTCAATTTTGACGGCTGTTATTTCTAGAAGCATCCGGTCGCTTGATCGGTTTTATTTATATTGGTGTATATGATTTAAATTTTCAAAGCTTTAAATTTTCATGCATAGAATTTTGGTTAAGTATTTTAACCTGTATAGTATGCTAATGTTCTTGCCCCTGGCCGAATGTTGCTTAGTTTCAGTTGGATGGATTGATTGACTTAGAATTTTTTATACTTTAAAGAGTATGAATGGTTTCTTAGTCAATCCATCACTATGGTGATTGCCCCAAACCAAGCGGTAGATGGCCATATAAAGCAGATGGTTCTATAAATGCATCCGGCCAAAAGCCTCGAGTAATATGAAAAGATTGCCAAGTGTAGACACCTAAAAATGTCTACCCAAATCCAAACCCGATGATTAACAATCTTTCACCGCCATTATTGGTCGGGTTCAGTATTTAATCCCGAGAGTGCTTAAAAAATCATATTTAATTAAAACCAATTTTTGAATAATCCATGGATCAGTCTTGATGTTTAGTTAAAGAATAATTTATTTTTAATTTCAGCCCAAACCATTTTATTTTATTTTATTATTTTGGCCCAAACCTTATATTTTATTTTTATTTATTATTTTAGCCCAATTAATAATAATAAATCTGAATTGGCCCGAAATTATCAATCGGCGCTTTCAAATGCTGAATGAAATTAGGTTTAAACATGAATTTAGACAGAAAAACGGACTACAGGTCCCTACGTTACGGCAGTAAGCACCGTGTCACGGGATCTAGTGCCGCGCCACGGTGGAATTTCCCGTGACACGTTGTCGGTGCTGTAACACGGGGCAATTCCTTGTCCTTTCCGTGTAAACCCTTCACGCGTTTTATTCCCCATACCCTAAATATTTCCAGCGTCATACAGTTGTCTACGGTGTCACGGGAGTTTGCCCCGTCTGACTGTGCCAGAAACCGTGTCACATTGCCCTCTATCGTGTCGCGGTGCAATTTTTTTAGGGTTTTTATCTTTTTAGAGTTCTGTGGTTCCCTCTACACATATTTTCTATAAATACCCCCTCATTTATGATGTATAGGGCAAGAATTAATTTTCACTTTTTCTCTCTTCTATGCTCTAGCTTAAACACTAGCCTACCCTTCTTCTTTCAAAATTCCCTCTTCAAGAACTCCAAGGAATTCATACTTTACTCGTGGTTCTGTTCATAAACCATGGCGTGAAAGGTAGAACAGTTTGAGGGTTTGGCCCCAAATCAAGTCTATTTAATTTAATTTGAGTTAATTTAATTATTATTTTATTATTTTTCCTTGAAGTTACTAACTTGTTTATCATTTAAGTTGCAAGCAAACAGAATCAAAGTAAGAATTATGTTCCTTTTCTTTCTATTATTTTTTCTAACGATTTTTAATTGTTGGATTTATTGTTAAATTGCTTCCAATATTAATGTTAATTCTATTATTATTATTATGATCACCATATTGCATGTTTAAAGGAATATGTAATTGAAAATCACGCCTAATTATATAATTGGGACAAACGGTTTAGGATCCTTTTTAATCTTGTTGTCTAATCAAGTGATGATCACAAATATTAAATAGAATTATATGTAGCATTAATATTTAACCAATTTAGATTAATAATAGTTCGGAGCGAATTGAGTCTCTGTTTGTATGCCTTTGAGATCGCAGGAATGCTTTTCATAATAAGAATCGAGTAGAGGCCAATACAGGCGAATGTGACTCCATGACTCACTTCGTACCATCATTCTCGATCCTCTTTTCGTGGTTTCGAACCATATGGAGTTTGTAATCTCATGGATTATGAATGGGGTGTAACCTTCACGGGTCAATCGTAGTTGCCATCGTTGTCCCTTTATTGTGGTTGCCTTTTATGATCCGTGAACGTTTTACAAGTTCCTTAAAAACTTGTTGGCGGCTCCCTACTTTCCTTGTCCCTAATCGTATTATGTCAATTCCCACTTCCTAGGAATGCCAAGCATATTCACACATGCTTTTAACGTAGGCGCACTTCGAGCGACGCCTACACTAAGTCTTTTAACTTAACATTTTAATTAAGAATGATTGGTCCGCCTGCCTTGCCCCATAACAAGGACCGGCAGTAAGGTAGCCTCTAATCTTGAAACAATAGACGTCATCCGTCTGTATTAGAACAAACGGAAGACTAGGTGCTTTTTAGATTTCAAGTTAGATTAAATCAAACGACTGCGAGTGTTGCCTTAGCGTATTCGGTAGGGCCGCTTGTTGTTTTCGTAGAGTGATGTGCCACCCAAATGGGAGATGCTTCTCCTCAACGAATTTGCCCGAATGGACGTCAACGGTTGCCTGACTCATGTTGGAGCAGACACTCGTACTCATGTTGGAGCAGATGGTAGTTTAAATAATATTTATCCGGCCATTGGCCTCGTTTAAAGAGTTAAATAGCCACTAAGTCATTGACTTAGCTTTAAATAAAAAATAATTAGCTGCTAAGTTAAAAACTTAGTTTATCATCTGGGCCTTGGCCTCTCGTCACTTGGACGTTAGTTTAGCTATTAAGTTATTAACTTAGCTTAAGGATAGGTTTTCGGACGACTATTTTGGTGTAGTCAGGTCCTTTCTTGGGCGTCTGTCCTTCCCTAAATTATATTAAGTTTAAGATTGTGCTTAGTCGTCTACATATTGTGCAGGTGGTAGCTCGCAGAATCTCAATGTTGGCCGTCTACACATTGTGCAGGCGATAGTCCAACGTCGTCAGTAGTAAAAAAATTTGTCCACCTGCACGTTGTACAGGCGGTACCATAAAGGGTAAGTAGGATCCGCCAGCACATAGTGCAGGCGGCATCCTTCATTGCTATGAGCATGGTCCTTCTGCACTTTTTGCGGCAGTCGGTGCTCAAAATGAAGAAAATTAAGACAAGTATGAAATGAAGGAAAAATTTCATTAACAAGCCAAAAACTTTACAAAATTTCAGAAGTAAAACTTCTTCAGGTTATCTACATTCCAAGTTCTTGCTAGCCTCCTTCCGTCTGGTGTTTCCAGGCGGTAGGTGCCACCTCTTACTTCTTCATAGATTCGGTTGGGGCTTTCCCAATTTGGGGTTAACTTCCCTTGTTCATTCGCCCTACCGACTGCCTCCATTTTTCGTAAAACAAAGTCCCCAACTTTTAAAGGGCGCTTGTGTACTCTTTTGTTGTAAGCCCGAGTCATTCTCAGACGGTAGATCTCATGGCGCAAGGCAGCATTGCCCCGGCGCTCTGGGAGTGTGTCCAATGCCAGGCGCATGGCCTCCCAGTTTACCTCTTCATCATATATCATAATATGAAGAGTCGCCTCATAGTGTTCAATAGGAAAGACAGCTTCTGCCCCGTACACCACGAGAAATGGGGTTTCTCTAGTTGCCCCTTTGGCTGTAGTTCTGATGGCCAATAGGACGTGTGGTAATTCATCCGCCCATAGGCCGCCAGCTCTCTCAATTTTCTTTTTTATGCCATCTGAGATTAACTTGTTGAAGGCTTCAACTTGGCCCTTTACTTGAAGTCGGCCGACTGATGCAAAATAATTGGAGATCCTTTGATCTCCCAACCAAGTCTTTAGGTGAGGGGTCTCAAATTTAGGAATATTGTCAAAAACCAAGACATAGGCACCCCAAAACGAGTGATGATATTCTTCCAGATGAAGGAAATGACGTCCTTTTGTCTTGATGTTTTTGACCGCCTCTGCCTCTACCCATTTGTTAAAGTAATCCACATCTACTAAGATGTAACGCCTGCAGCCTAGAGAAGTCGTATATGGGCCAAAAATGTCCATGCCCCATTCAGCAAACGGCACAGGACTGTGGATGGTCGTCAGGTCAGTGGTCGGACGATGGATCAGCTTGCCAAAATTTTGACACTTATCACATTTTTTTATCATCTCCATAGCATCCGACTCTAGAGTAGGCAAGAAGTAATGCCGTCTGGCCCTGATAGCTTGGGATCTGCTGCTTACATGAGAGGCATAGAATCCGACATACAATTCTTCGAGAATTTCTTGCCCCTTTTCTGGGGTCACACACTTCAAAAGAGGCTTCATGAAACCTACTTTGAAGAGCTCTCCTTGCCTTATCTTAAAGCTTGCAGCTCGTTTTTTCAGCACGGCCACCTCCTGAGGGTGAATTTAGGAGGGTACTGTTTGTTATGTATGCCCGGATGCTATCCATCCAGTTGGAGCTTCGGTCAAGTACTCCGATGGGGTCTTCATCAGATATTTTTCTTTTTTCCATGACTTCCCAGAAGACTGACCGAGGCGTTTCACAAGAGGCGGATGAGGCCAGTTTGGACAGAGCATCCGCCTGATTATTTTTCTATCTAGGCACTTGGCTTAAATTGAAGTCTTCAAGTATCCAAGCTTCAGCCTTGACCGCCTGAAAGTATTTGATCATAATCGGATGGGTGGCCTCAAAGACACCATTGTATTGGCTTACGACCAATTGAGAGTCGGAGCAGGCGTGAATTCTTATTGCCCCTGCCGCCTTACACATCCAGATGCCAGCTAGCAGGGCTTCATACGCGGCCTCATTATTTGAGGCTTGGAACTTGAACCGTAGTGCATATTCATATTTTCCCCCCTTAGGATACTTACAAATTACTCCTGCACCACAGCCGTTCATCGTGGAGCTTCCGTCCACATAAACTTTCCAAACCTGATTGATATGATCCATCTCAGGCGACCTTGTCATTTCAACAATAAAGTTAGCGAATGCTTGTCCTTTTATTGCCTTCCTTAGTTCAAAAGTGATTTTTTCAGTCCTTGTAACTCTATAGCCCATTTGAGCATTTGACCAGAAGACTCCGGGGTTGTCATTGGCCGCTTGATCAGTTGGTCAGTGTTGACCGTGACCGGATGTGCCAAGAAGTAAGGTCTCAACTTCTTAACAGCCATGTAAATGGCGAGACCAAATGTTTCAACCATAGGGTAATGAAGCTCTGCATTTCTAAGAACATGGCTAATAAAGTAGACCGGGAACTGGATGCCGTCTCTTTCAGCTAAGAGTACAACACTGAGAGCATGATCAGAAATGACCAGATACATATAGAGCACCTATCTGGGCAAGGGAATGACCAACCTTGGCAAAGAGTGCAGATGCGTTTTCAGCTTTTGGAAGGCGACTTCAGCATTATATTCCCATTCAAATCTAATCTTTTTCCTAATCGCCTGGTAGAATTATAGGCACTTGTCGCCTGACCGACTGAGAAATCTTCCCAGAGCTGCCAGACAACCGGTTAATTTTTGAACTTCCTTCACATAATGGGGCGACTGTATGTCGATTACCGCCTGTATTTTTTCAGGGTTGGCCTATATCCCCCTTTGGTCAATAAAGAATCCGAGAAACTTCCCCGACTCAACACCAAAGACACACTTTTTTAGATTAAGCATGACCTTGTGCTGCCTGAGTGTGGCGAATGTTTCTCGGAGGTCAAGTAGGTGATCTGCCTGCTGTTTGGATTTGACTATCATATCATCAATGTACGATTCTACATTCCTCCCAATTTGATTAATGAAGACTATATTAATTATTGTTGGAAAGTAGCAGGCGCATTCTTCAAACCAAACGGCATCACATTATAATAGAATAACCCCTGATCAGTGACGAATGTAGTCTTTTCTTAATCCTTTTTCCACAAGGGAATCTGATGAAAGCCTGAGTAGGCTTCCATAAAGCTCATCTGGGCATGTCCGGCTGTAGTGGATAACTATCCTTCGGACATGCTCTGTTTAAGTTAGTGTAATCTACACACATGCGCCAGGTACCATTCGGCTTCTTTACAAGCACAACATTTGCGACCCATTCAAGGAAGTTACATGGCTGAATAAACCCAGCGCCTAACAACTTTTTAACTTTGGCGGCAGCCGCCTGACTTCTTTCCTCGCCATGGTTTCTTTTCTTTTGCCGAATGGGATTCTTTTTAGGATCCACAGTGAGTTTGTGGACAGCAAGATCCGGGTTGATGCCTGGCATCTCTTCCACTTCAACGGCAAAAATGTCTTTGAATTCTTTCAGCATGTTGGTGCAAACTTGTGCCCAACTTAGCAAAAGCAGTCGTCCCCACCTTTACAGTTCGCTCTGGGCGGATGTCGTCCACAGGAATATCAATGTGCTCACCAGCCGGCTAGGGATTAAGGTCATCTGACCGTTTCCCGGTTAGTGATTGCTATTGCTTTTCTTTTTTTTACCACCACCAGCGGATTAGGCTTTAGTTTCTTAACAGCTGGTGGGGCCGGATGGTCATCCTTGACTTCATCAAGGTCTATTGGCTCTTTTCCCTGACCGGCTGCAGTAGTCGCAGGCTTAACATCCAAGAGATAGCATTTTTGAGCCGTCTTCTTGTTAAGATTGGGTCGGCCAAGGATGAGGTTGTAGGCAGTGAGCTCCTCAACCACCAGAAACCTGATGATCATGTGCCGACCGTTACCTTTTTCTCCCAGTCGGATGGGCAAATCAATGTGTCCGACTGGATGCATAACTCCTCCCCCAAAACCCACAAGGGGATGGGAGACATCCGTCATAATTTTCGGCCTGTATTTCAGGTTGGATAGACATTTGTAGCTAATGATGTCTAAGGAGCTTCCTATGTCAATTAAGATGCGACCAACCAATTTGTTGGCCACTTTGCATTCTATGACCACAGGTTCATCATGCGGCCGACAGACTTTGCCTCTGCCCTTTTCGGTGATGATGACTTCAGGAAAGGCGGATGTGCTGGCCGCCTATCCCTTATCAACAGAATGGACCATCTTTATCAGATGGTCCTTATTGCCCCGGATGGTTGGACCACCACCGGCGAATTCGCCTACTATCGTATAAACCGGTTCCTCATCTGTTTTAGAGCTGATAGCAGGCTGGGGAGTCTTTTTGCTCAACTTCCCAGGATTTGATTTTGAAGCCACTTTGGACTTCACATAGGATTTTAGCGCTTCTTTTGTTGGCCAGACGATCAAGCTCCCCCTTGAGGCTAAAGTAGTCGTTAGTGGCATGGCCGACATCCTCATGATAGTGACAACGTTTATTTTTGTTCTAATTTTCAGCGGAACCTATCCTAGGAGTCAGCTTCTCAAGAGTTAGCCGATCCTTAATCTTCATGAGGATGGAGTAGTTGTCCTTGTGGAACTCGTACCTTGGAACGTACGACTTCCACTCTTTCTTTTTCTTCTAGGCCAACTGATCGGAGTTATCAACCGCCAAGATCTGTTTTTTCTTTTTGTTTTCTTCTGGTTTCAGAGACGGCTGAGCAGGCCGACTCTCCTTCTGTTGTTCAGAATTCTAAGAGTCCGACTGCTTATTAAAGGAGCCGAGCTCGGTCACCTCTATAAACGTCCGCCTCTATCAGGGCTCCTTGGAGGGTGAAGATTTTCTTTCGGACGAGTTTGAACTTGAAAGTCGACCAGTCCTTCAGACCTTTGAAAAAGTCTGTAAAAGCCACTTTGTCAGACAATCCTTGTATCAAGATTCCCACCAGAATGAACCGCCTGATGTATGATCGCAGCCTTTCTCTATCCCCCTGCTGCATATGGCCTAGATCAAGGCTTGTTTTCTTTGCAAGGATGTTCATAGAGAAGTTAGAAGCAAACAAGAACGCCAACGTCTTGAAGCTTTTAATGCAACCAGCCGGCAGATTGCCAAACCACTGTTGGGCTATGCCCTTCAGGGTGGCTGGGAAGCATCGACACCAGGCGACATCATCCAACCCTTGTAAGTACATGAGGTTGGTGTATTCAAAGAGGTGCTCTTCTGGTTTAGGGGTACCATCATAGGTTCCAACCATGACATTTTTTACCTTGGCCGGCTGTTCGGCTTCGGCTATATCCCTAAAGAACGCCGAGGGCTGCTCCCCAAGGTTTTGTAGCCGAAGCTGCCAGTCCAAAGGCTGATAGTTATATGTCATCTCTCCTCCGAAGAACGCAGGCTGGATGTATGGCAAAGCAGGCGGTCAGTATGGTGGTTGTGCCACTAACTGAGCCGAATTGATTAGGTGAGGCCCTGACTGCATGAGGGGGCCGCTTGAGGGAGTCCTCAGCACGGAAAGGGAATTCCTCACCGAGGTGTTCTAAAAACTGTCATGATAAGTCGACGTTGAGGTCGACTCTGACAGCAGATGATTCCTTAGCTGGTCGATGTACTGATGAGCATCAGAAAATGTTTGTTTGCTACCATCCCGCAGAACAAGCCGGATGGATTTCCTTGTCCCCGTTTCAGGGAAACGAAGTCTTGATAGATCAAACTATGGCCGAGCCTTCTCCGGGTGAGGAGTCGGCTGTCAGTTCCGGACCGACTTCTGCTACCCAGACTTGGCAGGCCTTGTGGCCGATTACTCCTTTCTGGGGGCAGTCGTCCGCTTGTTGATTAGTTCCTAGATTTCACCCTTGAGCTTACTCATGAATTTCATGAACTCGTTACGGGTGACTAGGGCTGATCCTGCTGCTTGTGAGGTATCAGTCGCATGCCATGTGGGCTTACTTAAGGGTCCAGAGGGCCTCTAGTACCCCCCTGGTTAGCATTGTGCTCCCGCCTGTTTTTCTGACGAAGGCGCTTTGAGGTGAGTGACCCGTTAGGGGGCCACATAAGTTTTGACATCTGCGTCGTCACCTGAGTCATGGTCCGATGGACTTGTATTTCTTCCAGAGGCTGATTGGTCTTTAGAGGCGGCACATGATTTTCTTGGGAAACCGTCTTACAGGTACTATCCCATAGACGACGCCAAATGTTTTGGGGTTTTTTGTGTCCCTCGGGAAAGTTACAGCTCAAGACTGGATTCCGCAAGGTCGCCTGTAGATATGGCAATGGATCGGATTTGGATCGGGTAGAGCTTCACCCGCATCCATCCATTATCCTAATTGCTCCATCCACATCCATCCGTCATCCGCTTCACCCATCATCTATTTCCGTCCGTCCATCATCCACGGATGAAACGGGTGAAGCGGATGACAAATGGATGAGTACTAAAATGAAAAAAAAAACTGACATAAACTTTAATTTTCGGTTATTTATATAATAACTTTTTTAATTTATTAATGAATAAGAAACAATAACAACATATTGTTTAAAAAATTAATTAGCAACAAAAAAAAGATAAAGTAATTTTCTTGCACATTCTATATTTTATTAGTAAAATTCTTTGATTAAAAATTTAATATATGTTAAACGGATGGGTGGATGGTTAGCGGGTGAAAAAATATCTTCCACATTTGATCCGATCCATCATCCGCTTCATCCGTCACCCACTTCTCATCCATTTAATTCGGGTTTTCGTCCAATTATATTAATCGGGTGGAGCGGGTTAACGGATATCCACTTAATATTACCAGCCCTAGTCGCCTTTACCTGCAAAGCAAACGGACCGCCGGATGGTCGGTGGTCAGCCTCCGAAGAATAAGTTAGTACGGCATTTGGAGTAAAACGTGCGGAAATAAAGTTATATGCTTGGATTCCAAGCTCAAGTGTTGTCTGCTTCTTGAGAATGACAACTCTGTAATAAATGTTAATGGGACGTCCCGTCATAAATGATTGAACTGTTCCTATTTATAGGGTCTTTTAAGGGAATTGTGCCATCCCTAGGGTTTGATGACCTAGGGATTAGGGCACGCCGTTTTTGCGGTGCCTCAAAGTTTGGGCCTTTAAAGGAAGCCATTTCAAGGAATAGCTGAGTGACACGTGTCGCACATCTTAAGAGGCCATTTGGGCGTCTCTTAGGGCGACACATGTCGCTCTCTTATTGGTCCACATGGGATCATCAAATACCCCAAATTAGGGTTGTATCTTATTGGTCCAAGGTGGCTCCCCTTCTAGTGACACATGTCAGGCTCTACTAGGGCCATTTCGCCGGGTATAAAATACCCAAAACACTTAGCAGCCCGACATTATTGTCGTTTGAGCGTAGTCGGCTTCAATACCGTCGTACCCTCGTATATATATACTTAAGTAATATTCTACTCACATGTATAATGGATGGTTCTACTATGGTCCACTTTATTTGGACCATCACTATAGTTAATTATCATTGATCGAATTTTTAATTTTTTTAAACCTTGGTCAAACACTATTTTTAGTATTTCCTTTTTTAATTAAATTTTTATTTTCCACAATATAATTATTGAATTTCAGAAAATTATTTTATGATTTTTGAAATTTATTTATTAAAACAGTTTTTAATTAAATAAAAAAATAACATTAAATTAAAATAATCAAAATAAAACAATTGTTCATCAATGTTCTTCATTATTCATCATTGTTCTTCAAGTTTGTTTAACCATGGATGAGATTAACCACCATTATGGTAATCTTTGTCCCGTAAATACACTCGCACATCAATGAAAATTGAAAATATGCATCGATTTACATATTATATGTGAAGAGTTCATTCGAAATTTGGATTCATGTATGAATCTGGGATTGTTTTTAATCCTAAAACAATAAATGTTAATTGGAAAATCGCAAACAAGGGATGAAAAATCGGTCATTATATGTATGCGAAAATTAAAAAAAATTAACAATTTTTCAACATCTGGGTTTGTGAGCAAATTGGAGAAGACAACGATTTTTGTTCTAGAATACTTGTTTGATCCGATAAAAAAAGATATAGTTTTCGATTCTGTTTTCATATGAGTTATTAACCCAAATGCTAATAGGATTAACCCTAAACCTATTCATCTATGTTGGTTGAATATTAACGCACAAACAAAACTATTATTGGCGATCACTTGAGTTATAATCATATTAACCCTAAATAAGATTATTAATTATCTTATTAAGCGTGATTACAAGTACCAATTCCCTCTATGCATAAAAGGCGTGATCAAGCAATAACAATAAATAATGTATCAAGCAACATAATAATAATAATAATAATAATAATAATAATAATAATAATAATAATAATAATAATAATAATAATCATGATCATAATAATAATAATAATAATAAAAATAATAATAATAATAATAATAATAATAATAATAATAATAATAATAATAATAATAATAATAATAATAATAATAATAATCATGTTAAAACATAATAGCAAGATCCTAGGCATGATACTAACAAGATTAATAACAAACCCTAGCATATTACTAAGCAATAAAACATGAATATTAGGAAAGAAAATAGGAAGCATCACAAGAATCATAATTGTCATATTTGATAATAGAAATTATAGTTTTTACCCGAAACATGATACTAGGAAGATCAAAACGCCCTAACATGACATTAGGAATTATAATAACAGCCTAGACATGATTTCTATATCATAATAACAATGCAAACAATCAAAGAACTTACTTGGATGCCTCGTTATTCTTTCTAATAACAAAATACACACGTTAGTAACTTCAAGGAAAACAATTATCAAAACAATTAAATTGAATAATTGAAATAAAGAATTGGGACCAAACCCTCAGAAATTTAAACCTTTCACGTATAGGGCAAAGGCAACTTCGAACTTTGCTAGGTGTGTCTAGTGCTAATGTATGAAGAATTGTGTTTGTAAAAAACTAGGCTTAGAAAGAGAGAGAGAGAATTAAGAATTTCTTGATGAGAGTTGGTGATTTCAAAAAGGGGAGATATAACCTCTATTTATAGAGAAAAAAGAGAGTCGATGATTAAGAAAAGAATCTGAATTCGAATCGAAATATAACTCGATGGACAACAGTTTTTGTGGATTTTGTTTTTATCATATATTTTGATATAGAAGTACAAATAAGGAATATAATATGTTGTTGGAATCAGATTAAAATCTTTTGTAGATTATGGCTGAAATAGTTGAACGGTGTTTGTTTTGGATAGAGTTTCATATCTCATTCATATCTTTTTTGTTATAGCTCGGATTTAATATTAGAATATATCATTGAAAAGATAATTTCAAAATCTATCCAACTATATAAGATTTGGATAAAGATTATGAGGCATGAAAATAAAATCTGATTGTCGTTGAACATCTTTAAATTTGAATAGAATTAGGATTTAAGAAAAGGAAAGTTTTAAAAAGGGAAAGTTTTAATTTAACTCAAATTCTTTAACCTTATCTTTTCAAAAAAGATAATTAAGATCTTTAAAGAAATTCTAGAAACTTCTAATTAATCCAAATTATTTTAGGAATAGGATTAAACCTTTGGACCCTCCACATGATCATTGTCCGTAGGTAAAAACCGGTTTGGTCCAAGTTTAGTATTTTGGCCATAACTTCCTCATTATTCATCGAAATTAGGCTTATAATATATCATTGGAAATGTCTTTTTAAGCCCTATACAACTACACTATTATTGGATCCTTATCATGGATAAAACTAAACTAGAATGCACTTTTTTCAAAAATAGGGTAAGAAAAGAAATATTTTTAAAAACAGAAAGAAGAGATATTTTAATAAAAACATCTTCATCACTAGACTTTTCACACTTTCGCTTTGTTCGATAATCAAATGACATGAAAGATATTCATCACTGGGTTTAGTTTTGGGGAGACACATTTGGGTGTCTACTGAAGCCCCCACTTTGACTAAGTTTGGAGAAACGCAAGTTTTGAAAACAAAAGTCAAAGTAGCGATAGGGACGGAGAATGATTCATAAAGTTATGTGATTCTAAATCACTCTTGTAACACCGATACCTGCAAACTAGCATTAGTTAAACAGATAAAAGAGTTAAGAAATGTGTATCTTGCACCGTCGTGCACACGTCTCTAGAGGTAACCGATTTGTTGCTGCGTGTGTCGTTGTGACAACCTTCCACAATCTATAGAACGCTATCTTGCTTTTTGTTGTTCACTCGTCTCTGAACAATAGAGATTTTTTGGATATGTTCACGCGTCTCTGAATAAAGAGCTTCTTTTTCTTGAATCATAGCGACAACCTTCCCAATCATAGCAAAAGTCGCCGAAGACTGCCTCATCACGAATCGCCCTTCTCAAATCTCGGTGACAACCTCCACAATCTTAGCGAATGCCGTTGAAGACCGCCCATCTTGTGCTATCTTCTGAAATCTTGGTGACAACCTCTACAATCTTAGCAAATGCCATCGAAGATCGTCCATCTCGTGATATCATCTCAAATCTCGGTGACAACCTCCACAATCTTAGCGAATGTCGTCGAAGATCGCCCATCTCGTGCTATCTTCTCAAATCTTGTTGACAACCTCCACAATCTTAGCGAGTGATGTCTAAAAATAACCTCTCTTGAAGTCATCCTCAGTTGTTGCGATAATATTCCAAAGAAAAATACCGAAGACCAACGCTTGTCGATCCTTAAAGCTCTCTTGAACTTTGCTTTAGCCGGTGCGTCGGCGCTTCTGCTGCTTGTAAACCAGTATGTCGGCGCTTTGAATTGTGAACCTGTATGTCGATGCTTCTGAACCAATATGTTGGTACCTTTGTGATGAGCCAATGTTTATGCGCTTTAAGCTAAGTGAGACAATCTTTCGTCAGGTCGATCACTTATTTGCGGTTGTAATCAAATCGACTACACAATCATGTGAAATTGCTTATAGGGGCTAACTGGCGTACCAAGGAACCTGAAATTGTTGTTCTGAGAGGCTTCGAGCTCTATCGCTACTGAAATATCTCTGGCGCCGCGATTTTGCTTTGTCGCCAGACGTTGGGATCTAACGCAAGGCGCTGAAATCTATTTCTAGACGCTTGATGTTGTCGTCTAGCGTTGGAGTCGAGTCTTCCCTATTCTGCTTTTTCTGCCGCTGTTGCTCGGTTTCGCTCCGAACTTTGAGCTTGGTCGTTTCCTTTAAACTAAATCCGCTCAAGTCTTTTGTAAATTAAAGCTCTTCATCTCTGATTTACCGATCAATGTAACTCCTCTTTTCTTGGAGGAATCTCCTGAGTCATATTCGCGGTTTTTTTAAAAAAAATCCGGGAATGTCCCCTCTTGCTAGGATGCACCTGCATTTATATCATTGACTATAGGACTTTTCTTATCTTTCTTTAGGGTAAACCTAAGGTTTAGTATTGCTTGACTCATTGACTTGACATGACTCAAGGTATAAACTTGACTCGCTGTGATTGACTCGAGGTTGACTCGACATAAAGTGTTTGACACATGTGTTAGACTCAAATCAAGGTGATATGACACAACATGACTCAATGTGTACATGACTCGTGTGTGCATTGTAATGTGATCGTGCAACTCGAAAATGCAAAAAAGCAAAAATTTTCCGTCATTTTTGTGGAGGGTATCGACTTTCTCTCGAAAAAGAAAGACGCGATAAAAGAATCGAAGTTTTTGAATGCATGTTAAATGAGCTTAGTCAAATGTTGTTTGATACTATCTCTCAAGGTTCAAGGATTAATTCATCCTAGGCTATCTCAATTATTGACTCAATGATGAAAGTATTTGGGTAACTTAGGCACGGAAGCTAAGCACTTTGTACTTTGTGATGCAATGATGATTGATGTTGATATGACAAGGCATGCTTCAGCGTTGTATTAAGATTTCATGACAAAGGGTTCTTACGGGAAGTATATTTGGTCATGTATCTGTGCAGTGTGTGAAAGTGACACTAAAGTTAGGCCGCAAAGGATAAGTGTGTGGAGAAAATATTATTTTTAGAAGAGTCAAATAATGGTGACTCTTAGGCTAGGCAAGCTAATGATGTAGGGATCAAGCCCCCAAGGTTAGCTCTAAGTAGATAGGGATTAGCATAACAGATCCTTTGATACGATCATGATGTGTGAATGTGAATGTGAATGCATTTTTATTACTGTCGCACCTCGATGAGAGGTTGCCTACGTATCCGTTAGGAATCAGGCCGAATGTAGCTCTAGCCGAACCTCACACAAATGTGTGTGTATACCTTAAAAAGGTCTTTTAAAGGGTTGTAACGTGGTTAGGCTAAAGGTTATAGAAGAAAGGGATAAAGGCTCAATACCCAAGATAAGCCCCTAAGGTGTGCAATCTTGCTTTTGAATCTTTATATTTTTAAGCTTGAGGTTTCTCACTCTTTTTTATTTCTTTTTTCTTTAGCATTTATTTTATTTTTATAAGTGTGGGCAATCTTGATCATGTGGTCTATCACTCAAGTGGCATTCATGTTTCTCATGCATGGTACCGAGCACTCGATAAGAGACGCAATCTAAGACATGTTCATATCAAAGACATTGGAACACTTGCCCTTTCTGTACACTTTTATTTATTTTTTCTTATTTTATTTATTTTGATCTTTTGAAATCACTCAAGCTTTTGAAATTGCACAAGTTACACACCGTCCCATCCCAAGGTTAGGTAGATATGGGTTGAAGAAGAAAGGTCTATCGTTAATCGAGGCTCAAAGTGGTTTATCAATTAAGGATTATATATTTGAAGGGTGAAAGGTAATATGATGTGGCTACAAGCGGTGCCTCAAATTATTGGTAAACCTTGTGCTTAGTTTGACATGGATTTTATTTTTTTTTATTAATGCAATGTAATGAAATGATCATATGCAAGAAAATAAATGCTCATTTTATTAAAAGGAAAAAAGAAAGAATCTACAAAATTAATCTAAGGGGAATAAAAAGGTGCCTATGCTAGACTTATTGGGGAAAGGGTAAATAAAAAAAGAAATAGAAAAATAGGTCATGAAATCTTGTCGTTGAAGCTCGCCTCTTGTCTTGTGTTGTTTGCTTTATCATCACTCGCTCTACTTGTTAACTGGAGGCATGGAAAGCTTGTTATTATCAATAAAATGGTGGATAGCCTCCTTTAGCTTCCAACAGCTCTCAGTAGCATGACCCCTACCTTGATGGTACTTGCAGTGTTCATCTGGATTCCAACTAGGCAATCTCTTTTCAGGTGTGGGATCTTGAATAGGTCCTATGGGAGTAATGAATCATTTGGCATGGAGTCGATCGAAGGCAGTATCGTAGCTCATCCCAATGGGGGTGAAGTCTTTCCTTAGTTGCTTCTTAGATCCTTGGTTATCCATGGCTAAAACTTCACTGAGATCAAAGGTACTAACATTGTTACTAGAGTGGGCGTTTTCGAAAGAAGAAGGATTGTCGTTCTTCTTTCCTTTCCAGCCACCGTGGTTACTATTGTTAGTAACTTTTTTCTTTGCGAGGTCATCTTCGATTTCAATTCGGATGTCATAAACGGCTTTGAAATTATTCAAATTATGTGATATTTTAAATATTTCGAATACTTCTCTTGGAGACTTTTGACAAACATCCTTAAGGATTCTTTTTAGGTGGGCACCTCAATCATCTTAGCAGAAGATTCTCTTCACTTATTTAAGAAAGAAGTAAAGCCTTCATTCTCGTTTTGTTTTAGCATCTCAAGTTGTCTACAATCGGTTTCGACTTGAATATTGCACTTATATCTATCAATGAAAGCGCTTACTATCGATTCCCAGGAAGAGGTTTTCTCTTAGTTAAGGGAGAAGAACCATAGTTGGCAAACAGTTTCAAGAGATAAGGAAAGCAAGGAATGAAAGACTTTCTTATCAATCCCCTTAATATTCATTATAGTTTCAAAGGCTCTTAAGTGAAGATAAGGATTATCTGTTGCCTTGAATATAGGGATGTCGATGGCATTGAACTTCTGCCGAAGAAGCTCCTTGTCCACCAAGACCCCTTGTGAACTAATGCCTTGAAACTTGTAATCACTAGATAACTTGCTAAAGCTTTCTTGCATAAGGTCCATTTGTTGTTGATTCACAAGGTCATTAATTTTGAGGGTTAAAGCCTTCAATGTCTCAGTCACGTCAGCCAACGTCTTCTTGAGTTCATTGACTTCTTCTTGACTTTCCATTATCTTCTTAGCTTTTCTTTTTCGACCGATTGGTTTAACAAAAAGTTGAACTTGAATAAAGGTATTGTCTTTGATTAATCGCCCTTCTTTTCTTGACCAAGTACTGTGGAAAAGGAAATTAGGGATATTCATTGTTAATTATTTGACTAAAACTATATTCAACATGCATGGATGGAAGAAGATAGGAAGAATGAAGGTTTTGATATGGAGAAAGACGATGTAGATGGAGAGATAAAAAAAAATTAGGAATAGAATGTACCCCCAACTCAAATGACGAAAAAAAAAACCGACTCATGCATTAACCTGAGACATGGTGACATATAGTCAAAGTTTTTTTGCTAAGACTAGTGAGTGTAGGTGACATGTTAAGACTCGTGTCATGACCATGTGACTAGACTCGAACAAAGACTAAGTTAAGACCTCACGTATATGAATTAAACTGGACAGGTTGTAATATTTTAGTCATAACTTTTCATCTGTGACTCTGATTGGGATGAAACCAGCGTCAAATTATAGATAAAATACGGAGCTACAGATCCATAAGTTTTACGACTCGTAACTCTTCTTATAACTCTGGCTATGACCAAAACAAGTTGACGCTTGTGCAGTATACGGGATTAAAAATCCGGGTTGACTTAAAGGAACTATGACTCGATTTTAGGTATATTTTTTAGCTCTAATTAATTAATTAATTAAATTAAACAAAGTCCTTTGGACATTAATTAGTTTATTTAGGCTTAATCACAAGTCAAACCAAACGGTTAGTTTAGTCACATAATAAGAATGCACAAGTAAGAGATGCACAAGTAGTCAAGTAGTCACAACATGATGCAATGAGTTTGCAGCCTAAACATGGCTCTAGTTCTCTAAAGTTTGGGATATGGGTTGGTCAAAGAGGGTCCACGGTTAATTTTCCAAATGCACCGCGCGGAAGCCTAACTGTGAAGGGTTGGCGTGAGTGGATGGGACACCGCAAATTAAAAACTCGCTTCCATGGTTTGGTGAATTCAACATTATCAGATGTACCCTTTGTTGCATAGAGCGTTCAATCAGGTAGATGGAGCATAAATTCCCAAAGGGTTATGTCCATATGTAGAACACATATGGGTTTCAGAAAAGTGAGAAAAACTCAATCAGGAAGTAGGATCGAGCTAACAGTGCTAAAAATTGGTCAAAATTAGAACGCATATTTCTGGCTCGGTATTGGAAGAACTTGGCGCCAGCTAACAGAGGTCGGCGCCAACAAAATGGCTTTGCGCCTGACGACAGAAACTGTCGCCTGGCGCCAGAGTCAAATTAGTGGCACTACACTCAGTTTTCTGACGCTAGTTCCTACATGCCTCATCAGCTTTTGTGCTCGATAAAATTTTCAAGTTTCGCGCAGCATTATTTCGGTCCTAGTTGTGAAAGATATTCCTCAAATTTCCTACGTGTAAAAATCCTATATTTTAACTCATTACGGATGGTCTTTCCAATGAGATCTTTTTTATGCATATGACAATAATTTTAATCAAAATTACGCACATGAAATACTTAGAACTTTTCGAGTCTCATCCACTCATTCTAAATCATTGCCGAAATAAATTTCAGTAATTAAAATAGAATTCCTCCCCAGTGGAGTCACCAAAAAACTGTAGGGAATATTTCAAGCATCACCCCAAACTTGAACCCCACTGTGATCATACACTAAAGTACGGTGCCGTCCAAAGGGAAATAAAATAGAGTAAAAGAGTCGCCAACAAGTTTCAGGAACTTGTAAACCGTTCAAAGGGTGAAGGTTACACCCCTTAACGATCCAGGAGATCGTCATATCCAATAGGACTGGAACCATGACTAGTAGTTCGGGGATGAAGGTACAAATCCAACCTAAAAGAGATGGAACCTACCCTAATAATAGAACATTACTTTATTTTGATCGTATTCATGTGCGCTTTCCGATTAACATGTAATCAATAGGATTAACCTTAAACCTGTTTATCTATGTTGGTTGTATAATAATGCACAAACAAAACTATTATTGGCGATCACTTGAATTATAATCATATTAACCCTTAATAAGATTATTAATTATCTTATTAAGCGTGATTACAAGTACCGATTCCCTTTATGCATAAAAGGCGTGATCAAGCAATAACAATAAATAATGTATCAAGCAACATAATAATAATAATAATAATAATAATAATAATAATAATAATAATAATAATAAAATAATAATAATAATAATAATAATAATAATAATAATAATAATAATAATAATAATAATAATAATAATAATAATAATAATAATAATAATAATAATAATAATAATAATAATAATAATAATAATAATAATAATAATAAATAATAATAATAATAATAATAATAATAATAATAATAATAATAATAATAACAATAAGAATAAGAATAATAATAATAATAATCATGATCAGAATAATAATAATAATAATAATAATAATAATAATAATAATAATAGTAATAATAATAGTAATAATAATAATAATAATAATAATAATAATAGTAATAATAATCAATTTAAAGCATAATAGCAAGATCCTAGGCATGATACTAACAAAATTAATAACAAACCCTAGCATATCACTAAGCAATAAAGATCAAAGCTTTAACCCTAACATGATAGTAACATGAATATTAGGAAAAAAATAGGAAGCATCGCAGGAATCACAATTGTCATATTTGATATTAGAAATTATATTTGTTACGCTAAACATGATACTAGGAAGATCAAAACTCCCTAACATGACATTAGGAATTATAATAACAACCTAGACATGATTTCTATATCATAATAACAATGCAAACAATTAAAGAACTTACTTGGATTACTTGCATCTCTTTCGAATAACAAAATACACATGTTAGTAACTTAAAGGAAAACAATTATCAAAAAAATTAAATTAAATAATTGAAATAAAGAATTGGGACCAAACCCTCAGAAATTAAAACCTTAAACGTCTAGGGCGAAGGCAACTTCGAACTTGGCTAGGTGTGTCTAGTGCTAATGTATGAGGAATTGTGTTTGTAAAAACCTAGGATTAGAAAGAGAGAGAGAATCAAGAATTTCTTGATGTGAGTTAGTGATTTAAAAAAGGTGAGATATGACGACTATTTAAAAAAGGTGAGAATAAGAAAAGAATCCGAATTCGAATCGAAATAAAACTCGATGGACAACAGTTTTTGCGGATTTTGTTTTTATCATATCTTTTGATCTAGAGTTCCAAATAAGGAATATAATATGAAGTTGGAAAGCTCTTAAAGTCTAATTTCCAACCCATTTAGAATCAGATTAAAATATTATGTAGATAAAAAGATATGGACGAAATAGTGGATCTGTGTCAGTTTTGGATATAGTTTCATTTCTCATTCATATCTTTTTCGTTATATCTCGGATTCAATATTATAATAAATCATTGAAAGATAATTTCAAGATCTATCCAAACATATAAGATATAGATTAAGATTATGAGGCATGAAAATAAAATCTGACTGTCTTTGAACATCTTTAAATTCGAATAGAATTAGGATATAAAAAAAGGAATGATTTAAAAAATGAAAGTTTTTATTTAACTCAAATTCTTTAATCTTATCTTTTCAAAAAAGATAATTAAGATCTTTTAAAATCTTATAGAAGATTCTAATTAATCCTAATAATTTTAGGAATAGGATTAAACCTTTGGATCCTCCACACGATCATCGGGCCGTAGGTAAAAACCCGTTTGGTCCCAATTTAGTATTTTTGCCATAACTTCATCATTATTCATCGGAATTGGGCTTATAATATATCATTGGACAGGTCTTTTCAAACCTCATCCAACTACACTATTATTGGATCCTTATCATGGATTTAAATAAACTGGAATGCATGTTTTTCAAAAATAGGGTAAGAAAAGAAATATTTTCAAAAACAGAAAGAATAGATATTTTAATAAAAACATCCTCATCACTATAATTTTAACATTTGCGCTTTGTTCGATAATCAAATAACATGAAAGGTATTCATCACTGGGTTTGTTTTTGGGGAGACACATTTGGGTGTCTACAATTGTAAAACTTAAAAATTGTTATTTCGATTACATAAAATCACCGTTTTTGCAAACGTTGACTGATTTACTAAAATCAAACTATTATTTAAGGATTTAAATCGCTGCCCAAATTTGCAACTACTACAACTTTTTGATATCTTAAAATTTCGCATTTGCTTTTTAAATTGGTCCATATTGTTATTCGCTTTCAATGGGCAAGTGAGTATAATGGACATAGATCATGTGTTTGTGTTTAATCTCATCCATGAATGAAAAAACTTGAAGAACATTGATGAACAATTTTTTTATTTTGAGTTTTTTTAGTTTAATCGTTTTTTTATATTTTATTAAAAAATCTGAATTTAATAATAAAAGTTCAAAAATGTAATTAAAATGATTTTCGTAGATTCAAAAATTAAATTTTGAAAAATAAAAAAACAATTAAAAAAGGAAATAACTAAAAATAAGGTTTGACCAATGTAAAAAAAATAAATAAATAATCGGCCAATGATAATTTAGTATAGTGATGGTCCAAATAAAGTGGACCATAGTAGAATTTTCGCATGTATAATATATACTTAAGTAGTACGTTCCGCATGATTTTTCCATCACAATGTATGTAGATACAAAATGATAGAGCAGTAATGTGGCTTTTCCCACATTTTTTTAATAATCATAATAATGATGAATGCAAAAGCCATTACAGCCGGTTATGAGGTTTTTAACAAAGCATCCATGGTAGCCGGTTTTTGAGGTGGAACAACGCAACCATCGCAACCAGCTTTGTTAAGGCAGAAAACAGCCCCTACAATCGGGGTTAATTGAGGCTGGAAACAGCCCCTACAGCCGGCTTAATTGATTAATATAGCAGCCTCTTCAGCCGGAGTTAGTTGAGGCACAAAGCAGCCCCACAACCGGGCTTAATAGAGGCAGACAGCAGCCCCTACGACTGGTAGGTGCCGCTGCTAAAAATTCTACAATATCATTCTTTAAAAATGACACCACAACTTGCTAATTGGTTTGTATTTTGTATTTATTTTCATTTTGAATTATTTTTAATGTCCACATTGTATTAAAATTGTATTTTTTTTTTTACTTTTTTCATACATGTATTTTTGTTAGAAATACATAATTATAAATTATGGAAATCTAGTTTTATAGTTAAAATTAATTTTCAAATTTATAATTATAATTAGAAATCATAAAATTAAATTCTCTTCTAAGTGAAAATTGTTCATCATCGTTTATCATCGTTCATGCATCATCGTTCATTGTTCATCATCCATCATTCATCATCGTTCATTAATAATTTCATAAATTATGAAATTCTATTTTATAATATTGATAAAGTTTCGAAAATATACTTATAATTAAAAATAGGATCATGGATATGTTGCCGGAGACGAAGAATGACTGTCGGAAATATTGCCTGAAAACCGCCGGAAAACTGACCATAACATTCCTGAGAAATTCGCCAGAAACCTTCCTGAAATTGACCAAAACCGCACCAAAAAACCCACCCCAAAACCAATCAATAAACCCACCCAGAAAGACTCATATAAAAGCACCAAAAACGCACCAAAATACGCCTAAAACCACTTGAAAATTCATCAGAACCTAGAGCCGCCGCCTTGAACCTTCGCCAGATTTACGTGCGCCGTAAGAGTCGCCGGAATTTGCAACCTAATTGTAGAAACTAAAGAGAGAGATGAGAGATAAATATTTTATTAATTGCATTGATTTCTCTACTCTAATTAACGGTAATACAAGTCATTATATATAGCCAATGAAAATAACAACCTAAAGCTATATAAGGGGAGCATGATCACATGATTCACAAAATGCCTACCTATACTCCACTAACGGATACAACTCAACAATACTAATCATTAAATCCTAATTTGTAGCCACGTTTAAACCCACAACTTACAAACTATAACTAATTTATTTGACTAGTTTCAAGCAATACACCAACACACCCTCTTATCATCCATTGTACTACAACGTAAACTACTTCAATAATTCACTTTGTTACGGACCCACGACCACCAACATGCAATCACAACTTGAACACGACAATGAAATCACGACTTTACTCGACACTTTAATCTCAATACGACCCGTAACCGCATACTTGACTCAACTTTAGAAGAGCTTGCAATCTTCCTCTTCAAATTTCATAACATCTTGCTAGACGTTTAAATTTGTGATACACATCCCATCACCTACACTTAATTTGTTGATGCACATTATCATCAACACACTCGGAGCACTTCTCTCCGCACAACCAAACATCGACATTTTTTGTTGATGCACTTCTCATCAACTACTCAATCTTGTTGATGCACATCATCACCAACTTTACATTAAATGAAGCACATCTCTCCGTAAACTCTTATTGACATTGTCCTTCAATTGGCCATGTCACTTTTGCATCATGCCAAAAAACTTTGGTATTATCTTTGAAACCGTCTCTGCGTTGATTACGACATCCACACCCGTAAAGATTATATGATCTTTACCTTAAAACAATTTTTTGCCCTATTTTTTACAAGATTAAAATCCTTTTTCATGGGCTAAAAGGGAACCCATCAACACAACAAACTAACCATTACTTCCATGGTTAAACACAAACACGCTCACTTAAAAAAAAAACCACTCAAATTTTTTTAATTTGCTCACAAACAAAGAAATCAAGCTGTTTTGCTTGTTTCCATACATAATTTTTTTTTGTTTTGTTTTTTAATTTCGTAATACACTCTTTCTCTTTCTCTCTCTCTCTTTTTTTTCTTCTTCTTTATCTCTTTCCCTTCTTTTTTCTCTTATCCCGGATCTAACCTGAAACTCTGGATACCATGTTGAATAATAAATAGAGATGAGAAAAGTGAAAGAATAATGAAAGTTGTATTCAATCCATTTTTAATCAAACTACAATGAAAGCCTTATATAGGCATAACAAACAAATTAGGGATGCATAACCCCATATTCTCACGCAACTTACTATGCTTAGGAACTAAAAACTAACCACTAACTTCTTATTCCTAAATTTAAGCAAAGTCAACAATTAACTTTGAATCACTAATCCCACGATATATCCAACATACCCCCTTGATTCAAAGTTCATGACATTCACTAGTTAACAATGTGTACTAGAAAATAGCAACTATATCGTGATGTTTGTAGCATCAATCAACACTCCCCTTTGCTCCAAAGCATGCCTTCTTGCTAAACACCCGATTTTGATTTTGCCATGGAATACGACTTTAACTTGACGTACTCAATCTCAACATAAACACTTAACTGCACACTCAACTTTTGAAAAGGTTGCAATCTTCCTCTTCAAGAACACTGAATACGAGAGTATTGGATTTGCAGTTTTTTTTTCAAAGTTTGATTTTCAAAATTTTAATTATAATTTAAGTTTTGGAAATGATTATTTAAAAAAAAAAAACCTATAATGATGTATTCGTTATATAAATACATTTGTTTACAAGCATATATACATGTATAGTACATTTAGCCTTTTAAAAATAAATTAAATATTAGCCAATTATAACTTGACACATCATTATGTTGTGGTGTTATTTATTGAAAAATGACACTGTAGAAATATCCGGCTATTCCCCCCCTTTTTTTTAATATATATATAATCATAATAATGATATATTATGATAAATATTGACATGAACAAGAGGGATGTTTCTACGGTGTCATTTTTCAAAAAAAGACACCATAACATGATGATGTATTATGTTATGATTGGTCCATTTTTGATTTATTTTTAAAAGCCAAGATTTACTATACATGTATGTATTATTTTAAATACATGTATTTTTTTAAATAATATGTAATTATAGCTTTGTAAAATCTATTTATTTTTTTCATCTTATTAAAATCATTTTCCAAAATTGAATTATAATTAAAATCTAGAAATTAAAAAATTCATCATTGTTCATCATCAATCTTCATTCATGATAGTAATTAACCACTCCCATAATCTTGTATAATCTATTCACAACAAAGATCAAAATTCTGACCAAAATTCCGTCCAAATTCGTTTACAAATTTTGTTTTAGGGTTCGATTGATAATTTTGATTAATGTAAAAATCACATTGTTTGATAGTTTTGAGGATGAAAAAAGCATTAGGAATGTCTATTATGATGATGATGTAAAAGGCATATCTTTCATTTTTTTGAACAATGAATGGAAAAACGAGGGTTTGCTCTTCAATTAGAGTTCAAGTTTTTTTTCGCATTGTTTGATCTAGAATCTTGTTTTTCAATTTTTGTAATCTTTTTGTGGTTCCGTAATCACCTATATTTAGTTAGGTCATTACCTTAAAATTTTAGTTTTACTTTTGTAGTTGGAATCTACTTGTACACTAATCGTATTACAAAAAAATAATTTATGGAATTTTTATCATATAATTTTAGCAAAAAATGTTTTTGTGAACATAATCTTATTATATTTTGGAAAAAATATTTTTTTGAATCATTATCATATCATTTTAGCAAAATATACTTATGGGATAATTATCTTATTATATTTTGGGAAAAATATTTTTGAAATCTTGGGCATATATATTAGTGGCTATAATATTGAGATATTCCTAATTAGCTTTCATTCACCTTTTTTATTTTTTTGTTATTAGCTATATATTAGATAATGATACTTTCTTAAATTACATGTTGTATGACCGTATATACATCTACATCCATAATTTTAGGACCCATCCATTTTATCATTGTTAAGAAACACATTTTTTTGCCATTTTTATATATATCATATATTTATATTTTGTTTACAAAGTTATACAAATATAGCTTTGTTATATGATTTGCCCATTATTTAGCAATTTATATAGAAATATTCTCTCTCAAATCGTTAATGACATTTTAAAGAATATTTTTTTAAAAAATATCAAAAAACTTCACATATATGAGTTTACCAAAGAAATTTAAAAATTAGCTTTTTTTTTTAATTAGCTTTTGTTCATGTTTTTTTTTTTTTTTTTGTTATTAGCTTTTATGTAATGATCAAAGATAGTTTAAGTCATTACCTAACCCACAAACAACTTCGAGAAAACTTAATTACATTTATAAGTTTAAACAGGGGTTGCGGAAGGTAAAAAAATTCGACCTACTTCATCTTCTACAAACTTGATACTCCTTGTTCTTTGACAAAAAATTGCACAATTGGAGTCTACATAAAGCATATTTTTGAACCATTTAAACCTAAATTTGTCCTTTGCAAATACAACTAACATTGAATTTGGGAGTAGGGGGCTAATCTATGACATGATTCATGAACAATGATGAACGATATGATCGAACAATGACGAACGATATGATCGAACAATGATGAACGATGACGATCAAGAAATGATGAACCATGATGATGAACGCAGACCAACAAAAATCGAACAATAATGAACAATAATGATAGAACAATGATGATCGAACAATGATGATGATGATGAACGATCCACGACGAATTCTAATTATAATTATAAAATTGAAAATTAATTTATATTATAAAAATACATTTTCATAATTTATAATTATGTATTTTAAAAAAAATGCATGTATTAAAAATAATACAAAAAAAATTGCAATTTTAATACATTGTGGACATTAAAAATAATTCAAAATGAAAATAAAAAATACAAAATATAGGCCAATTATATTTTGCCACATCATCAAATTGTGGTGTCAATCATAAAGAATGACATTGTAGAAATTTTAGAACAAGTGAACAACACTCATGCGGCCTTTCGAGCAGGTGTTCTTCAGCCATGTTCACATGAGCTCTCGAACCGAATTTGAGTCAACATATTTGCCGCTTGGCTTGGAGTTAGCTTTGGCTGCTTGATCTTATATAATCCTGCTTGTCTCTTATGCTTACTAGAGACTCTTGTTGTTGGTGTCAAGCAGCTTCCACACATTGACGCAGTCGGAAAGGTAGAAAGAAAAGCAAGCGCTAATCCTTCGCAAACAGACAGATTTACATGCGATAAATCTGTTCAAATACTCCGGAAACCACCAGAAAAGAGTATAACTCTTGAGAATATTATAAAATGTCAAAAACTGAATATTAAAGACGGCTAAAATGTTTAAGTAGTCTAAACAAAACCCTAATGCGAAAACAAAATACAAATAAAGACCCGGAAAATGTTTAAATGCTATTTTTGGGCCTTAAACGAACTCGGATGGCCCGTTTCCATTTCCGAAAACATATTCTATTAAGCAATTTGACTCCGGGAGCCCGACTAATAGAAATCATTACCCTTAAAAACTGAAAATCAAGCTTTATGACGTTGCACTTCTTTGTCGAACCGAGAAGCTAACCTCTCTACGTCACACATGAACCCATTCGGCTCGGCATTAGAGCCTCTTGTGTACTGCTGGGCAAGGATACCGTCTGATCATTGTACGGTTGTACCCCTAAGAATTCTCTTGAATGATTGCCGGTTGGGATAGTGATGCTCCACTTTCATGAAAGAGCGGCTTTTGATCTCACATAAATGCTCATATACTACATACGACTTTTCATATATCTATATATATGAATATTTCCATGGGAGCTTCAATGTGATATAGTATTAAATACCGTCTGAGCCAACTATAGAACCGCTTGTGTATGATAACACAAGAAATAAGCTAGGTCGTCTAGGTAGCTCAACAGCTTGTCCTAGAAGCCATATGTCATCCATACACTCGTTCAAGTAGTGTTGGACGACAAAGGGGGTTGCCGTTTAACTATACACGAAAGCCTGGTGATCTTGGCCTTTGGTGTACTGATCACGTAAGCTTCAAATGAGGCTTTAGTACTTGACGATTGCTGTCAAACTCAAGCTGCACGAATGTTGTATTATTGTGATATTACTCTGTCAAATATTAAGCTCTTTTAATTTCATGGCATTTTGCCTTGATGCTCAACCCGGTTGCCGACTTGCCGTATGTATCAATAGCATGTAGCACTGGGTGTATTGAGCAATGTTAAATGAATGTGCCGCATGACCCTCATAGGCGGCTTTGAATGATATACGACCATTGAGCTTACTTTTAATGTGTGATGAATATATAAGCTGCTCATGAAAGTGTGTGTTAAAACTTTGCCGCCTATGCTATTTTAATGCATAATGACTCAAGTGTAGCTTATGAAGTTTAATAAATCAAACTTGCTAGCTGTCAAAATCTTGGGAGTTGAAAATGCATGAATACACTTGCGGCATGCATGTACCCCACTAATTACAATAGTTTACTCTTGAAATCAATTGTATAATATTATGTATATAATAACACAAGTGGTAATATTCATGTACATATATATTTGTTAATATATATGATGTTGATATATAGTACTAAACTATCAATCATGAATAGCATGTGACCGACTCATAAAATGAGTCTGTTTAAAATTGAGAAGTTGGCTAATTCAGCCGTCTCACCCCTAATATATCATCCCCCAACTTAGATTAAACGACATTGCCCTTTAACCTTTAAAAATGCATGACTTAGTCTGACAGGCCTTTTTGGCCGCCTGACTCTCGACATTCAGCCTCACGACGCCTGCTGTACTTGACATCCGGCCTCATGACGCCTGCTGCCTCCTTAAGGAGGCTCCCCTCTTGAGTCGGTGATCCTCTACCGTTGTGCTATTACAGATGTGTCTCCCCACAGACGACGCTAAATGTTTTGGTATTTTTTGTACGTACCCGAGTGGAGGGCGTGTACGTCCCGTGGGAGACAGATCCGCAATGCAACACTCGAACGACCAAGTCACTTGCAAAACAACGGACCCCGGGAGGACCGGAGGTCCGCCTCCAACGATCAGTGATCGAATTAATGTATTTTAGAGAAAGTAGAGATAAGGGAGAGTAATTGCGGGGGGCATTTCCCTTGGAGAGAGAATTGGATCCCTTGAAACTGATGTAATGATCGGTATTTATAGAGCATTGGGATATGGGCCACTTTGGTTATTTAACCTAAGTAGATTGGCTTCCCACCGTTTTACGGTTTCTAGGGTTGTGGGCTTAAAGCCCATTTTTACCCTTTGATCAATGAGTGACACGTGTCATGCTCTAATTGGCTCATTGAGCGCTGAGCTTGCAGACACGTGTCGCGGTGGCATTGCCCCAAACACCGGTTGTAGTGAGACAGACTTTGACGGTGAAGAGGAGTCTCCGTCCACTGGCAATGGTTATTTAGGTACTGTTGATAAGAGGGTTGTAAAACCTACTGCTATAGCAGTAGCTACGATGTGTAGCAAAGGGTCAGACACCCGTAGGCACACGACGCTAGAGGCAATGATGCTGTTGTACGTGCGGCAATGGAAGGAGTTAAAATACCCTAATTGGTATGTGTTGCTGATCTCTATGTCTATATGTTTATGTATATGTGTGTAGCACTGGTGTCGTCCTCATATCCTGTGATGAGATGACTGCCGACCAGAGGGACTGCTTTAGTGTTTTTCATCCTAGAGTGAGGGTCGCGTCAGGCTACGTCCGGATAACTAGTGTGTTGTACACAAAGCATTGAGCTACCAGAGAGTTTGTCAACCGGAGCAAGCGTATCATGCTTGATCCAGCTTTGAAGTAAGTACAATGTAAACCTAGACAATCACATAAGGTGTGCGACATTAGCTCGTGTAATCACTATTATAATCTTGAAACATGGTGAATTATGATTTTCTCATAATTGGAATTTAAGTTACTAGAACCAAATCAATACTATCTTGGACACGTCAAAAATTTAACTCTCGTGATTTAAAGGCTACAATATGATATAAAATTATCAGGTCGAAAACAAAAAAAAAGAAAAAAAATCCAAAGTCACCTAAACAATTGTAGTTCTGGGACTACACTCCTAGACATCATCAAAGAGCAAGATTGATTAATTTATCAAGTTTTTTTTTTGAAAAGAAGAGCTAACAACGAAAAGCACAGGAAACATGACTAAAACTAACGAAAAGGAAACATAAATAACTAAAAGGACCACAAAAGGAAATCCCGACGTCCAGCCTTCATTGCTAACCAGTGAGCAGGAGCAACCCATCACCGCGGAACTTTACAAAGTTCACAAGCAGAGAATTCCTGAAGAGCAGTCTGAATATCTTGAAGCAACCAGACACTAGAAATATTTTGATCCGTACCCTTACGAAGGAGAGAAAACAAGGTCAAGCAATCAGTGTAAACCAAGAGACGATGATAACCGCGTCGAGTCTCTGCCCGGAGAAACCAAAGGTAAGCCTGTAATTACGAAAGAAGCGCTGAACTTGAAATGAATGCACTTGAACCCCCGCCCAAAACCTAATCTGAATCAGGACTCCGAAATATCCACTCATCACCAGCTGAATAGTCCCTAACCCTACAAGCTCCATCAAACACTAGGCACATATCAAAGGAAGAGGCCAGGGAACCACGAAGACAACATACCACCGGTCTTTCTCCCATCCTAGCGAAAGGGCGTCTAGCAGAATAGCGAGTAAGAGCTTGGAACTCTTAAGCTGAAGAACTCCTTGAAATCCATTGATGCATTACATGAAGGACCAGAATTGGAGACAAAACTGCGTGCTGGAAAACTTTTTGAATATGAGCCGGCCAGATGGCCCAAAGAAAGGACACCAATGAGACCAAGCCATCCCAATTCCGAGCTTGTCGTAAATCCAAAACCAAGTCAACAAAAGCTTGTGGAAATGGTTTATTACGCCGAACTGAAAAAGAAGAACCATGAGAAGTGGAGGCGCAAATATTGCTAACAACCGGACAATCACGAAACAAATAAGCTGAAGTCTCTGAAGATTCATGACAAAAAACACATGTCGAGGTCACGGGAATCCCTTTGGCTCGTAAAACATCCAAAAAAGGCAGGGCATTGTTGAGAACTTTCCATATGAAGCAATGTAACTTCGGGAGCAAGGGTAAACCCCAAAAGATCTTCCACCTTGATGCTGGGAGTGTAGTTGCCACAGACTACTGAAGGAACATGGAATAGGCGGATTTCGTATTAAAATTCCCGTCCTTCGAGAATTTCCAATATACGAAGTCATCCATAGGTCTGCTAGGGCGTTCTTAAACAAGAATGCGAAGAGCCGAGGATGGCTCAAAAATACTATGGATAGAGATGGAATCCCACGCGTAAGAACGCAGATTAATGATAGAAGAAACATGTGTCCGAAAGTCCTTGACGAATAGTCAAAGGCTCTCCTGGAACCCAAGAGTCCTCAAGAAGTCGAACACGAGTCCCCGATCCCACCTTCCAAGCAATACCTTTTGAAAGAACAGCCAAACCTGAAAGTAAACCACGACAACCCCACGACGAACGAGGGATACTCCTAGTCTGAAACCACCGAAGGGAAGGAAATTTTGTTGTGAATAACCTAGAGACTAAAAGCTGAGGTTGATGATGAATGCGCCTGCACTGACGAGCCAAAAGAACCGATTTAAAACTCTCGAGTTTACGAATGCCCAGACCTCCCATTCCTTTAGGAGTATGTAAGAGAGACTTGGAACGTAAAGCTAAACCTCGAGACTGAGAGTCTGATTTATACCAGAAACGAGCCAAAAGGCTATCAATCTTTGAGCAAACCGAAGAAGGGATCTTGAACACAAAGAGAACATGATTAATGGAAGCAACCAGAATAGAATTAATAATAATTAGCTTTGCCGCCGAAGAAAGACCCATCGAAGCAAAGGAGGGAAGACGTTGAACTACCTTGTCAACTAGAAACCCAAAGTCGGAGACTTTTCTTCGACTCAACTCCACTAGTAATCCTTAAGTCCCTAAGGAAGGCTTGCACTGAAGCTTCAAGCTCCGAGAAAGATAATCCCGGTAATCTGTCAGAGTATTGGGGCTTAACTTAACGAAGGACTTTTGAAGATTAATAATCTGACCCGACAGACTACAGAATTCTGAAAGAAGAGCAGTGAGGTTATCACAAACCTCAGGTGATACCTGCAGAAACAGTAAGGAATCATCTGCAAAGAATAAATGAGAGATCGTTGGAGCACCCCAAGATATGCTGATACCAAAAATAAGAGATTCTCTTTCAGCTTTTCGAAGCATTGCAGAAAGAACCTCCATACAAAGCACAAAGAGATAGGAAGAAAGTGGATCACCCTGACGAAGACCACAAGAAGGACTAAACGTCGACGAAGGATTTCCATTTACCAGAATCTAATAAGAAACCGTGGAAACACATTGAAGAATAATATGAATCCAATATGGAGGAAACCCGTATGCTTGAAGCAGCCGAAAAAGGAAATCCCAACTTACTCTATCATATGCCTTATTCATGTTTAATTTGATGGCCAAAAAAATCTCTTCTTAGCCTTGGAATTATTCATATAGGTAAGAATCTCATGAGCAATTAAGGCGTTATCCGAAAGAAGGCGCCCCTGAACAAAAGCATTCTGAAAATCTGCCACCAAACTAGGAAGAACCAACCAAAGTCACCCAGTGAGACACTTTGCAATACACTTGTAAACCACATTGCATAGGCCTATTGGACGGAATTGGGAAATGAATTCAGGATCATCTACCTTCGGTAGTAAAGATAGGAAGGTGCAGTTCCAATCATTCAACAAATAACCATGAGCAAAAAAATATTGAACCGTGGAAACCACCGAAGCACCAACATAATCCCAATGTAACTTGAAAAAGACCAATGGAAAACCATCTGGACCAGGAGTTTTGTTGTCATCAATTCTGAAAATTGACTCTCGAATCTCATCGCCAGAAAAAGGAATCATAAGAGAAGCCTGTTGGTTTGAAGAGAGAGAAGGTAACTGTAAATTATCCCACCACTCCGAATCCATTGAAATTGTATCACCATTGCCTGAATAGAGTTCTTTATAAAATTCCAAAGACGTAGTAGCAATGTGATCATAATCTCGATGGCAAACACCAGAAGAATCTTTTAACCCATAAATCTTATTCTGCCTTTTTCTAGCTTGTATAGAAGAAAACAAAAGGCGAGAATGTGAATCTCCAAAGGCATCCCACTTTACTTTGGCTCTTTTTTGCCAAAATAAAAAAGCAGCCTGAGCCTGAGCTACCTTTTCATTTTTAGTAGTGAGAAAAAGACACCGTTCCAAAGGGGAAGACAGAGACTGTGAAGCTTGTTGAACCTCCAAGACAAGTTGTTTCTAATTGATCCTCCAGGCTTTTTTGTGAGAAACACACCAGGCAAGCAATCGCTCTCGAGTAACAAAAAGCTTACGACTCAAGACGAACATAGGGGACCCTGGGAAAAACAGGGAGAAAACGGAAGCAACAATATCTTTAATCGCCGAGGCAGATAAACACCAATTTTCAACCCTGTAAGGACGCTTGACATGATCAATATCAGCAGAATCTAACAAGATAATAGCAGCATGATCTGAGAACAAAATGGGTTGATTAATAACTTTGGTGTCCGGGTAGTCAGTAAACCAGGAAGAAGTACCATAGGCTCTATCTAAGCGCTCAAAAATAGGGTCGGAATCAGTTTTGTTATTGGTCCAAGTATACCAAGGACCTGAGAATGGGACATCTATCAAATTCAAACCCTTACGCCAATCAATAAAATCCACTCGACCTAGAATAAAGAAATTGCCTCCTAATTTATCAGAAAGGTATTCCACTTGATTAAAGTCACCCATAATGATTACTTTCGGAAGAGTTTCCAAAATACTACTAATCAAGTGTCAAACCTCTAAACGATTAGAAATTTGAGGCGATCCATACACAAATATCACATGTTTTATTTCATCTGCTTGTACCAATTTCCAGTGAAAAACATTCCGGGAACTATAAACATGAACCAAACCCAACGGGGTAAACCAACATATAAACATACCCCTACTAAGACCAACGACATCTATGCCACTATAACCCAACAACGACAAAGGTGCTAGCTTTTTCATAACTATATCAACAGGAAGCATAGTTTCCATAAGATACATTATATCTATACTATGAGAGCGGAATAAAGATGAAACAAACGGAATTTTAGGGGAGTCCGCTTGTCCCAAGCCCCTACAATTGTAAACTGCCATTATCATCTAAATTTTGGTGACCCAATCCGGGAGACCACTGATCCCTCCGAAGAAACCTTCAAAGGGAAGCCCAAATTCCCTTTACGCTTCTTAAATGGTGAAAAAACGGAAGATTACCAGTATCTCCCATCTGTCGCTGCTGCTCATCAGAAAGAGGCTTGACTGCATCTCCAGCTCTCTTCCTAGGACCATGGTGCTTGACCCACACCCACATTTTTCCATCACTTTTACGTAGCTTAAGACCAGAGCAGACTTTGACATTGCCCCCAGTCTTCTTAAACGGAGAACAGCACGCGCTTTTGGGAGACGGAGCAACTATAATAACCAAGGAAGAAAAAGATTGTGCCAAAGTTTGAGTCGGGGAACACTCCATTGGAACCACTGAAATCGACTCATCAGACGAGGGTTCAATTGAGTCCGAGACACTATCTGTTTCTGGGGTCGGATGAAGTTTAAAAGTGCCTGAGGAAGAGTCTGCTATGAAACTCGATTGCTCAGAGCAGCCAACTGGGACAGGTATCTGGGTGTTTTGTCTCTTTGCATCATGTGGATTGTCCGTTGTGAAATCAAGTCTTCGTTTCTTCTTAAGTACCGTAACTGGGGAGGAATTATGATTTGAAAACCCAGCAATATCCTTCCTTTCATGGTTGTGGTTTAAAAAAATCAGAAAGATTTTGGGTAGTATAAGATTGGAAGATCTAAATTTCTCAGTTCTTTTAAGGCCAATGTTTCTGTTTGAGAGAGCAGGAGCCGAGGCTATTGTAACATCAAAGAAAGAGCTAAAATGATTGAGCAAGGCATTAATCATTCTTGGGGATGCTCTGCACTTATTTTTCTTATGGACAATCTTCCCGCAAGAGGAACAGAAAATAAACACATTTTCAAACTTAAAATTAATCCATTTGGGGTCAGATCCCAAAGTTTCAAGGAAGAAGCCAGGAGGCAGGGACTTTGAAAGTGGAATAATCAGTTTTGCTCTAATGGAGAAAATAGTGCCAGCAAAAGGGGAAAACACTTCAAAGCAAATAATTCTTCCTAATTTTTCAACAACAAATTTAATAGAACTCACCTCATAGAGGTTTAAAGGTACTTCATCCAATCGAACCCACAAGGTTGCTTGATCAAACTTGATGTCCTTAATAGAAACGGCTGGATTACATGGCTTGAAGACGATGAGGGCTGCCTGATAAGCTGCTGTCCCCTGAAAAATTAAGGCGAGCTTATCTCGCTCATCACTACAGTTAAAGATAAAACAATCTTCAACCTTTGCAACAGAAATAGTTCTAAATTTCGACCATTGATTCGTAACCCACTGTTGGATTCGTGGTGCAGAGAACTTGCGAGCATCGACGAATTTTCCAACCACTAAAGTATTGTTAAACATAGACAAAGCTTGTGATTTCCGATTGGAATTGAAAGTGCCTTTGGAGTATGAAATTGGTGACATCGCTGCCGAAGTCGGAAGTAAAAAAATAGGCGGTGGCTATGGAGATTTTGGTTTTGGCGGTGAGTGGCGGTGAAAGTGGAATCGTGGCAGTGTAATAAAGAGTAGCGTGGCTCTAGAATACTAGAGAGAGAAGCTCTGTATTTAGAGTTTTTTTGATAACAATTTATCAAGTTTATGAAAAGGAAAATCAATTCATCAAGAAGTTAGGCAACATGCAAATATGGATTGTTACCTTGATTTTACTATGTCAGTTGGTGACGTAAGAGTGACGGTGATGAGGTGATCAAAGTTGAGGTGTTGGCTCAAGCAAGGAGGTGTTGTTTGACAACTAAATAAATATTGTTAAAGTTACCCTAATTTTATGTTACGGTGGACAATAATCTCGTGAGAGATCAAAACCTAGAACAAATAGGAGTCTAACCTTGGGGCAGAAGGGTTCTCATAAATCAAACCTAGTACTTAATAAATAAATAAATAAGTACTAGTGACTTTCAAGTCAAGCAAAAGAGTCGAGACCTTGTCACGCCAAACACTTCAAATTGTGTATGTGATACAGTCTCGAGGGGGCAATTTGTAGACACAGAAATTTTATGGGTGTCATACATTAAATTAAATATGTTAATTTGGGTTTAAATCATATGAATGATCCATTTTAATTATATTTTGCCCACCCAAATAAATAATTCGAATTAATCAAATACAATTCGGATTATAAAATAAATCAAATGGACTAGGTTTAAAGACATTTAAGTCATAAAATGGGCCGGGCCCAAACCTACTAAGTCCACTCAATGAGTTCTCATCTCCTATATATACACCATTCTTCCATCAGTTAGGGGATCCAGAAATCATCATTCCAAGAGCTCATAAAACTTAAACGGAATTTTCTCTGAAGTAATTCAACAATCACATCAAACTCGTGCCGACTTGTTCAGATACACTGAAACACATTTGAACGGGACTAAACTTCAAAGCCCTTGTTCAGGTGTATTCAAACAAAACCCTTGAATAAAGGTTGACATTATTGTAGGGAATATTTCAAGCATTATCCCAAGTTTGAACCTCACTGTGATCATACACTAAAGTACGATGGCGTCCAAAGGGAAAGAAGATAGAGCAAAAGAGTCGCCAACAAGTTTTAGGAACTTGTAAACCGTTCACGAGGTGAAGGTTACACCCCTTAACGATCCAGGAGATCATCAACTTTAATAGATCTGGAACCATGACTGGTAGTTCGAGGACGAAGGTACAAATCCAACCTAAAAGAGATTGAACCTGCCCTATTAATAGGCCTCCACTTTATTCTTATCGTATTAATGTGCGCTTTCTGACTAACATGCAATCAATAGTGTTTTGGGGTTTTCTGATGTCCTGCGGGAGAGTTACAATTCCGAGACTGGAACCGGACGCCTATACCTGCAAAACAAACGGATGCTCTGGATGATTGGAGATCCGCCTCCGACGGTCAAGTTAGTACTTGCTTAAGGAGTAATTAATGCGGAAATTAAAGTGATTGGGTCTCTCTAGGTGAGAGTGTTTAATGTGCGTAATCTCCCTTAATGAGGATTAAGGGAGGTATTTATAACCTCGGGAAACGTGCCAATCCTAGGTTTAGGTTAACCTTGGGCTGATTGGGCTTCCCTCGGAAGTTGGGCCTAGGTGGCCGGCTTCTCCATTAGGCATGGAGTATGCCACGTGTCATGACATAATAGGTCCAGGGTGGAGGAATAAGCGTGTGCCACGTGGCAAGCCCTAAGAGGTCCAACTGGGGGACACTTGGCAGAACCTGATTGGCCCACGTGGCGCATTCCGATTGGTGGGAGCAAAATCCCCTAATCATTTGCCCTTCACAGGTGGCACGTGACTGGTCACGTGTTACCTGTGACAGATGTCGCCCTGTAACAGGCGACGGCCTGCTACAGGTGTCACTCGGCGAAAGGCCGAGATATTCTCCCGCCAAAATTTTGAATTCTGGAAGTGACCCTTCGCCTTCTCACTTCGCCTATATAAAGGAGTGTTGACTTCGGTCATTTTAACACTTGAAAACTTTGTGAGAGAACATTCGGACCCCTGAACTTGCTCTGACATTTTGGACCCTTTCTGCCTACCGCCTGCTCTAACAAGCCGACTGCAAAGGATTTTTAGAACTTCATCAACGTCACTCGTTCAGGTAACCGTCGGTTCTCTTACTCTTAATTTCTCTTTATTTTATTCTTTTTTGAAATGGCACCACGAAAGCACACGACACGGCCTAGGTTAGTGATCAGCCGGTCACCGGGGACGGCTGAATCTAGGACTAGGAGTGCCGCCTGCCCTTTTCCGGACCCATCTTTTCCCTTTATACAAAGTCCAACTATCTTTATGTCTATGCAGAACATGATGGCCAGAACAAAAAGAACTGCTAGGATTTCGAACTCAGACGGCTCCTCCCACAAGGTGCCGATTAGTGAAACATCTGACCAGGCGCCAGATGTGGAAGTGAACCAAAGCGGCTTGAAAGCCGGCAGTTCTGAGGGAGGAGTCAAAGTGACCCCTTCAAATTTTACAGTTGACAAGTCTACATTTTCTCCTGCTCCTTTTAAAGGAGAGGAGGCGGGCCCCTCTGGGAGAGGGGAGGAGTCGTCCTCTTCGGACTCGTCAGAGGACGAATCCGAGTCTATCTCTTCTGGCCATGCTTCTCTGGACGCAGAAGAGAAAAACAGTCGCCTACAAGAGGCGAGGCTTTCTCATGCAGTTGAGAAGGGGGACAATTGGGCGGAGCCATCCGCCTCTCACCGAGAGCAAAATACCCCCTACTACTGCACTGTCCTACGGGGCCGAATAACGGCCATGCAAGAGAAAGTGGGGAGCTTTATTGCGAACCACACAATGGGCCCCAGCTTTTTAGTGTTCGTGCCGGATCCAGAGGACACAGTCGTCTGGCCGGCTGGTACTAGCTATGATGGCGCCTGCTTTGGCTGCTACGAGGCGGCAATCAAGGCTGGGCTGCGCTTCCCACTGCATCCGGCTGTTCAGCGGATCCTGGATGGGTATGAGTTGGGGTTATGGCAGTTAGCCCCGAACTCCTGGGTCAACGTACTCGGCTATGTGTCCGGGTGCGAACTGCACTGGGTGGAGCCGAACTTCGAGGCTTTCGCCCACATGAACTACCTCAGCCGGACCCCTAAGGCAGGCGGTACCGGCTGGTATCAATTGACGAGCCACAGGGGCTACCTCATGACAAGAGGTAAAGAAAACAAACGGAAGGACTGGCGGAGCACCTTCCTTATCATTGAGAGTTCAGACACAGAGCTGAACAAGCGCTTCAACAGGTGGAACAGGAATCCGCCCCTTCTTGCAGGCGGCCGAAGCATGCCGCCTGGTCCCCCCAAGGCTAAGAAAGAGATCCTAGATAAAGGACTCTTCAAAGTAGAGTCGAGGGTGAACTCTACTTCAGGGGTACGAGAGCAAGTACCCCTGCACTGCGTCCCGAGCTTCAAATGGCTCTACGATGAGTACTTTTTGGCCGCCTGTGGCCTCAGCAGTCGGTGCTCAAGAGGTAGCCGGCCTGTCAAATACTCTGTTTTTCCATGCATTTCTGTGATGACTTTTTATTAACTTTGCTATTTGTTTTTGCAGCGGACGCCATGAGAAAAATTACTGCCTCCAAGACTGCGGCGGCCATGTTGCGGGCCTCTATCAAGCAACAGTCTTCAACCGACTCCCCCAACAAGGGGGCACCCTTGGTGAGCTTCGAACCTTTCACTCTCTTTTTTGGAGTTGGGTTTATGCATATACTGATCGAGTGTTTTTTTTTTTTTTTTTTTTTTTTTAGACGGGAGCTCCAAGAGCTTCTTCTTCCCAACAGCCGGACTCCAAGACCCAGAGGACGACTGTTGCGAGCTCTCCTGGTTCTGCCAGGAAACATGCGGCGGCTGAGAAGCAGCCGACCACTCCTTTTAAAACTCCAGCTGGGCCACCTAGAACTATGAAATTGTCCTTGTAAATTTTAGACTTTCTCCCTTCTTTACTAGGTCTAATCCGTTTGTCTATGCTTGATGCAGCCGGCCCTCAGGAGCTTGACTTGGTCGAGGTGGCCAAGTCTATGATCAAGGTCGTTCCTCCAGCTGAAAGGGAGGCAGTCAGGGGTGTCGGCACCCTTGACCTAGACGGGATTGTCGGGGTCCTTGCTGAGGTATACTTAGCATATTTTTGAGTATTTGAATTCCAGGATGCCTGTTTTTTTTGTTTCGAAACTGACGCCTGTTCCCTTTTTACTTAGGCCCTGCTCCGAGTGAACGGCCTCCGTAAGCCTCTTGACAGGAAGAACAAAGAGGTAAAGGTCGCAAAAGCTATGGTCGCCTCTGACTGTGATAAGGCAATGTTTCAAATTGCCTAAAATGAGGTTATGACAATTGACATTCTTTATTATCAGGCGCAGGCTACTTCCGCCATCCGGGCTCAGTTAGAGGCGGCCTAGAAGAGAAATAGCAAGCTGGAGGCAACCATCAACAATCTCAAGGCCGAGCTGAGACCTCTTCGCCAAAAGATGTCCTCATACGAAACCTTGGAGAAATCCTTGGCGAACGTAAAGGATCGCATGGTGACCCAGGAGAAGAGTCTTACTCAGGAGCTCTCGGAAAAGGCCGAGCAAGAAAAGAAAGAGCTGGTCCGGGAGATGATGGAAGACTCTGCTCAAATCCAGCGCATGACCTAGGGCCGCCTCTTCCCCAATGCCGACTATTCCTCCTAGGAAAAAACGTACCGCCAGTGTTCTGATAGATATAATCAAGAGATCCTGGCGGCTGCTGAGGACGAGGCGTTGGAGGAGGAGGAACCGGTAGTGGCGCTTGTGCCGCTTGGGGGTAATGCATCGAAGAAAGATGCAGCTGAAGCCGAGTCAAGCAAGAAGAGTGCTGACCAGGCGGCAGCTGCTAATATTGAAGATCTGCCCCCTTCTTAAGCTTTATGTCTTCTTTCCACGGCCTGCATGCCATTTGTTTGTATTTACCCGGCCAGGGGGCCGGGGTTCTGAATATTTGGCCGGTCTTTAATGACCGGCTTCTTTTTATGCCAAAATATTTCATTTTTGTTTTGTTTCAAATTTGTTTAAGTATCGAATATTCTGATATCCAATTGCACACTATACCGACTGTTTTGCATGGCCGATAGTTACGGACAGGTACGAGAGATAGTTAGTCACACTACCTATGCCCCTGGACGACTGGTTGTTTGTTCCCATGCTAAGCGATCAGTCGGTCACTTTAAAGAATGGATTTTTTCAACCAAGTAGGAAGGTGGTTTCCTACCTGCCTTGTTTGTGTTTTTAAGCTGGAGACTCTTGTCGGTCCAGACCGTCTATTCCCCGCCACTTTTAATCTAGTGTAACCAGGCGCTGTATGAACACCTTTTTATTTCATACTAAATTTTTAAGGAGTGACCAAGTAAACATGATTGTTACCTAGTCGCCAAGTGACTGAGTAGTAGAGGTATCAAGCGGTGGGTACCGGTTGTTCCCCTTTATTCGCCAATGTTTGTTGGCTATTAACTCATAAGATACCAACTGTTTTTATCCCAAGTAGTTCAGTCGGTCGGTTGACACGGATGGTTACTGCGAACACTTGCTTGACCTGATTAGTTAGTTAAGTGAGAGGTATCCTTGTCCGGGAAACGGCTAAGTGGTTGTCTTGGTTAGACAGTCGTATAGGTGCCGTGTAATGATTTTATAGAGCAATGTTCCACCCAAAAGGGAGCTTCTCTCTACGACAATTTCATCCGGATGGATGCCGTCGGGCGCCTGCTATAACGTTGGGACAGGTCGAATTGAATTATTATATTTTGATCAGTTGGTTTGGCGCCTGGTCTGATCATATGAGCCTTTGATAGTTCTTGGTGAACTGTGTTCTGGAAGAGTAACCGATTGTGTGGAACAAGCGGCGTGCCCCTCTTAAGTAAGAATGAAAATTAAACATGGAGAGTAGCCGACTGTTTGTCAGTAGGCATGCCCCTCTTAGGAAAAAATGAAAATTAAACATGGAGAGTAGCCGACCGTTTGTCAGTAGGCATGCCCCTCTTAGTACAGAATTGAATAAAACATCAAACTTTTATTAAGCAGTCCTCGACTATTTACATCATTCAAAAGAAATATTTCTTAAGATTATCTACATTCCAAGTTCGAGGCAACGGTTGGCCGTCTGGTGTTTCCAGACGGTAGGTACCGTCCCTGACCTCTTCATTGATTCGGTAGGGTCCTTCCCAGTTGGGAGTACGTTTGCCAGACTCATTAGCCCTACCAACTGCTTCCATTTTTCTAAGTACAAAGTCCCCCACTTTGAGTGGACGCCTGTGTACTTTTTTGTTGTATGATCTAGTCATTCTCAGGCGGTAAATTTCATGGCGCAAGACAGCATTGCCTCTCCTTTCAGGGAGTGAGTCTAATGCCAGGCGCATGGCTTCCCAGCTTGCCTCTTCGTCATATAGCATTACTCGAAGAGTCGGCTCGTAGTGTTCTATTGGAAGAACAGCTTCCGCACCATAAGCTAGGAGGAATGGAGTTTCTCCAATCACCCCTTTATCAGTCGTCCTAATGGCCCAGAGAACATGTGGTAATTCATCCGCCCATAGGCCGCCTGCTCGTTCAATCTTTTTCTTGAGACCGGCTGAGATGATTTTATTGAAAGCTTCTACCTGGCCGTTTGCTTGTGGACGGCCGACTTATGCAAAGTAGTGTGCAATTCCTTGGTCACCCAACCAGCTTTTGAGAACAGGCGTCTCAAATTGGGGACCATTATCAAAGACCATAGACATGGGAACCCCGAACCGAGTGATGACATTTTTCCAGATGAATGAAATTACATCCTTCGTCTTGATTCCCTTTACAGCCTCCGCCTCCACCCATTTAGTGAAGTAGTCGACTGCAACAAGTATGTACCTCCTTCCGCCTGTAGCAGGCGTATAGGGACCCAGAATATCCATGCCCCACTTAGAAAACGGTAGTGGGCTATGAATGGTAGTGAGATCAGTAGCCGGACGGTGAATTAGTTTGCCAAACCTTTGGCACTTGTCACATTTTTTCACCATCTCCATTGCATCTGCTTCTAAAGTAGGCCAAAAGTAGCCCTGCCGCCTTGCTCGTTGAGCAAGCGTCCTACCGCCTATATGGGAAGCACAGTAACCAGAGTGAAGATCGTCTAGTATCTCTCGCCCCTTTTCTGGAGTAACACACTTTAAGAAGGGTTGAAGGTACCCCTTTTTGTGAAGTTCTCCCTTTATCATTTCAAAACTGGCTGCTCGTTTTTTCAGCGCTGCCGCCTGGTGATGATCATCCGGCAGGACACCATCTGTCATATATGCCCTGATTGGATCCATCCAGGTTGAGCTTCTGTCTAGGATTCCAATAGGGTCTTCCTCGATGCTTCTCTTCTCCATCACTTCCCAAAAAGCAGTTCGAGGAGTATCACAAGAGGCGGATGATGCTAATTTTGAAAGTGCATCCGCCTGGTTGTTTTCTGATCTCGGCACTTGAGTCAGATGAAAATCTTCAAGGGATCCGACTGCCTGTCGTACTGCCTGTAAATACTTGATCATGGCCGGATGGGTTGCTTCGTATTCACCATTATACTGACTCACTATTAATTGTGAATCGGAACAGGCGTCTATTTTTCGTGCCCCTGCAGCCTTGTACATGCGGATTCCGGCTAGTAAAGCTTCATATTCTGCCTCATTGTTTGAGGCCTGAAAACTGAAGCGTAGAGCATACTCGTACCTGTCGCCCTCTGGCGACTGACATATGACGCCTGCCCCACAACCATTTGAAGTAGAGCTTCCATCCACATATACCTTCCAGACTTGGTCTGGATCTCGAGAATAAGGGGGGCAATCATCTCAACAATAAAGTCAGCAAAGGCTTGCCCTTTCACTACTTTTCTAGGCTCGAAAGTAACTTCGAGGCTCTGAATTTCTATGGCCCATTTGATCATCCGGCCTGACGACTCCATGGTGGTCAGTGGCCGCTTGATAGGTTGATCTATATACACGACGACTGCATGTGCCAAAAAGTAGTGCTTCAATTTTTTAACAGCCAAGAAGAGTGCAAGACCAAATTTCTCCACTAAGGGATACCTCAACTCGGCATTTTTCAATACATGACTTACAAAGTAGACCGGGAGCTGACAGCCGTCTCTTTCAGCAAGAAGAACAGCGCTTAACGCATGATCAGAGACGGCCAGGTACATGTAGAGTACTTCTTTGGGCAAATGGCTGACCAGCCTTGGCAAGGAATGCAAGTGAACTTTCAATTTCTGGAAGGCCGCCTCAGAATCCGGCCCCCATTCAAACCTTGCCTTCTTCTTTATGGCCTGGAAGAAGTATAAGCATTTGTCGCCTGATCGACTTAGAAATCTCCCTAAGGCCGCCAGAAAACCTGTTAACTTCTGAACCTCTCGGACGGTACGAGGCGACTGCATATCGATGACCGCCTATACCTTCTCAGGGTTCGCCTCTATTCCTCTCTGATTGATAAGGAATCCGAGAAATTTCCCCGACTCAACTCCAAATACACATTTCTTGGGATTGAGCATGACATGGTGTCGCCTGAGTGTGGCGAAAGTTTCTCGGAGGTCTGACAAATGATGTGTCTGAAGCTTAGACTTGACAATCATATCATCAATGTATGCCTTGACGTTTCTCCCTATTTGATCAAAGAACACAGTGTTTATCATTCGCTGGAAGGTGGCTGGGGCATTCTTAAGACCGAACTGCATAACCGTGTAACAGTATAACCCTTGATCAGTGACGAAGGTTGTCTTCTCCTGATCTTTCTTCCATAAAGGAATTTGATGGAAACCAGAGTAGGCGTCCATAAAGCTCATAAAAGCATGGCCGGCTGTTGAGTCGACCAGGTTATCAATTTTAGGCAGAGGGTAACTGTCTTAGGGGCACGCCTTGTTTAAGTCTGTGTAGTCTACACACATTCGCCAGGTGCCATTCGGCTTTTTAACAAGCACCACATTTGCAACCCAGTCTGGGAAGTAACATTGCCGAATGAACCCTGCATCAAGTAGTTTTTTGACTTCGGCGGCTGCCGCCTGACTTCTTTCTTCGCCATGGTTCCGCTTTTTCTGCCTTACCGGCTTCTTTTTCGGATCCACAACCAGTTTATGTACCGCCAGGTCAGGACTAATGCCTGGCATTTCGATGTCTTTTCTTGCGGCCCCCGTCTGGGCTGCCTTTCTCTTCTTGCCGCCTGCTTCTTGAACAGGCACACTCTCCTTAACATTGTCAAGGTCTGTTTTTCCACCACTTGATCCAGCGGCATAACAGTGGGTTTGATATCCGAGAGATAGCACTCTCGGGCCATCCTCTGATCTCCCCTTAGGGACCCGACTGTTCCATTATCCCTCTCAAACTTGAGCAACATAAGTGATGGGATTATAACAGCCTTGGAATTATTCAGGGTTGGTCGTCCTAGAATCATGTTGTAGGCCGAGAGTTCTTCTACTACCAGGAACCGGACTACCATGTGTCGTCCTTCCCCTTTTTCACCCAGGCGGATGGGTAAATCCACTCGTCCCACTGGGTAGACGACTCCTCCTCCAAACCCTACTAAAGGGTGGGATGCCGGATGTATGCAATCAGTCTGATATTTTAACTTTGACAGACATTTGCTACTGATAAGATCTGAGGAGCTTCCAATATCTATAAGGATTCGGTCAACTCTTTGGTTGGCCACTTTACACTTAATAACGATAGGGTCGTCATGCGGCCCCCTTACCCCTCCTAGATCTTCTTCGGTGATGACAATCTCAGGAACCGAATATTTGGAGGACCGCTCTTGGTGAACGGAATTTACATCTAACCGCCTGATATTGTCTTTGGTACCCCTAATAGTGGGACCGCATCCTGCGAAGCCGCCTGCAATGGTGTAGACAACTGCTTCATCTGTATCAGAGTTGTCGGCTTGTTGACTCTTTTTGGCCGACTGCTTTTTCGAGGAAGTGTTCCCCGTAGATTTCTTGACATAAGAGTCAAGATCGCCTTGCTCAGCCAAGCGGTCCAAATACCGCATAAGACTAATGCATTCGTTGGTGTGATGACCAACATCTTCATAATAATCACAGAATTTTTCTTGGTTCCTGTTGCTTGCAGAACCCTTCATGGGGACCGGCTTCTCAACTGAGATCCGTCCCTTGATTTCCTTTAGGATAGCTTGGCTGTCCTTGCTAAACGCATACTTTGGGGAGTATGGTTTGAATTCTTTTTTCTTCTTCTGGGCCGACTGTTTAGAGGAATCAGCCGCCCAGACCTCTTTCCTTTTCTTCTCATCTTTGTTCGACAACTGTTCTGTCGCCCTTCTTTTTTGTCGAACCTTTTCCCGTCCGACTGTTTTGTACTGCAAAGATCAGTCGCCTGTATATAGGCTTCCGCTTCAATCAAGGCCTCTTGAAGAGTCGTCACCCTCTTTCGGACCAAATCAAATTTGAATGTCGATCCGTCTTTGAGGCCTCTGAAAAAGTGAGTATAGGCTACCTCATCCGGTAACCCTTGAATCTGTATTCTCATCAGGTTAAACCGCCTGATGTAAGAACGAAGCCCCTCCTTCTCGCCCTGCTGAATCGTTCCTAAATCAAGGGTCGTCTTCTTCGCAGGGATGTTCATGGCAAAGTTGGAGGTGAATAAGTAAGCAAGCGTCCTGAAGTTATTCACGCAACCAGTCGGCAGGTTGCCGAACCATTGTTGTGCGATTCCTTTGAGAGTCGCTGGGAAACACTTGCACCAAGTGGGATCATCCAACCCTTGAAGGTACATCAGGTTGGTGAATGCCATCAAATGGTCTTCTGGGTTAGTAGTGTCGTCATAGGCGCCTACTAATACATTTTTCACTTTGGCAATCTGAGCGGCTTCAGCAATTTCCTTGGAGAAGGCCGACGGCTATTCCCCAAGTCTAAGCAAACGTAGTTGCCAGTCCATAGCTTGGACATTCTTTGCTGCATGCCCACCAAACAGAGGTGGCTGCAAAAAATATTGTTGTTGTGGTACAAATGGTAAGTTTGGTACCGCCTGGTCACTGTGAAAGCCGGACTGAGGGGAGGTACCACCTGACTGACTCTCATGATGCGACTGAGTATGTCTCATCGAGGTATTGTGCAGACTGTCTTGGAAGTTAGAAGTAGAGGTCGACTCTGACAATCGGTCACTCTTCTTCTGTTCTAGCAATAACCGAGCATCTGTGTATGTTTTCTTCGACCCGTCCGCCTGAATATGACGAACAAGTTTCCTCTTTCCTGGAGTAGGAAAACGGTATTTTGTGAAATCAAGGGCAGGCGGCTCCTACTTCCTAGATTTAGGATGAGGGGTCGCCTCTCGCCCTTGAACTGGCTTCCTCTTCCCCTAAGTGGAGGGTTTCTTAGCCGACTGTTCCTTGGCCAGAGCAGGCTTCTTGTTGAGCAACTCTTGAATCTCTCCCTTGAAGTCCCTCATGAAGGTAATGAGTTCGTTCCTTGTGATGGGAGCAGACCCATCAATCGGCTGCTACCAAACAGGCGGTGCGCCTGCTGGCTCACTTCCAGTTTGAAGATGTTCCCGTTCCCTCCTTTCGGTATGACGGGTGCGTCGGGCCCTTAGGGTCTCGTCTGAAGCTGTGTGAGCTTCAACTTCAAATTCATTCTCAGTATCATGGTCCGACTGAACTTGAGGGTCGTCTAGGGGACGCCTCTCTTCAGGAGTCGGTACAGACATGGATGCCATCTCAAAAGTACTCTCCCCACAGACGGCGCCAAAATGTTTCGGGGTTTTCTGATGTCCTGCGGGAGAGTTACAATTCCGAGACTGGAACCGGACGCCTATACCTGCAAAACAAACGGATGCTCCGGATGATTGGAGATCCGCCTCCGACGGTCAAGTTAGTACTTGCTTAAGGAGTAATTAATGCGGAAATTAAAGTGATTGGTTCTCTCTAGGTGAGAGTGTTTAATGTGCGTAATCTCCCTTAATGAGGATTAAGGGAGGTATTTATAACCTCGGGAAACGTGCCAATCCTAGGTTTAGGTTAACCTTGGGCTGATTGGGCTTCCCTCGGAAGTTGGGCCTAGGTGGCCGACTTATCCATTAGGCATGGAGTATGCCACGTGTCATGACATAATAGGTCCAGGGTGGACAAATAAGCGTGTGCCACATGGCAAGCCCTGAGAGGTCCAACTGGGGGACACTTGGCAGGACCTGATTGGCCCACGTGGCGCATTCCGATTGGTGGGAGCAAAATCCCCTAATCAAATAGGTTTAACCCTAAACCTGTTTTTCTATGTTGGTTGAATATTAATGCACAAATAAATCTATTATTGGCTTTCACTTGAATTATAATCAAATTAACCCTAACAAGATTATTAATTATCTTATTAAGCGTGATTACAAGTACCAATTCCCTTTAAAAATGCATAAAAGGCGTGATCAAGAAATAAAAATAAATATATAATCAAGCAACATAATAATCATAATAAATTATAACAATCATAATAATAATCATCATTATAATAATAATTAAAACAATCAAGATTAAAATAATCATGTTAAACATAATGTTAATAGCAAGATTCTAGGCATGATACTAACAAGATTAATAACAAACCCTAACATGTAACCAAACAATAAATATCAAATATTTAGCCCTAACATGATACTAACATGAATATTAGGAAGAGAAATAGGAAGCAACATAACAATCATACTTGATTTAAGAACTTATTCTTTATCCTAAACATGATACTAGGAAGCAATAAAACATCCTAACATGATACTAGGAATCAAAATAACAATCTAAGCATGATTTTTATATCATAATATCAATTAAACCATTAAAGCACTTACTTGGATGGTTCGTATCTCTTTCTAATAACGGAATACACGCGTTAGTAACTTCAAAGAAAATATTAAAATCAAAACAATTAAATTAAATAATTGAAAAAGAAATTTGGGACCAAACCCTCAGAAATTAAAACCTTTCACGTCTAGGGCGAAGGCAACTTCGAATTTGGCTAAGTGTTTCTAGTGCTAATGTATGAGGAATTGTGTTTGTAAAAGGGTAGTTTAGAAAAGAGAGAGAGAATCAAAATATTCTTGATGAGAGTTGATGATTGAAAAAAGGGAGTTATGGCCTCTGTTTATAGAGAAAAAAGAGGGTCGAAGAATAAGAAAAGAATCCGAATTCAAAACGAAATAGAACTCGATGGACAACAGTTTTTGCGGATTTTGTTTTTATCATATCTTTTGATCTAAAAGTCAAAATAAGTCATATAATATGTTTTTGAATAGATCTTGAAGTCAAATTTCCAATTCAATTAGAATCATATTAAACTCTTTTGTAGATAAAAAGATATTGCCGAAATAGTAGGACGGTATCAGCTTTGGATAGAGTTTCAAATCTCATTCATATCTTTTTCGTTATATCTCGGATTTAATATTATAATATATCATTGGAAAGATAATTTCAAGATCTATCCAACCATATAAAATATGGATACAAATTATGAGGCACAAAAATAAAATCCGACTGTCTTTGAACATCTTTAAATTCGAATAGAATTAGGATTAAAAAAAAGGAAAGTTTTTATTTAACTCAAATTCTTTAATCTTATCTTTTTAAAAAGGATAATTAAGATTTTTTAAAAACTTATGAAAGGTTATAATTAATCCTAATTAGTTTAAGAATAGGATTAAACCTTTGGACCCTCCACATGATCATTGGGTCGTAGGTAAAATCCGGTTTGGGCCCAGTTTAGTATTTTGGCCATAACTTCGTCATTATTCATCGGAATTGGGCTTATAATATATCGTTGGAAAGGTCTTTTCAAGCCCCATCCAAATAAACCATTATTGGATCCATATCATGGACCAAACTAAACTGGAATGCACATTTTTCAAAAATTGAGTATGAAAAGAAATATTTTCAAAAACAGAAAGAAGAGATATTTTAATAAAAACATCCTCATCACTAGACTTTTCACACTTTTGCTTTATTCGATAATCAAATGACATGAAAGGTATTCATCACTGAGATTGGTTTTGGGGAGACACTAATGGGTGTCTACAATCATCAAACGTCACCCTGCATTAAAACTCAAGTCGACGTCATTAAACGTCAACCTACTGGTGTCACACACGTGTCATCGTCAAGTTGTGGAACAGAATTAGAGGAATTAGTTTATTTTATTATAAAATTTTAGACAGATATTGTACCCAAAATTCACATATTAATATAAATTCGTTTTTACTTTATTCCTGTCTTTGTATATTCATTTAGACTCGAAATTTGTGTAAATAGTAAGATAGGGAAAATTGTGCTAAAATTTGAAGAAATTTTGAACTTTGTGGGTTCATTGTGGTGCTATCATTATTTTAGGATGTTGAACCCACTATTAACATGTTTTGAAACTGCCACATTTGGTGGGTTCAATAGCCCCGGGATGATATTGAACGAAGAGCCCAAAGGTGAACGCACAAAGGAAGCAAGAAAAGAGGAGTGTCGAGCGGCACGGGCGTGCCAGGGAGGGGCGCGGGAGCGTTGCCAGGCCGCGCGGTCGCGCACCCCTGAGCCGTGATCCCTTTTCTTCTTTCTTTTCCTCATTTCTCCTTCTTCCCTATCACATTCGAACACACCCCCTTCTCAAAACTGCACAAACTCTAACCAACTCTCATCAAACTTCATCATCAAATTTTCCAAATTCCATAAAAAATCAGTAAAATCTCTCTTCAAATTCATCTTTTTCAGCCAAATTCACACTACTTTCACCCATTTCAATCTCCAATCTCTCTCTCCATTGTTGAAGCAATTCAGGGCTTTTCGTTCTTGAGGGATTTGGTGGCCAAAACTTGTTCAATCTTGCTTCTTGTATGGTATAATCAACTTCTTTTACCCTTAATTGCATTATTATATCATACTGCTGTAAGAATTATATTTTTTTTGGTTGTGAATAGTAGTAGTATGTGTTTTGATGATTTTTTTTATTGATATTGATTCGGTTGATTATTTGTGTTGTTTGATGATTGTTATTGTCTCACATTTGGTGGGAGTTGTTTGCTAATCTTTGAATGAGCTCATTCATAAACAATTCCTACCGTACCTATCTTGAGCCTACTTTGGAATTCTTGGCCACGGTCTCGTATGGGGGGATAAAAGGTGGTCACTACCGAGTCTCTTTTAAACTCTTCAACATTCATCATGATATTTCCCTTGAAGATTTTAATGCGGCTCTTGATGTTGATCTGAGGGAGGATATTTTGGACCCCGAATTCTTCTTTAACGATGTTTATCACCAACACTCATGGTGGGATGATATTTCCAGGGTGGTGAATTTGAGACTCGGTATGCTTCGATTAGTAAGGTATTTTAACCATGTCTTCGAGTTCTTCATCGACTTTTGGAGTACTCTGTAATCCCGAAGCAAGAATTGGGCATAATGAGTCAATTAGAGCTTCGTGTTCTTTGGTTGGCTACTCGGGAGGAATATCGTGGTAGCTTGAACTTAGGGTTTATATTTTTAAAATATTAAAAGATTTTGCAAGATAGGATGTCCAGTGAGATTCCTTGTGGAAGTATGGTCTCACGGCTTACGGCTAACCTTGATCTTGGCCACTACTTGGCCTCTTGTATGACGAAGGGTGGAACTAGGTTGTTGAAACAAATCCTCCCTCGGTCAAACTAAATTTATAAACACATAACTAACCTAAAAACTAGTATAGAGGGAAGTCAAGGGTCGAACCCAAAGGAACGGTAATGTTCAAGCACTCTCAATTATGTGCCTAAGCTAGGTCAAAGACAAAGATAAAGAGAGATCACTAACAAACTACCAAACAAAGAAACCAAACAAATAAAGCACTAGAAACGGGGATCAACAAGTAATCATGACAATTGTAGCAACTCGGAAATACATGCAAGTCAATGGTTGTGAAGACTAATGGCAAGCTCAATAAAAAGAGTCAACAAGCTATCTCCTAGAGTTCAAACTAGTGCCAAGTACAAGAGACTCTAACTAGGAGCATCACTAATCAAGCTCAATCGACAACTGCAATTCCTAAGTCAATGGTCCATATCCTTAGAAACTACAATGCAATCTAGCATAATTCTCAAGGCCTTGTCGAATTACACACATGCAAACTTCCATTAATCACTTTAATCTCAACAATTAATAAACACAATCCCCAAATTAAGCACACTCAATCAATCATACAAGTTTCACCCAATCCCTAGCAAACAACTACTCTAACATCATCATCTAATCAACTAACAACTAAGGAAATCAAGAATAAACTAAATATAAAGACCAACTACTAATCAAGCATGTAACATTAAAATCAATCCAAACAAACATGAATAATAAACAAAGAAATAAAATGAGATAGAGTTAAGAATGTTCATTGATAATAGAGAAGATCTTCAACACAATTGTCACCATTGAATCTCCAATCTCTCAATCACTATTGAAATTCCTCACTTTCTCTCTCTAAAATCTACTCCTAAACTAACCCTAAAACTAGAGAGCGGAGCTCTCAACTAAGCTAAAATTATGATCTAAATTCAATCTAAATCTCCTTACAAAAATCGGGTTACAAATAGGCATTTATAGGAGGCTCGAAAGGAAGACAAGTGAAACAGGGACCCTAAGGGGCGAGCCCGCGCTTCAATGGGTTTCTTCAGTTCATCTCGTGGCTTTGTGCGTTCGTTAAAGTCTTCAAGTGAACACGCAATATGATGATGATTAACACTAAGAGTGGCAGTCCTAAAAAGGACTTGATAGTGGGTTCAACACCCCATCTTCATGAGAGCGCAGGAGCTAGAACTTGGAGAATCCACTTCCTTGCATATTGAGCTTTCCAATTGCCATGAGCTTGCTCTAAAAACGTCTTCCACCTTAGTAAATCCCCAATATCAAGACCCGGACCTGGTACAATACCTACAACCACAAAAATAGAACAAATAAAGGAGAAAAGAGTAGAACAACCAACAAAATGCACAAAAGCTACAAAATAAGGGAGGAAAGGTAAAACTAAGACCAAATACATAAAACTAGGCATTTATATTGAGCATGGAAGCTATGAAAAGAGGAACAAAACAACCTAAATGCTCATCAAATGGGTGCCATTTATGACACCCATCAAATACCCCCAAGCTTACCTTTTGTGTCCTCGAGCAAAACAGAACCAAGGGAGAAATGATGAGCTATTTCAAAAAAACAAAAAGAAGAGAAGAGATAAGAATATAAACTAACTCACTTTGGTAGGAATCACAGTCAATTTTAGCAACTAAAGACAAGCCATTTAAACCCCTAGATTGCCCTATAGGACGAGTGATTCTCTCGTAATGGTTTCTTAAGAGATTAACCTATAACTCTTGTAATAATACAAACAAGTTAAAGTACAAAAAAGAAACTAAAATACAAGAAAAGTAAACAAATGTTCATGAAAGGACTTTTCCAAATAGACAAGCACAAGTGAATGCAAATCTTTCTTCACAAGTAAGGGAGTGCACGTTCTAAGATATCTAAGGTTTATTGAAACATAGGACATGCTAAGTATAGATAACTAAAGAAACGTGATTCACTTTCATCTCAATACATTTTAGCAGATTATCCCAATTGGCTTCAAATCTACTTTTAGTGAGCGTCTTTATAGTTCCTCGAAGGAACCAGAAAAACAAACAGAGTTGAGGTTTCTCGGCATCTTGACTTTGCATCCCCTCTCCTTAGGCTTTAACTTATAATGCCTACCCCCGATATGTGACTCAACCTCTAGGTCAAATGGGCTTTCCAAAGGTTGTAACGTAAGGGAAAAAGATTGAGGGTAGGCTTAAAATTTAGAATTTGGTGATATTCCTAATTAGTGAAGCAAAAGGGTGATCAAACTTTTTCCTCATAACCAAGTAATCACCAAACAAAAAAACAAACTAACACCCCCAAGCTTATTCAAAGCTATAACCATAATCATATATATATAAAGCGTAAGACGCTTCCCCCCAAGCTTGAACAAAGAATTGTCCTCAATGCTTAAAATAGGGAGAAACATTTTTATCAAAATGTTTTTGAAATTTTTTATATTTTTTCACTTTTTTCAATTTTTTTTCAAAGCTTTAAGAAATTTTCTTTGCTTTTTCTAAAATTTTTCAATTATTTCATTTATTCAAAGTCCTTGCCTCTTTTAACTATGGACGGCTTTTACAAATTTGCAATTGCTTTTTCCTTGCCTTTTTTTAACTTTGGACGACTTTTTATTTATTTATTCATTTGCCATTATTCACACAAAAATCACAACACAAACTTGATTTCAAGAGAACCAAAAATCCAAACTCCTCCACCACAAACTCCTATAATAATGATCAATTGCTTCACAAATCACCAAGAATGGAAACAAAAATGAAACAAAAGGCTCAAGATCTAAAGATGTGGCTTGAAAAGAAGGGAAAAGGATTAAATGGTTAGAAAGTATGCAAATGTAAACCCAAGAACTAAAAATAAAGAAGATTAACCTAGAAAAGAAAATTTACCACCCCAAAAAGGCGCCTTTGTCCTCCCTAGATGGTTCGGTCTCGTGTTTGAGAATTATGAGTCAAGATTCAAGATTAGGTCTGCAATAGTCAAGGATCCATGTCGCTCATGCAAGATATGGAGAAGGCTAGAAAATCATGAATCCTCACAAGGTTGTGGCAGTGGGAAAAACTCACAATTAGCTTCAAATTCACCAAAAGGGAGCAATTATAACTTTTTAAAAACAAATAGAATCAGCTTCAAGGTCCCAATAGTTCTAAACGACTACCTTAGCATACTCTATCCTTAAATCAACCAAATATACTCTCAAACCGTGCACACCGTTACCATTTAATGAGACAACATTCCACCAAACAAGATAGCCCTCCCCCAAGCTTGAATGAGACAACATGCTCAAACATAAATCAAATATTCCACAGGAGGGGAAAACAAACAGATTAATCCAACAATACCAAAACATGTCGAACAAGGCATCAATCATTAGAGAGCGAGAGAAAGGAAAGATATTACCGGATTTAGGTGGGTATAATTACCCGCAAATGACCCAATTAAACTTTTCATAACAACTTTCCTTTGGAATTGAATCTTGATTTCCATATGCTAGCAAAATAGGAGTCAATCTTCCTTGATTCTTGATTCAAACCAATGCACAAAAGTATATCATCAAGTCATGTACCGAGCGAAAGTCACACAAACATTATGAGAGAAAATCTATTCTAAAAAGAAAAGAAAATGAAAGCAATAAAACACGGGTTACTTCTCGGGAAAGGCTTGCTTAAGGTCCAAGCTTGACCGCTCTAGAAAATAAAAATTCAACGCACGCAAGAGCTTGTCAAATGCACTACTAATCATTTCATAAGATAAATGGTAGGTAAATGACGGGATAAGAACATGCAACAAGATTGTTGCACGCAAATGAGAAGGGCGATGCTAAAAGAAAGAAGAAGAGGGATCAATAGGAAAAAGAAGAAAATAAGAAGAATAGGGGGAATAAAAGAATGTGAAAAAAAAAGAAAAAGTCAAATCCTCCTCACTAATATATTTTTGGCTGGCAACATCAACCTTTTCCTCTAAAATAGACAAATGAGGGACATTAAGATCACCATAGACAAGGGGATCCCCAATAGGCTCATCAACAAAGAAAGGGAGGGATATAGGAGTGTAAGGGATGTGGTTGAAATTGCTTGAAAAAGGGACATGAGAGGAATGAATAGGGGCTATGGTCTCACAAATGAACTCTTTCTCACCACCGTGCCTCAAATCACCAATAAGAGCATGAAAATTAATCATAGAATCCACAAAAGAAGAACACTAATGATTATCATCTCCCTCAAACATCCAACTTCCAAGAGGAACGACATAATCCACTTCACTACAATCATGAACAACAACTCCCTAAACTTCCTTAAAGCCTAAAGTCTCAAAGCCATGCATGAATGGATGCAAATTCATCTCAAACTCATCTCTCTCCAATGAAGCATTCTTAATGAACTCACACAAAAGGGTATGTGTTTTCATTTGACACTCAAAGAACATATTGGTTATAACCTCAATCGAGTCCAAATATTCATGGATAGAAGAATCACAATCAAGCATAAGAGACTCATCAAGATGGCCCCAAGAGGCGCTCACCGGATATCCCCTCGGCGATGGTCTCGCCGGCGCAACGGAAGGAAATTACTCGTAGAACCAGATCTACAAAAAGTTAAAAGCGTGAGTAAAGGCTAACTAATATGTAGGGCTAAACTTTATAGGGAATAATGTTTACCTCTACGACCTTCCAGAAAGCAGACAAAGCGACATTCGTCCTAAAGGACCGGTGACGACACGAGTCCCTCAGCGCACGAACGAAATCAGTGTAGGCCAAGCTGGCCCATTCATAAGTCCTGATCCGCTGGAGATCACGGACAGCAGGGAGGTAGTAAAGCAATGCCCTACTACCCTTGTCAGGGGAGAATGTCCCTGACAACAACATCAGCACAAAGATGCGCACCCGCTACTCTCGGGTGGTCGTATCATCGACAAGAGCCGCTGCCAGCGTCGAGCGGCGAATCCCTCTAGCACTGAACTGAGTCTTCTCGAACTCACCGTCAAACGGCAGCGGCACAGAAGTGAACTCCAGCCCTGTGATGAGACTGAAGTCTGTAGGGGTGACCATCATCTCGCCCCAAGGAAAATGGAAAGTGTTGGTGGTGTCCCAGAAGAACTCCACCAAAGCGCGTACTACGTGGTGACCCCCGCTGGAAGCGACCATAGCCTCGGAGGTCTTGAACAGAGTAACTAGCCCGCATGACTCCCATAGGAGTCTCGTCTCACGATCTCTGGCGATGTGCATCCTGTACAAATCGCCTAGACCATCACAGCCAGAGCTGTGATGCCGTGTCCTCCCAGGTTTGGTTCCCCGTCTCACCCTCTCAGAAATGTGGTGGACAGGGCAAAGAACAAAGTCTTTTCGTCCCACTCCGGGAGCCGACCATGCGAAGTAGACAGCGTGGCGTCGTCCTCCACGGGCTCATGCTCCCGTCTAGTGTTTCGGGACCGTGAACCTGAGCCTCGTTGTCTATCCATGCTACATTGTGCAGAATCATCATAAATTAAGGTTCTATAGTATCTAAGGTTCGCCTAACCGCATGATACTATGTTCGTAAAAATAGAGTACGTAGTACTAAAACAGAGCACAAATTCAAATTGAGCATGACAGTATTTTTTCAAGCAATCAAAAAATTTCTTGCAACACTATGGTGATTATTGTGACAAATTGAACAAGAATTGCTAGAAAAAACGTCAAGAACAAGCCACATTGTTCTTTACGACCTTAAGAGGTCCAACAATGGCAGATTGCTCATTTCTTCACCAAATTGAGTCAAACAAGTCTCAAATTACTCCCAAGGCAATATATAAACATAAACAAGCAATTTCATGGCATAAAACGTGATAAACAAAGCAAATTGAGCATCATAGAATTCGAATTTCCATAAAATTCGTGACTAAACATGCCAAGAATTCATAAAAACCGGTGTGAGTTTGAGGAAAACTTACGTAGATCAGGAAAATAGATGAAAGGAGCTTTGATTTTCAACAAATTTGAGCAAATTCGGTTGAAAAACGAGCAAGCAATGAGCAATCGAAGTTTCGGACTTCTTTCGAGCAGTTTCGCGACGAACAGAGCAGCAAATGAAGAGGAAACGGGAATTTAAAGAAAATCTTGTGCTGGTGCCAATCCCTAGGCATTGGCGTCGCAAAATGGGCTTGGCGCCAACATCAGCGCCTGGCGCTGATGGTTTTTCAGCGACGCTAAAGCACCTAGCCACTTGTTGGGGTTGTGCTAGCCTTCTGCAATATAGTTTTGGGTTCCTTGGTACGCCAGTTAGCCCCTCTAAGCAATTTGACATGATTAAGTAATCGGCTTGATTACGTAAAGTGATCGACCTGATAAAAGATCGTCTCACTTAGCTTAAAGTGCCTAAACATTGGCTCATTAGTAAAAGGCACAGACATATAGGTTCAAGAGCAAAGGGCACCGACATACAAGTTCAAAGCAAAAGAGCGCCGACGTACAGGCATAGCGGAGGCAAAGTTCAGGCGAACTTTTAAAAATCGACAGGTGTGGATCTTCGGTAATTTCCTTTGGAAAATTATCGTATCAATGCAACTGAAGATTGTTTCGAGAGAAATAATTTTCGATAGTGTTCCCTTGGACGTGGGATGTTATCATAGCGGGGAGGATAGTTTCAGGGGAAGCGATCTTCTAAACTTTTTGGAAGCAGTTACAGGCGTAGCGGTTTTCAAGCGGGATGGCATTCTCTAGCTTGCAGGAGGTCATCAAAACAATCGGTTACTTTTAGAGACGTGTGCTTGACGGTGCAAGATACGCTTTTCTTAACTCTTCTATCTGTTTAACTAACGCTAGTTTTGCAGGTATCGGCGTTACAAGATTGATTTAGGATCGCAGAACGTTCTGAATCATTCTCAGTCCCTATCGTTACTTTGACTTTTGTTTTCAAAAACTCGCGTTTCTCTAAACTCAGTCAAAGTGGGGGCTTCTGTAGACACCCATTTGTGTCTCCCCAAAACCAAACCCGGTGATGAGTACCTTTGACGTCGAATCATAATCGAATGAAACGAAGGTGTGGAAAAGTCTAGTGTTGTGGAAAGTTTTATTTCTTTTCTTTTCTCCCAGTTTTGGAAAACTTTATTTTAAGAAAACAGCCAATCCAGTTTGGTTGGTCCATGATATGGGTCCAATAGTGGTGTAGCTGGATGGGGCTTGCAAAGAAATTTCCAACGATATATTATAAGTCCAATTCCGATGAATTTTGAGGAAGTTATGGCCAATTTACTAAACTGGGCCCGGTTCGAGGTTTATGTACGGCCCAATGATCTAGGGGAGGGTCTAATATAATTTATCATTCCTAATGCAATTAGGAATGGTTTTAGTCTTCTAGAATCTTCTAGAAGGTTCTTTTCATTCCTAATTTAATTAGCATTGATGAGTTGACTTTGTTGACTTTTAAAAGTTTTAATCAACATCAAATAGCATTTTCGAAGAAATTATATTATTTTATCTTCCAGTACGGGAAATTTATCAGATTTTCGAAAACGCGTTGAAATCCAGTTTGGCGTCCAACCCCAGGCCTTGGCGCCTGGACCCAGGCTTGGCGCCAGGCGCTAGCCATGGGCGCCTGGCGCTAGCCACTGGTGCCTGGCGCCAGCTAGCCAAGGTTGGCGCCAATCCTGTTTTGCGATCGTCAGACTCTGTTTTGTGAAATTATCTTTTTTGGCTGATTTTCTCTATAAATATCGTATCAAAAACTCCGTTTTCATGGACGATTTCATTATCTACATTCACCAATTCTCTCATTCTCAAGTATTCTTTAGCATTCAATTCTTTCTTGGTTTTTCATACAAAATTCCGCATTCACAAGATCCAGAAACACCTAGCCATATTCGAAGTTGTCTTCGCCCTAGGCGTGAAAGGTTTTAATTTCTGAGGGTTTGGTCCCAAATCTCTATTTCAATTATTTAGTTTAATTGTTTTGATTATTATTTTCCTTGAAGTTACTAACGTGTGTATTTTGTTATTAGAAAGAGGTACGAGGCATCCAAGTAAGTACTTTAATTGATTAGTTGATGTTATGATGTAGATATCATGTTTATATTGTTATTATGATATTCCTAGTATCATGTCTAGGGTATTTTTAATATTAAATATGATTGCTATGATGCCTTTTATTCTCTTCCTAATATTTATGATTGTTAATATCATGTTAGGGTTAAAGATTTGATTTTTATTGTTTAGTGACATGTTAGGGTTTGTTATTAATCTTGTCAGTATCATGCCTAGGATCTTTCTATATTCATTGTGCTTTAATATTAACATGAGCATGATTATGATAATGATTTATGATGATGATTATTATTATTATTATGATGTTGATTATTTATTATGTTGCTTGATATTTATTATTTATTGCTTGATCACACCTTTTATGCCTGTTTAAAGGGAATTGGTACTTGTAATCATGCTTAATAAGATAATTAATAATCTTGTTTAGGGTTAATGTGATTATAAATTCAAGTGATCGCCAATAATAGTTTATGTGTGCATTAAATTCAACAAACATAGATTAAACAGGTTTAGGGTTAATCCTATTGATTGCATGTTAATCAGAAAGCGCACATGAATACGATCAGAATAAAGTAGAGGCCTATTATTAGGGCAGGTTCAATCTCTTTTAGGTTGGATTTGTACCTTCATCCCCGGACCCTTATTTGGTTCGTGACCTTATGGAGTTGACGATCTCTTGGATCGTTAAGGGGTGTAACCTTCATCCTATGAACGGTTTACAAGTTCCTTAAAAACTTATTGGCGACTCTTTTGCTCTATCTTCTTCCCTTTTGGACGCCACCGTACTTTAGTGTATGATCACAGTGGGGTTCAAGCTAGTGGGATTTTAAGGCTTGAAATTATTCCCTACAGCAGAATAATACTTTTCATAAAAATTCAAAACAAGATTTTCCCAGTCAGTTATTCCAAGTGCAGTTCTATTTAAGCCATTAAACCACAATTTAGCTTTTCCATTTAAAGAAAAGGGAAAGAGAATCTCCCTGACTTGGTCTTGAGTGACCAAACGGCTTGGCTAATCGTATTACAATATTGACAATAGTCGGCAATATAAAGATTTGGGTCTTCACACTTAGCTCCACTGAATTGCTTCCTCTCTATCATTGTTATAAATTGAGGTTTAATTTCAAATTTAACCCCATCAAGAGCCGGAGTGGGAGTGAGATGTGGAAAATCTGTGAGCTTTGGCTGTGAATAATCACTAAGCTTCTTTGGAACCGCCATCTTTGATTCTGCGTCTGATGATACCTCTGAATCGCAAGATCGCGGTGATTATTATTATCACTAGAATCCACCATGATTTGCTTGTAGAGATTTTTCTGTCTATGGAAGGAACGTTCGATCTCAGGATCGAATGGAATGTACCCTGATCTGGAACACCTGGGCATAAACAAAAAACTAGAAGCAAATGTGAGATTTGTCTCAAAGAACTAACGTTCTCTAAGATAAAAAGAAAATAACCTAGACTACAAAAATAATCAGAAATAAAAATAAAAACCGTTTACCTGGCAACGGCGCCAAATTTTGACAGGGTAGAGTCGTATCCCCAAATCAAAAGTAATACCTAAATCCTCTAACTAATGTAGATAGGGAAGTAGGGTCGAATCCACAGAGAAACATATCTTTCTATTCTTAATTTACTAATATAATCTAGATTATGAAGTAACCAATGTATAAATTTGAATAATAAACTAAACTACGGAGATCAAGAATAGGGAGAAAATAATATATAAAAAGACCTAGGGCATAGGTTCACCAATAAATAATATTCCAGGGTAGAATATAATAATCATTCATCAATGCATATATTAATTAGATTATAAAGGGCTTTCGCTACGTATTATAATCACACAATTAATTTACCGGTATTAAATCTCATCTTTCGAATCTCGACCTAACCATTTATAAATTAACCTGCCTATTAAAACTAGACCTAAACATCAATTCTCATCTGTCGAATCTCGAATCAATATTGTCAAACTCATGCATAAAAGATCAGGCCTAATCTAGTCACAGAGCATTAAATCAATCAATAGGAAATTAATCTAGCATCGACAATCAACAACAATAAATTACCCCTTCATATTATTTATGGATCCTCATAAACCCCAGAAAGAAAACTAATCACACATAATAGAAACTAAACTAATCAAAGCAATAAAGCAAGACATAATTAAAGGAATAAAATAAACAACTAAGATTAAGAGAAGAGAAATCATTACCAAAATAAATCTGGAATTAAGAGTAGATTAATAACAAAGGTTTAAGAGAAAGAAATCTAAGAAAAACAATTAAGAGAGTAAAGAAAAAGTAAAAAGAGAGAGAGAGATAGTTCCTAAAAAGGTATTACAGAGGAGTATTTATACTCCGTACAAATCCTAAACTAAAACAAACTAAAACGACGCTTATCGTTTCCTAATAATAACACGCGCCCGATCGGGCGAGGCACCGCCCGATCGGGCGCGCCTTTTTGCTCTTCAGGTTGAATCTCGCGCCCGGCCGGGCGCGTCACCGGGCGCCGACCTTTGCTTCTCCCGCCCGGCTGGGCGCGCCTCCGGGCGCCAGTATAAAACCATGGAAAACCTTCACATAGGTAAAAAAGAAGCATATAATATAGAACCATGGAAAACCTTCACACTGGGATATGTGGAACGCATATGAATGCTAAAACATTAGTCCTATTTAATGACAAGGTTATTATTGGAGTACCATGGAGTGAGACTATCACAAATATGTAAAGAAATGTATGAAGTGTCAAGTCTACGCAAATTTGCAACACGTTCCCCCTTCACTTCTCTACACATATACTTCTCCATGGCCTCTCTACTTGGGAAATCGACATCGTTGGGAAGATAACACCACCAGGACAAGGGGGACACGAGTTCATCCTTGTAGCAATCGACTATTTCACCAAATGGGTCGAGGCTGCTTCATATGCTAAACTCACATCAAAACATGTAGCTTAATTCATCGAGAAAAACATCATATGCCGCTATGGTGTACTGCACAAAATGATCAGTGATAATGGGATGCACTTCCAAGCTCAGTGCGCAGAATTGTTACAGAAATATCATATCAAACATCACAGATCGTCACCCTATAGACCACAAACAAATGGTGCGGTTGAATGGCCAATAAGAACGTGAAAACTATCATCGAAAAGATGACGAAAAATTATAAAGATTGGCCGAGCAAGCTACATTTCGCTTTTTGGGGCTATCAAACTTCTATTCGTACATCAACAGGGGCTACCCATTTCTCTTTAGTCTATGAAGTTGAAGCTGTACAACCAACAGAGCATGAAATCCCTTTTTTACGAATCGCGTTGGAAAGTCAACTAGATGAAGTTAACTGGATTAAAACAAGATATGACGAACTAGTCTTACTTGATGAAAAACTCTTGCCATCTTTGCATCATGTCCAAATTTACCAACAGCGTATGGCACGACATTTAAACAAAAAGTCAAGACTAGGAATATTAAAGAAGGAGACTTATTACTTAAGGCACTTCGCAAAAACGTGTTGGATCCAAGAGGAAAATTTAGACCAAACTTGTCAGGTACATACATTGTCAAGTCCATTTTCTCTGGTAGAGCAGCATAATTAGTGGACATGGATAGCAACAACTTCAATAATTTAACTAATTTGGATCAACTCAAGAAATTTTATTCCTAGTTGCAAGGGTTCAAGACCCGATAGAGCTATGTTTAGCCTAATTCCTTTTAAGGATACATAGGAAACCCCTCAAGGCGGCCTGACAACTTTAAAAATAAACATCCTTCCTCCGTTAACATACCCACGACATATATTGCAGAGAGTTTCAGCCACCGTGTCACATCAAGAAAACACAGCGACACGGCAGAACATTACGCGACACGACAAAATTTTAGCGAAAACATGTAGCAGGAGGCCACCGTGCCATGACAGCACACGCCGCAACACGGCAGAATTCACCGCAAAGTGGCAAAAATATACCGCTACATAACAACATTTAGGCGTGAAAATACACAAATACAGCCACCGTGTCACGGTAAAACTTACCGCGACGCGACAAAAGTTACCGTGACGCGGCAAACTAACCGTGGCGCGGTAGGAAGTAGTGCAGGATTTTGCAATTTGACATTCGATTATTATTATTCTGCCATTACATCCGACTTCTTGACTTAGATAATAATAATAAAAAAATGTCATTGTAAATTTTAATTAAGCCAAAAATAAGTATGCTATTATTATTGAAATATTTGTGACTACAACTATTGGCAACATATGCCTTATTTAAAAATTAAAACTTAAATCATAAAAGGAAAGCAATATTGGTCTAGTCCTTCTTCACTTTAGAAGTATAGACACCCATTTGTGTCTCCCCAAAACCAAACCCAGTGATGAGTACCTTTCATGTCATTTGATTATCGAACAAAGCGAAAGTGTGAAAAGTCTAGTGATGAGGACGTTTTTTTATTAAAAAATCTCTTCTTTCTGTTTTTGAAAATATTTCTTTTCTTACCTTATTTGTGAAAAACGTGCATTTCTGTTTAGTTTGGTCCATTATAAGGGTCCAATAATGGTGTAGTTGGATGGGGCATGAAAAGACCTTTCCAACGATATATTAAAAGCCCAATTCCGATGAATAATGAGGAAGTTATGGCCTAAATACTAAACTGGGCCCGATTTTGTTTTTATATGCGGCCCAATGATCTAGAGGAGGGCCTATTATTAATCATTATTCCTAAATCTATTATCATTGATTATAGTTTTCTAGAATATTCTAGAAGGTTCTTTTAAATCCTAATGGAGTTAGGATTGATAATTATGTTTCAAAGAGTTTGAAATTGAATAAAACTACTCCTTTTTTAAATCCTTTTTTTGTACGAAGTGGAATATATTCAGTTTTTATTTTTTTGACTCAAAATATTTATCCAAATTTTATATGGTTGGATAGATTTTGAAATTATCTTTCCAATGATATATTATAATATTAATTCCGAGCTATAACGAAAAAGATATGAATGGAATATTAAACTCTATCTAAAACTGACACCCTTCCACTATTTCGGCCATATCGTTTTATATACAAAATATTTTAATCTGACTCTAATTGGATTGGAAATTAGACTTCAAGAGCTTTCCAAGACATATTATATGACTTATTTGGACTTCTGGATCAAAAGATATGATAAAAACAATATCCGCAAAACTGTTTTCCAGCGCCTGGCGCCACGCCTAGCGTATGGCGCCACTTCTGGCGTTTGGCGCCACGTGCGTGTTTGACGCTGCGATCGTGTTTTATTCTCTTCGAAACTTTAATTCGTTTTTTTATCCATCCGGCTGATTTTTTCTATAAATAGCCTCCTAAAACCTCCGTTTTCAATCATCAACAACCATAAAAAATCATCAATTCTCTAGTTCTCTAATTCTCTTCTCTCTCTCAAGCTTTTCTTTACAAAATTCCGCATTCACAAGATCTAGACAAACCTAGCATAATTCGATGTTGCTTTCGCCCTAGACGTGAAAGGTTTGATTTTTGAGGCTTTGGTCCCAAATCTCCATTTCAATTATTTAATTTAATTGTTTTGTTTTATATTTTCCTTGAAGTTACTAACGTGTGTATTTTGTTATTAGAAAGAGATACGAGGCATCTAAGTAAGTGCTTGATCGAGGGTTAGATAGGTCGTTAAGCTACTACCCTAATCAAATTAATCATTTATAATACCTAAACTTACACCAAACTAGTTAGTGGCAAGTAAAGGGTCGAACCACTAGGGAAGCACACTAATTCAACATCAATAATCACTAATGCAAGAGTAAAAAGGGGATTTTTTTTGTTGGTTTTGTTAAGTAAGAACACAAAAACTACAAATAAGCAAGAAAATGATGATTAAAATCAAGGAAAAATGACGCTAGGGATACGAGGGTGTCAAATACGATAAGAAAGAGGGGAATAATAATGATTATCATGAATCACATGCCAAAGAACACAAGTTTCTACCTAAACAATTCATTCTCATGAAATAGTCTAGGTAAATAAATAAAAGAGGTCTACACTAATAAAGATCATTCTCATGATCCAATTAGTTACAATCAAATCAAGAGAATAGAGAAACACAATTTATAAAAACTCCACTTTAATAACTCCTTCTCATGCAATCATTAAATAGAGATGATCTTAATCTAGTTCAAATCACTTTCATGCATTTAAACTAGAAAACATCAAATAGAGTGCAACAATAATCTCAAGCTATCAAAAATCATGTCTTTCGTCAATTTAAGGCATGAGTTAAATCCAACCATCATCATTCATCCAATATCAACTCATATTTTCCACCCCCTTCCTTTAGCCAAAAGATTAGCCTACAGAAGGGAGATTAATCATAATATCAAAACTAGAAACAAACTCAAGAAACTGAAAAAAAAAAAACATGATTAAAAAAAATGAAAACAATAATAACTAGATGAACTAATAATATTAACAAAAATAAGCAACAATAAAGCAAATAAATAAAACTAAATGAAAGGATTAGAGATTACTAAAGAAATGATTAATGAAAGATGAAAACTTGAAGTCTTGCTTAATTGAAGAGTAAACTTGAGCAAAGTTGAATAAAATAAGGAAATTTGAGTAACAATCTACTTTCGCTCTCTAAAATTATCTAATCTAACCCTAAGAGAGAGATGCTCTCCTAAACTAATTTCAAAAATGGTTGTTCAAAGTTGAGAGAGTATTAACTCCAAAAGGGGATTTAAATACAAGCTAATCCAAAAAAAAAAAAACAAACTAAAATAAATAAATAACAAAACTAAAATAAAAAAAGAAAATAAAAAGGAAAATAAAACCCAAAAACCCCACAAAATCCCATCAGACCCACGAATCCCACAAACTCCCTTCATTTCGTGGCTGCTCTGATCTTTGATCTTCTTCACCGTCACCGCATCATCAACCATCATCTTCACCGTTCAATCATCATCAACTATCGAGCATCAAATCGTGGCCATCTGATTTTCATTAAAATCACGTGAGAAGCTCATGATTGAACCCACATTTGCGCGCTCGCGATGACGTCGCGCAGAGGTCGCGCAAATGCTACTGCCTCGAATTTGAATTTGGACTCCATTTGTGCGCTTTCTGACAGAGCTGCGCGGCCGCGAATAGCTTAAATGAAATTGGACCTTAATTGAGGCTTGTGGCTATAAGTTGCGGGCTGCTCTGTTGCTGTAATTCGTAGGGCTTTTTTTCTTGTGCGAATCAGTGGTTGTGCAGCGGTGGTGAATGGAGAGGGGTTACTGCTTGGCTGTTGGTTGGTGGAGAAAAGGGAGATGCAGTAGGTGCTGCGGGCTGCTGTACGTGGTTGCGGTTGATCTGAGTTGCGGCTGGGCAGCACGGCTGGTTGGAGTTGCGGGGGTGTTGCGGTGGGAGGTGGTTGGTTTTGTTGTTGTTGCGGTGGTGGAATTTAGGGAGCAGGGAGTTGCGTACGCTGGTTTGCGTGAGGGATCAGGGGATGTGTTTTTTGGTGGTTTGGGTTGTGGTGTGGAATGGAGCAGCTGCTAGGTGCAGCTGGAGGTGGACGGTTGTGTTATTGGTGGGCAAAGAGTTGCCTAGGGCAGCAGGGGCTGCTCGTGGTTGTTTGGAGATCCGGGGGCTGATTGGTTGAGTGAGGGAGCAGGGGCTGCTGGCTGTTTTCGGTTGTAATTGGATGGCTCGGCTTGGACCTTGAACTCAAACTTACACACAAACAAACCCGAGGGTGAAACCGAGACAAATAAATTAAAATAAATAATAAAATTGAACTAAATAAGCTAAAATACAAAATAAGAGACATAAAACTAAACTAACAAAATTAAATAAAAAAACTCAAACAAGTAAAACTTGAAATTGACTAAAACTAATTAAAATAAATTAAGGTAAATTAGAATACTTTCAAGGAAAAAAATAAAGAACGAAATATAACAAATCAAAAGAAAATAAAATACAAAAATAAACTAATTCTAATAAAAACTACGAAAAGAACTAAAACACGACAAAATAACGAAATAAACTAGACAGTTTATTAACGAGAAAACAAAAGAATAAAAGGGGAAAATAAGTGGAACCGAACACGAAAATGACACTAAAACGACTCCTTAAGAGTGACATAAATGTCGCTCATCAAAAAAAATACTAATATACATAAAATAAAGATAAAAGAAGAGAAAAGGCAAATAATAGAAATATAGGACAAAATGAGCTAAATTATTGGAAAATAAGCCGGAAAATGACTCAAAAAATACCCTAGAAGTGACATAAAAGTCACTTATTAGTGCTTTAATTGATTTATTGATATTATGATATAAAAACATGCTTTTTGCTATTATGATTCCTAGTATCATGTTAGGATGTTTTATTGCTTCCTAGTATCATGTTTAGGGTAATAACTATAAATTCTAATATCAAATATGACAATTATGATTCGTGCGATGCTTCTTATGTTTTTCCTAATATTCATGATAGTATCATGTTAGGGTTAAAGCTTTGATTTTTGTTTTTAAATGACATGCTAGGGTTTGTTATTAATCTTGTTATTATCATGCCTAGGATCTTGCTATTATTATGCTTTAACATGATTATTTTAATTATTATTATTATAATGTTTATTATGTTGCTGGATTATATTTATTGTTATTGCTTGATCACGCCTTTTATGTATGTTTAAAGGGAAATTTGTACTTGTAATCACTCTTAATAAGATAATTAATAATCTTATTTAGGGTTAATTTGATTATAATTCAAGTGATCGCCAATAATAGGTTATATGTGCATTAATATTCAATCAACATAGATAAATAGGTTTAGGTTTAATCCTATTGATTGCATGTTAGTCTGAAATCGCACATGAATGCGATCAGAATAAAGTAAAGGCCTATTATTAGGGCAGGTTCAATTCTTTTAGGTTGGATTTGTACCTTCATCTCCGAACTACCAGTCATGGTTCCAGACCTATTGGAGTTGACGATCTCTTGGATCGTTAAGGGGTGTAACCTTCACCTCGTGAATGGTTTACAAGTTCCTAAAACTTGATGGCGACTCTTTTGTTCTATCTTCTTTCCCTTTGGAAGCCACCGTACTTAAGTGTATGATCACTGTGGGGTTCAAGTTTGAGGTAATTCTTGACATATTCCCTATAGTTTTTTGGCGACTCCACTAAGGAGGATTTCTATTTCAATTCCTAAAATTTATTTTGGCAATTATTTAGAATGAGTGGATGAGACACGAACAATTCTAAGTATTTCATGTGCGTAATTTTGATTAACATTATTGTCATATGCATAAAAAAGATCTCATTGGAAAGACAATCTGTAATGAGTTAAAAACATAGGATTTTACACGTAGGAAATTTGAGGAATATCTTTCACAACTAGGATCGAAATAATGCTGCGCGAAATTGGAAAATTTTATCGAGTACAGAAAGCTGCTGAGGCATGTAGGCAGAAAACAGAGTCTAGCGGACAGAGTCAAATCGCAGCGCCGACCTCTGTCCGCTGGCGCCAAGTTCTTCCGATACCGAGCCAGAAATATGCGTTCTAATTTTGACATATGGACATAACCCTCTAGGAATTCATGCTCCATCTACATGATTGAACGCTCTGTGCAACAAAGGGTACATCCGAAATGTTGAATTCACCAAACCATGGAAGCGAGTTTTTAACTCGCGGTGTCCCATCCACTCGTGCCAACCCTTAAAAAGGTATGGCTTGCGTGTGGTGCATCTGGACAAATAACCATGGACCCTCTTTGACTGACCCATATCCCGAACGTTAGAGAACTAGAGCCGTGGTTAGGTTGCAAACTCATTGCATCATGTTCTGACTACTTGACTACTTGTGCATCTCTTACTTGTGCATACTCTATGTGTTTTTCCTAACTTTTTGTTTGACTTGTGATTAAGCCTAAATAAACTAATTAATGACTAAAGGAATTTGTTTAATTAATTAGAGCTAAAAAATATACCTAAAATCGAGTCATGGTTCCTTTAAGTAAACCCGGATTTTTATTCCCGTATACTGCACAAGTGTCAACTTGTTTTAATCATAGAGGGAGTTTTAGGAAGAACTACGAGTTGTAAAAACTATGGATCTGTAACCCCAAGTTTTATCTTTAATTTAGCGTTGGTTTCATCCCAATCAGAGTCACGGATTAAAAGGTATGACTAAAATATTACAACCTGTCCAGTTTAATGCATATTCATGAAGTCTTAACTTAGTCTTTGCTTGAGTCTAGTCACATAGTCTAGCCACATGGTCATGAAACAAGTCTTGAAATTTCACCTTAACTTACTAGTCTTAGCACACATTTTGTACATACTCTTTTCACACCATGACCATGTCTTAGGTTCATGCATGAGTCGGTTTTTTTTTCCGTCATTTGAGTTGGGGGTACATTCTATTCCTAATTTTTCATATCTCTCCATATGCATCATTTTTCTTCACATCACAACCTTCATTCCCTCTATATTCTTCCATCCATGAATGTTGAATTGATTTGGAATCAAATATTTAACAATGAATATCCCAAATTTCCCTTTCCATAGTAATTGGTCAAGGAAAGAAGGGCGATAAATAAGGACAACCTCTTTATTCAAGTCTTACATTTTGATAAACCGATTCGTCAAAAGAGGAAAGATAAAAAGATAATGGCAACTCAAGAAGAAGTCAATGAGCTTAGGATCAGTTGACTGACGTGACTGAGGCATTGAAGGCTTTAGCCCTCAAAATCAATGACCCTGTGACGCAACAACAAATGGACCTTATGCAAGAAAGCTTGAGAAAGTTGTCTAGTGATTACAAGTTTGAAGGCATTAGTTCACAAGGGTTCTTGGTGGACAAGGAGCTTCTTCCGTAGAAGTTCAATGCCACTAACATCCCTAAATTCAAGGCAACAAATAATCCTTATCTTCACTTAAGAGCTTTTGAAACCATAATGAGCATCAAGGGGATTGATAAGAAAGTCTTTCATTCCTTGTTTTCCTTATCTCTTGAAACCGTTTTCCAACAACGGTTCTTCTCCCTTGACAAAAAGAAAACCTCTACATGGGAATTGATAGTAAGAACTTTCATTGATAGATACAAGTGTAACATTTAAGTCAAAATCGATTACAGACAACTTGAAATGCGAAGAAAAAAAGAGAATGAAGGCTTTACTTCTTTCTTCAATAAGTGGAGGGAAACTTCCGCTAAGATGATTGAGGTGCCCTCCGAAAAATAATCTATGAGGATGTTCATAAAAAACTTACAAGAAAAGTATTCAAAGCATTTAAAATATCAACACAACTTGAATACTTTCAAAGCTGTTTATGACATCGGAATCGAGATCGAAGATGATATCGCAAAGCAAAAGATACTAACAATAGTAACCACGGTGGCTAGAAAGGAAAGAAGAACGACAATCCTTTTTCTTTCGAAAACTCCCACTCTAGTAACAATGTTAGTACCTATGATCTCGGCGAAGTTTTAGTCATGGACAACCAAGGATCTAAGAAGCAATTAAGGAAAGACTTCACCCCCATTGGGATGAGTTACGATACTTCCTTCGATCGACTCCATGCTAAGGGACTCATTACTCCCATTGGACCTATTCAAGATCCCGCACCTGAAAAAAGATTGCCTAGTTGGAATCCAGATGAACACTGCAAGTACCATCAAGGTATGGGTCATGCTACTGAGAGTTGTTGGAAGCTAAAGGAGGCTATCCAACATTTGATTGATAATAACAAGCTTCCCATACCTCCAGTTAACAAGAAGAACGAGTGATGATAAAGCAAACGACACAAGACAAGAGGCGAGCTTCAACGACAAGATTTCATAACCTCCTTTTCTGTTCTTTTTTTACCCTTTCCCTAATTAGTCTAGCATAGGCACCTTTCTTTTCCCTTAGATTGATTTTGTAGATTCTTTCTTTTCCCCTTTTAATAAAATGAGCATTATTTATTTGCATATGATCATTTCATTACATTGCATTAAAAAAAAATCCATGTCGAATTAAGCACAAGGTATACCAATGATTTGAGGAACCCCTTGTAGCCACTTAAAATATGCAATATTTTTTTGATAAACCACTCTGAGCCTCGTCTAATGATAGACCTTTCATTTTTCAACCCATATCTACCTAACTTTGGGATGGGATGGTGTGCAACTAATGCAATTTTTAATTTCATCAATAGCTTGAGTGACTTCAAAAGAATAGAATAGCAAAATAATAATAATAATAATAATAATAATAATAATAATAATAATAATAATAATAATAATAATAATAATAATAATAATAAAAGTGTACAAAAGGGCAAGTGTTCCAATGTCTTTCACATGAACATGTCTTTGATATGAACACGTCTCAGATTGCGTTTCTTATCGAGTGCTTGGTACCGTGCCTGAGAAACATGAATGCTAAGTGAGTGATAGACCGCATGATCGGGATTGCCCACACTTATAAAAATAAGATAAATGCTAAAGCAAAAGAAAAAGCTAAAAAAGTGTAGAAAATCTCAAGCATAAAAATACAAAGATTCAAAAGCAAGGTTGCACACCTTGGGGGCTTATCGAGGGTCTTGAGCCTTTATCCCCTTCTTCTATAAACTTTAGCCTAACCACGTTACAACCCCTAAAAAGACCTTTTTGAGGTATACCCACACTTGTGCGAGGTTCGGCTAGAGCTGCGTTTGGCCTGATTCCTAACGGATACGTAGGCAACCTCACATTGTGGTGCGGCCGTAATAAACATGCATTCATATTCACATTCACAGACTCACATCATGATCATATCAAGGGATCCCCTGTGCTCATCCCTATTCATTTAGAGCTGGACTAGGGGGCTTGATCACTACATCATTAGCTTACCTAGCGTAAGAGTCACAACCATTTGACTCTTTGTGTCACTATCACACACATCACAGATACATGACAACATATACTTCCTTTAGGAACTCTTTGTAATGAAATCTTAACACAACGTTGAGGCATGCCTTGTCATATCAACATCAATCATCATTGCATTACAAAGTATGAAGTACTTAGCCTCCGCACCTAAGTCACCTATATACTTTCATTATTGAGTCAACTAAGATAGCCCAGGATATATTAATCCTACCTTCAGAGACAACATCAAACACATATACTTGACTAAGCTCATTCAACATGCACCTTCAAAAACTTCGATTCTTTTTTCGCGTCTTTCTTTTTCGAGAGAAAGTCGGTACCCTCCACAAAAATAACGAAATTTATTTTCTTTTTTGCATTTTCGAGTCGCACATCACATTACTATGCACACACGAGTCATGTACACATTGAGTCATGTCGTGTCATATCACCTTGATTTGAGTCTAACACATGTGTCAAACACTTCGAGTCGAGTCAACCTCGAGTTAATCATAGTGAGTCAAGTTCATACCTTGAGTCGCGACAAGTCAATGAGTCAAGCAACACTAAACATTAGGTCAACCCTAAGATAATTACAGAGATTGGCAAAGTCCTATAGTCAAAGATATAAATGCAGGTACATCCCAACAAGCAAGAACATTCCCGGATTTTTTTCGGAAAACAGCGAATATGACACATGAGATTTTTCCAAGATGCAAGGGGTTACATGGATCGGTAAATTAGAGATGAAGAGCTTTAATTTACAAAAGATTTGAGTGGATTTTGTTGAAAGGAAACGACCAAGTTCAAAGTTCGGAGCAAAACCGAGCAACAGCGGCAACAAGAGCAGAATAGAGAAGAACCAACTCTAGCGCCAGACAACAATATCTGGCGTTTGACAATAGATTTCAGCACCTGGCGCTAGATCCCATCATCTGGCGACGGAGTAAAATCGCGACGCCAGCAATATTTTAGCGGCGACAGAACGCTCAGCCACTCAGAATGGTTATTTCGACCTCATACAGCAATTTAAGGTTCCTTGCTACGCCAGTTAGCCCCTCTAAGCAATTTGACATGATTGAGTAGTCGACTTGATTACAATCGCAAATAAGTGATCAATCTGACGAAAGATCGTCTTACTTAGCTTAAAGCGCCTAAACATTGGCTCATTGCAAAGGCACCAACATAATGGTAAATACATATACAAAATACACCGACATACTGGTTAAGAAGCACCGACATACAAGTTTACAATTCAAAGCACTAACATACTGGTTTACAAGCAGCAGAAGCGCCGACGCACTGGCTAAAGCAAAGTTCAAGCGATCTTTAAAGATCGACAAGGGTTGGTCTTCGGTTGTTTTCTTCGGATTATTATCGCAAAAACTAAGAATCACTTCAAGATAGGTAATTTTTTACGACATTCGCTAAGATTGTAGAAGTTGCCACCAAAATATTTGGGAAGATAGCACGAGATGGCGGTCTTCGACGACATTCACTGAAATTATGGAGGTTGTCATCTAAGATTTGAGAAGATAGCACGAGATGGGCGGTCTTCGACGACATTCGCTAAGATTGTGGAGGTTGTCACTAAGATGTGGGAAGGACGGTTTGTGATGACGCGGTCTTCGACGAATTTTGCTATAATTGGGACGGTTGTCACTATGATTTAAGAAAAGGCTCGAGATGTAGCAGCATTGACGGATAGCGTTCCCTAGATTGTGGAAGGTTGTCACAACAACAGCAACAAATCGGTTACCTTTAGAGACGTGTGCTAGACGGTGCAAGATACGCGTTTCTTAACCCTTTTATCTATTTTAACTAATGATAGTTTGTAGGTACCGACATTACAAGAATGATTTAGGATAGCAGAACGTTCTGAATCATTCTCCGTCCCTATCATACTTTGACTTTTATTTTCAAAACTTGCGTTTCTCTAAACTCAGTCAAAGTGGGGGCTTCGGTAGACACCCATTTGTGTCTCCCCAAAACCAAACCCAGTGATGAGTACTTTTCATGTCATCTGATTATCAAACAAAGCGAAAGTGTGAGAATTCTAGTGATGAGGATGTTTTTATTAAAATATCACTTCTTTCTAATTTTGAAAATATTTCTTTTCTTACCTTATTTATGAAATACGTGCATTCCAGTTTAGTTTGGTCCATGATAAGAGTCCAATAATTGTGTAGTTTGATGGGGTTTGAAAAGATCTTTCCAACGATATATTATAAGCACAATTCCGATAAATAATGAGGAAGTTATGGATAAAATACTAAAATGGGCCCGATTTGGTTTTTATATGCGGCCCAATGATTTAGAGGAGGGCCTATTATTAATTATCATTCCTAAAGATATTAGGATTTATTATAGTCTTCTAGAATATTCTAGAAATTTCTTTTAAATCCTAATGGAGTTAGGATTGATAATTATGTTTCAAAGAGTTTGAAATTGAATAAAACTACTCCTTTTTAGAATCCTTGTTTTGTACGAAGTGGAATATATTCAGATTTTATTTTTGTGCCTCATAATCTTTATCTAAATTTTATATGGTTGGATATATTTTGAAATTATCTTTCCAATGATATATTATAATATTAATTCCGATCTATAACGAAAAAGATATGAATGGTATATGAAACTCTATCCAAAATTGACATCCTTCCACTATTTCGGCCATATCTTTTTATCTACAAAAGATTTTAATCGGATTCCAACTGGGTTACAAAGTAGACTTCAATATATTTCCAAAGAGTTATTATATGAATTATTTGGACTTCTAGATCAAAAGATATGATAAAAATAAAATCCAAAAACCTATTTTCCAGCGCCTGGCGCCACGCCTAGCGTCTGGCACCAGAGTCTAGCGTCTGACGCCACTCCTGGCGTTTGGCGCTAGAGTCTAGTGTTTGGCGCCTTGCGTGTGTTTGACGCTGCGATTGTGTTTATTCTGTTCAAAACTCTGATTCGTTTTTTCATCCATCCAACTGATTTTCTCTATAAATAGCCTCCTAAAACCTCAGTTTTCAATCATCAACAACCTTCAAAAATTATCAATTCTCTAGTTCTCTAATTCTCTTATCTCTCTCAAGATTTTCTTTACAAAATTTCTCATTCACAAGATCTAGACACACCTAGCATAATTCGAAGGTTCCTTCACCCTAGACGTGAAAGGTTTGATTTCTTAGGGTTTGGTCCCAAATCTCCATTTCAATTATTTAATTTAATTGTTTTGTTTTATATTTTCCTTGAAGTTACTAACGTGTGTATTTTGTTATTAGAAAGAGATACGAGGCATCCAAGTAAGTGCTTTAATTATTTTATTGATATTATGATATAGAAATCATGCTTAGATTGCTATTATGATTCCTAGTATCATGTTTAGGGTAATAACTATAATTTTTAATATCAAATATGACAATTGTGATTCCTGCGATGCTTCTTATGTTTTTCCTAATATTCATGATAGTATTATGTTGGGGTTAAAGCATTGATTTTTGTTGTTTAGTGACATGCTAGGGTTTGTTATTAATCTTGTTAGTATCATGCCTAGGATCTTGCTATTATTATGGTTTAACATGATTATTTTAATTATTATTATGTTGCTTGATTATATTTATTGTTATTGCTTGATCACGCCTTTTATGCATGTTTAAAGGGAACTTTGTACTTGTAATCACGCTTAATAAGATAATTAATAATCTTGTTTAGGGTTAATTTGATTATAATTCAAGTGATCGCCAATAATAGTTTATTTGTGCATTAATATTCAACCAACATAGATACACAGGTTTGGGATTAATCCTATTTATTGCATGTTAGTCAGAAAGCGCACATGAATACGATCAGAATAAACTAGAGGCCTATTATTAGTTCAGGTTCAATCTCTTTTAGGTTGGATTTGTACCTTCATCTCCGAACTACCAGTCATGGTTCCAGAACTATTAGAGTTGACGATCTCTTGGATCGTTAAGGGGTTTAACCTTCATCTCGTGAACGGTTTACAAGTTCCTAAAACTTGTTGGCGATTCTTTTGCCCATTCTTCTATCCCTTTGGACGCCACCGTATTTAAGTGTATGATCATAGTGGGGTTCAAGTTTGGGGTAATGCTTGAAATATTCCCTACAAGAAGCTTCCTTCTTCTTTTCAACTAGGTCGGCCTTCACCATTAACGTATCTTTTGTAGCTCGAAACGTCACAGCTCTAGTTGAACTTTCACCCCTTTCACCCTTTTCACCCCTTTTATAGTTCTTAGGTTGTTTTTCCCTACAAACAATCTTCTCTTTACCCTTTCCTTTTACATAACTCTTATTTTTAGGCATTATAGGAGTCTTAAATTCAATCCCTTTTGTTCTAGGACCTTGACGATCTTTAAGAGGCGCCTTCTTACTTCTAAGTCGTCCCTTCATAACAAACAAACGTGATCCAACTCGCTCCCTCCTACTTCGAGGATTCAACCATGCCTTATATGCACTAGAATAGGGGGAAGGAGCAAGGCTACTTGCAGAAACAGTCCACATAGGCCTTCCAATCTAATAAGTCTCATACTTGTGAACATTACTTTCATGCAATGATACTGCACGAGAACTATCGTTATAGCATGGAAGTACTTATTCAATTCCATATTGTCGCATTAATCGGGAAGGGCAATAAAAAGTCAACTTTGATATACTAGGAACACGAGAATATGGTGTATCATTCGTCCCAACCATCCTAGTGAGCCTCCACCAAGGTACCACCCACCGAAAGGAAAATTCTCTTTTTGCAAAGAACACTTTCCAATCATCATATGACATGTTTGCGGAGTTATTTTTCTTCCTACGAACTAGATCATTGGGACCATATTTTTCAATATTGTCAGGGCATTCAAAGAGTTCCAAATGCTCCATCAACCAAATATGAAAAAAAAAACCGCAGAGGGGTAGTTGTGTAAAAAGAAAAAAACAATCAAAGGATTACCGTGACACGTCATATTGCACCATGTCGCGGCATGCAGTACCGTGACACGGTGCTTGCCACGTGTCACGGTGGCTAATCAGAGCACATTTTTACCTGCAACAATACTAGAGAGCCCTTCTTGATGGCTTTTCGGTCAAATTTTGCTTCGTCAAGACCATGCAAAGTTTCTCCAAGGCAAGTAGGCATAGAGGATCTTCTGAAGTCAACATGTTCAAGAACAAATGCTAAACTAGAATATCCTACTCTACCATTTGCAAATAAAAGCTTGCTAATCATGAAAAAAATATAAGCCCTTCTATGGTATACATGATATGACTTAGAGATAGAACGTTTAAAATATAAATTTGCAAGATTTTCTAGATTTACTTCATTACCACACACAATTCTATTTAAATCTTGATCTATCAGATATAGATGACGTCAAAATCCTGTTAATAATATTCACGTAGAGTAGGCATTGCAACGATATTTCTAGCTGGGAAGTCAAAGATAGCACCAAATTCTCTCACCAAAGGACAAATTTCATCATAATCGAACTTGAAACAATGAGTTTCCTGACTCCAATAATCTGAGGCTGATATCAGAAAATCATGTTCAATTACTACATGCCTTAATGCTAATAAACCTCTGACATGAAACAATTCTAGCTCTCTTGACCATTCACGTAATGTATTATCACACTGCAATATTCGCACGTCGTGACACGGTAAATTCCACCGTGTCACGGGACAGACTGCTGTGACGCGGCAACCTTTACCATGACGCGGTATATTCCCAAATGTCACGGTGGTCATGCGCATTTTATTTTTATCCTCGATCTATTTTTATCTAGATTTTGGTTGTTTTTCCTTCACTGTTTATCCTTCAATCATATTTTTCGAGAGTTTTATTCCTGATAGAGTTCTCCCTTTATTTTATTTTTATTTTTATTTTTATTTTCTTTTGAGGAAGTTGTAAAATGACAAGCACACATTAGGGCGCGCTTTAAGGCATATAAATGGGTGATTTTGGACGTATTTAGGCCCGTTTTGGTCGTTTATTGCCTTGTTACACTCGTTTCCTTCATATTACGTGCTTCACGGGTTTCGGTCTGTTTTTGGTGTGTTAACAGGTATAGTTGACCAAGTTATGTCGAGTCCCGAACCATTGGTGCGTAATCAGGCTATTATCGATCCTAGTCCACCAAGCTAAGGCTTTGCTGCGGTTCTCAAGGCCTTGAAAGGCAAGTTAAGTAGCGGGAAAGGCAGAACAGTTCAAAAATATGACACCTGTTCACTATATTGCTCATAAATTTCTATATACAAATTATAATGGAGTGATTTCAATTGCATTGGAAAGTAGACTTGAAGAGCTTTCCAACGATATATTGCACGCCTCAAACGGAGCTCTAGATGAGAAGTTGTGACTATTTTAAGAAGACCAAAGTGCCTGCAACCTTCCTGCTTATGCTTGCACGGCCGTGCTAGGCATTAGCACGGCCGTGCCAAATTCAGCACGGCCGTGCCATTTTCCAGATTCAGAATGGCCGTGCCAAATTCAGCACGGTCGTGCAAAATTGAATATATTGCTGATCAGCTACTGCCATGCTTGCACGGTCGTGCCACTTTTAGCACGGTCGTGCTGATTTACGAAGGGCAGCCTGCGCAATTGCTTTCTAAATTAAAACATATATATATATATATATATATAACCCTATGGTGAGGGTTAAGAGGAGACGGATTTAGAGAGATTTAGAGATAGTTTTTGAGAGCTTTTGTAGAGAGTTATTGGAGAACGTTCTTAGTATTAGAGATTCATTAGTTTTCTTAGAGATTATTCTAGCGATTTTAGTTTTCTTGGATTGATTTGAAGCAAGATTTTCGAAGATTCTTTGTATTATTCATTGACGACGGATATCAAAGTTCTGAACTTTTCCATTGATTCGCATCAATACAATTGGTATTATTCATTCTTGTTTATTAATCAAGCTTTATTATTCCTTAATCAAAATTCATGTTTATATTTATTATGCTTTTGGAATTCATTATTGCTTTGATTATGAATATGTGTGAGTAGTCTCCTAGCTAGGGTTTCGGGATGAAACCCGGCCTAGGTAACCTATGTAATTGAGGATTGATTTTGATAAACGGATTGTGATTAAATTGATTATATGCGATTGCATGTTAATTCATTATAATAGGAGTAGCTAACCTAGAATCTTGAATTTGATTGCATGATTTCCTTGATTTGAACAAGAGATTGTGAATTGAGTATTTCATTGTTGAATGTGGTTTGATTATGTATCGAGTAATGTTAAGTGCATGAGAAATTCAAGCTTAATATTGCCCGTTGTCTTCCTACCTCATGATATTGATCAGACATATAGTCTTTGCATATCCCGTTTGTCTCTGTGATTCCTTGTTGCGTAGTTACCGATGGTTTGGTGAATTCCCGTCTTCCCTAGTGTCTTAGTTTATCTGGTTTATCCCATCTTATTAGTAGTATTTTAGAACACCATTTTCCATTGATTTCGAACTAGCTTAGGTTTAAGATTGATTTGCAATTACTCTCGTTCCTCGTGGACCGAACCTTTATTTGCCATTGTACTTGGTTATAGGGTGTTCGTATAAGTATTGTTTGATTGAGAGTTAGATTGTAGCGACCGATTTAACCCTCGTCATAAAACTTGTCCCATTTTTTAATTTTAATTTTATTTTCTTTTTATTGTGGGAAAGTTGTAAAACTTCTCCCATTTTTATTTTTATTTTTATTTTCTTTTGGGGAAGTTGTAAAACTTATCCCATTTTTTTTATTTTCTTTTTATTTTGGGGAAATTGTAAAACTTGTCCTATTTTTTTAGTTTTATTTTCTTTTTATTTTGGGGAAGTTGTAAAACTAGTCCTATTTTTTTTCTTTTTATTTTGGGGATGGTCAGTACCCTCCACTTACAAAAAATAACTTTTTTTGCCTCATTGATAAATACACAATCACACACTAACATGCACACTAATTAAGTAATTAATGTCAGATACATAAAGTGTGAATAAAATATACCAAAGTGAGTCATGGTACATATATAATGTCAAGTGTCATCAATCCAGTACATAATAAAAACCATTGGTCAATACTCTCCAGATCAAGAACTAGGATCGGTGTCATCATGAGACCGCGAATAAGGGAATGGCGAACCAAAAAGACCCTCCATCATCCGAGTGCGAGGAGTGGTGTCCTTACTAGTACCAACAGCTCCAGTAGAAGACATACTCAAAGTAGGCCCTGTCAAGCTGGTAAACTGCGTAGGATGACTCCAAGACGGAGGAAGCGTCGTCGGAGGCATCTGAAAGGAATGGTATCCTTCGAACAAGTGTACTATTCCGTTAGTGGGTTCAGAATTATTATAAAGCTAATATATTCGGTAAGGTCAAGTGATCGAAATGTCTAGGTGGAGGCCGCTTTCGATCAGTAATATTAATGCATAATTAATATTACAACTTAATCTTGACTAAACCCTTCGGGTCAAACCCTCAGCAGTAAACGAACCAACTAGACGAATTAATTCGGAAGAAATTAATTTGTCGCCCGAGTATTAAATATTTAGACATCGGAAATTCGAGCTTAGAGCGTCGGAAGTCGAATCAAAAATAATAAACGACGAGACGCGCAAATAATAATAAATCGCCAATATTTCCCAAAATACCCCTACCATCGGAGTGCCCCGAGCATCCGAGTGCTAGGGGAAAAAATGTCCTACCACAGGTGACTAGCAAGCGTACCAAGCCAATCCATGCATGGCCGGCTGGTGCGTGCTGGCGCACCATAGCAGCATGCTAGAAGCCGCAAGCAACACATGCTAGCAGTTGCAAGCATGCGTGCTAGAAGCAGCTAGTTGTCGCAAGCCGTGCGTGCTAGCAGCAGCGCACGCACGCATGGGGATGCGCTCTCGACCGGGTTGTGGCTGGGCCATAGGGCGTGTACTAGGGGCGCATGGGAGTATATGGAAGCAAGTGGGGTGAGGGACATGTGGCACAAGGAGAGTATTGAGTAGGGAGAAAGTATGGTCCCCTACTCTCCATGTGGTCCTCACCACCCTTTACATATGATAGTGCCACTTGTAGATTTATTATTAGTTTGCTTGTTTATTTTAATTTTGCTTTAAAATAAATTATGGAATTTCATGACTCCCACATTGATGGGATAGAAATTCCCACTCTCCCTCTTGCCTATAAATACCTATCTTGGGTTTTTGGGAAGAGTGCTTGAGTAGGAGTTCAATAGAGCATTACATTAGCAAAAACTCTTAAACTCACATAATACTCGGGTTTTGGTCGGACCTCGCTAACCTCGAGGTAACTGACCTATAAGTCGCTAGTAGTTTTTGCTGGTGGACTTCCGTTGGAGGCTCGCGTATTTTCTGAGCTTAAAGCTTTCAAGTAAGAGCCCGGCTTTAAGGGCGAAGCATGCTACAAAGGTCAATTCTGATTTTATCCTTTTATGTTTATTTGTTATGCTTTATGGTTTTATTAATTGCTAGTGGTTCTTTAGGTCGGGGTTGTTTCCGCAATAAGTTGGACTTACCAAACCCCAACAGCGGTATCAGAGCCTCGCTCGTTTATTTCTAAAATCATAATATTTTTTCAAGGTGTTTTATGGCTTAATTTTTCTGGTCTTGAAGTGTTAATTAGATTAGTAGCTCGTTCTATTTATTTAGACGTTGTATTAAAGCTATCTTCAGCCCAGAACCCAGATTTCGACCCAAAAATAGTGACTTTTGGGTGGAAAAGGCGTTCTGGAAATGGTTTTACCCTTCAAGAGCTCGGTGTTTAGCTAAAAAAACGACCAAAAATGCACTTTTCTAGGGATTTTTCGTTTTGACAAAAAATTTTAAGTCTTTCTAACCTCGAAAATTAATTGCATATTTATGGTGGTTATGTAATTGATTCAATACATATTTTATATGCAATTTTAAACCTCTTAGGCATGATTACTTGGTGGTAATTTGTGCTTGAAAGCTTGGTTTTATTTTTCACATAATTGCAAACTAATTGCATTAAGTGTGAAATTGTTGTTCTTTGAGGCTTCCAAGTACTAAAGATTCAATCTTTAATTATGTTAAGTGATTGAAACTTTATGTTACTAAATTCCATGAATTTTTGTTAAACTTTGTTGATTTAATCATTTTTTTGTTGATTGGAATCATAAAGTTTGAAACTTTGTGATAGAAATTTGTTTATCTTCATATCGGAAGATATAAATTTTTCAAGGATTCACAAGTATTAAAGTTGGAATCTTTATGAACTTATGTTCATTTTTCCAAGTCCCTTTTATTTGTCAAAAACTCAAGATTAATTTAAATTAGTTAAATTAATAGTGAGTAATTGCCCTCTTATTTTTTGTTGCACCAAGTTAAACCAATTTAATTAAAGAATGGTTCTTGGGAATTAATTTGGTTGGATGCACTTTGAAAATTTTATTTAAAGTTAGCTTGTTTAAATTTTCATTTTGCTCAAGGAATTAATTCTAAAATTAATTTAGAATTGATTTGAGATGTCACACAAAATCAGGAATTAATCCTGAGGCATAAGCACGCAAACCAAGTCACAACAACCATGTGCATTCCTCGGCCAGCTGGGCTGCTCGCACAGCCCGCATGTGGCTGCCGAGGGACGAGGCTGCTGCGCTTGGTGTGTGTGGTGCTAGGTGGGTGCGAGGAGCTATGTGCTGACTTGTTGCATGAGGGGCGTGCGAGAAGATGCTAGGCGTAGCAGTGGTGCTAGGCAGCTACAGCTAGACGCGCATCGAGTGCGCGCTGCCAAGCATCGCCAAGCAGCATCACAGCACGCAAGGCCGAGGCCGCTAGGCAAGCGCCCAACACTTGCGTGCGTGTGAGTGCTCAAGGGTGCTAGCCTTGGGTATTCGATGCACTTTTCTCTCGTTTTAATTTTGCTTTTTGGCCGTTTTGTTTATTTTAATTATTTTAATTAAAATTTTGGAGGCTAGGCCTAGGGTTTTGAGCGGCATAGGCAAAATTTATTATAACAAATTTTGGGTTTTACCGACTTAATTAATTGGATTAATTGAGCTGGATGCGAAATTTAGTGGGAGCTTTAAATTTTAATTGCGCTTATTTACATAATCGGTTAAAACAACTTTGACTAGTTTTAATTAGGCGTGTTAATTGGATTAACCACCTAGATTAGTTACTAGTTCTCGCGTGTTTATGCATTGTTACTTGTTTATCGTTGTAAAATGCATGGGCCATTCACAAATAGTGAATGGATGAATGTAATGTATATTCTCTCACAAATTTTATGAAATGGCAACTAGTGGGGCCCGATTAGGATAGAAAATACGGATTGTGATCCGTGATTTATTTTTGTAAATCTAAATACGGTCTGCATTCCGTTGAGTATTTTTGTACCTTAATATTTAGATTAATCCTAATCGTAGATACTAGTATTGCATTATTATGGTCAAGTCTTGAAGATGGAGGCTCTTGGAAGACGTAGCCATGAAGTTGCAAAAGAAGACCTTTTAAAGATTTGAAGATCTCAAGGGGTCATGCTAGTTTCCAAATGCATCTATATTTATGTTGTTCGATAAATATATATGTTTATATATATGAATTATATGTCAGATGCATGTTTAGGATTTCGAATGTTGTGATGATTAATTAAGTTCACTTAAATCAACCAATATAGAAACCTTAGGTCCCTAAATATTGAGTAAAACTTGCCATTCCAAAACAACACTTACCAACCGAACGAGGGTAATGGTGGGCTACGCCAAAGCGAGGCATCACTACCTCTCCAAGGAGCGTAAGTCATACCGGGTATGCAAGTTGGTTTTGGTTCTACTCAACGATATGAGTGATGGAGTCCTAAGATGTTGTGGCAAAGTAAATAAATTGTTGAGAGAGCATTAGATGCGACGATTTATTCAACCAAGAGTGGCTTGGAGCCATTAACAAAGCGTTGCTTACCTTAGGAGATTGAGTGTTAAGACAAGCCAAAGCATGCTTAACCACTCTCTGTTTCTTTGGATCTTGGAATCGACTTATTCTCGCCAAATGGGGACAATTTTAATGCGTGGATAAGACGTTTAATAAGATTGAAAATTTGCATGAATACCTTTTAATTTTCAAACTTATTATGTTATTTACATGATAAATGGTTATACTTTGCACTTATATTTTTAGAATTCCAAATCAAACTGTATTGTTTTCCATGATTGGTAGAGGAAATCTTTGAGAATGGTTCTCAAAGAAGAGTAAAGCATTTCTAATATACAATTCTTATAAATGACTTTTATAAAGTCCGAAAGGACGGTTGGACATCATGTATTCAAAATACTAGGTAGTTTTGATAAAACATGAAGTATTGAGTTTTAAACTCAAATTGTCAATATGGACAACCAACATATCTTTTCGCCTAATACATAGATGAGTAAGACTCATTGATGTAGTAATTCAAGAGTGAATTAAAGGAAAAGATGGAACTTTGTTTTACGGCGCATTAGATTCTTAATAATGCCTAACAAAGTATAAAAAGTCTTTACAGAAATAGTTCTTAAAGTAAGGTTATAAGATATTGTACAATAAGAAATATAGGAAACAAGGAACGAAGAGAAGGAATAAGATTCCATTTCAACCCATGAGTTCATGTTATTGATGTTAACTTAGCAATTCGTTATCTTCCCAAGTATCGGATACTGCTTGAGTGTTCCACTTTGAAAGTGACCTCAAACTATTGAAGATAAGTTAAGTTATCGACTTACAACCTAAGAATGAAGCAAGTGGTGCTACATCAGTTGTAAGGTCGTATTCTTTGTTTAAAGACCTTTAAGTTAAGAATGGAACAAATAAATGGTTATTGTGTTCCGTAATCAGCAATTGATCCGTTTACACACGGAAAGACTCACATTCAAAGCAATGAGCAATATTTGCAAATTTATCTGAATGGCATGGTTGTCTAAGCCATGAGTCAAGAATGCTTGACTATAAACAAACATTTGCTTAATATGATAAACTGGCAAAAGCTCAAATTCATGGGCATGATTTGCATTCCGAACATCTTTAGCAATGTCACATTGACAAGAACGTACTCAAGGCTCTATTAGATAGGCTCTTGATAGTAAATCGATTCGGAATCGTTCTAAGACAAGCAAGTCTTACTTGTTGAAACTGACAAAGTAAAGAGCTATTTTTCTTGGTATTGACAATTGACTCTGAAAGCTAAAGAGGATTCATTTGCTTCAACGTTTCACAAAGAATTTGAAAGGATATGGCTATATTCATCAAACATGAACAAACTTGACATTGAATAGTTTAAGAGTTCAGTGAAGTACAGAATCGACTTGGCAAGATATCAAAACGTCTAGATTAGATCGAGAGATGTTTGCGTGATCCAAGCGTGACCATCACAAAGTTATGAAATTGAAATTTTCATAAATAACTCCATAAAGAAAATAGTGTGACTTCACGGAGACCTCGATGCCATTTAAAAATGACTAGAACAATCACTAGTAGAAAAAAAGCATAAGGCACCCCCCATATGGCACCGGTTCAGGCTAAACCGGTGCCAAATACCGATCCAGAAATGGGCGGGATTTTAGAAGAAGAGAAAAGGCACCGGTTTGGCCTGAACCGGTGCCTAACATTAAAATGGCACCAGTTTGAACCGGTGCCAATTGAACCGGGCCCATTTTAAAAAAAAACGCGGACTCGAGCTTACCTTTTCTCCTTCCTCTCTTTCTTCTCTTTCTCTTTCATTCCTTCTTCAATTCCGTCTTACTGTTTCATTGCTGGGTTACGAATTTACATCCTTCAATCCTTCCTCTCTCTCCCTCCACCACCAGCCGTCACCTTCACCGGCGGCCACCAGGGGTTTCGAAAACCGGCCTAGTTCAATCCTTCCTCTCTCTGTTTTCCCTTTCTTTCTCTTTCGAAAATAAACCACCACCTAGCCGCGCCACCCCCCTGAGGCTCCTCCACCACCGAGCCGCGCCACCAGCCTAAGTGTCCTCCTCCATTTGTCGTGAGTGCTGCTGCGCCTCCTCCATTATGAACTTAGCTGCTGCCCTAATTTTCTCCTCCACCACCTAGCTGCGCCACCCCCCTGAGGCTCCTCCACCACCGAGCCGCGCCACCGGCCTGAGGGTCACCACCGAGTCTCCTCCTAGCTAGCTGCTGCCCTAATTGTTCAAGGTTTATTTTTAATTTCTTTTTACATTATTTTCCAATTATATAATTATATATATTAATTTTTTTTGTATTTTGAACCATTGTTAGTAAATTAAAATTTAGGTTTGAATATAATTTTTCTCAATTTTAGGTTTGAATATAATTGGGAAATTGTGAAAATATTAGAGATTAGGAACCTTGTTACTCAATTGGTTGGATTTTATTATGTTTTAATGGTTAATTTAATGTGTTTTGGTGGATACTTTTGAAATAATTATAGAAAATATATTAACCTTGGTACTTAATTAAATAGGTGAAATTTGGTATTTTACTTTTAATGGTTAATTTGAAGTTGTTTTGATGGATTATTTTGAATAAGTTAGAGATTAGTTAACTTTGTTATTAAATAAGTTGAATTTTGGAATGTTTAAATGGTTAATATTAAGTTGTTTTGATGGGTATATTTGAATTAATTTGAGATTAGTAACCTTGTTTGTTACTAAAGTAGATGAATTTTGGAATGAATGAATGGTTACTTTTAAGTTGTTTTGATGGGTAATTTTGAAAAAATTAGAGATTAGTAACCTTGTTAGTTTAGCAATTGTTAGTTCAATGAATGATGTGTTTTAACTTATAAATAAATTAGTGAATTTACATGTTAGTTTAGCAATTGTTAGTTCAATGAATGATGTGTTTTTTTAACAGATTTGTGAATTGAAGCAAGAGTTTAATTAGCTTGAGGACTATATATTGAGCTCAAGTGGGTAGTTTCTATATTGGTATGACTACTAAACTTTACTTAGCTATATATTTCTTTCTATTCATCCATTTAATAAAAGTTTATTCATGAAATTTCAACTTGTGTATTGTTTAATTGCAAATAAATACAACAATATATAGAATACTTGAATTGCATCATCATATGCCTAGATACCCGTTCAAGGCTTTCTCATTAGGAGAAAGTCTTGAATAGTCCCCGGTTGGGACTGTTCTTGAATGTGTACTCTCACTTAGGTGGTGAATGTATGTTTTCTTTTCGATTTTAAGGAACATCTCGGCTTACCATTTCCTCACTATGTTCTCTAGGTACATATGTGGGTAATTAATTATCTACATCGTGTACTTGGAGAACTAGGGGGAAATGCTGCCGGATTTTCCTTAAAATTGGAAAGTTGACATACATTCACTAGTGAGAGTAGACATTCAAGGATGGGTTAGGTTGGAGTGATAAGGACCCTTTGGAAACATGCATTTTTTCACTATATGTATGGTATATTCACGTTTTGTACTTGAATTTGATTTACATAAAATATGTAGCACTTACCATTATAATTATATGGTGCTATATATATGTTTAGAGACAATTTACTAAATGGAGAAGGATCGTGGTTAGATGTATGGTAGACGCGATACATTGGAATTTTGGAATGGGGTTCAAGAGTTTTGCGAGAGGGCTTTAGCTTATCAACGCACACTGGGAGGCAAAGGCCTTTATTGTCCTTGTGTTGATTGTAATTGTGTGAATGTGGTCTATAGTGTTGAAATCATTAGAGATCATGTATTATGTCGTGGGTTTAGGCAATTTTACCATGTGTGGATTTGGCACGGAAAAAAAGGAGAGTACAGTGGGGATCTTGATCGGAATGATGTGCGTGTTAAAAGTAATGAGATTCATGTGGACGAGGAATACAAGAATGATGAGTATATTGTTGATAATGGTGAGGATGGAGCCGATGAAGATCGGGCGGATGAGGTCGAGGATCAACAAGTGGATGAGATGTTGCAAGGTGTTGAAGGTGAAGTGTTTGAATTATTATCGGAGGCTTCCAAAAAGCCTTTGTATCCCGGGTGCAAAAAATACTCCAAACTATCGGCCGTGCTAACACTTTTCAACATTAAGTCGAAACATAGGTGGACGGACATTAGTTTTACTTCTTTGTTGACCGCATTAAGTGATATGTTGCCTGATGGGAATGAAATTCCTAAGTCTTATTATTATGCAAAGCAGCTCATGTGTCCCTTTGGTTTGGAGTATAAGAAGATACATGCATGTCCTAATGACTGTATTTTGTATCGAAATGAGTATGAAAAACTGCAGGAGTGTCCACGATGCAAGCGGTTGCGGTACAAGCGCATGAGTTCCAATCTTGGCACGGAGGGACCTCCTGCTAAGGTATTGTGGCATCTTCCCATTATTCCAAGGTTTAAGCGTCTGTTCTCAATACCAAAAGACGCTAAAAACTTGAGGTGGCATGCAGAGGGAAGAAAGAAAAAGAGAATGTTGAAGCATCCAGCTGACTCTCCACAGTGGAAGAACATTGATTTGAAGTTTGAGGAATTTGGTAATGAAGTAAGAAATATAAGGCTTGGGTTGTGCACGGACGGGATGAATCCATTTGGCACTCTTAGGACCCAACACAACACATGGCCGGTACTTTTAGTGATTTATAATTTGCCTCCTTGGCTGTGCATGAAACGTAAGTATGTAACGCTTTCATTGCTAATAACCGGTCCTAATAACTGTTCCTAAGTAATGAGTGGATTGAATGATACTAATGTGACCGATACAGTACGGTGGCTTGCGTACGGTCCTAGGGATGATGTCCGTTCATTTGAGGGATATGACATCAATGGGTACACTTTTTGGACCGAGGCTCGTAATTTGAAATCTTCCTCCACCCAAAACAGTGGTGTAACTCTTGTGGCATCGTCAAGGGAGTTTTCAAGTTCTAAGGATAAATCACCTGTCGATGCAGAGTTGTCATACTATGGTCGAGTTCAAGAAATATGGGAGCTTGATTATTGTGACTTCACGGTTGCTCTTTTCAAGTGTAAGTGGGTTGATAATATCAGGCGTAACGTCAAACATGAGGACTTTACTCTTGTAGATCTTGGCCACTTGAATGATAGTGCGGAACCATTTATCCTTGCATCTCAAGCTAAGCAAGTGTTCTACGTAACTGACCCAATGGATTCAAAATGGTCTATAGTGCTAGCTGGCAAAAGAAGAATCCTAGGAATTGGAGATGTTGAGGATGAGGAAGAATATGATGTGTTTGATGATTCAGCACCTTTCACTATTCCTAGACCTAGAGTACTAAATGACATAGACAACGAAGCAGGTTATATCCGATCAGACCACAACGAAGGAATTTCAGAATGAGGTAGTTTGATTAAAAGTTAGTAATGGTTTCATTTCAAATATAGTTTAGTTATCATGTATATAGGAGCATAAGTAGACGAAAATGATATATTTGTAGTTTGAAATTGCCTAAGTGTACTCATTATCATGCATATACAAGGTTATAGGACCATAAGTAGGTGAAACTGGCATAAATAGCTTCTACTTAACCCAACTCCTTTGTTTTGTGTATGAACTAACATTTATTCATTCTAACAACCTATTTTCCATATGTAGATTGAAATTGGCATTTTGTACTCATTATCATGCATATACAAGGTTATAGGACCATAATAAGTAGGTGAAAATGGCTAAAATAGCTTCTACATAACCATAATAACTATCATGCATATACTTTACTATACACTAATATTGTTTTATGATTGCTTCGACAGGTGCTTATATCTCATGGTGGACGGTCATAATCCTCGTTTAGTAGAGGACATTGACGATGATGAGTATGAGGACGAGTACGAGGATGACGACTCCGATGATAGTGATGCTCCTTATGATGTGAATAAGGAGGATGACTTGGGTGAGCCAGAGGATCAGGCTCAAGATGAGTTTGAGCGTAGGCTTGACGATTTTGAAATGTTAGCTGAACGTGCACCGACCATTGAAAATACAGCACGTGAGATTGTTGGTGAGAACCCGACTCTTGAAAGTCAAGGCCAAGGACAAGATGAAAACAACACAGGTGGTGGAGGGGGGGAAAAGGCACCGGCTGAAAGAAAAACAAGGGGTCCGACGAGAAGCTTTAAGAAACCGGACGGTCCCATGGTCTTGGAGTATGACAACAAAGGCCAACCCGGGCCCAAATGGCGTCGACAATATGCTAATCAAGTTGGCTTATGTTCGCGGAAAATCCCCATTACACTTGTAATGCGGCAAGTACCTCCGGGTTTTATTCAAGCATTATGGGATGACACAAGGGTAAGTGTGTTTTTGGCACATTTAGACAATTATTTTTAAATAGAAACTAATAATCGGTTTTAATTTGTGCTTGCAGAGGCAGTTTTCTATTCCTAATGATCCCGAGAAGAAATGGGTGTTTGTCTCGTTATTAGGGGAAAGATTCAAAGGCTTTAAGACCAAGTTGACTAATCGGTGGATCCATAAGAAGAAGAAGAAGGTGCAAACAAAGAAGAAGAATGCCACAGAGGATAACCGTCTCCCGTGGAAAATATGGCCGACCGTGTCAAAAGATGATTGGGAAGAGTTCGTTAGAATGAAGAGTCAAAAGAAAGCCATTGTAAGTTTGTGTAAATCTGATGTCAATTGAATAATAGCTTGACACTTTTTGTATTAATGAGACTAACATTTTTTGTTTTGTAGGAACTTCGAGAGCAAAATCAAGTGAATGCAGAAAAGAAGGAATACGTCCATCGTATGGGTCCTAAGACTTTTGCTGAAAAGAGACCTGAGACGGCCGCTTCGGGTTTATACCCTAAAGCGCTTCTAGTGGCATCGAAGGAACCCTCTAGTTCCACGATCACTACCTTGGTGAGTCGTGTCGGTGATTTCTTTTGTTCTCTCCATTCGTTTGATAAGAAAACCGGAAAATGGTTCATCAAGGGTCCAGAAGCCAAAAAACTGGCGGATAAGCTAGTAAGTTACCTATGAATTGTTGAAATTAAGTCACTTTTGCATCTAATCACTGTACAAACCATTAACTGTTTTACTGACCTCATTTTTCCTTATGATATAGCTTGAGCACACTCAAGAGATGGTGGAGGGCAAATTTGAACCAAGTGTGGAGAATGACCCTTTCGCCATGGCTTTGGGAAGGCCATACCATCCAGGACGAGTAGTAGGTTCGGGAGGGTCATTGCTTGGATGGAATAAGGTGATGAGTCCCGAATACACAAAATCGGGTACATCTTGAGCCAGTGTTAACTCACTGGGGGAGTTGGATGCCAAGGTGGCATCAATTAAGGAACAAGTACGCAGCGAGTTAGTTGGTGAATTGAATGCTTGGGCGAAGCTGATGAACTTACCGACTTTACCGTTTCTCACTCGTACCCCGGTCGACTCATGTTCTGAACCAAAAGGACAAGGAGAAGGTGATAGACATGGAGGAGATGAGATACGTGGTGAAGATGTGCCCCCTCAGGTAAAATCAATTGGGTTATTAAAAGTTTTAAAATACCGAGTTAATTAAAATTTTAGGTGCAATGATTGATGTACTGTTGCAGGTTCCTACTCCTACACATGCGGACTCGAGGGAGCTTGAAAATCCAACACCGCATGAATTTCCAGAGTTACAGGTGATTTGTAACCCTCTACCTTAATGAATTTTGTTATATCTATGCTGTTGTAAAAGTCCTATTTAACTATCTTCTTTTTATATATATACTTGTGTAGGAAGACACCCGGTGTGCACTTCTAGCCCCGGGGCATGCAAATAGTACCGTGTTGAGTTTGGTGGGGTATGGTAGTGCCCAACCGACGACGAGTGCTACGGCGGGGCCACATCATTACTCGGTTGGGATCGATTCAGTGGTTGCGGGGTTCGAAGACATCCCACTACCCGTACCGATAGAGGAGATTGAGATAACAGCGCTTTGGCAAGCTGTAGGTAGCTTCGTTGATTGGCCACATGCATGGGTGAAATTGATTAATAAGGAGGTAAATTAGCTACTTACTTGCCTATTTTCTTCATTTCTCAACTTTTAAACTCCTTGCATATCAAAACAACTCATAATCACATATTTATAAGTGTTTGTCATTTGAAATTACATACAAATCGCCTAATTCTAAGTTTTTGGGTCAAATTCATCAAAAAAAGCCATTTTGATCCGAAATGGCTACTCACTTGCCTATTTTCTTCATTTCTCAACTTATAAACTCCTTGCATCTCAAAAAAACTCATAATCACATATTTATAAGTGTTTGTCATTTGAAATTACATAAAAATCGTCAAGTTCTAAGTTTTTGGGTCCAATTCATCAAAAAAAGCCATTTTGACCCGAAATGGCTACTCACTTGGCTATTTTCTTCATTTCTCAACTTATAAACTCCTTGCATCTCAAAACAACTCATAATTACATATTTATAAGTGTTTGTCATTTGAAATTACATAAAAATCGCCAAGTTCTAAGTTTTTGGGTCAAATTCATCAAAAAAGCCATTTTGACCCGAAATGGCTACTCACTTGCCTATTTTCTTCATTTCTCAACTTATAAACTCCTTGCATCTCAAAACAACTCATAATTACATATTTATAAGTTTTTTTCATTTGAAAGTACATAAAAATTGCCAAGTTCTAAGTTTTTGGGTCAAATTCATCAAAAAAAGCCTTTTTGACCCGAAATAGCTACTCACTTGCCTATTTTCTTCATTTCTCAACTTATAAACTCCTTGCATCTCAAAACAACTCATAATTACATATTTATAAGTTTTTTTCATTTGAAATTACATAAAAATTGCCAAGTTCTAAGTTTTTGGGTCCAATTCATCAAAAAAAGCCATTTCGACCCAAAATGGCTACTCACTCGCCTATTTTTTTCATTTTTCAACTTATAAACTCCTTGAATCTCAAAAAAAATCATAATTACATATTTATAAGTTTTTGTCATTTGAAAGTACATAAAAATCGCCAAGTTCTAAGTTTTTGGGTCAAATTCATCAAAAAAAGCCATTTTGATCCGAAATGGCTACTCACTTGCCTATTTTCTTCATTTCTCAACTTATAAACTCCTTGCATCTCCAAAAAAACTCATAATCACATATTTATAAGTGTTTGTCATTTGAAATTACATAAAAATCGCCAAGTTCTAAGTTTTTGGGTCCAATTCATCAAAAAAAGCCATTTCGACCCGAAATGGCTACTCACTTGACTATTTTCTTCATTTCTCAACTTATAAACTCATTGCATCTCAAAAAAACTCATAATCACATATTTATAAGTGTTTGTCATTTGAAATTACATAAAAATCGCCAAGTTCTAAGTTTTTGGGTCCAATTCATCAAAAAAGCCATTTCGACCCGAAATGACTACTCACTTGGCTATTATAAGTGATTTTAATGAATTGAACAACAGTCCAAGAGTGAACAAGCTGATGTGAAAACTAATAGAAAGTCTTAGTTAATACAAGCTTAATGGATCAAACTTAAGTGGAAAGAAACAAAGGTTTGTGTTTTAAGTCAAATTACGGGTAAGGTTTGTAGGTTGCTTTGGAAATGGTTAAGGAACGTTTTTAGAGGAAAGAAGGATTAGTTTGTAAGGATTACTCACTTAAACAAACAAGATATGTAGGTAAGGATTACTCACTTAAAACCCACTAGTTGTTTAATTTGCATGGAAGGAAAACTCACTTAACCACTCAAATTCGTCAAGTTAAACTTGGTAAAAAAAAACGATTTATCTTAGCAACAAGAATAAATAGTTTTTAAGGAGAAAACTTTCTTAATTCATATATCATAATCTGCCATACACTTACATTTCATAAGATTAAATAAAGAAAGCAAACTAGTACTAAACTACACGCATTAAACAAGCTTAATGTGTGTTTATTGTAACTAAACATGAAAGCTAAAACCTAGCCTAGAATCACGCCTAAGCTAAACAGATTTTCTTAACTGATTTTAGGCTTTAATCACCCTTAATTAACCTCTTAAAAATTGCTGAAAAGAAGCTTAAAAAACAGCCATAAAGAACCAGCAAAAACGTGGAGTAACCTCCCCTTGATTCATGCCTTTCTTCATGCTAAATGTTTATGACTTGCAATGAAGTTTCTCCTTGCTTCAAGGACGCCTTTTCCTATGCCTAAGGCTGTCCAAAACGTGCCTAGGATGCCCATTAACATTCATAACCAGAATGTAAACAAGTAAACCCTTGGTTAGCAAGAAACGGTCCATGCGCACAAAAAGTATCTAACACTTGATCTTCAAATGACTTAGCAAGAATGATTTCTTTGTGAATTGGACTTGTAGGATGATCATGCTTGATTGGACTAATGGACTCGTCATGATTTGCATCACAAGCGTCGAAGTTGCACTCTTCGAAAGGTTCACCCATGCCACCTACTCCAATTGTTGAAGACATTGTTCTTCAATCGCTCTCTACTGACATGACCTTTCTTCACAACCGTGCTTGTCATTTGGTCGATCCCATGGAAGTTGCACTTCCTAAGGCAATGTTCCACTATGATGAGGATGTAATTGCATGGATCAACAAAGAAGATGTGAAGGAATTTCTACGTGGTGCAAAGCTTAACATTTCCCTCATTTAAACATTCATGAGGTACTTCAATGCCCACATAAAGTTCATACTTTTTTCAAGTTATTCAAATTGATGGTGATTATCCTACATCTGATAAATTAATCAATGTTCATGCACGCAGAGCACTACAGGAGCACTTAACTGACACTGATTCTCCTTGTAAAGTTGGGTGGTTATGCCCCGAGCAGTTATCCACTACTAAAATCATAGGCAACCCCCATGACGTGTTGTACTATGTTGAACAGAGTATAAGGGAATCAACGCGTGCGGGAGACAAGTTCATATTATCCCATGTTATAGAGAGTATGACTAACCATGTCAAATTCAATCGATTTGGCCTCATTATATGTTGACTCCTAAATATTAATTACCTTGTCTATTGTGAACTTATGTAGGGAGCATTGGAGCCTCATGGTGATTTGTAATTCCACTCACACAATTTATCACCTTGATTCAGCTCGATCATCAGAGAAGTGGCTCGTGAAGTCTATATTGCAAAAGTAAATATATATAGCAACCTATAGTGATGATTATTGCTAATAATAACTAATTTAGTAATCATACGACTAATCAAATTTGATTGTATTTTTTTATACTACAGTGTTATGAAGAAGCTACATTGTCGTGCTCCAAAGGGTCCAACATGGAAGACATTGTTGGTAATTTACATGATATTATTGTGATTATCTTGAAAATCTATGGTAGTAAATATTTGCTCATTTCCTTTGCATGTTTTAGTGATGTGATTTGTTTGTCATATGCTAGTGCGCACAACAAGAGAATGGACTTGATTGTGCTTTGTATGTGATGAGATTCATGCTGGACATTGTGACTCATTGTACGGACACTCAACAGCTTGATGAGGTAAGTCCTAAAACTTCTTGAAATGCTATATTGATGTTATTTCACGCCTTAGACACTTAATATTACCCAACAATGGCATGTTATGAGAAACAAAAAAGCTATTTCACAAGAAAGGTAGAAAATGGGCTGAATAGAAGTCATATGGGCCATGTTAGGGCCATTTTGTGTTAATATGTTCTTTTGATGTGATTTCTTTCCTTATACACATATAACTAGATAATATTGACATGTTATGAGATAAATAAAGTTCATTTAATAAGAAATGTAGGAAATGGGCAAAGTAAGGTCATATAGGCCATATTCGGGCCATTTTGAGTAAAAAGCGTCGTAAACCTTAATAAAATGCTCTCCTATACAATTTTAGGGCTTACACACATACAAATACCCAAAATTGACATGTTATGAGAAAGAAATAGTTCATTTGATAAGTAATGTAGAAAATAGGCTACATAGAAGTCATATAAGCCCTATTTGGGCCATGTTGAGTAAAATGCGTTGTTAAACTTCTTGAAATGCTATATTCATGTGATTTCTAGCCTTCGACACCTAATATTATCCAACAATGACATGTTATGAGAAACAAAAAGGCTATTTCACAAGAAAGGTAGAAAATGGGTTGAAAATAAGTCATATGGGCCATATTAGGGCCATTTTGTGTTAATATGCTCTTTTGATGTGATTTCTTTCCTTATACACCTATAACTAGATAATATTGACATGTTATGAGATAAATAAAGTTCATTTAATAAGAAATGTAGGAAATGGGCAAAGTAAGGTCATATAGGCCATATTCGGGCCATTTTGGGTAAAAACCATCATAAACCTTAATAAAATGCTCTCCTATACAATTTTAGGACTTACACACATACAAATATCCAATATTGAAATGTTATGAGAAAGAAATAGTTCATTTGATAAGTAATGTAGTAAATGGGCTATATAGAAGTCGTATAGGTAATATTTGATAAAATACATATTTTTTGCCTAATTAATTATTTTTAAAATAATGTTTTTGTATTTCAAGTTTTGCAAGGTCCAAAAGGATGGTCCGTTGACAATCAAGGAGCTTAATGAAGTTCGTGACATGTTGGCGTCTTTCATCACCTTCAACATGTAAATGGCATGCATTGTAATTGTAAATTATTTATGTTAACTTTTGAATTATATATAACTTATTATTCATTATATATGTGTACTTACTATTATTTGTATATGTAAGCAACTTTTTTTTTTGTATTGCGTTTGGGAATATTTATATCTATATATATATATAATTGAATTCTTGTATCTAATATTATTTTTGTATATAAGAATTAATAATATTATTATTAGTTAATATAATAATAAAATTATTAATTATTATATTTAATATAATTGCTGGAATTACAGGGTATTATTATTGCAGGTTTTTTTTAAAAAATATTATTGCACGATGGGAAAAAAAACGAAAAAAAAAATTATACAAAAGGCACCGGTTAGGCAGGAACCGGTGCCTAACTATCCACCACCCAAAAAAAAATGGCGGGAGAGCAGTATTAGGCACCGGTTAACCGGTGCCTATTAAACCCTATGGCACCGGTTTTGAACCGGTGCCAAATAGGGGGTTTTTGGCACCCCTCAAATAGGCAGCGGTTCAAACCGGTGCCTTAGACCGGGTTTGAACTGCTGCCTAATGCGTTTTTTCTACTAGTGAATGATGGATCACATCCCTTCCTATAAAAGTTCTTAAGATTTGCACGAAGGACTAATGTTTCACTAAACAAAATCTCGAAGCTAAGAAAGGACGCCATATTCAATTATGGATAGAATTATCTTCTAATTGTCTTTTCAAGTATAAGTCTAAAACTCTTAGCCACGGTGGGAGTTCATTGGCTCAATGGGAGCTAAGTGACTCAATGGGAGCTCACCAGCTTAGCAAGAGCTAGGTCGTTGAGTGGGAGCTTAATGGCTCATTAAAGGCTAAGATAGCTCAAGTGGGAGCTAATTGTTTGTTTCATCACAACGAACTTTTACCCAAAGACAATATACATGTATCTTTGTAAGCATTCAAGTGAGACCATCGGCATTACCTCCACAACCTAATTGAGAACATAGTGTTTGTTGCTCTAAGTGGTGTCTTTTTGGAAAGTAACACGTTTCCAAAACGACAAGTGGGAAGAAAATGAACTCGATGACAATCGAGCTAAGCAACAAACTAGAACTGAGAATCTCGGAAGACCTTAAAAGGGCTTCGTGAGAATGCTTGATCAAGAATACTCAAGAGGACTTTACAAGTGCCTTAAAAGAGAATTCATTACTCACAAAACATCAGAAATGTTGGAGTAAGATCAACATAATAAAAGGGCTTTGGAAGCGCCTTGAAACTCAGTGGTTGGTGCAATTGCCCCGTATAGGTATAGAATTCAACAAAGGCTTGGATTGAATCCTATAAATTTCTATTAAGTTAGAAATAAACCTAAGACTTACAAGAATACTATTTACTATTAGATAGTAAAGGAATAATGTATTGTAAGTTAGCTACGACAAATCCAAATTTCGAATAATGGTTAGAGGCCATGAAAATCCGAAACAGGCCCCATGTTTGAAAATCTTGTTTGAAACTTGATTAATTTGCATAAAGGGTGAAAGACCCATCGATTGCAAATATTCAAGTAGAAAACTAACAAATGTGGAGATGTATATACATACATAGCTAGATTGGATAAAAAGGATACAATTAAATTCACGGAGTTGATTTTAATAAAAACCTATTCACCAATCGGAATGCTAAAGTCTTTTTGTGATTGTTTTAGCAAAATTGCTCATATGAAATGTGGCAAAATAGATACCAAAACCGCCTTCCCAAAATAGGATTTTGGAAGTGACTATGGAATATTCTAAGGGTTTTGAAAATCTAAATAATGCTAGATTTGAAAGCAAGCTTAAGGAATCTATCATGGGATTAAGGGAAGCATTGCATATAGGAATTGGAACGTGTTTTCTGATATAGTTAATAAGAAAATTGACTTATGGAGAAATATAGAAATTCTCATGAATAAGAAGTTTAGTGGGAGCAAAATTAAAGGTCCAACGAGAAGTTTACGAGGAAATACAAGTTAATCAGGCTGAGTTACAAATTTTGTCAATCAAGGGGTAATTTCGTCTTTTTAATAATTTAGTAAGGGGTAAATATGTAAGTGTACCCGAATGTAATTGGGATGGCAGATTGACATGGCAAATATTGACTAATGTTGGGTTAGTCAAGATCGTAACCCTGCTGTTTGTACTTGATGAACAGAAGAAAAAAATTCCTTCACTTTCCCTTTCCCTTTCGAAACTGTAATTCGAACTCCACTGAAAATCAACTTCCCGGAGCAATTCCAATAGATAACAACTAATTCAATCCCAAGATAATGGTTTTGAGTTTAAATTGCAGTGGCTGAATAGGCTGAATTTGAGTCAAGGCATTGCGGCAATCCAATTAACTCATCAGCTTCATTGATATTTGTGGTATGTGGTCGAATTGCTCGAGTACATGGTTATCCATTACTTATTTGTTAGTTGAAAATTTTAATTTATTGTTGAACATGAATTTCTCAATTCAATGTTAAAAATTGATTTTTTTTTTTTTTTTTTTTTTTTTGTTGAGAAAGTTAAAAAGTGAATTTAATGTAGACCATGAAATTTTTAGTCCACTGTGTGTTATCAAACTCTAATTAGAAGAATTTAATCCAGTCACTGACCAGATCTGCTCACAACAAATTACCGTAAACAATGGGAGATTGAACTTCTACTCTCTCATCCCTCGAACTGGGAATGAAGCAGTACACCAGTGTTCCAATAAGGATCGAGGTGATTAGAATCAAGAAGCAACAGTAGTCCTTAGCTGAAGGAGAACGATGGAATAGAAAGAGTATCCATGGAGTTCCAGAGATGACGATGGAGATTGAGGTTTGATAAGTGACGATGGAGATGAGAGAATGAGAGATATTAAACAATTTCATTTTTTTTTATTTTTGAGGTAATAACAGTTTGTCAACGACATTACTAACGGCCTAAAGAACGTCCGTTTTAAGTGCCATGTCATACACTAACATATTAATATAAAATTATCTCTGCTGTCACACCATGACCCACAAACATTGGCTGATTGACAAAATTTCGTTGATCATCCTGATCAACTGGGGCTGGCACGAAGTTTACGAACTCTATTGTGAAATAACTATCAAATGCTAAATGCTTAGATTTAAAAGTATTTTCGACAATGGACCAAGCAAAAGACGATTCTTATTACGTATTGGGTATTAAGTTCTATTGTATAGACTTAATAAAATGTTTGAACATGTAAAGTAGTTTACCGTGTTAAAAATGAATTGAAGGACTTTGATAGACTTTCGAACCGTATGTATAAAACTAAGTAAATGTTTGAACTAAGTATAAGCTAGGCTAAATACTAATTCAAACATGAAAGACTCTAATAGGGACTTTCAACCATATCACATAGCAAACAATTTCGCAAAGACTCGGTGAAACTGAATGAGCTAAAATGGCAAATTCATGGAATAAGATTGAGAATTACACTGCAATTTAATCCATCATGTACGTTGTGATATGGAATCGTCGCAGTAATTACTTGCTTAGAGCATGTGAAGTATGTATGAAGCACCAATAAACCTGAATCTATGTATTAGATCGTTAGATTATGGCCGTACTTGGATAAGTAACATGATGAGTTCTTGACTTGTGGAAACAAATACAATTTGAGAATTGATGTTGCAAGCACAAGCCTTAACAAGGATTAGATCCTTAACAAGGAGGCCGTTTACAAGCACAAGCTTAAAATGAGTCGTGGCTTGAGAATGGTAACATGGACGTGGATCCATGTGTAATGTGCAGGAATTTAAGGAAAATTTCCATGATCAAAAGTGATTAGGGTATCCCAAATCATTGTGATCCGTTTGGAATGAAACCTTAGCAAAGCATCATCAGGAAGTCAACTAAAATATATGTTGAGAATATTATTGCCTTAACGGCGATAATAAAGAAGATGTTCTATGGAAAGTTCGTTGCTGAACGTTAATGACTGTAGGTTGTCAAGTTGAAGGTTTCAATCATGAAAATGAGTGGGAGCCATCACTTGGACAATAAATCCTAAATCACATATAATACATGACACTCTCAAATTTTATCATCTTATTATGAAAGTGATCAGTAATGAAGGTGCTAAGATTAGCAAAGTAGTTATAACTAAACCTATGCATGCAATAAGTGAACGGCAACATTCACAATTGCATGAAATAAATCAAGCATATTAGATATGGGTGTGATTTCTTAGATGTTTTATAAAGAGTGATACTCTTAGAACATTCGGAAAAACCATTTATCATAAGATGAAACATTCAGGTTTTGGAGTAATTTAAAATTTCATGCAATTTTATCACTCCGCTTGCTATTTAATTGTGGTTTAGAATTAAATAATGAGTCCATTCGATTCATGGAATATTCAAAATAGGGTATCAAGACCAGTCTTGGTAAGGAAACAACTATTAAGTGAATGTTGAATATTATAATCGAAAATTATCCCTAATCGAGGTCATTTAAATGATGGACGATTAATGACCAGTTGAGATTAGTGTGTAGTTTGATTCATAGCACTGTTTCATGTGCTACAAGGACATGATTGTCATGAATCATTTGCATAGGTATTGGTTTAGAACCATACTGGATCGACCTATGAGAATACTTTAAGAGATTAAAAATGTCATAAGTATACTTCTCATTATGGCTATCGGAACCTATTTCCTCGACCATGAGTATTGTGAGTTCTCTTGTTTGAGTACTAGTCCGCTTTGATATTGTCAAACGTCTACCGTAATAGCGGATCATAACGGCAACACTCGGGCGGCTAGGTCCTCTCAGTAGGAGGAGCTACATTACAAGACTGGGAATGTCCACAGACTAAATTAGGGAAGATGCCTTTGTTGTATACAAGGCCTCTTGTAGAGCGAGATTGTAAGATTGCATGGTCGTGCTCGGATGGATTTTAGATTCATCTGTTTATTGTCAGTCGGACTTGAAATCGAGAAACACTTCTGGACGTAATAAGGATGACAAAATAATCTTACCTTATAGTTCATGAAGAGACATTAAGCAACATAGGAAAAAGGATGTACACTAAATGCGCACTTGTCCGGAAGGACAAGTGGTAGATTGAAAGAAATGGTGTCCTTCGAACAAGTGTAATATTTCGTTAGTGCGTTCAGAAATATTAGAAAGCTAATATATTAAGTAAGGTCAAATGATCGGAATGTCTAGGTGGAGGCCGCTTCCGATCAGTAATATTAATGCATAATTAATATTACAGCTTAATCTTGACTGAACCCTTCGGGTCACACCCATAGCAATACATGAACCGACTCGACGAATTAATTCGGAAGAAATTAATTCGTCGCCCGAGTATTAAATATTTAGACGTCGGAAATTCGAGCTTAGAGCGTTGAAACCGAGCGTCGAAAGTGGAGTAAAAAATAATAAATGGCAAGACGCGCAAATAATAATAATACGCCAATATTTCCCAAAATACACCTAGCATCGGAGTGCCCCGAGCATCCTAGTGCTAGGGGCAAAAATTTCTTAGCATAGGTGGCTAGCAAGCGCACCAAGCCAAGCCATGCATGGCCAGCACGCACCATAGCTAGCATCCGCAAGCATGCGTGTTAGCAGCAGCTAGCTGCGCACGCACGGAGCTGGGCTCTCGATTGGGTTGTGGCTGGGCCATAGGGCCGTGTACAAGGGGCGTAAGTGGGAGTATATGGAAGCAAGTGGGGTGAGGGACATGTGGCACAAGGAGAGTATTGAGTGGGGAGCAAGTATGGTCCCCTACTGTCCATGTGGTCCTCACCACCCTTTACATATGATAATGCCACTTGTAGATTTATTATTTGTTTACTTATTTATTTTAATTTAGCTTTAAAATAAATTGTGGAATTTCATGACTCCCACATTGATGGGATAGAAATTCTCACTCTCCCTCGTACCTATAAATAACCATCTTGGGTTTTTGGGAAGAGTGCTTGAGTAGGAGTTCAATAGAGCATTGCATTAGCAAGAACTCTTAAACTCACATAATACTCGGGTTTTGGTCGGACCTCGCTAACCTCGAGGTAACGGACCTAAAAGTCACTAGTAGTTTTTGCGGGTGGACCTCCGTTGGAGGCTCGTGTATTTTCGGAGCTTAAAGCTTTCAAGTAAGAGCCCGACTTTGAGGGCGAAGCACGCTACAAAGGTAAATTCCGATTTTATCCTTTTATGTTTATTTGTTATTGTAGGGAATAATTTCAAGCTTTTAAAATCCCACTAGCTTGAACCCCACTGTGATCATACACTAAAGTACGGTGGCGTCCAAAAGGGAAGAAGATAGAGCAAACGAGTCGCCAACAAGTTTTTAAGGAACTTGTAAACCGTTCATGAGGTGAAGGTTACACCCCTTAACGATCCAAGAGATCGTCAACTCCATAAGGTCATGAACCAAATAAGGGTTCGGGGATGAAGGTACAAATCCAACCTAAAAGAGATTGAACCTACCCTAATAATAGGCCTCTACTTTATTCTGATCGTATTCATGTGCGCTTTCTGACTAACATACATTCAATAGGTTAACCCTAAACCTGTTTAATCTATGTTGGTTGAATATTAATGCACAAAAAAATCTATTATTGGCGATCACTTGAATTATAATCATAATTAACCCTAACAAGATTATTAAATATCTTATTAAGCGTGATTACAAGTACCAAATTCCCTTTAAACATACAGTAAAGGTGATCAAGCAATAACAATATAAATCAAGTAACATAAAAAATAATCATCATAATAACAATCATATTACCCATAATAATAATCATGTTAATATTAAAGCATAATAATAGCAAGATCCTAGGCATGATACTAACAAGATTAATAACAAACCCTAGCATGTCACTAAGCAATAAAAATCAAATTTTTAACCCTAACATGATACTAACAATCATAAATATTAGAGAGAATATAGGAAGAATCGCAACAATCATATTTAACATTAAAATTACCCTAGACATGATACTAGGAATCATAATAACAATATAAACATGATGTCTACATCATAATATCAATAAAATCAGTTAAAGTATTACTTTGATGCTTTGTACCTCTTTCTAATAACAAAATACACACGTTAGTAACTTCAAGGAAAAATAATAATCAAAGCAATTAAATAAAATAATTGAAATAGAGATTTGGGACCAAACCCTCAGAAATTAAAACCTTTCACGTATAGGGCGAAGGCATATTCGAATATGGCTAGGTGTTTCTAGATCTTGCGAATGCGGAATTTGGTATGAAAAAGTAAGAAAGAATTGAATGAAAGAATTCTAAAGAATTAATGATTATTGATGAAAGCTTGAGAATGAAGAGAATTGGTTGTAGGTGAATGTAGATGATGAATTGGTCCATGAAAACGGAGTTTTTGATACGATGTTTATAGAGAAAATCAGCCAAAAAAGATAATTTAACAAAACATAGTCTGACGCACGCAAAACAAGATTGGCGCCAACCCTGGCTAGCTGGCGCCAGCCACCAATGGCTAGCGCCAGGCGCCAATGACTAGCGCCTGGCGCCAAGCCTGGTTCTAGGCGCCAATGCCTGGGGTTGGACGCTAAACTGGATTTTAACGCGTTTTCGAAAATCTGATAAACTTCCATACTGGAGGATAAAATAATATAATTTCTTCGAAAATGCTGTTTGATTTTGATTAAAACTCTGAAAAGTCAACTTATCAATGCTAATTGAATTAGGAATGAAAAGAACCTTCAAGAAGAATCTAGAAGACTAAAACCATTCCTAATTGCATTAGGAATGATAAATCATATTAGGCCCTCCCCTAGATCATTGGGCCGCATATTAGCCTCAAACCGGGCCCAGTTTAGTAAATTGGCCACAACATCCTCAATATTCATCGGAATTGGGCTTATTATATATCGTTGGAAAGGTCTTTGCAAGCCCCATCCAACTACTCTACTATTGGACCCATATCATGGACCAACCACACTGGGTTGGCTGTTTTCTTAAATTAAAGTTTCCAAAAACAAAGAGAAGAGAAAAGAAATAAAAAATTTCCGCAACACTAGACCTTTCCACACTTTCGTTTCATTCGATTATGATTCGACGTGAAAGGTACTCATCACTGGGTTTGGTTTTGGGGAGACACAAATGGGTGTCTACAGAAGCCCCCACTTTGACTGAGTTTGGAGAAACGCAAGTTTAGAAAACAAAAGTCAAAGTATCGATAGGGACGGAGAATGATTCAGAACGTTCTGCGATCCTAAATCAATCTTGTAACGCCGATACCTGCAAAACTAGCATTAGTTAAACATATAAAAGAGTTAAGAAACGCGTATCTTGCACCGTCGAGCACACGTCTCTGAAAGTAACCGATTGTTTTTATGACCTCATGCAAGCTAGAGAATGTCATCTCGCTTGAAAACCGCTACGCCTGTAACTGCTTCCAAATTAGGAGATTGTTTCGCCTGAAACGATCCTCCTCTGCTATGATAATATTCCGCGTCCAAGGGAATACCATCAAATATTATTCATTTTGAAACAACCTCCATCCGCATTGATAATATTCCACGTCCAAGGGAATACCATCGAAGATTATTCATCTTGAAACAACCTCCATCCGCATTGATAATATTCCACATCCTAGGGAACACTATCGAATATTATTTCTCTTAAAACAATCTCCATCCGCATTGATAATATTCCACATCCTAGGGAATACTATCGAAGATTATTTCTCTTGAAATAATCCTCATCCACATTAGGATCATCTTCCATGCCTAAGGGAATATGATCGAAGACAACTTCGCCCGATATTACCTTCAGTTGTTTTTGACAACTTTCCGCAAGCTAGGGAATGCCACTTTGCTGCTTTGACGTTCTGAACACAGAGCTTCTTTTTTCCGCTGTGATAGTCTTCGAAAAGATCACTGCTTTTTAATATTTGCTATGCCAGTACGTTGGCGCTTTGCTGCTTGTGAACCAGTATGTCGGTGCTTTTGCTGTGATGACAATCCTCTTTTCTTTGGGAATAGTTGCCAACACAACTCTTGTATGGTGTATGACAATCCGATTTAGGGAAAGTTGTCAATGCTTCGTAACAATCCATCCTTGGAAATGTTGCCACGATGAAGCGACAATCCGTACCTCGGAAAATTTGACAAAATCCAATTCTTGGAAAAATTACCAATGCTTCGTAACAATCTTTCATAAGAACTTTGGTACGATCGACAATCCACATCTTGGAATATAACTCTTGAAAACAATCCACCTTGGAAATTTGCCAACGCTATGCGACAATCCTTTTGGGAAAATATTGCCACTATTCACAATCCGCGTCTTGGAACATTTTCAAAAAAGAGTCGACCGACAATCCACTTCGGGAAAATTTGCCACTTACTGAAATGAATGACAATCCACGTTGAGGAACTTTTGCCGATATTTATGATGAATAGAAACCTACAACAATCCTTTGGGAAATTTTGCTATAGGGAACTGAGTGTATGACAATCCAATCTCGGAAAACTTGCCAGCGATCTATGAATGTATGACAATCCGAACTTGGAAAAAATTTCCAAACAGAGAAGGAGCACAACAATCCACGCTTGGAAACTTTGCCAGAGATGACAATCCAATCTTGGAAAAATTGACGTTGAAGAAGATGCACGACAATCCATTTTTGGAAATATTGTCAGTTGGGGATGACAATCCAATTTTTGGAAAACTTTGTCGTTTAATAAGAATGTGCGACAATCCATATTTGGAAATATTGTCGTTTAAGTGTTTGCTTTTGAACCGATTGTAATGAGCCAGTGTTTTAGGCGCTTAAGCTAAGTGAGACGATTTTTTGTCAGGTCAATCACTTACTATGATTGTAATCGAGCCGACTACTAATCATGTCAAATTGCTTATAGGGGCTAACTGGCGTACCAAGGAACCCGAAATTGCTGCATGAGGTCGAAATCACCTTTCTGAGAGGCTTCGAGCTCTGTCGTTGCTGAGATATTTCTGGCGCCAGGCGCTGGAGTAGGGTCTTCCCTGCTCTTCTGCACCTGTATTATTTTGACTATAGAACTTTGCAAATTTCTTTAATTATCTTAGGGTTGACCTAAGGTTTAATGTTGCTTGACTCATCGATTTGACACGACTCAAGGTATAAACTTGACTCGATATGTTTGACTGACTCGAGGTTGACTCGACTCGAAGTGTAATGACACATGTGTTAGACTCAAATCAAAGTGATATGGCACGACATGACTCAATGTGTACATGACTCGTGTGTGCATTGTAATGTGATCGTGCGACTCGAAAAAATGCAAAAAAAGCAAAAATTTTCCGTCAATTTTGTGGAGGGTACCGACTTTCTCGTGAAAAATAAAGACGTGAAAAAGAAAATTAAAAGTTTAAAGATGCATGTTGAACGAGCTTAGTCAAATGTCATTTGATACTATCTCTCAAGGTGCAAGGATTAATCCATCCTAGGCTATCTCAATTGTTGACTCAATGATGAAAGCATTTAGGTAACTTAGGCACGGAGACTAAGCACTTCATACTTCTATGTAATGACAATTATGATTGATGAGTGATGTTGATATGACAATGCATGCTTCAACGTTGTGATTTCATGACAAAGGGTTCCTAAGAGAAATATATTTGGTCATGTGTTTGTGCAGTGTGTGAAAGTGACACTAAAGCTAGGCCGCAAGAGCTAAGTGTGTGAAAGAATATTATTATTAGAAGAGTCAAATGATGGTGACTCTTAGGCTAGGTAAGCTAATGATGTAGGGATCAAGCCCCCAAGTCTAGCTCTAAGTGGATAGGGATGAGCATTGGATATCCCTTGATATGATCATGGTGCAAGTGTGTGAATGTGAATATGAATGCATAATACGGCCGCACCTCGATGTGAGGTTGTCTACGTATCCGTTAAGAATCAGGCCAAACGTAGCTCTAGCCAAACCTCGCACAAGTGTGTATACCTCAAAAAGGTGTTTTTAAGGGTTGTAACGTGGTTAGGCTAAAGGTTTAAAGAAGAAGGGGATAAAGGCTCAAGACCCTAGATAAGCCCCCAAGGTGTGCAACCTTGCTTTTGAATATTTGTATTTTCATGCTTGAGGTTTTCTACTCTTTTTTTTTAGCTCTTTCTTTTGCTTTAGCATTTATTTTATTTTAATAAGTGTGGGCAATCCCGATCATGCGGTCTATCACTCACTTGGCATGCATGTTTCTCAGGCACGGTATCGAGCACTCGATAAGAGGCGCATTCTGAGACGTGTTCTTATCGAAGATATTTTCATATCAAAGACCTTGGAACACTTGCCCTTTTGTACACTTTTATTTATTTTTTGCTTTTGCTATCTTTTGAATTAGTCAAATCACTCAAGCTTTGTTCTTTGAAAATTGCATAAGCTGCACACCATCTTATCCCAAGGTTAGATAGATGTGGGTTGAAAAAAAGAAAAGTCTATCGTTAGACGAGTCTCAGAGTGGTTTATGAAGAAAAGATGTATAATTGAAGGGTGAAATGAGATATGATGTGGCTACCAGGGTTGCCTTAAATCATTGGTATACCTTGTGCTTAATTCAACATTTTTTTTAATGCAATATTAATGCAATGATCATATGCAAGAAAATAAATGCTCATTTTATTAAAAGAAAATAAAGAATCTACAAAATTAATCTAAGCAAAGGAAAAGGTGTCTATGCTAGACTTATTGGGGTAAGGAAACAAAATGAAAAAAGAAATAGAAAAAAAAAAAGGCCATGAAATCTTGTCGTTGCAGCTCGCCTCTTGTCTTGTGTCATTTGCTTCATCATCACCCAGTCTTCTCGCTAGCTAGAGGCAATGGGACCTTGTTTGGTTCTATGAGGTCTTGAATGAGATTTTGAAACCTATAGCATTCATCAGTGGTATGACCGTTTCCTCGATGGTACTTGCAATAGGAATTTGGGCTCCATCTTGAAGATCGATTTTCTGGTGTTGGATCCTTGGTAGGGCCAATAGATTTGATTAATCCTCGATCATAGAGACGATCGAAAGCAGCATCGTAGGTCATTCCAATGGGTGTGAACTCTCGCCTGGGTTTCCTTTTAGATCCTTGATTGTCCATGGCTAAGACATCATTATGGTCAAAGGTACTAACATTATTACTAGAGTGGGCGTTTTCGGAAGAAGAAGGATTGTCGCTCTTCTTTCCTTTCCAGCCACCGTGGTTGCTATTGTTAGTAGCTTTTTGCTTTGCGAGGTCATCTTCGATCTCGATACCTATGTCATAGACGGCCTTGAAAGTATTCAAGTTGTGTTGATATTTTAAGTGCTTTGAATACTTTTCTTGGAGATTCTTGATAAACATCCTCACGGATTCTTTTTCAGTGGGGACCTCAATCATCTTGGCGGAAGTTTCCCTCCACTTATTAAAGAAAGAAGTAAAGCCTTCATTCTCTTTTTGTCTTAGCATCTCAAGTTGTCTATGGTCGGTTTCAACTTGGATATTGCACTTGTACCTATCAACGAAAGCGTTCACTATTGATTCCCAGGTAGAGGTTTTTTCCTTGTCAAGGGAGAAAAATCATTGTTGGCAAACGGTTTCAAGAGATAGTGGGAACAGAGAGGGAAAAACCTTCTTATCGATACCCTTAATACTCATTATGGTTTCAAAAGCTCTTAGATGGAAGTGAGGGTTATCTGTTGCCAGGAATTTTGGGATGTTAGTGGCGTTGAACTTATGTGGAAGAAGTTCCTTGTCCAGCGAGACCCCTTGCGAACTTATGCCCTGAAATTTATAGTCACTGGATAGCTTGCTGAGACTCTCTTGCATGAGGTTCATCTGTTGTTGCTTCACGGGGTCATCGACCCTAAGTGCGAGAAGTTTCAGTGTCTCAGTCACAGTAGCCAATTGGTTCTTAAGATCATTGACTTCTTCTTGAGTTGCCATTATCTTCTTAGCCTTCCTCCTTTGGCGAATCGGTTTATCAAAAAACGAGACTTGAATAAAGAGGTTGTCCTTGATTAATCGCCCTTCTCTCCTTGACCAAGTACTGTGGGAAAGGAATTTGGGGATACTTATTGTTAATTATTGACTCAAACTTTATTCAACATGCAATGGATGGAGGAAATGAAGAAAAATTGGAATAAAATGTGAAAGAAGATTTAGATGGAGGGATATATATGAAGAATTAGGAATAGAATGTACCCCCCAACTCAAATGACGGAAAAACCGACTCATGCATGGACCTATGACATGGTCATGGTGATGTGTACTCAAAGTGTGTGCTAAGATTAGTGAGTGTAGGTGACATATTAAGACTCATGTCATGACCATGTGGCTAGACTATGTGACCAAGACTCGATTAATGACTTGACAAGGTGTTATCGACAGCGAAAATTAACCGAATTAATTAGCAAACTGGTTAATTAGACCCTAGGTGATGACTCGGCCAATAATCCGAACTGTCGGCCAAGCGACAGGACTGGCGTCACACTGTGGAGCTTGGCGCCAAAAAAACATAGTTGTCGCCAGGCGCTACACACCATAGTGTGGCGCTACAACTCAGACCTTGGCGCCAATAGTGGAGCTTCGGTCTGGGACTGTTTTCGGTATTATTAGTCAACTGGGGTATGACTAAAGTCGTACTAGGTCAATTCCGATTGAAAAATTAAACTTTATTGACTCAAATTAAATAATTAATTAATTAATTAATTAATTAGGCAAAGTTTTTTAAGTCATTAATTGATTTATTCTCAACACAAATCAACAAACGGTTAAGAGAAACATAGAATATATATGCACAATAAATAATGCACAATTAGTCAAGTAGGCACAATATGATGCAATGCGCTCGCAACCTAACCATGGCTCTAGTTCTCTAAAGTTCTGGATATGTTTAGTCAAAGAGGGTCCATGGTTAATTGTCCGAATTCACCGCGCGGAAGCCTAACCGTGAAGGGTTGGCGTGAGTGGATGGGACACCGCGAGTTTTAGAAAAAACTCGCTTCCATGGTTTGGTGAATTCAACATCTCGGATGTACCCTTTGTTGCACGGAGCGTTCAATTGGGTAGATGGAGCATGAATTCCCAAAGGGTTAGTCCATATGTAGAACACATATGGGTTTCAGAAAAGTGAAGACAAATTCAATCAGGAAGTAGGATCGAGCAAACAATACGAAAAACCGGTCGAAATTAGAACGCATATTTCTGGCTCGGTATTGGGGGAAATTGGCGCCAGCAATCAAAGACTGGAGCCAGATTTTAACTGTAGCGCCTGGCGCCAATGCTGGCGTCTTGCGCTACGGCAAAAAGTCTGGCGCCAAGCTCTGACCCCTGACGCTACTTCCCACATGCCTCATCAGCTTTCTATGCTCGATAAAATCTTCCAGTTTCGTGCGGTGTTATTTCAGTCCTAGTTGTGAAAGATATTCCTCGAATTTCCTACGTGTAAAATCCTATGTTTTTAACTCATTACGGATGGTCTTTCCAATGAGATCTTTTTTATGCATATGACAGTAATGTTAATAAAAATTACGCACATAAAATACTTGGAACTTTTCGAGTCTCATCCACTCATTCTAAATCATTGCCGAAACAAATTCAGGAATTAAAATAGAAATCCTCCCCAGTGGAGTCGCCAAAAACTGTAGGGAATAATTTCAAGCTTTTAAATCCCACTAGTTTGAACCCCACTGTGATCATCAATAAAGTACGCTGGCGTCCAAAAGGGAAGAAGATAGAGCAAAAGAGTCGCCAACAAGTTTTTAAGGAACTTGTAAACCGTTCACGAGGTGAAGGTTACACCCCTTAACGATCCAAGAGATCTTCAACTCCATAAGGTCATGAACCAAATAAGGGTTCGGGGATGAAGGTACAAATCCAACCTAAAAGAGATTGAACCTACCCTAATAATAGGCCTCTACTTTATTCTGATCGTATTCATGTGCGCTTTCTGACTAACATACATTCAATAGGGTAACCCTAAACCTGTTTAATCTATGTTGGTTGAATATTAATGCACAAACAAATCTATTATTGGCGAGCACTTGAATTATAATCATAATTAACCCTAACAAGATTATTAAATATCTTATTAAGCGTGATTACAAGTACCAAATTCCCTTTAAACATGCAATAAAGGTGATCAAGCAATAACAATATAAATCAAGCAACATAAAAAATAATCATCATAATAATAATCATGTTAATATTAAAGCATAATAATAGCAAGATCCTAGGCATGATACTAACAAGATTAATAACAAACCCTAGCATGTCACTAAGTAATAAAAATCAAAACTTTAACCCTAACATGATACTAACAATCATAAATTTAGGAAGAATATAGGAAGCATCGCAATAATCATATTTAACATTAAAATTACCCTAGACATGATACTAGGAATCATAATAACAATATAAACATGATGTCTACATCATAATATCAATAAAATCAATTAAAGTAATTACTTTGATGCTTCGTACCTCTTTCTAATAACAAAATACACACGTTAGTAACTTCAAGGAAAAATAATAATCAAAGCAATTAAATTAAATAATTGAAATAGAGATTTGGGACCAAACCCTCATAAATTAAAACCTTTCACGTCTAGGGCGAAGGCAACTTCGAATATGGCTAGGTGTTTCTAGACCTTGCGAATGCGGAATTTGGTATGAAAAAGTAAGAAAGAATTGAATGAAAGAATGCTACAGAATTAATGATTGTTGATGAAAGCTTGAGAATGAAGAGAATTGGTTGTAGGTGAATGTAGATGATGAATTGGTCCATGAAAACGGAGTTTTTGATACGATATTTATAGAGAAAATCAGCCAAAAAAGACAATTTAACAAAACATAAGCTGACGCACGCAAAACAAGGTTGGCGCCAACCCTGGCTAGCTGGCGCCAGCCACCAATGGCTAGCGCCTGGCGCCAATGCCTGGGGTTGGACGCCAAACTGGATTTCAACGCGTTTTCGAAAATCTGATAAACTTCCGTACTGGAGGATAAAATAATATAATTTCTTCGAAAATGCTGTTTGATTTTGATTAAAACTCTGAAAAGTCAACTTATCAATGCTAATTGAATTAGGAATGAAAAAAACCTTCTAGAAGAATCTAGAAGACTAAAACCATTCCTAATTGCATTAGGAATGATAAATCATATTAGGCCCTCCCCTAGATCATTGGGCCGCAAATTAGGCTCAAACCGGTCCCAGTTTAGTAAATTGGCCATAACTTCCTCAATATTCATCGGAATCGGGCTTATAATATATCTTTGGAAAGGTCTTTACAAGCCCCATCCAACTACACTACTATTGGATCCATATCATTGACCAACCACACTGGATTGGCTGTTTTCTTAAATATGAAGTTTTCAAAAACAGAGAGAAAGGTACTCATCACTGGGTTTGGTTTTGGGGAGACTCAAATGGGTGTCTACAGTTATGCTTTATGATTTTATTAATTGCGAGTGGTTCTTTCGGTCGGGGTTGTTTTCGCTGTAAGTTGGACTTACCAAACCCCAACAACATCGTCCTAGACAATGGAACTGAAAATAAACCATGGTCCGTAGGAGCAATGACTAGACTAGGCTCAGGCTGCGAAGGATGGAATGGCTGAGAAGGTCGAGGCTGCTACCACTGAATCTCCTGAAATGAATGAGAAAACTTATACTATGGCCACCGAGTCTGAAGCCCCTGAAATGGCGGAGAAGTCTAAGGCTGCTGCCTCTGTGTTTGAGAATACCGATGAACCTCAGGGGATCGTGTGCGGTGACTAGGCTCCCCCTCGTCCCAGCCTCTATGCCTCGACCGTGAACGAGACCTCCATCTATGTCACTCCTAAAGGACAAAAATATATAAGTGATACAAGAAAATGTAAACATGAGAAAATAGATGATATACCTCATGAGCATCGTCTAAGCGACTCTGACAACTCACCCCACGTCGTAGCTTGATGACACAACACTTCAAAGTATCAATCAACTTCATAAAGCCCACTATATCCGAATTCATGACCTGAAACCAAAAAGTCAGTGACAAGCAATATTAAGAAGAATGAAAGATGTGTCAGAAAGCTTACCGACTCGAACTCTTCAGGCAGGGGCTCTTGCGCCTATTTGAAACCCTTTGCTGCATCAGCAATATGATCCTCAGTCATGCCAATCGGCCTCGGGTAACGAACGACCTAAGGAGGGACCTCGATCTTCCCCCTATGACGAGCAGTCGTCTAAAAACATGATCGAATAATCAGATTATTTGACGATTTAAACAGGGATTAAAAAAAATTCTAAAAGAAAAGAAAACCTCAGGAAGACAGGGCGGAGGAGCCATGTAAGGAAGCAAGTCATGGGAATAATCGTCGTCCATACGCACCTACTCCTGCCAAGGAAAATGGTAGTGCTTCCTTCAGTCCAACAACTCCCCTAACAAACGTGAGTGCAACATGCTCGGTGCACCACAAAGCGATCAGCGTTGTGCTGACAAACAACATGCTCTTCAAGGTACCAAACAAAGCGTGATGTGCCAAAAAAGACAGTATGACACGCCAAAAGCTCTAAAGCCTTGGGAAGGTTGCCCATGCAAGCCCATGGCCAATACTGGATCTCGACAGCAACCTGAAAACCATAAGAGATTGCAACGAATGCCAAAAAATAACATCAAAGTAAAAAAATAATACACTGTGAAATTGACTCTTACACCAACACTAGAGGTGCCCCGACGCAGCAGCCCGCATAGACTCGATACGGACTTCACTCGTGACTCGCCTCGATCATGCCAGCTAGCACCGACAGGAAAATCCTTGACTGCTCTACGACGCTGTCGAGGGGCTAATCCCGGAAAGTACTCATAGAACCACAATTGCAACAAGAATACTATCTAAGCCACACGAGCTAAACAGATAAAAATAAAATAAGAAGAGGAAAATATCGTCACCTCTATGACTCTCCACATACCATATACAACAACAAGGGTTTAATCTTTCAGCTGCCTATAGCCATGACGTAGCGACGAGAGCAGATCAGCATATCCTGTACGAGCCCAACTGAAGGCTCCTATCTCACCAATCCTTACCATAGACAGCAGGTAACAAACAAGCGCATGAGAACTCTTATCATGAGAAAGAGTCTCGGAAATAAGGATCAAGATAAGGATCCGTACTCGTTGCTCAGGTGTCATCTCAAAACCATGGGCAAGAATAGATGCCAACTCTGATCGCCCACTCTTGGGACCACCCCAAGGCACCGGTCGAGTCCTGATACGCTGAATGACAGGACCTAACAACTCCGCTACCTCACTCACCCCCCAAGTGAGGTAAGGAATTTGTTGTACAGGCCGCTCGGTGAAATGCATGCCGCTAATCATTCTTAAATCAAGATGATTCACCGTCATCTCCCCCCAAGAAAAGTGGAAATTGTTGGTAGTATCCCAAAAATACTCCAACTGCGCTCGAACAAATGTTGAACCATAGCCTCGGGAGCTGCAAAATCCCACAACTGCTGAATAGAAATCTCCCAAACCAATAGACTCCCACATGGCGTTGGTGGTAGGATCCCCCGTGATGATCCTTTATAGCCACGGAATCAAGTCTCCAGCTCCTGATCCATGATGGCAAAGCACGCCATCGACTACGCCGATAATTAAACGGTGGGAAATATGGTTCACACGACAGATTTCATCTGGTGTCCACGGAGGTGGAGTCAACCTCCCCATACTCGTAGAGGGGCGAGGCTTGGTCTCCTTGGCATCGCCTATATCCTTAGGAACCGTGGGAGTGTCCTCTCTTAAAGCCTGACGCCGGCCACGAGTATAAATATCTCAATCTCGTTATCTAGGCATGCTATTATGTTCAAACAAAAAAATAAAACTCTAAATACTTAGCATCATTTTCTAAGTTATTTATTTAATTAATTAGTTAAAAACAGCTTAATTGCTACCTCAAGTTGCATTTTTTGTTATGCGCTAAATTTTTATCTAAAGGCTAGAAATTAGCAAAATAATAGAATTATTTCTAGTACTTAGTTTCTCCATGACAAACTAATACTACAGTTTTCCTAATTTCATGATACCATGTTCTCCATGATAATATAGCACATACACAAAAACAAAGCATGTTTCTAAATTGCACAAAAACAATAAATCGGCACATTATAGCATGTTTTACAAGATCTAAAACAATTATATCATCATTTCAAATGCAAAGAAACAACAACAATAAGAACACCATTCACGCACGAAGTAGTACAAAAAATGGTGATTCGCTCATTTCTTCACCAAATCACGCAAACTTAGTCTCAAATTGCTCACAAACCAACATCCATTCATATACAAGCTAATTCACGGCAAGAATTTTGACATAAAAGCTCAATAAAAAAAACCCCAATTTAATTTTTCAAGGGTTTTTTACATAAAAATTGCTCATTTCAGCAAAATTGGAGACAAGAGACCAGAAGACTTACATAGATCCTTGTGGGAATTTGAAAATGAGGAACTTAGCAAGAAATTTGAGCTAAAACGATGAAGAAACGAGTGAGAACACGCTTGAAAACTGCGGCGACAGTAGTAGTGAGCTCTAGCAGCAGCAGCGAAATGAAATAGGGAAGAAGAAGTTATTTTTTTGGATTTTAAAGGCACTCAAAATGCACCATAAAACGGTATCTTGACACCGCGACACGATTTAACACGTCGTGTCACGGTGCAGACCACCGCGATGCGGTAATTTGAGCGAAAATAAAAAAACGAGAGAGATAAGCACCGCTTGGAATCTGTCAGCAGCGGCTTTGACCAATTCAGCAGCATGAATATAAAAAAAAAGAAAAAATTGTCGTCTGACGGTAAAACACGTCATGTCACGACAAACTTCCACTAGGCACGATGTGTATGTGTGTCCTCACCTTTTTCCAACGAATATTCCTACATTATGCTAGGTATCTTGGACCAAGTTTGAGCGATTTTTTACAGTTTTTGGACAATTATTTTCTCACCGAAAATAAGGTGGAAATTTCTAACTGATAATCAAATGGTACCTAAATTACCATTTTTCCCCTAGCAAACATCCATATCGCATCTTCGGTATTCTAAGCACCTAAAATGGTCGGATAGTCGACTTGAAGGTGTAAATAAACTACAGGCCACGTTCGGGGACAAGAGAAACAACTACATCCCATGTTCGGGGACCATCGATCCACCATCATCTCACGGTGCAAGGTTCTCGATACATAGAGACTTGCAATCTCTCATTAGACAAGTTTTTCCTCAAGCATGCAAAATTGTGGTCGTCGCCACTTCTGAAGGCGGAGAAGTCAAAGATTAAATAGTCTATAGACTTTCCTCAAGCATGGAAAGCATCTCAACCGGTGGGTTTCTTCAAGCATAGACAACTGCCAAAATCATCTGTCGACTCTCCTCAAGCATGGAATGTAGTATTCGGTGGATTTCTTCAAGCATAGAAAATCGCCAAATTCAATTGTCAACTTTCCTCAAGCATGGAAAGTATCATCCGGTAGATTTCTTCAAGCTCATCAGTCGACTTTCCTCAGGCATGGAAAGTATCTCAACCAAATATCATCCGGTGGATTTCGTTAAGCATAGAAAACAACCAAGTTTATTTGCCACCGATACACTGGTGTCAGATACTATCGAACATATTTGTCACTGATACATTGGTGTCTGATACGCATTTTATCCCTTTACTCTTTTATTTATGGAAATAACATTTTCAGCAGGTATCGGCGTATACAGAGTTATTTAGGATTGCAGAACGTCTTAAATCATTCTCCGTCCCTATCGACTACTTTGACTATCGTTTTTAAAACTGACGTTTCTACAAACTCAGTCAAAGTGGGGGATTCTGTAGACACCTAAAAATGTCTCTCCAAAACCAAATCCAATGATGAACAACCTTTAACCGTCATTATTGGTTGGGTTGAGTATTTAATCCCGGGAGTGCTTAAAATTCATATTCGATCAAACTCATTTCATAAAATCAGTCCTAATGTTTAGTCAAAGCATAGTCCGATTTATATTTTGGTCCAAACCTTTTTATTCATTTCATATTATTTAGCCTAATTAATAAAAAATAAACCTAATGGCTCGAAAATATGAAACGACACTTAAAAATGCTGAGGGTAATTGGTATTAAAATGTATTTGGACGTAAAAATTGAAGCAGGGCCCACCGCGTCAAGGCAAACTGTGTCGCGCCACGAGAAATGTTGTCGCGCCATAGGATATTTTACCGTGCCACGGTGCATATGATGTGACACGGAATTGTTATGTGTTTTCTACACGTAATCCCTAAATGCGTTTTATCCTCTGTAGTCTGTTTTCTGTCCCATGTCACACCAAATTGTCCCACGTCACTCTAAATTTCCCCATGTCACGGGATTCCTTGACGTGTCGCGGCATGTTGCTGACGTCTCGCGGCATTATTTTTTATGGTTTTTATCTTTTTAGGGTTCCGTGTGTTCCCTCAACTTATTTTCCCTATAAATACCCCCTAATTTCTATTGTTCGGGGCATCAATTAACACTCTCTTCTCTCATCTATGCTCTAGCCTAAACACTAGCCTTATTCTCTCGAAATACTTTCCATAAACACTCCAAGGAATCCGTACTTTACCCGAGGTTTTATCCTTAAACCAAGACGTGAAAGGTATAATTGTTTGAGGGTTTGGCCCCAAATCAACTCTATTTAATTTAATTTTAATTATTTTTTTATTTACTTCCTTGAAGTTACTAACTCGTTTATTGTTTTATAGTTGCAAGAAAACAAAATTAAAGTAAGGAACCATGTTCATTTTATTTCTATTATTTTTCTAACGATCTTATATTGTCGGATTTATTGCTAAATTGCTTCCAATATTAATATTTATTCTATTATATTTATTGATCACCTTATTGCATGTTTAAAGGGAATATGTAATTGAAAATCACGCCTAATAAGATAATTGGGATGATCGGTTTAAGTTCCTTTTTAATCTTATTATTAAATTAAGTGATCACAATATTTTAGAATTAGAGTTGCGTTAATATTCAACCAATTTAGCATAAAAATAGTTTGGATCAAATTGAATCTTTGTTTGCATGCCTTTGAGATCGCAGGAAATACTTTTCACAATAAGAATCTAGTAGAGGCCAATATGGGGAATGTGACTCCATGACTCACTTTGTACCATCATCACCAATTCTCCATTCATGGTTCCGAACCATATGAAGTTAGTTGGATTATGGATGTTGTGTAACCTTCATGGTTAAATCATTGTTTCCTTTTATTGTCCCTTTATCATGGTTGCCTTTTATGATCCATGAACGATTTATAGGTTCCTTAAAAACTTGTTTGCGGCTCCTGTAAGGAGGGTGTTCCCATCGTAAGGGGATCCTTCCTTTGATGCCTATGGCCATTTAAAAGCCTAGGAATTTACACTTGTTAGGGTGTATTAGGATTTTAATTCCTGCCGTTTTGGGGGACCTTGAATTAGAATTGATTCTATCATTACGCTTTTTTGTAAGAAACAAGTAGGAGTCGCCAATGAGTTTTGGGAAATCCCATAAACCTCGTTCATGCCTTTCTCCCATGTGGTGTTCATGGGATATTTAGCATAAATCATAAGTTTACCCATACCCAAATTGGTCTACATAAACCATTAATGAGTTCGGGAGCGAGGGTACTAAAATAACGTTCCCTTTAAAGGAGAATCGTTATTCTAGCCCAAGTGCGGCCTCTATTGGCTCTTCCTTTTTTAAAATTTCATCACCAAATAATATATGCAACGCGATACCTAAAACTAAGTTAGTTGATTTTATTTACAAGCCTTAGTTACGTAGGAATTACATTGCAAAGTCGTTATTCTTTATTTAATTCAAATTTGTGAAAGGAGCAAAAATAAAAAAGATTCGCCTTGGCTTAGGTGATCAATCAATCTGTTAATTATTCAATTATAATCTTATTTAATACAAGATACTATGTGGAATTGATTAATTAAATATCCTTTTAAAGTGTTCAAACAACACTAATTATTCAATTAAAGTTATTTAAACAATAAAAGAAAAGTGATTTATCTAAGTGCTCAGGAAACTGACCGTTCTTCTTTGTATGCTTAGATCTCCGTCTTGGATGTTTAAGGACCTTCTTTCTTCTTTATACCTCTAAGGTCTTCAATGGATTCAATTAGGGTTGAAGATTAGTTGGGAAGAAAGAGGAAAAAGTAGTATGATAGTGTAGGGAATATTTCAAGCATTACCCCAAACTTGAACCCCACTGTGATCATACACTTAAGCATGGTGGCGTCCAAAGGGAAGAAAGCTAGAGCAAACAAGTTGCCAACAAGTTTTAGGAACTTGTAAACCGTTCACAGGGTGTAGGTTACACCCTTTAACAATCTAGGAGATCGTTAACTCCAATAGGCCTGGAACCGAGACTGGTGTTCGGGGATGAGGGTACGAATCCAATCTAAAAGAGAAAGAACTCGTCCTAATAATTGGCCTCTACTTTATTATTCTTGTATTCATGTGCGCTTTCTGAATAACATGCAATCAATAGATTTTCCCTAAACCTGTTTATCTATGTTGGTTGAATATTAATGCACAAATAAAACTATTATTGGCAATCACTTGAATTATAATCATATTAACCTTAAACAAGATTATTAATTATCTTATTAAGTGTGATTATAAGTACAAATTCCTTTTAAACATGCATAAAAGGTATGATTAAGAAATAGCAATAACAATAAATAATATCAAGCAACATAATAACAATCATAATAATAATCATATCAACGCTAAAGCCTAATATAATAGCAAGATCCTAGGCATGATACTAACAAGATTAATAACAAACCCTAGCATGTAACTAAACATCAAAGATCAAAACTTTAGCCCTAACATGATACTAACATGCTACTAGGAAAGAATTAGGAAGCATCATCACAATCATACTTGATATTAGAAACTTAATTATTACCCTAAACATGATACTAGGAAGCAATAAAACATCCTAACATGATACTAGGAATCAAAATAACAATTTAAAAATGATTTCTATATCAAAAGATCAATAAAACAATTAATGTACTAACTTTGATTCCTTGTACCTCTTTCTAATAACAAAATACACACGTTAGTAACTTCAAGGAAAATAATAAAATCAAATCAATTAAATTAAATAATTGAAATAGAGATTTTGCACCAAACCCTCAGAAATATCAAACCTTTCACGTCTAGGGCGAAGGCAACTTCGAACTTGGCTAGGTGTGTCTAGTGCTAATGTATGAGGAATTGCGTTTGTAAAAGGTTAGGCTAGAAAGAGAGAAGAAGAGAGAGAATAAGCTTTAGCTTAGAGAGAGAGAGAGAAGAATTAGATAATTCTGGTTATTGAAAGCGGAGGTCCAACGACCCTATTTATAAGAAAATAGTCTGAAATCGATAGAAAAGAATCAGAGTTCGAAAAGGAATAAAACATCCTCCTGTCGCCAACGATAGTGCTCGTGGCCAGGCGACGAACTCATCTCAAGGCGCTGCACTGCATTGGCAGGCGATGAACCTATCGTCTGGCAGTGCAAGAGGTTTTCAACGCGGAATCCACTTCTTGATAAAATTAAGTCGTAAAATCCGTGTTAAGGGCAAAATCGTATTTTCATATAAAACACTTCTTTTATTCCAAATAAAACTCACATACATAATTATCAATCCTAATCCTATTAGTATTTAATTAAGAGAACCTTTTAGAAGATTCTAGAAAATTATAATCAATCATAATAGCTTTAGGAATGATAATTAATAATATGCCCTCCTCTAGATCATTGGGCCGCATATAAGAATCAAATCGGGTCTAGTTTAGTATTTTGGCCATAACTTCCTCATTATTCTTCGGAATTGGTCTTAAAATATATCGTTGGAAAGCTCTTTTCGAGCCCAATCTAACTTCACCATTATTAGACCCTTTTTATGGGCCAAACTAAATAGAATTGGCTATTTTCATAAAATAATGCAGACTTTCGAAAACAGAACGAAGGATTTTTAGTAAAAACTTACCACAACATTAAAATTTCAACACTTTCACTTCATTAATTAATGATTTGACGCAGAAGGTATTCATCACTGGGTTTGGTTTTGGGGAGACACAAATGGGCGTCTACAACTAGTAAGAGGGTTTGAGAGATATAAGGTCTTTCAGAATTAGGGGTTTAGAATTCTAATTAATCTGTCCTCGTAATGTTGAACGAAGACCCCTATTTATAGGCGTAGGGATCTAGTTTCAGAGTTTTAGAGTCGCGCCTCCAGGTGGCGCGTGCAACTCTTTGAGTCGCGCGCGCCATGCGCGCGCAACTTACTAAGTTGCATTGGGATGCAGTTTGCCTTATACGAAAACGCGTTTTTAAAACTTCCATAACTTTTTATTACAAAGTCGGATTTAGGCATGTGAGATATCATTAGAAATCTCTGAATGTCTACTTTCCAATTCCGTTATAATTAGGTTAAAATATGTTATGGATCAAAAGATATGGTCGTTGGATCAAATAATATGTTTAGTGTTTTGATCATAACTTCTTTGTTTAACTCAGAATTGGGCTTATAATATACCGTTGTAAAGCTCTTTGAAAGGGCTATCCATCTGTACAGAATTTTTATGGCAATTTAATTGTTGTTTTATCTGTTTGGCTCATTTTTCAACAATGTAAGATCCATTGGATCGATTCATTGTATTTGTCGCATTTGGGTCCATTATTAATCAAGTTTTAACATGTATAAGCATAATTAGTAATAGGAATGGCTCTAAGATTACTTGGTCACAAATATGAGTTTTTACTTACTTCATAATGCATTTCGTAATTCATAAACACTTCAACTTTGATCCAGCGTGAAGATCAGATTTTTTATAAAATCATCGCACTTCCTTTCGGGACAAGAGGCCAAAATTAGGTTTCTACAGTTAGCCCCCACTTTGATCGAGTCTAGAATAGACAACGATCCAAGTAGTCAAGGAAATAAATCCAAGACTCATTCTGCAAAGTTCTCGAAGAATAGAGAATCTTTAAGAAATGTTATGGATGTCGAAACGATCCTTGATTCGCTAAGTGTTTGAAACAAGTAGCTATTAAGGCTAGAAAAAGTATTTTCTATGTATTAACGCGCTAAAGAATATAGATTGATCTTTTGCAATTGTAGAACGCTTTTACAAGTAAAGATGTTCTAGGTGATGTCATGTCATTAGAAGAGATCGGTTTAAATAGGATTAAAAGGGGATGATGTCCTCCAAATCATGTCATCTTGGTCTAAAGTCCGTCGATATGTCATTGAAACTTTAGCATAATTTTAACAATTTGAAAAGATGATAAAAAGTGTTTCGGCTTTCGCAGCCTGAATGTTTAGGCTTTCGCAGCCTAAATAAAGTTCTCGAAAATTTGCTTGTCAAAACACAATACTCGGTGTCCACAAGATAGAAATACATGTCTTAGGAGTAGAGGCATATATCCAAATCAAGTGAGAGAGAAGAAAATCGGCAACTCTCTCAATAGTTTTGTCCACAAGATGAGTACACGTGTCTCGGGACTAGGGGCACGTGACTACATAGGTGTGACATCGTCTCGTTGCTCTTTATATAGGGGGTGGACGACACCCTAACTGTGCGGTAAGCTAGTAAGCTCACTAACTATTGTATTTGCTTCCTATCAAGAAGTGTCTCTTCTTGAATGTTTGAGGTTGTTTATGAGGTGGTTAGGGGTGTTTTATGGGAATGCTTAGGGTTTTTTTGGGTAGTTTTCATGGTGGGTCTAGTGGTTTTTGAAGGTGATGTATGGTGTACGTGGTGGGTTTATAATGATTTGGGTAGCTGGTGAAGGCGGCTAGGTTGGTGGATGGTGGTGTCGGCGGTTGGGTTGGCTAGGCAGTGGTGTTGATGTCGGCGGCTGGGTTGGCTAGGTTGTGGTTAGGTAGTCTTGAGGAGAGAGAAAGTAATTGGAGAAAAAAGGGGGAAAAAGAAAGGGAGGGTGTCGGCACGTGACCTTCACGTGATGGTCAACCTCGGAAAACCGAGTCAATTCCCCTAAAACTGCCCTAAGGTGTGTTTTCGCAAAAAAAAATCTGATATTAGGTGTGTTTTAACAAGATAAATTTTATAAGGTGTTTTTTCACAACAATTTGGTTTTAAAAGGTGTTATCTGACAAAATTTCCTAATTTATAATCATAATAACCTTCCTTTCTAAATACTTGTAATATTTATCATGTCTAGTAAAGAGCAAATAAATGTTTGTTGTTACAAGTACTACGACTCGTGTACGTTAAGTTGTATTTTTTATATTCTAATCCATTACTAAAGGAAAGGTTTTTTGTTGTGTTTTTGTTTCACAGCTTCATGGTTTACATAGTAGTTGTAGTATTGTTTGGATTGGAAAGACGTTCTAGCATGTAGCTCCAAATGGGTCATTCCTTTTTTTTTTTTTTTTTTTTTTTTTTGATAGTCAAATGGTTCATTCCTAGATTCCTGGAAAATGGTCTTGGGATTGGGACAAAGAAAGGTTTGGAATCAACGAACTGTAACAGTTTGAAATGCACAAACTAGCTCAAGACCCTGTAAAATGTTCTGGCAGGTTTCAATGAAGGCTGACTCTTTGGGTGCATAGTGTCTATCTCCGTGATGCTGATTGGTGAAGCCACCACCCTCCCAAAGCTACTGCCTGGAGGCGGAAAAATGTGTGTAAAATGAAAGATGGGCTGCAAACAGGCTTTGTTCAAAACAAGTGGTGTGTCTGCTACAAATGGTTGAAGGTGGTGAGAAAGTTAAATGGAATATATACTACACCTAAGCAGTCGTTTATATCATGGCTTGCTATTTTTAGGCAAACTGAAGACTCAAGAAAGACTTCACATGTTTAGCATAAGTGAGAGTGTTGCTTGCACATTTTCTTTTCTTGTCCGGATTGTTAATATTTGTTATTAGATAGGCATTCATAATTCAGGAAATGTTTCTATTGGTTACTGCTGGAAGACTTGGTACAGAAAGCATAAAAGAGATGCTTGGAAACAGATGGCTTAGGGCCTTCGGCTGTTCTTTGGCACCAGGCAGTATGCTCGGAAACAAGGCTCTTTGGCACCAGGTGGTATGCTCGGAAACAAGACTCTTTGGCAACAGGCGGTATGGTCCAAAGAGTATATATGTAAAAGTCTTAAGAAGGAAATTTGTTGGTGATTATCTCATGTGAAGAATTGCAAGTGGAAGTTGGAGGGCTTAAGCTAGTTGGCAATGCTTAGAAACAATATAGGCTGATTTGTTTTGGATTTTGTTGTTCTTTTGGTAGTTGACATCTTGTATATTTGATGTAAATAATTTTTGGTGATTAATTATTACCTCCATTTTTAAAAGTCTTACTCACTTTTTGTAGGTATGAAATCAAAGAAATGGTGAAAAATGGGACCATGCATATGTATTTTATTACAAAAATTACCAAAAAATTAAAACACATGACCAAAATGTTATTATTTGACATCAGTGCATTACATGAGATTTAACAAGACAAATTTATGAAAAGAGTTTTTTTTTTTTTTTTTTTTTTTTTTTTTGAAAAGAGATTTTTTTACTTAATCACTAACATAACATCAACGTTTATTAGAATTTATTTACACCCCTTCAAGTAAACATTAAATTCTATTAAAAGGTGTTATTAAACAAGTTTAGGTGTCACGTGGCTCTCACCTCATTTAATTAAGTTTTTCATTCCATATGTTCAAAAATATACTTCCTCCGTTCTTTTTTTATTGCACCATAAGGGATTTCACGCTTGTCAATGTATTACTTTAGCTGTTAATATTTTCAATTATACTTTTGTAAAAATTATAAAAATTTGATATTTAAAAAGAAGATTTCAAGACGAATGTAACTAGATCTCTCATGACTATATTTTTTCTAATGGATAAATCACAAATAATGGTCAAAGAACATTAAGTGAATAGTGTAAAAGTCATAATGGTGCAATAAAATAAAAATGGAGGAAGTAAATCTTTTTGAACTCATAATCATGAGCTTAAACTCTTAACATATTAACCACTTAGCTATTAGCTTATTACTTGACATTATATCCAAATTAGATTAATAAGAATTTCAATCATGAAAATAATGTAGTATCTCAGGCCATCATGCGGGCCTAAAAACTATTACAAGGTAGACCTAAATTAGCATTACCAAATTTTAATTTAAGGTTAGGAAGTGCAAAAGGGACCTAGCCCCACATCAGCACCAGAAGGAAATAAATAAATAATTAAAAAAAAAAAGTGCAAGTGCAATGTAAAAAAGGTTAATAAATGACAATTTTTTTCTTTTTAATTTTATTTATAAAAAGAGCAAATAAGCGTAGTTATGGACCAATTACATTGACGTTCAATTTATTAAATGTTCTAAAAGAAAAAATGATAAGTTAGGCTTTTCAATTATTTCTATAGTACTTTGGTATCCAATCTAAATTTTTGACCTAAATGTTAGTATTAAGTGCCTATTAGTGAGTACGAATACAGCCTAAGTTGTTGAAAGCATTTATCATCTTGGATCAATGTTTTCGACGATAATCACCAACAAAATAATGAGATACAAACCAACAACAAATTCCATGGACACTGAGTCACTTTTAGCTTTGGAAACGCCTATTGGTATAAAAAAAATTGAGCCATTGTTGTTAGCTGATATATCGGCTTTAATGTACACAACTCCTGTGCAAATCATCTTGTTTACAAAGCGTGGTTCCCTCAAATATGCCTGATCCTCTCTGTTCTTCGACCCTTGATTAACAAAATATCATCTCCTAATTTTCTAAGAGAAGGCTCATCCAGCTATGATGCTCTCTTCGATTTCTATACCTGAAATGTATGCAAACAGTATTTTCACAGAAGTTATACGTCCATTACACCACAATATATACAGTAGCCAGTAACAGACAAATAACAGAAAAATTGACCACCAGAAGATCAATGCAATAATTTGCATTTTGAACACACTTATCCCACACCAAAAGACTTGGGGACAATCAAATCATATACAGTATTGAACAATGCTTAATGTATGATAACCACCCACACCATCTATAAATCTCCCAATTATTTTCTATTTGGTTTATCAAGAGGTGAAAATTATAACCATTATATCTTCTCAAGTGATGCCACATGGCCACTATTATAATCTTCCCCTCCATCCCCCTGTTCCATCTTGCCTTTTCTGCTATTTCTATCGAAAAACCACTAAAAGCTAACTTCCTTTGAAATAGCTTAGTTCAATTCAAGAAATAAAAAATATTTAATCAATAAAAAAAATTAAATAAAAAATTAAAAAATAAAAAGAAAATGTAAGAAAAATATTTAAGGGTTCAAAAAGCTGCACAACCAACACTGTCGAATATTAACACTTCAAGCTTGCCATAAATTTGAGCTTTGATCAGGTAAGACCACAAAATCATGATTTTCCACCATATAGAGTACGAAGAATGAAATATAGCCCAAAGGATGGAAATAAAAGAATGTGCTAAAGACTTTTTACATTAATTTGTGTGGTAATTAAACTTTGGTAAAGAACACTTACCAAACACTAGGTTATCCCCATCTTTGTATACGACATTCCTTCCCTGAGAGGAGAGTTGCCCCTGAACTGCAATTCTAACGATTTCGTGTCACCTTCTTTCTCTTTGTCCAATGTGAATTCCAGCTGTTTCTCCACAGACTTGATTATAGCTGTGCGTTTTGTTCTTAACCGATATGGCGGAGATGCATTAAAAGGCTTTCCATTGCAAAATTCATTCACAACAGAGGAATGAGATGGAGGAGTGGGAACCAAGCTTCCATCCTGATTCATAGATTGATGTATTGCACTTTGCTGCTCAATTGAAGATGAGCACCTATCTTTGCAGGAAGCTTCTTCACATTTTCCATTCTTTAGGGTTTGAGGGGTTTGATATTGTACCTTTCTCTTTCTCATTATGGAAGGAGTATTAGGAAATGTCATAGCTGCAATTTTCAATATAGATTCTGGGCTATGAGCAGAAACACCATTGCTCTTCACACTAGGTGGAGTGAAGAAGCCTGTGCGAGATGTGAGTGGTGCTGGGCTGCAATCAGATTGTGTGCAACTGTTGGTCAAGTTTGATTCTGATGGACTACAAGTTTCACACTGTGGTGGTTTATAGTACAGTGACCCATAAGTTGGATTTACTGGGTGAAGAGGAGTAGCAGCATCTTCGTTTTGACCAAGCACATCAACACTCCTGCATTTATCAAGTGATGGTAATGGTAAAGAGTGTATATTTTTACAACTGAAGTCTATATAAGATGATCGCTCCACAACATCAGAGTCAGCAGTCTCATCAGCAGGACAGCTGGATGGACCCATTTCTTGAAGATTACTAGCCATATTCAACTTAATATTTGTGTCTTCTGGTACATGGTCTGTAGCACCTGAAGAAGTCTGAGCAGATGAATCGGATTCCTTATTTGAACCAACCATCAATTTCTCATTGGAAGTGGGTATTTCTACATCCCTTGCATTATTTTGGAGATTATTCTTTGCAACAGGTGGGAGTTTACCAGTGGCCAAATAAAAATCTAGCTTCTTCTTCAAGGAACTGTTCCAGTGATTTTTTATTGCATTATCGGTCCTATACAAAGAAACAGCAGAAATATGATGTTACAGGCAACTCAAAATGTCAAAATGAAAATACAGTTTATAAAATTCCAATTCAGTCGACCAAACAAAATTGTACAATCTTTTTCAAGGAATCAACCTATTTCTGGATAGGGACTCATGTGATGAAGAGAGAGATAGAGAGAAGCATGTACAAATATGGTAATGTTGCAATATTTGTTAAACATCTTAAATTGGTAATTGTTGCAATAGTAGGGGAATGGAGGAAGTAATACTTAGTAAAAACAAGTTAAGTTAACCAAAAATAAGATAAGTTCAGTAAAATAAGACCAAGTACAGTAAAATAAGTAAAGTTCAACAATAATAAGTTAATTTCTGTAAAACTCGGTTTTAACCAGTAAAAAATGATAATGATAATAATTAATAATGATAACAATAACAATAATAACAATAATAATAATAATAATAATAATAATAATAATTTTAGCAAAAATAAATCAAAATTAGCTTCAGGCCTAAGTGTTGTATCTGCTTTTGAAATTGGAATATGACCTCCAATTTTTGTCAGAAATAGAATGAATAAAAGTAAAAAATGACATCAAAAGACGAAAATGACACTTACTGCAAATTAAGTACCTCAGAAGTTCAGATAAAGAACCATTCCAATTACTCAATAAACACTCAAAGTTATGTATATAAAAGTCACCTTTAAATCAAGCAAAAATCTTTACTCACCTTCCAGGTAAATACTTGGCTATTTCAGCCCATTTGTTCCCATATATACGATGTGCATTCATAAGAGCTAGTTCTTCATCCAATGTCCAAGCATCCTTCTTTATATCTGGATTCAAATGATTGTGCCACCTACGAATAAATAAAACACCAATTCACCGACCACGAAAAGGGAAAGGACAACAACAGAAAAGTGATATATGACTCTTGAGAAAACCAATGCCCTAAACCCAACTTCAAGGAGGGAAAGAGATTACATCGGTCTAACGACCTCAAATTAACATGTGACTCATATATTGACTTCCTAAGTCCAAGGCCACGCTCCTATCTATGTTTGATGTTGTGAAATTACCATCCAATTCCAACGAGAGTCAAATATAACTTAATATACGTCTATTTATGAAAATTCTATAGTGGTCGTTTGAAATATGACTATCATAATATTTTAATGATTATATAGTTCATAATTAACATATTTTTATCCAACTAATTAATTATATTACTCTAATTTTGCTATAAAATATTATTATCAACATTTTTTTAATTTATCAAATTTTTAGTTTTATTTATGTAATTTTTACTCTTATTTTTGTAGTTTCTCGATAAATACTTATTTTATGTTAGATTAAAATTTTCAAAAATTATATTTGTACTATGGAAATTAGAAAACTAATTGTGTCCAATTTATAGCGTGAAAAAATGGATCGCTCATATTGTTTATCGTAAAAATAATAAGGTAGTCATATTTTAAACGACCGTTGTAGAAACATCCGTCTATTTAAGGCCCCATGAGAACATTTCGGTGCCACTAACTCACTTCCCACCCCTAGAACTTAAGGTCACAGTTTCATTTAATTAAAAATAATACTACTACCTCTCATCACATCTACTTTTATATTAAAATAGCAATTGACAACCACACTTCAATCCATCTAAAATTATAAGTCCTACTAATTGGGCACAATAAAGGGAATAAACTTCTAAAGCTAACATCCTATGGTATTAGCTATGAAATCTAGAAAGTTGTAAATTGTTATAATCTTCACACGAGATTCAAATTTCAGGCTATGGGCGTAGGACCAATATATATTTATAGGCTCCTCTACTCTTTAAGCTAGCTTATACGGTTTTAAAGAAACATTTTAGTTTGGCCACAAAAAATTTGAATTGCTTTTGAGATATAAATACAATTTTGCATTATTTTGGCCTATTTTTAAGGTTGACCTTTATTCAAAAAAGAAGAAAAAAAAGTAAGAGGAATGTTTACACATCTATCTATTCTATGCTCTAATTAAAATCTCTGGGAAGGACCATTCATCCCTGCCTAAATAACTTTTCAAATGCAACTTACTTAATAAATTAATAAAATAAAAGGAATTATAACTAACCGTCTAACCTATTTGCTAGATAGTGGGAGAAATACATAGGTAATTTACATTATGTAAAAAAATATGTCTTTTGTCAACTTTCAACCACAACCTTCAAAAGCAATCCTCAATTTCTATGCAATATAATTTATGATTTAGGTTTTTTTTTCTAACAATAACTAACTATTCTAAACTTTCCAAATTAACAAAGAAGTAACCGTCTTTCTATGTTGTATTTTTCCATAAAGTATATCCCTTGCATTTACGAATACATTCTAGTAATTGATAAAAGAAATGAGTATCTAACGGTGAAATAATCCTTGAGATGCTAAACCTAGAGTTTGTCCTACAGCAAACTTTGTAAATCACCATGTTTGTTTATTCTTTTAGCATTTCGAAAGTTTTGGGAAGCCCAGCAAATGAGCATTAACGGTTGATCCAATGGTCACAAGTATCACCCAAGTTTATGTTGGATGAAGGGGGTGTTGCTGAATATGAATTCAGTTATACATTTTTCTGCCTCCAACATCACAACAATTCATAAATGGATCACTTTGTATAGTTTGTTTGTAAGCTTACCGTTCTCGGCATTGCTTTCCAATACGCCCAGGTAAAGACTTGGCAATCACAGACCACTTTGTAGGGCCATATCTTGCCACTAACTTAATAATTATTTCATCCTCCTGCAATTAAAAAAGGGTACAGCAATACTTATAAGAATCCCAACAAACATTAAAAAATTATTTTATCCTCGTACAATTTAAAAAGAGCAATACAATACTTATAAGAACCCTAATAAGCATTATAAATGATAAGGTGACATCTGACCTCTTGAGTCCATGGTCCTTTAACAAGCTCAGGATTAAGAACTTTCTGCCATCTGTGCAGACATTGTACTTCAGATCTATCTGGGAAGAACTCGGCTGCATATTTGAACATTGTAGCATATATCAATGAAATGCATTAATTCCACATAAACTTCCATTATCTGACTAATTTCATCTATTAACCTATACACGTCAAAACTGAAGACTAACACTAAGAATGGATAAAGCAATTCTATAGTTTTATGCAATTAAAAATTGACAATAGAGAAATTATCAACATTGCAAATTTCTTGATGCTTAAAAAGACTCTTAATTGGCCATGAGAGTTGAATTTTACAATTCAAATGCAATTTGGAGTTGATTAAAATGAACAACAATATTTTGTTTAACCTTGTAAATTCTCCACAATGGCATACATTTGCTCATTTTTTGTATAAACAAGAAAATGATGATGTGTGACACAAGTAAATAAGAACACCCCCCCCCCTTCATCCACCTCAAAGAAGCACCTTGGCATATAAAAAAATTCTAAACCTCATACCGGTAAATATGTCGCATACTATGGCACCTTGGCAGGTTTTCTATTTCTATTGCACTCTGCAAACATCATGATGTGAACTATGAATTGGAAATTTTCCACTATATTGTGTAGTTCAATTAAACTATGAAACTTCTTTTTACGGTCTAAGGTGGGGTTGTGGACATAAAAATTAGGGTGGAGGTGGTGGTTTGTGTAATAGACTAACCTGGAGGGGTAGTATAGGTATTCTAGTAATAGGGTTAATAGTCCTTAGTATTAAATAGGGTGGTAAGGGAAAGAAATGGGTAGGAATATATAGGATGAAACCTCAAGTCACTTTTGGAGAGTTGTGAGCTAAACTCACTTTTGAAGATTGATAGCCTTAAGCTATTATCCTATCCTTTGTAACCTTTCAACCATTATCAATCAAAATCCAAGCTTTAATCTTTATTTACTTGCATTATTAATTCAGATTATAATCCTAGAAAGTCAATCCATTACACTTGGTATCAGAGTAGTGCTGGGAAGTCTGCTGATTTTCGTTTCATTAAACAAAAAAAAAGTCAGCAATGATCTTTGAGTCAGCCGAGAAAAGTATAGCACAACGGATGCATAGATGGATCTGTGAAGAGTATGCATACATTTCCAGCAAGAGAGAACATGGAATTTCAGATTCTGAGGAAAAGCAAAACATTCGTCTAGAGCTTCAGATTCATGAGTTCAATGGAAGAAACTTGGATGATTGGATCCTTTAAATGGAAGGTTTCTTTCATTTTTTTTCACTTAAGTGAAGAGGTGAAACTTAAGGCTGCCATAACAGGTCTTAATGGCAAAGCGTTGCAGTGGTTTGAAGGTGGCTACCAATACTTGAGTGACAGGTTCTGAAGGGAGTGTTGGTGAGTCGTTTCGGCTCATCATCTATAATGTCCTGGCAGGAGCAACCAACTCCAATTTTGAAACAATCAATCGAAGAGGAAACAAAGGTGCCATCTCAGATATTTTCAAAGGAGGTAGAGGAAATCAAAAAGAGAATCATCGGAAATGTTCTGAAGGATTTGGGCAAAATCACTAACAAAGCCTCTTCTCCAATGAAGATGAAGGAAGAAGACTATCAAGCAAAATCAGAAGAGGAGATTGCAGATAAGGAAGAGGAGGAGAAGGTACACTCCATGTCAGAAGATGAAAACGGAGTTTTTTGTTGGGGGTGTAACTCGTGGTGGCTTCGATAACATAAACGGCGAGTTGGGTTGTGGAGTTAGAGGTGTCGCAAGAAAAATTAAACCTGATGGAAGGCTTGGTGATTACGGAGCGGGTTTTACCGGTGGAGGTCGAGGTGGCTTCACTAGTGTATCGGGTGGAGGTGTTGGTGGGTATGCCCTGCCAGTGCTAAGCTAACTGTGTTGCTGGTGGAGCAATAATTTCTTAAAGTGGCTTCCCCAATGATTTGGGTGGAAAAGTGACCACTTTTGAAAGTGGTTTTACAGGGGGGTTTTGGTGGGCCAGGAAAGCCAGCAGACAACCTCTAAAGTGGTGGGAGAATTTTCATGAAGGGAGGTCAAGACAACTTTGCCTGCGATTTTGGAAGTGGGACAAGTGAATTTGAAGGTGTTCCTTTTATCGAACGGAGAGGAAAGGCTGGTGTGTTCGACGGAGGTAGGACAGAAGGTTTTTAAAAATGGCGGCGTCGACGGAAGCGGATCCGGCAGTGGTCCTGGTAGGTCCGCCGGAGAAGATGGTGAAGTGTGCCGGCAAGGTGGTGGGAGAAGCGGCGCAAGTCAAGGTGGGTCTGTCCGCATTTTCTATCTTACTCCTGGAGTACCGTGCAAATGGTACTCCAGATTTTATAAATTCATGTTATTTTGATATTAACTTCTTATTATTTCAATTTATATATATGTTATTTTTAAATAAATGTATGTTATTTTGCCTTTTTTCTTGGTCATCTTCCTGACTTCCTCCCATACTCTCTCTTCCTCTCTCAGCTACTCCAACTCAAAATCACACACATTCTCTTCCCTTCTTCATCCAATTTTCTGGGTTTCCCAAAAATCAACCTCTCACTCTCTCTCTCTTCCTCTCACTACTCCAATTCTAAATCAAAGACACTTTCTCTCTCCTCTTTTCTTCTTCCAATTTTCTGGGTTTCTTAGAAATTAATTGATTTGAAGCCATTTAAGGGTTCAAATGTGTTCATGTAAAGAAATTTAGTACCTCTTGAAGTGTTCGATTCTCTTTAAACTCAAAGCTGCTAATGTTGTTTTGATGTAAAACTTATTATTATTTCAATTTATATACATGTTATTTATAAATAAGTACTTGTTATTTTGGAAATTAAAAATAGCATGAATGGAGGTTGAAGTAAATAAGTAAATAACATATTGTTGTAACAAAATAAGTAAATAACGCAACATTTAAGCAAAATAACAAAAAGTGTGCGCAAAATAACTCAAACATATTTGTAAGGAGTACCATGATCCATTGTACTCCAGGAGTATATAATACTAATTGGGGTCTGTCAAGGAACAAATTCACCGCCACCATTGGCTTGCAAAAAGGGGTGGTGACTTCTCTGGAGAAGTTTGACTGAAATTTTCTTTGGCTTGTGGAGGAAGCCAAACATAGAAGGTACTAGTAAGGGTAGATTGCTTACTGTGCGTTGGAAATGAATCTATCATTTTTTTTAAGTCAGGTTTTTATTTGGGCCCATTGCAACATGGCCCAATTTCCTGATTCATGGCCCCAAGCCCAACATTACCCAGCAATCCTTACTTCCAACCACCATCCTTTGTTAAAACCCATTTACCTTCTATTTCCTAAAATCAGCATTGCCAGTAATCCTTATTTCTACACTTCTTGATTCTATGTAGACACCACTTGCTCTTCTCATAATTCAATTATCCTACCTGACAAGCTACAGCATTTTTCAATTCCTTATGCCATGTTAAGAGTACTAACCTTCAACAATGAACAACAACTCTCACAGCAACTCATAACTCATTCTCACTGTTGGCTTTTTCAAGAGTTGGAACAAGCGCCAATGTTGCCGAGGCCGGAAATTCAGTGCAAAATACTATCCACCTTGAGGACAAGGTGGAAGTTTAGGGGGCCGGTATTGTAATAAACTAACTTGGAGGGGTAGTATAGGTATTCTGGTAATATTAGTTTATTAGGGTTAGTAGTCCTTAGTATAAAATAGGGAGGTAAGGGAAAGAAATGGGTAGGCAAATATTGAATGAAACTTGTTGAGAGTTGTGACCTTAAGTCACTTTTGGAGAGTTGAGCTAAACTTACAATTGAAGATTGATAGCCTTAAGCTATTATCCTATCCTTTGTAACCTTTCAACCATTATCAATCAAAATCCAAGCTTTAATCTTTATTTACATGCATTATTAAATCAGATTATAATCCTAGAAAGTCAGTCCATTACACTACTAACATAAGGAAGAGTAATATTGGTAGTCTAGTATTATTAGGTTAGAATCTTTAGCTTTAATATAAATAGATAAGAGGAGAGACAGTAGAGGATACGCAGAAATTTGGTGTAGTCCTTAGGAGGGTTGTGACCTTAAGTCACTAATGGAGCTTTGTAGGCTAAACCTACTACTATCGTTTGTACGTGTAGGCATGAAAAATGTAAATAAGTGCCACATGGGATATTGAAATGGTCAAAAGTCATAATATTGACTCGGATTTTGACAATTAATTAAATTTAATTAATTGGGGTGAAATAAGTTAAATTAGCCCATTTTAATTGTTTTAATTAAATTGTTCATTTAATAGCAAAAGCCTACTTAAATGGGTTAAGCTATATAAATGAGTGAAGATTACCAAGTCAAAAGCCCAACTTCATTGCACATCATCAAACCCTAACCCTAGGGGTGTCTTACTCTATAAATAGAGCTTTTTTCTCTACTTCATGGGAGGAAGAGAAAAACTTAGAGAGAAACCTAGAGAGGAAAAAACCTATGAGTAAACAAGGAGATCAAAATACAGAGAAAGCCTCTCAAATACTCTAAACTTCTCCAAAGAAAACCTCTCATCAAATACTCTAAACCTCTCCGGACAAACCTCTCAAACCTAGAAGAACAACAAGCATTCGACGTGCCGTTCTACTCTAGAAGATCATCCGTGGAAGAGATCAAGCCTCAACGGCCCTTAACACGAAGGAAAGAAGGAATTCAAATCATCAAGAACACCCGTTCAACCTCTACATCAAATAGTCATTGATCGAGATCAAGCCTCGTCGGCCCTCAATCAAGAGTTCAAGTCAAAGGTCTACATACATCAACATAAGTCAAAGTTCTGCATCAAATCTTCGATCGAGATCAGCCTCGACGGCCCTTGTTCGAAAATCAAGTCAATTTGTGAATTACGTCAAAGTCAAACTGGAGATCGAATCAGAGGAGCAAATTAGAGATTGTACCCAAAATTATCAAATTAATAAAATCAACGTTTTGTTTCATTTATTTTGAATCTATATTTTACAGATTTAAAATTTGTGTTTACAGTACGAAACCATTAATTTGTTTAATCAAATTATTGTGTTTTCTCCGTTATTATATCAAGTAATATTAGTTCATTACACTAAACAGTTTCGTACAAACGATAGTAGTAGAAGCTCCATTAGTGACTTTAGGTCACAACTCTTAAGGACTACACCAAATTTCTGCCTACCCTCTAGTGTCTCTCGTCTTATCTATTTATACTGAAGCTAAAGACTCTAACCTAATAATACTAGACTACCAATATTACCATTCTTTATGGTTAATGTAATACAATACCGGCCCCCTAAACTTTCACCTTGTCCTCAAGGTGGATAATAGACGGCATGCGATTTCCGGCCTCGACAACTGTTATCACTGTTCCAGGAGTAGGCGAAAATAAAGGGTGGACTGCATTGAGGAATGTTGTTCCTTGCTGGGAGTTAGTACTCCCTCTAGGAGCCTAAACATGGCAGAAAAACGCAGCAGCTTGTCAAGGGAAGTAATAGGAATTAGGATGAAGTCAGTGGTGAAACAGGAAGTGTGAATGGGAGATGTTGGGAGTTGGAGGGTGGGATAATCTAGGTTAAAGTATATAGCAAGATTGGACTTAGAAATATAGTCATAAATCTTGGGCCCAAACTTTTGTGCCTGAAGTAAGATTAGGAAATAAGAAATGATTGGCTTTAAAGATGGGTTTAGTTTATAAAGGGTGTTGGATAATAAAAATGATTTTGGGGTAGAGATGTTGGGCTTTGGAGCATGGAATAGGGTAATGGGTCTTGTTGTATGAGCCCAATTAAGGGTTTGTCTTCATAAAAGAAATGGCTGCTAGACTCATTAAGGGTATAGGAAGAAGATTGTAGACACGTTGCCCTTGAGCTTATCTCTGAACTTGTATTTGTTTTGTCTTCTAATACACAAATAACAATAATACCCTTAACAACATAATCTGAATTCATCTTCCAGAAGATATCATGTGGTCTAACTACTCCTATAGGGTCAACCTTGGTTTTAAAAAGCGCGCCTAGGTGCGCTTCACTCCCAGGCTCTAAGAAATGGGCTTTAGCTAGGCGAGGTCACCTACGGAAGGCGCGCGCCTTGTGCGCCTCAAAGCGCCTTTGGTAATGTGCGCCTTCGCGCCTCAAGAAAAATAACTAAGATATAAGTTATAAATTGAAGAATGACGGACACTTTTTTAAATTTACACTACCTTAGCTTTACATATATTATTATTTGATTTATAATGAATCTTTTTAATTGGTATTTAGTACAATCAAAGTAAAAAATAATTTGAAATAAATATGTAAATACATGCGTCTTGGATACAAAAGGCGTGCGCCTTCGCCTTGCGCCTCGCTCCTAGGACGCAAGGACCATTTGCGCCTTTTAAAACTAAGGGGTCAACACTTTATCAGCATGTAATCAGCTCCCACATTTACAAGTCTACCCTTACTAGTAGTACCTTCCACTATTGGCTTCCTCTCCAAGCCAAAGCATGACTCACCCAAATTACCCAACACCTTTCCTTCGTCAGATTTTTGGAACTTACCAAATAACCACCACCCTTGGAATTCTCCACCTTCTGTTCCGCACAGGGAGCCAGCCCACTTTCGAACAAGCTACCACCACCTGCACCAGAAAAATCATTGTTCTTCACTTTAACTCTACTTTGCAAGTCAGGGTTCCCGGTTGTTCACTCACCAAACGCAAACAACTCAGACCACCACCTGATCCACTTCCTCCAGCGCCACCTCTCTCGAAAATTCCTCCAACAGTTTAGAAGTTACCGCTCGAAATGTTTTGTTACCCCCACCGAAACCAACACTGGACAACTTACTCGTGAACCCACCACAACAGCTAATGCAGTCATTGGCCTTGCTTGCTACACTAAATCCTTCTCTGGCAATCCACTAGCAGCGCCACTGCCCTTCCCAAATAATCCTAGTGACCAACCACCACAAAAAATACTAGCCTCACTCAGTCTAGCACTATCGAAAACACCCCCAATCTCATGAGTTCCACCACCACCCGATTCGCTGACGAAGCCACCTTTACCTCAGGTAAATCCCGCTACATAATCACCAAACCTTCCACCAGAGACACCTCCAACTTCGCAACCCAACTCGCCGTTAAAGTTTTTGGAGCCACCACGAGTTACACCCCCAACAAAAATCTCATTTTCATCTTCTAACTTGGTGTGTACCTGCTCCTCCTCTATAGCATCCGCTTTTTCGTCTTCTGATTTTGCTTGACAATCTTCTCTCTTCATCTTCATGGGAGAATGGACTTTGGTAGTGATTTTGTCCAATTCTCGTTGAACATTTATGCTGATTCTCTTCGTGATTTCCTCTACTTCCTTTGAAAATATCTGAGATGGCACCTTTGTTCCCTCTTCGATCGATTGTGTCAAAACGGGAATTGGTTGCTCATGACAGGACGTTATAGATGACGGGCCGAAACGATTCGCCAACACTCTCTCCAGAACCTGCACTCACGTATCGTTAACCACCTGTGCTCAAATTCAAACCACTCCAATGCTTCGCCACTAAGCCCTATAATGGCAGCCTTCAATTTCACCTTCTCATCTACCTGGAAAAATTGGAAAGCATTCTCTAGTTGAAGTACCCAATTATCCAAATTCTTTCCACAAAACTCAGAAAGTTGAAGCTCACATCGGACTCTTCCTTCGTCATCCAGATTTGAAATTCCACGCTCTCTATTGCTGGAAATGTATGCAAATCCCTCCGTAATCCAATTTTCAATATTCCATAAGTTGTGATGTCCTTCTTCCAGCAATAACAAGCACCATTTTTATTTTCTTCAGCCACTCACGTATCGGTACCCACCTGTGCTCACATTCAAACCACTCCAATGCTTCGCCACTAAGCCTTATAATGGCAGCCTTCAATTTCACCTCCTCATCTAACTGTAAAAATTGGAAAGTATCCAGATTCTTTCCACTAAACTTAGAAAGTTCAAGCTCACATCGGACTCTTTGTTCGTCATCCAGATTTGAAATTCCACGCTCTCTCTTGCTAGAAATGTATGCGAATGTAATGGATTGACTTTCTAGGATTATAATCTGATTTAATAATGCAAGTAAATACTCCCTCCGTCCTAAATTACTTGCAACGGTTTGACTTTTTGCACTATTCACACATCTCCCTTTGACCATCTTTTTTAACTATTATATGAAAGTCAATGTAATCATGTAAGATGTTGTTGAGTCTATTTTAATGTATAGTTACTTAATATAAACTTTTTATAACTTAAATAAATATATAATAAAAGATATCAACGGTCAAACATGTGCATCGGCAAGCGTGTTCAGTCAAAATGTTGCAAGTAAACTGGGGACAGAGGGAGTAAAGATTAAAGCTTGGATTTTGATTGATAATGGTTGAAAGGTTACAAAGGATAGGATAATAGCTTAAGGCTATCAATCTTCAAAAATGAGTTTAGCTCGCAACTCTTCAAAAGTGACTTGAGGTTTCATCCAATATTTGCCTACCCATTTATTTCCCTTACCTCCCTATTTATACTAAGGATTATTAACCCTAATGAACTAATATTACTAGAATACCTATACTACCCCTCCAGGTTAGTCTATTACAGTTAGTATCACACGAGGCAGACAATAGATTCTCTCCCACTGAGTTTTTTTATTCCTCATATCATATGACAGGAAATGAGCACTATAATATGGCAACCCAATGTCAACTCAGGTTTTTTTTTTGTTTTGGCATGGACTGCATAAGTCAGTTTTGCAAAGAACCAACCAAACATTATGTAGATTTCCTATAATTTGAACTCATACCATTTATATTTCCAAAGAAAGAGCTCCAGTTTCAGTACAGTAGTGAAGGAGGAAATTATCAAACTACAAAACATGTAAGAAAACAAACCTATTTTTTTCCAACTCTTTCCTTTGAAAGTTGAAACTGCATTTCGTAATGTTTCGTCCTACATTATAGCACTTTCCTTTATTAGCCAGCAAATAGAGTGCAAGAAATAGACACAATGACAATACAAAAATCCTTAAAAAGGGTGGTGGGAATTGAAGAGTAGTCAAAGTGAATATACCCACATTTTTAAGCTTAAAAAAGGAAAAATTGCAAATTGTAGCCATTTAAAGTTATTATTTTGTAAATTGTAGCCATTTATGAAAAAAAAATGCAAATTGCAACCCAAAAGCTCTTGTAATTGTAAACCGTAGCCCGATTAAACTTTTTCATTGGTTTACGTGCCAAAAAATATTCAGTTAAGGTTTTAGGGGCTATTTTAGACCTTAAGGATCCGAATTGAACTCCGAATTAGCAAAATTATAACATAAGTACCTCGTTTGGCGTAATAAAAATGTATCGATATGTGGGCAACTATATTTTGCTGTAAAAATAAGGCGCTTAAGTTATTTTCTTGCTAATTCCGAACTCAATTCGGACCCTTAAGAGCTTAAATGACCCCTAAAACATTAATCGAATATTTTTCGACTTGTAAATCAATGAAAAGTTGAATCGGACTGCAATTTACAATCTATAAGAACTTTTTGGCTGCAATTTGTAATTTTTTTAAATGGCTTCAATTTGCAAAATATTAACTTTAAATGGGTGCAATTAGCAAATTTTCCCTTCAAAAAAGAAAAAATAATAACAATCCAAGTTTCGGTAGAGATATTATCTTTAATACTAACCTCTTCAGGTGTCCAACCACCCTTTGCTCGCCTAATTGGTCCTGTAGTCCTCCTACAAGAAAAATTTGCTGACAAATCAGACTACATAAAACTAAATAAATAAATAAATGCAATCAGTCAAAAGTCACTTGTACATGTAAATAGAGATAGTGCCACAAGGGTGAAAATGATAAGAAGCATTAGAAAGTGAACATACACAAAGCATACTGCTTACACACACTAGACTATGAAATTTAATCCCTTGATTCATAGAGTATGATTTGAAGACAATTCTTTAACTGAACATTAAAATGTGAAATGATAAAAGAGAATGTTACACTCAAACAATATTCTCTATATATTGTCCACTATAAAAAGTGTTACCAAGAAGACCTTAGCCTTCAAAGATGAAAAAACAAGGGAAAATTGCAAAAAACCACCTTTTATAACTTTTTTGTAAAAAAACACCTTATAAAAAATTTTGTGTAAAAGAACACCTAAAACCGCTTTTTTTTTTTGGGATATCACACCTTAGTCTGGTTTCCATCTTTTGACTTGGTTTTCGGACATTGACTTGCACGTGAAAAGCACGTGTTCCGGTGAGTTCTCCCTTTTCTTTTTTTTTCCCAATTCACCCTCCATTATTTCTCTAATTTAACTTTCTCTCTCCTCCCTTCTTCTCCAACAAAATCTCAATTATTCACCATTGATGAAGAAATCTACATTTTAAAGCATGAATTGTTGCAATTAACATAATTTCAAGTAGGGTAAGTTGTTGTAATGACTGAAATTTCTTGTAAATTATGTTGGGTTTTTGAATTTTCATAAATTAGGGTTTGTAATTGAAAATTAGGGTTCTTCGTTTTTGCCCACAAATGATGAAATTAAGAGTAATTTCGAGAGGCCAATGTACACCAATCGTGCTTGCTCTATTGGGCTTTAATGAAGGAAGGGGATGAAGAGGTGAAGTGGGGTTTTTGGGTGGATGGGCTGAATAAACGGGGTGCAATTTTCATGGGAGCATTTTGGGTGAGATGGTGTTGGTGAGAGTGGTGGTGGTGAGGTGGTGTTGGTGGGGGTGACAGTGTGGTGGCGATGAGGGAAAAGAGAAAAAAATAAAGGAAGAAGATCACGTGACCCACACGTGCAAAGTCAACGTCGGAAAACCAAGTCAAACACCGAAAACCGCGTTAAGGTGTCACTTCGCAAAAAAAGAGTGGTTTTAGGTTTGTTTTTACGAGAAAATTTTTATAAGGTGTTTTTTTGCAAAAAAAAGGTGGTTTTTTGCAACTTTTCCAAAAAACAATTATTGTGAAAATACTCTCTCTGTTTCAATAAAATAGATACCGTTTGAAATTTGGCACCATTAACAAGTTCACTTTAACTATCTTGAATTCATACGGAGGAAAATTATAGTCATTTAGAAACTTTTTAAACTCATCTCAAAATATGAATATTCAAAATATCAACTTTTATAAGTTCTACACTGTAATGAACCAATCAAGGCCACCTATTGTGCACACTTACTACAGAAGGAAGCAGCAACAACAAAAAGACTCGAGCAAACCACTAGACAACAAGAACAACAATTGACAGCAGGAGACAAATGATTAGAACAGAAATCGCTAGAAGACAAAGTAGTAGTTGTTAGTAATTAAGGCTAGTCACATGTGTTACGTAAGGAGATAGTTAAATAGCTAGAGGGGGGAAAATAGAGGATTCATTCAGAAAGTTGTATTAATTAAGTGTAGCCATAGTTGTAGTGTACTCTCAAGAGGCGAGTTCGCGAGGTTGAAGATGATACAGTTGTTGAAGATGATAAAGTGAAAAAGAAAAAGTTGAGGGGGCATTACGCATGAGACAAACTTCTTTTTGAACTTCTTACTATATTGGGGCCCTCAATATAGGAAATAGGAATATATATTCATATAAAGTTATTATTTACACCTTTTTTTAGTTTACTGAGTTTTTACTATGTCATTTTTTTGTGCTAAACTTCACTAATGTCATTAGTCTCTAAGTCTCCCACTCATTACACTAGCTTATTGGGAACTTGAAGTCTTGAAAACTGAAAAGGACAACTTGCAAGTGATTAATGTTTTAACTATTTTTTTACGGGAAATATGAATGTTTTTTGGATGAAATGAAAATCAATGTTTTAATTTCAAATTAATTTTAGTTTTATTTTTCAGATTATTATTTATAGATATATATATATATATATATTAAACTACACCCAACGTTCCCGATTCACTCAATGTAGCGTTTCCCGTTTCCGTCCCGCGTTTCGTATCGAATTTCGTTCCTTGTATCATTGCTCAAGCCTTTCGGCTATATCTATCCAATCAATCATCTTCTACCATTATCTTCTTCTTCTTGTTATCTTGAATCACTTGTGTGAGAGCGCAGTCCATTGCATTTGGTATCAGAGCAGGTATGGCTCCGGCGCCAGGAACAAACACCTAGCGTATTGAAGCCTTGGGGCACATGATGGACGTGGTGTCAAAGGTGGGTGGAGGAGAAGGCTCCATTCAAGCCATCCTGACCACATCACGGAAAGCATGGAGAATCTCCAAAAGACCCTAGTAGAGCAGTTTTCCAAATAGCAGGACGCTGAGGCGGTTCAACCGACTCACGAAAGACAACACCCAACAAGTAGCCTTGGTGAGACGCGACCGGGACAAGTTTTTCTAGGAGATCCGCGGAGCGGTGGAGACCATCCGTGACAAGCAGAAGGCACCGGTGGCGTTTGAGGATGAGGCGGAGGCTTCCGGTGCCGGAGGAGGCATTCCACGGCGGTCGTTTAGGGTGGAGAACGGTGGAGGTCATAACAGGGAGCCACCACTCCAGCCGTCCAGGGGGTTCGAGAGTGGTGAGAATTTCGGAGGTCAGGGGAATTGGAAGTTCCGAAAGTTGGATATGCCTATCTTCTCCAGCGACGACCCCGGCGGTTGGTTAATGAGGGCAGAACAATATTTCCAGTTCTATCAGTTAACAAAGCAGGAACAACTTCAAGCGGCGATGGTGTCTATGGAGGGTGATGGCTTGAGGTGGTACCAGTGGGAGAATCGCCGGTGGCCGCTGCGAGGGTGGGAGGATCTGAAGCAGCGCCTACTCACTCAGTTTCGGCCAACGAACGCGGGGTCGCTCCATGAGTAATGGCTGGCCGTTGAACACACCACCACGGTGGCGGAATATCGGAGGGAGTTTAATGAGAAGGTCGCACCGCTTTCCAAAGTCTGATGAAAGGGCAGTTTGTTAATAGGTTGAAGGAGGATATAAGGGCGGAGCTGAGAATGTTGAACCCGTTCACGCTGGAACAGGCCATGGATCTTGCAACCCGAATTGAAGAAAGGAACCGGGTCCATGGGCTTAAGAAATCGGGTGAGGCCTTCACAAAACCCAACCCGTATTCTTACTTCAACAAGAGTCCTGCAAACACTCTTTTTAGGGGAAGTGGGCCAGCCCAATCGTCGGTTTTGCAGCCTAGTGTACAATCAAGCAAAGGGGCCCAAAGTTCAAGTGGATCAGTAAATAACTCTGTTTCCAAAACAGAGTAACAGCCAGCTATTCACGCTTCAATGGAGGAGTTCGAAGGTTGACGAAGCATGAATACAAGACAAGAAAGCAAGAGGTTTATGTTTCAAATGTGATGGGAAGTGGGATTTCAACCATGTGTGTCGGGCCAAAGAGTTTAGTGTGTTGTTGGTGGATGAGGAGGGGAGTGAGGAGGAAGAGAATGATCACGAGTTCGAGTCCTTAGAAGCTCCCCCAAAATGGGAACCAAGGAAACTCCTGCAACGGTATCCTTGAACTCGTTAGCCGGGATAACTAATCCTAGAACCATGAAATTGAACCGGTAGTAGGAAGTGGAACTTTTGGAGTATCTCTTGGAAATGGTGAAACCGTGAAGGGCCGAGGGTCTTGTGTAGGAGTGCGACTTGAGTTGGAAGGAGTAGTAGTTGTTGAGGACTTCCTTCCTCTACAACTAAGCAATTCCGATTTGATTCTTGGGGTTCAATGGCTTGAGAAGCTAGGGGAGGTGCTCACTAATTGGAAAACTCAAGAGATGAATTTCACGGTGAATGGAAAGAGGGCACACATCAAGGGTGATCCGTCACTTGCTCAAACCGGAATCACCTTAAAGGCAATGATTAGAAGCTTGCGTAAGGAAAAGGGGGGCATCCTAGTTGAGTTTGGCCGAATGGAGGGGATGGAGGAGGAGAAAGGAGAAGCCATTCCGGAATTCTTGAAGGGTGAAATTGAAGAGTTTGCGGGGGTGTTTGAGAGTCTTAAGGGGCTACCTCCAAGTAGGGGCCGAGAGCATGCCATTGTCCTTAAAGAGGGGAGTGATCCGGTTAGTGTGAGGCCGTATCGATACCCGCAAATTCAAAAAGATGAAATAGAGAAGCTAATTGGTGAGATGTTGATGGCCGGAATTATCAAACCCTCAACTAGCCCTTTTTCAAGCCCGGTCCTCTTGGTAAAGAAGAAAGACGGCTCTTGGAGGTTTTGTGTAGATTATAGGGCCCTCAACAAAGAAACCGTACCGGATAAATATCCCATTCCGGTGATAGATGAGCCACTTGATGAATTACATGGGGCATGTGTGTTTTCCAAGCTTAACCTCAAAGCCGGTTATCAACAAATTTTGGTGAAGCTCGCAGATACACACAAGACGGTGTTTCGTACCCAAGAGGGTCACTATGAATTTTTAGTGATGCCATTCGAACTCACAAATGCGTCGGCGACCTTCCAATCATTAATGAATGAGGTATTCCATCCATTCTTGAGAAAATTTGTCCTTGTGTTTTTTGATGATATTCTTGTCTATAGTTCTAGTGAGGATGATCATGTTAGGCATTTACACCTAGTGCTGGCTACGTTGAAAGAGCATGTTTTATTTGCAAACAAGAAAAAATGTGAGTTTGGTAAGGAGGAAGTGGCCTATTTAGGCCATATCATCTCAAAAAATGGAGTGGTTGTGGATCAAGAGAAAGTGAGATCCATGATCAATTGGCCCATTCCAAAAACTTTGAGAGAACTTAGGGGTTTTTTGGGCCTGACAGGGTAATATAGGAAATTCATAGCCCATTATGCACACATAGCCCACCCCTTAACACATGAGTTGAAGAAAGACAACTTTAAGTGGTCTTGAGGCATTTGAGAAGCTCAAATCGGCAATGGCAGTGGCTCCTGTTTTGGCCATGCCCGATTTACACAAAGACTTTGCGGTCGAAATGGACGCGTCAGGATATGGACTAAGGCAGTGTTAATGCAAGACAACCGGCCAATTGCGTTTTTTAGCAAGGTGTTGGGTTCGAGTGGCTGAGCAAAATCAGTGTATGAGAAGGAATTGATGGCGGTTTGTTTGGCGGTGCAAAAGTGGCGCCACTGAGACACATTACACAACAGCATGAGGTAGCCATGGAGTATCAAAAATGGATCCGCAAATTGATCGGCTTCGATTTTGAATTGCAATACAAACCCGGATCGGAAAACCAGGTAGCGGATGCACTATCAAGGAGAGGGGAAGATGAGTCTGGCAGCCATAGTCACCACCCAAGGAGTTGATTGGGAATTTCTCAAAAAAGAGAGTGAAGGGGATGCCGATTTGCAATCGATTAGGGAGGTCGTTCGAGAAGGGAGAGCGCCACTTGGTTTCACTTTGGAAGGGGAGCGCCTGATGTATAAGGGGCGAGTGGTCATACCTCGAAATTCGAGCGTCAAGCCCACCTTGTTGGCGGCTTACCACGATTCAGCGGGGGGGCATGGTGAAGAAACGAGGACTTATTTGCGGGTAGCAAGGGAGTGGTTTTGACAAGGGATGCGGAGAGATGTTGCCGAGTACATTCGAGCCTGTGATGTTTGCCAGCGAAACAAACACTCGCAGCGGAGTCCGGCGGGGTTGCTTCAACCGTTACCCATCCCGGAGAAGGTGAGGGACGATATCACAATGGACTTTATTGAGGGTCACCCACGGTCCAAAGGAATCGACACCATATTTGTGGTGGTTCATCGGTTGTCGAAATACGCACACTTGTGTGGTTAAGGCACCCGTTCTCGGCTGTAACAGTGGCGGAAGCCTTTGTTAAGGAGGTGGTGCGCTTACACGGTTTTCCGGGAAGCATTGTCTCGGATAGAGTCTTTTTTAGTAGCTTTTGGAAGGAGTTGTTTCGACTACAGGGGACTGATTTGCGGAGGAGCACATCGTATCATCCTCAAAGTGACGGTCAAACGGAGGTGGTCAACAAGGGATTGGAATCATACCTTGCATGCTTCGCCTGTGAGCAGCCTAAAGCATGGGCGAAATGGCTGCCGTGGGCTGAGTTCTCATATAACACATCTGTCCACTCTTCCACTTAAATGTCACCTTTTCGATTTTTATATGGCAGGGATCCTCCCAAATTAATTAAGGTGGGTACGGGGTTTACTCAAGTCGAGTCATTGGATGAATTATTGCACGAGAGAGACATTATGTTGGATGAATTGAAGTTGAACTTGGTGCGTGCCCAGCACATCATGAAGAAGAACGCAGACTTAAGGCGACGGGAGGAGCAATTTGATGTGGGAGATTTGGTATATCTCAAGCTCCAACCGTATAGGCAGCGCTCTTGGGCAAGAGACCATTTGAGAAACTTGCGGCTCGTTTCTATGGGCCGTTCGAGGTTATTCAATGTGTGGGCAAAGTGGCGTATAAGCTGAGTTTACCAGACCATTGCCGCATCCATCCAGTGTTCCACGTATCTCAACTCAAGAGAGCGATTGGCAGCAACCCGAGTTCCCCTACCATCCCTGACCAAATCACCCCGGAGCTAGAATTGATGGTTGAACCAGGCTGGTGCAAGGAAAGTCCATTGTGCAAGAAGTGCTAGTGAAGTGGCAGGGCTTACTTGAGGCCACATGGGAGGATGGTACTTTAATCCTTGATCGTTTTCCCGACTTCCAACTTGAGGACAAGGTGGTTCTTTGGGGGGGGGGGTAATGTAATGAACCAATCAAGGCCACCTATTGTGCACACTGCAGCAACAACAAAAAGACTCGAGCAAACCACCACACAAGAACAACAACAATTGACAGCCGGAGACACAAATGATCAGGAGCTTTATTTTGGCACCAAGGCAAGAAGACAAAGTAGTGGTAGTTGTTAGTAATTAAGGCTAGTCACATGTGTTATGTAAGGAAATAGTTAAATAGCTAGAGGGGGAAAATAGAGGATTCATTCAGAAAGTTGTATTAGTTAAGTGTAGCCATAGTTATAGTGTACTCTCAAGCCTTTCGGCTATATCAATCCAATCAATCGTCTTCTGCCATTATCTTCTTCTTCTTGTTATCTTGAATCACTTGTGTGAGAGCGTAGTCCGTTGCATACACTAGTAAGCATAAAGCTCAGCATCATCCATCCCACCACTCCACGATAGCATACATCTTAACATTGTACATTGTAATTTACTAAGTTCCACCTTCTGCAAAGTTGTTTCTCGGAACAAGATTACCAAAAAGCACCACAATTTCACTCTAATACATTGGGTATTAATATTTTAGAATTAAAAAAATTGAAAAGAATCAGATTGCTCTAGGCATATAGGGCACCACACAAATATAAGTTAATTCATAGAGGTTATGTCAACGAAACACAAAAGTGGAGAGAGTTGAGCTTCCGATACCTATGAGAAGGCGAAGTGGCAACCGGGCTACTAACGCCCGAAGACTTGAGACTAACACTGGCACTACCCTCTTCCTCGGAAACTGACGAACTCGAAGCAGCAGCTGATTGTTTGTTCTCCAAACAACACTCCTCCGCTTTCAAATCACCTTCTGCCATCTCCAACTCGGATACTTGTAATACAATTCACTATATCACACATCCTAATCACAATCACAACTTAATTGCCATGAAATCACATACGCTCATTAAATACACATGAAATCGGCAAACATCAAAAAATAAATCACCAAATAAAAATCATAAACCCTAAAATCAAATTATTCCTATGAATCTCAACTAACTATACATAATCAGCATAAACAAAACACGGATCTTACCTTCAATTATCAGATCAATACAACAAACCAAGCAAAAATTAACAAGAAATTCACAAATTCATCAAAACAAAACGAAAAAAAAAAAAAATCAATTACACAACTTGTTAAATTCCAATCAAAAAATCAAATTCAAGGGGAAAAAAAAAATCATCAAAATTGTAATACAAAAAAGCATATAATTCAAAATCAAATTAATAAAAACAAACCTTAAAAACTGGCGGGAATCATTGCAAAAAAGGAAATTTTAGGTTGCCGTTGGAAACAACAGCAGATTCTAGAGAGAGAAAGAGAGCGGTTTGCCCGTTGAATGTAGAGAGAGAAAGAGAAGGGCTTTTTCAGAAAGACGAAAAAAAAACAATCTAATCAAAATCAAAAAAATAGAAAAGAAGCAAATGAGAGAAACGTAACGAATATAAGATCACCGACGTTGCCGTTTGGTGCCGTTAGAAAGAGATTTGTGAGTTGTATGTAAGTTTTCGGAAACCCTATAATTTAATGGGCGTTAACGTTGACGGTTTTCAAATTATATTTAATAAAATAAAAAATGAAAAAGGGAAGAAAAAGGGCAGAAAAAAGTTTGAACCTAAAACGGCACAGTTTTGGGTTGTGGGGAAAGACTAGTCGTTAGTTTATGGTGCTTTCCCGGGCGTTTTGTGACCGCTGGATTAGATTGTGAAAGTGGGTGGTTTAAGATTGTGTGAATAGTTAGGTGTAATTATTGGTGATCAAGGAATCGTTAGAGTCAAAGCTTATGCAACCGGGGATGTACTCGATGATATTATTATTGTTTGATTAGACAAAGAATTGTGGTGTTTGTGGATTTTTGTGGAACGTTGGGTTCAAAAAATTCAAAACTTTTTGTATACATCCGATTTACACTAATATTAGTGTATATCGAGCAGTATAAAGGTAACTTTTAGCTAATTTTAGGGTAACTTTTTGCCTGTTGTAGGCGTCGTTTGAAGTGCTCCTACGTTTAAAGCATGTGTGAATATGCTTGACACTCATAGAAAGTGGGAATTGACATATACGATTAGGGACAAGGAAAGTAGGGAGTCGCCAACAAGTTTTTAAGGAACTTGTAAACCGTTCACGGATCATAAAAAGGCAACCATGATAAGGGACAACGATAGGCAACAATGATTGACCCGTGAAGGCTACACCCCATTCATAATCCATGAGATTACTAACTCCATATGGTTCGGAACCACAAAAGGAGGATCGGGGATGATGGTACGGAGTGAGTCATGGAGTCACATTCGCCCGTATTGGCCTCTACTCGATTCTTATAGTGAAAAACATTCCTGCGATCTCAAAGGCATACAAACAAAATATTCAATTCGCTCCAAACTATTATTAGGCTAAATTGGTTGAATATTAATGCAACATATTATTCTAAAATATTTGTGGCTACTTGATTATACAATAAGATTAAAAAGGAACCTAAACCGGTTGTCCAAATTATCTTATTAGGCGTGATTTTCAATTACATATTCCCTTGAAACATGCAATATGGTGATCAATAAAAATAATAAACATTAATATTGGAAACAATTTAACAATAATTCCAACAATATAAAATCGTTAGAAAAATAATAGAAATAAAAGGAACATAAATCTTACTTTGATTCTGTTTGTTTGCAACTACAAAATAATAAACGAGTTAGTAACTTCAAGGAAATAATAATAAAACAACAATTAAATTAAATTAAATGAAGTAGAGTTGATTTGGGGCCAAACCCTCAAACAGTTCTACCTTTCACGCCTTGGCTTAAGGACAGAACCACGAGTAAAGAATGGACTCCTTGGAGTACTTGAAAAAGGAATTTTGAAATAAGAAGGGTAGGCTAGTGTTTAGGCTAAAGCATAGAAGAGAGAAAAATAGAGAATTAATTGATGCTCCGTACATCAGAAATGAGGGGGTATTTATAGAGAAAATGTGTTGAGGGAACACACGGAACCCTAAAATGATAAAAACCCTAAAAAAGTATCCCACGACACGGCAAACTGTACCGTGACACGGGAAGTCCCACTGTCAGACGGGAAACGTTCCTGATTAGGGGATTTTTGCTCCCACCAATCGGAATGCGCCACGTGGGCCAATCAGGACCTGCCAAGTGTCCCCTAGTTGGAACTGTCAGGGCTTGCCACGTGGCACGCGCTTATTCGTCCACCTTGGACCTGTTATGTCATGACATGTGGCATACTCCATGCCTAATGGAGAAACCGGCCACCCAGGCCCAACTTCCGAGGGAAGCCCAATCGGCCCTAGGTTATAAATACCTCCCTTAATCCTCATTAAGGGGGAGGACGAAAACAACACGCGAAAAACATTACGGAACACACTAATAACCGGCTGATCTCGCTAACAAAGCAGATTACCTACATTAAACACTCTCACCTAGAGAGACCTTATTACTTTAATTTCTGCATTAATTACTCCTTAATCAGGTACTAACTTGACCGTTGGAGGCGGAGCTCACAGGAGTCTCCGTTATTTTGCAGGTACAGGCGTCCGGTTCCAGTCTCGGAATTGTAACTCTCCCGCAGGACATCAGAAAACCCCGAAACAGTTCCCGTGACACGGTGCAATTTTTGAGTGACGCGGGAAATTTTTAGTTAACGGGGAAGAAAACGCGTTAAGGGTTTACGCGGAAAGGACACGGAAATTCCCGTGTCACAGCAGGTTTCCCGTGTCACGGGAAATCCCACCGTCAGACGGGAATGATTCCCGTGACGCGGGAATTTTCAGCCCGATTTTCCGTCTAAATACATTTTTAAACCTAATTTCGTTCAGCATTTTAAATGTCGATTGATAATTTCGGGCCTTTTTCTGATTTATTATTATTTTGGCTAAAATAAGAAAATAAGCAAATAAAATAAATAAAAGGTTTGGGCCAAAAATAAATGACAAAACAATAGTATAAAAAAGGTTTAAGCTGAAATTAAATAATAAGTTTGGGCTGAAATTAAAACTATGCTTTTACCAAACATCAAGACTAATCCATGGACCGTTGAAAAATACAAATTTAATCAAATACGATTTTTTAAGCACTCTCGGGATTAAATACTGAACCCGACCAATAGTGGCGGTGAAAGGTTGTTCATCATCGGGTTTGGTTTTGGGGAGACATTTTTAGGTGTCTACAGAAGCCCCCACTTTGACTGAGTTTGTAGAAACGTCAGTTTCGAAAACGATAGTCAAAGTAGTCGATAGGGACAGAGAATGATTTAAGACGTTCTGCGATCCTAAATCACTCCGTATACGCCGATACCTGCAAAAAAATGTTAATTTCACAGATAAAAGAGTAAAAGGATAGAATACATATCTGACACCAGTGTATCGGTGACAAATGAGTTTGGCAACTTCCTATGCTTGAAGGAATCCACCGGATAACGTTCGTTGAAATGCTTTCCATGCCTGAGGAAAGCCGACTGAGGAGTTTGGTAGTTTTCTAAGCCTGAAGAAACCTACCGGATGATACTTTCCATGCCTAAAGAAAGTCGACGTATGAATTTGGTGTCATTCTATGCTTGAAGAAATCCATCGATGATGCTTTCCATGCTTGAGGAAAGCCGACAAAGGAATTTAGCAGTTTTCTATGCTTGAAGAAAAATCCACCGATAACGCTTTCCATGCTTGAGGAAAGCTGACTTGGCGGTTTTCTATACTTGAAGAAAAATCCACCGATAACGCTTTCCATGCTTGAGGAAAGCCGACTTGGCGGTTTTCTATACTTGAAGAAAAATCCACCGATAATGCTTTCCAAGCTTGAGGAAAGCCGACTTGGCGGTTTTCTATACTTGAAGAAAAATCCACCGATAACGCTTTCCAAGCTTGAGGAAAGCCGACGACTACTGTAATCGCTGAATTGCAAGTGTATGATGGTTCGATTATCCCCGAACGTGGGCCACAGATGATTCACACCTTCAAGTCGATTATCCGACCATGTTAGGTGCATGAAATATCGACAAAATTGATTTTGACGCTTCTTAGGGGCAAAAGGTAATTTTGATACCTTTCAACCGTCAGTTAGAATTTTCCGCGTAATTTTACCGAAAAATTAACTGTCCAATTTTCGCAGAAAATCGTGCAGCTTTGGTCAAAAATACCAGGAATATTCGCTGCCAGCTTCGAAAAATGTGCAAGACAACAGCCTAAACCCCGTGCCACGTGGACACATCCCGCGACACGGTGGTGTTTTGCCGTCAGACGGGAGTAATTCCCGTGTCGCGGGAATTTTTTGGCACAAAAAATTCCATGTGTTTCGTTCCACGCGCCTGAACACCGTTGCTTGATAACGGAAAATGTGGAACGGCAACGGGGTCATGCAACGGTTACTTTTGGCTTTAAATATCAACCATTTCTCCTATTTTGCTCACTCACCATTTCTCTTTCTTGTCCTGTTTTCACTCAAAAAAAAAAATTTTAAACTGCTCGGATTCCGTGTCTCGGCGGCGACTCACCGGCGCTCGGAGTTTGTTCCCGTCAGACGGAGTTCTCTTCCGTGGCGCGGCGGTGCTGCTGGTTCGTATTTCCATTTCTTTTTTTTCGCTAAGATTTTGCTGCTGCTCGCTGCTGTTGCTGTTTACCGGAGCTCCGGCGACCCTTGGACTCACCGTGACGCGGGATTTTATCCCCGTGACACATCATTTGTTCACCGAGTCGCGACGTAGTGTGACCATGTCGCAGCGGCTTCTTTGATCTTCACGGTTTTTCGAGCTTTTGGAGCTCAGGTCTTCATCAATTCTACTCTAATTTTTTGCTACTTTCCTCATTTTCGATTCTCTACAAGGATCTATGTAAGTTTCCCTTGATTTTGCCTCGAATTTGCTTCAAATGAGTAATTTCATGAAAAACCCTTAAAAATCAATTTGGGGATTTTTTGATTTTGAGGTTTATGTTGAAATTCTTGCTATGAATTTTCTTACACATGTATGTATGCGTGTTTGTGAGCGATTTGAGACAAAAATTGCATGATTTGGTGAAGAATTGAGCAAAATCACCATTTTTTATGCTACTTGTGGTAAATGGTGTTCCTTGTTGTTCATGTTGTTCTTTTGCACTTGGAATGATGACATGTTAGTTGTAGATCTTGTAAAATATGCTATGATGCGTCGATCTATTGTTTTTTGTGCAACTTTGAGACATGTTTTGTATTGGGTATGTACTACATTGTCATGGAGAACATAGTATCATGCATTGGGAGAACATAGTATTAGTTCGTCATGGAGAAACTAAATACTATAAATTCCATTATTTTGCCAATTTTTAGCCTTAAGGTAAAAATTTAGCATATAATGCGATAAATAACTAAATAACTTAGGAAGTGATGCTAAGTGATTAGGGGATTTTTATCCACCAATCACCGTCTGACAAGTGGACCAACCAGGTTCCGCCACGTGTCCTTCACGAAGGCCAACAGGAGCTTGCCACGTGTCAGTCACAGATACGTCCTCCACGGACCACTTAAGACACGCCACGTGTCCACCCATGCCAAATGGGACAACCGGCCATCAAGGCCCAATTCAGTCTAGAGGCCCGATCAGCCCTAGGTTTACCTTAAACCTAGAGAGTTGCACGCTTCCCAAGGCTATAAATACCCGATTAATCCTCATTAATCAGGGACGGAATAATTAAGAGATCAAGCAGAGAAGAACAGACTTATTAACAACCGGCTAATCTCGCTAACAACACAGATTACCAACACTAAGCACTCTCACCTAGAGAGATCTGATCACTTTAATTTCTGTATTGATTACTCCTTAATCAGGTACTAACTTGACCGTTGGAGGCGGAGCTCTCAGGAGTCTCCGTTATTTTGCAGGTACAGGCGTCCGGTTCCAGTCTCGGAATTGTAACTCTCCCGCAGGACATCAGAAAACCCCGAAACATTTGGCGCCGTCTGTGGGGAGAGTACTTCAGAGATGGCATCCAAGTCTGTACCGATTCCAGAAGAGAGGCGTCCCCTAGACGACCCTCAAGTTCAGTCGGACCATGATACCGAAAGTGAATTTGAAGTTGAAACTCATACAGCTCCAGACGGGACCCTAAGGGCCCGCCGTACCCGTCATACTGAAATAAGGGAACGGGAGTATCTTCAAACAGGAAGCGAGCCAGCAGGCGCACCGCTTGCTCGGCAACAGCCGACTGATGGGTCTGCTCCCATCACAAGGAACGAACTCATGACCTTCATGAGGGGCTTCAAGGGAGAGATCCAAGAGTTGATCAACAAAAAACCGCCTGCTTCAGTCAAAGAGCAGTCGGCCAAAAAACCTTCCACTTCACTGAAGAGGAAGCCAGTTCAAGGGCGAGAGGCGACTCCCCATCCTAAATCTAAGAAGCGGGAGCCGTCTGCTCTTGATTTCACAAAACTCCGTTATCCTACGGGAAATAGGAAACCGGTTCGTCATATTCAGGCGGACGGGTCAAAGCAAACGTTCACAGATGCTCGGCACCTGCTAGAGCAGAAGAAGAGTGACCGATTATCAGAGTCGGCTTCTACTTCAAATTTTCAGGACAGTTTGCGAAATGCCTCGATGAGGCCAACTCAGTCGTACCATGAGAGTCAGTCAGGCGGCACCTCCCGTCAGTCCGGCTTTCATAGTGCGCAGGCGGTACCAAATTTGCCATTTGTGCCGCAACAACAATATTTTATGCAGCCACCTCCATTTGGTGGACCTGCAGCAAAAAACGTCCAACCTATGGACTGGCAGCTACGGCTGCTTAGACTTGGTGAACAGCCGTCGGCCTTCTCCAAGGAAATTACTGAAGCCGCTCAGCCGGCCAAAGTAAAAAATGTTTTAGTAGGCGCCTATGATGGCACTACTAACCTGGAAGACCATCTGATGGCATTCACCAACCTGATGTACCTTCAAGGGTTGGATGATCCCACTTGGTGCAAGTGTTTCCCAGCGACTCTCAAGGGAATTGCACAGCAATGGTTCGGCAACCTGCCGACTGGTTGTGTAAACAGCTTCAGGACGCTTGCTTACTTATTTGCCTCCAACTTCGCAATGAACATCCCTGCGAAGAAAACGACCCTTGATTTGGGAACAATTCAGCAGGGTGAAAAGGAGGGGCTTCGTTCCTACATCAGGCGGTTCAACCTGATGAGAATACAGATTCAAGGGTTACCGGATGAGGTAGCTTATACTGACTTTTTTAGAGGTCTCAAAGACGGGTCTACCTTCAAATTTGATTTAGTTCGAAAAAGGGTGGCGACTCTTCAAGAGGCCTTGATTGAAGCAGAAGCCTATATACAGGCGACTGATCTGTGTACGATGAAACAGTCGGACGGGAAGAGGTTCGACAATAGAGAGGGACGACAGAAACAGTCGTCCAACAAAGATGAAAAAAGAAAAGGGGTCTGGGCGGCTGATTCCTCTAAACAGCCGGCCCAGAAAAAGAAAAAAGAATTCAAACCATACTCCCCAAAGTATGTGTTTAACAAGGATAACCAGTTTATCCTAAAAGAAATAAAGGGACGGCTCTCAATTGAGAAGCCGCTCCCCATGAAGGGTTCTGCGAGCAACCGGAACCAAGACAAAATCTGCGCTTATCATGATGACATTGGTCATCACACCAATGACTGCATCAGTCTCATGCGGTACCTAGACCGCTTGGCTGATCAAGGTGATCTTGACACTTATGTCAAGAAATCTACGGGGAATACTGCCTCAAAAAAGCAGTCGGCCAAAAAGAATCAACAGGCCGACAGTTCCGATACAGATGATGCAGTCGTCTACACCATTGCAGGCGGCTTCTCAGGAGGCGGCCCCACTATTAGGGGCAACAAAGATAATATAAGGCGGTTAGATGTAAATTCCGTTCACCAAGAACGACCGTCCAAATATACATTTCCTGAGATTGTCATCACTGAAGAGGATCTAGGAGGAATAAGGGGGCCGCATGACGACCCTCTCGTTATTGAATGTAAAGTGGCCAACCAGAGAGTTGGTCGAATCCTCATAGATACCGGGAGCTCTTCAGATCTCATCAGCAGCAAATGTCTGTCAAAACTGAAATATCAGACGGACTGCATATATCCGGCCTCCCACCCTTTAATAGGTTTTGGAGGAGGAGTCGTCCACCCACTGGGACGAGTAGATCTACCCATCCGCCTGGGCGAAAAAGGGGAAGGACGACACATGGTAGTCCGGTTCCTAGTGGTAGAGGAACTCTCGGCCTACAACATGATTCTGGGTCGACCAACCCTGAATAATTCCAAGGCTGTTATAATCCCGTCACTTATGCTGCTTAAGTTTGAAAGGGACAATGGAACAGTCGGCTCCCTAAGGGGAGATCAGAGGATGGCCCGAGAGTGCTATCTCTCGGATGTCAAGCCCACTGTTATGGCCACTGGGTCAAGTGGAGAAAAAACAGACCTTGACAATGTCAAGGAAAGTGCGCCTGTTCAAGAAACAGGCGACAAGAAGAGAAAGGCACCCCAGACTGAGTCCGCAAGAAAAGCAAGAAAATAGCAATCATTGGCAGAGGACCGGCCGGATGAGTTCCGCCCTCAGCCGGCTGGTGAGCATGCGGACCTGATATTAGACGACTCCCATCCTGACCGAACAGTCAAAGTAGGGACGACTGCTCTGAGAAACCTTGGGGACGACTTTCACAACCTGTTGAAAGAATACAAGGACATCTTTGCATTTGAAGTCCATGAAATGCCAGGCATTAGTCCTGATCTGGCAGTACACAAACTCGCTGTGGATCCGAAAAAGAAGCCGGTACGACAAAAGAAACGGAACCATGGTGAAGAAAGAGGTCAGGCGGCAGCCGCCGAAGTGAAAAAATTACTTGATGCAGGGTTCATTCGGCAATGTTACTTCCCAGATTGGGTTGCAAATGTGGTGCTTGTTAAAAAGCCGAATGGCACCTGGCGAATGTGTGTAGACTACACAGACTTAAACAAGGCGTGCCCCAAAGACAGTTACCCTCTACCTAAAATTGATAACCTGGTCGACTCAACAGCCGGCCATGCCTTGATGAGTTTTATGGACGCCTATTCTGGTTTTCATCAAATTCCTTTATGGAAGAAAGATCAGGAGAAGACGGCCTTCGTCACTGATCAGGGATTATACTGTTACACGGTCATGCCGTTTGGTCTTAAGAATGCCCCGGCTACCTTCCAACGAATGATAAACACAGTGTTCTTTGATCAGATTGGGAGAAACGTCGAGGCATACATTGATGATATGATTGTCAAGACTAAACTTCAGGAAGATCATCTGACGGACCTCCGAGAAACTTTCGCCACACTCAGGCGGCACCATGTCATGCTCAATCCCAAGAAATGTGTATTTGGAGTTGAGTCTGGGAAATTTCTCGGATTCCTTATCAACTAGAGAGGAATAGAGGCGAACCCTGAGAAGGTACAGGCGGTCATTGACATGCAGTCGCCTCGTACCGTCCGAGAGGTTCAGAAGTTAACAGGTTGTCTGGCGGCCTTGGGAAGATTCCTAAGTCGATCAGGCGACAAATGCCTATACTTTTTCCAGGCAATTAAGAAAAAGGCAAGGTTTGAATGGGGGCCGGATGCTGAGGCCGCCTTCCAGAAATTAAAGGTTCACTTGCATTCCTTGCCGAGGCTGGTCAGCCCTTTGCCCAAAGAAAATCTCTACATGTACCTGGCCGTCTCTGATCATGCGTTAAGCGCGGTGCTCCTTGCTGAAAGGGACGGCTGTCAACTTCCGGTCTACTTTGTCAGTCACGTACTGAAAAATGCCGAGTTGAGGTATCCCCTAGTGGAGAAATTTGGTCTTGCACTCTTCATGGCTGTTAAAAAATTGAAGCCCTACTTTCTGGCACATGCAGTCGTCGTGTATACCGACCAACCGATCAAGCGGCCCCTTACCACCATGGAGTCCTCCGGACGAATGATCAAATGGGCCATAGAAATGCAGAGTCTCGAAGTTACTTTCGAGCCTAGAAAAGCAGTGAAGGGGCAAGCCTTTGCTGACTTTATTGTAGAGATGACTCGTCCTCCTGACTCTCAAGTTCCAGACCAAGTCTGGAAGGTATATGTGGACGGAAGCTCTACTTCAAACGGTTGTGGGGCAGGCGTCGTATGTCAATCTCCAGAGGGCGACAGGTTCGAGTATGCTCTACGCTTCAGTTTCCAGGCTTCAAACAATGAGGCAGAATATGAAGCTTTACTAGCCGGGATCCGCATGTGTAAGGCGGCAGGGGCAATGAAAATAGACGCCTGTTCTGATTCACAACTGATAGTGAGTCAGTACAATGGCGAATACGAAGCAACACATCCGGCCATGATCAAGTATTTACAGGCGGTCCGACAAGCAGTCGGCTCCCTTGAGGATTTCCATCTGATCCAAGTGCCGAGATCAGAAAACAACCAGGCAGATGCACTTTCGAAGTTAGCATCATCCGCCTCCTCCGATACTCCTCGAACTGTGTTTTGGGAAGTAATGGAGAAGAGAAGCATCGAGGAAAATCCTATTGGAATCCTAGACAGAAGCTCAACCTGGATGGATTCAATCAGGGCATATCTGACAAACGGTACCCTGCCGGATGATCCTCAACAGGCGGCAGCATTGAAAAAACGAGCCTCCTGTTTTGAAATGATACAAGGAGAACTTCACAAGAGGGGGCACCTTCAACCCTTCTTAAAGTGTGTTACTCTTGAAAAGGGACGAGAGATACTAGATGATCTTCACTCTGGTTTCTGTGCTTCCCATATAGGTGGTAGGATGCTTGCTCAAAGGGCAAGGCGGCAGGGCTACTTTTGGCCTACTTTGGAAGCAGATGCAATGGAGATGGTGAAAAAATGTGACAAGTGCCAAAGGTTTGGCAAATTAATTCACCGTCCGGCTACTGACCTCACTACCATTCACAGCCCACTACCGTTTGCTAAGTGGGGCATGGACATTCTGGGTCCATATACGCCTGCTACAGGCGGCAGAAGGTATATACTTGTTGCCGTTGACTACTTCACTAAATGGGTAGAGGCGGAGGCTGTAAAGGGAATCAAGACGAAAGATGTAATTTCATTCATTTGGAAAAACGTCATCACTCGGTTCGGGGTTCCCATGTCTATGGTTTTTGATAATGGTCCCCAATTTGAGACGCCTGTTCTCAAAAGCTGGTTGGGAGACCAAGGAATTGCACATTACTTTGCATCTGTCGGCCGTCCACAAGCAAACGGCCAGGTAGAAGCCTTTAATAAAATCATCTCAGACGGCCTCAAGAAAAAGATTGAACGAGCAGGCGGCCTATGGGCAGATGAACTACCACATGTTCTTTGGGCCATTAGGACGACTGAAAAAGGGGCGACTGGAGAAACTCCCTTCCTCCTAACTTATGGTGCAGAAGCTGTTCTTCCAATAGAACACTACGAGCCGACTCTTCGAGTAATGCTATATGACGAAGAGGCAAACTGGGAAGCTATGCGCCTGGCATTAGACTCACTTCCTGAAAAGAGGGGCAATGCTGTTTTGCGCCATGAGATCTATCGCCTGAGAATGACTAGATCATACAACAAAAAAGTACACAGGCGTCCACTCAAAGTAGGGGACTTTGTACTTAGAAAGATGGAAGCAGTCGGTAGGGCTAATGAGTCTGGCAAACTAACTCCCAACTGGGAAGGACCCTACCGAATCTATGCGGAAGTCAGGGACGGTACCTACCGTCTGGAATCACCAGACGGACAACCGTTGCCTCAAACCTGGAATATAGATAACCTTAAAAAATATTTTTTCTGAATGATGTAAAGTAAAGAGCTACTTAATAAAGTTTGCACTTACTATTCAACTTTGTATTACGAGGGGCATGCCGTCTGTACCTTTACAGTCGGCTACTCTCCATTGAGTTTTTCACTCTATCTTTAGAGGGGCATGCCGTCTGTTCCTTTACAGTCGGCTACTCTCCATCGAGTATTTTACTCACCATACTTAGCTAAAAAGATTAGGGCCTGGCCGATCCTGTACCTAACAGGCGGCTACCCTTCTTTTACTGAGCACCTACGTTCACCAAGAACTTACCAAGGCCACTGGCCGAATGATCAGACCAGGCGCCAAGCCACCTGATCAAAACTACAAAACTAATTCGACCTGTCCCAACATCATAGCAGGCGTCCGACGGCATCCCTCCGGATGAAATTCGTCGCAGAGAGCAGCTCCCTTTTGGGTGGAACATTGTTCTATAAACTAATTACACGGCACCTATACGACTGTCCCAAAGGGCAACCACGTAGCCGTTTTTGAGACAAGGATAACTCTATCACTAACCAAACCAGTGGTAGCAGTTGACATCTGAGTCAGATAACCGCCTGTATTACTTGGGATAAATGCAGGGGGTACCTATTGAGTTAATAGCCAACAAACATTGGCGAATCAAGGGGTCTAGCCGGCCTACGCCGCCTGGTACCTCTACTTCTCAAACAAAAGTGATGGCGACTGAGTAACTCCAAAGTTAACTCATAGTCACTCCTTCAAATTTGGTATGGAATCTAAAAAGTTTGAGTCGTCCGCCTGTTTTAAACAAACGAGGGCACTCGAACCCCTATTCCTACTGGATAACCTATTGAGTTAATAGCCAACAAACATTGGTGAATCAAGGGGTCTAGCCGGCCTACGCCGCCTGATACCTCTACTACTCAATCAAGATTGTGACAAAGACTAAGTAACTCCTATGTTAACTTAATAGTCACTCAAACTTAGTATGGAGCCTAAAAGGTATGAGTCGCCCACTTGTTTTTAAACAAAGGCTCTCAACCAATACTCTTGCTAGGTTAACAAATAACGAGTTAAAAGCCAACATTGGCAATAAAGGGAAACAACCGGTACCCGCCGCTTGTTTTCCTACTTAAATTCCTTGGCTACTAGGTAATTCTATTTACTTGGTCAAATTGAATAAAGAGTTCGAATACCGATTGATTAAATGGCCGACTGATCATCTGTCCTGGAAACAGACAACCAGTCGTCCAGGGGCATAGGCGGCATACTTACTAATTGTACCTGTCTTAACGTTCGGCCATACACAACAGTCGGTCAAGTGAGCAAATATCAAATACTTAGACAAATTTGAACATAAACAAAAAATTTTGATTAAAATGAGCCGGCCATAAAAGACCAGCAGAATATTCAAAACCCCGGCCCCCTGGCCGGGTAATTACAAAGCAAACGGCACGCAGGCCGTGAAAAGAAAAAAAAAATACTTAAAGCTTAAGAAGGGGGCGGTTCAGTATCAGCAACAGCCGCCTGGTCAGCACTCTTCTTGCTGGACTCGGCCTTAGCTGCATCATCTTTTGATGCCTTACCCCCAAGTGGCACAAGCGCCACAACCGGCTCTTCCTCCTCCAACGCAACGTCCAACGCCTCTTCTTCAGCAGCCGCCAGGATCTGTTGATTATATATTTCCGAACACTGGCGGTACGTTCTTTCCCATGAGGCAAAGTCGGCACTGGGGAACAGTCGTTCCCAGGTCATGCGTTGGATTTGGGCGGAGTCTTCCACCATCTCCCGGACGAGCTCTTGTTTCTCCTGCTCGGCCTTGTCCGAGAGCTCTTGGGTAAGACTCTTCTCCTGGTTCACCAGGCGTTCTTTTACGTTAGCCAAAGATTTCTCCATGGCTTCGTAAGAGTGCATTTTCTGGCGAAGGGGTTTCAGCTCGGCTTTAAGTTTGGTGACGGTCCCCTCCAGCTCGTCAACCTTCTTTTGGGCCGCCTCTAGCTGAGCCCGAACAGCGGCGGTCGCCTGCGCCTGATAATAAAGAAGATCAATGGTCAGTACTTCATTTTGGGCAATTTGAAACATTGCCTTATCACAGCTGGAGGCGGCCATAGCCTTTGCGGCCTTTACCTCTTTGTTTTTCCGATCAATCGGCTTGCGAAGGCTGTTGACTCGGAGCAGGGCCTAAGTACAAAGAAAAACAGGCGTCAGTTTCCAATCAAAAGAGTTAACAGGCGTCCTGGAACTCAAAAGCTCAAAAAGGTGCTAAGTATACCTCAGCTAGGATCCCTGAAATTCCATCGAGGTCAAGGGTGCTGGCACCCTTGACCGCCTCCCTGTCAGATGGAGGAACTACTTTAACCATTGACTTGGCTACCTCAACCAAGTCAAGTCCCTGGGGGCCGGCTGCATTAAGTAAAAGGATAAAACAAGTTAGACTTAATCAAGAAGGAAGCAAGGGTGAGTTTTTTTTACAAGTGAGGGTCCATACATCTAGGCGGCCCCGCCTGGGTTTTTGAAGAAGTGGCCGGCTGCTTCTCAGCCGCCACTGTTTTCCTGGAAGACCCAGGAGAGCTTGCAACAGTCGTCCTCCGGGCCTTGGGGTCCGGCTGTTGCGAGGAAGAAGCCCTTGGAGTGCCAGACTGAAAACAAAAAGAGTTAGTATATGCATATTACAACTAAAAGGAGAAGAGTTTTCAAAGCTTACCAAGGGTGCCTCCTTGCTAGGGGAGTCGGCATACGACTGCTTCATTAGCGAGACCCGCAGCATGGCCGCCGCGGTCTTAGATGCTGTTATTTTACTCATGGCGTCGGCTGAAAGAAATAAACAGCAAAGTTAGTAAAAATCCCAAGTAAACAAGGCGTGAAAAAACAGAGTTTTCGTCAGGCCGGCTACCTCTAGAGCACCGACTGCCGAGGCCACAGGCGGCCAAGAAGTACTCGTCATAGAGCCACTTGAAGCTCGGGACGCAATTAAGGGGTACTTGCTCTCGTACCCCTGAAGTAGAGTTCACCCTAGTCTCTACTTTGAAGAGTCCTTTGTCTAGGATCTCTTTTTTAGCTTTTGGGGGAACAGGCGGCATGCTGCGGCCGCCTGCGAGAAGAGGCGGATCCCTGTTCCATTTGTTAAAACGTTTGTTCAGCTCCGTGTCTGAACTCTCGATAATAAGGAAGGTGTTCCGCCAATCCTTCCATTTGTTTGCCTTACCTCTCGTCATGAGGTAACCCCTATGGCTTGTTAATTGATACCAGCCGGTACCTCCCGACTTAGGGGTCCGGCTGAGATAGTTCATATGGGCGAAAGCCTCAAAACTTGGCTCCACCCCGTTCAGTTCGCACCCGGCCACATAGCCGAGTACGTTGACCCAAGAGTTGGGGGCTAACTGCCATAACCCCAGATCATACCCATCTAAAATCCGCTGAACAACCGGATGTAATGGGAAGCGCAGTCCAGCTTTGATGGCCGCCACATAGCAGCCAAAACAGCCGTCACCATAGCTGGTACCAGCCGGCCAGACGACAGTATCCTCTGGATCCGGCACAAACAGTAAATACTCCGGGCCCATTTTGTGGTTAGCAATAAAGCTCGCCACGTTGTCTCGCATTGTTGCGATTCTGCCCCGGGGTACCCTGCAGTAGTAGGGGGCGTTTTCCTCTCTGTAAGAGGCGGACGGCTCTGCCCAATTGTCCCCCTTCTCCACTGCATGAGAACTTCTCGCCTCTTGTAGGCGGCTATGTTTTTCTTCTGAGCCAGAAGAACTATGGTCAGAAGAGCTGGATTCGGACTCGTCCCCTGACGAGTCCGAAGAGGACGACTCCTCCCCTCTCCTAGAGGGGCCCGCCTCCTCTCCCTTAGAAGGAGCAGAAGGAAAATTAGACATGTCCACGGTTAGATGGGAAGGGAACACCTTGGTCCCTCTCTCAGAACTGTCAGCTTGACAGTCGTCTCGTTCTACATCTGGCGCCTGGTCAGATGTTTCACTAAGGAGCACCCTTTGGGAGGAGCCGTCTGAGTTTGATATCATAGCAGTCTTTTTTGTTCTGGCCATCACGTTCTGCATAGACACAGATTCAGTCGGACTTTGTATAAAGGGCAAAGATGGGTCCAGAAAAGGGCAGGCGGCACTCCTAGTCCTAGATTCAGCCGTCCCCGGTGACCGGCTGATCACTAACTTAGGGCGTGTCGTGTGCTTCCATGGTGCCATTTCAAAAAATAAAAAGAAAATTAAGAGTAAGAGAACTGAGTTACCTGAACGGGTGACGGTTGATGAAGTCCTGGAAGTTCGGGTCAGTCGGCTTGTCAGAACAGGCGGTAGGCAGAAAAAGTCCGAAATGTCAGAGCAAGTTCAGGGGTCCGAATGTTCTCGCAAAAGTTCTCAAATGTGAAAATGACCGAAGTCAGCACTTCCTTTTATAGGCAAAATGAGAAGGCGAAGGGTCGCTTCCGAATTCAAAATTTGGGCGGGAAAGTCTCTCGGCCGTCTGCAAGGTGACACCTGTAACGGGCCGTCGCCTGTCACCATGCGACACCTGTCACAGGCGACACGTGACCAGTCGCGTGCCACCTGTGAGGGGCAAATGATTAGGGGATTTTTATCCACCAATCACCGTCTGACAAGTGGACCAACCAGGTTCCGCCACGTGTCCTTCACGAAGGCCAACAGGAGCTTGCCACGTGTCAGTCACAGATACGTCCTCCACGGACCACTTAAGACACGCCACGTGTCCACCCATGCCAAATGGGACAACCGGCCATCAAGGCCCAATTCAGTCTAGAGGCCCGATCAGCCCTAGGTTTACCTTAAACCTAGAGAGTTGCACGCTTCCCAAGGCTATAAATACCCGATTAATCCTCATTAATCAGGGACGGAATAATTAAGAGATCAAGCAGAGAAGAACAGACTTATTAACAACCGGCTAATCTCGCTAACAACACAGATTACCAACACTAAGCACTCTCACCTAGAGAGATCTGATCACTTTAATTTCTGTATTGATTACTCCTTAATCAGGTACTAACTTGACCGTTGGAGGCGGAGCTCTCAGGAGTCTCCGTTATTTTGCAGGTACAGGCGTCCGGTTCCAGTCTCGGAATTGTAACTCTCCCGCAGGACATCAGAAAACCCCGAAACACTAAGCATTTAGATTTTTTATTAAAATGCAACTCGAACTAAATGTCTTAGGAAATGATGCTAAGCATTTAGATTTTTATTTTTATGATAGCATGCCTAGGCGACAGGATCGCGATCTTTCTACCCATGGCCGGCGTTAGGCTTTTCGGGAGGACACTCCCACGATTCCCGAGGGTATGGACGACGATGTCTTAGAGTCTGAGCCTCAGGCCTCTACGGGTAGAGGTAGGTGGGTTCCACCTTTGTGGACTCCGGACCAGTTGGTTTTCTGTCGTGAGAACCACGTTTCTCATCGCCCACTTACTGGCATAGTTGACGACACGCTTCGCCACCACGGTTCTGGAGCCGGAGATTTGATTCCTCGACTTCACCAAATTATCACGAGGGATCCTGCTATGAACGCCTTATGGGAATCGGCTGGTTTAGTGGACTTTTATTCGGCGGTCGTAGGGTTTCGCAGCCCCCGGGGTTGCGGTGCGACAGTCGTTCGCGCATTGTTGGAGTATTTTTGGGATACTACCAACACCTTTCACTTTGCTTGGGGGAGATGACAGTGACCCCTCTGGACTTTAGCATGATTAGCGGTCTACGCTTCACTTACCGGGCCGTAGCACATATGTCTGATCTTTCTTGGGGAGCGGATGAGGCAGCCGATTTGTTAGGTCCGATCGTTCAGCATATCAGGACCCAACCAGTGTCTCGAGGTGGTCCTATGAGCAGGCGATCGGAGCTGACTTCTGCTCGTGGTTTTGACATGGAGGAGACATCGGTTGAGCAGCGAGTGCGGATCTTCATTCTGATTCTTATTTCCATGACTCTTTCTCCTGATAGGAGTTCACGTGCACTTCTTTGCTACCTCCCTTCTTTAGTCAGGATCAGTGAGATAGGATCCTTTAGCTGGGCCTGTTTCGGGGTTTTCTGATGTCCTGCGGGAGAGTTACAATTCCGAGACTGGAACCGGACGCCTGTACCTGCAAAATAACGGAGACTCCTGGGAGCTCCGCCTCCAACGGTCAAGTTAGTACTTGATTAAGGAGTAATTAATGCGGAAATTAAAGTGATTAGGTCTCTCTAGGTGAGAGTGATTAACGTAGGTAATCTGCTTTGTTAGCGAGATCAGCCGGTTATTACTGTGTGTAATTAATGTGTTTTTTCCATAATGTTTCTGTTCTCCCCCTTAATGAGGATTAAGGGAGGTATTTATAACCTTGGAAAACGTGCCCCCAGAAGTTGGGCCTGGGTGGCCGGTTTCTCCATTAGGCATGGAGTATGCCACATGTCTTGACATAACAGGTCCAAGGTAGACGAATAAGCGCGTGCCACGTGGGAAGCCCTGACTGTTCCAACTGGGGGACACTTGGCAGGACCTGATTGGCCCACGTGGCGCATTCCGATTGGTGGGAGCAAAATCCCCTAATCATTTTCCCCTCACAGGTGGCACGTGATTGGTCACGTGTTACCTGTGACAGGTGTCGCACTGTAACAGGCGGCGACCTTCTACAGGTGTCAGTCGGCGAAAGGACGAGAGATTTTCCCGCCCAAATTTTGAATTCTGAAAGTGACCCTTCGCCTTCTCACTTCGCCTATATAAGGGAGGATTGTCTTGAGTCATTTTCACACTTTGAGAACTTTTTGAGAACATTCGGACCCCTGAACTTGCTCTGACATTTTGGACCTTTTCAGCCTACCGCCTGTTCTGACAAGCCGACTGCACAGGATTTTCAGAACTTCATCAACCGTCACTCGTTCAGGTAACTCGGTTCTCTTACTCTTAATTTTCTTTTTATTTTCTGAAATGGCACCACGGAAGCACACGACACGACCTAGGTTAGTGATCAGCCGGTCACCGGGGGCGGCTGAATCTAGGACTAGGAGTGCCGCCTGCCCTTTTCCGGACCCATCTTTGCCCTTTATACAAAGTCCGACTGTATCTGTGTCTATGCAGAGCAGGATGGCCAGAACGAAAAAGACAGCTAGGATCTCAAATTCAGACGGCTCCTCCCACAGGGTGCCGCTTAGTGAAACATCTGACCAGGCGCCAGATGTGGAAGTGAAACAAGGCGGCTTGGATGCCGGCAATTCTGTCGGGGGAGTCATAGTGACCCCTTCCCATTTAACAGTTAACAAATCTTCTCCTTTTCGAAGAGAGGAGGCGGGCCCCTCCGGGAGAGGGGAGGAGTCGTCCTCTTCGGACTCGTCGGAGGACGATTCCGAGTCAAGCTCTTCTGGCCATGCTTCTTTGGGTACAGAAGAGAAAAATAGCCGCCTGTAAGAGGCGAGACTTTCTCACGCAGTTGAGAAGGGGGACAATTGGGCGGAGCCATCCGCCTCTTACCGAGAGCTAAATACCCCCTATTACTGCACGGTACCTCGGGGCCGAATCACAGCCATGCAAGAGAAAGTGGAGAGCTTTATTGCAAACCACACCATGGGCCCCGACTTTCTAGTGTTTGTGCCGGATCCAGAAGACACAGTCGTCTGGTCGGCTGGTTCCAGTTATGATAGCGCCTGTTTTGGCTGCTACGAGGCGGCCATCAAGGCAGGGCTGCGCTTCCCAATACATCCGGCTGTTCAGCGGATTTTGGATGGGTATGAGTTGGGGTTATGGCAGTTAGCCCCAAACTCCTGGGTCAACGTACTCGGCTATGTGGCCGGGTGCAAACTGCACGGGGTGGAGTCGAGCTTCGAGGCTTTCTCCCATATGAACTATCTCATCCGGACCCCTAAGACAGGCGGTACCGGCTGGTATCAATTAACAAGCCACAGGGGCTACCTCATGACGAGAGGTAAAGCAAACAAGTGGAAGGACTGGCGGAGCACCTTCCTCATCATTGAGAGTTCAGACATTGAGCTGAACAAGCGCTTCAATAGGTGGAACAGGAATCCGCCTCTTCTTGCAGGCGGCCGTAGCATGCCGCTTGTTCCCCCCAAGGCTAAGAAAGAGATCCTTGATAAAGGACTCTTTAAAGTAGAGTCGAGGGTCGACTCTACTTCAGGGGTACGAGAGCAAGTACCCCTGCACTGCGTCCCGAGCTTCAAGTGGCTCTACGACGAGTACTTTTTGGCCGCCTGTGGCCTCAGCAGTCGGTGCTCAAGAGGTAGTCGGCCTGTCGAATACTCTGTTGTTCCATACATTTCTTGTTATGACTTTTATTAACTTTGCTGTTTGTTTTTGCAGCTGACGCCATGAGCAAAATCACCGCCTCCAAGACTGCGGCGGCCATGTTGCGGGCCTCCATCATGCAACAAGCTTCAACCGACTCCCCCAAGAAGGGGGCACCCTTGGTGAGCTCCGAACCTTTCACCCTCTTTTTGGAGTGTTTGCATATACTGACTTTTTTCTTCTTTTTTAGACGGGTGCTCCAAGAGCTTCATCTTCTCAACAGCCGGACCCCAAGGCCCGGAAGACGACTGTTGGGAGCTCTCCTGGTTCTGCCAGGAAACAGGTGGCGGCTGAGAAACAGCCGGCCACTTCCTCTAAAACTCCAACTGGGCCGCCTAGAGGTATGAAGTTGTCCTTGTAAATTTTAGACTTGCTCCCTTTTTTACTAGGTCTAATCCGTTTGTTTATGCATGATGCAGCCGGCCCTCAGGAGCCTGACTTGGTAGAGATGGTCAAGTCTATGATCAGGGCAGTTCCTCCAGCTGAAAGGGAGGCAGTCAGAGGTGTCGGCACCCTTGACCTTGACGGGATTGCAGGGGTCCTTGCTGAGGTATACTTAGCATATTTTTGAGTATTTGAGTTTCTGGACGCCTGTTTTATTTTTTGTTTGGAAACTGACGCCTGTTTCTTTGTACTTAGGCCCTGCTCCGAGTGAACGGCCTTCGCAAGCCGCTTGATCGAAAGAACAAAGAGGTAAAGGCTGCAAAAGCTATGGCCGCCTCTGACTGTGATAAGGCAATGTTTCAAATTGCCCAAAATGAAGTTCTGACCATTGATATTCTTTATTATCAGGCGCAGGCTACCGCCGCTGTTCGGGCTCAGTTAGAGGCGGCCCAGAAGAAGAATGACGAGCTGGAGACGACCATCACAAATCTTAAGGCCGAGCTGAAACCTCTTCGCCTAAAAATGTACTCTTACGAAGCCATGGAGAAATCCTTGGCCAGCGTAAAAGAACGCCTGGTGAGCCAAGAGAAGAGTCTTACCCAAGAGCTCTCGGAAAAGGCCGAGCAAGAGAAGAAAGAGCTGGTCCGGGAGATGATGGAAGATTCCGCTCAAATCCAGCGCATGACCTGGGGCCGCCTCTTCCCCAGTGCCGACTTTGCCTCTTGGGAAAGAACGTACCGCCAGTGTTCTGATACTTATAATCAAGAGATCCTGGCGGCTGCTGAGGAAGAGGCGTTGGAAGAAGCGTTGGAGGAGGAGGAGCCGGTAGTGGCGCTTGTGCCGCTTGGGGGTAAGGCATCAAAAAAGGATGCAGCTGAAGCCGAGTCCAGCAAGAAGAGTGCTGACCAGGCGGCAACTGCTAATATTGAAGATCTGCCCCCTTCTTAAGCTTTATGTATTCTTTCCACGGCCTGCGTGCCGTTTGCTTTGTATTTACCCGGCCAGGGGGCCGGGGCTTTGAATATTTTGCTGGTCTTTATTGACCGGCTTATTTTTAATGAATTTTTGTTTTGCTTCAAATTTGTCTAAGTATTCCATATCTAATATCCAATTGTTCACTAGACCAACTGTTTTACATGGCCGAACGTTGCAGACAGGTACTCATAGTTAGTACGCCGCCTATGCCCCTGGACGACTGGTTGTCTGTTTCCAGGATAGACGATCAGTCGGCCATTTATCCAATCAGTATTCGAACTATTTTGTCTGGATCCTTTTTAGGCAGGCGGTCCTGTCATTTGTAAATTTAACCAAGTAGGAAAGTGGTCTGACCAAGTAAATAGAGCATTACCTAGTCGCCAAGGAACTGAGTAGTAGAGATAACAAGCGGTGGGTACCGGTTGTTTCCCTTTATTGCCAATGTTTGTTGGCTTTTAACTCATAATTTGTTAACCTAGCAGGAGTAGTGGTTGAGAGCCCCTGTTTGTTAAAAACAGGCGGACGACTCATACCTTTTAGGCTCCATTCTAAGTTTGAGTGACTTTTAAGTTAACATAGGAGTTACTTAGTCTTCGTCACAATCTAGATTGAGTAGTAGAGGTACCAGGCGGCTGAGGCCGGCTGATCCCCTTGATTTGCCAATGTTTGTTGGCTATTAACTCAATAGGTACCCCCTGCATTTATCCCAAGTAATACAGGCGGTCATCTGACTCATATGTCAACTGCTACCACTGGTTTGGTTAGTGATAGAGTTATCCTTGTCTCAAAAACGACTACGTGGTTGCCCTTGGGGACAGTCGTATAGGTGCCGTGTAATTAGTTTATAGAACAATGTTCCACCCAAAAGGGAGCTGCTCTCTGCGACGAATTTCATCCGGAGGGATGCCGTTGGACGCCTGCTATGATGTTGGGACAGGTCGTATTAGTTTTGTAGATTTGATCAGTTGGCTTGGCGCCTGGTCTGATCATTCGGCCTGTGGCCTTGGTAAGTTCTTGGTGAACGTAGGTGCTAAGTAAAAGGAGGGTAGGCGCCTGTTAGGCACAGGGTCGGCCAGGCCCTAATCTTTTTAGCTAAGTATTAGGGGGGTGGCTATGTGTTTGGAACCAGTCGGCCATCTTCTTATGGAGAGTAGCCGACTATATGCCCAGACGACATGCCCCTATTGTGAGTAAAATACTCAATGGAGAGTAGCCGACTGTAAAGTTACAGACGGCATGCCCCTCTGAAGATAGAGTGAAAAACTCAATGGAGAGTAGCCGACTGTAAAGGTACAGACGGCATTCCCCTCTGAAGATAGAGTGAAAAACTCAATGGAGAATAGCCGACTGTAAAGGTATAGACGGCATGCCCCTCGTAAGTAAAATTAAACACGGAGAGTAGCCGACTATTTGTTAGTAAGCGTGCCCCTCTTAGTACAAATTTGAATAGTAAGTGCACTTTTATTAAGTAGCTCTTGACTATTTACATCATTCAAAAGAAATATTTCTTAAGATTATCTACATTCCAAGTTCGAGGCAACGGTTGTCCGTCTGGTGTTTCCAGACGGTAGGTACCGTCCCTGACTTCCTCATAGATTCGGTAGGGTCCTTCCCAGTTGGGAGTTAGTTTGCCAGACTCATTAGCCCTACCAACTGCTTCCATTTTTCTAAGTACAAAGTCCCCTACTTTGAGTGGACGCCTGTGTACTTTTTTATTGTATGATCTAGTCATTCTCAGGCGATAGATCTCATGGCGCAAGACAGCATTGCCCCTCTTTTCAGGAAGTGAGTCTAATGCCAGGCGCATGGCTTCCCAGTTTGCCTCTTCGTCATATAGCATTACTCGAAGAGTCGGCTCGTAGTGTTCTATTGGAAGAACAGCTTCCGCACCGTAAGTTAGGAGGAATGGAGTTTCTCCAGTCTCCCCTTTTTCAGTCGTCCTAATGGCCCAGAGAACATGTGGTAGTTCATCCGCCCATAGGCCGCCTGCTCGTTCAATCTTTTTCTTGAGACCGTCTGAGATGATTTTATTAAAGGCTTCTACCTGGCCGTTTGCTTGTGGACGGCCGATAGATGCAAATTAGTTTGCAATTCCTTGGTCACCCAACCAGCTTTTGAGAACAGGCGTCTCAAATTGGGGACCATTATCAAAAACCATAGACATGGGAACCCCGAACCGAGTGATGACATTTCTCCAAATGAATGAAATTACATCTTTCATCTTGATTCCCTTTACAGCCTCCGCCTCTACCCATTTAGTGAAGTAGTCGACGACAACAAGTATGTACCTTCTTCCGCCTGTAGCAGGCGTATATGGACCCAGAATGTCCATGCCCCACTTAGCAAACGGTAGTGGGCTGTGAATGGTAGTGAGGTCAGTAGCCGGACGGTGAATTAGTTTGCCAAACCTTTGGCACTTGTCACATTTTTTCACCATCTCCATTGCATCTGCTTCCAAAGTAGGCCAAAAGTAGCCCTGCCGCCTTGCCCTTTGAGCAAGCATCCTACCACCTATATGAGAAGCACAGTAACCAGAGTGAAGATCGTCTAGTATCTCTCGTCCCTTTTCTGGAGTAACACACTTTAAGAAGGGTTGAAGGTACCCCTTTTTGTGAAGTTCTCCCTTTATCATTTCAAAACAGGTGGCTCGTTTTTTCAGTGCTGCCGCCTGTTGAGTATCATCCGGCAGTGTACCGTTTGTCAGATATGCCCTGATTGAATCCATCCAGGTTGAGCTTCTGTCTAGGATTCCAATAGGGTTTTCCTCGATGCTTCTCTTCTCCATTACTTCCCAAAAAACAGTTCGAGGAGTATCAGAGGAGGCGGATGATGCTAATTTTGACAGTGCATCCGCCTGGTTGTTTTCTGATCTCGGCACTTGGATCAGATGGAAATCCTCAAGGGAGCCGACTGCTTGTCGGACCGCCTGTAAATACTTGATCATGGCCAGATGGGTTGCTTCGTATTCGCCATTGTACTGACTCACTATCAATTGTGAGTCGGAACAGGCGTCTATTTTTCTTGCCCCTGCCGCCTTGCACATGCGGATCCCGGCTAGTAAAGCTTCATATTCTGCCTCATTGTTTGAAGCTTGAAAACTGAAGCGTAGAGCATACTCGTACCTGTCGGCCTCTGGCGACTGACATATGACGCCTGCTCCACAACCATTTGAAGTAGAGCTTCCGTCCACATATACCTTCCATACTTGGTCTGGAACTTGAGAGTCAGGAGGACGAGTCATCTCTACAATAAAATCAGCAAAGGCTTGCCCCTTCACTGCTTTTCTAGGCTCGAATGTAACTTCGAGGCTCTGTATTTCTATGGCCCATTTGATCATTCGGCCTGACGACTCCATGATGGTAAGTGGCCGCTTGATAGGTTGGTCTGTATACACGACGACTGTATGTGCCAAAAAGTAGGGCTTCAATTTTTTAACAGCCATGAAGAGTGCAAGACCAAATTTCTCCACTAGGGGATACCTCAACTCGGCATTTTTCAGTACGTGACTGACAAAGTAGACCGGGAGCTGACAGCCGTCCCTTTCAGCAAGGAGAACAGCGCTTAACGCATGATCAGAGACGGCCAGGTACATGTAGAGAACCTCTTTGGGCAAAGGGCTGACCAGCCTCGGCAAGGAATGCAAGTGAACTTTTAATTTCTGGAAGGCGGCCTCAGCATCCGGCCCCCATTCAAACCTTGCCTTTTTCTTAATTGCCTGGAAAAAGTATAGGCATTTGTCGCCTGATCGGCTTAGAAATCTTCCCAAGGCCGCCAGACAACCTGTTAACTTCTGAACCTCTCGGATGGTACGAGGCGACTGCATGTCAATGACCGCCTGCACCTTCTCAAGGTTCGCCTCTATTCCTCTCTGATTGATAAGGAATCCGAGAAATTTCCCAGACTCAACTCCAAATACACATTTCTTGGGATTGAGCATGACATGGTGCCGCCTGAGTGTGGCGAAAGTTTCTCTGAGGTCCGACAGATGATCTTTCTGAAGTTTAGTCTTGACAATCATATCATCAATGTATGCCTCGACGTTTCTCCCAATCTGATCAAAGAACACAGTGTTTATCATTCGTTGGAAGGTAGCCGGGGCATTCTTAAGACCAAACGGCATGACCGTGTAACAGTATAACCCCTGATCAGTGACGAAGGCCGTCTTCTCCTGATCTTTCTTCCATAAAGGAATTTGATGGAAACTAGAATAGGCGTCCATAAAACTCATCAAGGCATGGCCGGCTGTTGAGTCGACCAGGTTATCAATTTTAGGCAGAGGGTAACTGTCTTTGGGGCACGCCTTGTTTAAGTCTGTGTAGTCTACACACATTCTCCAAGTGCCATTCGGCTTTTTAACAAGCACCACATTTGCAACCCAGTCTGGGAAGTAACATTGCCGAATGAACCCTGCATCAAGTAATTTTTTAACTTCGGCGGTTGCCGCCTGACTTCTTTCTTCGCCATGGTTCCGCTTCTTTTGCCGTACCGGCTTCTTTTTCGGATCCACGGCCAGTTTATGTACCGCCAGATCAGGACTAATGCCTGGCATTTCATGGACTTCGAATGCAAAGATGTCCTTGTATTCTTTCAATAGTTTGTGAAAGTTGTCACCAAGGTTTCTCAGAGCAGTCGTCCCAACTTTGACTGTTCGGTCAGGACGTGAGTCGTCTAAGATCAGGTCCGCATGCTCACCAGCCGGCTGAGGGCGGAACTCATCCGGCCGCTCCTCTGCCAATGATTGCTATTTTCTTGCTTTTCTTGCGGCCCCTGTCTGGGATGCCTTTCTCTTTTTGCCGCCTGCTTCTTGAACAGGCGCACTCTCCTTGTCAAGGTCTGTTTTTTCACCGCTTGACCCAGTAGCCATAACAGTGGGCTTGACATCCGAGAGATAGCACTCTCGGGCCATCCTCTGATCTCCCCTTAGGGAGCCGACTGTTCCATTATCCCTCTCAAACTTGAGCAACATAAGAGATGGGATTATAACAGCATTGGAATTATTCAGGGTAGGTCGACCCAGAATCATGTTGTAGGCCGAGAGTTCCTCTACTACCAGGAACCGGACTACCATGTGTCGTCCTTCCCCTTTTTCGCCCAGGCGGATGGGTAAATCTACTCGTCCCAGTGGGTGGACGACTCCTCCTCCAAACCCTACTAAAGGGTGGGAGGCCGGATGTATGCAATCAGTCTGATATTTTAGTTTCGACAGACATTTGCTACTGATGAGATCTGAGGAGCTTCCGGTATCTATGAGGATTCGGCCAACTCTCTGGTTGGCCACTTTACATTCAATAACGAGAGGGTCGTCATGCGGCCCCCTTACCCCTCCTAGATCTTCTTCAGTGATGACAATCTCAGGAAATGAATATTTGGACGACCGTTCTTGGTGAACGGAATTTACATCTAACCGCCTGATATTGTCTTTGTTGCCCCTAATAGTGGGGCCGCCTCCTGAGAAGCCGCCTGCAATGGTGTAGACGACTGCATCATCTGTATCAGAGCTGTCGGCCTGCTGATGCTTTTTGGCCGACTGCTTTTTTGAGGAAGTGTTCCTCGTAGATTTCTTGACATATGTGTCAAGATCACCTTGCTCAGCCAGGCGGTCTAGATACCGCATGAGACTGATGCAGTCATTGGTGTGATGACCAACATCATCATGATAAGCACATAATTTATCTTGGTTCCGGTTGTTTGCAGAACCCTTCATGGGGACCGGCTTCTCAATTGAGATCCGTCCCTTGATTTCTTTTAGGATAAACTGGTTATCCTTGTTAAACGCATACTTTGGGGAGTATGGTTTGAATTCTTTTTTCTTTTTCTGGGCCGGCTGTTTAGAGGAATCAGCCGCCCAGACCTCTTTTCTTTTCTCATCTTTGTTAGACAACTGTTTCTGTCGTCCTTCTCTTTTGTCGAACCTTTTCCCATCCGACTGTTTTATCTTACAAAGATCAGTCGCCTGTATATAGGCTTCTGCTTCAATCAAGGCCTCTTGAAGAGTCGCCCCCCTTTTTCGAACCAAATCAAATTTGAAGGTAGACCCGTCTTTGAGACCTCTGAAAAAGTCAGTATAAGCTACCTCATCCGGTAACCCTTGAATCTGTATTCTCATCAGGTTAAATCGCCTGATGTAAGAACGAAGCCCCTCCTTCTCGCCCTGCTGAATTGTTCCCAAATCAAGGGTCGTTTTCTTCGCAGGGATGTTCATGGCGAAGTTGGAGGCAAATAAGTAAGCAAGCGTCCTGAAGCTATTTACACAACCAGTCGGCAGGTTGCCGAACCATTGTTGTGCGATTCCTTTGAGAGTCGCTGGGAAACACTTGCACCAAGTGGGATCATCCAACCCTTGAAGGTACATCAGGTTGGTGAATGTCATCAGCTGGTCTTCTGGGTTAGTAGTGCCGTCATAGGCGCCTACTAGTACATTTTTCACTTTGGCCGGCTGAGCGGCTTCAGTAATTTCCTTGGAGAAGGCCGACGGCTGTTCACCAAGTCTAAGCAACCGTAGCTGCCAGTCCATAGGTTGGACGTTTTTTGCTGCAGGTCCACCAAACGGAGGTGGCTGCAAAAAATACTGTTGTTGCGGCACAAATGGTAAGTTTGGTACCGCCTGGTCACTATGAAAGCCGGACTGACGGGAGGTGCCGCCTGACTGACTCTCATGGTACGACTGAGTATGCCTCATCGAGGCATTTCGCAAACTGTCTTGAAAGTTTGAAGTAGAGGCCGACTCTGACAATCGGTCACTCTTCTTGTGCTCTAGCAGTAGCCGAGCATCTGTGAATGTTTGCTTCGACCCGTCCGCCTGAATATGACGAACAGGTTTCCTATTTCCTGTAGGATAACGGAATTTTGTGAAATCAAGGGCAGGTGGCTCCCGCTTCCTAGATTTAGGATGAGGAGTCGCCTCTCGCCCTTGAACTGGCTTCCTCTTCAGTGAAGTGGAGGGTTTCTTGGCCGACTGCTCCTTGACTGGAGCAGGCGACTTCTTGTTGATCAACTCTTGAATCTCTCCCTTGAAGTCCCTCATGAAGGTCATGAGTTCGTTCCTTGTGATGGGAGCAGACCCATCAGTCGGCTGTTGCCGAACAGGCGGTGCGCCTGCTGGCTCGCTTCCTGTTTGAAGATGCTCCCGTTCCCTCCTTTCGGTATGACGGGTACGTCGGGCCCTTAGGGTCCCGTCTGAAGCTGTATGAGCTTCAACTTCAAATTCACTTTCGGTATCATGGTCCGACTGAACTTGAGGGTCGTCTAGGGGACGCTTCTCTTCAGGAGTCGGTACAGACTTGGATGCCATCTCAGAAGTACTCTCCCCACAGACGGCGCCAAATGTTTCGGGGTTTTCTGATGTCCTGCGGGAGAGTTACAATTCCGAGACTGGAACCGGACGCCTGTACCTGCAAAATAACGGAGACTCCTGGGAGCTCCGCCTCCAACGGTCAAGTTAGTACTTGATTAAGGAGTAATTAATGCGGAAATTAAAGTGATTAGGTCTCTCTAGGTGAGAGTGATTAACGTAGGTAATCTGCTTTGTTAGCGAGATCAGCCGGTTATTACTGTGTGTAATTAATGTGTTTTTTCCGTAATGTTTCTGTTCTCCCCCTTAATGAGGATTAAGGGAGGTATTTATAACCTTGGAAAATGTGCCCATTCTAGGTTTAGGTAAACCTAGGGCCGATTAGGCTTCCCTCGGAAGTTGGGCCTGGGTGGCCGGTTTCTCCATTAGGCATGGAGTATGCCACATGTCTTGACATAACAGGTCCAAGGTAGACGAATAAGAGCGTGCCACGTGGGAAGCCCTGATTGTTCCAACTGGGGGACACTTGGCAGGACCTGATTGGTCCACGTGGTGCATTCCGATTGGTGGGAGCAAAATCCCCTAATCAGGGCCAGCCTCGGATATGCCGACCTTCTCTTGTCATTACGTCATGGCTATAGGCAGCTGAACGACAAGTCTACCGTCACTATCTATGGTCTATGGAGAGTCGTAGAGGTGACGATCCTTTCCTTTTCTTGTTTTATTTTAATTTGTTCGACTCATATACTCAAAGATTACATTTCATTGCAGCTATGGTTCTACGAGTACTTCCCAGGATTGGCTCCTCGACGGGGTCGTGGAGAGGTTCATGACTTCCCTGTCGGGGCCAGCTGGCGTGACCAAGGAGAGTCACGGATGGAGTCTATCCCTGCGCTGCGCGGGCTGCTACGCCGAGGCACCTTTTCTGTTGGCGTAAGAATTAGTTTTGTTGCCTGTTATTTTCTCTTTGACATTATTTCCGGTGTTTCATGCCAACTTTTTATGGTTTTCCGGTTGCCATTGATGTCAAGTATCGTCCTTGGGCTGGGATGACTAATCTTCCCGAGGCCTTGCACCTTTCGGAGCACCGCACTGTTTTGGTTGGTATTGGACGCTTTGTCTTGTATTTGGGGGAGCGTGTCGTTCTTCAGCACAGTGGTGATCGCTTTGTGGTGTCCTTATCTCCACCGGAGTCGATGCTGGACTCACGCTTGCTTAGGGAGTTGATAAACAGGGGAGAGCGCTACACTTTTCCTTGGTAGGAGCTTGTGCACATGGAGGGTGATTATGCGCAGGACTTGCTTCCCTCTCTGGCTCCTCCACCTCGCCTTCCTGAGGTATGATTTCTTTTGAGGATTTTTGTCACTAGTCTCTGTTTAAATAGTCGAATAACTTGATTATTCGATCATATTTTCAAACGATTGTTCACCCCGTGGGGAGGATTGAGATTCCGCCTCAATCTATCCGCTACCCAAGGCCGATTGGTATTACCGAGGACCATATTACTGACGCGCCAAAGGGTTTCAGACAGGCGCAGGAGTGTCTGCCCGAGGTTTTTGAGCCGGTAAGTTTTGATGCATTATTCATCCTTTTAACACCGCTTGTTACTGATTTTTCTTTGTTTTGTTCTTAGCCTAACCGCCCGGAGATGATGGGACTCATGAAGCTGGTTGACGCTCTGAAGTACTGCATCACCAAGCTTCGGTGTGGTGCGAGTTGTCGGAGCAGTTCTAGAGATGTTCTTGAGGTATGCTCATTTTTTCCACTTCTACCATTTGTTTTATTTTGCATTGTTGACGCCTTTTGATTTTGTATCTTTCAGGAGCAACGGAGGTCCCGCTCGCGCTCGAGGCATAGTGGCTCGGACGAGGAGGAGCTTAGTCATTGTAGACGAAATCCTGCGGTTCATCGGCATTCTCAGTCTCAGCGAGAGCCTCAGATTACTCAGCCGTTTCAGGAGGCTCAGTGGCAGCAGCCTCAGTCTTCCCAGCGCTTTCAGGGTCAGGGCCAGGGGCAGCGACAGTCGTTTTCACAGCCTTCACAGCCTGAGTTTAGGCCTGTTTTGACTCTCGTGGATCCTGGTTTATTTTCAGCTCCATCATCTAGGATTCCTCCACCGGTGTCGGGCTTGTTTTCAGTTCCAATGTATGGGACGATGCCTCCACCGACGATTGCCATGTCTTTGAGTCAGTCGACACCGTTTGCCAGTTGGATGGGTCCTGCTTTGAGTTTGACTGCTGGAGTCACAGGGACTAGTAGGGACACTACTCCCCATACTCGGATGATGGCGGGACTCTTTGGCTCATCGTTCCCGTATTCACAGGCTGGAGATGATACTGATCCTAACTCTTCTAGTTCTGCAGATTTTTGACCGAGGGTCCTTATTTGTACATACTGTGATGACACTTGACACTACTTATTTATTATGACTCATTTTGTACATTATTAAAAGTTTATGCATTTATTAGTGTGTGTTAGTGGGTGCATGAGACTCATTGTGTGTGATTGTGTACGTATTAATGACGCGATAGAAAAAACGTAAGTGGAGTAAGTGGAGTAAGTGGAGGGTACCGACCTTCCCCAAAAGAAAAAGAAATAAAAATACAAGAATAAATAAATAAGTATATAAAGAAAAAATAGAATAAAAATGAATAAAATACTAAGAAAAAGATAATAAATAAATAAATAAAAATAAAGTAATAAAAATAAAATGATAAAAAAGGTTGAGAATTTTATTGGGAATAAAACTCTCGAAAAACAGAAAAGTAAACGGTGAATATAAAATACTAAAAAAAATCCGGATAGATACAGGAAAAGATAAAAACAAACGCGTGGGTGCCGCGACACGGCACTGTACACCGTGTCACGGCAAAATCTGTCGTGTCACGGTGCGCGAATTCTACAACGGTATGGTTCACGCGTATGGAAAGATAATTTCTGAGTAGTTTCGAGCGCTTTTGCTATAAAATAGGACCAGTATATTCGTGTATGCATAATTACGAAACACAAAATAATTAGAATTTCATATTTCAATAAAAATGTCTCAGAATTTTGATAATACGTTGCGCGACTAGTCTTATTCTTTGACCAATGCTGACAAAAGAGAGTTAGAGTTGTTTCATGTCAGGGGTTTACTAGCCCTGAGGCATGTGGCGATTGAACATGATTTTCTTAGGGCAGCATTAGACTATTGGAGTCCAGAAACACATTGTTTCAAATTTGATTACGATGAAATTTGTCCCCTGCCGGAGGAATTCGGTGCCATCTTTGGATTTCCTGCTAGAAATCTTATTGCCATGCCTACCCTACGTGAATATTATTACCAAGATTTTGAACGCCATCTGAATCTAACAGATCCAGATTTAAATGGAATTGTGTGTGGTAATGAGGTAGACTTTAAACTTGCAAATTTATATTTTAATCGCCCTATCTCTGAGTCTTATCATGTATACCGTAGAAGGGCATATATTTTTTGCATATTTAGCAAGCTTTTATTTGCAAACGGTAGGGTAGGACATGCTTGTCTAGCATCTGTGCTTGAACATGTTGAATCTGGGAGGTGTCCTATGCCTACGTGCCTTGGAGAAACATTTCGTGGCCTTGACGAAGCAAAAGCTGACCGGAAAGCCATAAGGAAGGGCTCTCTGGTACTGCTGCAGGTAAAAATACGCTTCGAGTAGCCCTCGTGACACAAAACAGGCACCGTGTCACGGTGGCTCTCTGCCGTGACACGATGAAGCCTGCCCTGTCACGGGAAATCTGCATTTTTTTTTTCGACTGACTTTTTTTTCTGCAGATTTGGTTGATGGAGCGTTTAGAACTATTTGAAGCCCCCGACGTTGAAAAATATGGCCCTAACGATCTAATCCGCAGGGAAAAGAATTACTCTATGAACATGTCGTATGAAGACTGGAAAAATTTCTTTGCAAAGAGGGAATTTTCCATTCGTTGGGTGGTGCCTTGGTGGAGGCTTACTAGAATGGTTGGTACGAATGATACTCCGTATTGTCGTGTTTCTAGTATCTCAAAACTGACTTTTTATTGTCCTTCTCGACTGATGCGGCAGTATGGACTTGAACAAGTGGTTCCATGCTATAACGATAGTTCTCGTGAAGTATCATTGCATGAAAGTAACGTTCACAAATACGAGACTTATTGGATTGGAAGACCTTTGTGGACCGTTTCTGCAAGTAACCAAGCTCCTCCTCCTTTATCTAGTGCATACAAGGCATGGTTGAATCCTAGAAGTAGGAGGGAACGATTCGGATCACGCAAATCTGATGTGAAGAGTCGTCTTGGAAATAAGAAAGAACCTCCGAAAGATCGTCTAGGTCCAAGAACACAAGGGATTGAGTTTAAGACTCCTATAATGCCGAAAAGGAAGAATTATGTGAAAGGGAAGGGTAAAGAGAAGATGGTCTATAGAGAGAAACAACCGAAGAATTTTAAGAAGGGTGAAAGAAGTGAAAGTTCGACTAGGGGTGTGACGGTTCGGGCTACAAAAGACACATTAATGGTGAAGGCCGACCTAGTTGAAAAAGAGAATGAGGTTCCTAAAGTGAAGAGGGATTAGAGCAGTATTGCTTTGCTTTTATGATCTATAAAACATCGAATAAATAATGAATTCGCAAAGACTGCGTCACTAAAAAAAATCGAAAATTTGAAATTCAACCGTGCCACGGTGAAAAATTCCGTGACACGTTGGAAATTCCCGTGTCACGGCAATTTTTTATTTTTTTTTTGCTCAGGTCCACCGTGCCACGGTGGACTGTGCCGTGACACAGTGGAATGTCCCGTGTCGCGCAAAAAACCCCTTTTTTTTTTTCTCAGGTCCACCATGCCACAGTGGACTATGCCGTGACACGGTGGAATGTCCCGTGTCGCGGCAAAAACCCCCTTTTTTTTGTTGTGACGCAATGCTGATCTGACGCGTATACTTGATCGACGGAGGGAGGATTTTTATTTTTTAAAGTGGTCGGGCCTCCTTGAGGGGTTACCTACGTATCCTTAAAAAGGAATCAGGCCGAACGTAGCTCTATTGGGTCATGAACCCATGCGACTAGGCATAGAATTTCTTGAGTTGATCCAAGTTGGTTAAATTGTGGAAACCGTTACCGTCCATGTCTACCAATTGTGTCGCTCCGCTTGACAAGATGGCTTTAACAATGTACGGGCCTGACCAATTTGGTCTGAATTTTCCTCTTGGATCTAACACATTTTTACGAAGTGCCTTAAGCACCAGGTCACCCTCTTTGATGTTCCTAGTCTTGACTTTTTTATTAAAATGTCGCGCCATACGCTGTTGGTAGGTTTGGATATGATGCAAAGCTGCCAAGCGTTTTTCATCAAGTAAGACTAGTTCATCATATCTGCTCTAATCCAGTCGACTTCATCTAGTTGGCTTTCCAATGCGATTCGAAGAGAAGGGATTTCGAGTTCTATTGGTTGTACAGCTTCAACTCCATAGACCAAAGAGAAAGGGGTAGCCCTCGTTGATGTACGAACAGAGGTTCGATAACCCCAAAAGGCGAAATGTAGCTTACTTGGCCAATCATTGTAATTTTCTGTCATCTTTTCGATGATAGTTTTCACATTTTTCTTGGCCGATTCGACCGCACCATTTGTTTTTGGTATGTAAGGTGATGATCTGTGATGCTTGATATGATATTTCTGTAATAATTCCGCGCATTCGGCTTGGAAATGCGTTCCATTATCGCTGATCATCTCATGTGGTACCCCATAGCGGCATATGATATTTTTCTCAATGAATTGAGCTACGTGTTTCGCCGTTAGCTTAGCATATGAGGCAGCTTCGACCCATTTGGTGAAATAGTTGATCGCTATGAGGATGAATTCATGCCCCCCTTGTCCTGGTAGCGTTATTTTTCCAATGATGTCGATGCCCCAAGTGGAGAAAGGCCATGGAGAAGTATATGTGTAGAGAATCGAAGGTGGAACATGCTGTAAATTTGCGTAGACTTGACACTTCATACATTTCTTGACGTATTCATGACAATCTCTCTTCATAGTAGTCCAATAATAACCTTGTCATTGAATCTTTTGGACTAACATCTTTGCATTCATGTGCGTTCCACATATACCGGCATGAAGATTTTCCATAGTTCTGTGTGCTTCTTTCCTGGCTATGCATAAGAGATTTCTCCCCATTGCGGTTCTCTTGTGGAGTTCTCCCCTAATGAGCACATACTGTGAGGCTAGGAGCCTCAAAGCACGGCGTGCCCTTTTATCAGTATTAGGAGGGTATTCTCCTCTTGTCACATAATTAAGGATATTTGTATACCATGGCTCTTCATCTTCTTCTTATGATTCTTGTTCATCGTTGAGTGAGTGAACATAAGCATGTTCATATCTTCTTTCTATGGTCAACGACATTCTGATTGTATCCATTGGAATTCGCACCATTGATGCTAATTTAGCTAGTGCGTCGGCGAATTGGTGTTATTCTCTTAGCAAATACGTATATTCCACTTCATCTAGTTGCTCCGTAGGAGTTTCTAAATGAGCTTGATACGTAGCGAGACTTTCACTTCTCACCTTCCATCTCTTGGAGATTTGGTTAATGATTAGTGAAGAATCACCGTAGATTATGAGCTTCTTAATTCCCAAGGCGACAGCTGTTTCTAACCCCAAAATACATACTTCATATTTTGCTGCATTGTTGGTGACATCAAAGTCGAGCTTCATGGAAATTGGGATGTGCTCTTCATTGGGTGATACAAGCAAGACTCCTACACCACATCCTTTTTGGTTTGAAGCTCCATCGAAATAGAGCGTCCAGCTATCATCTTTGGTCATGAGTAAATCTTCGTCAGGGAAATCGTACTCATCTTCTTCTTTCTCAACTTCTTCTAGTGGAAAGTCTACTAAGAAGTCAGAAACCGCAGAACCTTTCATGGCTTTTTGTGTACAAATTTCAAGTCAAACTGAGAAAGATTGACTATCCACCTTGATAATCTGCCATTGAGTGTTGCCTTTTCGAACAAGTATTTGAGAGAATCCATTTTGGACACGACATGCACTGTATGAGTGAGCATATAATGTCTTAGTTTCTGTGCGGCCCACACAAGTGCGAGACACAATTTTTCAATTGGTGTGTATCGTGTCTCATATCCTTGAAGCTTCTTACTCAAGTAGTATATTGCATTCTCCTTGCTTTCAATCTCTTGTGCTAGCATTTCCCCTATCGTTTCTCTTGTGACCGTAAGGTAGAGTCGAAGAGGAAAGTCAGGTATTGTTGGCGTTAGCACGGGTGGGTTTGCCAGGTACTCTTTGATTTTGTCGAAAGCTTTTTGGCAATCGTCATCCCATGTGATTAGGACATTTTTCTTAAGCTTCTTGAATATAGGTTCACATATCGCTGTGAGTTTTGACATGAACCTACTTATATATTGCAACCTTCCAATGAAACCTCGAATCTCCTTCTCATTCTTGGGCGGTGGCATGGCCATGATCGCTTTTACTTTTGTGGGATCTATTTCAATCCCTCGAGAACTGATCACATATCCGAGTAATTTGCCTGACGTGACTCTGAATGCACAGTTTGCTGGATTGAATCTCATGTTATTCTTGCGGAGTCTTTCAAAGAACTTGCGAAGTGCAACGATGTGGCCTGGGTGACCTTTAGACTTAACGATCATATCATCGACATAGACCTCCACCTCTTTGTGCATCATGTCATGTAACAATGCTGTAGCTGCTCTTTGGTAGGTGGCACCCGCGTTTTTCAACCCGAATGGAATTACCGTATAGCAATATGTATCCCATTGTGTGATGAATGTGGTTTTCTCCATATCTTCTTCAGCCATCAATACTTGATTATATCCGGCGTAACCGTCCATGAATGATAGGAGTGCATGGTTTGCTGTGTTATCGGCCAGAATGTCAGTGTGAGGTGGAGGGAACCCATCTTTCGGGCTTGCTTTATTGAGGTCCCTGTAATCAACACACATTCTGACCTTTCCATCCTTCTTTGGAACTGGAACCACATTTGCTATCCATTCTGGATACTTGGTTACTTTAATGAAACCTGCGGCCAGCTGCTTTCTGATTTCTTCTTTGATTTTGAGAGCCACATCCGGTTTCATACGGCGCAGCTTTTGTTTGACAGGCTTCATACCTGGAATGAGTGGTATCGTATGCTGAGCTATATCCCTGTCAATTCCTGGCATATCTTGGTATGACCAAGCAAATACATCAACAAATTCACTAAGCAAGTTAATTAGCTCTTTGCGTTCATATTGACTTAGTGTTAATCCAATTTTTACTTCTTTAACGGTCGTATCATTGGAAATGTTAACTGTTTCTGTATCTTCGATAACTGCTGTTTTATTTTCGTGTTCTTCCATTGATTTTATTATTTCTTTGTCATTTTTATCATTAGCAAAGCTATATTGATTAGGGCTAGGGGAATGACACGCATCGTAAGCAAAGGTACTCATTTTATTGAATTCATCGACTAATACATCAAGAGGGGCAAGGTGAGCTGCGACCTTACCGGAAAGAGAAAATTCAACAAGTGACTCAGGATTGGACTCTATAGCAGAAAGAGGGTCGGCCTCAGACTCTAAGGACTCGTCTACAGACTTAGACTCAGACTCGGACTCGGACCCAGACGACTCAGATTCATCAAACATAGGACCCTCGCCAGCGGTTACTTCTAACTTCTCTCCGCTAGGTGTAGTAATCCTCAATGTCTTGCGCCACCCCTTTGAAATATTATCACCTCGGACGATTAATTCGGAGGGGTCAAAATCCTTGTTTGCTATAACAGCTTGAACGAGATCGGAGTTATCATTGCAGACGGGCTTAGACTCATTCTTCTCCATTTCAAAAAGCAGGTTGATGCCTAGATCATCAGAGTTTGGGCTAGCTGGTTTCTCAGTTGCGAAGAGCTCTTCGTCTTCATCAACAAAGTCACAATTGAGGAACATCTCGAATCCTGGTTCACGCTTTCCATCGTGGACGAATGGCTTAGGGAATTCATAACATGGGAAGTCTTCCCCTTTTTCATGTACTGGCCATTGAGGGTGAATGGATATGGATCCATGGCCATTTCCGTCTTCGTGATTCGAGCATTATTGGGAGCCTTCATCTTCAAGAGGGCTTGTCTCACATCTTCTTTTTTCGGCTTGAATCCTAAGCTAAAAGTATCCTTCTTGAGTGCACCAGGATGGCCCCAAAGTTCAGCCATTTTCTTTTTGAGTCTGAGGGTCATTCCAGGGAAATGCCCTTGCTTCTACGGAATGGAATTAATATTGGTGTTTGAATAGGGATCAAAGTCGAGATGACACTTTTCCTCCTCTTCAATCACGAGAACATCATCGAGTGAAAACCCCCAAAGATCTTCGTCTTCTTCGTCATATTCGACATGGACGATAGGAGTGTCGATAACTTGAATGCTCATAGGAGAGGCATCAATGGTAATTGGAACCCCTCCAACTATGGCTTTCACTTTCTGGTGCAGCGATGATGGAATCACCTTTAGCTCATGAAGCCAAGGGCGTCCTAACAACAGATTAAAAGAGGCCTTAATATCTACCACCTGAAACTTGGTGCGACGTTCAATGGCCCCAGTAGTTATGTTTAGTGTGATAGTACCCACGGCTTGAAGACGAGTATTATCATAAGCACGAATCCCCTGGGTCGAGGGAGTCAATTCTTCATTCTTTATGCCCAACTTCTTTGCAGTGCGGAGTGGGCATACATTGATTGCAGAGCCGTTATCAACCAGGCTCATAGGAACATTCATCTGCCTACACACCACAGTAAGGTGTAAGGCCTTATTATGTTGGTCCCCTTCCGGGGCAGATCCTTGTTTGAAAACGAAATCAGATTGCTAGTACTTGGCAATTCAGTATTGAGAAAGTTGACCAGTCCTTGAGGAGTCATGTCATCATCAACTCCTATTTTCACCAGAGCATTCATCACAGCCTTTCGATGCTCGTGGGAGGTGGCCAAAAGCTTCCATACATTCATTTCCACCTTGGTCTTTTGCAATTGTTTGACCACATCGTTGTTCACAGGGTCGATGGGATCAACTATCGGATGTGATTGTGGTTGAGGTGGAGATGGACTGGGTTGTTGCAACTGTCCACTTCTGGTGAGAACCTTGACCTCAAGGTCTCCCCAAACATCTTCACTTGTGCCAAGGGATGAACAGGCTATATCCTTGAGATAGACGTCTTCATCGTCGCTATCCCAAATTCCATTCACTTCTTCATAACTCGAGACAAATACAACTTCCGGCAGAGGTTCATTCACAGGTTGAATGAGTATTGACGGATCAAAGGAGACTTCATCTCCCATGATAGTCAAGGCATCGGAAAGAGGACCTGTTTGAATGTTAGGCTTCTCGCCCCCTGGAGGGACAGGAAGTTGATTAGCATCAATTAGGTCTTGGATCGCATCCTTCAACCTCCAACACTTCTCAGTGTTATGACCCTTGCCTTGATGAAACTTGCAATAAGCATGGGGATCATAGCTAGCGATCCTACTCTCTGGTCGAGGTTCTGGAAATGGTCCAATTGGCATAATCAATCCTTAACCATGAAAACGGTCAAAAGCAGCATCATAAGTAATTCCCAAAGGCGTGTAAACCCTCCTTTTCCTTTGGAATCTTTGAGGAGGAGCATTAAGGGCCAGCACATCGTTTATATTGATATTGTTGGTAGCGTTATTGGGCTTGGAAGACGAAGAAGAAGGAGTGTCGTTCTTCTTGTTTTTCCAAGTGCTGTTATTATTGTTGCTACCAATAGTCTTCATCAGTTCATCCTCGATATTGATCCCAATATCGTATACAGCTTCAAAGGTACACAGAGGCAGAAACTTCAAGTGTTTCTTGTACTTATGAGTCAGATTGGAAATGAACAAGCGAACCATCTCTTTTTCATTGGGGGGATCCACCAAGAGCGCGGATGTTTCCCTCCACCTGCTTAAGTAAGTGGTGAAGCCTTCATTCTCTTTCTGTTTGAGAATGGAGAGTTCACGTTCAGAAGTCTTGGCCTGAATGTTACACTTGTAACGATTGATAAAGAGGTGGACACCGAAACAATCTACCCCTGCTTCTTGACCAAGTGCTATGACACCGCAACAAACACACCTTTAATGACCAAACTTAACCTTAACCCATCCGGAAAAATAAATAAAATAAAATAAAATTGTATTTTTTAAAAATCTATAATTTTGAAATCCTATTTATTTATTTATTTATTTATTTTTATTTATTTATTTTTTAAAAAATGGGAGGATACTATCCGACTTACTCCGAAAAAAAAACGACACAAAAACAAGACTACCCTAAAATATGGTCAAAAAGAGGTGGACGACTAAGGAAAAAAGTGTGTGAACACGATATGTGATTAAGTGAGGTTATGGCCGCGTGTTTTGACCGTTCAGCTAGACATGACACCAAACTAGACACATAAACCACATACGTACGCACAAAAACCGAAAAAAGACTAACGAGACACTTTTCCTGGGCACCGTGTCACGGTGCTAACTGTCGTGACATGGTGCAGTCTACCGTCAGATGGTAGAAAGCCCCGTGTCACGGCACTGTTCACCGTGGCGCGGCAGAACATGCCGTGACCCGATGCACAGTTCCAGGTCTGTTTTGTGATTTTTCCAGATTTTAATCGATTTTAGGTTCGTACTAATTACTATGTGAAAATAAAAACCCTCGGTCATGGGTTAAACAAAAGAATAAACACATGAAGGTTAGCACCAAACAACCATGTAGCATTTAGGCACGATGATGTAAAAAAAAACAGTTCGCAACCTAGAGTCAAGATCTATGTTCAACTATTGGTCAGGCTTTGAGTGTCAAAAAGGTACCATGGTTGAGAGTTTGGACGCGTTAGCAAGGCAGCCTCCTTGAGGGTGTATGCCAACGGGCGGCTCCGCGAGTTCGTGATGAAATCGAACTCGACTCCATGGTTTGGGTGGATTTAATAACTCGGATGAACCCTTATTGCCATGAGCGTTTTTGGGTTGATAGAGCCTAAATCCCCCGGGGCTAAGACGCATGTAGAACACATACGTTTTTTTAGAAAAATCGAAGGAAGTTGACTGTGAGAGGAGAAAATAAGCCACCGGACTGATTTTAGGATTGTTGTGACACGGCAAAAATTCCCCTGCCATGGTGCTGCGCACCGTCAGACAGTGCATTGTACCGTAACACGACAGATTTTGCCGTGGCACGGCAATCAGAAAATCTGACTGGTGCCCTGTTTTCCTTCGTACGCAATCAAGTTATTCAATTTTTCCTACGGGACAGACCTAAATGCGACGTTAAAACGTCTATGCATATGCAAAAATGCCAAATTAATCACAGGAATATTTTTCTAAGAATCTTTCAAGTCTCATCCACTCATCTTATTTAAATATCGATCACTCAAATCGATAAATAACCAAGAATCCTCCCCAGTGGAGTCGCCAAATTGTAGGCGTCGTTTAAAGTGCGCCTACGTTAAATGCATGTGTGAATATGCTTGGCACTCATAGGAAGTGAGAATTGACATATACGATTAGGGACAAGCTAAGGAAAGTAGGGAGCCGCCAACAAGTTTGTAAGGAACTTGTAAACCGTTCACGGATCATAAAAAGGCAACCATGATAAGGGACAACGATAGGCAACAACGATTGACCCGTGAAGTTTACACCCCATTCATAATCCATGAGATTACTAACTCCATATGGTTCGGAATCACGAAAGGAGGATCGGGGATGATGGTACGAAGTGAGTCATGGAGTCACATTCGCCCGTATTGGCCTCTACTCGATTCTTATAGTGAAAAACATTCCTGCGATCTCAAAGGCATACAAACAAAATATTCAATTAGCTCCAAATTATTATTAGGCTAAATTGGTTGAATATTAATGCAACATATTATTCTAAAATATTTGTGACCACTTGATTAAACAATAAGATTAAAAAGGAACCTAAACAGGTTGTCCAAATAATCTTATTAGGCGTGATTTTCAATTACATATTCCCTTTAAACATGCAATATGGTGATCAATAAAATAATAAACATTAATATTGGAAACAATTTAACAATAGTTCCAACAATATAAAATCGTTAGAAAAATAATAGAAATAAAAGGAACATAATTCTTACTTTGATTCTGTTTATTTGCAACTACAAAATAATAAACGAGTTAGTAACTTCAAGGAAATAATAATAAAACAACAATTAAATTAAATTAAATGAAGTAGAGTTGATTTGGGGCCAAACCCTCAAACAGTTCTACCTTTCACGCCTTGGCTTAAGGACAGAACCACGAGTAAAGTATGGACTCCTTGGAATACTTGAAGAAGGAATTTTGAAATAAGAAGGGTAGGCTAGTGTTTAGACTAAATCATAGAAGAGAGAAAAATAGAGAATTAGTTGATGCCCCGTACATCAGAAATGAGGGGGTATTTATAGAGAAAATGTGCTAAGGGAACACACGGAACCCTTAAATTATAAAAACCTAAAAAAGTATCCTGCAACACGGCAAACTGTACCGTGACACGGGAAGTCCCACTGTCAGACGGGAAACGTTCCCGTGACATGGTGCAATTTTTGAGTGACGCGGGAAATTTTTAGTAAACGGGGAAGAAAACGTGTTAAGGGTTTACGCGGAAAGGACACGGAAATTCCCGTGTCACAGCAAGTTTCCCGTGTCACGGGAAATCCCACCGTCAGACGGGAATGATTCCCGTGACACGATGGGTACCTGCCGTGGCGCGGGAATTTTCAGCCCGCTTTTCCGTCTAAATACATTTTTAACCCTAATTTCGTTTAGCATTTTAAGTGTCGATTGATAATTTCGGGCCTTTTTATGATTTATTATTATTTGGTCTAAAATAAAAAAAAAAAGCAAATAAAATAAATAAAAGGTTTGGGCCAAAAATAAATGATAAAACAATATAATAAAAAAGGTTTGGGCTGAAATTAAATAATAAGTTTTGGCTGAAGTTAAAACTATGCTTTTACCAAACATCAAGACTAATCCATGGACTGTTCAAAAATACAAATTTAATCAAAAACGATTTTTTAAGCACTTTAGGGATTAAATACTGAACCCGACCAATAGTGGCGGTGAAAGGTTGTTCCATTGGGTTTGGTTTTGGGGAGACATTTTTAGGTGTCTACACCTGTTTTTGGGTAACTTTAAACATAATACAATTTTTATATAAATAGAAAACAAGAAAAGTTTTATAAAAGTAATTTAATTACATTCAATCACTAATAATTGATTTTTAGTCATTTAAAATGTGATTCTTTACTAATAAAGTGTAGATATTTTTTATTTGAATTAGGTTACTTTTATGCATATTAGGGTAACTTTTATTCATTTCACAGGTAACTTTTAATCACTTTTAGTTATCTTTATAATGGATGTACAATAATTATTGTAAACCGGATTTTTTTAAAAGTTTGTGCAAAAAATTATCTCTATGTTCCAAAAAAATCACCTCATTTAAGGCCCTTTTCTTTTTAGCTCTTGTGGTGTGTTTTGCTCTTTTAAAATCTGTTTTACTCTACTTTATCCTTTTGAGTCCTGTTATGCATAGTATTAATACTCTGTTCTACTCTGCTCTGGTCTGTTGATACATGCTCTACTCTACTCAAAAGGATAGGGTCTAATTCTAGTATTAGACTAGGTCCCGTGGCATGCACAATAATGTAAAGTATTTAATTAGAAGTGTCAAAACCACACCCGACCGAACCCGATCCGAAATTGGCCAGAACAATGTCTGATTAAGATTTTGACTCACATGGACAGAATAATTTAGCATGACTCAAGTTTAAAAATTGACCTGACCTGATTAGACTTCATCGAAGCTGATCTGGACACCCAAATTGACACCTCTATATTTAATAACATCTATTTAACATCACTGTTAATTTATAAAATACTATAGAAAAAAAAAATAGTCTACAAATGTAGTGGAATAATTTTAATTGGATATTATGAAAAATTTTATGTTATTTAATTGGATATTTTTCTGTAACATTCCTCAACAATTTATTAAGTTGATCCTTATCTTTGGAATTTTATGTTATTTAATTGGATATTTTTTACTAATTGATCATATGAAAAATGTTTGAAATTTTTCATAACCTGATGCATGTTACGTCAAGCCAATGAAGTGTATTTTTTGCTAATCTGGTTATGTAATCCCCCATGATTTTGTGTTTATTATAATTATATTTTATTATTTATCATTAAACTTTATTATTAAATACATGATTATTTTATGAATATTTCGTAAATAATAAATTAGTTTAAAGTTATTTAGTTACTAGATGAAGCCCGTACGATGCACGGTTTGTTTGATTTTTTTTTAAATAATTTTTTTTTTGTATTTATGAGCCTAAAATTTGTTATATATTTAGATAAAATTCCTAATATTAAAATATAATATATAATATTTAATTAATTTGAACTTAAAAATCTCATTCGCCAATTTTACTTACATGACATTTGAATTATTTAATTTCAAAAAGAAATTAATAATCTCTTATTTAATTGGCTACTATTAAGATTTATAATCCTACATGGCGCGCTGAGAAAATTAGATCCTACATGGCTCTCTAAAAACTCGGGAAAAAACTCCCTTATTAAATAAATGATTATTTTATGAATATTACGTAAATAATAAATTAGTTTAAACTTATTTAGTTACTAGATGAAGCCCGTGCGATGCACGGTTTGTTTGATTTTTTTTTTAAATAATGTTTTTTTTGTATTTATGAGCCTAAAATATGTTATATATTTAGACAAAATTCCTAATATTAAAAGATAATATTTAATATTTAATTAATTTAAACTTAAAAATCTCATTCGCCAATTTTGCTAACATGGCATTTGAATTTTTTAATTCTAAAAAGAAATTAATAATCTCTTATTTAATTGGCTACTATTAAGATTTATAATCCTACATGACGCGCTGACAAAATTAGATCCTACGTGGCTCTCTAAAAACTCGGGAAAAACTCCCCTTTATATATATATATTAGATTACTAATCATTTTACTCATACAAACTAATAGCCTAGTCCAAGTTACCTCAAAGCCCAACCTTACATCTTATTTTATTTAAGCTTTGGTACATATTTGGGCCTAAATAAGTTGTCCTAATTATATGGTTGGATTAGAAAATCCTCAGCCCACAAATTTTCACCTCTAATCTCACGTATTCCCCTCTCTTCCTTTTCCCACTTTTCCTCTTACTGTTTTTTCCCTTCTCCTTTTGCTAATCACGAACCCACAAAAAAAAGAAAAAAAAAATTGCTGCTTGCTGCAACCGACGACAGGCCACCACCGGCGCATGTGTGCTGCTCCGATGACCACCATGGCTCACACACGACCACCAGTTTGCCCCCTTGACCCCTTCTATCTCCTTTTTCCTTCTTCTTTTTCTTTTGTTAATTTAATTCAAGTTTCTATCTTTACAAAATTTTTGTTTTTAAATTGTTGTTATTGTGATTTGATTATGCATATAAATTATAAAAGATTATAAATTTCTAAATTTTGCTATGTTTAATTTAATGACAAAAATTTCAGATTTTTATAAGTATGAAAATTAGGGCTTAAACCTTGTTTTTTTTTAATGATTTTAGGGTTCATAACGTGTTGATTAAATTATCTAATTATATTAAGTATAAATTATGTTTAAACTCAATTATCTTATTTATACTTTAATTTTCAGATTTTAATTGTGTATATTTTAGGGTTTAAATTGTGAAGTTTGAAGGTTTGATTAAGTTCTTATGAAACTAATTGAATTCCAATTATTTCAAGTTTAAATTGTTGTATTTATACATTCTATTACTAAATCAAATTTTCAGATTTTAGGTTAATGTTTTTGAAGCTTCTAATTGCATTAAATTGGTGAATTTTTGAGTTTAAAGCCTACTAACTTAATATATAATATTAGTAGTTTCATATATTACTATAATTTTAAGATTTCATGTATAAAGTAAATTTTCAGATTTTTATAAAGCTTTAAACTTGCTGAAATTTCATGTACAAGGGTGTATTTTAAGGTTTTTATAAAGGAAATTTAAAGAACTATATACACTAGTAGAAAAAATGCTATTTGTAAACTAACATAAGTTATGTTAGTTACAACAAGAGTATTAGTAATTGACATAAATAATGCGGGTTACAATAAATTATTATTAGTATCTTTCATAATCAAGGCCAGTTACATATAGTAGGTCAATGATAAGCTGACTAACTATTAGTAATGGGCATAAAAAAGGTCAGTTACAAATAATAGGTCTAACTTTATTGACTTTATTAAATTTAATGGCCTTTGTTAAAGTCAGTTACAAATACTTACACGACCTTTTTTTTAGGGAAACAAATATTTACACCAGTCACCCTTCTTCCTTTTCCCCATTTTTTCACAAAATCCGTAGCTTTTCTCTCTCCTCTCAAAACTATTCTACAGCTCCTCCAAAATTTCTTAAAGCTTCTCCAAAACCAAAACTCATTCTTCAACAATATTATTAAGGTACATATGCTCTCGATCTCCACCTAATTTACATTATTTTTTTATCACTAAGCCATTAGTTAATAAAAAGATCTAAAAACAATTCTAGGGTTTGTGCTTTTGTTTGTCAATTTAATTTAATGGAAGTTTTTGGGTTTTATTACTTTCCGGTTACAAACTCGTTCATATTAAACAGGAATTAAAGAAAGTTTGTCTACTTTTGAGATGCTGGATTGTGATATTTTCGAGCTAATAAATTGAAGCTTATAATTCTTAAATCGGTGTCTTGTTGAACAATTTGCTGGGCTAAAAGATTCGGTATGGCTCTTCAATTTAGGTAAAATATTTGATTATGATATATAGTGTGTTTTTTTTAAATACTTCTATGAGAAATTTTACAATTTTAATTATCACTATTTTAAGGGATTCAAAATTAACATAAATGAACAAGCTTCTAATTTGAAGATTTTAGTGCATGTGACTAGAAACGTTAGTTTTCGAAGAATTTTAAGCCAAATTTTGAGTTTATTTAGAAATTTTTGCTTGTGGTAGGGTTGCAAATTTGTGATTAAAGCCTATCTAGAGTTTGAGACACCCTATTGTCAAAAAAAAAAAAAAAGAGTTTGAGACACCCTGCTTGAAAACTCAATTTATCTATTTTATAGATAATTTTCATCTGATAATTCTCAGGAAAATTTTCAACCACTTAACTGATTAGAATTCATAAATATTGATAGTTCTTGGTTCCTGTGAAAAAAATTTTGCTGCTAGTTTCTTAAAATGTAGTAATTGGACAATCCATACAAAATATGAGCTTGGAGCCATTCATATCTCTGTACTCAGATCTCTCATATATGTAGTATATTGTTTCTAATTCTAATAACTTTAGTGAAACTTTTCTTATTTATCTTATGGAAAACTTTGATATTTGAAAAAAAAAGTCGAGAAACATGAGTGCATAACTAAAGCTCATATGGCGAATAATTTCAAGTATTGACAAATGATACAAATTTAGTGTTTTTATTCTTAATTAGTCTGTATCATTTTCGTTGAATTTTCCTTGCATGACTGTCTTACTTCCCTCTTAACAAGGCAATGATTACTGTATTTTGCTTGATTTTCTTATTCCGTTTCTTTTAGATCATCTTTTACAACATTATTTTGTATTTTGCAAGTCGCTTAAGTCTGCGTAGCTGTCAGATCTCTTGTTTGTATTAAGGACCATGATGTTTGGATAGATAGTGAAGTAGTTGCGATTAATGGTGAAAATATAATGGTCTTTTATTTTGATATATGGTGAGTGTTTAATTGCTTAGTCTCATGGCATATATCTCAATGTATATATATAGCTTTAATTATAGTAGAAATGTTTATTTAAAGTAGGTTTATATGAAGCCTCTCTTTAAAACAGTGCACAAGTGTGCAAGTGTACATGCATGGATGCTTACTTTCCACTAGATTATTTTTTATGTCCATCTTTGTTTATATGTTTTTTTTCTCCAATTCAAGGATCTCACGTTTATTTTCAAGGATAATTTTTGTCCTGTTTTGTGATAATTAGTGACTAAAAAATGGTTTGTTAGTTGTTGATTTTGTAAATTTATTGCTTTTGAGAAATATTAAGCTAATTTTTTTATTTGATTGTGAAATTGTTGCTTGTACTAGGATTTGTGTATTAAACGTAGAATTAATATGAACTTAGATTGCAAATTTGTGATTAAGACCTCTCTAGAGTTGCTAACAATAAGGTCTTATCACAATTGGAAGTCCAAAGATTAACTAATCGTAATGGTGTACAGGGCCGCATCAGGGAATTTGTTGTTGAAGTGGTGACGCTTAGTCTAGCAGATCACCCTAATCTTGTGAAATTAATTGGGTACTGTGATAAGGGTAATCACAGGTTGTTGGTGTATGAGTACATGCCACTAGGATCCTTGGAAAGCCATCTACATGGTACATACTACATAGGCGCCTCAGTGTGTTTTTTATGCTACAGTAGTCCTTCTCTAGCAATTTTTTTTTCATATCCTAATGCATTTTTTTGTATTGCCTTGATAATGAATGCTGCAAACCTCCGAAATAAGCAGAAGGCTCTTGATTGGAACACACAGATGAAAATAGCTGCTGGGGCGGCTAGGGGCTTAGTATATTTGCATGACAAGATGGAGCCACTTGTAATATATTGTGATTTGAAATACTCAAATATCTTGCTTGGCAAGGGCTATCACGTTAAACTGTCGGATTTTAGGCTGGCCAAAGTGGCTCCAGTTGGAGACAATACTCATGTATCGACTCGGGTAATGGGTACATATGGTTATTATGCACCAGATTATGCAATGACGGGTCAGCTGAATTTTAAATAAGATATATACAGTTTTGGTGTTGTTTTTATTGGAGCTTATCACAGGAAGAAAAGCAATTGATAGCACAAAAGACGGGCGTGAACAGAATCTGGTTGCTTGGGTAAGATTATTTTTGTTAGAGATGTTGCTTGGATGTGAAGTATTACCTTCTTGCTAACTTTAGTTGCATCTGATTGGATTGAACTTAGTCTACATTGGCTGATTATATTGATTATGTTTACATCATCTTATAGCTTGCCTTGAGGTTCGATATCTTAGAGTTTGAGAGCAAAGTTAGTGATTATAATTAAAATCTTAGACCAGATTTGTTTACTAAATATGGAGTGTTATAATTAGAAGTACTATGTCTTTTAGAAGTTAATGATTTCCTTTAAATCCATTAATTACTATCCATGAATCTATTCTATGTCACAGTCCTGCTTTTAGTGTCAAATCATGTGTTGTTTGAATCAGGGCTTATCTAAAACTATGGGCTGCTAGTGTCTGGCTTATGGAATATGGAAATAACAATTAAGCTTTGATAAATTGCCTTGAATCATCTCTAGTAATTAGGTTGTATATTTACAATTATAGGTCACATGGCTGCTGTTCTGAAGCTCTTTTGGTAATTTACAATTATAGGTCATGTGGTACAAAGCTTCCTCAAAGTCACACATTTATTGGTGCATGCTCATTATTTGGTTCCAATGATTGTAGGCTCATTTGTTTTGCAATGGTCGGGGCTTGTATATTACTTGTAATGATGCAGGCTCATCAGGTATGCAAATTAAAAAGCTCACTTATGTTGGATATTTCTACAACTCTAAGTGGTGAAACATTGACAACCTGCTAGTTAAGAAAAATAGATTGTGCTAGTTAGACACCTAAGAAACTGAAAATTGAGCTAGTTCAGGCACCAAGCATCTGCTACCCTATTTTTTGTTGTATTTTATATTTGGGGTTTTGATTTCTGTATTGAATTTATTGGTGACTAGTTTTGTCTAATAATTGAAATTACTGGTTTTGATTTATGTGTTGAATTTATTTGACTAGTTTTGTCTAATAAATGGCTGAAGTTTTTCATGTGAGTTTTGATGTTTATTTTCTTTTATATCCACTCAATTTGTGCATTGACCATGTTGGAAGAGTTCACTTGGTGACTATCTGAAACAACCCTTTTTTAGTTTTGGCTTTTTTTATGTTTATATTTCTTTTCCATGCAGAATTCTGTTGCAATATCAAGTGCTTAATGTGAACTGCTGTTATCCCATACAGAAGAGTCAAATTTGTGGAGCAGACATTGACAAAATCGTCAAAATTTGAATGTTGAGCATTGTATCAATTAACTAACTAGCTTTTTTTAGTTATAGATTATTGTGTTTTTGTGAATTGTGAGATAATTATTTGTAATTTGCAAGTACATCTATTCAATATAATTTACAAGATGTCATTTAAAGTTGGTCTTATATTGGTTTGATTGATAGTTATTGTATTTTATAAAAGTTTATTAACAATTAATGGTCTTTACATTAAAAAAATAATAAATGTAGTGTACGGGTGGTGGCAGTAGAGGAATTTGCTATTTGCTACTGCTACCATTTATTTATTTTTTTTATAACAAAAACACTATTCGTAACTGGCGTAAGGCTATGCTAGTTACAAATAATATTATATTTGTACCCGGCGTAACTTCACTCCAGTTACAAATAGTATGTTTTCTAACTTGGAAACTAGCCTATTTGTAACTGGCGTTGGTTTAAGCCAGTTACGAATAGTACATTATTTGTAACTAACATTAGCCGGTTACGAATAATTTTCACTAGTTGTAACGGTGACATTCGCAACCAGCAATGCCAGTTACAAAAAATCAATTTCGCCAGTTACAAATAGCATTTTTTCTACTAGTGATACAAGCTTTTGATTTTAATTAGAGGGGTGTTACAAAGTGGTATCTGGGAGCTTAGGTTCGATTTAACTACCACTAAAGTCAATATAAAGTTTTTAGGCGCCTATTGTTTTAAAATCTTGCGATTTTGGATTTAATTACTTGATTTAAAGTTAACCTTTTTATTTTTGAAAAATATTTTATTTAAAATAAAACTAATTTGGAATTTTAATTAAAATAACATGTACGTATTTATACATATAAATTATTGTGTTATTTAATTATTTTTGAAATAAAATTAATCATAATTCTTTGAACCTTAGTATTACTTATTTTATTTTATGTGTGAGTTTTGGGTAGTCTTAAGAAGGGCATATAGGATAGATGATTTATTTCTATGTGCATTGTAATTTAATTCTTTGGTGTTATTTATTTTGGAATGTAGTCTAGTATCATGTTTTAGGATTGAAACATATAATGGTAAATGGTTCAATGTGATAGGTTTGAATGGCCATTATGTGAAGCATATATTTATGTGACTATTAATATGCGTTTTAATGAATTTATTTATTTTAATGCTTGGCTTTTTAGGAAGAATATTTCTTTCTTTTATTTGACTTTCCTTCAAACCTTACACCCAATGAGAGTTTATTTTACTTGGAGAATCAATAAACATGTGGCGTTGATGAAATATTGAATTGAGAATTGAGTTATGCACTCATGTTTTTCGTATGATTATTACTTGGAATAAGTGTTTAGTGAAAAGTTTTACTTGGGAATTTTCGAAAATAGGCTTATGAAGGAATTAAGTAAGTTTCATTGGGAAATTAGAAGTGAACTTGGTGAGCTAGTTAATAAATATTAAAGTGTGAGAATATGAGTTAAACTATGAGTGTTTCGTGGGGGATTGGAAAATGATTGAGATGAGAACTACCTACGAAATTATAATGAAATGCTTGATTGGTGATGTTATTTACTAAGGTGAGTTACGGGGGCGTAACTCTTTTTTGTAAGAGGGGTAGAATGCGATATAATTTCGCGCTTTTTACCTAAATTATGCTATTTATTGCTTGAGTTTGCATGATTTTGCTTTTTATTATACATTATTATTTTGTTTACATGCAATTGAAATATGTAAACTTTGGCCAAGTACGAGTTTATTGAGTATAAAGTTCAGTTTGTTGAGTATACATGTTGAGGATCAAGCAATTTATAGCAATAGAAAACACAAAAGTTTGAATGTTGAATTTTCAAATTTTAGGTTATTGTTTTTGAAGCTTGTAAATACATTAAATTGGTTAATTTTTGAGTTTAAAGCCTACTAACTTAATATATAATATTGGTAGTTTCAAATATTACTATAATTTTAAGATTTCATGTATAAAGTAAATTTTTAGTTTTTTTTTATAAAGCTTTAAACTTGCTGAAATTTCATGTACAAGGGTGTATTTTAAGGTTTTTATGAAGGAAATTTAAAGGACTATATATAAGCTTTTGATTTTAATTAAAGGGGATGTTTCAAAGTGTTGTTTAATTGGATTTTAAAGGTTTTTAAGTAAGTTAGTATTGCTGTAAATTTGGTTGTTTGAGTATTGATTGAAATCTTATTGTTTGGTTTAGGAAGGACTTTATAGAAGGTGATTTCTAGTTGGCAAGGTGGCATACCAATTTGTTTATTCAAGGTACGTACGAGTTACGAAACCTTGCCGTTAGAAGCATGTTTAGGGATGAAACGAGAACTTAGTATCATGTATAGAGAAGACTGGGCTAAATGGTTTGGTTATACATTGTGATTTCCGTATGTTGTGCACTAGTCTATATTGCAAGTATTATTTATGCTTTAATGATGTAAGATGCGCTTAGAGGCAAAGATATGTGATATAGTGAAATGATTCATTTAATACTCGTTCATGATCATGGAGATAGAATGAGTAAAGGAAGATTTTAAGTCTTATGAGATGTGGTTAAGGTTTTAGGGTGCCTTATGCACTCAAGGTGTTTATACACCGAGGTAGTTAAAGGAATAAATAACAAAGGTTGATTGTCATAAATAAATCAAGAATTGAAATTGGAAACTTGCTTTGCTTGATTGAATTGATATTAGATTGATTGTATTGTTATGCATATGAGTCATCACCAAGTCTAAACTTGTAAATCACGTAAAGTGCAAGATGGATGAGCAATAAAACTCTGGATTTGTGCACATCTGAAGAAATGACAATCAGGGGTTGGGGTACACGGGGTATTAGCCGTGCACTTTTCTTGAGGTTGTCAGATCTGCGAGTCTCTTATTTTAAATACTTTTCGAAAACTAGGAGTTAGATGAGATCTCATACTAGCTACGGTCATGGAGTCGTGCCTGTGGTCGTTGGATGTTTTATTGATGTTTCCGAAAGGAGGCATGTGGTTTTTCTTTTATTGATGTTCCAAATGGAGCATGGGATGGACAACCTTGTCTATTGATTAGCAATGATTATAATGAAATTATTAAGTTGTCATTAAATTGAGGAGTCTTAGTAGTTTATGAGTCGTTAATTAAATTGTATGTCATGATTAATTATTAGTAGCATGCTAGGGATTTCTTATTATGTTTCGCAACTTGTATGTACTCAGCTTTGCTGATTGCGTGCTTTATGTGTCTTTATTTGGTCATGGCCTTCGCCTTTCAATGACCCTGTGACGATCCAATTTTTACACTTATAATATTGGGGAGCAGATTAACCACAAGTTCTTACACATGCAGCATTATTCGTATCTAGGTGGTGGGATCTTGAGTGGAGTGTTGGTTGCTTTTCTCATTTTATTTTTCTATTTACCTTTGAAGTTAATTAAACTCGATTTCATTTTTATACTACTTCTACTGGTTTGAGTTTTGAATAAGGGCCTTAAGGGTTCCAAGTTGTAAGACTTAATTTGGTTTTGCTTATTGGTTTTGAAACTTATTTGTAACTGAATTAGTTTTTCCGCTTCTAATTTCTAATATAGCCTTAACATGTGAACACGTGGCGTTAGCACGTCAGTAATTCTCTTGGATTTTGTTTAGGGTACTTACAGGTTTAAAGAGAGAATTATTGGGATGTTACAAATTAGTTATTAAATAAGCCAACAGATTACCCTCAGATGCATTGTGCACGTATATATATATATATATATATATATATATATATATATATATGGAGTTTATTCCCGAATTTTTAGAGAGTCACGTATGTTTCGGGTGATTTTTGGATTTCCTCGGATACTGGTCACGCTCTTCTGTCAATGAGACTGAGACACCTGCAAAAGAATGAATATTCCTTTACCGGAATATTCGCCTCCGACGATCAACTTAGTGATCAGAAACGGAAAAGGCTAGAGAGAGAAAGTAGAGAGAAGTTGGAGCTATTTAATGCTCTTGCTTGTAATGTCGTAATCCACCCCTCCCATCATAAATGATTGGGGTATTTATAGGGATGGGAATTTGTGCCCCTTTAGGGTTTGTACCCTAGAATTACGTGACGTGATTGGCTGCGCAATCACGCAATGCCACGTGTAACATAGGGGCGCCGTTTTGCGGCTTTCGGAAATATCTCTCGGGATTTGGGCCATGATGTAATAAGACCCTTTTAATGCTGATTTCAAGGGTTTTATGCGCCCTAAACTCGTGGCATCTTCCCGTAGTGACACGTGTCACCCTTTCATTGGGTCACGTGTCGCTAGAGGATTGGCCCACGCATAAGAATGCTTTTAACCTGAATACGTGGTGTCTTCCCATAGTGACACGTGTTATCCTGTCATTGGGCCAAGTGTCACTACGGGACTGGTCCACGTATATGGGGTATTTTTACCCTGAACATTTGCCCATCAGAGGGGGTGGCTCGTACGATATCGGCCGCCTCCTCTGATTTTACTTGCCTTGATGCGTACGAATATATTAGGATTTTGGTAGATTGCTTTCGTCCGCCTAAAAATTCAAGCGGACGCCTATCTTTGCGAAAGGAGCGGACAAAGTAAGCCGCCTCGATTTTCGGAGAAAAGCGGACATCTATCTTTTGAGGTGGAAGCTCTAGTTCCGTCTTTTTTGTCCATTATTTTTAGATGCGCTGTTATTAAGTCGTCTCCTTTCCCGTTTATTCTAACGGCGTTGTCCTTTTCCCCCCTCAAATTCTAGGTTAATGTTTGAATTATAACCGCTCAGCTTCTTTAGGAGGGAAAGGTGAATTTACCATCTTGACCCCATAAATTTTGCCTATATATACAGGGGCTTTGACCTCATTTTCACACTTTGGAACTTTGTGTTTTCTAGAGAGAAGTCAAAGCTTTTAGAGAGAGAAAGTGTTGTTTTCTTTGAATCTTCAAGAGCTCCGCCGTGCCTTTGAGTTTTCCGGGTGCATTTTTTTAGTTTTCCGGTCAACCCTCAAGACTTTTCAAGTTTTCTACACGTACAGAGGTAGGCCACCTTATTTCTTTCCCTTTACTTGTATTTTATTTTTACTTTTCATTTTTTAAATCTGGCTCAACACTCGGCTTCGTCCGTTTCTCCTCATGAGGCCGACCGTTTGCCTAGGACTAAGGAGTCTAGAGTGGACGGAGACGATTCGTCTCCTTCAGGGAGTAGGTCCATTTCTAGTACGTACCAACTCACCTCCACCTATTATTCTCTATACCTGTAGTCGAACATGGCAAAAACAATGCAGACGCATGATCGGCATGCGTCCAGAAATCCAGACGGCAGTCTGGTGAATCCTAGGACTCCATATGACCCAAATAATACTGACTTAGAAACTCCTTCCACCACTCCTACGACTGCTTCCACGGGCACTCATTACTCAGTCGTGGAAGTAACTTATTCTTTTGAAGAGCGCCAACGTGCACAGGGCGTCTCTTCTGTTGCTGGGGTGTCTGGGCCAACCCCTGAACCAAGGTCCTCATAACCAGCCAACTCGGCCAGAGAATCGGACGGGTTGCGATCTCGTGAGAGACCTCCTACCTCTTCTAGGGCGGCCGTTTCTAGGCCGTCCTCTTCAACTCCCTTGCCACCCCATCTCCAACATAGCAGGTCGGACAGGCCAAGAGTTGGGATCTCTATTAACAAACCGTCCGACCTGACCCCTCGCAGTGGCCCTTCTTCGGAAGCCAGGGCGGTCGCTGCTAAAGAAAAGGGTAAAAGTCCCTTAGTTTCTGAAGAGCCTCCCTCATCTGGGGCGGCCGCATCTCTAGGAGCCGAAGCTCGGCCGAGGCTGCAGACTTGGACAGAGTGTTGTCCTCTGCATTTGGTACTTCCCCTCATCAAGAGAATGAGGAGACTGAAGAAGAGGCCGAGGCCGAAGGCGAAACGACCGAGGGAGAAGAGACGGCCGAGGCTCTGGTCGCCAACATAGACAATTTCTAGGATCCGTACGCCTGTACAGTGGATAGCACAGCCTTGGGCTACCTCAATGACAGATTCGAGGAGTACAAGGAGTTCCTCCATTTGGGTGAGGGCTTCAACTTGTCGACGCCACAGAAATCTCACTCCGTGGCCGCGTGGGAGGATCAGTGGCCTCGGCGCAAAGCCTTCTGCGTTTATAGGGTCGCCTTTGATGTTGGGCTCCGCTTCTCCCTTCACCCTTTTGTCCGTTCTGTTCTCGACGAGTACAACATAGCCCTCTTCCAGTTGATGCCGAACAGCTGGCTGAACGTGTTCGGGTACCTTGTGACGTGCATCCGCAAGGGCTTCAAGCCGGACTTTCCGGTTTTTTATGAGATGCACTCCATGACAAGCTAGAGAAGCACACGGACGGCTGGTTCATTCTTAGTACCACCAAAAACTATATGGTGGTGGTCGACCGTGTCTCCAAGTGGCAAGATTTGAAGAATCAGTTCTACCGCATCAAGACTAAAGATGTGGAGTTCAACCTTAGGATGAACCGATTCAATGCCAAGCCTATCCAGCTTGGCCGTGGGGTCCATAAGTCGTACAAGACGCCCGTCCACCCCAGCCAAGCATACCAGCTTGAGTACTTCGGGGTCAAGAAGGTGAACAAGGATGGCAAGATGGTGGTCGTCCCTAAGAACTAGGTCCCTTTGGCCAGTTGGCTTAGTGATCCAACATTTATGTCGGCCTGCGGCCTATACAAGAACTTGCCCCAAGGTGGGATGTCTAGGTTTCCCTTGTACACTTGTTATTTTGAGTGAAAATTTTTCTAACTCTTTTTCCTTTTCTATTTTACAGCGGAAGCGTACGCCATGTTGGATGCTGAGCAGAAGGGGGAGGTTGACATGTCCGAGATCGACCTGGCCCGTTACAAGGCTCGTCAAAGAATGTACGAGCAAACTAAGGAGGTATGAATCCTTTCTAAATCTTGCGTTCGTGTTGATAGGTTGGGAGAAAGCTTCTTCCTAAGCATACACGGACGCTGCTCCTTATATGTATATATATATATGTATATATATATATATGTATATATATATGTATATATATATACATATATATATATACATATATATATATATATATATATATATATATATACATATATATATATCGTCCGAGTTGGTATGTTGGGAGTAGGATCCCAACTGTATATACACAGACGTTGACAAAGTTTTATAGTGTTTAACTTTGTTTTCTCTTCACAGCTGTTAACTCCAACCCCTAGGGCCAAACGAAAGCAGTCGTCCTCGGCTGCAAAAAATGACAAGGACGGGAAGGCGTCTAAATAAAGGAAGATGGTCACATCTAAGACCACTTCCACCACTGCGGCAAAGACTACGTCGCGGACTGCATCTAAGCAGTCCAAAGGAGAATGTAGGGAATAATTTCAAGCGTTAAACCCCTAGCTTGAACCCCACTGTGATCATACATTAAAGTACGGTGGCGTCCAAAAGGGAAGAAGATAGAGCAAAAGAGTCGCCAACAAGTTTTAGGAACTTGTAAACCGTTCATCGGATGAAGGTTACACCCCTTAACGATCCAAGAGATCGTCAACTCCATAAGGTCTAGAACCAAATAAGGGTTCGGGGATGAAGGTACAAATCCAACCTAAAAGAGATTGAACCTGCCCTAATAATAGACCTTTACTTTATTATGATCGTATTCATGTGCGCTTTCTGACTAACATGCAATCATTAGGATTAACCCTAAACCTGTTTATCTATGTTGGTTGAATATAATGCACACATAAATCTATTATTGGCGATCACTTGAATTATAATCATATTAACCCTAAATAAGATTATTAATTATCTTATTAAGCGTGATTACAAATACAAATTCCCTTTAAACATGCATAAAAGGCGTGATCAAGCAATAACAAATAAATAATGTATCAAGCAACATAATAAATAATCATGAATAATAATTATAATAATATCATCATAGTAATAATAATAATAATAATAATAATAATAATAATATTTATAATCATCATAAATTATAACAATTATAATCATAATCATGTTCATGTTAATGTTAAAGCATAATAATAATAGCAAGATCCTAGGCATGATACTAACAAGATTAATAGCAAACCCTAGCATGTCACTAAGCAATAAAAATCAAATCTTTAACCCTAACATGATACTAACAATCATAAACATTAGGAAGAACATAAGAAGCATCGCATGAATCATAATAAGCATATTTGATATTAAAATTACCCTAGACATGATACTAGGAATATCATAATAACAATCTAAACATGATTTCTACATCATAATATCAATTAATCAATTAAAGTACTTACTTTGATGCCTCGTACCTCTTTCCAATAACAAAATACACACGTTAGTAACTTCAAGAAAAATAATAATCAAACAATTAAATTAAATAATTGAAATAGAGATTTGGGACCAAACCCTCAGAAATTAAACCTTTCACGTCTAGGGCGAAGGCAACTTCGAATATGGCTAGGTGTTTCTAGATATTGCGAATGCGGAATTTTGTATATAAAAAACAAGGTTTAGAAAAAGAGAAAGAAAGAGAAAGATGAATGAAAACTGATTGTAGGTGAATATTAATTAAAACTGATTGTTGATGAGAATTCGTGAGAATTGGTGAATGATTAAGAGAGAATTAGAGAACTAATGATTGCGAATGAAAACTGATTGTAGGTCCATGAAAACGGAGTTTTAATACGTTATTTATAGAGAAATCAACCAAAAAGATAAAATATCAAAACAGAGCACTTGGCGCACGTAAAACAGAGCTGGCGCCAGCAAAATAGAGCTGGCGTCAACACCAGCTAATTGGCGCTAGGCGCCAATGGCTAGCACCAAGTGCCAATGGCTGGCGCCAGGCGCCAATGCCTGGAGTCAGGCGCCAGACCTGTTTTTTGACGCGTTTTCAAAAATCAGATAAATTTGCTGTACTGGAGGATACTGGAGGATAAAATCGTATCTTTTCCTCGAAAATGGTCTTAGATTTTAATTAAAACTTTAAAAAGTCAACGAAAGTCAATTTATCAATGCTAATTGAATTAGGAATGAAAAGAACCTTCTAGAAGAATCTAGAAGACTAAAACCATTCCTAATTGCATTAGGAATGATAAATCATATTAGGCCCTCCTCTAGATCATTGGGCCGCACATAAGGCTCAAACCTGGCCCAGTTTAGTAAATTGGCCATAATTTCCTCAATTTTCATCGGAATTGGGCTTATAATATATTGTTGGAAAGCTCTTGTCAAGCCCCATCCAACTACACTATTATTGGATCCATATCATGGACCAACCAAACTGGATTGGCTGTTTTCTTAAAATAAGTTTCCAAAAACAGAGAGAAAAGAAAAGAAATTAAAACTATCCGCAACACTAGACTTTCCACACTTTCGCTTCATTCGATTATGACTCGACGCAAAAGGTACTCATCACTGGGTTTGGTTTTGGGGAGACACAAATGGGTGTGTACAGAGAACAACCCCGACTGGGTGATAACGGGGCCTCCAAGTCCGTGGATCCGGCCGCCATGCCAGTCCATGATAAGTCCGAGAGATCGGATGATAGGGGTAAGTCGACCCCGGTAAAACAGACTGGGCTTGAAGTGACTCCGCCCGTCCAAAGAGTCCAAGAATCTGATTGGCTAGAGGCCTCTCAGTTGGCCGGTGACCAACCTGACCGCACGGGTGAGGAAGGTGATGAGCCTGCGCCGCCTCCTCCATTCACCTTCAACCCTCTTTCTCCTCCTAGCTTCTCAGACGGTCAGTTTAAGCACCTTTTCACACTTTTTCTCTTTAAGTATGCTTACTCATGCTAAACCCTTTGCGCCAGTGTATAGACATTACGGAGGAGTAGAACATGAAGCTGCCTGGCCAGTCTCTTACTAGGTCGGACAAGAAGGCCATGAGGGAAGTCATGACCAGAGCCGTCCCTGCTGAGCAGCGAGACAAGCTGCGGGGAATCCATGAGGGCTTCCTCGGCCCAATGATTAACTGCAGCGCTGAGGTAGCTTTTTCAACTTTCATACTTAGTCAATTTTTCATTCTTATTTTGCTAACTCGTTTTCTCTTGTACGCAGCTCTTCCTGCGGCTGACCACCTCCTTGAATGGAAGGATAAGGAAAATGAGAAGCTGAAGCGAGCCTTGGGTAAGGTTCAAAAGGCCCAGGATACCATTAATGGGGAGACGGTCGTCCAGCGTCGGTACTTTGAGACCCAGATTAACGCGTTGTCCGATAAGGTAGCGCGGCAAGCTGAAGATCTGGTGAAGCTAGGAAAGTCTCTCGAACAAGAGACCGTGGCCAGGACGGCATGAGACAAGAAAGGGATTAGGCTGTCCTAGACGGCCAGCGCTGGAAAGATGGGTTCGAGGCCTCAGAGAAGCTTAAGAGAGATGTGGCCTTAACCCAAAAGAACTTGAAAGAGGCCTTGGATGAGGCGAACTCTCTTCGGGCCGAGCTGGAGACTTTAAAGAAGTCCGTTGAGAACTTAACCCAATAGCTGAAAGCACCTCGGCCCCCTAACGCAGACGAGGTCGTCCGCCTCGAGCAGAATGCTGAGGATAGGTTGAAAATCCACTTCTTCGAGGTATTCGAGCTCATGGTGGATGAGGGTGAGGCCGCCTATTATCAGGAACGCTTCACCAAATGCCTCAACTTCGTCTTCCTCAAGGAGCAGGCTAAGAAGGTCGGGCAGCCTTCTCCTGAGCTGGACGTTACGCCGACTACCTCAAAAGATGAGGAAAATGAAGAGGTGGCGAACGGAGTTGAAGGCGAAGAGGAAAGCAAAGAAGAGCCCGCTGATGATGCATCCTTTCTTGCCTCCGAGGAGCCCGTCCAAGGCTAAGACACAACTAATTAGAGCCTAGGTCGCCCCCTGATTTCAGCTTTACATTTTACTGCCTTTGTTAAACATTTTTTGTTTTTATTAAGTGCCGCCTTTTTTGAGCTATTTTTGTAAGATATTTTGCCGCCCTTTGAGCGATTTTTAATTAATGCAAGTTTTTCTTTTCATCTATTTTGTACTTAGCAAAATTTTCATATTTTTACATGTTTTTGCGATTCCGTACGATGGGGGGGGGGATGCTCCTTTGTTTGGCGTTCTCCTAGTCCATATTTTGAATGGTTTGATTGACTTGGTAGTTTTTATGCCTCAAAGGGTATGACTGCTACGAAGTTAATCAAATCATAGTAATGATTGCCCTTGGACTAGGTGTAATGCCGAATCAATCTACTATTGCGGCCATATATTGGCCTTATGTGAGCCGTCCATTGAATTTATCGCTCGGACATACTCAAGAAATTTCAAGTAATATCTCAACTTTAAAATTTCTAAGTTTGGCTGGGCTTTTTGCCTAGTTATGCCCTTGTTCCCTTTTGAGAAGGTTATCTTCTTGGCGAATTTAGGGTACCTTGTGCCTTTCTCCGTTCGTCCCAATGGGGGACGAACGCTTGTCAATACTTATCAAAGTATATATTATTTTGTGGTCTTAGTAAACAATCTTTATATATATTTTTTTATCTTGTTTAGCTTTTATATGCTATGTTGCAAGCAACATTGTTATGGCCTTTACTCGGCCTTTTAATTTGTTTAACAAAGACGTACGCAATGCAAAAACAAATAACTCAACAAGATAACAATACCTGACTTTTCATTAACTTTGTCAAGATTAAATTGTTAGGCCGTACGAATTTAATTACAAGGCTCGGTCATTAAGACCTAGCTGTATATACAGCTTTTGGCTAAGTACGAAAACTTCTCAACATGTTTTTTTTTAGATTGTCCGTATTCCATGTGCGTGGAATCGGTCGGCCGTTCAAGGCTTCGAGATGGTAAGTACCATCTTGGACTTCTTCACTGATTCGATACGGCCCTTCCCAGTTTGGGGTCAGCTTTCCATCTTCATTTGCCCGACCTACAGCCTCCATTTTCCTTAGAACCAGATCTCCCATTTTCAGCGGACGCTTTGACACTCGGCAGTTATATGCCCTTGTCATCCTTAAGTGATAAATTTCGTGCCTAAGCGCCGCATTGCCCCTAGCTTCATGGCCTCCCAATTGGCCGTTTCATCGTACAACATCTTCCTAAGAGTAGGCTTGTACATCTCAATTGGGAGAACAACCTCAGCACCATAGACCAAAAAGAATGGGGTTTCTCCTGTGGAGCTCTTGGCTGTTGTTCGTATGGACCATAACACATTGACCAACTCATCAGCCCATAGGCCGCATGCTTTTTCAAGCTTGCGCTTGATACCATTGGAGATCAGCTTGTTGTACACTTCTACCTGGCCATTGGCTTACGGTCAGCCGACCGAAGCAAAGCAATGAGCTATGCCCTGGTCTCCCAACCATTCTTTGAGTTGAGGCGTTTCGAACTGTGGTCCATTGTCGAACACCATTGACTGTGGTACGCAAAAGAGAGTAATTATGCTCTTCCAAATGAAAGGTGAGACATCCGTCCACTTGATGCCCCGGACGGCCTCGGCCTCTACCCATTTTGTGAAGTAGTCTACTGCTACAAACACATATCGCCTTTGGCCAGATGCTGGCGTGTAGGGACCTAAGATGACCATCCCCCATTTAGCAAAGGGGAACGAACTACTTATGGCCGACAAACTGTTAGTTGGGCGATGGTTCAAGGTTGCAAATCTTTGGCACTTGTCACATTTTTTCACCATTTTCATGGCGTCCGTCTTTAAGCTCGACCAGTAGTACCCTAGATGGGTAGCCTTTTCAACCAGGGCTTGTCCTCCAATGTGGGAGCCGCACTGCCCCTGGTGAAGATCATCCAGCACATCATGCCCCTTTTCAGGGGTAATACACTTAAAGTATGGATTCACAAATGCTTTCTTAAACAACTCCCCCTACTTCATTTCGAACCAGGCCGCTCTCTTTTTCATCAGCCAGCTCTCTTTAGGATCGGCCGGGAGTAATCCATCCCTCAGGTAGGAAATGATTCCGTCCATCCAAGTGGAGCTTCTATCAATGATTTATACTGGCTCGGTATCAATACTCCTTCTTTATTTCACTTCCCAAAATACTGATTTGGGAGTATCACATGATGCTGAGGATGCTAATTTAGAGAGGGCGTCCACCTGATAATTAGACGAACGAGGAACTTGTTGCGGAGTAAAATGATCTAGGCCCTTGGCCTCCTCTTTGACTATCTTCAAGTATTTCATCATAGTCGGCTCTCTTGCCTCAAAGTCTCCATTCACCTGGCCGACTACTAGCAGGAAGTCCGAGCTCACATCAACTTTTGTTACTCCTGCCGCCTTACACATTCTAAGGCCGGCTAGGAGAGCCTCATACTCGGCCTCATTGTTGGAGGCTTGGAACTGAAACCTCAATGCATATTCAAACCTATCCCCTTCGAGGGATTGACAAATAACTCAAGCGCCACATCTGGTCGATGTTGCACTACCATCTACAAACACCTTCCAGATCTGGTCTCCGGCCGGTTGTAAATCCAGCCGCATCATCTCAGCCAAGAAATCAGCAAAGGCCTGCCCCTTTATGGATTTTCTGGATTCGAACACAATGTCAAAACCCCTTAGCTCTAAGGCCCACTTAAGCATGCGACCACTAGCTTCTAGAGTTGCAAATGGCTTTTTGAGTGGTTGATCAGTATAAACCACTATTGAATGTGCCATGAAATACAACCGCTGCTTTTTAGATGCCATGTACAACGCCAGCCCAAATATTTTAATAAGGGGGTACCTAAGCTCGGCATTGTGTAGCACATGACTAATAAAGTAGAATGGGATCTGGTGGTCGTCCCTTTCAACAAGCAGGACGACACTTAAAGAGTGCTCTAAGATAGTGAGGTAGATTTACAACTTCTCACCCTTTAATGGATTGACGAGTCGAGGCAATGTATGTAGATGACTTTTTAACTGTACGAATGCTTCCTCTACCTCCTCCGTCCACTCAAACATAGCTTTCTTTTTGATGGTCTGAAAAAGTATCGGCACTTATCCCCTGATTTTGATAAAATCCGACCGAGTGCTGCCAAACAGCCGGTCAGTCTTTGCACTTCTTTGATTGTTTTTGGAGACTTCATGTCCAAGACAGCTTGAATTTTTTCAAGGATGGCCTCAATTCCACGTTGATCAATTAAAAATCCGAGAAATTTACCGGAATCAACACCGAAGACACATTTTTTTGGGTTTGACATCATCTTGTGCCGCCTGAGTTCGGTAAATGTTTCTCGTAGATCCTTCGGATGGTCGGCCGACTCCTTTGACTTGACTATCATGTCGTCAATGTACGCTTCCATGTTCTGCCGAGCTGATCTCTAAAGACCGTGTTGACAAGTCGCTGAAATGTAGCAGGGGCATTTTTGAGGCCAAATGACATTACCTTGTAGCAATACAGCCCCTGCTCAATCACAAATGCGGTCTTCTCTTGATCTTATTCCCATAGAGGAATTTGATGGAAACCGGAGTATGCATCCATAAAGCTCATGAGGGCATGGCCGACTGTAGAATCAACCAAACGGTCAATCTTTGGCAAGGGAAAGCTATCGTTAGGACATGCCTTGTTCAAATCGGTATAGTCTACGCACATTCTCCAAGTTCCATTCATCTTTTTTACAAGTACCACTTTAGCCACCTAATCAGGGTAATAACATTGCCGAATGAAACCGGAATCCAGCAGCTTTTTCACCTCAGCTGCGGCCGCCTGATTCCTCTCTTCTCCATGATTTCTCTTCTTCTGGTGGACAGGTTTAACGGCTGGGTTCACAGCCAACTTGTGCACGGACAGGTTATGGCTTATACCCGGCATTTCACTAACTTCGAACGCAAAAACATCCTTGAATTCTCTCAACAGCTGAACTAACTCATCTCCAAGTAGACCCGTAGCTTTAGTGCCGACACTGACCGTCCAACCTGGCTGATCGGGGTTAAGCACTATATCCTGTTGGTTGCCGGCCGACTGGGGTCTCAATTCATCGGGCCGGCCGACAACCATTAGTTGCTATGCTTGGTTGGCCATGACTTGCTTTCGCTTCTGGCCGACCTGATATGCTTGGAGTGGGGGTTCTTCCCCTTTCAGCTTGGATGACTTTCCTTGTCCACAAATCGTTGGCTTAACAGCTAACTGGTTGCACCACTTTACCATTTTCTGACTTCCCTGAATCGAACCAATCTTTCCGTCCGATCGTTCAAACTTTAACAGCATTAAATGGGGGACGATCACAGCCTTTGCAGTATTTAGGGTGGGACGACCGAGTATGACATTGTAGCTGGTCAACTCCTTTACCATTAGAAATCGAATGACCATGTCTCTTCCTTCTCCCTTCTGCCCAAATTGGACTGGCAGATCTATCTGTCCGACTGGGTGAATGATATTTCCCCCAAATCCCACCAAGGGGTGAGTGATGTCCTTCAGAGCGTCTTCTGGGAACTTCAAATTTTTCAGGGCGGCCAAACTGATGATATCGGATGAGCTGCTCGTATCCATCAGTATTCGGCCCACCTTTAAGTTGGCTATCTTCATGATGAACACCATTGGGTCATTGTGCAGGGCTTTGACTTCCCCCCTGTCAGCTTCAGACACAGTTACCTCGGGGAAGGGCTCAGCTTTTACAACGTCCGCCTGCATCATTTTTCCCTAATTCCAGGCATTCTGCTTAATTCCCTTCATGGTTGGGCCGCCTGAGGCAAACCCCCCTGATATCACGGCCACAAAGCCCGAATTGGTACTGTTCCCATCATCTTTGTCATTTTTCTTCTTTTTTCTCGGACGTGTTGTCTGTCCAGGTATATGTGAACTTGGACTTCATCACATAAGAGTTCAGCATGCCCTTCTCGGCTAGCTTGTCCAACAATCTCTTTAAATTGATGCAATCGTTCGTGTCATGTCCCACGTCCTTGTGGTAATGACAGTACTTGTTCTTGTTCCTAAACTGAGCCGTGCCTCTCAACGGCTGGGGCTTTTCAAACTCGAACTTATCTTTGATTTCCATAAGGATGGAGTAACAGTCCTTGTTGAACTCATACTAGGGCTCGTACGTCTTCACCTTCTTGGATTTCTGTTGATGGCCGTCGGCCACCTAGACTTCTTTCCTTTTGTTTCCATATTTCTTTTTTCCAACCAAGTCTTACTGAGTAGATTGCTTCTTCTCAGCTCCCTTGGCTGATGCCTCTGCCTTTGTAAGAGAACAAAAGTCGGCTGCTTCAATATAAGCTTCGGCTTCCGGCAAAACACATGTGTATGTCCAAATCTTTTTTCTTACCAAGTTAAACTTTAAACCATTATACCTTAATCTCCGGAGAAATTTAGAGTAAGCCATTTCATCCGACAGATTATGAATTTGGGCTTTTCTTGGTTAAATCGTTGGACGTACGACCGTAGGCCCTCATTTTTTCCTTAAACAATTGTTGCCAAATTAAGACTTGTCTTTCGAGGTGGTATGTTGTAAGAAAAATTTCCTACGAACAGCAAACTAAGATTAGTAAAGTAATTGATACAGCCGGCGGGAAGGCTATTGAACCAATCCTGCACCACACCCTTCAAAGTGGCCGGGAAACATTTACACCAGGTAGCATCATTTACACTTTGCAAGTACATCAGGTTCCTGTACGAGGTGATGTGTTCCTCTGGGTTGCCCGTGCCATCATAGGCTCCCACGAGTACACTCTTCACCTTCGGCGGCTGAGGAGCAGTTAAAATATCTTGCAAAAACGGAGGCGACTTATTTCCAAGAGTCAGCAATCGTATCTTCCAATCAATTGGCTGAGGCTGCACAAGCTGTCCGGCCAGATAAGGATTATGACCGATGTCTAACCGAACGACCCATATTGTCCGAAAACCTGAGGGCTCGGCTGCAGAATGTCGTTAAGACCCTGAGGGGGCGTATACTGAGGCGGTTGCACTGGAATGGGGGTTTGAGTCAGCACAGCTTGACTCCTGCTAGAGATGGTCGAATTGCTATGCTGAGAAAAAGAGTGGTTGGAAAATTAATCCGACATAGTAGGGATTGAGGCCGTGTATGAGTAAGCGGCACGTTCCCGCTACTTATGCCAGAGGTAGTCCCTTGCATCCTTCCATCTTCTAGACGGCTCAAGCTCCTCTCTTCAAGGTCGTCTACCTCTCCCCCAGCCGACTAGGTTTTCGCCAGAAGATCAGAGAAATTCGTCCGTGGCACCCTTGGAGACCTTCCATTCGGTCGACGAAATGGGGTATTCCCAGCATCTGTTGCATTGGTTGCCTTGTTTTGAGCTTTCTTTGGAGCTCTTTCCCCCTTCTTCCTGGGCGGCTGCCTAGAGGTAGAGGCTCTATTGATCTCAAAGTCCTTCCGGAGCTTGTTGAGCATGGCCTTCAGAGAGGCTGCGGTAACAGGAGGTCATCGGCCTCTTGAAATGTGGCGGTCAGCGGATCGCTGGTAAGGATTATAGGGATTATGTCCTCTACATGGCCGTCCTTGCTTGGACGAGGGCTGGGATTAGGTGTCTGACCATCTATTGCCATAACAGACGAGTATCCCCACAGACGACGCCAAATGTTTCGGGTGATTTTTACCACGTGGTCGTGTGTTCGATCCCCACATACGACACCAAATGTTTCGGGTGATTTTTGGATTTCCTCGGATACTGGACACGCTCTTCTGGCAACGAGACTAAGACACCTGCAAAAGAACGTTTATTCCTTTACCGGAATATTCGCCTCTGACGATCAAGTTAGTGATCAGAAATGAAAAAGGCTAGAGAGAGAAAAAGTAGAGAGAAGTTTGAGCTATTTAATGCTCTTGCTTGTAATGTCGTAATCCACCCCACCCATCATAAATGATTGGGGTATTTATAGGGGTGGGAATTTGTGCCCCTTTAGGGTTTGTACCCTAGAATTACGTGACGTGATTGGCTACGCAATCACGCGATGCCACGTGGAATATGGGGGCACCGTTTTGTGGCTTTCAGGAATATCTCTCGGGATTTGGGCCATGATGTAATAAGGCCCTTTTAATGCTGATTTCAAGGGTTTTATACGCCCTAAACTCGTGGCATCTTCCCGTAGTGACACGTGTCACCCTTTCATTGGGCCACGTGTCGCTAGAGGATTAGCCCACGCATAAGAGTGCTTTTAACCTGAATACGTGGCATCTTCCCATAGTGACACGTGTCACCCTTTTATTGGGCCACGTGTCGCTACGGGACTGGTCCACGTATATGGGGTATTTTTACCCTGAACAACGTAGGATTTAATTTTTTCAGCGCGCCATGTAAGATAATAAATTTTAGTGGTAGCCAATAAAATACGAGATCATTAATTTCTTTTATAATTAAATAATTTAAATGACACGCAAGCAAAATTGGCGAATGAGATTTTCCAATTTAAATTAATTAAACATAATTTTTTTTTTGATATCAGGTATTTTACTAAATATATAACAAATTTTAGCACATATATATATTCGACCCTTGTATTAGCACATATAACTTTATCTACAAGCTTTTGAATACCTTGGAAACCTCTATATTCCACCCCCACAAACTTTGAAAACTTTCTCCTCCTCCCCGGAAACCCCTAACGCTCCTCCTCTCACCCTCGAAAACCCTTGTTGTTAGAGTTTAGAGGGTGGAAGGAAGGAAAACTAGGGGTTTTGAGCGTCGAAGAGGGAGATTTCTAGGGTTTCGTGGTGGGTCAAAACTGAGGGGGGAGGAATGAGTGGGAATGCCAAAACTGATGTCACCAGCCGTCAAGGAGAGGGTTAGGGGGCGATGGGGGTTGTAGAACAGCAAGGGAGGCGCATGAGGCCGTGATGGGGCTACTAGGGAAAGAGGTGTTGGGTTTCATGATGTCCGACATCACGCGGAACAAAACCCATCCTAAAATCCGCACACAAATTAAAGTAATTAAATATGCATATAAATTAACATGCAACACATGATTAATTAACTAAGAGAGCGAAAGATGATATATTATACCTTTGACGCGTGCTTCACTCTTCCCAAGCTCTTACTTGAAAGAGTTAAAGCTCCACAAGCGCGTAATCCTCCAACGGCTTTCACCCTCGAGACTGGCCCTAAACGACCCCTACCCTGAAGCTTAGCTAGGGCTAAACCATAAGATACTTAGAGTATTAGAATGAAAGTGTTCTTGCTTGTGGAGATCCCTTCAAGTTCACAACGCAAGTGTATTTCCCAATTCCCCATGATGAGTATTTAAGGAAAATCTCCTCAAGAATTTCAATCTCCCATCAATGTAGGAGAGTTGTAAAAGGGAATTTTACAATTTAATTTTAATTCAAAAAGCAAATTAAGATGCAAGTGAATTAACAAACAACAAGTGTCACATGGGGAGCAAGGGGTAAGTGAGGACCCATAGGGCGGGATAGTAACACCCCAATAAAATAGTGCAGAATCATTGTCATGCTACCGCCACGTGTTAAAACGTTAAGGCTTTATAAAAGTGTCGCAGCGGAAAATCAAACTTAAGTATTTAAAATAACATAGTTTAGAAAAAATGAATAAGTCAAAGTTTACAAATTGGAACCATAAAGGCCCTTATTTTAACCCAAACTAATAATCAAAACCCAAAACATAAATGAATGGCAAAGCATAAATAAGTTCAACACAAGAATCGAATACTCTCAATCACACCAATCCCTTGACAATGCGTATGTCAAATCTCGAACTTCACATCATTAAGCTAACCTGTGCAATACTGCTCCCCAATAATACAAGTGTAATAATTAGATCATTATAGGGTCATTGAAAGGCGAAGGCCATGACCAAAAGAAAACACACATAAAAGCACGCAATCAGCAAAGCTGAGTACATACAAGCTACAACGCACAAAACCTAGCATGCTCAACTAATTAAAGGAAAGAAACATACAACACGAATTCATTAATCAAGACTCTACAATTTAACAATTCAATTTACTCAACTTACATACTAATCAATTCCATACACTTGACTCTTTATATTTAATTTAATTAGTTTAATTTAATTAATTTAATTTGGTGTAAGCAATAGACGAGGTTGTCCAACCCACCAAATCATTTTGGTCCCAATTGACCATTTAAAAAAAAAGTTTAGCGCGATGCAAGAATGGGCGCGACTCCATTCTCACAAAGTTAGTCTAGGATCACAACTAACTTTCATTATAAAATAAAAATGTAAATACCAAAGAAAAGAGGACATGTTGATCAAGCTAGCCTCGAAAATCCATGGGCTACCACCGTGTACCCCAACCCATAATTGTCAATACTCTAGAAGTGCACGCTTTCCAGAGTTTTATTGCTCATCTATGTTTCACTTTACGTGATTACAATTTTAATTAATAGCCGACTCATTCAAGAAGACCATACATAACAATCATACATCAATTCACTTTTAATCTTATTTAGGACAATTGTGATCAAATAACAAATTGACCTTCAATTCCATTAAACTTCCAAATTATCCAAAATTGTTGAACATAGTCAACTCACCTAGCCATTTCGGCCTAATCCACCTTTACTCAATATACTAACAAGCCATGATTGAGTAATAAATATATAAATAATAACCTTGTGGAATAATTAATAAATTCATTCCACTTAAACCATTCAATTCCAATCCTTTAATAATCCAAATGTGATTAACAAACCAATCCAATAAAAATATGCTTGTATCAACATTCCATACAAACAATTAATCCAAGATAATTCAATTGCTTGCATCCATAAATCCATACAAATATAATCAATTCATCAAAACATGTCTCATAAACGTAAGCACATGAATTAATTAAATGTATAACCAAACAATTTTGGAAAAATGGAAATTAATAATCCCACCTTTGCTACTTCTGCTCAAAACAATCCCACCTCTTCGAAATTTGGAAACAATCTCACCTTTATACCCCATATTCTCAAAACGGGTCTTTTTACCTCCAACCTGTTCAACCGGTTAATTTTTTAATTTTTTATTTTTTTATTTTTCACCTTTCATCTCTCTTTCCACCCCACAACTTCTTTCATGGCAACCCCCTCCATCACCACCATGGGCACCACCTCATCACCACCCCTACTCCACCGGCCCAACCAGAACAAAACTAGCCTAACTCCACCAGTATCAGCCACCTGAACCAAATCCCCACCACCACCAGCCACCAGAAAATAACTCCCACCATCAGCAGCCACCTGAATTGAACCCCCACCACTAGCAGTCACGTGAACCGAACCCTCACCCCTGAACAAAACTAGCCCCAACATCCACCACCAACGACCACCTAAACTGAACCCCACCTCCAACTTCATTGCCACCCCGAAATCCTACCTAGCCACTTCCATCGACCGACCCCGTCAAATTGAAAGCCCACCTCACCCCGACCCCCACCTCGTCAAATTGAAAGTTTGGAATTGGGTTTTGATTTGTCATTTTTCTGGTCATTCGTGACTTTTGTAGGAAATTTGTGATAATTTGCCAATTTTCAAAGCTTTAATTTGGTGGGGTTAAGATGATTAATTAGCTATTGAAGTATAATGATGATAAATCCCCTTTGTTTGCTAATTCTTAAAACTATTTGATTATATGAATTATAAAAGCTAAAATTCATCACAAGAGATTGATTGTATTAATTGTTTGTAATACAATTGGGGAAGGGGAAATAAGGAAGAGTGAAGGGGAGGGAATCCGACGACGTACATCATGGAAGGAGAGGGAATCAAAGAAGGGGCGGGCATAAGGTTGCGCTGTTTCGGCTGGAGCCGATGACAAGGTCCGACGGTGTGGCTGGGTTTTACGGCAGCGAGGTCCGGCAGGGGAAGGATGCTCCGGCAAGGAAAAGGGGTTCCGGCAGGGAAATGAAGGGGAAAGAGGATTTTTTTTTTTTAAAAAAAAGATCTTTTATTATTTTATATAAAATTATTTAAAATGACCAATCAGAAGGTGACACGTGTCAAGTCACCTTCTGAAACAGGTTACCAAATTTATAAACCGGTAAAAGGCTCATTTTGAGAATATAAGGTATAAAGGTGGGATTATTTCCAAATTTCGAAAAGGCGGGATTGTTTTGAGCAGAAATAGCAAAGGTGGGATTATTAGTTTCCATTTTTCCAACAATTTTCATCCAAGAGTTCCCTAAACATGAAACTTAGTTCATTCCTTTTGGTACCTAAACATGATACTACTTACAACGAAGTAGACATGCATGTACGTACCTCGTGTAAAAAATCCTTTGTGACACTTTTAATCACTTAAAAGTCTCTTAGGGAATAATCACCTTCTAGAAAACAATCAATAATCACAAACTAATACTTAAACAAATTTCCAGCAATATAACTTTGATTAAATTTCCTTAAAACTTCATTAAAAACATGTTTTTATACATAATTAATAATTAGAAATACAATAGGAACAAAAGCCTCAAATTAATTGATCATAAGAACCCTAAAATCCCAATTTAAATAAATTGAAATCTAGGTTTTAAAATTATAAAATCTGAAAATTATAACAACAATTATAATTTGAAATTATTAGTTTAAAACATCAAAAACATAATTTTTACACTATAAATATAATCTTTATACTACCAAAAACAAAACCCAAAACAATTTAATAATAAACATGACAATAGAACAAAATAAAAGGAGGAGGAAGGTGACGATGGCCACGGTGGTTCGCCGGCGAGTAGGGGCAACGGCAGCGCCGAAATTTGGCGGCAGGGGTGGCAATTCGAGCAGTGCAGCAGGCGGTAGGGAGGGCTGCCAGCCTTCCTCACGTAAGGAGGAGGAAGAGAAAGGAAAAGAAAGAGAAAAAAAAAAGAAAGAAAAAAAAGAAGAAAAAGGAAAAAGAAAAATAAGGGGAAAATAAAGATTTTTTTTTGAAAGAAATGGAAAATAAAGAAAGAAAATAAAGAGAAGAGAGTTTTACTAACCTTTTAGTGTGGGGAAAAATTTGGGGATTTATGGGGTATTGATAGGAGAGAGAGGGTGGTGTAGGGTAAGTAGTAAGATTGGGCGAATTAAGTAAGTAAACTGAGGTTGGCTTTGATAGTTTGAAATATGAATTATAGAATGAAGGTACATATAATAATTTATACCGAAATAATTTTCGACCCGAATTATAAATTGAAACTTTTGAAATTAAATTCCGGAAAAATACAAATAAACATTATAAATAAAATATAATTTCATTTATAGTATATTTAAAAATACGGGGGATTACAATTTACCCCTCTTAAAAGAAGTTTTGCCTCGAAACTTAGTACAAAATCCCTTAAAGTGCAAAATATTTGCATAAAATCATTTCTAAATTATGTTGCTGGAATTCCAATTGTGTCATAATATTGACACTAATATCTTATCACCATCCAATTTACGTAATTTACTAGATACATAAACAATAAAATTCTTATGAAAAACATGAAAACACCGTAAAATAGCATAAAATAGGGCAAAAAGCGTGAAATTATACGCATTCTACCCCCAATAAAGAACAAGAGTTACGCCCTCGTAACTCACCTCATTAAATAACTCAGGATATCTCTTTCTCATATAATCCTCGGCCTCCCAAGGGGCTCATGTTTTTCCTCACTATTTGAGTATACTAAAATATCATCAATAAAAACAACCACAAACTTATCTAAATACTCATGGAATTTTCGATTCATCAAGTCCATAAAGATTGCATATGCATTGGTCAACCCAAAAGGCATAACTGTACACTCATAGTGCCCATATCTAGTCTTAAAAGTAGTCGTAGGTATATCCTTATCAGCTACTTTTAATTGATGATACCCCAAACATAAATCAATCTTGGAAAACACACTAGCTCCCTTCAATTAATCAAACAAATCATCGATTATGGGTAGTGGGTACTTATTCTTTACAATAACATTATTCAGCTCCATATAATCAATGCACAACCTCATGCTCCCATCTTTCTTCTTCACAAAATACATCCAAAAACTCAATCACAATTGGCGCATCTTCCACTTTCACCTTTTTGCTCATTTCCAAGTTTTGCACACCAAAAAAAAAAATAACCAAAAGATACCCCTTACCTACAAGTTTTGACAACTTGATCGCAGAAATAATCCCAATACCATTTGTTTTCCCAAAACATCTGTAAGACACAATATCCCCCAAAGTACTTTTTAAATAAACCTTTTGTATCTCACAATCAATCTTAGATTTATAAGTGGCCAACCAATCTATTCCCAAAATGACATCAAGGTCACCCAACTCAAATTCTATAAGATCAGATGGAAAATCAGTCTCTCCAATCCTTAAAGGTTATCCTTTATGTATCTTGGTGCACCTCACAACCTCACCAGTAGGAAAACTAATAAGCAAGTCAATCGAATTTGATTCAACTAGTCCTAATTGTTTCACTGCAACAGAACTAGAAATAAAAGAATAGGTGGCTCTAGAATCAAACAAATCTTTAGCAGAAATAATATTAATAGAAAAATTACCAATGATAATGTCAGAAGACCTTGCAGCTTCTGTTTTACTCATTACAAACAAATGACCTAGAGTGACATTCTTTCCTTGATTCTCGGAGTTTTTGTTGCCAACAATTCCGTTCTTTCCATTCCCATTGTGACCATTCGAATTCCCTCCTTGAATGCTTGTTGAAGTCAACTTGTTCCTATTCCCTTGTTGCTTTAATTTGGAGAAACACTCAAACTCCCTATGATCCTTCTTGTTACATAATCTACATACAACCAAGTTCCCATCACAATCCTTTCCAGGATGATCCTTGCCACATCTCTTGCAGTTGTAATGTCTCTCAGCTTGGCCATTAAGTCTAGATGATCCTCCGCTATTCTGAACATTCCTATTCTAGAAATTCTCGTTCCTTGGCTTCTTAAAGTTACCTTGGTCACTCGAATTTCCAAAATCCTTACGCTTTTCTCCAACACTTCTACTCTCAGGTGCACTCCTGACATCCAGACCGTACAAGTGCACTGCTCTCCCATAAACCTTATCAAGAGTCTTAAAGGTCTTTCCAGCTAAGTCTTTTTGTAACTTCTTTGTTAAACCTTTCTAAAATCTTTGAGCCTTAGGAACTACTTCAGGAGAAAACCTCGACGAGTTCATAAACTTGTTATAGTACTCAATATTCGACATATTGTTCATTTGCAGATTGATGAACTCTTGAGCCTTTTGTTTCCTTTAGAATGATGGATAGAACTTCTCCCTAAGTTTGGTTTTGAAAGTCACCCAACCAAAATTAGCCTCATCATGAAGCACGTTTCCATTATCCCTCCACCAAATATCTGCCTATTCCTTCAAATACATGGCAGCTTGATCCACTCTCATATTTTTAGGGAAATTCAAAGCAGAAAAGATCTTATCAAAATTTTTAAACCAATTCTCCAGAAAAGTTGGGTCTGCACCTCCCTCAAAGTATGGTGGCTTGACTTGGGCAAGCTTCTTAAACATCTCACCCGCAGGATCAGAATTATCATTGCGGTTTTGGTTCAAATTCTCAGCTAGTAGCCTAATAGCAGCAGCTAAAGCATCGTTGTTAGCCATCCTCCTTCTCTGCCTAGAAATGTAACACATCAAATATATATATATATTAAGGTAGAAAGGTGGACACGGCCATACAATCTCCCCTAATAAGTCACTTTTAAAGGAAATGATTATTTAATTTTAATCATTTCTACGCACACAAAAATTAAATAAAGTAATTCCCTTGATTCAATTCCACCAAAAATTCATGCATCAAGTGCATATCATCATTAAATAAACACATATTAATAGTCACATAATTACATGCTTCACATAAACAAATCATTTAAACATTTCACATTACACAAAGAATCTCATTCCATTCCATATTACATGCTTTAATCCTTAAACATGATACTAAGTGGTCACTGGTCACTCAAGTTTGCAACATTACATAAAACATACACAAATTAAATAATTTGCATGATCACTTCATATATGAATAAAAGCATAAAGTAATTAATTACAATACATACAGAAATAAATAATCTATTTTATACGCCCTTTCTAATGCTACCCAAATCTCACCAATAAATAAAATAAGCACAAGAGTTAGGAATAAAATAAATAATCAAATTCACTTTATTTCAAAATAACTAAATAATGTGAAAATACATAAAACAAATACACTTTTTATTTTATATAAATTCCGAGATAAATATAATAGAATAGAATAATTTGTAAAACCTAAGTTAACTTTAAATAAGGTAGTTAAATAAAACTCATTAGATTTTAAACGTTAGGTGCCTAATTTAAAATTAACTTTAGTGGTAATTAAATCAAACCTAAGCTCTAATACCACTTTGTAACACCCCAATAATTTTTCCTTTTCCAAACCACTTACTCTAAGTAAAATAGTGGAGAATCATTGGCATGCTACCGCCACGTGTTAAAACGTTAAGGCTTTATAAAAGTGTCGCAGCGGAAAATCAAACTTACGTATTTAAAATAATATAGTTTAGAAAAAACGAATAAGTCAAAGCTTACAAATTGGAACCATATAAGGCCCTTATTTTAAACCAAACCAATAATCAAAATAAAAAACATAAATGAATGGCAAAGCATAAATAAGTTTAACACAAGAATCGATACTCTCAATCACACCAATCCCTTGACAACACGTATGTCAAATCCCGAACTTCACATCATCAAGCTAACCTGTGCAATACCGCTCCCTAATATTACAAGTGTAATAATTGGATCATCACAGGGTCATTGAAAGGCGAATGCCATGACCAAAAGAAAACACACATAAAAGCAAGCAATCAGCAAAGCTGAGTACATACAAGCTACAACGCACAAAACCTAGCATGCTTACCTAATTAAAGTAAATAAACATACAACAAGAATTCATTAATCAAGACTCTACATTTTAACAATTCAATTGACTCAACTTACATACTAATCAATTCCAAACACTTGACTCTTTATGTTTAATTTAATTAGTTTAATTTAATTAGTTTAATTTGGAGTAAGCAATAGATGAGGTTGTCCAACCCACCAAATAATTCTCCCTTTTCCAAACACCTTACTTTAAATAAAATAGTGGAGAATCATTGGCATGCTACCGCCATGTGTTAAAACGTTAAGGCTTTATCAAAGTACCGCAGCGGAAAATCAAACTTAAGTATTTAAAATAACATAGTTTAGAAAAAACAAATAAGTCAAAGCTTACAAATTGGAACCATATAAGGCTCTTATTTTAAACCAAACCAATAGTCAAAATCCAAAACATAAATGAATGGCAAAGCATAAATAAGTTCAACACAAGAATCGAATACTCTCAATCACACCAATCCCTTGTCAATGAGTATGTCAAATCTCGAACTTCACATCATCAAGCTAACTTGTGCAATACTACTCCCCAATAATACTAGTGTAATAATTGGATCATCACAGGGTCAATGAAAGGTGAAGGCCATGCCCAAAAAAATACACATAAAAGCACGCAATCAGCAAAGCTAAGTACATACAAGCTACAATGCACAAAACCTAGCATGCTCAACTAATTAAAGTAAATAAACGTACAACATGAATTCATTAATCAAGACTCTACACTTTAACAATTCAATTGACTCAACTTACACACTAATCAATTCCAAACACTTAACTCTTTATATTTAATTTAATTAGTTTAATTTGGAGTGAGCAATAGACGAGGTTGTCCAACCCACCAAATCATTTGGTCCCAATTGACCATTTAAAATAAAAATTTAGCACGATGCAAGAATGGGCGCGACTCCATTCTCACATAGTTAGTCTAGGATCCCATCTAACTTTTATTATAAAATAAAAATGTAAATACCAAAGAAAAGAGGACATGTTGATAAAACAAGCATTGAAAAGCCACGAGCTACCATTGTGTACCCCAACCCATAATTGTCAATACTCTAGAAGTGCACGCTTTCCAAAGTTTTATTGCTCATCCATATTTCACTTTACGTGATTACAATTTTAATTAATAGCTGACTCATTCAAGAAGACCATACATAACAATCATACATCAATTCACTTTTAATATTATTTAGGAAAATGGTGATCTATCACATAACAAATTAACCTTCAATTCCATTAAACTTCAAAATTATCCAAAATTGTTGAACATAGTCAACTCACCTAGCCATTTCGGCTTAATCCACCGTTACTCAACATACTAACAAGTCATGATTGAGTAATAAATATATAAATAATAACCTTGTGGAATAATTAATAAATTCATTCCACTTAAACCATTCAATTCCAATCCTTTAATAATCCAAATGTGGTTAACAAACCAATTTAATAAAAATATGCTTGTATCAACATTCCATACAAACAATTAATCTAAGACAATTCAACTTGCTTGCATCCATAAATCCATACAAACATAATCAATTCATCAAAGCATGAACGTAAGCACATGAATTAATTAAATGTTTAACCAAACAATTTTCATCTAAGAGTTCCCTAAATATGAAACTAAGTTCATTCCTTTTGGTACCTGAACATGATTCTACTTACAACGAAATAGACATGCATGTACGTACCTCGTGTAAACAATCCTTTGTGCCACTTTTAATCACTTAAAAGTCTCCTAGGGAATAATCACCTCCTAGAAAACAATCAATAATCACAAATTAATACTTAAACAAATTTCAAGCAATATAACTTTGATTAAAATTCCTTAAAACTTAATTAAAAACATGTTTTTAAACTTAATTAATCATTAGAAATGCAATAGGAACAAAAGCCCCAAATTAATTGATCATAAGAACCCTAAAATCCCAATTTAAATAAATTGAAACCCTAGGTTTTAAAATTATAAAATCTGAAAATTATAACAACAATTATAATCTTAAATTATTAGTTTAAAACATCAAAAACATAATTTTGATTCTATAAATATTATCTTTATACCACCAAAAATAAAACCCAAAACAATTTAATAATAAACATGACAATATAACAAAATAAAAGGAGGAGGAAGATGAGGGTGGCCACAGCGGTTCGTCGGCGAGCAGGGGCGGCGGTAGGGGTGGCAATTCGAGCAGGGCAGCAGGTGGCAGGGAGAGCTGCCAGCCTTCTTCACGTAAGGAGGAGGAAAAGAAAAGAAAAGAAAAGAAAGGGAAAAAAAAGAAAGAAAGAAAGGAAAAAAAGAAGAAAAAGGAAAAAGAAAAGAAAAATAAAGGGAAAATAAAGAAATAAAATAAAGAGAAGAGAGTTTACTAACCTTTTAGTGTAGGGAAAAATTTAGGAATTAATGGGGTATTTATAGGAGAGAGAGAGGATGGTGTAGGGTAAGTAGTAAGATTGGGCCTCATAAAATTAATGGGCCAATTAAGTAAGTAAAGTGAGGTTGATTTTGATAGTTTGGATATGAATTATAGAATAAAGGTACATATAATAATTTGTACCAAAATAATTTTCGACCCGAATTAAACATTGATACTTTTGAAATTAAATTCCGAAAAAATACAAATAAATATTATAAATAAAATATAATTTCATTTATAATATATTTAAAAATACGGGGGATTACAGGGACCATTTTCCCCTTGCTCCCCAAGCAAAGCCCCAAAACCGGGCTCCCTCACTCTTAGCCTACCGTACCGCGCCAACTGGTCTGGCCTGCCTTGGGCGCCAAGGATGCCTCACTGGTGCCTGTCCCCTTTGTTGGGCCTGCTAGCTGGTCGTTTGTGTTAACTGCCCGCGCTAGCATGCCACGCATCATTGCGGGTGAAGACACCAAATTTTGATCTTATTGTTCTGATTTTATTATTATTATTATTATTATTATTATTATTATTATTATTATTATTATTATTATTATTATTATTATTATCATTAATATTATTCTTTATTATTTTTATCATTATAATTGTTATTTTTTCAACGATTATCATTATTTTGCCTTTTTTTTAATTATGTGGTAAAAACACAAGTATATGCTAAAATATTTTTATAAACTTAATAACAATTTTTTAAACAATTTAAAATAGAAAAAACAAGTAATAATAATGATTTTAAATTTTTATTTCCAAAATACATGTTACAATTTGTATTTCTGAACTACTGAATTGCAAAACTTTGAAGTACAGCTAACATCACATGTATGTATATTTACCCTACTCCATGTAAGGAGGGTGTTCCTATTGTAGGGGATCTTTCTCCTTAAATTCCCATGACCCTTTAAAAGCCTAGGACTTTACACTTGTTAGGGTATATTAGGATTTGAATTCCTGACTGTTTGGGGGACCTTGAATTAGAATTGATCCTATCATCACGTTTTTTGTTAGAAACAAGTAGGAGTCGCCAATGCGTTTTAGGAAAACTCATAAACCTCGTTCATGTCTTTCTCCCAAGTAGAGTTTAAGGGATAATTAGCACGAATTGTAAGTTTACCCATGCCCAAATTGGTCTACATAAACAGGAAATGAGTTCGGGAGCGAGGGTACTAAGATAATGTTCCCTTTAGAGGGGAATTGCTATTCTAGCCCTAGTACGACCTCTACTAGCTCTTCCTTTTCACATTTTCATCACCAAACAATATATGCAACGTGGTACCTAATTCTAAGTTAGTTGATTTTATTTACACGCGTTAATCACGGAGGAATTACATTGCAAAAGTCATTATTCTTATTTAATCAATATTCGTGAATTAAAAAAATAAACAAGATTCTCCTTGGCTTAAGGGATCAATCAACAATTAATTATTCAATTCTAAATTTATTTAACGGAAGATACTATGTGAAATTAATTAATTAGAAGTTCTTTTAAAGTGATCAAAAACACTAATTAATTAATTAAAGTTATTTTAAACAAGAAAAATAAGGTGATTGATCTAAGTGCTCGGTAATTTACCAATTCTCTTTGCTAGATCTTCGTTTAGAACACCTATGGACTCCTTCTTATTTGGGAACCTCCACCGTAGTGTTTAGGACAAGAAGGTTTGGTAGTTCACAAGTTCCACTACTAAAATTTGGCTAAATTGCGACCGTTTTTCTACGATCCTCTGAAAAACGGTCGCAAAATATGAAATTTGCGACCGTTTGACAAGGTAATAAACGCTTCGTTAATTGTCTATCCCTAGATCAAATACAATTTATACAACCTAAACAAACCTAATATGAGTATAAGGCAAGCATAGGGGTCGAACCACAGAGAACGGATAAACACCACCAAATGTTATCGACAATTAAGCTAGTCCGGAATAGGAGATAAATAAACTAAAGTCTAAAGATGATAAAACAAGAAATAAAACATTAAGGGAAATGGTTTAGGTATAGCATTCACTTGAACATAAACAAAGACATAAAAATTTAAATTAATTATGAACTAAACATGCTTGAATATCGATAAGGTTCCAATCTAGCCGCCTTCCGGGGTCAATTGGCTTCTCCTAACCTAGCCTCTATGTTTCCACATTAGAACCATATACTAGGAGGTACTATTAAATAACAATCGATAGTAATGAACCTTAACTAAGTCAACTTCCGTTTCTTGTTAGAAAAGATTCACCTTTAATCAACTAACAATGTGCACTTGCAAGAAGATTAAAGAATATCAAGCATATAAAGAATTTAATCACAAATAAATCAATTCTAAACCCTAGAACATGCTCAAGATCCAACTACACCACAACCATCCCCTTAATGGGAAAATTACTCACTAATCATGCTAATAACAAGATTAATTAACAAATAATCAAGAATAAACATGATTAATAAGCAATACCAACAACTAAAACAATAATCAAAATAAAGCAAATAAAAATAGAGGAGAGAGTTTTAGAGATTCTCATTGATGGAATGTGAAAATCTACAAGCAAGATGATCAATCTTCCTCTTCAATATCCATGCTCAACAATGGTGAAACCCTTACTTTCTCTCTCTAAAATATCCTAATCCTAACCTAAACCTAGAGAGAGAAGCTCTCCTAAAACTAATTAGAGAATAGAATAGATGGGTATTGAATAATCATAATTACCCCAAAAATGGGTATTTATACTAAACTTAATAAAGTAAAAGAGAAATAGAAAAATAAGGAAAAAAAATAAATAAAAAAAAAATAAAAAGAAAACAAAACCCACTAATCAAATCCCCTAAATCGACCCTTCTCTTTCATCTTTCATTTTTCTGCTTTGTGAACTTCATCACCACTGTATCACACCATCATCAACGGACATCATCATTACAAATCGAAATCAACGGTAATCAACAAGCTCCAATTGTTTGCTCTCATTAATTATCACATGTGAAGCTCGTGAAGTGGTTCGGTCGAACCACGGGTTGGTGCGGCCGAACTACGGGGTTGGTTCGGTCGAACCATGGGTGTGTTCGACCACACCTCTTCAATTTTCAGAACTTTGAAAGTCTCTGACTCGTACTTTGACCGAACCCTCAACAGTTTGCTCGAACCCGATTAATTTGTGATTTGCTCTGATTTTTGGGTGAAAATAGCGGAATCGGGTGAGTAATTGTGGTGGACTGGTGGCAGCAGGGGGTTCTTGTTGTTGGGTGCGTGTGAGTGGAAGTGGCTGCGGTGAATTGGAGTTGCGCTGAGAGCTGGAGTGAAATTGGTGGTTGATGGTGGACGGTGGTGCAGGGGTTGTTGTGGGTTGCGCGGTGTTGTAAGGGTGAGTGAGCAGGGGAAAGGCTGGGTTGTTGTTGCGGCTGCGCGTGAAGGTGGTGGTGCTGGTGGTCAGGTGCGTGTGAGTGGAAGTAAAAGGAGCAGGGGATGTTGATTGGTTTTGGTGGGCTGATGTGTGTGCCGATTTGGGTGGCTAAAGGTGGAGATGTGCGTGTGATTGTTACGGCTGCTGTGTGGTGGTGTTGGTGGAATCAGCTGTGTTGGTTGCGGGGGTGAAATTGGTGGTGTTTGGTGGTAGATTGGAGGCTGGTGGTGGCTGAAATTAAGGGGTTGTTCTGGTGTTGTGCGGTGGTGAAAGGGGAAAGGTGGCATTTGACTCAAATTGAAACCCGAACTCACTTGACACGAAACCCGAACACCTACACACAAAATCGAGAAAGAATTGGGACAAAGAAAAAAGAATAAAATAAAATGAAAATAAATAAAGGACGAAATAAAACAAAACCAAGTTAAATAAAATAAAATAAATAAAATAGAAATAAATAAAATGAAATAGAAAATAAGAGACATAAAACTAAACTAATAAAAATAAAACAAAAATTATACAAGCAAATAAAGTAAAAAAAAATAAAAAAAATAAACTAAAATTAATAAAATAAAGAAAATAAACTAAAATGCTCCAAAATTACCAAAATAAACTAGAAACTTTATTAAAGAGAAAACAAGAGAATAAAAGGAAAATAAGGGAAAATAAACACGAAAATAGCTATAAAACTACTCCCTAAGAGTGACATAAATGTCACTCATCACTGTTTTTTATGCAGTCGCAATATTACGACTGCTTTGACAATGGTCGCAAATTTGCGACCGTTTTTAATCTTTTAGACGGTCGCTAGGATGTTTGAACAATTAAAAATAATTCTAAATCAAAATAAATCGTTTGCGACCATCAAAGACGGTCGTAAATGTCATAATCTGCGACCATCAAAGAGATGGTCGTAAATGTCATATTCTGCGACCGTCAGAGAAACGGTCGTAAATGTCATTAATTGCGACCGACTATATACCAGTCGCAGATTTGCGATCGCCTTTAGCCGTCGCAAATTTGAAAAATTGCGACCGACCATAGACCGGTCGCAGATTTGCGACCGCCTTTAGCCGTTGCAGTAGAGTAATTTTTTTGGAAAATTGGGTATAAAATATACGGACCCTAACCCTAATAACTACACGTCGCATTTCCTCTCTCTTCTCTTTCCTTTCTCACGCCTCTCCATCTCCTTCTCTTTCCTTTCTCCTTCTATTTCTTTTCTCCTTCTTCTTCTCTTTGCTTTCTCATTCTTGTGATTTTCTCCATTTTTGCTCTCATATTCTTCTCCATTCTTGATTTTTCTTAATATTTTCATCATCAAACAAATTGTGGCGTGTGGATTTTCGTCATCAAACAAATTGTGGTTTTCATGGTCAAATTCGACCATAAAAATTCGAGATCTGGAGTTTTTATGGTCGAATTTGACAGTATAAACCTAAAGAGGAAGAATTATTGGATAAGGTATGCTGTTTTGTTTGAAAATTTTGTTTATTTTGATTTATTTTTTATTTTCATGGATTTATTTTGTTATCTAATTGAAATTCCTTGTTTATTTGGTTAAGTTTGATTTTTTTCGATTTTTGTTTGAGTTTTAAGTTTGATTTTTAGTTTCGAATTTCTTTGTTTTTATGAAAATTTTAATTTCTTTGTTATTGGGTTTGATTTCATGAAGATCCGAATTTCTTTGTTTTTGGGTTTGATTTTTATTAGTTTTCGAATTTTTATGTCTATATTCATACGAATTATATGTTTTTTTTTCGATTTTTGTTTGAATTTTGTTTGGGTTTCGTTTATTTTCTGTTTGTTTTTAAGTTTTTGTTGATTTTGCTCGAATTTTCGTGAATTTTGTCTTATTTTTTTCGAATTATCATGATATTTGTTCATATTTTGTTGATATTTTTTTGTTAACTTAGAATTTTGATTTGGTTTTTGTTAATTTTAGTTTGATTTTGATTAATTTGTTGGTTAATTTTTGGATCTATTTTTTTGGGTTAAGGTTTGTTTGGGTAGGCGACATGGTGGGTCAGGGTTGTTTAGGGTGGGTGCAACTTTTATTTTTATTTATTTTTTATTTTCCTGAAAACTTTTTACGACTGCCTAAAGCCGTCGCAAATGGCAATTTTTGCGACCGCTGAAATACCTGTCGCAACTAGTTTTATTTTCGACCGTTTTGGTACCGATCATTGAAAATATAAGAAATGGTCGTAATACAATTGCGACCGTCAACTGGTTGTAATTTTTTTTTTGCGACTAAGGGAATAACGACCACCGCTTTACTTTTTGTTATTTTTACGACCGTTTGTGGCGGTCGTAAAAACCTTAATTTTTAGTAGTGTTCACAAAGTTTTTGCCAGAGTTTTAGGTTAATTTATGTCTATTTGAGCCTCATATTAATCCTCTATTTATAGGGAATGGGTACGTTTAGGGTTTTTTGAACATTTTGCCGCAACAGGTGTCGTGCGCATCTGAATGGGTTGCGCAAATTGGTTGCACTGCTATGGGCAGCGCAACTGATACTCTTGCGCGCAGTATTATGGTAAGATTGGATTTTATATTTTTATGAATTTCTGAATCTTCCGAAAGTGCATCACTAGTAGTTGCGCAGGGTGACGCGCGCAACCTTGTGAGTTGTGCGCGCTAGACCAACGTGACTCATTGAGATGCGCGCGGATTTCTCTGCTGCAACATTGATTTTTAACCTAGGCGCCTTTAAATCCGTCATTTTTAGGTTTTAAGCTCGGGCTTAAGCCAAATCATGATCGGGCTTAGTTGATCGGACCTTAATGCATTTGTTTTTGTGTTAGGCTAGTCAATTATGTGTTCTTGTGATTCAATCAGTTATCCATAAGTGTTCTTCACGTTAATCCAACACAAAGATGGTTTTATTTATCGTCATTGCACTTCCTTTTGGGACAGGAGGCCAAAAGTAGATGTCTACATTTAGCCCCCACTTAGATTAAGTTTAGAATAGACGAAGATCAAAGCAGTAAAAAAAATAAGTCCGAGACTTATTCTGCAAAGTTCTCAAAGAATACAGAATCTTTCAGAAATGTTTAAGGATGTCGAAACGATCCTTGATTCGCTAAGTGTTCGAGACAAATAACTATTAAGGTCAGAAAAAAAATATTTTGAAGCCTTAAAGTGCTAAATATTCCATATTGATCCTTTGCAATTGTAGAACGCTTTTACAAATAAAGGTGTTTTGGGTGATGTCAAGTCATGAGAAGAAATCGGTTTAAAAAGAAGTAAAGGAGATGATGTCCTCTCATTCATGTCATCGTTGGTCTAAAGTCCCTCAATATGTCATTGAAACTTTAGCCTGTTTTTAACAAGTTATAAAGAAGATAAAAGGTGTGTTTTAGCATTCGTAGCCTAACATGCAAATAAACTGCTTGACACTTGCTTGTCAAAACGCAGTACTCAGTGTCCACAAGATAGAAATACATGTGTCAGGACTGGAGACATATATCCAAGCCCAATGAGAGAGAAGAAAATTGGCAACTCTCTCAGAAGTTTTGTCCACAAGATGAAAACATGTGTCTCAGGACTGGGGGCACGTGCCTAAATGGATGCAACATCATACGTCGCTCTTCATACATGAGGTGGACAGACACCTTAACTGTCCGGCATGTCAGTAAGTGCACTAACTACCATATTTGCTTTCTTTATACAAGGGGTGGACGGACACCCTAACTGTTCGGTAAGCCAGTAACCTCACTTACTACCGTATTTGCTTCCAATCGAGAAGTGTCTGTTCTCGAATGGTTCGGCGCAACACTTACGCCATACAATTTTAAGTTGTACGCTACGCCTTCCTTTTTGTTGTGGAAGCCAAAAAGAAAGAAAAGAACGTGGCATTTTTAAAGTCAGTACAATAAAATGACAATCATGTCTATGGGAGCTTTTACGTAAAGCATGGTAAAGCATCGATTGTAATAGGGATTCCTTCAACAATAGCCTTCACTTGTTGATGAAGGGATGAAGGGACAACCTTTAGGCCATGAGGCCAAGGGCGTCCCAACAATAAGTTAAAGGATGCTTTAATGTCTACCACTTGAAAAGTAGTAGCATGTTCTATGACTCCCGCCTTTACATTCATGGTGATGGTTCTAAGAGCTTGGCGGCAAGTGTTGTCATAGGCTCTTATTCCCTGTGTAGATGGAGACAAGTCTTCATCCCTTATTCCCAACATTCTCGCAGTTTGAAGTGGACAAACACTAATTGTTGATCCATTATCTACAAGAGTCATTTGGACATTCATCCTCTTGTAGATTACTATGAGATTTAAGGCTTTGTTCTGTGTTGTGTTTGCCACCCTCTAGAGGTACATCCTTGTTAGAAAAGGTGATCAAATTGATGGGATTAGGAAGATCACTCATTAGAAAGTTAGCCAACCCCTCAGGAGTGGTTTCAGAATCTATTCGTATTTTATCTAAAGCATTCATCACTGCCACCCTATGTTTATGGGATGTAGCGAAAAGTTTCTATACATTCATCTCAAATTTAGTCTTCTTTAGTTGTTTGACAACATCGTTGTCTTCTATGATGGGTATGGGAACTTGCTGAGTAGTAGGAATAGGTTGTTGCACGGTAATGGGAGTGTAGACACCAAAAAATGTCTCCCCAAAAATAAAACCCAATGATGAAAAACCTTTCACCGCCATTATTGGTCGGGTTGAGTATTTAATATTTGGAGTGACCATATTTCCATTCAATACATTTCATAAATCAATCCATTTCCTAGCTCATTTCCCTAAACCATAACTTGTTTTCCTCTTTTCGTGTCCACATCACAAAACCGAGAGAAACTGATTTTGTGGCCTAATATTTTTGGTCCAATTATTAATTGGTTAGATAGGCCTTGAAATAAGCTTTCCAACCATATATCATAAGCCCAATTCCGATTTAAAACGAAGAAGATGAGCAAAATACTAAACTCGGCCCAAAACCGACACCCTTCTACTAAAATGGCCATATAATAAAATATAAAAATTATTTTGAACTGATTATAATTGGGTTAAAAATTAGACTTGATAATCTTTCCAATGATATATTATATGCGTTATTTCAAGTTGCGGATCAAAAGTTATCATGATTTAAAAAACGCATATAAAACTAGAATTACCGCACACAATGTAAAAGCACCATGTCACGGCAAAATCTGACGTGGCACGGTGCCTGGTGCCGTGACACGGTAATTTACAATGTGTCACGGTGATATTATCATGTTTTTTCCGTGTGAAAATTGACAGGGTAAAGTCGTATCCCCTAATCAAAAATAATTCCTAAGTCCTCTAATTAAAGTAGATAGGGAAGTAGGGTCGAACTCCACAGGGAAACAAGTCTTTGTACTCCTAATTATTTATTATAATCTAAACTATCTAAGTAACCAATATTTTTGGGAATAAATTCTATACTACGAAGAATAAGTTTAAGGAGAAGAGAAACAATAATAAGGAAGCCTAGGGTCACAGGTTCACCAATAATTAATATTCCGGGATAAAATGAAGTAATTGATAACTAGCGTTGCACGAATAACATGATTAACAGGCTCTCGCAATTTATTAATCAACATAGATCTAACAGGATCTCACAATTTACTAGATCTAAGTTCCTATTGAAAATAGCCTTTAATATTAAATTAACATGTGCTCGATTCATCAATTCAATATTGCTAAACATTCACAATCAAATTACATCTGCTCGATTCATAATCCAATTGCAAAGAATTAAAACAATTCAATAAGAAATTATCATGCAATACCAATAATCAATAATAACAAATTATCCCTTCATATTAATTATGGATCCCCATAAACCCTAGAATGAAACTACTCACACATAATCATAGCTAAACTAATCAAATAAATAAAACAAAGCATAATCAAAGAAGTAAGTAAAATAGCTGAAATTGAAAGAGAAGAAATTGTTACCAATAGGAAACTGGATTAATGGAAGTAATTAAGAACAAAAGTTGAGAGAGAATTTAAGAGAGAGAAAATATTCTAAGTAGAGAGAGAAAGTCTAAGAAAGAAGGTAATCAAAAATTACGTACAAAACTCGTACTTAAACGTTCTCTAAAACGAAAATTAAAACTAACTAATCAGGTCTTGAGAAAACACGCGCCCGATCGGGCGAAGGGCCGCCCGATCGGGCCCGCCTTTTTCCTTGCGCTCCCTCTCATCAGTGTCGCCCGATCGTGCTAGACGCTCGCACGATCGAGCGCGCTATAGGCCACGCACCAGCACCAAGCATGTCGCGCCCGATCGTGCTAATCCTTGCCCGATCGGGCCCTTGCTTCACTTTGAGGCTCGGACTTCGATTGGGCTTGATTTCTCGGCCCAATCCGGATTTCCTCTTCGGGTCTTGAATACTCGGTCCAAATCCCTCGGAATCACGATTACCGAGCCCTTAATCACCGGCTCGATGACTCTAACCGGCCTTGGGCTTCAAAGATGGTCATGCTCTTCTAATTCCCGTAGTCGCTCCATGAAAAACCCGAGAAAATGCTCCAAAGGCGCAATTTCCTACAAAACTCAACAAAGACTACGAAAACACTAGAAAACACAAATTAGTAATAAAATTGGCTCGAAAGAGCCAAAAACACTAGTAATTATGACCAAGGGACGGGGGTAAATTACTATATAAAATGGACATATCAAAAATCCACCATGGCACGGTACCTGTTGCTGTGACACGGTATTTCTCACCGTGTCACGGTGCTTTTTCAGTGTATTTTCCGCGTTTTCTCACACACTTTTTTACCGTGACACCATGTACTGTACCGTGCCGCGGTGGATACTGCCATGTCATGGTACATGTGTCGTGTCAACAAATTTTCTCGTATTTTCTCCGCGTAAATCCTTCACGCGTTTTATCTTTCGTAGCCTATTTTCTGTCCCACGTCACTCCAATTTTTTTCCGCGTCACACTAATTTCCCCCGTGTCACAACAATCTTTGCCATGTTGCAACATGTTTTGTCGTGTCACTACATTATTTTTTAGGGTTTTTATCTTTTTAGGGTTCCGTGTGTTCCCTCTGCTCATTTTCCCTATAAATACCCCCTCCTTTCTACAGTTCGGGGCATCAAATCATTCTCTCTTCCTCTTTTTTACTCCAAAAATCATTCTCTTCTCTCTATCTCTTATATTCTAAGCCTTAAACCTATATTTCTAATTACATCATTCTTCCCTTAAGCACTCCAAGGAGTCTATACGACACTCGAGTTTCCGTCCTTGAACCAAGGTGTGAAAGGTACAAATAACTGAGGCTTTGGACCAAATCAACTCTACATTTATTTAATTAATTTTCATTTGATTTTTATTTTTTTTATTGAAATTACTAACAATTTATTCACGATGTAACAATTTTAAGGAACACGCGGAATGTGAGTAATTAATGAATTTAATTACTCTTTTTTTATTTTAATATTGCTAGTATCATGAGTAGGTTATTTTATATTTGATTTGACTAACGTTATTATTGTTGAATTGCTTCCAATATTAATGTTTATTTTATTATATTTATTGATCACCATACTACATGTTTAAAGGGAATATGTAACTGAAAATCACGCCTAATAAGATAATTTGGACGACTGGTTTAGGTTCCTTTTTAATCTCGTTATTAAATTGAAGGGATCACAATGTTTTTAGAATTATAGGTTGCATTAATATTCAACCAATTTAGCTTAATTTGGAGCAAATTTAATCTTTGTTTGCATGCCTTTGAGATTACATGAATCACTTTTCACATTAAGAATCGAGTAGAGGCCAATACGGGCGAATGTGACTCCATGACTCACTTCATACCATCATCCCCGATCCTCCTTTCGTGGTTCCAAACCATATGGAGTTAGTAATCTCATGGATTATGAATGGGGTGTAACCTTCACGGGCCAATCGTTGTTGCCTAAAGTTGTCCCTTTCTCGTGGTTGCCTTATAATGATCCGTGAACGATTTACAAGTTCCTTAAAAACTTGTTGGCGGCTCCCTACTTTCCTTGTCCCTAATCGTGTAATGTCAATTCCCATTTCCTATGAGTGCCAAGCATATTCACACATGCTTTAACGTAGGCGCACTTCGAACGACGCCTATAGGGAGGTTGCATTCTCTCGGATCTTGTGAGAACGTCTATGGGTGAATCTTTTTCATTCTAAATGTCGTCCACTAGATATATTGTGGAGAGTGGGGTTTCCTCCATATCCTTGAGGTAGACGTCCTCATCATCACTATCCCAAACTTTATTGATGGTAGCATCTTTCTCTTGTGGAATTTGGACTAATTTTTTATTATCAATCAGTTTCTGAATTAAATCCTTGAATTTAATACAATGTTCTATAGTGTGTCCCCCTGATTGATGATATGGACATTAGAATCTATCTATCCTTTTTAGTGATTCAAATGGTCTCGGTTCAAGAGGTTTGATCTTGCCACTCTTGGAGAGTATTTTGAACATATTTGCATATGTGGTCCCAATTGGAGTATAGGATTTAGTGCTAGAAAATGGCTTCCTCTTAGTAGTATCTATAGGTGTCACCTCTTTATTGACATGTTTATTTTATTTTAACTTCGTGCTTCAAGAACTCTTCTACACATGTCTATTGTTTTCCCCATTGTATATATGAAGAGCAAAACGTCTTCTTTAGTGGCCGGTTGTTGAATTAGGGCCCAATCACTCATGGAATCGAAAAAGATTTCCTCTTCTTCTTTAATGGCATAAATTTCATCGACTGGTTTGATTAAAGATGAGGGGTCAACACAATTTTTCTCATCAGAAATAGCCAAGGAGTTAGAAAGTGGTGCATTGTTGATACTTGGCTTCTTGCTTGCAAGAGGCACTGGGAGTTTATTGCTATCAATTAAGTCTTGGATAACTTCCTTTAGATTCTAGCAATTCTCAGTAAGATGCCCCCTACCTTGATGGTATTTGCAGTGTGCATTGGGATTCCAATTAGCCATTCTCCTTTCGACTGGTGGATCGTCGTATGGTCCAATAGGAGTTATAAGACCTTTTTTATGAAGACGGTCAAATGTGGTGTCATAACTCATACCAATAGGAGTAAAGTTTCTCCTAAATGGTTTCTTTTGTCCTTGACTATCCATGGCGAGGACTTCATTCAGATTAATGGTGCTAACATTTTTTGAGTGGGTGGTTTTAGAAGAAGAAGGATTGTTGTTCTTCTTTCCTTTTCAGCCACTGTTAGAGTTAGTGTTAGCAGTTTTTTGCTTTGCAAGGTCATATTCAATATTAATTCCAATGTCATAAACGGCCTTGAAAGTATTCAAGTTGCTTTGGTACTTGAGATGTTTGGAATACTTTTCCTGGAGATTTTTTATGAACAATATCACAGACTCTTTTTCAGTAGGCACCTCAATCATCTTAGCAGAGGTTTCCTTCCACTTATTAAAGAAAGAAGTAAAACCTTCATTTTTTTTGTTTAAGTATCTCAAGTTCCCTATGATTGGTTTCAACTTGAATATTACATTTATACCTATCAATGAAACGTTTACAATAGCATCCCAAGTAGAGGTTTTCTCTTTGTCAAGGGAAAAGAACCATTGTTGAAAAACGGTTTCAAGAGATAGAGAAAATAATGAATGAAAGACTTTCCTATCTATCCCCTTGATATTAATTATGGTCTCGAAAGCCATTAGGTGGAAATAAGGATTGTCGGTTAATTTCTCTTGAACCTAGGGATGTCATTGGCGTTGAACTTCTGCAGAAGAAGCTCCTTGTCCACTGGACCCCTTGTGAGCTAATGCCCTAGAATCTATAGTCATTAGAGAGTTTGCTCAAGTTTTCTTGCATGGGCTCCATTTGTTGTTGCTTCACAGGGTTATTAATTTGAAGAGCCATAGTCTTCATCAATTCAGTTAAGTTGGCCACATCCTTCCTAAGTTCGTTGACTTCTTCTTGAGACGCCATTATCTTCTTAGCTTTTATTTTCCGACTAATTGGTTTGTCAAAAAGTAATACTTGACCAAAGATGTTGTCCTTGATTAATCGTCCTTCCTTTCTTGACCAAGGGCTGTAAATTAAACCATTTACTTTTTTTAATGACTTGACTCAAATTGACTTCAACTTTATTGGTTTTAAAAAAAGCAAAAATAAGGTGTATTTTTGGATCAAGTAAGGGTTCAACGAGTTTCAAACAAGTATGGTTTAATTGGAGGATTAATATTTGACTTACCCCCCTAAAAAATGACGGAAAACACGCGCATACAAGACTCTCTAGACATGGTCAAAGTGTGACATACATACTTGGTGTGTACTTTAATAGTGAGTGTGAGTGACATGCTTTGACTCTTGTGTGAGACCATGGGACTATGTGCCTAGACTTAAATAAAAACATAACTACTGTCATTAATAAACCGATTAAACCGATTGAGCAAACTGATTAATTAGAATCGTCGTGAGGACTTGAGAAAAAACATGGACTGTCGCCAAACGCTAATGACCAGCACCAGACGACAACATTGTCGCCTGGCGCTATCACTAGCGTGTGGCGCTACAGTCCAAACCTCTGCGCCATTGCTGGAACATTGGTCTGGGACTATTTCCAGTATTTTACTCTAAAGGGACAAGCCTAAAGTTTTACTAAGTCAAGTTCGATCAATTTAATTATTTAGACTATAATCATTTAAATTAATTAATTAATTAATCAAAGTCCTTTAGTCATTAATTAGTTTATTTAGACTCATTCACTAGTCAAACAAACGGTAAGTGGAAACACATATAGGTTATGTACAAATAAATAATGCACAAGTAGTCAAATAGTCACAATATTATTCAATGAGTTTGCAACCTAACCATGGCTCTAGTTCTCTAAAGTTTAGGATATGGGCTAGTCAAGGAGGCCATGGTTATGAGTCTGGATGCAACGCGCGAAAGCCTTACCTTTGGAAGGGTTGGCGCGAGTGGATGGGACCCCGCGAGTTAAACTCACTTCCATGGTTTGGTGAATTCAATAAACTCGGATGGACCTTTCATTGCCAGGAGCATTCGATTGGGTAGATGGAGCGTGAATTCCAAGAGGGTTATGGACATATGTAGAACACATATGGGTTGCAGAAAAAAAGGAAAAACTCAATTAGGAAGTAAAACAAAGTAAACAGTACTAGAAATTAGTCGAAACAAGAAGGTAGATTTCTGGCTCGGTATTGGAAGAATCTAGCGCGAGACAACAGTGCCTGTCGCCAGACGATGGCACTATCGCCATACGAAAATTATTATCACCAGGCGACAGTGCCATCGCTTGGCGATGGCGCTGTTTTCTCAGCGCTAATTCCTACATGCCTCGGTAACTTTATGTTCTTGAATTTTCCAGTTTTTCGCATCATTATTTCGACTTTAGTTGTGAAAGATATTTCCCTAATTTCCTACGTGTAAAAATCCTATGTTTTTGACGCATTACGGATGGTCTTTCCAATGTAGATCTTTTTATGCTTATGCCAATAATGTTAATCAAAATTATGCACATGAAATACTTAGAACTTTTTGAGTCTCATCCACTCATTCTAAATTATTGCCAAAATAAATTCAGGAATTAAAATAGAAATCCTCCCCAGTGGAGTCACCAAAAAACTGTAGGGAATATTTCAAGCATCCCACACTTGAGCCCTACTGTGAATATACACTTAAGCATAGTGGTATCCAAAGGGAAGGAAGCTAAAGCAAAAGAGTCGCCAACAAGTTTTAGGAACTTGTAAACCGTTCACAAGGTGAAGGTTACACCCCTTCACGATCCATGAGGTTGCTGACTCCATAGTGGTCTGGAACCATGACTGGATATTCGGGGATGAAGATACAAATTCAACCTAAAAGAGATTTAACCTACCCTAATAATAGGCCTCTACTTTATTCTTCTTGTATTCATGTGCGCTTGCTGACTAACATGCAATAATAGATTAACCCTAAACCTATTTAATCTATGTTGGTTAAATATTAATGCACTAACAAATCTATTATTGACGATCACTTGAATTATAATCATATTAGCCCAAACTAGATTATTAATTTTCTTATTAAGTGTGATTACAAGTACAAATTCCCTTTACACATGCAAGAGAGGCGTGATCAAGCAATAACAATAATAAATATCAAGCATTATAATAACAATCATCATAATAATCATGTTAACAATATTCTCAATAAAGCAAAATGATATTAGCAAGATCCTAGCCATGATAATAACAAGATTAATAACAAATCCTATCATGTCACTAAACATTAAAGATTAAAGCTTTATCGCTAACATAATACTAACATGATATTAAAAATAAATAGGAAGCATCCTAAACATGATACTAGAAACATACATGACATTAGAAATATTAGTTATTACCCTAAACATGATATTAGGAAGCAATAAAAGCATCCTAACATGATACCATGAATTAAAATAATCAAGGAATGCTTTCTATATCAAAATAATAATTAAATTACTTACTTAGATGCCTCGTATCTCTTTCTAATAACAAAATACACGAGTTAGTAACTTCAAGGAAAATAATAATTAAACAATTAAATTAAATAATTGAAATAGAGATTTGGACCAAACCCTCAGAAATTATAAACCTTTCACGTCTAGGGCGAAGGCAACTTCGAACTTGGCTAGGTGTGTCTAGAACTAATGAATGTGGAATTTTGTAAGAGGGGTTAGAAAAAGAATAGAGAGAGAGAGAGAAAGCTTCTAGCTTTTAGAGAGAGAGAATAGAGAGAGAAGGTTGTGAATATTGATTGTGAATGAATGAAAACAGGGAGATATGACCCCTATTTATAGAAAAAATTATCGTCAAACATAATTTGTAATCTCTCAACACACCCTTATACCTAGCATAGGAGTAAGTCAAGGGTCGAACCACTAGGAATGGGAAGTGAATGCTAATGCTAAGCTAAGCTATGTCGAAGTAATGAATTAAGGTGTGTCTATTCTAAACAATCAAAAAATTGAAATGAAATCAAATTTATCAAGCACCTGGGTATGTATCCCCATAAACTCGCAATGAATTCAACTAATTGGGATTGGAGATAACTAAGTCGAGTGTTGCAAGGGAAAATCTATTAAGCAATCAAGAGAGTGTGGTAGGCTAATCTCCTAGAGGTCAAACTAGCGCCAACTACGAGAGACTCTAGCTAGGAAACTTGCAAACCTACTCAATCAACAAATGTAAGCCACAAATCAATTTTCCCTATCAATGTGAACTTACAATGCAATATAGTGCGAGTAACTAGGTTGATCACTCCTAAATTAAACACACACATGCACATAATCAATCAACCAATTTAATCACAACATCAACTCCATCAATTTCCCCCAAATAGCATATATCCATTACTCATATATGCTTCACCATCCCCTTAGCAAGAAAACTACTCAGTATTCATTGAAATCAATATCATAACTAAGCTAACCAATAAATTTATCATCATCATCATCATTATATTAATCAAGATAAAACCAATTCAAAAATCAATCAATTTAAACAACTAACAAAGAAATTGAGACCAAAACTAAGATTGCATTAAAATAAATAAATCCTTACAAACTTGCTTCAATTCAATGGAGAAAACACTTGGAATCATCAATCTTCAATCATCAATCAAGAACTCCTCTCTCCACAAACTAGAGTTTCTCTCTAAAAAAATCTAACCTAATTCTAAACTAATTTCTAAAAATTTAACTCTCCTCTAAGAATAGAGGGAAAATCTAAATATAGAAAAACTAACAAAGAGACCCGTACAGGCGCGGCTGACTATAAGGGGGATCGCGGCCGCGCAAATCTGGGTACTGAAAAAAGACCCAGACAGGCGCGCCCGCGCTTGGGAACAGGGTAGCCCTTTTCACCATCATGTTGATGTTCCTCGTGCGTTCCACTCAATGATCTTGATAAACACGGGACCTTGTAGTTTCAAAACTCCATGTTTGTGGGTTCAACACTAAAAATTGTGCACCTACGGCTTGAGGTCTTTGGGAACTTACAATTCTCCATGCTTGAGCTTCAAATGGAGAACATTGGGCATCCTAATCAATGCCAAACTTGGAAAGGGGCCTCAGGAATCTTTGGATGACGACCTTAATCTGAAAAATGAAAGAAAACAAGCAAATAAAAGAAAAAATAACAAAATAAACCAAGAAATGCATAAAAAAGGAAAATCAACTAAGTAAAAAGTAAATTGAAGAAATAAAGAGCAAAACTAAAGAGGGGAAAGGAAAGAGCTACAAAAGCAGTCTAAAATTATCCTAAAAGAGAACAAATGAGTGCCATAAATGACACTCATCAATATATTAAAGAAACTTTACAGTGGTAATGCCAAGTATAAAAAACAACACATTGGGGAATTAACACCAAAATTTCTCGAGAAAATTGTTGACCCCACTCCAAATATCAGTATTAAGGGTCCTATTTATCCACTTACTGTTAGGATGGTTAAATCAGAATTTGCATGCTACTCTGAAGGATTTTAGATTTTTTATTTAAACAAGAAGATTAGTGAGCTTAATATAATGGTATGTGTTGGAAGGTTTCGTTTTGATCCTTTCATAATAAGGTACACTGACGTTCACCTTGAGTCAAAGTATGAAGTAGGTGAAAATGCCTGTAAGGAGGGTCTTCCCATCGTAGGGGACCTTTCTCCTTAAATGCCCCTAGTCCTTTAAAAGCCTAGGACTTTAAACTTATTAGGGTGTATTAGGATTTAAATTCCTTACTATTAAGAGCACATTGAATTAGAATTGATTCTTTCATTACGTTTTTTTTATAAGAAACAAGTAGGAGTTGCCAATGAGTTTAAAAAAAACTCATAAACCTCGTTCATGCCTTTCTCCCAAGTAGAGTTCAAGGGTTATTTAGCACGAATCGTAAGTTTACCCATGCCCAATTTGGTCTACATGAACCAAAAATGAGTTCGGGAGCGAGGGTACCAAGATAACGTTCCCTATAGGGGGGAATCGATATCCTAGCCCTAGTATGGCCTCTATTAGCTCTTCAATTTTCACAATTTCATCCCCAAACAATATATGCAACATGATACCTAAAAACTAAGTTAGTTGATTTTATTTATACGCATCAACCATGTAGGAGTTACATTGCGAAAGTCGTTATTCTTTATTAATTAATATTCATGTAAAGAACATAATAAACAAGATTCGCCTTGGCTTAAGTGGTCAATCAACAATTAATTATTCAATTATTGTCTTTATTTAACACAATATACTATGTGGAATATGATTAATTAAAGGTTCGTTTAAAGTGATCAAACAACACTAATTAATTAATTAAAGTTATTTTAAACAAGAAAATAATGGTTATTGATCTAAGTGCTCGGGATTGTACCACTTCTCTTTGCTAGATCTGCGTTTAGAACACCTATGGATTCCTTCCTGTTCGATAACCTCTACTGTAGTAATAAGTATTAAAGGGGTGAGTGTTTAGGATAAGAGGGTTTGGTAGCATACAAGTTCACAAAGTTTCAGGTTAATTTTTGTCTGTTTGAGCCTCGCATTAAGCCTCTATTTGTAAAGAATGGGTGCGCTTAGGATTTTGAGCATTCGGCCGCAGCAGGTGTCGTGCGCATCAGAATGGGTTGCGCACGACAGCCTAGCGCAAGTGATTAAGATGCGCTGCTATGGGCAACACAGATGATGATCTTGTGCGCGCAATTATTGTTAAATTTTATATTTTTATGAAATTCTGAATCTTCCCAAAGCGCATCACTAGCAGTTACGCTACGTGTTGCGCGCATCTGCTTAAGTCGCGCGAATTCTTCTGCGGAAGCATTGATTTTTAACCTAGGAGCCTCTAAATCAGTCATAATTATGATCTGGCTTAGTTAATTGGACCTTATGTTTTTTGGGTTAGGCTAGTCATTTTTGTGTTCTTGTGATTTAATCAGTTATCCATAAGTATTTTTCACGTTGATCCAATACAAAAATGGTTTTATTTATCGTCATAGCACTTCCTGTATGGACGCGAGGCCAAAAGTAGATGACTATAGTTAGCCCCCAATTTAATCGAGTCTAGAAAGACGAGGATCAAAGTAGTCAAGCTAATAAATATGAGACTCATTTTGCAAGGTTCCCTAAGAATAGAGAATCTTTCATAAATATTAAGATGTTGAAACGATCCTTGATTCGCTATGTTTTTTAGTCAAGTAGCTATTAAGGCTAGAAAATGCACTTTACAGTCTAAACACGCTAAAGAACCTAAATTGATCCTTTGCAAAGGTAGAACGCTTTTACAAGTAAAGGCGGTTCTAGGTGATGTCAAGTCATGAAAAGAAATCGATAAAAAAGGATTAAAAGGGATGATATCCTCTCAATTATGGCATCATTGGTCTAAAGTCCCTTAATATGTCATTGAAACATTAGCCTGATTTTAACAAGTTAAAAAAGATGATAAATGGGGAGGTGTTTCGGCATTCATAGCCTAACACATGAATAAAGTCGTTGGCACTCGCTTGTCAAAACGCAGTATTCAGTGTCCACAAGATAAAAATACATGTCTTAGGACTACATGCATATATCAAAATCCAGTAAGAGAGAAGAAAATCGGCAACTCTCTCAGCAGTTTTGTCCATAAGATGAAAACACGTATCTTAGGACTAAGGGCACGTGCCTAAATAAATGCGATATTGCACGTCACTATTTATAGATTGGACGAACACTCTAACTATCCGGCAAACCAGTAAGCTCACTAACTATCGTATTTGCTTCAAATCAAGAAATGTCTATTCTCAATTGGTTCGGCGCTCTAGTTAACTCGTTTTAGCTAACGCATAAAGATTAAAAGCAAGTAAAGAAATTCTACCATTTTAGGTATGCGAGGTATGTTAGGGTTTGGTGAGTCCGACTCACCGCGGAAAAAACCCGAGCCAAGGATCAGGCTCGCAATAATTAATATCACTAATGCATAAAATAATCGCAAAGGGTAAAATAGGAAATATACCTTTGTCGCGTGCTTCGCCCAACCGATTGGGATCTTACTTGAAGCTAGCCCCAAAAACACGAAGGCCTCTAACGGAGATCCACCCGCAAAACAGCTACCGACTTTAAGGTCCGTTGCCTCGGGGTTAGCGAGGCCCGACCAAAGTTCGAGTATTATATGAGTTCAAGGGTTTTTGCAATGGCGATGCCCTATTAAACTCCTACTCAAGCGTCATTCCCAAAATCCCAACTTGGGTATTTATAGGGAATGATGAGAGTATGAAATTCTCTCCCATGAATGTGGGACTATGAGGATTCCACATTTTATTTTAAAGCTAAAATAAAATAAATAAGCAAACTAGTAATAAATCAACAAGTATCATCAATACATGTGAAGGGAAGTGAAGACCACTTGGAGAGGGTTGGACCAAACTTGCTCCCCACTCTCTTCCTCTCCTTGTGCCACATGTCGCTCACACTTGAAGTTCCTTACATGCTTCTGATGAGTGTCATAAATAGCACCCATTTGATGAGCATTTAAATCTTTTTTTACCTTCTTTTCATAGCTTTCTTTCTCAATAAATGTTTAGTTTTATGCTTTTTCTCTCTATTTTACCTTTCCTCTCTTGTTTTATGACTTTTGTGCATTTTGATGGTTTTCTAGTATTTTCTCCTTTATTTGTTCTATTTTCGTTATTTTAGTTGCTTTTCATTTATTTTAGATTTTATATATTTAGTTTTCATTTTATTTTAGTTTTCATTTTATTTTATTTTCATTTTCATTTCATTTTCTTTCCTTTATTTTCTTTTCATTTTATATAGTTTTCTTTCTTTTATTCTTTTCATTTTCATTTTATTTCTCTTAGTTTTGTTTTTTAATTTTGAGTTTATTTTATTTCATTTTATCTTTGATTTCATTTCTATTTTGTAGGTGGATTTTCCAAGTTTAACTTCTTGCGCTTGCATAGCCGCGCTCTCAAGCCGGGTAGTGTTGAACCAACAATCATGGTGTTTAGGGATCGCCTACTTTTGTGTTCATCACGAGCATGCTGTGAGGACGATGCTCGTGCCCACCAACCTCACCACTCACCTAATCTCCCTTGCTTTCCCTGTTCCCCTATTCCACCACGCAACAGCAGTAACAACTCCAACAACAACCGCAATTATCACCCAAAAATCAGCCACCAACGCCAGCTCACTGCCAACTCACACCAAGCAGCAGCGCAACAACCTGAGCAGCCCACTCGCAACACCCCTCCAACACCACCAGCCGCAATCAGTTGCTGCCTCACTGCAGCCACCCTTCGCACCACCCAACAGCTACAATAACAATAACTTCACGCAACTTCAGCCCGCCATAACTGCAGCTGCTCCCCCCTACTCCAGCCGTAATTAACACCACCAGCAAACTGCACCTTCCCCTGTTTTCCTTGCGGCCGCATCTCCTCCAAACCAGCCTCCAATTTCCCTCAACCACCACCGCACAAACCAGCCACCTTCACCACCTTATCCGGCAATAATTGCGCCACCAAACAAGCAACCAATTTCAACCACCAAAGCAGCTCCCCTGTTCCGGCAACCGCACTCAGAGTCACGCAAACAAGCTCGATTCGAACCTCACTTAACGCGGTCGTGCTCGCATTCACCGCGGCGCGTAACCTTACATCAAGGCCGCACACAGTTGGGTATGAATTAGGGCCGTTGATTTCGATGATCGAACGGTTGTGATGGTTTATGATTTGGGTGATGGCTGTGCTAAGCATGGGATTAATTCCCACTTGTTGGAGCAGCAAAATTCGAAGTCCACTGACTTCGTTATTTTTGGGGATTATTTCTTTTCTTTTTATTCCTTTTTACTTTTCTTTTCTTATTTACTTTTATTTTTATTTCATTTTCTTTTCTTTCTATTCCTTTTTACTTTTCTTTTCTTATTTTCTTTTATTTTTATTTCATTTTCTTTTCTTTTATTTTTCTTTTACACTTTTATTTTTTGGGTTAGAGAGAAAAAACAATTAGAATTAGATTAAAATCCAATTTCATATCATATTCTTAGCTTATTTGAGAGTTTATCTCTCTAGTTTTAGGGTTAGTTTAGGAGTAGATTTTAGAGAGAGAAAGTGAGGAATTTCAATGGTGATTGAGAGATTGAAGATTCAATGGTGACAATTGTGTTGAAGATCTTCTCTACTATCAATGAGCATTCTTAACTCTATCTCATTTTATTGCTTTGTTGATTTCATATTTGTTGGTATGATTTTGATGTTTGATTGTTGATTAGTGTAATTGTTCTTCATAGATTGTTGATTCTTGATTTCTTTAGTTGTTTGTTGATTAGATGATGATGTTACTGTAGTTGTTTTCTAGGAATTGGGTGAAACTTGTATGATTGATTAATTGTGCTTAATTTGGGGATTGTGTTGATTAATTGTTGAGATTAAAGTGATTAATGAAAGTTTGTATGTTTGTAATTCGATTAGGCCTTGAGAATTATGCTAGATTGCATTGTAGTTTCTAATGATACGGACCATTGATTTAGGAATTGCAATTGTCGATTGAGTTTGATTAGTGATGCTCCTAGTTAGAGTCTCTCGTATTTGGGGCTAGTTTGACCTCTAGGAGATAGCTTGTTGACTCTTTTGATTGAGCTTTCCATTTGTCTTCACAACCATTAATTTGCATATTGTTCCCGAGTTGCTACAATTGTCATGATTATTTGTTGATCCCCGTTCCTAGTGCTTTATTTGTTTTGTTTCTTTGTTTGTTAGTTGTTATTTCTCTCTCTTTATCTTTGTCTTTGACCTAGCTTAGGCACATATATAATTGAGAGCACTTGAACATTACCGTTCCTTTGGGTTCAATCCTTGACTTGCCTCTATACTAGTATATAGGTTTTATAAGTGTTTATAAATTTAGTTTGACCGAGGGAGAGGATTAGTTTCAACGACCTAGTTCCACCTCTCGTCAGCTTCCCTATTGTTCACGGCCCTAGCAAGCCCCGCACTAAAGTGCGGGCTACTGCTGCTAGCTCTCTCGGCCAGCATGTTCACGCACATGCGTGCGGGCTGCTGCTATCGCCCCATGCACCTAGTGCGGGCTGCTAGCTGCAGCGCGCCAGCACGCCACACATCAAGTGTAGACTGATAGCAGTAGCTTGCTAGCAAGCCTCGCACTTGGTGCGGGCTACTAGCTTGGGTAACCCCTTAGCATTCGGGGTTCCAATGCTAGGGGTATTTTGGTCATTGATGATTTATTACGTTATTGTCGTCTCATCTTTTATTATTTTTTACTCGACTTCCGACGCTCGGTTTCGTTGCTCTAAGCTCGAATTTCCGACGTCTAAATATTTATTACTCAGGCGACTCATTAATTTCATCCGAAGTAATTCGTCATGTCGGTTCGTTCATTGCTTGGGTGTGACCCGAAGGGTTCAGTCAAGATTAAGTTGTAATATTAATTATGCATTAATATTACTGATCGGAAGCGGCCTCCACCCAGGCATTCCGATCACTTGACCTTACTGAATATATTAGCTTTCTAATAATTCTGAACCCACTATCAGAATAATACACTTGTTCAAAGGACACCATTCCTTTCAATCTCCCACTTGTCCTTCCGGACAAGTGAGCTTTTAGTGTATAGCCCCTTTCCTATGTCTCGTCATGTCTCTTCATGAACTATGGGGTAAGATTATTTGTCATCCCTATTACGTCTAGAAGTGTTTCTCGAAATTCGAGTTTGACTGTCAATAGGTAGATGATTTCTAAAATCTATCTGAGCACGACCAAGCATTTTCACAGTCTCGCTCTTCGAGAGGCCTTGTAAACAACAAGACATGTTCCCTATTGTTAGTTGGGAGACATTCCTAGTCTTGTAATGTAGCTTATCTTACTAAGAGGACCTAGCCGCCTGATAGCCGTCGTTATAATCCCCAATTATGGCAGACGTTTGACCGACATAAAAAAACGGACTAGTACTCAAACAAGAGATCTCACAAAACTCATGGTCAAGGAAAAGAGTTCCGATAGCAATAATGAGAAATGTACTTATGACGATTTTGAATTTCTTAAAGTATTCTCATAGGTCGATTCAGTATGGTTCTAAACCAATACCTGTGCAAATGATTTATGTCCTCATAGCAGAAGAAACAGTGCTATAAATCATACTACACACTAATCTCTAATGGTCATTAATCGTCCACAAAATAAATGACCTTAAGTAGGGATAATTTTCGATTAAAATATTCAATGTTCACTTAATAGGTGTTTCTTTATTCAAGACATTGTCTTGATACCTGTAAGGAATATTTCAAGCATTACCCCAAACTTGAACCCCACTATGATCTTATACTTATGCATGGTGGAGTCCAAAGGGAAAGAAGCTAAAGCAAAAGAGTCTCCAACAAGTTCTAGGAACTTGTAAAGTGTTCACGAGGTGAAGGTTACACCCCTTAACGATCCAAAAGATCATTAACTCCAATAGGTCTGGAACCATAACTGGTGTTCTTGGATGAAGGTACAAATCCAATCTAAAAGAGAAAGAACCTGCCCTAATAATAGGCCTCTACTTTATTCTTCTCGTATTCATGTGAACTTTCTAACTAACATGCAACCAATAGGTTAACCCTAAACCTGTTTATCTATGTTGGATGAATTTAATGCACAAATAAATCTATTGTTGGCAATCACTTGAATTATAATCACATTAACCCTAAACAAGATTATTAATTATCTTATTAAGCGTGATTACAAGTACCAATTCCCTTTTTAAACATGCATAAAAGGCGTGATCAAGCAAAACCAATAAATATAATCAAGCAACATAATAATTGATTAGGGGATTTTTCCCCACCAATCACCATCTGACAAGTGGACCAATCAGGTTCCGCCATGTGTCCGTCACATGGGCCAATAGGAGCCTGCCACGTGTCAAGCAATGATCCGTCCACTATGGACCAATTACGACACGACATGTGTCCTTCCCATGACACCTGGGATAACCGGTCACCTAGGCCCAACTCCCGAGGGAAGCCTAATCAGCCCAAGGTTAACCTAAACCTAGATTGACACGTTTCCCGAGGTTATAAATACCTCCCTTAATCCTCATTAAGGGAGATAACATGCTAAAAAGCAGATTACACACATTAAACACTCTCACCTAGAGAGACCCAATCACTTTAATTTCCGCATTAATTACTCCTTAATCAAGTACTAACTTGACCGTCGGAGGCGGATCTCCAATCATCCGGAGCATCCGTTTGTTTTGCAGGTACAGGCGTCCGGTTCCAGTCTCGAAATTGTAACTCTCCCGCAGGACATCAGAAAACCCCGAAACATTTGGCGCCGTCTGTGGGGAGAGTACTTCTGAGATGGCATCCACGTCTGTACCGACTCCTGAAGAGAGGCGTCCCCTAGACGACCCTCAAGTTCAGTCGGACCACGATACTGAGAATGAATTTGAAGTTGAAGCTCACACAGCTTCAGACGGGACCCTAAGGGCCCGACGTACCCGTCATACCGAAAGGAGGGAACGAGAACATCTTCATACAGGAAGCGAGCCAGCAGGCGCACCGCCTGTTCGGCAACAGCCGACTGATGGGTCTGCTCCCATCACAAGGAGTGAACTCATGACCTTCATGAGGGACTTCAAGGGAGAAATTCAAGAGTTGATCAACAAGAAGCCGCCTGCTCTGGGCAAGGAGCAGTCGGCTAAGAAACCCTCCACTTCACTGAAGAGGAAACCAGTTCAAGGGCGAGAGGCAACCCCTCATCCTAAATCTAGGAAGTGGGAGCCACCTGCCCTTGACTTCACAAAATACCGTTTCCCTACTCCAGGAAATAGGAAACCTGTTTGTCATATTCAGGCGGACGGGTCGAGGAAAACATACACAGACGCTCGGCTACTGCTAGAGCAGAAGAAGAGTGACCGATTGTCAAAGTCGACCTCTACTTCAAACTTCCAAGACAGTCTGCGAAATACCTCAATGAGGCATACTCAGTCGTATCATGAGAGTCAGTCAGGCGGCACCTCCCGTCAGTCCGGCTTTCATAGCGACCAGGCGGTACCAAACTTACCGTTTGTACCGCAACAATAGTATTTTTTACAGCCACCTCCGTTTGGTTGACATGCAGCAAAAAATGTCCAACCTATGGACTGGCAGCTACGGTTGCTTAGACTTGGTGAACAGCCGTCGGCCTTCTCCAAGGAAATTACTGAAGCCGCTCAACCGGCCAAAGTGAAAAATGTATTAGTAGGCGCCTATGACGGCACTACTAACCCAGAAGACCATCTGATGGCATTCACCAACCTGATGTACCTTCAAGGGTTGGATGATCCCACTTAGTGCAAGTGTTTCCAAGCGACTCTCAAAGGAATCGCACAACAATGGTTCGGCAACCTGCCGACTGGTTGTGTAAATAACTTCAAGACGCTTGCTTACTTATTCACCTCCAACTTCGCCATGAACATCCCTGCGAAGAAGACGACCCTTGATTTGGGAACAATTCAGCAGGGCGAGAAGGAGGGGCTTCGTTCTTACATCAGGCGGTTTAACCTGATGAGAATACAGATTCAAGGGTTACCGGATGAAGTAGCCTATACTGACTTTTTCAGAGGTCTCAAAGACGGGTCGACCTTCAAATTTGATTTGGTCCGAAAGAGGGTGGCGACTCTTCAAGAGGCCCTGATTGAAGCGGAAGCCTATATACAGGCGACTGATCTTTGTGGTATGGTAAAACAGTCGGACGGGAAAAGGTCCGACAAAAGAGAAGGACGACAGAAACAGTCGTCAAACAAAGACGAGAAGAGAAAAGAGGTCTGGGCGGCTGATTCCTCTAAACAGCCGGTCCAGAAAAAGAAAAAAGAATTCAAACCATACTCCCCAAAGTATGCGTTTAACAAGGATAGCCAATTTATCCTAAAGGAAATCAAGGGACGGATCTCAATTGAGAAGCCGGCCCCTATGAAAGGTTCTGCAAACAATCGGAACCACGAAAAATTCTGTGATTATCATGAAGATGTTGGTCATCACACCAATGAATGCATCAGTCTCATGCGGTATCTGGACCGCCTGGCTGAGCAAGGTGATCTTGACACTTATGTCAAGAAATCTATGGGGAACACTTCCTCAAAAAAGCAGTCGACCAAAAAGAATCAACAGGCCGACAGCTCCGATATAGATGATGCAGTCGTCTACACCATTGCAGGCGGCTTCTCAGGAGGCGGCCCCACTATTAGGGGCAACAAAGACAATATCAGACGGTTAGATGTAAATTCCGTTCACCAAGAACGGCCCTCCAAATATTCATTTCCTGAGATTGTCATCACTGAAGAAGATCTAGGAGGGGTAAGAGGGCCGCATGACGACCCCATCGTTATTGAATGTAAAGTGGCCAACCAGAGAGTTGGCCGAATCCTCATAGATACCGGAAGCTCCTCAGATCTCATCAGTAGCAAATGTCTGTCGAAACTAAAATATCAGACTGATTGCATACTTCCGGCATCCCACCCTTTAGTAGGGTTTGGAGGAGGAGTCGTCCACCCAGTGGGACGAGTGGATCTACCCATCCGCCTGGGCGAAAAAGGGGAAAGACGACACATGGTAGTCCGGTTCCTGGTAGTAAAAGAACTCTCGGCCTACAACATGATTCTGGGACGACCAACCCTGAATAATTCCAAGGCTGTTATAATCCCATCTCTTATGTTGCTCAAGTTTGAGAGGGATAATGGAACAGTCGAGTCCCTAAGGGGAGATCAGAGGATGGCCCGAGAGTGCTATCTCTCGGATGTCAAGCCCACTGTTATGGCCACTGGGTCAAGTGGTGGAAAAACAGACCTTGACAATGTCAAGGAGAGTGCGCCTGTTCAAGAAGCAGGCGGCAAGAAGAGAAAGGCGGCCCAGACGGGGGCCGCAAGAAAAGACAGAAAATAGCAATCATTGGCAGAGGAGCGGTCGGATGAATTCCGCCCTCAGCCGGCTGGTGAGCATACGGACCTGATCTTAGACGACTCGCGTCCTGAGCGAACAGTCAAAGTTGGGACGACTGCTCTAAGAGTCCTGGGTGACGACTTTCACAAACTATTGAAAGAATATAAGGACATCTTTGCATTCGAAGTCCATGAAATGCCAGGCATTAGTCCTGATCTGGCGGTACATAAACTGGCCGTGGATCCGAAAAAGAAGCCGGTACGGCAGAAGAAGCGGAACCATGGCGAAGAAAGAAGTCAGGCGGCAGCCGCCGAAGTTAAAAAATTACTTGATGCAGGGTTCATTCGGCAATGTTACTTCCCAGACTGGGTTGCAAATGTGGTGCTTGTTAAAAAGCCGAATGGCACCTGGCGAATGTGTGTAGACTACACAGACTTAAACAAGGCGTGCCCCAAAGACTGTTACCCTCTGCCTAAAATTGATAACCTGGTCGACTCAACAGCCGGCCATGCTTTGATGAGCTTTATGGACGCCTACTCTGGTTTCCATCAAATTCCTTTATGGAAGAGAGATCAGGAGAAGACGGCCTTCGTCACTGATCAGGGGTTATACTGTTACACGATCATGCCGTTTGGTCTTAAGAATGCCCCGGCCACTTTCCAGCGAATGATAAACACTGTGTTCTTTGATCAAATTGGGAGAAATGTCGAGGCATATATTGATGATATGATAGTCAAGTCTAAACTTCAGAAAGATCATCTGTCGGACCTCCGAGAAACTTTCGCCACACTCAGGCGGCACCATGTCATGCTCAATCCCAAGAAATGTGTCTTTGGAGTTGAGTCTAGGAAATTTCTCGGATTCCTTATCAATCAGAGAGGAATAGAGGCGAACCCTGAGAAGGTGCAGGCGGTCATTGACATGCAGTCTCCTCGTATCATCCGAGAGGTTCAGAAGTTAACAGGTTGTCTGGCGGCCTTGGGAAGATTTCTAAGCCGATCAGGCAACAAATGCTTATACTTTTTCCAGGCAATTAAGAAAAAGGCAAGGTTTGAATGGGGGCCGGATGCTGAGGCGGCCTTCCAAAAATTAAAAGTTCACTTGCATTCCTTGCCGAGGCTGGTCAGCCCTTTGCCCAAAGAAGTACTCTACATGTACCTGGCCGTCTCTGATCATGCGTTAAGCGCTGTTCTCCTTGCTGAAAGAGACGGCTGTCAGCTCCCGGTCTACTTTGTCAGTCATGTACTGAAAAATGCCGAGTTGAGGTATCCCTTAGTGGAGAAATTTGGTCTTGCACTCTTCATGGCTGTTAAAAAATTGAAGCCCTACTTTTTGGCATATGCAGTCGTCGTGTATACAGATCAACCTATCAAGCGGCCACTGACCATCATGGAGTCGTCAGGCCGAATGATCAAATGGGCCATAGAAATTCAGAGCCTCGAAGTTACTTTCGAGCCTAGAAAAGCAGTGAAGGGGCAAGCCTTTGCTGACTTTATTGTTGAGATGACTCGTCCTCCGGACTCTCAAGTTACAGACCAAGTCTGGAAGGTATATGTGGACGGAAGCTCTACTTCAAATGGTTGTGGAGCAGGCGTCATATGTCAGTCGCCAGAGGGCGACAGGTACGAGTATGCTCTACGCTTCAGTTTTCAAGCCTCAAACAATGAGGCAGAATATGAAGCTTTACTAGCCGGAATCCGCATGTGCAAGGCGGCAGGGGCAAGAAAAATAGACGCCTGTTCCGATTCACAATTGATAGTGAGTCAGTACAATGGCGAATACGAAGCAACCCATCCGGCCATGATCAAGTATTTACAGGCGGTCCGACAAGCAGTCGGCTCCCTTGAGGATTTCCATCTGACCCAAGTTCCGAGATCAGAAAACAACCAGGCGGATGCACTGTCAAAATTAGCATCATCCGCCTCCTGTGATACTCCTCGAACTGTTTTTTGGGAAGTAATGGAGAAGAGAAGCATCGAGGAAGACCCTATTGGAATCCTAGACAGAAGCTCAACCTGGATGGATCCAATCAGGGCATATCTGACAAATGGTACCCTGTCGGATGATCATCAACAGGAGGCAGCACTGAAAAAACGAGCAACCAGTTTTGAAATAATAAAGGGAGAACTTCACAAAAGGGGGTAACTTCAACCTTTCTTAAAGTGTGTTACTCTAGAAAAGGGACGAGAGATACTAGACGATCTTCACTCTGGTTACTGTGCTTCCCATATAGGCGGTAGGACGCTTGCTCAACGGGCAAGGCGGCAGGGCTACTTTTGGCCTACTTTAGAAGCAGATGCGATGGTGATGGTGAAAAAATGTGACAAATGCCAAAGGTTTGGCAAACTAATTCACCGTCCGGCTACTGACCTCACTACCATTCATAGCCCACTACCGTTTTCTAAGTGGGGCATGGATATTCTGGGTCCATATACGCCTGCTACAGGCGGAAGGAGGTATATACTTGTTGCCGTCGACTACTTCACTAAATGGGTAGAGGCGGAGGCTGTAAAGGGAATCAAGACGAAGGATGTAATTTCATTCATTTGGAAAAATGTCATCACTCGGTTCGGGGTTCCCATGTCTATGGTTTTTGATAATGGTCCCCAATTTGAGACGTCTGTTCTCAAAAGCTGGTTGGTTGACCAAGGAATTTCACACTACTTTGCATCTGTCGGCCGTCCACAAGCAAACGGCCAGGTAGAAGCCTTTAATAAAATCATCTCAGACGGTCTCAAGAAAAAGATTGAACGAGCAGGCGGCCTATGGGCGGATGAATTACCACATGTTCTCTGGGTCATTAGTACGACTGAAAAAGGGGCGACTGGAGAAACTCCATTCCTCCTAACTTATGGTGCGGAAGCTGTTCTTCCAATAGAACACTACGAGCCGACTCTTCGAGTAATGCTATATGACGAAGAGGCAAACTGGGAAGCCATGCGCCTGGCATTAGACTCACTTCCTGAAAGGAGGGGCAATGCTGTCTTGCGCCATGAAATTTACCGCCTGAGAATGACTAGATCATACAACAAAAAAGTACACAGGCGTCCACTCAAAGTGGGGGACTTTGTACTTAGAAAAATGGAAGCAGTTGGTAGGGCTAATGAGTCTGGCAAACTAACTCCCAACTGGGAAGGACCCTACCGAATCTGTGAAGAGGTCAGGGACGGTACCTACCGTCTGGGAACACCAGACGGACAACCGTTGCCTCGAACTTGGAATGTAGATAATCTTAAGAAATATTTCTTTTGAATGATGTAAATAGTCAAGGGCTACTTAATAAAAGTTTTCATACTTAATATTCAATTTTGTACTAAGAGGGGCATGCCTGCTGACAAACAGTCGGCTACTCTCCATTGAGTATTTTACTCTATCTTCAGAGGGGCATGTCGTCTGTACCTTTACAGTCGGCTACTCTCCATTGAGTATTTTACTCTATCTTCAGAGGGGCATGCCGCCTGTACCTTTACAGTCGGCTACTCTCCATTGAATATTTTACTCTATCTTCAGAGGGGCATGCCGCCTGTACCTTTACAGTCGGCTACTCTCCATTGAGTATTTTACTCTATCTTCAGAGGGGCATGCCGTCTGTACCTTTACAGTCGGCTACTCTCCATTGAGTACTTTACTCTATCTTCAGAGGGGCATGCCGCCTGTACCTTTACAGTCGGCTACTCTCCATTGAATATTTTACTCTATCACCATAGGGGCATGCCGTCTGGACATATAGTCGGCTACTCTCCATAAAAGAGGGTCGACTGGTTCCAAACACACAGCCACCCCCCTTAACTAAAAATAATCAGAGCCTGGCCGACCCTGTGCCTAAACAGGCGGCTACCCTCCTTTTACTTAGCACCTACGTTCACCAAGAACTAACCAAGGCCACACGCCGAATGATCAGACCAGGCGCCAAGCCAACTGATCCAATCTTCAAAACTAATACGACCTGTCCCAACATCATAGCAGGCGTTCGACGGCATCCCTCCGGATGAAATTCGTCGCAGAGAGCAGCTCCCTTTTGGGTGGAACATTGCTCTATAAACTAATTACACGGAACCTATACGACTGTCCCCAAGGGCAACCACGTAGCCGTTTTTGAGACAAGGATAACTCTATCACTAACCAAACCAGTGGTAGCAGTTGACATCTGAGTCAGATGACCGCATGTATTACTTGGGATAAATGCAGGGGGTACCTCTTGAGTTAATAGCCAACAAACATTGGCGAATCAAAAGGTTCAGCCGGCCTCCGCCGCCTGGTACCTTTACTACTCAAGCAGGAGTGACGGCGACTGGGTAACTCCAAAGTTAACTCATAGTCACTCTCTCAAACTTAGTATGGAGCCTAAAAGGTATGAGTCGTCCGCCTGTTTTTAGCAAACAGGGGCTCTCAACCACTACTCCTGCTAGGTTAACAACCTATGAGTTAAAAGCCAACAAACATTGGCGAATAAAGGGGAACAACCGGTACCAACCGCTTGATACCTCTACTACTCAGTTACTTGGCGACTAGGTAACAATCATGTTTACTTGGTCAAACCACTTTCCTAGGTTAATTTTACAAATGACAGGACCGCCTGCCTAAAGGGGATCCAGTCTTTAAAATGGTTCGAATACCGATTGGATAAATGGCCGACTGATCGTCTAGCCTGGAAACAGACAACCAGTCGTCCAGGGGCATAGGCGGCGTGACTAACTATCCGTACCTGTCTGCAACTATCGGCCATGTAAAACAGTCGGTATAGTGTACAATTGGATATCTGAATATTCAATACTTAAACAAATTTGAAGCAAAACAAAAATATTCATTAATAAGAAGCCGGTCATTAAAGACCGGCAAAATATTCAGAGCCCTGGCCCCCTGGCCCGGTAAATACAAACAAACGGCACGCAGGCCGTGGAAAGAAGACATAAAGCTTAAGAAGGGGGCAGATCTTCAATATCAGCAGCTGTCGCCTGGTCAGCACTCTTCTTGCTGGACTCGGCTTTAGCTGCATCCTTCTTAGATGCATTACCCCAAAGCGGCACAAGCGCCACTACCGGCTTCTCCTCCTCCTCCAACGCCTCCTCCAACGCCTCTTCCTCAGCAGCCGCCAGGATCTCCTGATTATATCTATCAGAACACTGGAGGTACGTTTTTTCCCATGAGGCAAAGTCGGCATTGGGGAAGAGGCGGCCCCAAGTCATGCGCTGGATTTGAGCAGAGTCTTCCATCATCTCCCGGACCAGCTCTTTCTTTTCTTGCTCGGCCTTTTCCGAGAGCTCCTAAGTAAGACTCTTCTCCTGGGTCACCAGGCGTACCTTTACGCTCGCCAAGGATTTCTCGAAGGTTTCGTATGAGGACATCTATTGGCGAAGAGGTCTCAGCTCGGCCTTGAGGTTGTTGATGGTCGCCTCCAGCTCGCTATTCCTCTTCTGGGCCGCCTCTAACTGAGCCCGGATAGTGGCGATAGCCTGCGCCTGATAATAAAGAATATCAATGGTCAGAACTTCATTTTGGGCAATTTGAAACATTGCCTTATCACAGTCAGAGGCGGCCATAGCTTTTGGAGCCTTTACCTCTTTGTTCTTCCGGTCAAGCGGCTTGCGAAGGTCGTTCACTCGGAGCAGGGCCTAAGTGAAAAGGGGAACAGGCGTCAGTTTCCAAACAAAAAAGAAAACAGGCGTCCTGGAATTCAAATAAAAAATATGCTAAGTATACCTCAGCAAGGACCCCTGCAATCCCGTCTAGGTCAAGGGTGCCGACACCCCTGACCGCTTCCCTTTCAGCTGGAGGAACGACCTTGATCATAGACTTGGCCACCTCGACCAAGTCAGGCTCCTGAGGGCCGGCTGCATCAAGCATAAACAAACGGATTAGACCTAGTAAAGAAGGGAGCAAGTCTAAAATTTACAAGGACAATTTCATACTTCTAGGTGGCCCCAGCTAGAGTTTTAGAAGAAGTGGCCGGCTGTTTCTCAGCCGCCGCATGTTTCCTAGCAGAACCAGGAGAGCTCGCAACAGTCGTCCTCCGGGCCTTGGGGTCCGGCTGTTGGGAAGAAGAAGCTCTTGGAGCGCCCGTCTAAAAAAGAAGAAAAGAGTCAGTATATACATAAACACAACTCCAAAAAGAGGGTGAAAGGTTCGAAGCCCACCAAGGGTGCCCTCTTGTTGGGGGAGTCGGTTGAAGACTGTTGCATGATGGAGGCCCGCAACATGGCCGCCGCAGTCTTGGAGGCGGTAATTTTGCTCATGGCGTCCGCTGCAAAAACAAATAGCAAAGTTAATAAAAGTCATAACAAGAAATGCACGGAAAAGCAGAGTATTCGACAGGCCGGCTACCTCTTGAGCACCGACTGCTGAGGCCACAGGCGGCCAAAAAGTACTCGTCGTAGAGCCATTTGAAGCTCGGGACGCAGTGCAGGGGTACTTGCTCTCGTACCCCTGAAGTAGAGTTCACCTTCGACTCTACTTTGAAGAGTCCTTTATCTAGGATCTCTTTCTTAGCCTTGGGGGGAACAGGCGGCATGCTGCGGCCGCCTGCAAGAAGGGGCGGATTCCTGTTCCACCTGTTGAAGCGCTTGTTCAGCTCTGTGTCTTAACTCTCAATGATGAGGAAGGTGCTCGGCCAGTCCTTCCATTTGTTTGCTTTACCTCTCGTCATGAGGTAGCCCCTGTGGCTCGTCAATTGATATCAGCCGGTACCGCCTGCCTTAGGGGTCCGGCTGAGGTAGTTCATGTGGGCGAAAGCCTCGAAATTCGGCTCCACCCCGTGCAGTTCGCACCCGGCCACATAGCCGAGTACGTTGACCCAGGAGTTCGGGGCTAACTGCCATAACCCCAACTCATACCCATCCAAGATCCGTTGAACAGCCGGATGTAGTGGGAAGCGCAGCCCAGCCTTGATGGCCGCCTCATAGCAGCCAAAGCAGGCGCCATCATAACTAGTACCAGCCGGCCAGACGACTGTGTCCTCTGGATCCGGCACGAACACTAAAAAGTCGGGGCCCATTGTGTGGTTTGCGATAAAGCTCTCCACTTTCTCTTGCATGGCCGTGATCCGGCCCCGAGGTACCGTGCAGTAGTAGGGGGTATTTTGCTCTCGGTGAGAGGCGGATGGCTCCGCCCAATCGTCCCCCTTCTCAACTGCGTGAGAAACCCTCGCCTCTTGTAAGCGACTCTTTTTCTCTTCTGTGTCCAGGGAAGCATGGCCAGAAGAGCTAGACTCGGAATCGTCCTCTGACGAGTCCGAAGAGGACGAATCCTCCCTCTCCCGGAGGGGCCCGCCTCCTCTCCTTTAAAAGGAGCAGGAGAGAATGAAGAATTGTCAACTGTAAAATGGGAAGGGGTCACTTTGACTCCTCCCTCAGAACTGCCGGCTTTCAAGACGCTTTGTTTCATTTCCACATCTGGCGCCTAGTCAGATGTTTCACTAATCGGCATCCTGTGGGAGGAGCCGTCTGAGTTTGAGATCCTGGCAGTCTTTTTTGTCCTGGCCATCATGCTCTGCATAGACACAGATACAGTCGCACTTTGTATAAAGGGCAAAGATGGGTCCAGAAAAGGGCAGGCGGCACTCCTAGTCCTAGATTCAGCCGTCCCCGGTGACCGGCTGATCACTAACCTAGGTCGTGTCGTGTGCTTCCGTGGTGCCATTTCAAAAAAGAATAAAGTAAAGAGAAAATTAAGAGTAAGAGAACCGACGGTTACCTGAACGAGTGACGATTGATGAAGTTCTGAAAATCCTTTGCAGTCGGCTTGTCAGAGCAGGCGGTAGGCAGAAAGGGTCCAAAATGTCAGAGACAGTTCAGGGGTCCGAATGATCTCTCACAAAGTTTTCAAGTGAAAATGACCGAAGTCAACACTCCTTTATATAGGCGAAGTGAGAAGGCGAAGGGTCACTTCCAGAATTCAAAATTTTGGCGGGAGAATCTCTCGGCCTCTCGCTGAGTGACACCTGTAGCAGGTCGTCGCCTGTTACAGGGAGATACCTGTCACAAGTAACACGTGACCAGTCACGTGCAACCTGTGAGGGGCAAATGATAAGGGGATTTTTCCCCACCACTCACCATCTGACAAGTGGACCAATCAGGTTCCGCCATGTGTCCGTCACATGGGCCAATAGGAGCCTGCCACGTGTCAAGCAATGATCCGTCCACTATGGACCAATTACGACACGACATGTGTCCTTCCCATGACACCTGGGATAACCGGTCACCTAGGCCCAACTCCCGAGGGAAGCCCAATCAGCCCAAGGTTAACCTAAACCTAGATTGACACGTTTCCCGAGGTTATAAATACCTCCCTTAATCTCATTAAGGGAGATAACATGCTAAAAAGCAGATTACACACATTAAACACTCTCACCTAGAGAGACCCAATCACTTTAATTTCCGCATTAATTACTCCTTAATCAAGTACTAACTTGACCGTCGGAGGCGGATCTCCAATCATCCGGAGCATCCGTTTGTTTTGCAGGTACAGGCGTCCGGTTCCAGTCTCGGAATTGTAACTCTCCTGCAGGACATCAGAAAACCCCGAAACAATAATCATAAAAACAATAATAATAATAATAATAATAATAATAATAATAATAATAATAATAATAATAATAATAATAATAATAATAATAATAATAATAATAATAATAATAATAATAATAATAATAATAATAATAATAATAATAACAACAACAACAACAATAATCATTATGATCATAATATAAATTATCATGAATCATAAAAATAATCATCATCATGTTAAAGCATAATAATAGCAAGATCCTAGGCATGATACTAACAAAATTAATAACAAACCCTAGCATGTTACTAAACATTAAGGCCCTATTTGGTTTGATGTAAAAGGTTATCATGGAAAATGCGTTTTCCATTTTTTTTTTCCTATTTTCCTTTGTTTGGTTTGTTAAGGGGTGGAAAACAATTTTTCCAAGGGTGGAAAATTCCATCCTTAATGATGAAAAACATTTTCCTTCCCAAAACAAGGGAAGCCACATTTTCCTGTCTCTTCCTTACCTTCTTTTTTTTACTTCCCTCTCATTCATCCTTACATTTCCACTCTTATTTTTTTAATTTTCTTGGACTTTTCTTGTATGCAACCAAACAAAGGAAAACTAATTTGCAATTGTGTTTTTCCTTGAAAATATGTTTTCCATGAAAACTAATTTTCCATTAAAAATGTTTTACATTAAACAAAACGGGGCCTAAAAATCAAAGCTTTAGCCCTAACATGATACTAACATGATATTAGGAAAGAAAATAAAAGGCATCATAGAAATCATAATTAATGTAAGCAAATCACCCTAAATATCATACTAAGGAAAGCATCCTAACATGATACTAGGAATCCAAATAGAAACCTAAACATGATTTCTACATCATAATATGAATTAAACAATTAAAGTACTTACTTGGATGTCTCGTACCTCTTTCTAATAACAAAATACACACGTTAATAACTTCAAGGAAAATAGTAAAACCAAACAATTAAACTAAATAATTGAAATAAAGAATTACGAAAGTTTAGACTAGATTTGGGACCAAACCCTTAGAAATATCAAACCTTTCACGTCTAGGGCAAAGACAACTTCGAACTTAGTTAGGTGTGTCTAGATCTTGTGAATGCGGAATTTTGTTTGTAAAAAGGATGGTTTAGAAAGAGAGAGAGAGTATCAAGAATTTCTTGATGAGAGTTGGTGATTAAAAACGGAGGTTTAAGGAGGCTATTTATAATGAAAATCAACACGAATATGATAAAATAGAATCAGAGTTTCAAGAAGAATAGAACACAACGCTGTCGCCACTCAAGCCTCTGTCGCCGAGCGACAGACGTGTCGCCACAGGGACACGCCTGTCGCCAGGTGACAACCTGTGGTGCGGCGCTGCTGACAGTTTTTTCACACGTTTTCATATTTTGATAAAATTTAAGTGTACGAGGGGTAAAACTATAACTTCCTTTAAAACACTTCTTTTATTCTAAATAAAACTCTTAAAACTCAATTATCAATGCTAATCACATTAGGATTCAAAAGAACCTTCTAGAAGATTCTAGAAGCCCATAATTAATCCTAATTGCATAAGGAATGATAAATCATAATAGGCCCTCCTCTAGATCATTGGGCCGCATATAAAGTTCAAACCGGGCCCAATTTAGTATTTAGGCCATAACTTCCTCATTATTCATCAGAATTGGGCTTATAATATATCGTTAGAAAGCTCTTTTCGAGCCCAATCCAACTACACTATTATTGGACCCTTTCTATGGACCAAACTAAACTATATTTGCTATTTTCATAAAATAGTTTTTAAAAACAGAAAGAAAGGACAGAATTAAAAATAACTGCAACACTAGACTTTCCACACTTTCACTTCATTTGATTATGATTCGACGTGAAAGGTATTCATCAATGGGTTTGGTTTTGGGGAGACACAAATGGGTATCTACAGAAGCCCCCACTTTGACTGAGTTTGGAGAAACAGGAGTTTCAAAAACAAAAGCCGAAGTAGCAATAGGAACGGAGAATGATTTAGAACGTTCTACAATCCCAAATTATCCTTTTAACGCCAATACCTGCAAACTAGCGTTAGTTAAAGCATATAAGAGAGTTAAGAAACGCGTATCTTGTACTGTGGAGCACACGTCTCTGAAGTAACCAATTTATTGCTGCATTCGCTGTTGTGACAACCTTCCACAAGCTAAAGAACACCATCTTGCTGTTTTGATGTTCACTCGTGTCTGAAAAATGGAGCTTTTTGATATGTTCACGCGTCTCTTAACAAAGAGCTTTGACGATCTTCCTCATGCTAGGGGATACCGCCTAAAGACTGCTACGCCTGTAACTGCCTCCAATTCTACAGTGATAGTCTTCTACAAGCTAGAGAACCCTATCAAAGATTGCTTTGCCTGAAACGATCTCCTACCGCTTTGTGACCATCTTTCGCAAGACAGGGAACATGATCAAAGATTGCTTCGCCTAAAGGCATCCTCATTTGTTGCGATAATACTTTGAAGAGTATCACCTAAGACCAACGCCTGTCGGTCCTTTAAAGTTCGCTTGAACTTTTCTTTTGATATGCCAATGCGTCGGCGCTTTTGTTGCTTGTGAACTAGTATGTCGGTGCTTATGTTTTTTGTGAACCGGTATGTTGGTGCCTTTGCTGTTTATGAACCATTATATCGGTGCCTTTGTGATGAGCCAATGTTTAGGCGCTTTAAGCTAAGTGAGACGATCATTTATCAGGTCGGTCACTTAATGCGATTGTAACCGAGCTGATTACTGAATCATGTCAAATTTCTTAGAGGGGCTAACTGGTGTACCAAGGAACCCAAAGTCGCTGTATGATGTCGAAATAATCGTTCTGAGGGACTTAGCGATCTGTCGCCACTGCAACGTAGCCGTCGCCGCGATTTTTCCCTATCGCTCAGCACTGCACTCTGTCGTGCGGCGACAGAGCTGTCGTGCGATGACAGAGCTGTCGTGCGACGCTACTAATGGGATTTCTGCATAAATCCCCTTTTTTTCCTCATTTCGCTGCCACAACTTATTTTTCATCCGAGTTCACCATGAAAACTACGAATTGCTCATTCTTGCTCGTTTCTCAACCGAATTCGCTCAAATTCGTTGAAAATTGAAGCTTTGTTAATCTATTTTCTAATCTATGTATGTTTTTTTCCAAACTCACTCGAATTTTGCTGATTTTCGTTCATTTTTTTCACGAATTTCTTGAAAATTCGAAACTTATATTGCTCAATTTGCTTTATTTGTCAAATTTGACGCCATGAAATTGCTTGATTATGATTATACATTGCCTTGGGAGTATTTTGTGACTTATTTGACTCAATTTGGTGAAGAAACGAGCAATTCACCATTGTTGAACCTCTAAGGTCGAGAGAACAATGTGACTTGTTATTGATGTTTTTGCTAGCAATTCTTGTCCAATTTGTCACAATAATTATCATATTATTGAAAGAAATTGTTTGATAGCTTGAAAAATTCCATATATGCTTGAATTGAAATTGTGCTCTGTTTTAGTACTACGTACTCTTAATTTTAAAAGGAAAAAAAAAAGGTCCAAAGTCTATCAAGGAGCGACTGATCGAAAGCAATGGGATCTGAGACTGGATGGAGGAGCTGTGCCAATTCGATCAAGTAATTGAAGTGATAGTATTAGTTTAGAACAAGATTTGAATTACAACTCATAATCGACGATAACACGATAGCAAGTCCCTTCTTGTGTGTGGAAACAGGTGGCAATTGCATATAGCTTATAAATCAAATGAATCATCACTCTTTTAATACTCTCTAATGTAATAACAGTTTAAATCTTTACAGCAAAAAATCAAATAAATATATATATTCATATTATTATTATATACTCCGTAACTTTGTAATAGTAGTATGTTCTTTTCTTTACGTAGTCCGCACGAAATGCCTAGTATCATTCTCCACTGCTCTGGAACTCTGGAAGGAAAAAAAAAAACACTCAAGAATATGGGGCAAAATTTTAAGTAGAGAAATCTTTGTTATAATTAGCAAATATAGTAATAAAAATAGCAAATATTGTAAAGTTAATATATCCTTTTTTTTTTTGCGAACATAGTATCATGCGGCTAGGCAAACCTTAGATACTATATAGCCTTAATTTTTTTCAAATTTGCACAATGTAGTATGGCTAGACACTAAGGTTTCGGTTCCCGGTTCCGAGACACACGACGGGAGCATGAGCCCGTTTAGGAGGACACCGACCTGTCCACCTCTCTCGGTCGCTTCTCTGAGTGGGACCAACGGACGTTGTTTTTTGCCCCCGAGCAACATATTTCTGAGAGGGTGCGCCGCGGGATTGTAAGTGGTAGGACGCGCAGCCATGGCTCGGGCAATAACACCCTAGGCAAGCTGTACAACAGGTATTTCAGCGGCGATGAGGGGCTACAACTTCTTTAAAAGTCTTGTGGGCTGACTGCCCTGTTTCGGGCCAGGCAGGCCATGTACTCGTTCTACGCGGGCCACCACGTGGTTCGCGCTTTGGTGGAGTTCTCTTCTAGGACACCACCAACACTTTTCACTTTCCTTGGGGTGAGATAATTGTGACCCCAGCTAACTTCAGTCTCATCTCGGGACTTGAGTTTCACTCGAATGCACTGCCGTTAGACAGCTCCAATAGTGTCTTCTCTCCTGTGGTCGACGAGCTGTTGGGTCTGATTGATGTTCGAGCCCGTGCTCAGGTGGAGCCATCACGATTTAGCTCCAGGTGTATTCGCCGGTTGACTCTGGCGATGGCTTTTGAGGACGATGCGAGCACCCGAGAGCAGCGGGTGCGCATCTTTGCACTTATTTTGTTGTTAGGGACCTTTTCCCCTAACAACGGTAGTCGGGTGCTGCTTTACTACATTCCTACTCTCCGCGATCTTCAGTTGATCGGGACTTACGATTGGGCCAGCTTGGCCTATGCTGACTGTCTGTGAGGATTGCGAGACTCTTATCGACATCGTTCTTACACAGGAAACATCGCTCTCTAGCTTCTGGAGAGTCGTAGAGGTAAACTTTATCTCTTAAAAGTTAGCTCTAAACTCTTATTAGCATCTTCTGATATCTTTCTTTATCTCTGTAGATCTTGTTCTACGAGTATATTCCTTCGCTCGCGCTGGCGATACCATCTCCATGCGAGTTCCTTATTGGCGCCTGTTGGGGAGGTCGCTTCAGTAACCGGGCGACTATTGCCCGTGTTCGAGAGCTGATCCTCTTGGTATGTTCTATTTACATAGTTAACCCATTTGTATCGCTATTAATAGAGCTTTATCTTATAGACATTCTTTGTAGGAGCCTGATTTATTATACCGGCCATGGGACAGTGTGGTTATTCCAGCGTTGGTTGCGCAGTACACTGCTGAGCGTTGCTACTTCCAGGGGACATATGAGGTGGCAGTGTACCTAGGAGAGAGAGTTGCTATTTAGTACTCCTCAGATATTTTCTTCGTCCCTGCTACTCCGCCACGCCACATGTTCCATGACGCGATGCTGCTCAACTTATCGGAGAGGTCGCCTGCTGGTACTACTTGGCAATCTCATGCTATCTCAGGGCGATGCTACGAGGAGGATTTGTTACCGTTGTTTGCTCCGGCCCTTGTTTTGTCTGAGGAGGCGGCGGTATGATTTTTGTCTTTTATCTCTTTGCTAAGTAGCCCCCAAGTGGTATTTTATTCACTTTGGTTTGCTTTTTTCCAGACCGAGCCTACTATGTTCGTTACCCCTCGTATGTCCATCCACCATCAGGGGACATATAGGCCTATTGAGGAGATGATCCCTCCGGCTCCCGAGGATTAGCGTTTTGTTGAGCGATCTAACCCTCTTCACCAGACTCGGGTGAGTTATTTATTTGCTATTTGTTTATATCTGTCTTGTATTGTTACTATCTTTATTTCTTTGACAGTTCTCGCGGGAGGTGGTTACGGCGATAGCGAGGTGCATAGACGCCTTTTGGAGCCAACTAGTACGGATGAGGAACGTGGCTTCCTGTCGTCGCGATGACATTGTTCGGGAGGTAGCTTTTCCTCTTTATTTATGCATTGTTTATTTTTCTATTTTCTTTGCATTTGACTTGATTTCTTTTTACAGGGACACCCTATTCCTTCCTGTACTCGTACGAGACCTGAGGTTCAGAGAGAGTCGGCTATGTCTAGCTCGAGGCGTCACCGCACTACTTTTGGTGGTCGGGGTGGCCAATATGATGCTGCCCGGACTTAGGCGGTGGAGGGCTCGGGCTCTTCATCTGATAGTGCACAGGCTGGGCCCATGGGCCGGGGAGAGGCAACATCGGCTCTAGTAGGTGGTGGGACGTACGAGGTTGGCTCGTTGTCGCAGCACCCTCCGCAGCCTCAGCTTTTGCTGATTCATCACCAAGGCGACCTTAGGTGGACTGGTCTTGAGTTGAGTTTCCCTCATCCCGGTGAGACAGGAGCTGGTGGGGAGCATACTCCTCGATCTGCGCAGTTCTTTGATATGATTAATATTCCTCATCATCTGCGTCCTCCAGCGTCGTAGTTGTACCTGTGTTTATTTATTCAAACTTTTATAGGACTTTGCCTGACCGACTCATCTGTTAGACACATGGGTTAGACATATTTTGTATATACAGACTATTATTTATTATGACTTTTTATCATTGCATTTATTTTTCATTTTTATGTGCATATGTGTGTGTGCAAAAATTGTGATTAATTTTGCGCAAAAATTTCCATCATTTTTATTACTAATAGAGGGTATCCAACTTTCTCCCCCAAAAAGAAAAAATGAAAAATAAATCGGATTTAAAACAAACCTAAATTTAATTAAGTTTGAATAAATCCAAAACGAAAAGAGAAGGAAAATATATTAAATTAATATATATGGGGTATTTAAACAAAGGGAGAAGTTGTAAAGCCATTATACGAATTTGAATCATAGCCAGAAAACGAGGTTTGCATAGCACGTTGAGGAAGCGCTGCAGCGCCACGTGTCGCCACGCGTTTTGCGTTGTCGCCAGGCGAGAGGCTTGTAGTTCGGCGCTGCAGTGGGCTGCTTCCGAATCCTTTCCAGAGTCAAACTGCATCGATTTTGTAAATAAATAGCCCCCTAATCTGCTGATTTTCTGTATAATTTGAACAAATTAATTATAATTTTAGGTTCACAACAAGTAATCATGTGTTTAGTCACTAAGAGATTTAGCAATTTTCACTCGTGAATGGTGTCGGTCTTTAATTGCTAAAGAGAGAAAAGAACTTGACTTTTTTCACATGGAAGGTATATATGGTATTAAGGGGGTAGATCTTATCATAGATTTTATTCATACCGCCTAAGAATATTGGGACACATATACACATTGCTTTAGACTAGGGTGTGATGAAATTATCCCTTTACCGAAAGAATTTGGTGCCATCTTAGGCATCCCTTCATTAGATCTTGCGGTAATCCCTAGAATAAATGAATATTATTATAAAGATTTTGAGCGCTTCTTTAATTTAAGAGACAGAGATCTAACAAATATTGTAGATTGTATTGTAGTTAATCTAAAAGAATTTGCACGCCACTACTTTGATAGACCTTATTCTGAATCTTTTCATGTTTATAAAAGACGGGCTTTTCTCTTTTGCATGCTTAACCAATATCTTCTCACTAGTGGTGGAACTAATGAGGGTCAAGCATTTATAATAACTCTTTTGGAGAAAATTGAATGTGGAAGAAATCCAATGCCATTAATTGTTTGAGAGACTATTCTTAGTCTTGATGAATTAAAGAAAAATCCAAAAGCACCTTTTCGGGGCTCTCCAATTTTATTACAGGTAGAAAAATAATTTTTTTAATTACAAAAATAAAAAACATATCGTTGTATAGTAATACTAATTTTTTGGCATTAAATTTTTTTGCAGATATGGCTAATGGAGAGACGAGAATTAATTAGTCCTCCCGACAAAATTGAAAAATATACTCCAAATTGTTTTGTGAGGCGAAAGAAACGCTTCTCTAAGATGGGGCGCCATGAATGGAATAAAGTCTTTGCTTCTTGCAACTTTGCTATAAAGTGGGTCGTCCCGTGGTGGAAAATAGAGAAAATGGTTGGTGTCAACAAGCAACCCTTCTGCCGTCTTCCAAGCTTAACAAATATGGCTTTTTATTATCCCTACAGGGTAAAAAGGCAGTACGATCTTCTTCAAACAATTCCTTCTAGGGATCTCCGTTGTCCCTATGAATTCCTTGTTTCACAAGAAGTAGAGAAATTTGACACATATTGGAGTGCTAGGCCTTTATTGGGAGTGATTACCCAAAAGGTTCCTCCTTACTTGCCCAATGATGTGAAGAGATGGCATGAAAAAAAATCAGAGTAGAACCAATGTGAAGAATCGTCTAGGTGACAAAGTGATTCCTGTTAAAGAACGCTTGCGTGAAAGAATTGAATTTAAAACACATGTGATGCCTAAGAAGAAAGACTCTACAAAGGATAAACGGAAAAGAAAAGTTTACACTTCAGAAAAGACGGTTTGGGTAGAAAAGAAACACGGTGTCCTAGCTAAGGGAGAAACCATTTACTGTAAATTGAATACAGGTCCACTATAGGATGCCTACTAGCTAAAGTCATGGACGATGAAGAAGATGCAGATAAAAATTAAAAAAGGGCAAAAAAAGAGAAGAAAGATTGAAGCATTGCATAACTTCCAACTTATTAGACTAGTTAAAATTTAAAGTAAATTTTTTTTTTTATTAAGCTTTCATTTAAATTCCATCAATAATGTAATTTTTATCCTATTTTGAAATTTAAGCTTTTTATAAAATCAACTTCTTTAAATTTAATTTACTAAACAATGAAAACAAATTAAATTATTTTATTTTCCTGAAATTTTCTCGAGTACGGAAGTCAAAAATTTTCCGAAAAACACCGAAATTTTCCCAAATATTCCCAGAAAAAGCAGCGCCAAGCGACAGAATCTATCGCTTGGCGCTGCAGTCTGTTGGCCGACGACAGACCTCTTTCTGTGGCGCTGTTGTTCTGTCGAATTTCTTTTTATTTCTGGGATGCGAAGTTTGCGAAAATTAAAGTGGCCGCACCCTGTAAAGGGTTACCTACGTATTCTTTCCTAAGGAATCAAGCCAAACGTAGGTCTCTTGAGTGGTAATTGTGGGTAGTTTTGTGTAGACACCCGAATGTGTCTTCCCAAAACCAAACCCAGTGATGAGTACCTTTCACGTCGAATCATAATCGAATGAAGTGAAAGTGTGGAAAGTTTAGAGTTGCGGATAGTTTTAATTTCTTTTCTTTTCTTTTCTCTCTGTTTTTGAAAACCTATTTTAAGAAAACATCCAATCCAGTTTGGTTGGTCCGTGATATAGGTCCAATAGTAGTGTAGTTGGATAAGGCTTGAAAAGAGTTTTCCAACGATATATTATAAGCCCAATTCCGATGAATATTGAGGAAGTTATGGCCAAATTACTGAACTAGGCCTGATTTGAGCCTTATATGCGGCCCAATGATCTAGGGGAGGGCCTAATATGGATTTATCATTCTTAATGAAATTAGGAATGGTTTTATTCTTCTAGATTCTTTTGAAAGGTTCTTTTTATTCCTAATTCAATTAGCATTTATAAATTGACTTTTATTGACTTTTTAGAGTTTTAATCAGAATAAAAGAATGTTTTTTGAGGAAAATACGAATTTATCCTCCTGTACGGTCAATTTCTATCTGATTTTAAGAAAAATGCGTCAATAATTAAGTTAGCGCCAAACGCCATCATTAGCGCCTGACGCTAAGCTTGGCGCTTAGCGCTAGCGTTAGCGCCTGACGCTAATGTCAGCGTCTGGCACCAGCTTCGTTTTGCGCGTCAGAATTCTGTTTTGATTTTCTATCTTTTTGCCTGATTTTCTCTGTAAATAGCCTTCTAAAAACTCCATTTTGATTCATCAATTCTTGTTCTTTCTAATTCTCACCAACTATCATCAAGAATTTCTTGATTCTCTCCCTCTTTCTAGCCTAGCTTTTTACAAACACAATTCCTCATACATTAGCGCTAGACATACCTAGCATATTTTGAAGTTGCCTTCGCCTTAGACGTGAAAGGTTTTAATTTCTGAGGGTTTGGTCCCAAATTTTTATTTCAATTATCTAATTTAATTGTTGATTTTATATTTTCCTTGAAGTTACTAACGTGTGTATTTTTTTATTAGAAAGAGATACGAGGCATTCAAGTAAGTGCTTTAATGGTTTTAACTAATATTATGATATAGAAATCATGCTTAGATTGTTATTTTGATTCCTAGTGTCATGCTAGGGCGTTTTGATCTTTCTAGTATCATGCCTAGGGTAAAGAATAAGTTCCTTAAATGAAGTATGATTGTTATGATGCTTCTTATATTCTTTCTAATATTCATGTTAGTATCATGTTAGGGCTATATATTTGATCTTTGATGTTTAGTGACATGTTAGGATTTGTTATTAATCTTGTTAGTATCATTCCTACGATCTTTCTATTATTATTCTTTATTTTTAACATGAACATGATTATGGTTATTGTTATGATGATTATTATTATGATTATTATAATGTTGCTTGATATTGATATTTATTGTTATTTCTTGATCACACCTTTTATGCATGTTTAAAGGGAATTCGTACTTGTAATCACGCTTAATAAGATAATTAATAATCTTGTTTAGGGTTAATTTGATTATAATTCAAGTGATCGCCAATAATAGTTTATTTGTGCATTATTATTCAACAAACATAGATAAACAGGTTTAGGGTAAACCTATTGATTGCATGTTAGTCAGAAAGCGCACATGAATACGATCAGAATAAAGTAGAGGCCTATTATTAGGGCAGGTTCAATCTCTTTTAGGTTGGATTTGTACCTTCATCCCCGAACTACCAGTCATGGTTGTAGACCTATTGGAGTTAACGATCTCTTGGATCGTTAAGGGGTGTAACCTTCACCTCGTGAACGGTTTACAAGTTCCTAAAACTTGTTGGCGACTCTTTTGCTCTATCTTCTTTCCTTTTGGACGCCACCGTACATTAGTGTATGATCACAGTGGGGTTCAAGCTAGGGGTAATGCTTGAAATATTCCCTACAGTTTTTTGGCGACTCCACTAGGGAGGATTTCTATTTTAATTCCTGAAATTTATTTCGGCAATGATTTAGAATGAGTGGATGAGACTCGAAAAGTTCTAAGTATTTCATGTGCGTAATTTTGATTAACATTATTGTCATATGCATAAAAAAAGATATCATTGGAAAGACCATTCGTAATGACTTAAAACATAGGATTTTTACACGTAGGAAATTTAAGGAATATCTTTCACAACTAGGATCGAAATAATGCTGCGCGAAACTGGAAAATTTTATCGAGCACAGAAAGTTGCTGAGGCATGTAGGAACTAGCATCAGCGAACAAAGACTAGCGCCAACATTTTGACTTTAGCGCCAAACGAAAGCCTCTATCGCCAGGCGCTAATGCCAAAAAGTGGCGCTAGCCTCTGTTTACTGGCGCCAAGTTCTTCCAATACCGAGCCAGAAATATGCGTTCTAATTTTGACCAGTTTTTAGCACTGTTTGCTCGATCCTACTTCCTGATTAAGTTTTTCTCACTTTTCTGAAACCCATATGTGTTCTACATATGGACATAACCCCCTGGGAATTCATGCTCCATCTACCTGATTGAACGGTCTGAGCAACAAAGGGTACATTCGAGAATGTTGAATTCACGAAACCATGGAAGCGAGTTTTTCTTAACTCGCGGTGTCCCATCCACTCGCGCCAACCCTTCACGGTTAGGCTTCCGCGCGGTACATTCGGAAAATTTACCATAGACCCTCCTTGACTAACCCATATCCCGAACTTTAGAGAACTAGAGCCATAGTTAGGTTGCAAACTCATTGCATCATATTGTGCCTACTTGACTAATTGTGCATTATTTGTTGTGCATACTCTATGTGATTTTTCCTAACCATTTGTTTGACTTGTGATTAAGCCTAAATAAACTAATTAATGACTAAAAGACTTTGTTTAATTAATTATTAATTAATTTGAGCTAATAAATATGTCTAAAAATCGTGTCATAGTTCCTTTGAGTCAACCCGGATTTTTATTCCCGTATACTGCACAAGCATCAACTTATTTTGGTCATATACGGTTTCTAGGAAGAACTATGAGTCGTACTACCTATGGATATGTAGCCTCGAGTTTTATCTTTTATCTGGCGTTGGTTTCATCCCAATCAGAGTCACAGATCATAAGTTATGACTAAAATACCACATCCTGTCTAGTTTAATGCATATATGTGAGGTCTTAACTTAGTCTTTTTTTTAGTCTAGTCACAAAGTCTAGTCACATGGTCATGAAACAAGTCTTAATATGTCACCTAAACTCACTAGTCTTAGCACACACTTTGTACACACTCTTTTCACATCATGACCATGTCTTAGGTTCATGCATGAGTCGGTTTTTTCCGTCATTTAAGTTGGGGGTACATTATATTCCTAATTTCTTCATCTACATCATTTTCCTTTACATCACAATAATATTTCTTCACTTCCTCTATCCATTGCATGTTGAATAGAGTTTGAGTCAAATAATTAACAATGAATATCCCCAAATTCCTTTTCTACAGTACTTGGTCGAGAAGAAAAGGGCGATTAATAAAGGACAACCTCTTTATTCAAGTCTTAGTTTTTGATAAACCAATCCGTCAAAAGAAGAAAGCTAAAAAGATAATGGCAAGTCAAGAAGAGGTCAATGAACTTAGGAGTCAATTGACTGACGTGACTGAGGCGTTAAAGGCTTTAACCTTCAAAATTGATGACCCTGTGAAGCAACAACAAATGAACCTTATGTAAGAAAGCTTGAGCAAGCTATCTAGTGACTATAAATTTCAGGGCATTAGTTCACAAGGGGTCTCGCTGGAAAAGGAACTTCTTCCGCATAAGTTCAACGCCAACGACATCCCAAAATTCAAGGCAACAGATAACCCTTACTTTCATCTAAAAGCTTTTGAAATTATAATGAACATTAAGGGGATTGACAAGAAAGTCTTTCATTCTTTATTTTCTTTATCCCTTGAGACCGTTTGTCAACAATGGCTCTTTTCCCTTGACAAAGAGAAAACCTCTTCTTAGGAGTCGATAACAAACGCTTTCATAGATAGATATAAGTGCAACATTCAAGACGAAATAGACCACAGACAACTTGAGATGTTAAAACAAAAAGAAAACGAAGGGTTCACTTCTTTATTTAGCAAATGGAAGGAAACTTCCGCTAACATGGTTAAGGTTCCTACCGAAAAAGAATATGTGAGGATGTTTATCAAGAATCTCCAAGGGAACTATTCAAAGCACTTAAAATACCAACACAACTTGAATACTTTCAAGGCTGTGTATAATATAGGCATTGACATTGAAGATGACCTTCTGAAATATAATAGTGCGAGAGGAAAGAAGAACGACCATCCTTCTTCTTCCTCTCCCGTTAATAAAGTACATGCTACGAACACCTCTAAATCACGAATCCAAAGGTCGAAAAGAGTGTTCACTCCACTTGGTATGAGTTATGAAACAACTTTCGATAAGCTACATCACAAAGGACTAGTCATGCCCATAGGGCCCATCAAAAATCCAGTTCTAAAAGCCAGGCCACCCAAATGGGATCCTAATAAGCACTGAAAATATCACCAAGGAAAGGGTCACGACACTGAGGAGTGTTGGAAACTCAAAGAAGCTATTCAAGATCTGATTGATAACAATGAAACTTCCGAGATTCTAGTCATCGAAGAAGATCAAACATCCTTCGATCCATCACTTCTTATCACACCTGTGGGTGAGCCAATGATCGAGACAACTTATATAACCTCTCTTGATGAAGTGGCCATGATCAAGGAAGATGAAAGTCTTGTCTTAGATAATTCCAGGGAAGACTCGTCAAGTCTAAAAGAGGACGTTCGGAAACTGCAAGATGTCGTTGCCATGCTCTTGAATGTGGTAGAAGGACTAGCAAATCGGGTGATGGTTATCGAACAAAATTCTCGCCAAGGATTTAATGAAGAACTCAATGCTCCTAAGCCACGGGCAAAACGGACCATTGAAGAATACACACCAATAGGAATGACTTACAATGAAGCTTTTGATTGTCTTCACGATCAAGGTCTCATTCACCCCATTGGTCCCAGTCATGACCCTCCGCCTGAAAAACGGTATCCCAATTGGGATCCAAAATCTTATTGTCGATACCATAGAGGTCATGGCCATACTACTGAAATGTGTCTCGTCCTCAAGGATCGTGTTCAAGACCTCATTGATTCAAATCTCCTTCATGTTCCTCCGCGCGACAAGAAGGCCAAGATTAGTAACGATAGTAACAGTGGCTGTAAAGGAAAGATGAACGACTATCCTTCTCCTTCCGAAAACACCTGCTCTAGTAACAGTGTTGGTACTTTCGACCTTAATAAAATCTTAGCCATGGATAATCGAGGATTTAGAAAGAAACTAAGAAAGGATTTCACCCCTATTGGAATTAGCTACGATGATGCTTTCGATCGACTCCATGCAAAGGGACTCATTACTCCTATTGGACCCATTCAAGATCCCCTACTTGAGAAGAGATTACCTAGTTGGAACCCAAATGTACGCTGCAGGTACCATCAAGGTAGGGGTCATACTACTGAGAGCGGTTGGAAGCTAAAGGAAGCAATCTAATATTTGATCGACAATAACGGGCTTCCAATACCTCTAGTCGGCAAGAACACCAAGTGATGATAAGCCAAGGGATAAGATGCAAGCTTCAACGACAAGATTTCATGATCTTTTTTCTATTTTTTTATTTACCCTTTCCCCAATAAGTCTAGCATAGGCACCTTTTTATTCCCCTTATATTTATTTTGTAGGATCATTATTTCTTTTCCTTTAATAAAAATGAGCATTTATTTTTTTGCATATGATCATTTCATTACATTAAAAAAAAAATTCCATGTCAAACTAAGCACAAGGTATACCAATGATTTAAGGCACCCCTTGTAGCCACATCATATTGCCTTTCACCTTTCTAATTTGCAATCCTTTTTTGATAAACTACTTTGAGCCTCGTCTAATGATAGACCTTTCATTTTTTAACTCATATCTACCTAACCTGGGGATGGGATGGTGTGTAACTTATGCAATTTTTCAATTTCATAAAAAGCTTGAGTGACTTCAAAAGATTAAAATAGAAAAAAATAAGCAAAATAATAATAAATAAAAGTGTACAAAAAGGGTAAGTGTTCCAATGTCTTTGATATGAACACGTCTCAGATTGCGTCTCTTATCGAGTGCTCGGTACTGTGCCTGAGAAACATGAATGCCAACTGAGTGATATACCGCATGATCGGGATTGCCCACACTTATAAAAAAGGTTCAAAATAAAAAAGAATGCAAAAGAAAAAAAAAAGAAATGAGAGCTAAAAACAAAGTTAAAAGCCTCAAACATAAAAATACAAAGATTCAAAAGCAAGGTTTCACACCTTGGGGGCTTATCGAGGATCTTGAGCCTTTATCCCCTTCTTCTATAACCTTTAGCCTAACCACGTTACAACCCTTAAAAATACTTTTTTGAGGTATACACACACTTGTGCGAGGTTCGACAAGAGCTACGTTCGGCCTGATTCCTAACGGATACGTGGGCAACCTCACATCGAGGTGCGGTCGTAATAAACATGCATTCATATTCACATTCACACAATTACACCATGATCATATCGAGGGATCCCCTATGCTCATCCCTATCTACTAAGAGCTAGACTTGGGGGCTTGATACTTACATCATTAGCTTACCTAGCCGAAAGAGTCACCATAATTTGACTCTTCTAAAAATAATATTTTCCCACACACTTAGCACTTGCGGCCTAACTTTAGTGTCACTATCACACACATCACAGATACATGACCAAATATATTTCCCTTAGGAATCCTTTGTCATGGAATCTTAACACAACGTTGAAGCATTCCTTGTCATATCAACATCACTCATCAATCATAATTGTCATTACATCACGAAGTATGAAGTGCTTAGCCTCCGTGCCTAAGTTACCCAAATACTTTCATCATTGAGTCAACCATTGAGATAGCCTAGGATGGATTAATCCTTGCACCTTGAGAGATAGTATCAAACAACATTTCACTAAGCTTATTCAAAATGCATTCGAAAACTTCGATTCTTTTTTCGCGTCTTTCTTTTTCGGGAGAAAGTCGGTACCCTCCACAAAAATGACGGAAATTTTTTGCTTTTTTACATATTCGAGTCGCACTGTCACATTACAATGCACACACAAGTCATGTACGCATTGAGTCATGTTGTGCCATATCACTTTGATTTGAGTCTAACACATGTGTCAAACACTTTGAGTCGAGTCAACCTCGAGTCAATTAGAGCGAGTCAAGTCTATACCTTGAGTCACGACAAGTCAATGAGTCAAGCAACACTAAGTCTTAGGTCAACCCTAAAGAGAGATTAGCAAAGTCCTATAGTCAAATATAAATACAGGTACATCCTAGCGGCAGCAAGAGCACAATAAGGAAGACCCGACTCCAGCGCCAGACGACAACATCTAGCGTCTGGCAACAGATTTCAGCGCCTAACGCTAGATCCCAACGTCTTGCGATAGAGCCAAATCGCGGCGCCAGAGGCATTGTAGCGGCGACTGAACGCTCAGCCACTCAGAGCAGTTATTTTAACCTGTTTCAGCAACTTCGGGTTCCTTGGTACGCCAGTTAGCCCCTATAAGCAATTTAGCATGATTAAGTAGTCATCTTGATTACAATCGCAATAAGTGATCGACCTAATGAATGATCGTCTCACTGAGCTTAAAGCGCCTAAGCATTGGCTCAGCAAAGGCACCGACGTAATGGTTCATATACAGCAGAGACACTAACGTAATGGTTCACAAGCATCAAAAGCACCGACGTACTGGCATAGCGAAAGCAAAGTTCAAGCGAGCTTTAAAGATCGATAAGCGTTGGTCTTCAGAAGTATTCTTCGGAATATTATCACAACAAACATTCATATCATCAAAGCTCTTTTGTTTAGAGACGCGTGGACATATCATCAAGCTCTTTTGTTCAGAGACGCGTGGAAATTTCTTTCAAGCTCTTTGTTCAGAGACGCGTGGACATTTCTTTCAAGCTCTTTTGCTCAAAGACGTGTGGGCATCCTGTTATCAAGCTCTTTTGTTCAGAGACGAGTGGACATTTCTTTCAAATATCTTTTGCTCAGAGACGCGTGGGCATCCTATTATCAAGCTCCTTGTTCAGAGACGTGTGGACATATCTTTCAAGAGTTCATATTAAAAAGAAGCTATCTGTTCAGAAACACGTGAACATATCCAAAAAGCTCCATTGTTCAGAGACGAGTGAGCATTAAAACAACAAGATGGCGTTCCATAGATTGTGGAAGGTTTTCACAACAACAGCAAAATGCAACAAATCAGTTACCTCCAGAGACGTGTGCTCGACGGTGCAAGATACGCGTTTCTTAATTCTTTTATCTGTTTTAACTAACGCTAGTTTACAGGTATTGGCGTTACAAGAATTATTTAGGATCGCAGAACGTTCTAAATCATTCTCCGTCCCTATCGATACTTTGACTTTTGTTTTCGAAACTTGCGTTTCTCCAAACTCAGTCAAAGTGGGGGCTTCTGTAGACACCCAAATGTGTCTCCCCAAAACCAAACCCACTGATGAGTACCTTTCACGTCAAATGATAATCGAATGAAGTGAAAGTGTGGAAAGTTTAGTGTTGCGGATAGTTTTAATTGTTTTTCTTTTCTTTTCTCTCTGTTTTTGAAAACCTATTTTAAAAAAACAGTCAATCCAGTTTGGTTTTTCCATGATATGGGTCCAATAGTAGTGTAGTTGGATAGGGATTGAAAAGAGTTTTCCAACGATATATTATAAGCCCAATTTCGATGAATATTGAGGAAGTTATGGCCAAATTACTGAACTGGGCCTGGTTTGAGCCTTATATGCGGCCCAATGATCTAGGGGAGGGCCTAATATGGATTTATCATTCCTAATGAAATTAGGAATGGTTTTAGTCTTCTAGAAGGTTCTTTTCATTCCTAAGTCAATTAGCATTGATAAATTGACTTTTGTTGACTTTTTAGAGTTTTAATCAAAATAAAAGAATGTTTTTGGAGGAAAATACGATTTTATCCTCATGTACGGTCAATTTCTATCTGATTTTAAGAAAACGCGTCAATAATTAAGTTAGCGCCAAATGCCATCATTAGCGCCTGATGCTAAGCTTGGCGCCTGGCGCTAATGTTAGCGTCTGGAGCCAGCTTCGTTTTGCGCGTCAGAAATCTATTTCGATTTTCTATCTTTTTGGTTGATTTTCTCTATAAATAACCTCTAAAAACTCCGTTTTGATTTATCAATTCTTATTCTTTCTAATTCTCACCAACTCTCATCAAGAATTTCTTGATTCTCTCCCTCTTTCTAGCCTTGCTTTTTACAAACACAATTCCTCATACATTAGCGCTAGACATACCTAGCATATTTCGAAGTTGTCTTCGCCCTAGACGTGAAAGGTTTTAATTTCTGAGGGTTTGGTCCCAAATCTTTAGTTCAATTATCTAATTTAATTGTTGATTTTATATTTTCCTTGAAGTTACTAACGCGTGTATTTTGTTATTAGAAAGAGATACGAGGCATTCAAGTAAGTGCTTGAATGGTTTTAATTAATATTATGATATAGAAATCATGCTTAGATTTTTATTTTGATTCCTAGTATCATGGTAAGGCGTTTTGATCTTCCTATTATCATGCCTAGGGTAAAGAATAAGTTCCTTAAATCAAGTACGATTGTTATGATGCTTCTTATATTATTTCTAATATTCATGTTAGTATCATGTTAGGGCTATATATTTGATATTTGATGTTTAGTGACATGCTAGGGTTTGTTATTAACCTTGTCAGTATCATGCCTAGGATCTTGCTATTATTATGCTTTATTTTTAACATGAACATGATTATGATTATTATTATTATGATGATTGTTATTATGATTATTATAATGTTGCTTGATATTGATATTTATTGTTATTTCTTGATCACTCCTTTTATGCATGTTTAAAGGAAATTTGTACTTGTAATCACGCTTAAAAAGATAATTAATAATCTTGTTTAGGGTTAATTTGATTATAATTCAATTGATCGCCAATAATAGTTTATTTGTGCATTAATATTCAACTAACATAGATAAAAAGGTTTAGGGTAAATCTATTGATTGCATGTTAGTCAGAAAGCGCACATGAATACGATCAGAATAGAGTAGAGGCCTATTATTAGGGCAGGTTCAATCTCTTTTAGGTTGGATTTGTACCTTCATCCCCGAACTACCAGTCATGGTTCCATACCTATTTGAGTTAACGATCTCTTGGATCGTTAAGGGGTGTAACCTTCACCTCGTGAACGGTTTACAAGTTCCTAAAACTTGTTGGCGACTCTTTTTCTCTATCTTCTTTCCCTTTAGACGCCACCGTACTTTAGTGTATGATCACAGTGGGGTTCAAGCTAGGGGTAATGCTTGAAATATTCCCTACATTTTTCCATCCATATCAGTTAGTTTTGCTGCACCCCCTGATAGGATGGTTTCGACGATATATGGTCCGGACCTAATAGGCCTAAATTTGGCTCTTGGATCCGAAACATTTTTCCTTAATGCTTTTAACATTAAGTCTCCTACTTTCATGTTTATTGTCTTGACCTTCTTATTAAAGTGCCTAGCCATACGTGTTTGATAGCATTGGGTATGATGTAGAGCTTCTAGTCTCTTTTCATCAAGTAGAATTAGCTCTTCATACTTTGCTCTAGTCCATTCGACTTCATCGAGTTTACTTTCTAATGCAATGCATAGAGATGGTATTTCTAGCTCTAGGGGTTGTACGACATCCATTTCATAAACTAAGGAGAATGGCGTATTTCCTGTGCGATAACCCTAAAGTGCGAAATGGAATTTGTTAGGCCAATCCTTGTATTTTTTTGTCATTTTCTGGATAATAGTCTTTAGGTTATTATTAGCTGCCTCAACTGCTCTATTTTCTTGAGGTCTATAGGGGGAGGAATGATGATGTTGAAACCATATTTATGTAACAATTCTTCACATTCAGCTTGAAAGTGAGTTCCATTGTCACTTATCATCTCATGTGGGACTCCGTATCGACAAATAATATTCCTTTCGATAAAGAGTGCTACATGTTTTTAGTGAGTTTAGCATATGATTGTGCTTCAACCCACTTTGTGAAGTAATCAATTGCTACTAAGATGTATTCGTGACCTTCTGTCCCAGGAGGGATAATTTTACCGATAATATCAATTCCCCATGTAGAGAATGACTATGGTGAAGTGTAGGTGTAAAGTAGAGACGGAGGAACATGTTGTAAGTAGGCATAAATTTGGCACTTAGGGCATCTTTTTACATATTGATCACATCCCTATTCATGGTAGTCCAATAGTACCCTTCTCGCATTATCTTTTGGACTAGCATTTTGCCATTAACATGGGTTCCACAAATGCCTTCGTGGACTATCCTCATAACACTTTGGACATCCTTTTTCCTACACATAAGAGAGCACGACCCTTAGATACCCTTTTATGTAACTCGTCTATGAGTACGTATTGGGAAGCCAAGAGTCTTAATGCTCGTTTTTTCTCATTTGTAGCATGAGGAGGATATTCTCCTTTGGTTACGTAATTAGGCATATCCATATACCACGGTTCTTCTTCTTCTTCATCATCTTGGATCACTTCATCATCTTCTATAGCTTGAATGTAAGCCAGTTTATGCCCTTTCTCTATAGTTAGAGGCATTTGCTCCATTTCCGTAAGGAATCCTAACCATTGAAGCTAGTCTTGCCAAGGCATCAGCAAATTGGTTTTCCTCTCTAGGTTGATAGGTGTATTCTACCTTTTCCAGCTAGTTGGTGAGAGTTTCTAGATAAGTTTGGTAAGGGACTAGACTTTCACTCCTTACTTTCCATCTTTTGGAAATTTGTTGATGGTCAAAGAAGAGTCTCCGAATATTTGTAATTTATGTACGCCCAATGCGAAAGTTGTTTGAAGGCCTACCACGCATGCCTCATATTCGGCAGCGTTGTTGGTAATCACTACTACAAAATTGGGCTATGGAACCACTAATATGGCACCGGTTAAGTCACTTGTCCGGTTTCTTAGATTAAGAAATCTGTTATCTTAGAAATCTGGTTTCTTAGATTTTTAATAAGAAACCAGTAGTATGAGAAATCCGATGCCTCAGGTACACCTAAAATTAATGTACTTTAACTAGGGTCAAAGGCACTGTTGTTCTTTAAATTATGGTCTCTTATCATATTATTTTTTTTTAGTTTTATATATTTTTGAAAGATTTTTAATATTTAATTGATGAAACCCTACTTTTTTTATAACCTAGAAAGTAGAAACCCTGCTTTTTCCTCTCCCCAGCCGTTTTCCTCATATTCACCCTATCTTCAAAATTCACCACTTCTCTTTAAAAATAAAAACTGAATTTTCTCTTTTTAGTTGAAAAAGAGATAATTCATATAACAATGGTGACTAACTATTACAATGGTCTCACCTTCCATTTCTTTCAAGTCGATTACGCTCGTAGTCGTTTGTAAGGATAATGATTCCGTCAATGTCCGCGATACAACACCGTAGTTCTTGGGTTTGAAATGAATTGATCTGCCGCTAAACTTAAAGATCCCAGGTTTTATTTTTCTTCTAATCTATTAGTTTTAATTGTTTTTTGTTTTACGGTTTGAGATTTGTGGGGGAAGGGGGCATTTTATGGTTCCATTTATATGATTTGATTTGAGCTTTAATAATGTTTTTCCATTGATTGAATAACTTTTTTGTTTGTTTGAGATTTTTCATGTTTATTACTTAATTTTTCATATTTTTATTGTTGTTGTGTTCTAAATATTTGATGTTGTCATTCCTTGTGAACAGATTTGCAGGAAGCGGAAATGGGCTAAGTTGAGAGCTCATATAAATTACAATGTGTGACTTTAGCTAAGAAAATGGTTCAGATTCATATTGTATTTGTATATATTTTTTTTAATTTATTAGTAGATTCATATGTCATGTAACATCATTATTGATTTTGTAATATTAATATACAAGTACAAATGTAAATGATATAGATTATTGTTTTTATCAATGGATTGGACAGTGGTTAATTTTAAAGCTAAAATGTTTATGATCTACACGTAGCCATTATGAAAAGATAATGGTTCATCAAATAATATGGAAATAACTGCCATTCTAGTAGGCTGAAAAAAAAATGTAACTATTATTCTATTTAATTTTTTTAAAAATAAATAATAAGCAAAGAAACCGGTTATTCCAGCATACTGGTTTCTTAGTGTGTATAAAAGAACCGGAGATCTGACTAATTTTGGTTTCTTTGCTTTGGTAATCAAGAGTTTTTTTTAGTATAGCTAAGAAACCTGATATTAGTAATAACTGGTATCTTTGACTTTTCTAAGAAACCGAACAAAACTTGCGATTTCTTTGGCTAAGAGACCTACTACCTAGGCACCACAACTATTACGGTTTCTTAGACTAGTTTTGCCCGGTCTCTTAGGCTAATTTTGTAGTAGTGAATGTCGAAATCTAGCTTTATAGAGATTGAAACGTGCTCTTCTTTAGGTGATACCAGTAGTACTCCAGCTCCGCATCCCTTTTGGTTTGAGGCTCCATCAAAGTATAAGGTCGAAGTATCATCTTTGTGACCATCAAGTCTTCGTTTGGAAATTCGTTGTCATGTATTGGCGTCGAATCTTCTATTGGGAAATCTGCTAGAAAGTCCGAGACCACAGATCCTTTGATAGCCTTTTGAGGCATGAATCGTACATCAAACCTGGATAAATTGACTATCCATCTTGATATGCGCCCATTGAGTGTAGACTTTTTAATAGATACTTAAGTGGATCCATTCGAGAAACTACAAAGACTGTGTGCACGAGCATGTAGTGTCTTAGCTTGTTTGTGGCCCACACCAATGCGAGACACAATTTTTCAAGCGGTGTGTAGCGCACTTCATACTCGAGCATCTTTTTTCTTAGATAGTATATTGCATTTTCTTTACCTTCTACTTCTTGTGCAAGCATAGCCCCCATTATCTCCTTGGTGACTGTTAAGTACATCCTAAGAGGAATCCCTGGAAGTGCAGGTGCTAATACGGGAGGATTTGCGAGATAGGCTTTGATCTTTTCAAAGGCTTTTTGACACTCATCATCCCATAAAAATAGCACATTCTTTTTGATCTTCTTGAATATTGGTTTGCATATCGTTGTTAATTTTGATATGAACCTACATATAATTTGCAACCGGCCAATAAATCTTCGAATTTGTTCTCGGTTTTTGGCGGTGGCATTGACATGATCGCTTTGATCTTGGTTGGGTCTATCTCTATTCCTCTAGAGCTTAAGACATATCCCAAGAGCTTTCCTGAGGTGAGTCAAAAACCACACTTAGATGGATTCAACCTCATGTTGTATTTTCATAGCCATTCGAAGAATTTTCTTAAGGCTACTTGATGTCATGGGCGATCTTTTGATTTCACAATCATGTCACGTACATAGACTTCAACCTCTTTGTGCATCATATCATGGAATAGGGCAGTTGCTGCTCGTTGGTAAGTAGCACCCGCGTTTTTCAACCCGAATGGCATTACCGTGTAACAGTAAGTACCCTAAGGTCTTATGAACGTTGTTATCACCATTTGTTCTTCTTCCATGAGAATCTGGTTGTACCCTGCGTATCCATCTATAAACGAGAGAAGTGCCTGATTTGCTGTATTATCTACTAAAATATCGATGTGTGGTAAAGGGAAGTCGTCCTTTGGACTTGCCTTATTTAAGTCTCGATAGTCGACACACATTCTTACCCTTCCATCCTTCTTCGGAACTGGAACCACATTGGCTACCCATTCAAGGTATTTGGATACCCTGATAAAACCTGCAGTTATTTGTTTCTGAACTTCTTCTTTTATTTTAAGAGCTACATCTGGTTTCATTCGACACAATTTTTGTTTTACAGGTTTCATTCCTAGAATTAGTTGTATAGTCTGTTGAGTTATTTCTCTATTAATGCCTGGCATATCTTCATATAACCAAGCGAATACATCAATAAACTCTTTGAGTAGATTAATTTAATCCGATTTTTACTTCTCTTTTAATGATTGAATCATTTGAGATATCAACCGTTTCAGTATCCTCAATTATCGATGTTTTCTTTTCAAGTGTTTCCATTGCTTTAATAATTTCTTTGTCATTTTCATTGTTAGTTAAGAAATGCTCGTCATCTTGGGTTAATGAAAAGCATGAGGAGTAAGAGGAATAAGACATATTATTGAATTCTGAAATCGTTACATCGAAAAGAGAAATGTCCTCAGGGACTTGATTGCTAACTATCCTAGGAGTAGAAATAAAACAATTAGAAACAGAGGATGCTATAGCAAAAGACTTGGTAGACTCTACAGGAAAAGACTCTGACTCTGACTCTGACGACTCTTCAAACATTGGTCCTTGCCCTGTTGTTATGGAGAATTTTCTTCCACTCGGAGTAGTCACCTTGACCGTCTTGCCCCATCCTTGCACTAAACCCTCCGCTGGAATGATGAGCTTCGAAGGGTCAAAGTTCTCGCTTTGTAGGACCGTTTGGATGAGCGAGGAATTATCCTCTACATATTTTGGCTAATCTTTTTCATGGCCAAAGAGTAGTCCCATGACATCAAAGTCAAAGCATGGGGGTGCTTTCTCCTTGTGAATAGGAGTTGGGATTTCATCTAGAAAGTAGCAATCTAAAAAGATTTTGAACCCTTGATCAGTGCCATTTATGGCACCTTTAGGCTATGTTTTCTTTATATTTCTATGCTCGTTTTTAGTTGTTTATGTTGTATTTTTAGAGAATAATGCTCGATTTGCGTGTTTTTGTGTTAGTTTAGAGAAATGCGTGCTTTTAATGGTTTTCTTATTATTTTATTCATTTCTCGGCTATTTCTCTCGCTTTTCCGTTTCTTTGTCTTGTTTTGTAGGTACTTCGAGTTCCCGCAAATTTAATAATCAAGGAGGGAGCTCAAGTGCATTCAAGGAATTTAACGGAGCCAAGTTAGGGAAGCCAAGCACGCAAGTGAAGCTAATCCAAGAAACAAAGGAAAAATGAGGGCTTGCAAAGTATCAAAAAGGACCTTTGTGCATTGTTTCAGCCATATCTCGAGTTTTACAGATCGGATTGTTGGAAACTAGAGTTGAAGAGATTTCCAATGATAGGTGGCACGCCATCATATAATTCCTAGATTGTGAGTTACAGCCATCCAAAGTTGGCCCTACAAATCTGCCGCGGGCGCGGGCTACAGTACCTGCGGGCTCGGGGTTTCTGCAACCTATATCTGCCCATTTTTAACCAGGAACTTGGAGAGGGCTGGCCGCAGGAACCCCGCGGGCGCGGTCGTTTTCTCTGCGGGCACGACTTTCTGGGCTTTACTCACGATTTCTTTTATTTCCTCTTTTTTTATAAATAGTGTATGGCCTTCTTTATTCTTCATACATGAAATACTTTAGTTTAGGATACTTTCTCTCTCCTCTAAGGAGGATTATCTTAGATTAAGATACTCACTCTCTAGAATTAGGTTAGATTAGGAGGTTCTCTCTCTAGATTAGGAGTAGATTTTAGAGAGAGAAAGTGATAGATTTCAATGGTGATTGAGAGATTGAAGATACAAGGGTGACAATTGTGTTGAAGATCATCTATATTATCGATGAGCATTCTTAACTCTATCTCACCTTATTGCTTCGTTTAATTTCATTTTATTTTGGTTTAATTTTGATGTTTGATGCTTGATTAGTGTAATTTTTCTTGATATATTGTTGATTCTTGATTTCCATAGTTGTTAGTTGATAGATGATGATATTTGAGTAGTTGTTGGCTAGGAATTGGGTGAAACTTGTATGATTGATTGATTGTGATTAATTTGGGAATTGTGTTGATTGATTGTTGAGATTAAAGTGATTAATGAAGGTTTGCATGTGTGTAATTCGATTAGGCCTTGAGAATTATGCTAAATTGAATTGTAACTGCTATTGACATGAACAATTGATTTAGGAATTGCAATTATCAATTGGTTTTGATTGTGATTCTCTTGGTTTGTTATTCGTAGTGAACCCTAGCTTAATAATTAGGATATAGCTCTTTGATTCCAATTGATTGCTCTTATCATTAGTCTTCATAACCTTTGATTGGCATGCTCTTCCCAAGTTGTTGTAATAGACATGATTACTTGTTGATCCCCGTTCCTACTTTTTTATTTCCTTGGTTACTTGTTTTGTTAGTTGTTAGTATTCTCTCTTACCTTCGTCTTCGATCTAGCTTAGGCGCATAATTGAAAGTGCTTGAACATTACCGTTCATTTGGGTTCAACCCTTGACTTGCCTCTATACTCGTATTTAGGTTTGTTAAGTGTTTATAAATTTAGTTTTACCAAGGGAAGATTACATAACGACCTAGTTTTCCCCTCGTCAAAATGACGCCAATGCCGGGGAACGATGTCTATGTTTGAGTGTTTTTGATTGTTTGAGTCTAGGTCTTTGTATATACTTTTCTTTTATTTGATTTGTATTTTCTTTGTAAAAAAATGACATGTCTCTCATTTCCTCAATATGATGATGAGCCTTTTTGTGAATATTTCAATAGACTTAAGGGATTTCTTGACTATAATCGTTGTAGTCTTTGGGAGGCTTGTAAGATTTGTTATTTTGGTTTGAATGAGCAAAATAGGGATATAGTTGAAGGAATGCATAATAGTAGATTTAGAGCATTTTCTATCGAAGATGCTTGGTTGTTTTATGTTTGGTTTTCTTGGGAAGTCTATAATAGGGGTAATCGTGCTTCAATTTTTGTTGTGCAATGTGTTAATTCTTCTAATGCTAGCATGATGATCGAGGGTGGAAGTAGGTCGTTGGGACTACTAACCCTAACCAAATTAGAAATTTATAATACCTAAACCTACACTAAACTAGTTAGTGGCAAGTAAAGGGTCGAACCCAAAAGGACTAAGTGTATTAATTTGTGCCAACTAGACTACTAGGAAAGGTTGTGAGATATAGAGAGATTAAACCAAATACTACTAAGAGCAAATAACTAAAACTAGGGAAAGTGGAATCCAATCACATCAATGTATTAAACAACATCATACAAATAGATGAAAATGACCTCGATTAGGAACTTCAACACATTTAACTCACTCTCGCACAATTAAGCATGTTAATTATCCTACTAAACTAATTCACTCTCGTGCAACTAGCCTAGCAAAGGTATGGAAGAATTTAGGGCTCTCAACCAACTCACTCTCGCGCAATTGATTGAAAACACAATTAAGAGCATAGAGTCGATTAGCTAGAAAGATTCTAATCCATAAAAGCATCACCCATACACAATAATCAAGAAACAATTTCATACTAATCACAATCAATCATTCAATTCATTAATATAACCTTCATCCAATTCCCTAGAACAACACCTAAGCTAACATAATGAAGAAAGACATAGGAAACAAGGTAAAATAAGAATAAAAATAAGATTAAACAAACAAACTAATTAATCTACTCAAATCAACAAACAAAAAGCAAAAACTAAGAATTAAGCAAAGAAATAAAGATGAGAGAAAGTTAGAAAATGCTCATTGAATAGATGAGAAGAAGTTCCACAACGTTGCTTCTTCAACCTCTCAAAAACTCCATGGAAATCCAAGCTTTCTATCTCTACACTACTCCTAAACTAACCCTAAGAGAGAGAAAATAAAGGCTAAACTAATCTAATCTATCTAAAATAAAATGTTGATTGAAAGTTGTTAGAAAATAACCCCAAAGGGGGTATTTATAATACAAGTTAAATTAAAATAAAATTAAAGAAATTAAAAAGAAAATAAAACTAAATAAAACAATTAAAATAACTAAACTAAAAAGCAAAAAAGATAAAATAAAATAAAAAGGAAAAGAAAAAAAAAATAAAAATAAAAAGGGGAAAAACAAGTATAAACCCCACGAAAATAAAAACAATCAGACTAATACTTTTGCCCCTCTTCATTTCGTGGCTCTCCAATTCAAACACCATCACTGCACATCATCACCACCATCAACCATCAATAACAATCATCAACGGTAATCATCAAGCATCACCCTTCACCTTCAATATCAACCGTTCGATCTCATTAATTATCATGTGCGAGGCTCGTGATGTGGTTCGGTCGAACCATGGGTTGGTGCGGCCGAACTACGGGGTTGGTTCGGTCGAACCATGGGTGTGTTCGACCACACCTCTTCAATTTACCAAACTTTTAAAGTTTTTGACTCGTACTTCGACCGAACTCTCAACGGTTTTCTCGAACCCAATTGGAATTGCATTTTGCTCGTGTGAATTGGTGATTGGAGCTGCGGGAATTTGCGATTTGTTGCTGGTTGTTGACGGTGGTGCAGGGGTTTGGTGAATTGCCTGAAGGTGAGAAGAGGAGAGGGAAATCAGGGGAGTGTAGTGGTTGCTTGCGGTTTTGCTTGGCTGATTGGAGGTGGTGCGAGTAGGGTGAGGTGGCTGGTGGAGTCGGATTGATGGGTGGTTGATGGTGGAGGCTCGTAGGTGGTTGATGTTGATGTGCTTGGTTGCTGGAGGTGGCTGTGGGCTGGTGTGAGTTGCGGGTTGCGTGGTGGTTGATTGGAATTGCGGGTCAGTGAGAAGAGGAGAGGGAAAACAGGGGAGAATTGGTGGTGATTGCTGGCGGATTGGTGGTGTTGGTGTTGGTTGATACGGGTTTTGGTGGACGGTGGTTTGGGTGGCTGCAATTGTTTTTTTGGTGGCTGACGGTGGTTCTGGGTGGTGGTGATTGGAGGTGTTTTGGTGGTGTATTGGTTGTTGGATATGCGTGGGTGAGTTGGTCGATGTGGGCTGGTAACGGGGCTGATTGGAGTTGCGTGGTGGAGTAGGGGAGTTGTTAGGTGGGTGCGTGGCTGGAGATTGGTGTGATTGGAGGTGGTTTGGTAGTGTTGGGTGGTAAGGGAGTTGCGTGGGTGTAGGGGAACAGCAGGGGAGAAGCTAGGTGGTGGAGGTTAAGGAATGGTGTGGTGTATGATAAGCTGGCAGCAGCAAGAGGTTAGGGGCAGCAGCTTGTAAGAATTTTGTTGAACTTGATTGATTCGGGTCCCGAACATCCAATGCAAACCATTTGACTTTGAAATCCGTGCTTCAACCCGAAAACATACCTACACAACAAAAAAAACCAAGAGAAATAGGGACAAAAACTAAATTAATAAAATAAAACGAAGTAAAATAAAATAAAATACGAAACTAAAATAAATAAGAAAACGAGATAAAAAGAGAAATTATTAAAAAATACAAACTAAGAACTTAAACTACAAACATTAAAAGCAAGAAAACTAAAATAAAACACGAAAATAAACTAAAAACTATTAAAAATTACAAAAATACTCAAAATAAAGATAAAAGGCGAGAATAAGCAAATAATAGAAATAAAGGATAAAAAAGGGTTAAATTATTGGAAAATAAGCCGGAAAACGACTCAATAAAAACCCTAAAAGTGACATAAAAGTCACTTATCACATGATTTCCCATGCTGTATCACATGATCCCATTAGTGAACCTAGAACAAATGCTTCCAATTCTATTTCCTCTTTTGTTCATGATAATGAGGTGCATGCTAAAGTTGACAAATCTCATATGATTGATTTTGCCCCCACTCCCCTATTTAATGAAAATGCTCATGTTTGTAATGATGATGATCCTACCTTTGGTAATGACTCTTCTTTTACTCTTGATCCTCAAACCTCTTCACCTTTTCATTCTCCAAACTCTTATGATGAGTCTTTGGTCCCCTATAGCCAAATTGATGAATCTTTGAGGGAGTTAGAGATGAATCCTAATCTTAGTCCCTTGACGAGACAAATGATAGAAATTTTAAGGAGCCAAATGGAGAAGATTAGAGAGCGTGAGGGTGTTTTGAATGATGAGTTGAAAAGAAGAGAAGAGTTGGAAAGTCAATTGTCATCTTTGATGTTTGTGTGTGAAAATTTCAAATCCAATGTGTGTGTTGAGGATGATAATGATATTGTAGAGCAACCAAGAGAGTGTGAGGATACCTTTGATGAGCATATGAGTGATGGTGAAAGAGTTGAGAATGAAGAGAGAGTTGAATTTGAAAATCCTAACCCTCTTTCCCATCTTGATGAACCTCAAGTGTATATTTGTGAGCCTTTAATCTATGAATACATAGACTCTTTTGAGGTAATGTCCCATTTGTTTTGTGAGAGTCATATGAAAATTTATAGATTTTTGGATGAGTTCATCGAGAAAGCTAATTGGGATTTAGATGAGTTTACGATGACTCTACCTCCTCTCATGCACGGTTTTGAGGACTTAAGTTTTGAGTTAGTTGAAGAAAAGGTTGTTTATTGTGGTGCAAAGGAGGATGAGGTTGATTACTTTGGAGTATTTGAGCTTGAGGGAGATGTAGATTGTGAGAGATCTTCATTTGAGGACTCTATGATTGATTTTCATGCCCTCATTGGCGATGTGAGACCTTGTGTTGAGGGAGTAGCTACCCCTTTGCCTATTTTTCATACCCCTTTTTATCAAAGGTTTGACCACATCCCTTCTTGCCCTATTTTTCTCCCTTCCTATCTCAAAGAGCCTATTGGGGACCCCCTTGTCTATGATGATTTGTATGTGGCTCATTTATCCCAAATTGAGGAAAAGGGTAATGTTGCCACCCAATAATATTGTGAGGAGAGTTTGTCTTCTTCTTCTTTTTCTTTTTCCTTTTCTTATTTTGTTGAGTTTTATTTTGATTCTTATTCCTTCTCTTGGCATCTCTCTCCTCATAGGTGTGCACTAAGCTTGTTGCATGCCTTATTTTTGTCATGTGCATACTTGCTTTCATATGAAATGTGTAGTAGTGCATTTGACAAGCTCTTGCGTGCGTTGAATTATTATTTTCTAGAGTAGTCAATCTTGGACCTTAAGCAAGCCTTTCTTGGGAAGTAACCCGTGTTTTATTGCTTTCATTTACTTTTCTTTTTAGAATTGATTTTCTCTCATGGAAATGTTTGTGTGCCTTTTTCTAGGTACATGACTTGATATACTTTGGTGCTTCGATTTGGATCAAGAGTCAAGGAAGTTTGACTCCTATTTTTGCTAGCATATGGAAGGCAAGGTTTAATCCTTGAGTAAATTAGCTTTGAAAGGTTTAATTGGGTCATTTATGGGTATTTACACCCACCTAATATCCGGTAATATCCTTCCTTGCTCTTTCTGAAGTGGATGATGAATTGTTGGATATATGTTGGTTTGTTGGATTGCTCTCCTTGTTTTCCCCTCCCATGGTTTCTATGATTTATGATTGAGTGTGTTGTCTTATTCAAGCTTGGGGGAGGGTATTCTATCATATTTGGTGGGATATTGATTCATATATGCTATGCACCTTTGTATATTCTTTTCCATGTTCTTTATTTTGAAAAATCCCAAAAAGATTTTTGTTTATATCAAGACAAATTGCATTGTGTTTTATTTTTTGTTCTTGCTTTGGAGATAATACTTTTGGACTTGTATAGTTGAATGCTTTTCTTCTTAAATGGTAATGGTGTCCATAATTTGAGAGTACGCTTGGTAGATTCTAGGATAAAGTATGCTAAGGTAGTTGGTTAGAACTAGTGGGATCATGAAACTAGATTCTACTTGTTTGTGGCATGTTGGTAGTTCCTTCCTATAGTCGAATTGACACCAATAGTGAGTTTTTGCTACATCCATGTGAGGTTCAATATTTTTCAAGCCTTCAACATATATTTGCATAAGCGGCATGGATCCTTGACTATTGCGTACCTAATCTAGAATCTTGACTCATAAATCTCAAATTCGAGACCGAGCAATCTAGGGAGGACAAAGGCATCTTTTCGGGGTGGTAATTTTTCTTTTCTAGGTTAATTTTCTTTCTTTTTAGTTCATTGGGTTTACATTTGCCTTCTTGCTAACCATTTGAGCCTTTTCCCTTCTTTTCAAGCCACATCTTTAGATCTTGAGCCTTTTATTTCATTTTCGTTTCTATTCTTGGTTTTTGTGAAGCAATTGATTATTATTGTTGAAGTCTGTGGTTGAGGAGTTTGGATATTTAGTTCTCTTAAAAGCAAGTTTATGTTGTGATATTTGTGTGAATAATGTCAAGTGAATAAAGAAAAAGCCGTCCAAAGCAAAACAAAAGTCAAGGACAATGCAAATGCAAGTTTGTAAAAGCCATCCTAAGTTAAAGAGGCATGGATAATTGCTTTGAATGAAATGAAAATTAAAAAAAAAAGAAATGAAAATAAGAAAAATCAAAAATATTTTGTTGTGATTCTTTTCCCCTTTTCATGCATTGAGGACAATGCTTCCTTTAAGCTTGGGGGTGAAGCGTTTACGCTTTTTGTATATATGATTTTGGTTATATGTTTGAATAAGCTTGGAGGTGTTAGTTTGTTTTTGTTTGGTGACTTCTTAATTATGGTGTTGAGGATTGATAACCCTTTGCTTCACTAATTAGGAATACCGCCAAATTCTAAATTTAAGCCTACCCTCAACCTTTTGTCCTTGCATTACAACCTTTGGGAAAGTCCTTTTGACCTAGAGGTTGAGTCACATATCGGGGGAGGGAATTATGAGTTAAAGTCTAAGGAGAGGGGATGCATTGTCAAGATGTCGAGTAGCCCAAAATTATCTCTTATTCCGGTTCCTTCGTGGAACTTTTGAGATGCTCACTAAGGAAAGATATGAGACTAGTAGGGAGAACGCGGTAAGACTGTTTGGGATGAAAGTGAATTGCGTTTCTCTAGTTCCTATGCTTATCATATTTATGTTTCAATCAACCTCGGGTATCTTGGAACGTGCACTCCCTTACTTGTTTAGAAAGATTTGCATTCATTTGTACTTGTACATTTGGAAAAGTCCTTTCTTGAACATGTGTTTGCTCTTCTTTTCTTTTGATTTTCTTTTCATGCTTTGCCTTGTTTGTATATTATGAGAGTTATACGTTAATCTCCTAGGAAACCTTTACGAGAGCATCACTCGTCCTCTAAGGCGATCTAGCTGTTTAAATGGCTTGTCTTTAGTTTCTAAAATTGACCGTGATTCCTATGGAAGTGAGTTAGTGTATATTCCCATCTTCTCTAGTTTTCTTTTTTTTTTTTTCATTCTTTGCTTGAATAATGTCTTTATTTTCCCCTTGGGTTGGATTTTGTTTTTCTCGAGGACGGAGAGAAGTTTAGCTTGGGGGAATTTGATCCGTGCCATTTATGGCACATTTAAGCTATGTTTTCTTTATATTTCTATGCTCATTTTTAGTCGTTTATGTCGTGTTTTTAGAGAATAGTGCTCGATTTGCGTGTTTTTGTGTTAGTTTAGAGAAATGCGTGCTTTTAATGGTTTTCTTATCATTTTATTCATTTCTCGGCTATTTCTCTCGCTTCTCTGTTTCTTTGTCTTGTATTGTAGGTACGTCAAGTTCCCGCAAATTTAATAATCAAGGAGGGAGCTCAAGTGCATTCAAGGAATTTAACGGAGCCAAGTTAGGGAAGCCAAGCACGCAAGTCAAGCCAATCCAAGAAACAAAGGAAAATGAGGGCTTGCAAAGTATCAAAAAGGACCATTCCGCATTGTTTCAGCCATATCTCGAGTTCTACAGATCGGATTAAGGTTATTCAAGTTGTGTTGGAAACTACACTTGATAAAATTTCCAATGATAGGTCGCACACCGTCATATAATTCCTATATTGTGAGTTACATCCTTCCAAAGTTGGCCCTGCAAATTTTCCGCGGGCGCGGGGATGCTGCAACCTATATCTGCCCATTTTCGACCAGGAACTTGGATAGGGATGGCCGCGAGAACCCCGCAGGCGCAGGCCTAGCCCCGCGGGGGCGGCCGATTTCTCCGCGGGCGCGGATTTCTGGGTTTTACTCGCGATTTCTTTTATTTACTCTTTTTTTATATATAGTGTATGGCCTTCTTTATTCTTCATACATGAAATACTTTAGTTTAGGAAAATTTCTCTCTCCTCTAAGGAGGATTAGCTTAGATTAGGATACTCTCTCTTTAGAATTAGGTTAGATTAGGAGGTTCTCTCACTATATTAGGAGTAGATATTAGAGAGAGAAAGTGAAGGATTTCAATGGTGAATGAGAGATTGAAGATACAAGGGTGACAATTGTGTTGAAGATCATCTATATTATCGATGAGCATTCTTAACCCTATCTCACCTTATTGCTTTGTTTAATTTCATTTTATTTTGGTTTAATTTTGATGTTTGATGCTTGATTAGTGTAATTTTTCTTGATATATTGTTGATTCTTGATTTCCATAGTTGTTAGTTGATAGATGATGATATTTAAGTAGTTGTTTGCTAGGAATTGCGTGAAACTTGTATGATTGATTGATTGTGATTAATTTGGGAATTGTGTTGATTGATTGTTTAGATTAAAGTGATTAATGAAGGTTTGCATGTGTGTAATTCGATTAGGCCTTGAGAATTATGCTAGATTGCATTGTAATTGCTAATGACACGTACAATTGATTTAGGAATTGCAATTATCTATTGGTTTTGATTGTGATTCTCTTGGTTTGTTATTTGTAGTGAACCCTAGCTTAACAATTAGGAGATATCTCTTTGATTCCAATTGATTGCTCTTATCATTAGTCTTCACAACCTTTGATTGGCATGCTCTTCCCAAGTTGTTGCAATTGTCATGATTAATAGTTGATCCCCGTTCCTAGTGTTTTATTTCCTTGGTTACTTGTTTTGTTAGTTGTTAGTATTCTCTCTTACCTTCTTCTTCGACCTAGCTTTGGCGCATAATTGAAAGTGCTTGAACATTACCGTTCCTTTGGGTTCGACCCTTGAATTGCCTCTATACTTGTATTTCGGTTTGTTAAGTGTTTATAAATTTTGTTTGACCAAGGGAATATTAGATAATGACCTAGTTTTCCCCTCGTCAACCCTGGTTGCCTTATGCCTTTTACAACAAAAGGTTCGGGAAATTCATGTGATGGATAGTCCTCTCCTTCCTTTATGAACTGTCCGTTGAGAGTAAGAGGGTACTGGTCCATTGGGAATGCTTTCTTTTGGGTGCGAGCGTTCCTACGCGCCTTAGACCTTTCCTGGGATCACATAAGATCTTCTCGTGTCGGTTCAAAACCAAGTCCGAAAGTATCTAACTTAGGGAGGCCAGGTAATTCCATTTGTTTTTCTGTCTCCTTTTTCTTTCCTAAAGTCATTCCGGGAAAGTTTCCCTATCTCTTAAGAATAGCATTTACCGTCATATTGGAGTGGGGGTCGTGACAAAGAGGTGTCCTTTCATCCTCCTCGATTAAGGAGACCACTTCATTAAAGCCCCACAAGACTTCATCATCCTCGTCGTGCTCCACATTAATGATCGGATTTTTGACAGCTTTAATCCTCATAGGTGAAGCATCGATTGTGATGGGGATTCCTCCAACTATGGCTTTTACCTGTTGGTGAAGAGATGAAGGGACGACCTTGAGGTCATGAAGCCAAGGGCGTCCCAATAATAAGTTGAAGGAAGCCTTTATTTCTACCACTTGGAAGGTAGTGGCATGTTCTATCGCTCCCGCCGTTACATTCATAGTGATTTTTCCAAGAGCTTGGCGATGAGTATTGTCGTAGGCTCTTATTCCTTGTGTTGACGGGGTTAAGTCTTCATCTCTTATGCCTAACATCCTCGCAGTTCTGAGTGGACAGACATTAATTGCCGATCCGTTTTTCTACAAGAGTCATTGGGACCTTCATCCTCTTGCAGACTACCGTGAGGTTTAGAGCCTTGTAATACTTGTCACCTTCTGGAGGTAAATCTTTGTCAGAAAAGGTGATCAATTTGATTGGACTAGGGAGATCACTCATAAGTAAGTTAGCAAACCCCTCAGGAGTGGTATCGAAATCTATCCCTTTCTTATCCAAGGCATTCATTACCGCCAACCTATGTTCTCAAGATGTAGCTAGAAGTTTCCATACGTTCATTTCGACCTTGGTCTTCTTGAATTGTTTGACATTATCATTGTCCTCTATAATAGGTATGGGAACTTGTTGCACGGTAGGAATAGGTTGTGTAGATATGGGAGGTTGCATTCTCCCAGATCTTATGAGGACGTCTATGGGTGAATCTTCTTCATCCCAAAAATCACCTATTAAATATGACATCGAAAGTGGAGGTTCTTCCATGTCCTTAAGGTAGACGTCTTCATCATCACAGTTCCAAACCCCATTAATGCTTATATCTTGTTCTTGTGGGAATTGAACTAGCTTCTTATCATATATTATCTTCTGAATTAAATCTTTGAATTTAAAACAGTTTTCAATGGTATGTCCCCTTGATTGATGGTATGGACTGTAGAACCTATATGTCCCCTTTAATGATTCAAATGGTCTCGGTTCGAGAGGTTTGACCTTACCATTCTCGGAGAGCATTTTGAACATTTAAGTATTGGGACTCGGAATTGGAGTATAGAGTTTATTACTCTTCTTAGGTGTATCAATTACTTGAAGAGGGAATGATTTCTTCTTCATAGGTGGAACTTTAGCACGCTTGCTTTGAAGTTCCTCTCCTTGTTTCTTTGCTAATTCAATAGCTTCACGTAACAAGTCCATTCTCTCCCACATTGACAATATAAGAATCCGTACTTCTTCCTTGATTTCAGGTTCTTATTCAGAAGGAAAGTCATCCATGGCATCGAAAAAGGTTTCCTTCTCTTCTTCAATAACATGAATTTCTTCAACAGGTTTGATGAGAGATGAGGGATCAACATGGTTTTCCTCATCAGAGATAGCCAAGGAATCGGATAGTGGTGCATTGTTGATGCTTGGCTTCTTGCTTCCAGGGGGCAATGGTTGTTTATTATTCTCAATCAAATCTTGGATAGCTTCCTTAAGCTCACAACAATTCTCAGTGAGATGACCCCTACCTTGGTGATATTTAAAGTGAGCATTAGGGTTGTAGTGAGCTGTTCTCTTATCAATTGGTGGGTCCCCAAATGGTCCAATAGGAGTTATAAGACCTTTTGCATTCAGTCGATCAAATGCGGTGTCATAACTCATACCAATAGGAGTAAAGTTCCTCCTAACTGGTTTCTTTTGTCCTTGGTTGTTCATAGTAAGGACTTCACTCAAATTAAAGGTGTTAACATTATTTGAGTGGGTGGTTTTGGAAAAAGAAGGATTGTCGTTCTTTTTGCCTTTCCAGCCACTGTTGGAGTTATTGTTAGCAGCTTTTTGTTTGGCAAGGTCATCTTCAATGTTAATCCCAATATCATAGATGACCTTGAAAGTGTGTAGATTGTTTAGATATTTAAGATGTTTGGAATATATTTTTTGGAGGTTCTTGATAAACAACCTCACGGATTCCTTTTTACTTGGTACTTCAATCATCCTAGCAGAGGTTTATCTCCATTTATTGAAGAAGGAAGTGAAACCTTCATTCTCTTTCTGTTTAAGTATTTCTAGTTCCCTATGATCAGTTTCAACTTGAATATTGCATTTATACCTATCAATGAAAGTGTTTACAATTGCTTCCCAAGTAGAGGTTTTCTCTTTGTCAAGGGAGAAGAACAATTGTTGGCAAATAATTTCAAGAGATAAGGAATATAAAGAATGAAATACTTTTCTATCAATACCCTTAATATTCATTATTATTTCAAAAGATCTTAAATGAAAGTAAGGGTTATCAGTTGCCTTGAATTTTGGGATGTCGTTTGCGTTGAACTTCTCCGGAATAAGCTCCTTGTCCACCGAGACCCCTTGTGAGCTAATAACCTGGAACCTGTAATCATTAGATATCTGGCTCAAGCTATCTTGCATGAGCTCCATTTGGTGTTGCTTCATAGGGTCATTAATTTGGAGGGTTAAGGTTTTTAGCAACTCAGTAACACCAGCCATTTGCTTCTTGAGCTCATTAACTTCTTCTTGACTCGCCATTATCTTCTTGGCTTTGCTTTTCCGACCGATTGGTTTGTCAAAAAGTTTTACATGAACGAAAAGGTTGTCTCTGATCAAACGCCCTTCCTTTCTTGACCACGCTTTGTAAATTAAACCATTATTTATTTTAATCACTTGACTCAAATTGACTTTGACTTTACGAGTTTATAAAGAAAAAGGAAAAAAGCAAAAATAGGGTGTATATTTTTGGAAATCAAGTATAGGGGTTCAAACAAGTGGTTTAATTGGAGGATTAATATCCGACTTGCCCCCTCTAAATAAATGACGGAAAACACATGCATACAAGACTCTCTAAACATGATCAAAGTGTACATACATATTAGTGTGTGCTTCATTTGTGAGTGCAAGTGACATGCTTTGAATCTTGTGTAAGACCATTGGACTTAGTGCCTAGACTCAATTACGAACTAAACAAGGGTACTGTCATTTAACAAAATACTCAAACAGATTAGCAAACTGTTGAATTAGACTCGTCGTGATAACTCGAGCCAAATCCTGAACTATCGCCAAAGCAACAGGATTGTTGCCGCACACTGTAATGCAGCGCCAAACGACAGTGTTGTCGCTCGGCTTTGCACAGCAGCGTGTGGCGCTGTAGCCCAAACTTTTGCGCCATTACTGGAGCATTAATCTAGGACTGCTTTCAGTATTTTTCCTCTACGGGACAGGCCTAAAGTCTTACTAAGTCAATTCAAATTAAATTATTAGACTTTAATTAATCAAATTAATTAATTAATTAGGAAAAGTCCTTTTATTCAAACAAACGGTTAGGAAAAACACATAGAGTATGCACATAAAATAATGCACAAATAGTCAAGTAGGCAAAATATGATGCAATGAGTTTGCGACCTAACCATGGCTCTAGTTCTCTAAAGTTTGGCATATGGGTTAGTCAAAGAGGGTCCGGGTTATGAGTCAGGATGCACCGCGCGGAAGCCTTACCTTTGGAAGGGTTGACGCGAGTGGATAGGACCCCGCGAGTTAAATTCGCTTCCATGGTTTGGTGAATTCAACATTCTCGGATGTACCCTTTGTTGCTTAGAGCGTTCAATCAGGTAGATGGAGCATAAATTCCCAGAGGGTTATGTCCATATGTAGAGCACATATGGGTTTCAGAAAAGTGAGAAAAACGCAATCAGGAAGCCAACAGTGCTAGAACTGGTCAAAATTAGAACTCATATTTTTGGCTCGGTATTAGAAAAACGCAACGCCAGCCAACAGATCTATCGCCGCGATATTGCCCTGTCGCCTGGCGAAAGCATTTTCACTCGGCGACAAAGCCATATCTTCGGCGATAGGCTCTGTTTTCTAGACTCCAGTTCCTACATGCCTCAGCAGCTTTCCGTGTTCTTAAAATGTTCCAGTTTTTCGCAGCATTATTTCGGTTCTAGTTGTGAAAGATATTTCTCAAATTTCCTACGTGTGAAAATCCTATGTTTTTAACTCATTACGGATGGTCTTTCCAATGAGATCATTTTTTATGCATATGACAATAATGTTAATCAAAATTACGCACATGAAATACTTAGAACTTTTTTGGTCTCATCCACTCATTCTAAATCATTGCCGAAATAAATTTCAGGAATTAAAATAGAAATCTTCCCCAGGGGAGTCGCCAAAAACTGTAGGGAATATTTCAACTATTACCCCAAACTTGATCCCCACTGTGATCATACACTTAAGTGTGGTGGCGTCCAAAGGGAAAGAAGCTAGAGGAAAAGAATCTCCAACAAGTTTTAGGAACTTGTAAACTGTTCACGAGGTGAAGGTTACACCCCTTAACGATCCAACAGATCGTTAAATCCAATAGGTCTGGAAGCATAACTGGTGTTCGAGGAGGAAGGTACAAATCCATTCTAAAACAGAATAAACCTGCCCTAATATTAGGCCTCTAATTTATTCTTCTTGTATTTATGTGCGCTTTCTAACTAACATGCAACAATAGGTTAACCCTAAACATGTTTATCTATGTTGGTTGAATTTAATGCACAAATATATCCATTGTTGGAGATCACTTGAATTATAATAACATTAACCCTAAACAAGATTATTAACTATCTTATTAAGCGTGATTACAAGTACCAATTCCCTTTAAACATGCATAAAAGGCGTGATCAAGCAATAACAATAAATATAATCAAGCAACATAATAATCATAAAAACAATAATAATAATCATTATGATCATAATTAAAATAATCATGAATCATAAAAATATTCATCATCATGTTAAAGCATAATAATAGCAAGATCCTAGGCATAATACTAACAAGATTAATAACAAACCCTAGCATGTCACTAAACATTAAAAATCAAAGCTTTACCCCTAACATGATAGAAACATGATATTAGGAAAGAAAATAAAAGGCATCATAGAAATCATAATTGATATAAGCAAATCACCCTAAATATCATACTAAGGAAAGCATCCTAACATGATACTAGGAATCAAAATAGCAACTTAAACATGATTTCTACATCATAATATCAATTAAACAATTAAAGTACTTACTTGGATGCCTCGTACCTCTTTCTAATAACAAAATACACACGTTAGTAACATCAAGGAAAATAATAAAACCAAAAAATTAAATTAAATAATTGAAATAAAGAATTAAGAAAGTTTAGACTAGATTTGGGACCAAACCCTCAGAAATATCAAACCTTTCACGTCTAGGGCGAAGGCAACTTCGAACTTGGCTAGGTGTGTCTAGATCTTGTGAATGCGTAATTTTGTTTGTAAAAGGGTTGATTTAGAAAGAGAGAGAGAGAGAGCGAGAGAGAGAGATTATCAAGAATTTCTTGATGAGACATGGTGATTAAAAACAGAGGTTTAAGGAGGCTATTTATAACGAAAATAAGCCGTAATATGATAAAAAAGAATTATAGTTTCAAGAAGAATAAAACACACGCTGTCGCCACACAAGCCTCTGTCGTTGAGCGAATGACGTGTCTCCAGGCGACAGCCTGTGGTGCGGCGCTGCAGACATTTTTTTCACACGTTTTCATATTCTGATAAAATTTAAGCGTACGAGGGGTAGAACAATAATTTCCTTTAAAACACTTCTCTTATTCTAAACAAAACTCTTAAAACTCAATTATCAATGCTAATCACATTAGGATTCAAAAGAACCTTCAAGAAGATTCTAGAAGACCATAATCAATCCTAATTGCATTAGGAATGATAAATCATAATAGGCCCTCCTCTAGATCATTGGGCCGCAGATAAAGATCAAACCGGTCCTAGTTTAGTATTTTGGCCATAACTTCCTCATTATTCATCGGAATTGGGCTTTCAATATATCTTTGGAAAGCTCTTTTTGAGCCTAATCCAACTACACTATTATTGACCCTTGCTATGGAACAAACTAAAATGAATTGTATATTTTCATAAAATAGGTTTTTGAAAACTGAGAGAAAGAAAAGAATTAAAACTAACCGCAACACTAGTCTTTCCACACTTTCACTTCATTCGATTATGATTCGACGTGAAAGATATTCATCACTGGGTTTGGTTTTGGGGAGACAAAAATGGGTGTCTACAATACCCTATTTTGAATATTCTTTAAAATCGAATGGACTCATTATTTAATTCTAAACTACAATTAAATAGAAAACGGAGTGATAAAAATTGCATGAAATTTTAAATTACTCCAAAACATGAATGGGTCATCTTATGATAAATGGTTCTGAATGTTTTTAGAGTATCACTCTTTATAAAAAAAAATCTATAGAAATCACACCCATATCTAATATGCTTTATTTCTTTCATGCAATTGTGAATGTTATCATTCACATATTGCATAGGTTTAGCTATAACTACTTTGTTCATCTTAGCACTTCATTACTGATCACTTTCATAATAAAATGGTAAAATTTTAAAGTGTCATGGATTATATGTGATTTAGGATTTATGGTCCATGTGATGGCTCCCACTCATTTTCATGATTTAGACCTTCAACTAGACAACCTACAATCATTAACGTTCAGCAACGAACTTTCCATAGAACATCTTCTTTATCATCGCCATTAAGGAAACAATATTCTCAACATATATTTTAGTAGACTTTCTGAGGATGCTTTGCTTAGGTTTCACTCCAAACGGCTCACAATGATTTGGGACATGAGTTCATCCTTGTAGCAATCGACTACTTCACCAAATGTCAAAGCTGCTCATATGTTAAGCTCACATCAAAACATGTAGCTCAATTCATTGAGAAAAATATTATATGCCGCTATGGGGTACCTCATGAAATGATCAGTGATAATGGAACACATTTCCAAGCTGAGTGCGCAGAACTATTAAAGAAATAGCATATCAAGCATCACAGATCACCCTACAGACCACAAACAAATGGTGCGGTTGAATCGGCCAACAAGAATGTGAAAACTATCATCAACAAGATGACTAAAAATTACATGGATAGGCCAAGTAAGCTACATTTCCCCCTTTAGGGTGATCGAACTTCTATTCGTACATCAATGGGGGCTACCCCTTTTTCTTTGGTCTATGGAGTTGAAGCTGTACAACCAATAGAGCTCGAAATCCCTTCTCTCCAAATTGCGTTGGAAAGCCAACTAGATAAAGTCGACTGGATTAGAGCAAGATATGATGAACTAGTCTTACTTAACGAAAAACGCTTGGCAGCTTTGCATCATGTCCAAACCTACCAACAGCGTGTGGCACGACATTTCAACAAAAAATTCAAGACAAGAAACATCAAGGAACGTGATTTAGTGCTTAAAGCACTTTGCAAAAAATGTATTAGATCCAAGAGGAAAATTTAGTTCAAACTGGTCAGGTCCGTACATTGTCAAGTCCATTTTATCAGGTGGAGCAGCACAATTGGTAGACATGGATGGTAACGGTTTCCACAATTTAACCAATTTGGATCAACTCAAGAAATTTTATGCCTAGTTGCATAGGTTCATGACCCGATAGAGCTACGTTTGGCGTGTTTTCTTTTTTAAGGATACGTAGGCAACCCCTAAAGGAGGCCCAACCACTTTAAAAGTATATAAACCTCCTTCGTCGACAAAGTATGACACACAAGACAGCAAAATGGAACTAAAACCAAGAAAATCCCACATCAGCATCCATCGTGACACGGCATATTCCATCGTGTCACGGTAAATCTGCAAAAAAAAAAAAAGTGTCACGCCACCCCAAGTTTTCTGTGCCACGACACCTGTCATGCCAATTCCCACCGTGGCACGGTGATATTTACAACTACAAAGTGCAGTTGACAAGCCCCGCGTCACGGTATTTATCAGCGTGACGCGGCAGATTTTTCCGTGGCACGGAAGGATTTTTTCAAATTTTGTTATTGTTTTACGAATATTTTATTCAACGATTGTTATTATTCTTCCATTGCGTCCGACTTATTGACTCGGATAATTAAAAATAAAAAAAAAAGTCATTGTAATTTTAATTTAAGGCAAAAATAAATATGCTATTATTATTAAAATAAATGTGACTACAATTATTGGCATCATGCGCCTTATTTAAAAATTAAAATTTAAATCATATAAGAAAATCAATATTAATCTAATCCTTCGTTGCATTCGAAGCTTCATCCTTCTTTTCCACTAGGTCGCCCTTCACCATTAATGTGTCTTTTGTAGCCCAAACCGTCACACCGCCAGTTGAACTTTCACCCTTTCACCTTTTTTTATAGTTCTTAGGTTGTTTCTCCCTATAAAACATCTTTTCTTTACCCTTTCCTTTTACAAAATTTTACTTCTTAGGCATTACAGGAGTCTTAAACTCAATTCCTTGTGTGCTCGGACCTGGACGATCTTTAGGAGGTGCCTTATTACTTCCGACTCGATCCCTTCTACTTCAAGGAATCAACCATGCCTTGAATGCACTAGATAAAGGAGGAGGAGCTTGGTTACTGATGCGTGCCATTTATGGCACTCAAAAGAATAAGATTTAGGTCATTTTTCTATATTTTCTTTCTTTATTTTCATAATTTTCTTAGTGTTCCTTGTTTTTCCATTTTAATAACTCATTTTGGGTTTTGATTAGTTATTATTAGTTTTTCATGATTTTAGTTCTTAATTCATAGTTTTAGTGTTATTTCTTTTATTTTCTATTTTACTTTATTTATTTCTATTTTATTTTATTTTATTTTGTCTTGATTTACCCTCTCATGTTTGCGTGAATGTAAGTGTGGTTTGGATCGAGGTATGTGTTTATATTTGAAGTAACGTTTGAAGTTTTGGGTCCCAAACAAGCAACTTCCCCGGTCCCAGCCAACACAACAGCTGCGCCACCTATCAGCCAACAAACAGAGCAGCCGCATCACCATTACCCACCAGAACTACATCACCACCAGCCACGGCCTACTGCGCCTCTTCACCATCAAGCAGTCACCGCAACGCAACAGCATAGCAGTCCAGGAAGCCGCGGGCGCGGGCTTAGCTGCACCAAATCAGGCAGTAAGTCACCACAGTCTGGGCGCCGCTGTCGTGCCCTATTCCGGCCAGCTACTCCCCTATTCCCTTGTTCACGCAACAACCACAAATCAGTCACAAGCTCCACGCAAACCGCAACACAAATCAGCCTCCAACATCCTGTAACAACCACCACCTTCGCACCACCTTCCAGCCGCAACCTGCCACCCTAATTCCGCCACCAAATTCCGCAAGCAATAGATGCGCACAGCTGGGTATAACTTACGTCGTTTATCCTAATTAATTTGGTAATCAAATGGTTGTGATGGTGCGTGAGAAGCATGGGATAATTTCCCAATTAAGTGCAGCGAAGGATGAAGCTTGATGATCGAAAATTTATGTTGGTCGGTGTTGATGTGCAAAGCAAAGGAATATTTCCCAATTAAATGAAAGCAAACCGAGTCCACTGACTTCGGTGGTGGGAGTATTTTATTTCTTTTCCCATTTTATTTTCTTTACTTTTGTTTTCTTATTTATTTTTATTCCTTTTTCATTTCTTTTTCCTTTCTTTTATTTTCCTTACTCTTTTATTTTCTTTTCACCTTAATTATAAACACCCATATTTGGGATAGAGAGAGAACAATTAGAGATCTAAAATTAGACCACATATTTCTTAGCTTAGTTGAGAGCTTCTCTCTCTAGATCTAGGATTAGTTTTAGGAGTAGATTTTAGAGAGAGAAAGTAAGGAATTTCAATGGTTATTTAAGAGGTTGAAGGTTCAAGATGACAATTGTATTGAAAATCTCCATTATCAATCAATGAGGATACTCACTCTCTCTCCTCTTTAATGCTTTGTTTAATTTCATGTTTGTTTGATTTGATTTTGATGTTGATGCTTGATTAGTGTAATTGTTCTCCTTATTTTGTTGATTCTTGATTATTCTAGTTGTTAGTTGATAGATGATGATTCTTCAATAGTTGTTTGGCTAGGAATTGGGTGAAACTTGTATGATTGATTTATTGTGATTAATTTGGAAATTGTGTAGATTGATTGTTGATATTAAAGTGATTGATGGAAGTTTGCATGTGAGTAATTCGATTAAGTCTTAAGAATTATGCTTGATTGCATTGTAATCGCTAATGACATGACCAATTGATTTAGTAATTGCAATTATTGATTTGTTTGGATTATGATTCTCTTAGTTTGTTATTTATAGTGAACCCTAACTTAACAATTAGGAGATAGCTCTTTGATTCCAATTGATTTCTCTTATCATTAGGCCTTACAACCTTTGATTGACATGCTATTCCCAAGTTATTGCAATTGACATGATTACTTGTTGATCCCCGTTCCTAGTGTTCTATTTCCTTGGTTACTTGTTTTGTTAGTTGTTAGTATTATCTCTTTATCTTTGGCTTTGACCTAGCTTAGGCACCCAAATCGGAAGCATTTGAACATTACTGTTCCTTTAGGTTCGACCCTTGACTTGCCTCTATACTCGTATTTAGGTTTGTTAAGTGTTTATAAATTTTGTTTGACTTAGGGAGGATTAGATAACGACCTAGTTTTCGCCTCGTCAGTTACTCGCAGAAACAGTCTCCAAAGGCCTTCCAATCTAATAAGTCTCCTACTAGTGAACATTAATTTCATACAATGATACTTCACGAGGACTATCGTTATAGCGTGGAACTACTTGTTCAAGTCTGTATTGTCCAATCAATCGAGAAGGACAATAAAAAGTCAACTTTGAAATACTAGGAACGCGACAATACGGAGTATCATTCGTTCCATCCATCCTAGTAAGCCTCCATCAAGGCACCACCCACCAAATGGAAAATTCTCTCATTGCAACACTTCCAATCATCATATGACATGTTTTTTGAGTAATTCTTCTTCCTACGGACTAGATCATTGGGACCATATTTTTCAATATCGTCGGGGGCTTCAAAAAAGTTCTAAACTCCATCAACCAAATCTCAAAAAAAATATTATAATAATAACAATCCGTCGAAAAAAGAAAAAAAAAGTGCAGAAAAGCACCGTGACATGGCATAGTGCGCCGTGTCTTGGCAACACTATACCATGACACGGTGCCTAGTACGTGTCACGGGGGCTGATCAGAGCGCGTTTTTACCTGCAATAGCACTAGAGAGCCCTTCCTAATGGCTTTCTGGTCAGATTTTACTTTGTCAAGGCCACGCAAAGTTTCTCCAAGGCAAGTAGGCACAGGGGATCTTCCAGATTCAACATGTTCAATCACAGACGCTAAACAAGCATGTTCTACTCTACTGTTTACAAATAAAAGCTTGCTAAACATGCAAAAAAAAAAAAAGGTAACCCTTCTACGGTACACATGGTAAGACTTAGAGACGGGACAATTGAAATACAAATTTGCAAGCTTTTCTAGATCTACTTCATTACCACACACAATATTATTTAAATCTAGATCTGTCAGATTCAGATGACGTTCAAAATCTTGGTAATAATATTCACGTAGGGTAGGCATTGCAATGAGATTTTTAGCAGGAAATCCAAAGATGGCACTGAATTCCTTTGGCAGGGGACAAATTTTATCATAATTAAACTTGAAACAATGAGTTTCTAAACTCAAATAACCTAAAGCTGCCCTTAGAAAATCATGTTCAATTGTTGCATGCCTTAATGTTAATAAGCCTCTAACATGAAACAATTCTAGCTCTCTTTTGTCTGCATTAGTCAAAGAATAGGACCAGTCACGCAATGTATTATCAAAATTCTAAGACATTATTATTGAAATATGAAATTCTAGTTATTTTATGTTTCGTAATTATGCATATCACGAATAAACCGGTCGTATTTTATAGCCAAAACACTAAGAATCACTCAAAAGCTATCCTTCTATACGCGCATATTACACCGCTGCAGCATACGCACACCGTGACACGGGAAATTCCATCGTGACACAGTATATCCTACTGTATCACGGCGCTCACGCGTTCTCATATTTTTATCCTTTAACTATTTTTATCCGGATTTTTATTGTTTTTCATTCACCTTCAATCTTCCAATCTTGTTTTTCGAGAGTTTTATTCATAACAAAATTCTCCCTATTTTTTAATTTATTTTTATTTTTATTTTTAGTTTTATTTTGTCTTTATTTTATTATTTTTTTCTTTTTGGGAAAGTTGTAAAACTTGTCCCATTTTTCTTTTTATTTTTATTTTAGGGAATGCTATAAAACTTATCCCATTTTTATTTATTTTTTCTTTTTCTGTTGGGGAAGTTGTAAAACTTGTCCCATTTTTATTTTTATTTCTTTTTCTTTTGGGGAAATTGAAAAATTTGTCCCATTTTTTATCTTTATTTGTATCTTTATTTTATTTTTGGGAAGTTGTAAAACCAGTCCCATTTTTTTTCTTTTTCTTTTGGGGAAGGTCGGTACCCTCCACTTACGAAAAATAACGATTTTTTTCGTGTCATTAATAAATACACAATCACACACAATGAGTCTCAAGAACACACTAATACGCACACTAAAATGTCAAATGCATAAAGTGTGAATAAAATATATAAAGTGAGTCATGATACATAAATAGTGTCAAGTATCATCAATCAAAGTACATAATAAAAACCCTCGGTCAAAACTCTCCAAAACCAGAAGAGCTAGGATCAGTGTCATCTCGAGCCTGTGAATACGGGAATGGCAGGCCAAAGAGTCCCTCCATCATCCGGGAACGAGGAGTGGTATCACTACTAGTCCCCATAGCTCCAGCATAAGACAAACTCAAAGCAGGACATGTCCGGCTGGTAAACATCGTAGACTGACTCCAAGATGTCGGAAGCGTCGGAGGAGGCATCGTCCACGGGGGTAATAAGTGGCTTAAACTCAGACTCTGAAGACTGGAATGGCTGGGAAGATGAAGAGCGCTGCCGCTGAGTTTGAAAGTGCTGGAATGGCTAAGAAGACTGAGGCTGCTACCACTGAGCTTCCTAAAACGGCTGAGAAGGCTAAGGCTGCCACTAAGTCTGAAACACATGAAATGGATGTGAAGTCGGGGGCTGCTACCATTGAGATTGGTAATGTCGACGAACCTCAGGGGATCGTCTACGGTGACTAGGCTCCCCCTCGTCCGAGTTTCTATGTCTCGAGCGCGAGCGAGACCTCCTTCGCCTTCGTCGCTCCCGGAAGACAAAAAATGAAAAGATATCAATAGTGCAAGATAGAAAAAATGGTAAACATGGGAAAACAGGTGAATATACCTCGAGAATATCGACAGAACCACTTCGACAAATCGGACCACGTCGTACATTGATTACAAAGTACTTTAAAGCATCAACCAACTTCATGAATCCCATCATGTCCGAGTGCGTAGGCTGAAACAAAATCAGTAACAAGAAGTATTAAAAAGGATGAAAAATGTGTCAAAAGCTACCAGCTCAAACTCATCAGGCAGAGACTCCTGCGCCTGTTTAAAGCCCTCGGTGCGTCAGCAATACGATCCTCAACAATACCGATCGGCCCCGGGTAACAAACAGACTGGGTGGGACCTTAACCTTCCCCCTACGATGAGCAGTGGTTTAAAACATGTCAAATAATTAGGTTATTCGACGGTTTAAACAGAGACTAACAAAATAAAATTCGTATTCTCAAACAAAATCATACCTCGGGAAGACACGGCGGAGGAGCCAAGGAAGGAAACAAGTCATGTGTATAATTGCCCTCCATACGCACGAGCTCCTGCCATGGAAATGTATAACGCTCCCCCTGTTCAGCAATGCCCCAAGCAAACGTAAGCTGCTAATCATGTTGAAATCTAGTGGGGTTAATTTCATCTCCCCCCAAGCAAAGTGAAAATTGAGGGTAGTATCCCAAAAATACTCCGACAACACACGAATAACTGTCAAACCACAACCCCGGAGGCAGCAAATTCCTACGACTGTGAATATAAATCTCCTAAACCAGCAAACTCCACAAAGAGTTAGTGACATGATCCCACGTGATAATCCTGTATAGCCGGGGAATCAAATCTCAAGCTCCTGATCCATGATGGCGAAGCATGCCATGGACTACGCCGGTAAGTGGACAGTGAGAAATATGGTTCTCATGACAGAAAACCAATTCATCTAGTGTCCACGGAGGTGGAATTCACCTACCTCTACCAGTACAAGGGCGAGGCTCAATCTCTAAAGCATCATCGTCCATGCCCTAGGGAACTGTAGGAGTGTCCTCTCGAAAAGCCTAATGCTGGCCACGAGTAAAAATGTAACGATCCCGTTGTCTAGACATGCTATAACATTCATAAAAAAAATAAAAATCTAAATACTTAGCATCATTTCCTAAGTTGTTTAGTTATTTATTAAAAAAATGCCTTAAACGCCACCTCAAGTTGCATTTTCTGTTACACGCAAAATTTTTACCTCAAGGCTAAAAATTAGCAAAATAATAGAATTATTTCTTGTACTTAGTTTCTCCATGAAAAAATAATACTACAGTTCTCCTAATTGTATGATACTATGTTCTCCATGTGACGAGTGGAAAACTAGGTCGTCATCTAATTCTCCCTAAGACAAACTAAATTTGTAAATGCTTAACAAACCTTATACGATTATAGAGGCAAGCAAAGGGTCGAATCCAAAGGAATGAGTTGAAGCTATGTTATAGTCTAACGTTAAGCTAAATCGAAGAATTGTCAATGATTAAGTATGGTAACTAGTTTAACAAGAATCAAGAATTCAATCAAATTGCTAAACACTCGGGATATAGGTTCCACATGCAAGCTTAACAATCATGCTAATTGATAGATCACCCAATTGATTCAAACATTAAAGGGAAAAACGATAGTTGCAATCAAAGGAATTCAAAGGTTACCTCCTATAAACAAAACTATGGTTCACTATAAATGATTAACAAGGAGAATCACAATCAAATTCAATCAATTAAAGCAATTCCCAAATTAATTGTTCGTGTCATTGGAATTTGTAATGCAATCTAGATAAATCTTATAGGTTAATCACTCCTAGTCTAATTAATCACATGCACGACTATGTCAACCAACTTAAATGCAACAATTAATCAATCAAGGATCATCAACTAGCAATAATCATCAATCAAGCATGCTTCCCCTTCTCCCTAGCAACTAATCTACTAACTAATCATGGTGAAATCTAAAGCTAAAACAAATTCAATCACAAACACATTCATTTCAAACTAAATCAAATGGAAATACAATCAATCAATAACTTCTCAAAACTAAATCAAAATCCAAACCAAACATTCAAGCATAAAAGTAAATTGCAATTGAAGTAAATTCAAAGGAAAGAAATCTTACAAACTTTGATTGATACGAACAAGAATCATAAAATTGATTGAAGAAACAATGTTGAATTACAATTCAAATCCAAAGATTACAATCTCTACTTTCTCAATAACTTCTCTCTAGTTTCTCTCTCTAAAAACTAATCAAATGAAATATTATCTAAAAAAGTTGGCCCTCAAAAGGATTTACAAGAGTATATAAAGACAAAGAAGAAAAATTGATCGGCCGCGCCCTCTTCAAGAAGACTCCCTGGGCACGCAGAAATGGGTACAAAACCCATAACTAACTCCGCGTGCAATCTAGGTAAAACCCGCGCTCGGGGATACTGTAGCCCACGCCCACAGCATTGCCACCTGCGCCCGCGGCTCAGGGCGCGACAAAATGCCCTGTTCTAGGTGAAGTAGGGGGCCGCGGTCTCCCTAATCTGGTGCGGCCTCTCCAAAATCTCCGCGCCCGCGGCTAGGTCGCGGCTAGGGCACGGAGAGTTCCTGCTTAAAATCTCAAAAATGCTGCACATAACCCGCGCCGGCGGCTCATAGGAAGAAGGCGGAGCGTGTTAGGGTTTGGTGATTCCGACTCGCCGCGGAAACAACCCTGACCAAAAGAACCACTTGCAATTAATAAAACCATAAAGCATAACAAATAAACATAAAAGGATAAAATTGGAATTTACCTTTGAAGCGTGCTTCGCCTGACCAAATGGGTTCTTACTTAAAAGCTTATCCCCAAAAACATGAGAGCCTCCAACGAAAACCCACCCGCGCGCAAAAACTTCTAGCGACTTTTAGGTCCGTTACCTTGAGGTTAGCGAGGTCCGACCAAAACCCGAGTATTATTTGAGTTTAAGAGGTTTTGCTAACGCAATGCTCTATTGAACTCCTACTCAAGCAAGGAATTCTCATGCCATGATTTGGCTATTTATAAGGAAGGATAGCTTGTGAATTCCACTCATCTTTCAATGTGGGACTTTTCACAAAAAGATCCCACATGGAAAGATTGATGAATTCAACCCTTAGTTAACTAAACCAAGGAACAAGTAACAAGTAACAAGTGTCACATGGTTAAATGAGGCCCACTTTCTCACTTGGTCCCCAAAGCATTTCACATGCATTATGAACTAACCATGTGTCACCCAACCTTGAGCCCCAGTTTGGGTTCGGTTGGGCCATTTTATTTTGGCCTGTGTCCTTGACCCTCCACTCCGGGTCCACAACCCTTGCCACAGTGGCGTGCTGCCACGTAGCATGCTGCCTATGTGGCACGCTGCCTACGTGGAACGCTGCCACTTGGTGGCTGCCACTAGGTGGATGCGAACATGGCGGCTGCCACGTGTGCTGCCACATGGCATTTTGCCATGTGTTCTGCCACGTGGCACGCTTCTATTAGGCGCACTTTCCTAGCCTTTCGCGTAGATAGGATTTTACTTGTTACTTGAAGCATTTTCCCATCTCGTTAAATCCTAAATTTTGGCTCGACATTTGAGATTCTCCGACGCTCAGTTTCGACGCTCAAGCTCGAATTTCCGACGTCTAAATATTTAATACTTGGGCGACGAATTAATTTCTTTCGAATTAATTCGTCGAGTCGGTTCGTTTACTGCTAAGGGTGTGTCCCGAAGGGTTCAGTCTAGGTTAAGCTGTAATATTAATTATGCGTTAATATTACTGATCGGAAGCGGCCTCCACCTAGGGATTCCGATCACTTGACCTTACTGAACATATTAGCTTTCTAATAATTCTGAACCCACTAACGGAATAGTACACTTGTTCGAAGGACACCATTCCTTTCAATGTCCTACTTGTCCTTCCAGACAAGTTCCCATTTAGTGTACATCCTTTTTCCTATGTCGCTTAATGTCTCTTCATGACTTATAAGGTAAGATTATTTTGTCATCCTTATTACGTCCAGAAGTGTTTCTCGTTTCCGAGTCCGGCTGTCAATAAACAGATGATTTCTAAAATCCATCCAAGCACGACCATGCATTTTCACAGTCTCGCTCTACGAGAGGCCTTGTATACAAAAAAGGCATTTTCTCTATTTTAGTAGGGGGACATTCCCAATCTTGTAATGTAGCTCCTCTTACTCAGGGGACCTAGCTGCCTGAGTGTTGCCATTATAATCCCCTATTACTGTAGACGTTTGACAACATCAAATCTGACTAGTACACAAACAAGAGAACTCACAATACTCATGGTCGAGGAAATAGGTTCCGATAGCCATAATGAGAAGTATACTTATGACGATTTTAATATCTTAAAGTATTCTCATAGGTCGATCCAGTATGGTTCTAAACCAATACCTGTGCAAATGATTCATGACAATCATGTCCTTGTAGCACATGAAATGGTGCTATGAATCAAACTACTCACTAATCTCAACTGGTCATTAATCGTCCATCGATTAAATGACCTTGATTAGGGATAATTTTCGATTATAATATTCAACGTTCACTTAATAGGTGTTTCCTTAACAAGAATGGTCTTGATACCCTATTTTGAATATTCCAAGAATCGAATGGACTCATTATTTAATTCTAAACCACAATTAAATAGCAAATGGAGTGATAAAAATTGCATGAAATTTGAGAGTGTCATGGATTATATGTGATTCAGGATTTATTGTCCAAGTGATGGCTCTCACTCATTTTCATGATTGAGACCTTCAACTTGACAACCTACAAGCATTAACGTTCAGCAGCGAACTTTCCCTAGAACATATTCTTTATTATTGCCATTAAGGCAATAATATTCTCAACATATATTTTAGTAGACTTCCTGGTGATTTTTTGCTTGGGTTTCATTCCAAACAGCTCACAATGATTTGGGATACCCAAATCACTTGTGATCATGGAAATTTTCCTTAAACTACTGCACATTACACATGGATCCACGTCCATGTTACCATTCTCAAGCCACGACTTATTGTTAGCTCATGCTTATAAACGGCTTCCTTGTTAAGGATCTAATCCTTGTTAAGGCTTGTGCTTGCAACATCAATTCTCAAATTGTATTTGTTTCCACAAGTCAAGAACTCATCCTGTTACTTATCCAAGTACTTTGGATGTTCTTGGCCATAATCTAATGATCTAATACATAGATTCAGGTTGATTGGTGCTTCATACATACTTCACATGCTCTAAGAAAATAAGTCCTGCGACGATTCCATATCACAACGTACATGATGGATTAAATTGCAGAGTAATTCTCAATCTTATTCCATCAATTTGTCATTTTAGCTCATTCAGTTTCACTAAGTCTTTGCTAAATTGTTTGCTATGTGATATGGTTGAAAGTCTCTATTAGAGTCTTTCATGTTTGACTTAGTATTTAGCCTAGCTTATACTTAGTTCAAACATTTACTTAGTTTTATACATATGGGTCGAAAGCCTTTCAAAGTCCTTCATGTTTAATATAGTAAATTCCTTTACTCATTTAAACATTTAATTAAGTCTATACCATAGAACTTAATTCCCAATACGTATACTAAGTATCGCCCTCAGGTTGGTCCATTGTCAAAATACTTTCAAATCTAAACATTTAGCATTTGATAGTTGTTTCACAATAGAGTTTGTAAACTTCTCGTTAGACCTTTACTTTTGCTCCCACTAAAATTCTTATTCATCAGAATTTCTATGTTTCTCCATAAGTGAATCCTCTTATTAACTTTATGAGAAAACACGTTCCAATTCCTATATGCAATGCTTCCTTCAATCCCATGACGAATTCCTTAAGCTTGCTTTTAAATCTAGCATTTATTTAGATTTTCAAAACCCTTAGACTATTTTCATAGTCACTTCCAAAATCCTATTTTAGGAAGGCGGTTTTGGTATCTATTTTGCCATATTTCATATGAGCAATTTTACTAAAACAATCACGAAAAGACTTTAGCATTTCAATTGGTGAATAGGTTTTTATTAAAAACAAGCACTCAATGAGAGACGTGATTTGAGACGTGTTCATATCAAAGACATTTGTTAGTTTTCTCCTTGAAAACTTATTTGCAATCGATGGGTCTTTCACCCTTTATGCAAATTAATCAAGTTTCAAACATGATTTTCAAACATGGAGTCTATCTCGGATATTTTATGGCCTCTAACCATTATTCGGAATTTGGATTTGTCGTAGCTATCTTACAAGACATTATTCCTTTACTATCTGATAGTAAATAGTATGGTTGTAAGTCTTAGGTTTATTTCTAACTTAATAGAAATTTATAGGATTCAATCCAAGCCTTTGGTGAATTCTAAACCTATACGGGGCAATTGCATCAACCATTGAGTTTCAAGGCGCTTCCAAAGCCATTTTATTATGTTGATCTTACTCCAACATTTCTGTTGTTTTGTGAGTAATGAATTCTCTATTAAGGCACTTGTAAACTCCTTTTAAGTATTTTTTATCAAGCATTCTCACGAAGTCCTTTTAAGGTCTTCTGAGATTCTCAGTTCTAGTTTGTTGCTAAGCTCGATGGTCATCGAGTTCATTTTCCTCCCAGTTGTCGTTTTGGAAACGTGTTACTTTCCAGAAAGACACCACTTAGAGCAACAAACACTATGTTCTCAATTGGGTTGTGGAGTTAATGTCCGTGGTCTCACTTGAATGCTTATAAAGAGACATTTATATTGTCTTTGGGTAAAAGTTCGTTTTAAAACAAACAGTTAGCTCCCACTTGAGCTATCTTAGCCTTTAATGAGCCATTAAGCTCCCACTCAACCACCTAGCTCTTGCTAAGCCGGTGAGCTCCCACTGAGTCACTTAGCTTCCACTGAGCTAGTGAACTCCCACTGTGGCTAAGAGTTTTAGACATATACTTGAAAAGACAATTAGAAGATAATTCTATCCATAATTGAATATGGCGTCCTTTCTTTTCTTTGACATTTTGTTTAGTGTAACATAAGACCTTCGTGAAAATCTTAAGAACTTTATAGGAAGGGATGTGATCCATCATTGTTCGAGTCGTTTTTAATGGCATCGAGGTCTCCGTGAAGACACACTATGTTCTTTGTGGAGTTATTTATGAATATTTCAATTTCATAACTTTGTGATGGTCACGCTTGGCTCAAGCAAACATCGCTCGATCTAATCTATACATTTTGATATCTTGCCAAGTCGATTTTGTACTTCACTGAACTCTTGAACTATTCAAGGTCAAGTTTGTTCACGTTTGATGAATATAGCAATATTCTTTCAAATTCTTTGTTAAACGTTGAAGTAAATGAATCCTCTTTAGCTTTTAGAGTTAATTGCCTATACCAAGAACAATAGCTCTTTACTTTGTCGGTTTCAACAAGTAAGACTTGCTTGTCTTAGAATGATTCCGAATCGATAAACTATCAAGAGCCTATCTAATATAGCCTTGAGTACGTTCTTGTCGATGTGACATTGCTAAAGATGTTCGGAACGCAAATCATGCCCATGACTTTTGAGTTTTTTCCAGTTTATCATATTAAGAAAATGTTTGTTTATAATGAAGAATTCTTGACTCATGGTTTAGACAACCATGCAATTCAAATAAATTTGCAACTATTTCTCATTGCTTTGAATGTGAGTCTTTCCATGTGTAAACAGATAAATTGCTGATTATGGAACACAATAACCATTTTTTTGTTCCAGCCTTAGCTTAAAGGCTATTAAACAAAGCATAAGTCCTTACAAAGTATGTAGCACCACTTGCTTCATTCTTAGCTTGTAAGTCGATAACTTAGCTTGTCTTCAATATTTTGAGGTCACTTTCAAAGTGGAACACTCAAGCAGTATCCGATACTTGTGAAGATAACGAATTGCTAAGTTAACTACAATAATATGAACTCATGATTTTAAATGGAATCTTATTCCTTTTCTTCGTTCCTCATTTCCTATATTTCTTATCATACTTTATCTCATAATCTTTTAAGAACCATTTCTTTTGACTTTTATACTTTGTTAGGCATAATTAAGCATCTAATGCACCATAAAACAAAGTTCCATATTTTTCTTTAATTCACGCTACATTAATGAGTCCTACTCATCTATGTATTAAGCGTAAAGATATGTTGGTTGTCAATATTGACAATTTGAGTTTGTAACTCAATACTTCATGTTTTATCAAAACTACCTAGTATTTTGAATACATGATGTCCAACCGTCCTTTCAAACTTTGTTATAAAAGTCATTTATGAGAATTGTATTTTAGAAATGCTTTACTTTTCTTTGAGATCCATTCTCAAAGATTTCCTTACCAATCATGGTAAACAATACAGTCTGATTTGGAATTCTACAAATATAAGTGCAAAGTATAGCCATTTATCAAGTAAATAACATAATAAGTTTGAAAATTAAAAGGTATTCATACAAATCTTCAATCTTATTAAACGTCTTTTCCACGCATTAAAATTGTCCCCATTTGGCGAGAATAAGTCGATTCCAAGATCCGAAGAAACAAAGAGTGGTTAAGCATTCTTTGGCTTGTCTTAACACTCAATATCCTAAGGTAAGCAACGCTTTGCTAATGGCTCCAAGCCACGACATGTTAGGACTCCATCACTCATATCGTTGAGTAAACCAAAACCAACTTTGGCTTGTCTTAACACTCAATATCCTAAGGTAAGCAACTTGAATACTCGGTATGCCTTACGCTCCTTGGAGAGGTAGTGATGCCTCGCTTTGGCGTAGCCCACCACTACCCTCATTCGGTTGGTAAGTGTTGTTTTGGAATGTCAAGTTTTACTCAATATTTAGGGACCTAGGGTTTCTATGTTGGTTGATTTAAGTGAACTTAATTAATCATAACAACATTCAAAATCCTAAACATGCATTTAACATACAAATCATATACATAAACACACACACACACACACACACACATATATATATATACATATATATATATATACATATATATATCATATATATATATCGAAAAACATAAATATAGATGCATTTGGCAACTAGCATGACCCCTTGAGATATTCAAATCATCAAAAGGTCTTCATTTGCAACTTAATGGCTTCGTCTTCCATGACTTGACCAAAATAAATGCAACTACTAGTATCTACGATTAGGACTAATCTAAATATTAAGGTACTAAAAATACTCAACGGTTCACAGACCGTATTTAGATTTACAAAAATACATTACGGATCGCAGTCTGTATTTTCTATCCTAATCGGGCCTCGCTAGTTGCCATTTCATAAAACCTGTGAGAAAATATACAATCCATTCATCCATTCACTATATGTGAATGGCCCATGAATTTTACAACAATAAACAAGTAACAATGCATAAACACGCTAGAACTAGTAACTAATCTAGGTGGTTAATCCAATTAACACTCCTAATTAAAACTAGTCAAAGTTGTTTTAACCGGTTATGTAAATAAGCGCAATTTATATTTGAAGCTACCACTAAAATCCGCATCCAACTCAATTAATCCAATTAATTAAGCCGGTAAATCCCAAAATTTGTCAAAATAAATTTTTCCAATGCCGCTCAAAACCCGAGGCCTAGCCCCAAAATTTTAATTAAAATAATAAAATAATTAAAATAAACAAAACGTCCAAAAAGCAAAATTAAAACCGAGAGAAAAGTGCATCGACTACCCAAGGCAAGAACCCTTGAGCACTCACACGCACGCAAGTGCTGAGCGCTTGCCTAGCAGCCTCGGCCTTGCATGTGATGCTGTTGGGCGCTGCTTGGCAACGCGCACTCGATGCGCATCTAGCTGCAGCTGCCTTGCACTGCTGCTACGCCTAGCATCATCTCGCACGCCCCTTATGCACCAAGTCAGCACACAACTCCTCGCACACACCTAGCACCATACGCACCAAGCGCAGCAGCCTCGTCCCTCGGCAGCCACATACGGGTTGTGCGAGCAGCCAACAGGCCGAGGGATGCACATGGCTATTGTGCCTTGGTTTGCGTGCTTGTGCCTCGGGATTAATTCTCGATTTTGTGTGACATCTCTAATCAATTCTAAAATTAATTTTAGAATTAATTCATTGAGGAAAAATTAAAATTTAAACAAGTCTAACTTAAAATAAAATTTTCAAAGTGCATCTAACCAAAATAATTCCCAAGAATCATTCTTTAATTAATTGGTTTAACTTAGTGCAACAAAAAATAATAAGAGGGCAATTACTCACTATTAATTTAATTAGTTTAAATTAATCTTGAGTTTTTGACAAAATAAAAGAGAGTGGGAAAAATGAACATAAGTTCAATAAAGATTCCAACTTTAACACTTGTGAATCCTTGAAAAAATTATATCTTCCAATGTGAAGATAAATAATTTTCTATCAAAAATTTTCAAACTTTATGATTCCAATCAACTAAAAAATGATTAAATTAACAAAGTTTAACAAAAAAATCATGGAATTTAGTAACATAAAGTTTCAATCACTTAACATATTTAAAGATTGAATCTTTAGGACTTGGAAGCCTCAAAGAACAACAATTTCACACTTAATACAATTAGTTGCAATTATGTGAAAAATAAAACCAAGCTTTCAAACACAAATTACCACCAAGTAATCATGCCTAAAGAGGTTTAAAAATTGCATATGAAATATGTATTAAACCAATTACATAACCACCATAAATATGCAATTAATTTTCAAGGTTAGAAAGACTTAAAAAGTTTCGTCAAAATGAAAAATCCCTTGAAAAGTGAATTTCTGGTCGTTTTTTGGCTAAAAACCGAGTCCTGGAAGGGTAAAACTATTTCCAGGACGTCTTTTCCACCCAAATTCACTATTTTTGGGTCGAAATCTGGGTTCGAGGCTGATGATAGCTTTAATACAAGGTTAAAATAAATAAAACAAGCTACTAATCTAATTAGCAACTCAAAACCAGAAAAATTAAGCCATAAAACACCTTGAAAAAATATTATGATTTTAAAACTAAACGAGCGTGGCTCCGATACCGCTGTTGGGGTTTGGTGAGTCCGACTCACCGCGGAAACAACCCCGACCCAAAGAACCACTCGTAATTAATAAAACCATAAAGCATAACAAATAAACATAAAAGGATAAAATCGGAATTTACCTTTGAAGCATGCTTCGCCTGACCAAATGGGTTCTTACTTGAAGCTTAGCCCTGAAAACACGAGAGCCTCCAACGAAATTCCACCCGCAAAAACTACTAGAGACTTTTAGGTCCATTACCTCGAGGCTGGCGAGTTCCGACCAAAACCCGAGTATTATATGAGTTGAAGAGTTTTTGCTAATGCAATGCTCTATTGAACTCCTACTCAAGCAAGGAATTCTCATGCCATGCTTTGGCTATTTATAAGGAAGGATAGCTTATGAATTCCACTCATCTTTCAATGTGGGACTTTTTCACAAAAAGATCCCACATGGAAAGATTGATGAATTCAACCCTTAGTTAAATAAACCTAGGAACAAGTAACAAGTGTCACATGGTTAGATGAGGACCACTTTCCCACTTGGTCCCCAAGGCATTTAACATGCATTGTGAACTAACCATGTGTCACCCAACCTTGAGCCCCAAGTTGGGTTCGGTTGGGCCATTTTATTTTGGCCCATGTCCATGACCTATCGCCCTGGGTCCACAACCCTTTCCACATGTGTCGCCACAATGGTGGCAACCACGTGGCACGTTGCCACTAGGTGGCTGCCAACGTGGCAGTTTCCACGTGTGCTGCCACATGGCGTTTTGCCATGCGTGCTGCCACGTGGCACGCTCCTATTGGGCGCGCTTTCCTAGCCTTTTGCGTGGCTAGGATTTTACTTGTTACTTGAAGCATTTTTCCGTCTCGCCAAATCCTAAATTTTAGCTCGACATTTAAGATTCTCCGACGCTCGGTTTCGATGCTCCAAGCTCGAATTTCCGACGTCTAAATATTAAATACTCGGGGGTCGAATTAATTTCTTCCGAATTAATTCGTCGAGTCGGTTTGTTTACTGCTAAGGGTGTGACCCGAAGGGTTCAGTGAAGATTAAGCTGTAATATTAATAATGCATTAAGATTACTGATCGGAAGAAGCCTCCACCTAGGCATTCCGATTACTTGACCCTACTTAATATATTAGCTTTCTAATAATTCTGAATCCACTAACGGAATAGTACACTTGTTCGAAGGACACCATTCCTTTCAGAGCGCCCTCTCCGAGCCCTCTCCAAGCCCTCTCCATGAGTCTTGAAACTCCTTTGCTTAGCTCTTTTGCTCCTCTTGAATCCTTTGCAGAGCTAAGTCTTTAGGCACCTACAAGAGAAACCAAAGAGAGAAAATAGAAGAGAAAAAAAAAAGCAATATAAAAGGAAAACACGAATAAAGAAGAAATAGAGAAACTAAAGGAGAAATGACAAAAATGACAAAGGAAAAGCACGAAAAATATAGTGAAAATATCCTAAAACACTACCCTATGAGTGCCATAAATGACACTCATCAAATTCCCCCAAGCTAGACTTTTGCTTGTCCAGAGCAAAACAAAGGCTAAAAAGGAATAAGGAGGGTTTATTTGAGCATAAAGAGAGAGAGAATAAGAGTACACACTAAGAGTCACTAACGTAGGAATCACGGTTGTTTTTAGCTACAACAAGCCCTTTAAACCCCAAAGTCGCCTATGAGGACGAGTAAGGTCTTGTAAGGGTTTCCTAAGAGCTTAACCCACAACTCTTTGAAACAAGATGAAGTAAAATCATTTTAAAAGAAAAGAAATAAAGTAAAAAAAATGTTCAAACAAATACCTCTATACAAGGACTTTCACAAATGGTTAAATACAAATGCATGAAAACTTTTCTATATGGATTGGGTATGCATGCTTTAAAATATTCACGATTGATTGAAACATAAAGTATGCTAAACATAGAGAACTAATGAAGCGCAATCCAATTTCATCCCAACCAATCTAGCCGCGTTCTCCCTATGGTTTCAAATCTTCCCTTAGTGAGCGTCCCTATGGTTCCTCGAAGGAATTGGAAAAAGAATAGAATTTTAGGGTTTCCGGACATCTTGACCTTGCATCCCTTTTCCTTAGTCTTTAACTCATAATGCCCTCCCTCGGTATATGACTCAACCACTAGGTCAAAAGGACGTTCCCAAAGGTTGTAACGTAAGGGCAAAAGGTTAGGGGTAGGCTAAAATTTTAAAATTTGGTGGTTTCCCTAAAAGTGAAGCAAAGAACGACGCCTTTCTTAGAATCACAATCAAGTAGTCACCAAACAAAAACAAACTAACACCCCCAAGCTTATTCAAAGCTATAACCACAAGTATATATACAAAAAGAGTAGACGCTTCCCCCCAAGCTAAAAGGAAGCATTGTCCTCAATGCTTGAAAAGGGAAAATATATTACATCAAAATATTTTTGGATTTCCTCATATTCAACTTTTTTTTTTCATTTTATTTTTTCATTTATAACAAAACAAATGTCCATGCCTCTTAAACGTAGGACGACTTTTACAAATTTGCAATTGCATTGTCCTTGCCTTTTGTTTTACTTTGGACGGCTTTTACCTATTCATTTTCCATTATTCAAACATATATCACAACATAAACTTGCTTTCAAGAGAACCAAATACCCAAACTTCTTCACCACAAACTCCAACAATAATGATCAATTCTTCACAAAAACTAATAATGAAAACGAAAATGAAACAAAAGGCTAAAGAACTAAAGATGTGGCTTGAAAAGAAGGGAAAAGGCTCTATTGGTTAGAAAGATGGAAAATGTAAACCCAATGAACTAAAAAGAAATAAAAATCCTAGAACTGAAAAATTACCACCCCGAAAAGATGCCTTTGTCCTCCCTAGTTGGTCCAGTCTCGAGTTAGAGAATTATGAGTCAAGATTCTAGATTAGGTCCGCAATAGTGAAGGATCCATGCCGCTCATGCAAATATATGTTGAAGGCTTGAAAAATAATGAACTCGCATGGATGTGGAAAAAACTCACTAAAGGTGTCAAATCAACCAAAGGAAGCAAATCCGTCTTACCACAAACCCAACGGAATCCGGCTTCAAAGCCCTAAAAGGTCTAAACCACTACCTTAGCATACCCTATCCTAGAGTCAAACGCAAATATTCTCAAAACATGCACACCAATTAAACATAGGAAAGCATACATGCAAAGGAAAAATTCCGAGATGTATAATGTCCAAAGAAAAGAGCTAAACAAGCAAAAAGAAAAAGAATAACCTCAAAAATGTTTTATTCGTAATTGAAAGAAAGAAAAGAACTAAAAATCAAAAGAAAAAGAGAAAAGCACAAGAATGCAAGCAAATACAAGTAATACCCAATCGTCAAACAAGTGGTCATTCGGCAACAACGCTAATGACCCCAAACACGCTAGGTGTTACAAAGCAAACATCCTCGAACCATTCAACTCATCCTAAAGCTAATCCTAAACCAAACAACCAAGAAAGAAAGAGAATAAATATAGAAAGATCTCACCGGGCGCCAAAGCTATGCTACAAAATCAAGGTGTAAGAGCATCTTACGAATCGTTGAAATCCAAAGCTTAAGAAATAAAGCACGGTGAGAAATAAAGAACTATATAGAAAGAAAATTGTTAGTAACTTCCAACCAAAACCAAACTAAAGAAAAGGAAGAAAATAAAATAATGAAAATAAAGAAAAACCAAATAGCAACAGGAGTAATATCCAATGAGACATTAGATCGAAACAGTAACAAGAAGCAAGATAACAGATAATCATCATCAGGAATCATCATAGCAGAGATACAGAGAAATGCAACAGACAACGATTAGCGAATCAAACAACAAATCCAAAAAGCCGGGTAGATAAATCAATAGAAGCACATCACCATCATAAAACCAAAGGACTCAGAGATTGACACCAGAAGCAGATGAGACCAGGAATGAACTACAAAAGCAAGGGGGGAAAATCAACAAAGCACAACAACAAAAGACATATAATACCCCCAAGCTTAAAATGGGCCACCCCCTAACTCTAAACCTAAAGACATATAGGCAAAAGAGAAACATCATATAAAGCACAAAAGAAGGGGGGCCATGGTAGTATCATTATGCACTATGGTAAGGGGTAGAATGAGAGCTCCCCTCACTGATCTCCACCAAATGACTAGAGCTTGCCATCTCGCTCACCTCCATGGGAGCCTTACCCCTCAACCGACTTTCCCTCCTAATTTTATCAAGCTAAAAATAATGAGACCAATCATCTAAGATTGGCTCACCCGACCTACCTCAACTACCAAAAGTCTCGAGGTACTGAAAAGGCAAAGGATAGCCGGATCATACCCATAATCACAACCCCTGGGTCGCCTATAGTCGTAAGTGCCCGGGGTAGTGCCTATGATAGAACTAGGGTGAATATAGGGGCTCTCCCAATAAGGGAAACAAAGTCTAGGACCTAAAGTAGGATCAAAAGGCTCCCATTGAGGGACATGTCCTTGTTTGACCGGGAGGTACGGATAGTTGACGTAAGTTTCTATCTCCCCTTATAAACATGCAAATCATATAATCGATACGTGTGGTAATCATAACCAAGGAAAGGGGGTTGCACAAAAGGCATGGAGTACAACATTTTAGCAATAGAATCAAGCTTGGCATGAATTGTTGACATATCAAAAGTAGGAGGAGTGGGAGAGGGGAAAAGGTAGGTGTACCTCCCGGTTCAACTGGGGGAAGAGAATGAGCAATCGATGAGCACGCATTGGTTGAATGACCTCTTGTACAATTTTTCCTTCATCGTAAAGAGGGATTAACATCTCACATTGGGGGCCTCTAGGACAAAGAATCTCTCTCCTCGGGATGAGTAGTTGCCTCCTTTCAAGGGATGAGGAACCATTCCTTAAACCAAGAAACCTTCCAAATGAAAACATCGTCCTTCCTCGTTCGACAAAGAAATTTTTTATTCACTAGTGCGGAGATGTTTAGGAAATGAGAGGGAGACTTTTCTCGAGGATCAATAATCAAAAGAAGCTCATCTAACATGGTCTTGTAATCATCATTGATGCAAAGAGCTAGGATAGAAATCATCACACCCAATTAGATGCACCCCGATAGGCAAACTCCATCACGAATATCTAAGAATCGAGAGATCAAACGCTCTGTGAAATCACCCGACTCAATCTCAAAGTCATTTTGGTTGGCTATCCATAACCAACAAAGCTCCTCACGGGAGATAGCTCCCAAAGAATCCTTGGAGCAAATAGTGTATGTGAGGATTAGGTTGAAATACCGCATAGCCAGATTAATCATGGAAGCGGAGTTTGAATTTTGAGGGTCATACTTTCCTTCCTCCGAGATACTCCTCCACAAACGTTGCTCATCATATCCATGCTCACTTGCCATTCTACTATGAGCCGATGGATAGATACAATGATCCAGATCCTCGGCCAAGGAAACTTGAAATATGAACATAGTTGAGCATCCGTCAATGAGTGATCATTGTTGAACAGTTAGAAAGTCAAAATCTTTGAGTAATTTGCACCCAATTCATGGACAACTTTGAGAGAAGAAAGGAATTCATAAGTCACCCTTGCATAAGTAGGGGCACTAAAATCCAATAACTCTAAAAGATCAAGGCCCTCTGCAAGAAGGCAAAAATCCTCATCAATCCCTAGAAACTTGGTTGTTTCTTGATCGTAGAATCTCGTTGGTCTAAGATTTCTCTTGGATAGACGCTTGAAGTTATCCCAATGTGATTCTTTTGAAAATTCAATGCCATAAGTTTCTTCAACCTCGGGTGGAAGTGGAAGAACATACCTAGGCTTGCTTAAACTTGCTCTAGCTTGCTTTTTATGACAAAGTGTGGCCATCTACAAAGTATCAAGACATAGCATAAGTAGTTTTTCAAGAACAAGAACAAAATGGAAATATTTCACAATAGAAGCAAGAAATGGTAACAAATGAACAATGCCATTGATAGCATCATGAATAATAAGAAAATAAACATGGATTGAAGGCAAATTTGAACATAAGAAACCAATTCATGAGTCAAATTGAGCAAAATAAATCCCAAACATTGAATTATCAAAGATTTGAAACTATTATAAAGAAAACCCATGAGAGAGAAAATAGCCAACAATTGTTATTCAAGAATTCAATCAAAATTCACACATTTATCATGAGGAAACTTCAATTCAACACCAAATGATATCATTCAACATAAATTCCAAGTGAAAAGAACAAAACATAGAGTTTCACCATGAAAGCATAAAGGTTCAAGCTTAAATCAAAGAGGCAGATGATGAAAAGACAATAAGAAACCATACCTCAATGAAGCCTTGAAATGCTTGTAAAATGCTCGAAATGAAGATGTAAGAACAAATAAAACTCCTAAAAATAAGCTCCAAACCTCAACACAAAACTTTAAAATTTTGAAAAAGTCCCAATTTTTTTTATTGAATTGGGGAAGAGAATCTGAAATTTTTTTAGTTTATAGATTTGAAAATTTGATGTTGGCAATTAAAATTGATGTTGAAATGATAGCAAAAGAGGTGAAGTAGGTTTGATATTGCAAGAGAGGGTATAGGGTTTTAGGAGGGAAAAATGAGAGAATTTAAAGAGTAGGGTACGTTTTGGGGTTATAGGGGTTGTTAGCAGGTGCATGCGCGCTACAAAAGGCCGCGCTCGCTCCCAATAATGTTGCGCCCACGAGAGGACACCTGCGCCCGCGGGTAGCCCCCGGCCAGCCCGCGAGGAGTTTCTGGTCGGATTTTGGCATTTTTGGTGCACAAGCATCCGCGCCCGCGGCCTGTAGACCAGCGCCCGCGGGTGATCTTTGTTGTACGTGCGTGCAGCTTGGTGAGTGCGCACCACATATATCTCGGGAAGGCTCTAAAAAGAGAAACACCCCTTAATAATTCTTTCGTGTTTGTATTCTCACCGTCCCTATCAGATGTCATGATCAATAACTCAAAAATTTCATAAGAAACAATCCAAAATATGTTTGAACATGAATAAAAATCGATGGGAATGCAAACACGAAAACATATAACCTCAACGAACCCTTTCCCCTAAGCTTAATAAAACCTCACGAAGTCTTGAAGTAGTACCAAAATTGTTGGAAATTTTCTCTGATCCAATCCCGTGGTACCTAGGATCAAAAGAACAAACCAAAATAGAGAGAAATTAGAAAAGTTCTCAAAAGAGGAAATAAAGAGAAATGTAAGATCAAAGAAAAAGGTTAGAAAATCGGGTTGCCTCCTGGGTAGCGCTTTTGTTAACGTTGTTAGCTCAACGTCCTCCACCAATTAAGGTGGTTGTTGCAGAAACAATGAGTCCACGAAACCAACAAAAACATCGTCGAAATACTTCATTAGACGATTGCCATTAACCTTGAACGGAGAAAGAAAATCTTTCATTGAGACTTCTACAAAACCATTTGGAAAACCATTCTTGGCCGAATTGGGACCACTCCATCTTGATCCCTTGATGCTAAGGTGTGATGGAAGAGGTTTGACCTTAACCATTGGTACACCTTAACCTTCCTTTGAAATGGCGTCTTGCAAAGCTTCTTGGCTTGAGATATTCATGCACCTACACTCATCCACTTCCTCAATGCTTCCATTTAGCAAATCCTCATACATTGCCACTTCCTTTATAGGAGCACCTATCTTATCCTTGTTCAACAATACATTCTCAAAAGGATCATTAGAAGTGAGGAAGTGCTCATTCATGGAAGATACAACATAATTAGAGAATCGATCAACAGGAAATTTTCTAGAGAAGAACTTGGATACTTCATGCTTTCATTCAAGTCAAATTCAATAACCTCTTCTCCTACCTTGAGTGAAGTTTTTGCACCCGTTAGGAATCTTAATTGACCTATCGGCCAATTTCAAGGTAATCTTAGAAGGCATAAGTTCCCCTAAATCAAGTCTTTGATAAATCGAATATGGCATTAAGCTAAAACTAGCTCCTAAGTCACATAAGGCATTATCAATTTGCAATTTTCATCTTGTTAATGGCACATGGAATAGAGAAGTTTCTGGGATCTTTCAACTTTGGTGGCATCTTGTTCATCATAATTGCACTACAATTCTCGGTTAAGTTGACCGTCTCCACCACATCACATGACCTCCTACAACTCAAAATGTCTTTGAGGAATTTTGCATAGTTGGGCATTTGGGTAACAACTTCGGTAAAAGGTAGAGAAAGATGAAATTGCTTAAGCATGTCAATAAATCTTTCAAATTGTTCATCCAACTTATGTCTCATGAATTTTTGTGGATATGGAAGATTTGGTTTCACAATCTCTTTCTCCACTCTCACCTCTCTGGTGTCTCAATCACAACCTCACTCAAAGATGCACCATTTATCTCATCCTCTACCAAGACCTCCTTAGTTCCACTCTTCCTAGGTAAACTCTCCTCAAGAACCTTACCACTCCTTGTAACAATAGTATCCATGGGTCTCTTGGGATCTAAGCCTTGGGAAGGTAAAGAAGAAGTACTAGCATGGTATTTCAAAGCATTAGCAAATTGAGAAATTTGGTTTCCAAGCATCTTATTATGAGTCATTACCTCATTGAATTTCTTGTCACTTACGGCCATGTAAGTCCTTAACAACTTTGTTTTATTTTCAATGATTTCCTCCAAATTAGTCCTTGAAGAAGAGGATTGTGAATAGGAATTATCAACTTGTGTCTTTGGAGCAAATCCGGGTGGAGGGCCTCTTTGAGAATTATTTTGAAAATTGCCTCTACCTTGATTGTTCCAATTACCCCTATTTTGACTTTGACCATAACCTTGATTATGGTTACAACCACCTTGATTATGATTTCCATAACCTTGGTTTTTATTACCATAATTTTGGATTTGACTTTGGACACTATAACCTTGATTGTTATAGTTACCTCGAGAACCTTGGTTCCCTTGATTCCTATAACCACCACCTTGGTTATAATTGTCAAAATTACCATGGTTTTGGTAATTCCTATTCCATTTACCCCTTTGGTTATCAATCCTTTGCACATTATTATTGTTTGACACAAAGTTCACATGTTCACTCTCATTATTGTCAAAATCATCATTACTCTTCGGAAAACCATGAGGGCCATTACTAGAATCATGATCATATGAACCACACACATCAGAAAACAAACAACCACTAGGCATGTTACTAGAAGAAGGAGGGGGATGAGAATTAGAAGGAGTACCTCTCCCCTTAAATTGGGAGGGAAGACTTGGAGATTGGGAAGAAGAACTCTCCAATTTTTCCTTGATTGCACTTCCTACCCCAAGTTTGCGATTTGTGAGGAAAGATTGTTGATTGAATTCAAACGATCAACTGAGTACACTTAAGAGCTACTCTTGCTAGTTGATTCTCTCTCATCATCTTTCCAATCTCTATAATACTTCACAACATCCTCAATGATGTCAACCACTTCTTCTTCCGTCCTATTCATGATGGGACCTCCGGCTCCTCCATCTAGGCATGACTTGCCTTGGGGACTTAGGCCTCCATAGATAATTTGAATAATTTGATAGGTTGGAATCCCATGGTGAGGACACTCCCTTTGATACTCCTTATATCTCTCACATGCTTCATAGAGGCTCTCACTTGGCTTTTATTTGAAGCCTTGAATTAAAGCTCTTGCCTCGGCAATTTCTTTTGTGGATAGATTCGAGTTAAAAATTCCTTTGTAACCTCATCCCATGTAGTTAGAGAATTCGGCTTAACCTCCTTGTCTAGCCATTCCAAAGCATGCCCAATAAGAGAAAAGGGAAAGAGCTTGAGGCGGATGAATTCTTGGGAAACTCCGTTCACCTTGATAGTATTGCAATATTTTTCAAACTCCTTGAGATGATTTAGCGGGGTCTCATGCTTGGATCAACTAAATTATCGCCTCTCTATCAAAGTGATCATAGCCGGCCTAATTTCAAAATCATTTTCCGGTGTTGTAGGTTGAGCAATTTCACTCTCAAATCTATATGTACCGGGAATCCCCAATTCTTTCAATGCCAGTCTCGGATTCTCTCCCATTCTTGTTTGTTCCTCTTGTTGCGGTTCTTCTTCACTTGAAATGCTAGAGCTAAAATATCTCCTAGCAACCCTTAGTCATGTAATAGTCCTCTCAATATCCGGATCAAATGACACAAGTGAATGACCACGTTCTCTATGCATACAACTCAAAAGAAATGATTAGTAGCACGGCTACAAGTGTAACCTTAAATAGAAAAAATCTTTTTTTTTAAGAAGGAAATAGACTCAACAACTATAACAAAGCACCAATGTCATTCCCCGGCAATGGCGCCATTTTGACGAGTGGAAAACTAGGTCATCATCTAATTCTTCTTAAGTCAAACTAAATTTGTAAACGCATAACAAACCTTATATGAGTATAGAGGCAAGCTGAGGATCTAACCCAAATGAATGAATTGAAGCTATGTTATAGTGTAACGTTAAGATAAATCGAAGAATTGTCAATGTTTGAGTATGGTAACTAGGATAATAAGAATCAAGAATTCAATCAAATTTCTAAACACAAGGGATATAGGTTCCACATGCAAGCTTAACAATCATGCTAATTGATAAATCACCTAATTGATTCAAACATTGCAAGGGACAAACAATAGTTGTAATCAAAGGAATTCAAAGGTTACCTCCTATAAACCAAACTAGGGTTCACTATGAATGATTAACAAGGAGAATCACAATCAAATTCAATCAATTAAAGCAATTGTTCGTGTCATTGGAATTTGCAATGCAATCTAGATTAATCTTATAGGTTGATCACTCCTAGTCTAATTAATCACATGCACAACTAGCAATAATCATCAATCAAGCATGCTTCCCCTTCTCCCTACCAACCACTCTACTCACTTATCATGGTGAAATCTAAAGTTAAAACAAATTCAATCACACACACATTCATTTCAAACTAAATCAAAAGGAAATACAATCAATCAACAAATTCTCAAAACTAAATCAAAATCCAAACCAAATATTCAAGCATAAAAGTAAATTGTAATTGAAGTAAATTCAAAGGAAAGAAATCTTAAAAACTTTGATTGATATGAAGAAGAATCATAAACTTGATTGAAGAAACACTGTTGAATTACAATTCAAATCCAAATATTATAATCTCTACTTTCTCTCTAACTTCTCTCTAGTTTCTCTCTCTAAAAACTAAGCAAATGAAATATTATCTAAAAATGTTGGCCCTCAAAAGGATTTACAAGAGTATATATACACAAAGAAGAAAAACAAATCGCTCGCGCCATCTCTAAGAAGACTCTGCAGGCGCGCGGAAATGGGTACGAAACCCATAGCTAACTCCGTGGTCAATCTGGGCAAAACCCGCGCCCGCGACATTGTTACCCACACCCGCGTCTTAGGGCACGTCAAAATGCCCTTTTCCAGGTAAAGCAAGGGGTCGCGGTCTCTCTAATCTGGAGCGGCCTCTCCAAAATCTCTGTGCCCGCGGCTAGGGCGCGGAGAGTTCCTACCCAAAATCACAACAATGGTGCACATAACCCACACCTGCGGCCCATAGGTCCTACGCCCGCGACTTAGAGAAGAAGGCGGAGCGCCCTCGCCGAGCCCTCTTGATGAGTGTCATTTATGGAACTCATAGGGTAGCCTTTTAGGATGATTTCATCTCCTTTTCATGATTTCTTATCATATTTTTGGTCCTTTTTACTTTAGTTCCTTTCTTTCTTTCTTTGTGTTTTTCGTGTTTTCTTTGTGTTTTCCTTTTATTTGGCCCTCTTTCCCTTTTATTCCTTTCCTTTGTTTGTTCTTGTAGGTACCTAGGAGTTGTCTTTGCAAGGGGATAAAGATGAACTATATTGACTAAGCAAGGAGGAAGCAATCTGCTCGGAGAGAGCTTGGAGAGGGCATCAAGTCCTGCCAGGTTACCGCGGGCGCAGGTGTTGAAGGTCGCGGGCGCAGGCTCGTTTGCACCAAATTGGCCAATTTCGACCAGGAACTCTCCACGGTCTAGCCGCGGGCTCTCTGCAGGCGCGGGTAGATTGGAGAGACCACTCCAGATCAGAGAAACCGCGGCCCTCTGATCACCCTTTGGGAGCAGGGGATTCGCCGCACCCTTGTCGCTGGCGCGGAGGCTTTTTCCTCGGGCGCGGCTGTTGCCCAGATAGCCCGCGGAGTTTGTTATGGGTTCCATACTCGTTTCCCCGAGGGCGCAGGATTTCTTAGAGAGGGCACGAGGATTCCGTTTTCCTTCTTTGCTTATAAATACACTTGTAATTCATTTTTGAAAACCAACTTTTAGATAATTTTCATTAGCTTAGTTTTAGGGATAGAAGTTAGAGAGAAGTTCTTGGTTTTGGATTTGTATTTCAACATTGGATCAATTGTGCTTGGATTTCTTCATCTTCAATCATTAATATTAGTGAGAATCTATTATTTTAGTTCATCTATTTACTTGTTTGATTTAGATTCATGTTTGATTGTTTGATTTCCTTGGATTTGAATTTGATATTGTAGTTGATATTGTTTTCTCTTGATTTTGATTTAGAATGATGCTCAATGCAATTTCTAGTAATTTCTTCTTGAGTTATACCATGAGTAGTGAGTAGATTAGTTTCTAGGAAGAAGGGGAAGCATGCTTGATTGATATTTTGTGCTAGTTGATGATCATTGATTGATTGAATTGTTGCAATTAAATTGGTTGACATAGTTTTGCATGTGATTAATTAGATTAGAAGTGATCAACCTATAAGATTTATCTAGATTGCATTACGATTCTTAATGACATGAACCATCAATTTGAGAATTGCTTTAATTGATTGAGTTTGATTGTGAATTTCCTTGAATAGCCATTCAAAGTGACCCCTAGCTTGGCCTCTAGGAGATAGCTCTTGAATTCTTTTGATTGCTACTATTGAATTTCCTTTTCAATGCTTGAATCAATTGAATGAACTTTCAATTAGCATTATTATTGAATTTGCATGTGGAACCTACATCCCTAGTATTTAGTTTCTTGAATTACTTGATTAATCTAGTTTTGTTACTATAGAACTAACCATTTTCTCACTACAATCTTCAAAGTAGCTTGACTTAGGCTATAGTTAATACCGACTCACTCCTTTGGGTTCGACCCTATACTTGCCTTATACTTGTATTAGGTTGTTATAAATTATGTTTGATTTTGGGATAAACAATTGACGACTCATTTATTCTTCTATCAAAATGGGAGAAGAAGAAGAAGAGGAAGAAGAAGAAGAAGAAGAAGAAGAAGAAGAAGAAGAAGAAGAAGAAGAAGAAGAAGAAGAAGAAGAAGAAGAAGAAGAAGAAGAAGAAGAAGAAGAAGAAGAAGAAAGAAGAAGAAGAAGAAGAAGAAGAAGAAGAAGAAGAACAACAACAACAACAACAACAACAACAATAACAACAACAATTTCAGCATGAACAACAACAACAACCACAGCAAAGAAGAAGAAGAAGACAACAACATCAACAACAAGATTACCAAGGAGATGCCTATCTCCATGAGATGGAGGCTTTGCGTGAGCATATGGAGCGCATGCAATTGAGCATGCAACGTATGTATTTCGACCATCAAAATTTGTCTTCTAAAACTAGCGCCCTATATGACGCTAGTGTGCGTAGGGGGGAGGTCACTCCTCCCGTGAACTACACATATGTGCCGCCCCAACAAGGGCCGGTGCCATCTTGGGGTGGTGACAACCTCACCACGTACCCCTATTGGTCAAGGGTTACACACACCGATAAGCCAAGGCGTGACTTCCCAGATGAGTCCGGTCATTATGACTACCGGGTTTCGGGGGGGGGGGTGATTATCGGGGTGACCCTGACTTCTACTATGTTCACCCCACTCACCCCGAGCTCTATATGCAACAACCAAGGAACTTGTAAACCGTTCACGGATCATAAAAAGGCAACCACGATAAGGGACAACGATAGGCAACAACGATTGACCCGTGAAGGTTACACCCCATTCATAATCCATGAGATTACTAACTCCATATGGTTCGGAACCACAAAAGGAGGATCGGGGATGATTGTACGAAGTGAATCATGGAGTCATATTCGCCCGTATTGGCCTCTACTCGATTCTTATAGCGAAAAGTGATTCCTGCGATCTCAAAGGCATACAAACAAAATATTCAATTTGCTCCAAACTATTATTAAGCTAAATTGGTTGAATATTAATGCAACATATAATTCTAAAATATCATGATCACTTTAATTAATAACAAGATTAAAAAGGAATCTAAACCGGTTGTCCAAATTATCTTATTAAGCGTGATTTTCAATTACATATTCCCTTTAAACATGCAATATGGTGATCATAAAATAAGAATTAATATTGGAAGCAATTTACAATAATTTTTTATTCAAATCAAATCATAACCCTAATCATGATAATAGCAATAATAAACTAAGAGTAATTAAGCAAATCAATTACTCACTTTTTCGCGTTTCCTTGAAATTGTTACATCATGAATAAACTGTTAGTAACTTCAATAAAAATATAAATCAAATGAAAATTAAATTTGATAAAGGTAGATTAAATTTTGTCCAAACCCTCAGTCAATTATACCTTTCATACCTTAGTTTAAGTATAGAACTTTGGGTATTGTATGGACTCCTTGAAGTGCTTAAGGAAGGAATGAAAGAATAGGGAGGCTAGTGTTTAGGCTAAAAAGGGAGAAGAGAATGATCTGATGATCAAGCTTGTTGATGATTGGAAAAGGGGGGATATGACCTCTATTTATAGAGGAAAAAAGAAGGGTCGAAGAATTAAGATAAGATCCGAATTAAATCGGAATAAAACTCGATAGACTACAGTTTTTGCGGTTTTTGTTTTTATCATATCTTTTGATACAGAAATCGGAATAAGATGAAGATATCGTTGGAAAGCTCTTGAAGTCTAAGTTCTAACCTAATCGGAATCAGATTAAAATATCTTATAGAATAAAATATATGGCCGAAATAGTGAGACGGTATTAGTTTTGAATAGAGTTTGATATTTTATTAATATCTTTTCCTTCATAGCTCGGAATTGATATTATAATAGATCATTGGAAAAATAATTTCAAGGGCTATCCAACCGTATAAAATTTGGATAAAAATATGAGGAAAGAAAATATTATCTGTCTATCTTTGAATGTCTTTCAATTCGAATAAAATTAGGACTTTCAAAAAAAGGAGTTTTATTCAATTTCAAACTCTCTATTCTTATCTTTTCAAAAAGAATAATTAGGATCTTTTAGAAACTTATAGAAGTTTCTAATTAATCCTAATTGGTTTAGGAATTGGATTAAATCATTTGGACCCTCCACATGATCATTGGGTCGTAGGTAAGGTGGGCTTAGGTTCGGTTTGGGTTCAGTTTAATATTTTGGCCATAACTTATTCGTTATAACTCGGATTTGGGCTTATAATATATCGTTGGAAAGCTCTTTTAAATCTCCATCCAACTATTTAATCATTGGACCCAGATTATGGACCAAAATAAACTGGATTAAACGTTTTTATAAAAAGGACACAAAATAAATGATTTTAAAGGACACGAAATGAATTATTTTGGGTTCAAAGGCACGGAAGAAGAAAATAAGTTATGGTTTGGGGAAATGGTCTAGAAGTTGGGTTGGTTTATAAAATGGAAATATGGATTTAAGCACTCCAAGATTAAATACTCAACCCGACCAATAATGGCGGTGAAAGGTTGTTCATCATCGAGTTTGATTTTGGGGAGACATTTTTGGGTATCTACAGAAGCCCCCACTTTGACTAAGTTTGTAGAAACGTCAGTTTTGAAAACAATATTCAAAGTAGTCGATAGGGACGGAGAATGATTCAAGACGTTCTGCGATCCTAAATCACTCTGTATACGTCGATACCTGCAAAAAAATGTTAATTCCACAGATAAAAGAGTAAAGGGATAGAACTCTTATCTGACACCAGTGTATCGGTGACAAATGAGTCCTATACTTGAAGGTATCCACCGGATGACGTTTGTTGAAATGCTTTCCATGCTTGAGGAAAGCCGACAAATGAGTTTGGTATCTTTCTAAGCCTGAAGAAACCTACCGCATGACACTTTCCATGCTTGAGGAAAGTCGACATATGATTTTAGTGTTTTTCTATGCTTGACGAAATCCACCGGTAATGTTTTCCATGCTTGAGGTAAGCCGACAAAGGAATTTGGCAGTTTTCTATGCTTGAAGAAATCCACCGGATAATACTTTCCATGCCTGAGGAAAGTCGACAGATGATGAGATTGCAAGTCTTTGTGTATCGAGAACCTTGCATCATGAAATGATGGTGGTTCGACTGTCCCCGAACGTGGGCTGTAGATGGTCCGCTTGTCCCCGGACGTGGGCTGTATTTGGTTCGCTTGTCCCCGGACGTGGGCTGTATTTGGTTCGCTTGTCCCCGGACGTGGGCTGTAAATGGTTCTCTTGTCCCCGAACGTGGGCTTTAGATGGTCCGCTTGTCCCCGAACGTGGACTGTAGATGGTCTGCTTGTCCCCGGACATGGGCTGTAGATGGTCCGCTTGTCCCCGAACGTAGGCTGTAGATGGTCCGCTTGTCCCTAGACGTGGGCTGTAGATGGTCCGCTCGTCCGCGGACGTGGGCTATAGATGGTCCGCTTGTCCCCGAACGTGGGTTGTAGATGGTCTGCTTGTCCCCGGACGTGGGTTGTAATTGAGACCTACAAAATAAAATTTGCTAAGGGACTCGTATAGACTATGATTGACTTGACCAACTGACTTGACCAAGATTTGACTTGACACGACATGACATGTGTATGACTTGTGATTGTGTGTATATGTATGGTGTGAGTGTGTGCAGACACAAGCAATCGAAAATGCAAAAGCAAAAATTTTCCGTCATTATTGTCATGAGACGAGTGGAGGGTACCGACTTTCTCCCGAAAAAGAAAGACGTGAAAAATGAAATTTTATTTTCGAACTTCCCTCGATGAGAAATTTTAATTTCCCCAAAAGAAAGGTTATGAGAAAGGAAAAGAGTTTGATCTTCTTCGTTGAGCAAGACGAAATGAATCGAATGGATTAAATTGCTTGTCTTGAAAATAATTTATGCATGATTCATGTTCTTAGGCAAGAAGGCTAAGGACAATTACATCATGTGACACGATAGAAATGAACTTAGGTCATGGAGCTAAGCATCATATATGGTGTAAAGAAACGATCTTGAACGTCACTTTGGTCTTGAAGCTAAGCACGTATACAGATGAAGTGATTATTGCATAATGAACGTTTCTTAGGTCAAGGAGCTAAGCACGATATGCTTTGTATGATTACATTACAAGTCATTGATTTATAAATGTTTCTCAGCACATTATGTGATGCATGAAACAATGAATATTGCTCAGGTAAGGAAGCTAAGCAAGTATACAATGTTTCTTCTAATGAAAGTTTTATTTAAAGATGATGAAACATGCACAGTGTTGAAACAAGATTTCATGATAAAGGGATCTTAAAAAGAAGGATGATTGATATGGATATGGATGTGTGAGTGAAGTGTGTGAATGTGATACTAAGGCTGGCTGCAAGGGTTATGGCGATGGAAAGAGATGTGAGAAGAGTCAAAGAGGATGACTCTTTAGGCTAGGTAGGCTAAATGATGTGGGTTCAAGCCCCCAAGTCTAGCTCTAAATGGGTAGGGGTAAGCATTGGATATTCTTTTACTCGATCATGCATGGATATGAATATGAATGTGGTCGCACCTTGATGTGAAGTTGCCTACGTATCCGTTAGGAATCAGACCGAATGTAGCTCTAACAGAACTTTGCACAAGTGTGTGCACACCTCAAAGAGGTATTTCAAGGGTTGTAATGTGATTAAGCTGAAGGTTTAAGGAAGAAAGGGGTAAAAGGCTCAAGACCCGAGAGAAGCCCCCAAGATATGCAATTGTGTATTAGACTTTGCAAGTTTTATTTTTCATATATTTTTTTGTTTTGATTTTTTTTTCACATTCTTTTGAATCAATGTAGGCAATCTCATATCATGCGGTCCATCACTCACTTAACATTCATGTTTCTCAGGCACGGTACCAAGCACTCAATGAGAGACGCGATTTGAGACGTGTTCATATCAAAGACATTGGAACACTTGCCTTTAGACATTGTTTTATTATTGCTTTGCTGGTTTTTTTTTACTTGCTTTTTGAATGTTATACAATTACACATCTTCCAATCCCAGGGTTAAGTGAATGTGGGTTGAAGAAATGAAGGTCAAACGTTAGACGAGGCTCAAAGTGGTTGATGAAGAAATGGAATATGTGCTTGAATGGTTAATGGGAAATGACAGGGTTGAAAAGGTGCCTCAAATCATTGGTGTACCTTGTGTTTAGTTCGACAATTGATTTTTTTTTTTGGCGAATGACATGATTGAATGCGAAGGAAAGAAATGATCATTGATGGTACATAGCATATAGACATAAGGATAAGGATAACCTATGCTAGACTTATAGGGGGAAAAGGGTTAAAACGAAAGAAGAAGAAAACATACAATCTTGGTGAGAAGCATGCATCGTGCATTGTCTTCATGGTTGTTTATGAGTAACTTCTTGCCGCCTGGTGAGAAAAAAAGTTTCTTGTTGTTGATGCTTTGATTGGAAGGAAAGAAGGAAGGAGTGATGTTCCCCTTATTCTTCCAACTATTGCCTAGTGATTTTAGACTCAAGTACTGTGTAAGGATGAACTCATTTAATGCATTCACTCAATACTCGGATTGGAAAGGAAGAGTGTATGAAACAATTTTGAAAACTGATGGGAAATACTCCACTCATTCCTACTACGACGAAAAACGATGCATGCATGGTCCTAGTATACGATCATGCAATGACTCAACATGTGTGATTAGGTGAGTTTATTAAGACTCGTGGTATGATCGCATGGCTAGACATGTAAACGGTATAAAAAACAAAGGACCCAATGACCAAATAGCACGGAAGACTAAAAGACAAACTAACTTGATTAATTTTGTCTAATTTTAATGTTTTTGCTATTTACTAGGTGAAAACGGTCAATTGCAAATCATTAGTCATAAATAAGATCAACCACAATCAAAGACAAAGAACACATGTTAATATAAGGTTAGCACAAAAAATCAATCACAAGAAACTAGGAAGAGGACTAGAATTCTAGAAGAGTTATGACTCATGGGTATATACAAAAAAAATCTATAATTCTATATTATACGAGTTGACATGGATTAAAGGACTTGGCTAAGACTGCTTGACACGAAAAGATAAAAAAAAAATTAAAGAACAAAAAAAAAAAAGTTGACGCTAAAAAGACACCTAAACTGGACAGGCTGTAGTATATCGGTTATAGCTTTTTATCTGTGACTTTGATTAGGACGAAACCAGCTCCAAGGGAAAGATAAAACTCGGGGCTACAGATCCATAGGTTACACGACACGTAACTCTTTCTAGAACTCTGGCTATGATCAAAACAAGTTGACTCTTGTGCAGTATACGGGAATAAAAATCCGGGTGACTCAAAAATTAAATAAAAATAAAATCTATGGCTCGACTCTAATAATAAAAAAAAGGTTAGATAAGAGAAAAAAGAATGAATAAATAAAAAGTCAAAAAATGCACATATAAGCACATTATCACGAATGATGCAATGAAGTTCGCAACCTAAAGTCAAGTTCTATGTTCGACAATGGTCAAGCTTAAAAGGGTGTCAAAGGGTACCATGGTTAAGAGTTTGGACGCGTTAGCAAGGAAGCCTCCCTTGACGGTGTATGCCAACGGGTGGCTCCGCGAGTTCGTGATGAAATCGAACTCGGCTCCATGGTTTGGGCAGATTTAAAAACTCGGATGAACCCTTATTGCCATGAGCGTTTTTGGGTTGATAGAGCTTAAATTCCCCGGGCTGGCCACATACGTAGAACACGTACTATTGTGGAAAAAACAAGTAACCTAAAAAGCATATACATATGTGACAATGCCAATTAAATTGCAGGAATACAATTCAAGAATCTTTCAAGTCTCATCCACCCATCTTAATTAAATACCGATCACTCAAATCAATAAGTAACCAAGAATCCTCCCCAGTGGAGTCGCCAAATTGAAGGCGTCGTTCAAAGTGCGCCTACGTTAAAGCATGTGGTGAATATGATTGGCACTCATAGGAAGTGGCAATTGACATCATACGATTAGGGATAAGGAAAGTAGGGAGCCGCCAACAAGTTTTTAAGGAACTTGTAAACCTTTCACGAATCATAAAAAGGCAACCACGTTAAGGGACAACGATAGGCAACAACGATTGACCCGTGAAGGTTACACCCCATTTATAATCCATGAGATTACTAACTCCATATGGTTTGGAACCACGAAATTAGGATCGAAGTGAGTCATGGAGTCACATTCGCCCGTATTGGCCTCTACTCGATTCTTATAGCGAAAAGTGATTCATGCGATCTCAAAGGCATACAAACAAAATATTCAATTTGCTCCAAACTATTATTAAGCTAAATTGGTATAATATTAATTCAACATATAATTCTAAAATATCGTGATCACTTTAATTAATAACAAGATTAAAAAGGAACCTAAACCGGTTGTCCAAATTATCTTATTAGGCGTTATTTTCCCTTTATACATGCAATATGGTGATCATAAAATAAGCATTAATATTGGAAGCAATTTAACAATAATTTGTTGGTCAAATCAAATTATAAGCCTAATCATGATAATAGCAATATTAAAATAAGAGTAATAAAGCGAATCAATTACTCACTTTTCCGCGTTTCCTTGAAATTGCTACATCATGAATAAACTGTTAGTAACTTCAATAAAAATATAAATTAAATGAAAATTACATTAAATAAAGGTAGATTAGATTTGGTCCAAACCCTTAGTCAATTATACCTTTCACGCCTTGGTTTAAGTATAGAAGTTTGAGTATTGTATGGACTCCTTGGAGTGCTTAAGGAAGGAATGAAAGAATAGGGAGGCTAGTGTTTAGGCTGAAGAGGGAGATAAAATGATCTGATGATCAAACTTGTGATGATTGGAAAAGGGGTTATATGACCTCTATTTATAGAGGAAAAAAGAAGGGTCGAAGAATTAAGATAAGATCTGAATTAAATCGGAATAAAACTCGATAGACTGCAGTTTTTGCAGTTTTTGTTTTTATCATATCTTTTGATCCATAAATTGGAATAAAATGAGTAAGATATTTTTGGAAAGATCTTGAAGTCTAATTTCTAAACCAATTAAAATCAGATTAAAATATCTTATATAATAAAAGATATGTCCGAATTAGTGAGACGGTATCAGTTTTGGATAGAGTTTGATATTTTATTCATATCTTTTCCGTCATAGCTCGGAATTGATATTATAATATATCATTGGAAAGATAATTTCAAGGTCTATTCAACCGTATAAAGTTTGCATAAAAAATATGAGGCACGAAAATATTATCTGTCTATCTTTGAATGTCTTTCAATTCGAATAAAATTAGGACTTTCAAAAAAAGGAGTTTTATTCAATTTCAAACTCTTTAATCTTATCTTTTCAAAAAGGATAATTAGGATCTTTTAGAAAATTAAATAAGTTTATAATTAATCCCAATTGGTTTAGTAATTGGATTAAATCATTTGGACCCTCCACATGATCATTGGGTCGTAGGTAAGGTGGGCTTAGGTTCGGTTTGGGCTCAGTTTAATATTTTGGCCATAACTTATTCTTTATAACTCGGATTTGGGCTTATAATATATCGTTGGAAAGCTATTTTAAATCCCCATCAAACTATTTAATCATTGGACCCAGATTATGGACCAAAATAAACTGTATTAAACGTTTTTATAAAAAGGACTTGAAATGAAATATTTTAAAGGACACGAAATGAATTATTTTGGGTTTAAAGGCACGAAAAGAGGAAAATAAGTTATTGTTTGGGGAAATGGGCTAGAATTTGGGTTGTTTTATGAAATGAAAATATGGATTTAAGCACTCCAAGATTAAATACTCAACCCGACCAATAATGGCGGTGAATGGTTGTTCATCATCAGGTTTAGTTCTGGGCAGACATTTTTGGGTGTCTACACCGAGCCATTTGACCAATTGTCCACATCCCAACTTGACCTTTTTAAGGGTCGTTATGGGTTCCCTCTCGGTTTTACCGGAGGTTGGGATGTGGGTGATGGTGGTGCCGGCCCTAGTGGCCAATAGTTTCTCCCTTGGTTGTTTGATTACCTTTTTGTTTCCTCCCTTTTAGCTTTGCATGTTTTTGAGCATCGCGGTCGATGCCCTTATTTTTTGAGGGGGGGAATCAAAAAGGATGTTTTAGGGTTGTTTTTGGGAGAGGCACCTTGGACTCATGGGGATGTGTTCGAAAAGGCTTTGATGAATTTCTCTTGCTTCTCTCTTGGTAGTCTCATTGGTATGATGTTTGTCTTGTTGTCTTGGTATTGATGATGATGTTTTGCGGTTTCTTTTAATTATGATGATGATGGTTTCTCTAGGTATTTGTACATAGTATTCAAGTAAGCTTCCTTTTGTTTGCTTTTGTTTAGAATTTACTAACAATTTTATTTTGTATATAGTCCTTTTCTTTTTCTCGCCTTGCTCGTAGCTTATGCTTTGTTCTTTGAAGCTTCTTAAAGGAGGTCGTTCTTGCTCCTTGGTTATTGTAGCATAGCTTGGATGCTTGGTGAGACCTTTCTTGTTTTGTCTTTTCTCTTTACTTTTATTCCTTTACTTTTCTTGGTTGCTTAGATTAGGATTAGTTTTAGGGGAGTTGAACGGTTTGAGGATGTATAATTATAACACCTAGTGTGTTTGGGGTCTTTGTCGATGTGGCCATTTGACCGCTTGTATGTCGATTGGGAAATACGTGTTATGATTGCATCTTTGTCCTTTTCTTTATTCTCCTACTTTCATTTTATCTTTACTTTCCATCTTTTATTTTATTTTCTTTTCTTTTCTTTTTGTTCTTGGTTTTGTACATAGCTTTTTGAGGCTTTATTTTTCCCTCTTTCTATTTTGACTTGGACTTGTAAACAATGGACACTTGCTTTTGAATAATAATCTTACTAGGTGGTCATGGTATGCACAGTTTTAGAATACGTTTGTTTGATTCTAAGATAAAGCATGCTAAGGTAGTTGTCTAGAACTAGGGGGATCATGAAACCAGATTCTACTTGTTTGTGGCATGTTGGTAGTTGCTACCTATCTTCGATTTGACAACCTTAGTGAGTTTTTTGCTACAACCATGTGAGATTCATACTTTTTCAAGATTTCAACATTTTCTTGCATAAGCGGCGTGGAACCTTCACTTTTGCACACCTAATCTTGAATCATAACGTATGATTCCTAAGACCGAGACCGAACCACCTAGGGAGGACAAAGGCATCTTTTCGGGGAGGTATTTTTCCTTTTTCTAGGATAGTGTACTTCTTTTTACTTTTGGGTTTAGGGATACATTTGCCTACTTGCTAGCCCTTTGAGCCTATCTTTTTCCCTTCTTTTCAAGCCACATCTTTAGATCTTGAGCCTTTGTTTCATTTCCGTTTTCATCTTTGGATTTTTGTGAAGCAAATGGTCATATTTTGGAGATTGTAGTATATAAGTTTCGTTATTGGTTCAAAATGAAAGCAAGATCGTGTTTTTTGTATTTTTTGTGAATAATGACAAGTGAATAAATGAAAAAGTCGTCCAAAGTAAAAAAGACAAGGAAAATGCAAGTGCAAAGTTGAAAAAAGCTTCCCACAGTTAAAAGAGGCGAGGACAAAGCACTAATAAAAAATATGAAAAAAAAATTGAAAAATGCAAAAATATTTTGATGTGAGTATTCTCCCTTTTTGAGCATTGAGGAAAATGCTCCATTTAAGCTTAGGGGGGGGGGGATGCATTCTCATGCTTTTTGTGTATATGTTTCTGATCTTAGCTTTGAATAAGCTTGGGGTGTTGGTATTTTTGTTTGGTGATTGCTTAGTTATGGTGTAATGAAATGTGCAATCTTTGCTTCACAATTTAGGTTAACCACCAAATTTTAAATTTAGCCTACTGTAGGGAATAATTTCAAGCCTTTAAAAATCCCACTAGCAAAAACCCCCTTGTGATCATACACTAAAGTACGGTGGCGTCCAAAAGGGAAGAAGATAGAGCAAAAGAGTCACCAACAAGTTTTTTAAGGAACTTGTAAACCGTTCACGAGGTGAAGGTTACACCCCTTAACGATCCAAGAGATCGTCAACTCCATAAGGTCATGAACCAAATAAGGGTTCGGGGATGATGGTACAAATCCAACCTAAAAGAGATTGAACCTGCCCTAATAATAGGCCTCTACTTTATTCTGCTTGTATTCATGTGCGCTTTCTGGCTAACATGCAACCAATAGGATTAACCCTAAACCTATTTAATCTATGTTGGTTGAATATTAATGCACAAATAAATCTATTATTGGCGATCACTTGACTTATAATCACAATTAACCTAATAAGATTATTAATTATCTTATTAAGCATGATTACAAGTACCAAATTCCCTTTAAACATGCAATAAAAAGGTGTGATCAAGCAATAAAGAATAAATAATCAAGCAACATAATAAATAATCAATATATTTGATATTATAACCTTTTCCCTAAACATGATACTAGGAATATCATAATAAAAATATAAACATGATTTCTACATCATAATATCAATTAATCAATTAAAGTACTGACTTTGATGCCTCGTATCTCTTTCTAATAACAAAATACACACGTTAGTAACTTTAAGAAAAATAATAATAAAAACTATTAAATTAAATAATTGAAATAGAGATTTGGGACCGAACCCTCAGAAATTAAAACCTTTCACGTCTAGGGCGAAGGCAACTTCGAATATGGCTAGGTGTTTCTAGATCTTTTGAATGCGGAATTTTGTATGAAAAAGCAAGAAAGAATTGAATGCTAAAGAATACTTGAGAATGAGAGAATTGGTGAAATGGTGAAAATTGATGAATTCGTGAATGAAAACGGAGTTTTTAATACGATATTTATAGAGAAAACCAGCCAAAAATGATAATTTAACAAAACAGAGTCTGAAGATCGCAAAACAGGATTGGCGCCAACCCTGGCTAGCTGGCGCCAGACACTAGTGGCTAGCGCCTGGCGCCAAGCCTGGTTCCAGGCGCCAAGGCCTGGGGTTGGACGCCAAACTGGATTTCAACGCGTTTTTGAAAATCTGATAAATTTACCGTACTGGAAGATAAAATAATATAATTTCTTCGAAAACGCTATTTGATCTTGATTAAAACTCTGAAAAGTCAACAAAGTCAACTTATCAATGCTAATTGAATTAGGATTGAAAAGAACCTTCTAGAAGATTCTAGAAAACCAAAACCATTCCCAATTGCATTAGGAATGATAAATCATATTAGGCCCTCCCCTAGATCATTGGGTCGTACATAAAGCTCAAACCGGGGCCAGTTTAGTAAATTGGCCATAACTTCCTCAATAGTCATCGGAATTGGGCTTATAATATATCGTTGGAAAGGTCTTTGCAAGCCCCATCCAACTACACCACTATTGGACCCGTATCATGGACCAACCAAACTGGATTGGCTGTTTTCTTAAAATAAAGTTTTCCAAAACAGGGAGAAGAGAAAAGAAATAAAACTTTCCGCAACACTAGACCTTTCCACACTTTCGTTTCATTCGATTATGATTCGACGTGAAAGGTACTCATCACCGGGTTTGATTTTGGGGAGACACAAATGGGTGTCTACATAATCCCCTACTTTGACTGAGTTTGGAGAAACGCGAGTTTCGAAAACGAAAGTCAAAGTATCGATAGGGACGGAGAATGACTCAGAACGTTCTGCGATCCCAAATCAATCTTGTAACGCCGATACCTGCAAAACTAGCATTAGTTAAACAGATAAAAGAGTTAAGAAACGCGTATCTTTCACCGTCGAGCACACGTCTCTGAAAGTAACCGATTTGTTGTTGTATTTTGTTTGATGACTTTCTACAAGCTAGAGAACGCCATCTTGCTGTTTCGATGTTCACTCGTCTCTGAACAAAGAGCTTCTTTTTTATATGTTCACGCGTCTCTGAACAAAGAGCTTCTTTTTGATATGTTCACACGTCTCTGAACAAAGAGCTTCTTTTTCCCGTTGTGATAGTCTTCGAAAAGTTCACTGTTTTTAATATTTGCTATGCCAGTACGTCGACGCTTTGCTGCTTGTGAACCAGTATGTTGGTGCTTTTGCTGTGATGACAATCCTCTTTTCTTTGGGAATAGTTGCCAACACAACTCTTGTATGATGTATGACAATCCGATTTAGGGAAAGTTGTCAATGCTTGGTAACAATCCATTCTTGGAAATGTTGCCACGATGAAGCGACAATCCGTACCTCGGAAAATTTGCCAAAATCCAATTCTTGGAAAAGTTGCCAATGCTTCGTAACAATCTTTCATAAGAACTTTGCTACGATCGAAAATCCACATCTTGGAATATAACTCTTGAAAGAAATCCACCTTGGAATTTTGCCAACGCTATGCGACAATTCTTTTGGGAAAATATTGCCACTATTGACAATCCGCTTCTTGGAACATTTGCAAAAAAGAGTCGACCGACAATCCACTTCGGGAAAATTTTCCACTTACTGAAATGAATGACAATCCACGTTGAGGAACTTTTGCCGATATTTATGATGAATAGAAACCTACAACAATCCTTTGGGAAATTTTGCTGTAGGGAACTGGGTGTATGACAATCCAATTTCGAAAAACTTGCCAGCGATGACAATCCGAACTAGGAAAAAATTTCCAAACAAAGAAGGAGCACGACGATCCACGCTTGGAAACTTTGCCAGAGATGACAATCCAATCTTGGAAAAATTGTCGTTGAAGAAGATGCACGACAATCCATTTTTGGAAATATTGTCAGTTGGGGATGACAATCCAATTTTTGGAAAACTTTGTCGTTTAATAAGAATGCGCGACAATCCATATTTGGAAATATTGTCGTTTAAGTGCTTGCTTTGCTTTTGAACCGATTGTAATGAGCCAGTGTTTTAGGCGCTTAAGCTAAGTGAGACGATTTTTTGTCAGGCCAATCACTTACTACGATTGTAATCGAGCTGACTACTAATCATGTCAAATTGCTTATAGGGGCTAACTGGCGTATCAAAGAACCCGAAATTTCTGTATGAAGTCGAAATCACCTTTCTAAGAGGCTTCGAGCTCTGTCGTTGATGAAATATCTCTGGCGCCAGGAATTGGAGTAGGGTCTTCCCTATTCTGCTGCGCCTGTATTTATTTTTTACTATAGAACTTTGCCAATTTCTTTAATTATCTTAGGGTTGACCTAAGGCTTAATGTTGCTTGACTCATCGACTTGACACGACTCAAGGTATAAACTTGACTCGATATGTTTGACTGACTCGAGGTTGACTCGACTCGAAGTGTAATGACACATGTGTTAGACTCAAATCAAAGTGATATAACACGACATGACTCAATGTGTACATGACTCGTGTGTGCATTGTAATGTGATCGTGCGACTCGAAAAATGCAAAAAAACAAAAAATTTCCGTCAATTTTGTGGAGGGTACCGACTTTCTCCCGAAAAAGAAAGACGTGAAAAAGAAAATCAAAAGTTTGAAGATGCATGTTGAATGAGCTTAGTCAAATATTGTTTGATACTATCTCTCAAGGTTCAAGGATTAATCCATCCTAGTCTATCTCAATAGTTGACTCAATGATGAAAGTATTTGGGTAACTTAGGCACGGAGGCTAAGCACTTCATACTTCTATGTAATGACAATTATGAGTGATGAGTGATGTGACAAGGCATGCTTCATCGTTATGTTAAGATTTCATGACAAAGGGTTCCTAAGGAAAGTATATTTGGTCATGTATGCGTGATGTGTGTGATAGTGACACTAAAGCTAAGCCGCAAGAGCTAAGTGTGTGGAAAGATATTATTTGTTAAAAGAGTCAAGTGGTGGTGACTCTTAGGCTAGGTAAGCTAATGATGTAGGGATCAAGCCCCCAAGTCTAGCTCTAAGTGAATAGGGATGAGCATTGGATATCCCTTGATATGATCATGGTGTAAGCGTGTGAATGTGAATATGAATGCATGTTTATTACGGTCGCACCTCAATGTGAGGTTGCCTACGTATCCGTTAGGAACCAGGTCGAACGTAGCTCTAGCCGAACCTCGCACAAGTGTGTATACCTCAAAAAGGTCTTTTTAAGGGTTGTAACGTGGTTATGCTAAAGGTTTAAAGAAGAAGGGGATAAAGGCTCAAGACCCTAGATAAGCCCCTAAGGTGTGCAACCTTGATTTTGAATATTTGTATTTTCATGCTTGAGTTTCTACTGTTTTTTAGCTCTCTTTTGTTTTAGCATTTATTTCAATTTTACAAGTGTGAGCAATCTCGATCATGCGGTCTATCACTCACTTGGCATTCATGTTTCTCAGGCACGGTACCGAGCACTTGATAAGAGACGCAATCTGAGACGTGTTCTTATCGAAGATATTTTCATATCAAAGACATTGGAACACTTGCCCTTTTGTACACTTTTATTTATTATTATTATTATTATTATTATTATTATTATTATTATTATTTTTGCTATTTTGATTTTCTGAAATCACTCAAGCTTTGTTCTTTGAAAATTGTATAAGTTGCACACCATCCCATCCCAAGGTTAGATAAATGTAGGTTGAAAAAAGAAAGGTCTATCGTTAGACGAGGCTCAAAGTGGTTTATGAAGAAAGGATTGCGTATTTGAAAGGTGAAAGAAGATATGATGTGGCTACAAGGGGTGCCTCAAATCATTGGTATACCTTGTGCTTAATTCGACATGGATTTTTTTTCTTTTTTTCTTTTTTTATTTATTTTTATTTTTTTTATTATATTTGATGAAATGTAATGAAATGATCATATATAAGGAAATAAATGCTCATTTTATTAAAAAGGGAAAAGAAAAGAAAAACTACAAAAATAATCTAAAGGAAAAGAAAAGGTGCCTATGCTAGACTTATTGGGGAAAGGAAAAAATGAAAAAGAAATAGAAAAAGAGGTCATGAAATCTTGTCATTGAAGCTCGCCTCTTGTCTTGTGTTGTTTGCTCCGACATCATCCAGTCTTCTCGCTAGCTAGAGGCGATGGGATCTTATTTGCCTCTATGAGATCTTGAATGAGGTTTTGAAACCTGTAGCATTTATCAGTAGTATGACCGCGCTCTCGATGGTACTTGCAATAGGAGTTTGGATTCCATCTCGAAGATCGATTTTCTGGTGTTAGATCCTCGGTAGGGCCAATAGGTTTGATTAATCCTCGATCATAGAGACGATCGAAAGCAGCATCGTAGGTCATTCCAATGGGTGTGAACTCTCGCCTGGGTTTCCTTTTAGATCCTTGATTATCTATGGCTAAGACACCATTATGGTCAAAGGTACTAACATTATTACTAGAGTGGGCGTTTTCGGAAGAAGAAGGATTGACATTCTTCTTTCCTTTCCAGCCACCGTGGTTACTATTGTTAGTAGCTTTTTGCTTTGCGAGGTCGTCTTCGATTTCAATTCCGATGTCATAAACAGCCTTGAAAGTATTCAAGTTGTGTTGATATTTTAAGTGCTTTGAATACTTTTCTTGGAGATTCTTGATAAACATCCTCACAGACTCCTTTTCGGTGGGGACCTCAATCATCTTGGCAGAAGTTTCCATCCATTTATTAAAGAAAGAAGTAAAGCCTTCATTCTCTTTTTGTCTTAACATCTCAAGTTGTCTATGGTCGGTTTCAACTTGGATATTGCACTTGTACCTATCAACGAAAGCGTTCACAATCGATTCCCAAGTAATGGTTTTCTCTTTGTCAAGGGAGAAGTACCATTGTTAGAAAACGGTTTCAAGAGATAGTGGGAACAGAGAGGGGAAAACCTTCTTATCGATACCCTTAATGCTCATTATAGTTTCAAAAGCTCTTAGATGGAAGTAAGGGTTATCTGTTGCCTTGAATTTAGGGATGTCAGTGGCATTGAACTTATGCGGAAGAAGTTCTTTGTCCAGCGAGACCCCTTGCGAACTCATGCCCTAAAATTTATAGTCACTAGATAGCTTGCTTAGACTCTCTTGCATGAGGTTCATCTGTTGTTGCTTCACGGGGTCATCGACCCTAAGTGCGAGAAGTTTCAGTGTCTCAGTCACAGTAGCCAATTGGTTCTTAAGATCATTAACTTCTTCTTGAGTTTCCATTATCTTCTTAGCCTTCCTCTTTTGACGAATCGGTTTATCAAAATGGGAGACTTGAATAAAGAGGTTGTCCTTGATTAATCGCCCTTCTCTCCTCGACCAAGTACTGTTGGAAAGGAATTTGGGGATACTTATTGTTAATTATTTGACTCAAACTTTATTCAACATGCAATGGATGGAGGAGGTGAATAAAGATGGAAGAATGTGAAGAAAGATTTAGATGGAGGGATATGAAGAATTAGGAATAAAATGTACCCCCAACTTAAACGACGGAAAAGACCGACTCATGCATGAACCTAAGACATGGCCATGGTGATGTATACTCAAAGTGTGTGCTAAGACTAGTGAGTGTAGGTGACATGTTAAGACTCGTGTCATGACCATGTGGCTAGACAATGTGACTAGACTCAAGCAAAGACTAAGTTAAGACTTCACGTATATGCATTAAACTGGACAGACTGTGGTATTTTAGTCATAACTTTTTATCTGAGACTCTTATTGGGATGGAACCAACGCCAAATTAAAGATAAACCTCCGGGCTACAGATCCATAGGCTGTACGACTCGTAGTTCTTCCTATAACTCCGGCTATGACCAAAACACGTTGATGATTGTGCAGTATACGGGAATAAAAATCCGGGTTGACTTAAAGAAACCATGACTCGATTTTATGTTTATTTATTAGCTCAAATTAATTAATTAATTAGTTAAACAAAGTCCTTTAGTCATTAATCAGTTTATTTAGTCTTAACACAAGTCAAACAAACGGTTAGGAAAAATCACATAGAGTATGCACAACAAATAATGCACAATTAGTTAAGTAGGCACAATATGATGCAATGAGTTTGCAACCTAACCATGGCTCTAGTTCTCTAAAGTTCGGGATATGGTTTAGTCAATACAGGGTCCATGGTTAATTGTCCGGATGCACCGCGCGGAAGCCTAACCATGAAGGGTTGGCGCGAGTGGATGGGACACCGCGAGTTTTAGAAAAAAACTCGCTTCCATGGTTCGGTGAATTCAACATTCTCGGATGTACCCTTTGTTGCACGGAGCGTTCAATCGGGTAGATGGAGCATGAATTCCCAGAGGGTTATGTCCATATGTTGAACACATATGGGTTTCAGAAAAGTGAGAAAAAATTCAATCAGGAAGTAGGATCGAGCAAACAATACGAAAAACTAGTCGAAATTAGAACGCATATTTCTGGCTCGGTATTGGGGGAAATTGGCGCCAGCAATCAGAGACTGGCGCCAGCTTTTAACTATAGCGCCTGGCGCCAATACTGGTGTCTGGCGCTACGATTAAAATGCTGGCGCCAAGCTCTGGCCCCTAACGCTACTTCCCACATGCCTCAGCAGCTTCCTGTGCTGGATAAAATTTTCCAGTTTCGCGCGGTGTTGTTTCAGTCCTAGTTGTGAAAGATATTCCTCAAATTTCCTACGTGTAAAATCCTATGTTTTTAACTCATTACGGATGGTCTTTCCAATGAGATCTTTTTTATGCATATGACAATAATGTTAATCAAAATTACGCACATGAAATACTTAGAACTTTTCGAGTCTCATCCACTCATTCTAAATCATTGCCGAAACAAATTCAGGAATTAAAATAGAAATCCTCCCTAGTGGAGTCGCCAAAAACTGTAGGGAATAATTTCAAGCCTTTAAAAATCCTACTAGCTCAAACCCCACTATGATCATACACTAAAGTACGGTGGCGTCCAAAAGGGAAGAAGATAGAGCAAAAGAGTCGCCAACAAGTTTTTTAAGGAACTTGTAAACCGTTCATGAGGTGAAGGTTACACCCCTTAACAATCCAAGAGATCGTCAACTCCATAAGGTCATGAACCAAATAAGGGTTTGGGGATGATGGTACAAATCCAACCTAAAAGAGATTGAACCTGCCCTAATAATAGGCCTCTACTTTATTCTGCTCGTATTCATGTGCACTTTCTGACTAACATGCAATCAATAGGATTAACCCTAAACCTGTTTAATCTATGTTGGTTGAATATTAATGCACAAATAAATCTATTATTGGCGGTCACTTGAATTATAATCACAATTAACCTAACAAGATTATTAATTATCTTATTAAGCATGATTACAAGTACCAAATTCCCTTTAAACATGCAATAAAAAGGTGTGATCAAGCAATAAAGAATAAATAATCAAGCAACACAATAAATAATCAATATCATGAATAATAATAATAATAATCATAATCATAATCAAGTTCATGTTAATATTAAAGCATAATAAAAATAGCAAAATCCTAGGCATGATACTAACAAGATTAATAACAAACCCTAGCATGTCACTAAGCAATAAAAATCAAATCTTTAGCCCTAACATGATACTAACAATCATAAATATTAGGAAGAACATAGGAAGCATCATAGAAATCATATTTAACATATTTGATATTATAACCTTTTCTTTAAACATGATACTAAGAATATCATAATAACAATATAAACATGATTTCTACATCATAATATCAATTAATCAATTAAATTACTTACTTTGATGCCTCGTACCTCTTTCTAATAACAAAATATACACGTTTGTAACTTCAAGGAAAATAATAATCAAAACAATTAAATTAAATAATTGAAATAGAGATTTGGGACCGAACCCATCAGAAATTAAAACCTTTCACGTCTAGGGCGAAGGCAACTTTGAATATGGCTAGGTGTTTCTAGATCTTGTGAATGCGGAATTTTGTATGAAAAGCAAGAAAGAATTGAATGCTAAAGAATACTTGAGAATGAGAGAATTGGTGAATTGGTGAAAATTGGTGAATTCGTGAATGAAAACGGAGTTTTTAATACGATATTTATAGAGAAAATCAGCCAAAAATGATAATTTAACAAAACAGAGTCTGAAGATCGCAAAACAGGATTGGTGCCAACCCTGGGTAGCTGGCGCCAGGCACTAGTGGCTAGCGCCAGGCGCTAGCCGACGCCTGGCGCCAAGCTTGGTTCCAAGCGCCAAGGCCTGGGGTTGGATGCCAAACTGGATTTCAACGCGTTTTCGAAAATCTAATAAATTTACCATACTTGAAGATAAAATAATATAATTTCTTCGAAAACGCTATTTGATCTTGATTAAAACTCAAAAAAGTCAACAAAGTCAACTTATCAATGCTAATTGAATTAGGAATGAAAAGAACCTTCTAGAAGATTCTAGAAGACTAAAACCATTCCCAATTGCATTAGGAATGATAAATCATATTAGGCCCTCCCCTAGATCATTGGGCCGTACATAAAGCTCAAACCGGGGCCAGTTTAATAAATTGGTCATAACTTCCTCAATATTCATCGGAATTGGGATTATAATATATCGTTGGAAAGGTCTTTGCAAGCCCCATCCAACTACACCACTATTGGACCCGTATCATGGACCAACCAAACTGGATTGGCTGTTTTCTTAAAATAAAGTTTTCCAAAACAGGGAGAAGAGAAAAGAAATAAAACTTTCCGCAACACTAGACCTTTCCACACTTTCGTTTCATTCGATTATGATTCGACGTGAAAGGTACTCATCACCGGGTTTGGTTTTGGGGAGACACAAATGGGTGTCTACACCTACCTTAACCCTTTTTGCCTTACGTTACAACCTTTGGGAAGACCTTTTGACCTAGGGGTTGAGTCATTCATCGGTGGAGGGAATCATGGGTTATAGCCTAAGGAAAGGGGATGCGAAGTCAAGATTTCGAGTAGCCAAAAATTTGATCTTTTTCCGGTTCCTTCGCGAAATCTATGAGACGCTCACTAAGGGGAGATATGAGATTAGTAGGGGGAACGCTGTAAGATCGTTTGGGAAGAAAGTGGAGTGTGACAACTAGTTCCTATGCTTAGCATATTTATGTTTCAATCAAACTTAGGTATCTTATAACGTGCATACCATGATTAACTTTAGAAAGGTTGTGATTCATTTGAATTATAGTCACTTTATAAATTCCATTTCACAAAGATTTTTTATATTGTTGTTTTTCAAACTTTACTCTTTATTCTTGTAATTTGCCTCATTTTTATTTCTTTTGTTTTGCTTAGTAAGAGTTATAGGTTATCTCTAGGAAACCTTTACAAGAGCATCACTCGTCCTCTAGGGCGATGTAGGGGTTTAAATGGCTTGTCTTTTCTTGCTAAAATTGACTGTGATTCCTACAAAAGTGAGTTAGTGTATATTCTTACCTCCTTGTTTTTCTTTTTATTTTGAATAAGCCCTTCTTTTTCCCTTTTAGCCTTTGTTTTGCTCGGGACGAGCAAAAGTCTAGCTTGGGGGAATTTGATGAGTGTCATTTATGGTACTCATAAGGTAGCCTTTTAGGATGATTTCATCTCCTTTTCATGCTTTCTTATCTTATTTTTGGTCCTTTTTCCTTTAGTTCCTTTCTTTCTTTCTTTCTTTGTGTTTTTTGTGTTTTCTTTGTGTTTTCCTTTTATTTGGCCCTTTTTCCCTTTTATTCCTTTCCTTTGTTTGTTCTTGTAGGTACCTAGGAGTTGTCTTTGCAAGGGGATCAAGATGAGCTATATTGACTAAGCAAGGAGGAATCAATCTGTTGGAGAGGGCTCAGAGAGGGCTTGGAGAGGCCTTATGTAACACCCCAATAATTCTCTCTTAAAACCTGTAAATATCCTGAAGTAAATCCAAGAGAATTACTGGCGTGCTACCGCCACGTGTTCAAACGTTAAGGCATTATCAGAAAATAGCAGCGGAAAAACTAACTCAGTTATAAATAAGTTTCAAAACCAATAACCAAAACCAAATTAAATCATACAACTTGGAACCATTAAGGCCCTTATTCAAAACCCCACAAAAGTAGTAAATAAATAAAACCAGAGTTTAAATAAATTCAAACTTATGAAAAGAAATAAACTGTGAATAATAACCAACTCTCCACTCAAAATCCCACAACCACGATGCGAATGCTGCATATGTAAGAACCTGTGGTTAATCTACTCCCCAATATTACAAGTGTAAAAATTGGATCGTCACGGGGTCATTGAAAGGCGAAGGCCATGACCAAAGAAAGACACACACAAAAGCACGCAATCAGCAAAGCTGAGTACATACAAGCTGCAAAACATAAAAGAAATCCCTAACATGCTACTAATAATCAACCATTACGCATCATTAGTCTATAGACCCGGCACATGACTCAACCATCAAATTTATTAAGACTTCACTAGTTAATATTAACTAACTTATTTGTTTATTTCATTGGCTTTAGAAATAGACAAGGTTGCCAACCCATGTCCCATCTGGAACATCAATAAAAGAAAAACCCGATGCCTCCTTTCGGAAACATCAATAAACATCCAACGACCACGGGCGCGACTCCGTGACCGTAGTTAGTATGAGATCTCACCTAACTCCTAGTTTTAAAAAAATATATTTGAAATAAGAGACTCGTAGATCAGACAGCCTCGAGAAAAGTACACGGCTAATACCCCGTGTACCCCAACCCCTGATTGTCATTACTCCAGAAGTGCACCAATCCAGAGGTTTATTGCTCATCCATCTTGCACTTTACGTGATTTACAGGTTTAGACTTGGTGATGACACATATACATAACAATACAAACATTCTAAACACAATTCAATCAAACAAGATAAGTTTCCAATTTCAATTCTTGATTTATTAGTAACAAACAACACTTATTATTTATCCCTTTACTACCTCGGTGTATAAACAGTGCATAAGGCACCCCAAAACCTTAACCTCGTCTTATAAGACTTGAATTCCTGCTTTACTCATCATGTTTTCATAATCATGAATGAGTAATAATTTAATCATTACACCAATTACATACCTTTGCCTTTAAGCGCACCTTGCATAATTAGAGAAAAAATAATACTTTCATTATAAACTAGTGCACGTCATACGAAATTCACAATTTATAACCAAACAATTTATCTCAGTCATCCCTATACATGATACTAAGTTCTCAATCCGTCCTTAAACATGCACCTACAAGCAAGGTTTCGTAACTTGTACGTACCTTGAGCAAACGAATTGGTATGCCACTTTACTAACTAGAAATCACCTTCAATAAACTCCTCCCCTAAACCAAATAATAACATCTCAGTCAATACCCAATCAATCAAATTTACAGCAATACTAACTTACTTTAAAACCTTCAAAATCCAAATCAAACAACACTTTAAAACCTTCCCTTTAGTTTAAATTAAATGCTTATATATAGTTCTTTAAATTTTCTTCATAAAAACCTTAAAATACACTCTTATACATGAAATTACAGCAAGTTTAAAGTTTAATAAAAATCTGAAAATTATATAAAAACCCCTAATAATCTCCCTTTTTAATGGGTGATTAAACCCTCTTTATAAAACATCAAAAGTAGTACTTAGAAACTATTTCCAGCACTTAAAACTTCAATAAAGCATATATTTATGCTTAATTAACTTTAAACATAATTAATTTTATTAATCAAACTCAAGGATAATATTTTAAGTATTAAAAACTTTGTCAAAATCAAAAACTGTCCGATCATATTTACATGCTGAATTTGGCCACGAGAGGGTGGTGCTCACTACCAAAGGTAGTGAGTCTTTCTTAAAACGTTTCCACATGAAAAACACTAATTTTTTGTCAAAATCGGATGATTTTAGAACCTCACCGAGATTTAAACGGAATTAATATTAACGAACGAAAATCTAAAAATAAAAACACGAATTTACATGTTCAAAATAATCTGGAATTAAGTTAAACTAATCATTAGTTATAATCACCAAAATTTCAAAACATCATTACTATAAAAGCCCTAAATCAATTGTTCATAAAAACCCTAAAATCATGATTTTCAATAATTAAAAACCCTAGGTTATAAAATTTACAAAATCTGAAAATTATGACACTTATAAAATCTGAAATTATAAAGTTTAATCATCAAAATACAACTTGATACTAATTAAATTACTTTCAAACAATAAAATCAAAATCCATAAATCAATAATTATAATTATACAAATTAATAAACAAAGGAGAGAAAAAATAAGACTAACCTTTTTGTGTGGGAAATTTTTGGAGATTCATGGGGTATTTATAGGAGAGAATTATTGTAGGGTAAAAAGGAAGATTGGGCCTCATAAAAATAATGGGTCAATTAAGTAAAAAAATGGGTTAGGCTTGTTTGATTGGACATAAATTGTAGAATTAAGGTGCATAAAATAATTTGTTCAAATAATTTTCGGCCCAGATTAATAATTTGAAACTTTTGAAATTAAATTATGGAAAATAACAAATAAATATTATAAATAAAATAAATTTTCATTTATAAAATATTTAAAAATACGGGGGATTACACCTTAGAGAGGGCATCAAGTCCTGCCAGGTTCCCGCGGGCGCGGGTGTTGAAGGTCGCGGGCGCGGGCTCGTTTGCACCAAATTGGCCAATTTCGACCAGGAACTCTCCACGGTCTGGCCGCTAGATCTCCGCGGGCGCGGGTAGATTGGAGAGACCACTCCAGATTAGAGAGGTCACGGCCCTCTGATCACCCTTTGGGAGTAGGGGATTCGTCGCGCCCTTGCCGCGGGCGGGGAGGCTTCTACCGCGGGCGCGGGTGTCGCCCAGATAGCCCGCGGAGTTTGTTATGGGTTCCATACCCATTTCCCCGAGGGCGCGGGGTTTCTTAGAGAGGGCGCGGGGATTCCTTTTTCCTTCTTTAACTATAAATACATTTGTAATTCCTTTTTGAAAACCAACTTTTAGAAAATTTTCATTAGCTTAGTTTTAGAGAGAGATGTTAGAGAGAAGTTAGAGAGAAGTTCTTGGTTTAGGATTTGTATTTCAACATTGGATCAATTGTGCTTGGATTTCTTCATCTTCAATCATTAATATTAGTGAGAATCTCTTATTTTAGTTCATCTATTTACTTGTTTGATTTAGATTCATGTTTGATTGTTTGATTTTCTTGGATTTGAATTTGATATTGTAGTTGATATTGTTTTCTCCTGATTTTGATTTAGAATGATGTTCAATGCAATTTCTAGTGATTTGTTCTTGAGTTACACCATGATTAGTGAGTAGATTAGTTGCTAGGGAGAAGGGGAAGCATGCTTGATTGATATTTTGTGCTAGTTGATGATCATTGATTGATTGAATTGTTGCAATTAAATTGGTTGACATAGTTTTGGATGTGATTAATTATATTAGGAGTGATCAACCTATAAGATTAATCTAGATTGCATTGCAATTCTTAATGACATGAACCATCAATATGAGAATTGCTTTAATTAATTGAGTTTGATTGTGAATTTCCTTGAATAGCCATTCATAGTGACCCCTAGCTTGGCCTCTAGGAGATAGCTCTTGAATTTTTTTGATTGCTACTATTGTTTGTCCTTTGCAATGCTTGAATCAATTGAATGAAATTTCAATTAGCATGATTATTGAACTCGCATGTGGAACCTACATCCCTAGTATTTAGTTTCTTGAATCACTTGATCATCTAGTTTTATTACTATAGTACCAACCATTTTCTCACTACAATCTTCGAAGTAGCTTGACTTAGGCTATAGTTAATACCGACTCACTCCTTTGGGTTCGACCCTATACTTGTCGTATACTTGTATTAGGTTTTTTAGGTTGTTATATTGTGTTTGATTTTGGGATAAACAATTGACGACTCGTTTATTCTTCTATCACCTCTCCAAGCCCTCTCTATGAGGCTTGAAACTCCTTTGCTTGGCTCTTTTTTATCCTATTGAATCTTTTGCAAAGCTAAGTCTTTAGGCACCTATAAGAGAAACCAAAGTGAGAAAATAGAAGAGAAAAAAAGTAATATAAAAGGAAAACACGAGGAAAAGCACATAAAGGAAAGTAAAACATGAAGAAAGAAGAAATAGAGAAACTAAAGGATAAATGACCAAAATGACAAAGGAAAAGCATGAAAAATATAGTGAAAATATCTTAAAACACTACCCTATGAGTGCCATAAATGACACTCATCACCATGACAATATAGTACATACACAAAATAGAGCGTGTTTTGAAATTGCACAAAAAAAATAATGGATCGGCACATCATGGCATATTTTTTAAGATCTACAACCAATATATCACCATTTCAAGTGCAAAGAAATTACATGAACAACAAGAACACTATTTCAAACAAGTAATATCAAAAAATGATGATTTGCTCGTTTCTTAACCAAATCAAACAAACTTGGTCTCAAATTGCTCACAAACAAACATACATTCATATACAAGCTAATTCATGGCAAGAATTTTCATATAGAAGCTCAAAATCAAAAACCCCCATTTTGACTTTTTTAAAGTTTCAAGCAAAGATGGCATTTACAACATGATTTGAGACATAAGAATAAAAAAACTTACATGGATCATTGTAAGAATTCAAAAATGAGGAAGATAGTAAGAAATTTGAGTGAATTTGGTGAAGAATTGAGCTCGAAAAGCTCCAAAAACTGCAGAACACAACAGCACAACCACCGCGGCATGGTAAATAATGCGCGACACGGTGACTCTGTCCGTGTCGCGGTGACCCTTTGACAGCAGCGGTGACCCTCTGACAGCAACAACGGCAAAAACGACGAAATAAAATAGCCGTGTCACAAAGACTGGCGCCGCGACATGGTGAACACAACCGTGCACCGGTGTAAAAGAACCGTGACGCGGTACTATCTGAGTAAAAAAAAAGGGAGAAGACGAAATGTGAGAAGGAAAAAATGTGAAAAGCAACAACCAAAATGAAATGAAAATGGCGGAGAGCAGCTGGAATTTAAAGAAAAAAAGAAGCTGTTACGCAGCTCTATTCTCCGTGCCACGATGTTCGTTACCGCGTAACGGTGTTCATGACGTGGCGCGATGCTTTTCTCGAGGCGCTTTGACTGGTTCAATAAAGAACAAATCCCGCATCATGGGATTATGTACCGTCTGACGGTAACCGGCCACCGTGTCGCAGCATAATGCCACGTGACACGATGCTTGGCCGTGTATCCTGGACGCTCTTGAAAGCTCCTAGCGAAAATTTTGGTATCTTTGACAAAGTTTGAACGCTTTTCCGTAGCTTTTGGACAGTTATTTTCTCACCGGAATAACGCAAAAAATTCTAAATTGTATTTAAAAGGTACCAAAATTACCTATTTACCCCTAACAAGCATTAGAATCACATTATCACATTTTAAACACCTAATATGGTTTGATAGTCGACTTGAAGGTAAATCATCTACGGCCCACGTTCGGGGATAATCGAACCATCATAAACTTGCAAATTTCATTTGACAAGTTTTTTCCTCATCCATGGAAAATTTTCGATCGTTGTCACCTCTCAAAGAAAATAAGTATACGATTACATCAGTTGTCGGCTTTACTCGAGCTTGGAAAGTATTACCGGTGGATTTCTTCAAGTATAGAAAAACCGCCAAGTCGGCTTTCCTCAAGCATGGAAAGTGTTATCGGTGGATTTCTTCAAGTATAGAAAACCGCCAAGTCGGCTTTCCTCGAGAATGGAAAGTATTATCGGTGGATTTCTTCAAGTATAGAAAAACAACCAAATTATTTTGTCGGCTTTTCTCGAGCATGGAAAGTATTATTCGATGGATTTCTTCAAGCATAGAAAAAACACCAAGTTCATATGTCGACTTTCCTCAAGCATGGAAAGTATTAGTCAATAGGTCTCTTCAGGCTTAGAAAGCTACCAAACTCATCAGTCAACTTTCCTCGTGCATGGAAAGTGTTTCAGCAAAACGTCATTCAGTAGATTCCTTCAAGCATCGAAAGCTACCAAACTCATTTGTTACCGATACGCTTGTGCCAGTTAAGCATTCTATCCCTTTACTCTTTTATCTATACAACTAACATTTTTCTGCAGGTATCAGCGTATACAAAGTGATTTAGGATCGCAGAACGTCTTAAATCATTCTCCGTCCCTATCGACTACTTTTACTTTTGTTTTCGAAACTGGCGTTTCTACAAACTCAGTCAAAGTGGGGGCTTCTGTAGACACCTAAAAATATCTCCCCGAAACTAAACCCGATGATGAACAATATTTCACCATCATTATTGGACGTGTTTAGTATTTAATCCCGAGAGTGCTAAAAAATCATATTTAATTAAATTCAGTTTTTAAAGTATTCCACAGATCAGTCTTGATGTTTAGTCAAAGCATGGTTTAATTTTTATTTTGGCACAAACCTTTTTATTTATTTTTCATTACTATTATTATTTTAGCCCAATTAATAAATAATAAATCAGATTTGGCCCGAAATTATGAATCGACACCGACACTTAAAAGGGCTGAATTTTATTAGGGCAAAAATGTATTTAGACGGAAAATGGGACACTAGGTATGTCGCGTCACAGCAAACAATGCCGCATCAAGGGACTCACTGTCGTGCCATGGTGTGGTTCCCAATGACACGGTGCCAGTGCCGTGACACGGGACGGTCTTGTGTCATTTCCACGTAAACCCTTCACGCGTTTACCTCCTATAGGTCAGATATTTCCCGCGTCACTCCAGTACATGCCGCGTCACACAAAATTTTCCCGTGTCACGGGAATTATTGCCGTGTCGCAGCATATTTTTCCATGTCACGGCGGTGTTTTTAGAGTTCTTATCCTTTTTAGGGTTCCTTGTGTTCCCTTTACTCATTTTCCCTTTAAATAACACCTCATTTCTAATGTACGAGGCACCAATTAATTCTCATTTTTCTCTCTTCTATGCTCCAGCTACCCTTCTTCTTTCAAAATTCCTTCCTTAAGCACTACAAGGAGTCCATACTTTACTCGATGTTATGTATTTAAATCAAGGCGTGAAAGGTAGAACTGTTTGAGGGTTTGGCCCCAAATCAACTCTATTTAATTTAATTTAATTTAATTGTTGTTTATTAATGTTCCTTGTTACTAACTCATTTATTGTTTTATAGTTACAAGCAAACAAAATCAAAGTAAGAATTATGTTCCTTTTATTTCTATTATTTTTCTAACAATTTTATATTGTTGGATTTATTGTTGAATTGCTTCTAATATTAATGTTTATTCTATTGTTATTTTTTATCACTATATTGCATGTTAAAGAGAATATGCAATTGAAACTGACGTCTAATAAGATAATTTGGACGATTGGTTTAGGTTCCTTTTTAATCTTGTTGTTTAAATCAAGTGATCACTAATATTTTAGAATTATAAGTTGCAATAATATTCAACCAATTTAGCTTAATATAATTTGGAGCAAATTGAATATTTTGTTTGCATGACTTAGAGATTGCAGGAATCACTTTTCACTATAAGAATCGAGTACAGGCCAATACGGGCGAATGTGACTCCATGACTCACTTCCTACCATCATCCCCGATCCTCCTTTTGTGGTTCCGAACCATATGGAGTTAGTAATATCATGGATTATGAATAAGGTGTAACCTTTATAGGTCAATCATTGTTGCCTATCGTTGTCCCTTTATTCGTGGTTGCCTTTTATGATCCATGAACGGTTTACAAGTTCCTTAAAAACTTGTTGGCGTCTCCCTACTTTCCTTGTCCCTAATCGTATTATGTCAATTCCCACTTCCTAAGAGTGCCAAGCATATTCTCACATGCTTTAACGTAGGCGTCGTTCAAAAGGCGCACTTTGAACAACGCCTACAACACCGTTACCATTTAAGAAGAAAAGCATTCAACTATACAAGTTCAAAAGTAGTCACAGCTCAAATTAAGTAATTAAGAATTCGCAGCTCAAATTAATTAATTAATTAATTTGCAGTCATTAAGTAGTCATAGCTCAAATTAATTAATTAATTAAACAAAGTCCTTAAGTCATTAATTAGTTCATTTAGGCCAAATCACAAGTCAAACAAACGGTTAGGAAAAACACATAGAGTATGCACAAGCAAAGAATGCACAAGTAGTTAAGTAGTCACAATATGATGCAATGAGTTTGCAACCTAACCATGGCTCCAGTTCTCTAAAGTTCGGGATATGGGTTAGTGAAAGAGGGTCCATGGTTAATTGTCCGGATGCACCGCGCGGAAGCCTTACCTTTTGAAGGGTTGGCACGAGAGGATGGGACACCGCGAGTTAAAAATTCGCTTTCGTGGTTTGGTGAATTCAACATTCTCGGATATACCCTTTGTTGCACAGAGAATTCAATCAGGTAGATGGAGCATGAATTCCAAGAGGGTTATGTCCATATGTAGAACACATATGTGTTTCTGAAAAATGAGAAAAACTCAATCAGGAAGTAGGATCGAGCAAATAGTGCTAAAAACTGGTTAAAATTAGAGCGCATATTTCTGGCCTCGGTATTGGAAGAACTTGGCGCCAGCGAACAGAGGTCGGCATCGCGATTTAGATCTGGCGCCTGGAGAATGGAGTGTCGCCTAGCGCCAGAGTCAAATCCTCGGCGCTAGACTCTATTTTCTGACGTTAGTTACTACATGCCTCAACAGCTTTCTGTTCACGATAAAATTTTCCAGTTTCGCGCAGCATTATTTCGATCCTAGTTGTGAAAGATAGTCCTCAAATTTCCTACGTGTAAAAATCCTATGTTTTTAACTCATTACGGTTGGTCTTTCCAATGAGATCTTTTTTATGCATATGACAATAATGTTAATCAACATTACGCACATGAAATACTTAGAACTTTTCGAGTCTCATCCACACATTCTAAATCATTGCCGAAATAAATTTCAGGAATTAAAATAGAAATCCTCCCCAGAGAAGTCACCAAAAACTGTAGGGAATATTTAAAGCATTATCCCAAACTTGAACCCCACTATGATCATACACTAAAGTACGGTGGCGTCCAAAGCAAAGGAAGCTAGAGCAAAAGAGTCGCCAACAAGTTTTACGAACTTGTAAACCGTTCACGAGGTGAAGGTTACACCCCTTAACAATCCAAGAGATCGTTAACTCAAATAGGTCTGAAACCATGACTGGTAGTTTGGGAATGAAGGTACAAATCCAACCTAAAAGAGATTGAACCTGCCCTAATAATAGGCCTCTACTTTATTCTGATCGTATTCATGTGCGCTTTCTGACTAACATGCAATCAATAGGATTAACCCTAAACTTGTTTATCTATGTTGGTTGAATATTAATGCACAAATAAACTATTATTGGCGATCACTTGAATTATAATCAACTTAACCCTAAACAAGATTATTAATTATCTTGTTAAGCGTGATTACAACTGTCAATTCCCTTTAAGCATGCTTAAAAGGCGTGATCAAGCAATAACAATAAATATATATAATCAAGCAACATAACAATAATAATCATAATAATCATAATTATAATCATAATCATAATCATGTTAAAGCATAATATTAATAGCAAGTTCCTAGGCATGATACTAACAAGATTAATAACAAACCCTATCATGTCACTAAGCAATAAAAATCAAAGCTTTAACCTTAACATGATACTAACATGAATATTAGAAAGAAAATAAGAAGCATCGCAGGAATCACAATTGTCATATTTGATATTAGAAATTATAGTTGTTACCCTAAACGTGATACTAAGAAGATCTAAACACCCTAACATGACATTAGGAATCATAATAACAACCTAGACATGATTTATATATCATAATATCAATAAATCAATCAAAGTGCTTACTTGGATACCTCGTCCTCATTCTAATAACAAAATACACACGTTAGTAACTTCAAGGAAAATAATAATCCAGACAATTAAATTAAATAATTAAAATACATATTTTTAAAGTTTAGACTAGATTTGGGACCAAACCCTCAAAAATATTAAACCTTTCATGTCTAGTGCGAAGGCAACTTCGAACTATGCTAGATATGTCTAGTGCTAATGTATGAAGAATTGTGTTTGTAAAAGGGTTGGTTTAGAAAAATGGAGAGAGAATTAAGAAATTCTTGATGAGAGTTTGTGAGAGAGAGAGAATTAGAGAGTTGATGGAAATTGATAAGAAGAATTAGAGAGTTGATGAAAATTGATTGGAAACAGAGGTTTTAGGAGGCTAATTATAGAGAAAATCAGCCGGATGGATAGAAAAACGAATCAGAGTTTCAAAAAGAATAAAACATGATAGCAGCGTCTAACACGCGCGTGGCACAAAATGCTAGACACTAGCGCCAAACGCCAGGTATAGCGCCAGGCACTGGTCCTTTCGTCTGACGCTGGAAAATAGTTTTTGCGGATTTTGTTTTTATCATATCTTTTGATCCAGAAGTCCAAATATGTCATATAATATGTCTTGGAAATAACTTGAAGTTTAATTTCCAACCCAATTAGAATTGGATTAAAATATTTTGTAGATAAAAATTCATGGCCAAAATTGTGGAAGGGTGTCAGTTTTTGATAAAGTTTCATATCTCATTCATATCTTTTTCGTTATAGCTCGGATTTAATATTATAATATATCATTGGAAAGATAATTTTAAGATATATCCAACCATATAAAATTTGGATAACGATTATGATGCACAAAAATAAAACTGAATATATTCCACTTCGTACAAAACAAGGATTCTAAAAAGGAGTAGTTTTATTCAATTTCAAACTCTTTGAAACATAATTATCAATCCTAACTCCATTACAATTTAAGAGAACCTTCTAGAGTATTCTAGAAGACTATAATCAATCTTAATAGCTTCAGTAATGATAATTAATAATAGGCCTTTCTCTAGATCATTAGGCCGCATATAAAAACCAAATCAGGCCCAGTTTAGTATTTTGGTCATAACTTCCTCATTATTCATCGGAATTGGGCTTATAATATATCGTTGGAATTGTCTTTTCAATCCCTATCCAACTACACTATTATTGGATCCTTATCATGGACCAAACTAAACTGGAATGCACATTTATAATAAATAAGGTAAGAAAAGAAATATTTTCAAAAACAGAAAGAAGAGACATTTTAATAAAAACATCCTCGTTACTAGAATTTTCACACTTTTGCTTTGTTCGATAATAAAATGACGTGAAAGGTATTCATCAATGGGTTTGGTTTTGGAAAGACACATTTGGGTGTCTACACTACCCATTCTGGGTAATTACATACGCGAATGAAGCATGCGTCTAATTGCTTTTGTACCCTTCTTTTATTTTCAAAGCGACGTCAGGTTTCATTCGTCGAAGTTTTTGTTTTACAGGTTTAGAAGTAGAATTCAAAGGAATGGTATGTTCCGCAATTTCCCTATCTATTCCAAGCATGTCCTTGTATGACCAAGTAAACACATCTTCGAATACTTTGAGCGTCAATATGGTCGATCGCTCTTCCAGATTTAAAGTTAAGCCAATTTTGACTTCCCTTTTCTTTTCATTAGTTCCTATATTGATTGTTTCAATTTCTTTAATGACGGGATTCTTTTGTTCCTGTTCATTCATTAATTCAACCAATTTGTTAATATTTTAATCTTTATTATATTGATTATTATAGCATTCAAAAGATTCAAGAGAAGGCATACACTCGAAAATAGAGCTCATATTATTGAAATAAAAAGAAAGTACATTAGGAGAAGAATTCTTTTTGGGATATTCATCCTTAGGACTAGAAAATAATGACTCGGCAATGGCCACAAGGCCTAAACATTTTTCTTCCTTAAAATCTAAACTAGACTCATCCTCAGATTCTTCAAACATCTTGCCTTCACCCGTGGTGATTTCTAGCTTATCACCTTTATGGTTAATCCATTTGAACGACTTCCTCCAACCATGCTAGAAGGTTTCATTAGAAGTGGTGATCAACAAGGTTGGGTCAAAAGCTTCATCTTGGGTGGCGTTCTGATTAGTCATTGTAGCAGAATTATTATTTTGCTCTAGTCCAAATAACAAGTTAAATGCTTACCTATCATTATTTTTAGAATTATTATTTCAAAATCGTCATTCAAGAAGTAGCAATCGTAGAATATTTCTAATGTAGGCTTCTTGATACCTTCTAGAATTAATGGTTCTAAAAAGTCATAGCATGGGTAATCTTCTCCCTTCCTAATGAATTGTCCATTAAGGGTTTGATTGTAGGATGGTAGTAAAGTGATAATCCCTTTCTTATTGGTGTCTTTATGTGCTTTGTTTTTAGCATCGTGAGACTCTAGTTTTTCTTTGGTTGGTTTATATCTCAATCCAAAAGAGAAGCTTTTCTTTGGGATAAGAAGTAAAAGAGATTTCTTTATTCCTATTCCCAAGGGCATCAAAATAACTACTCTTGAATAAGATGTTTACTATAGGGGTGGAATATGGATCAAGCTTGAATGGTTCTTCAAAGATTTCCTCCATTTCTAATGTGCAAATTGCCTCCGCGGCGAATCCCCACATGTCCTCTTCATTATTGAAATCATGATTTATTTTTATAAGTGATTGATCATTTATCGCTATTTTGAGAGGAGAAGCATGTATAGTCATAGGAAGACCTTGATAGTTCAACCTAATCATTTGATGAAGCGAGGATGGTATCGTTCCAAGCTCATGTATCCAAGGACGTCCAAGAACAAGATTGAATGTAGGTTTAATGTCCATGACATGAAATTCAACCATATTTTATATTGGGCCTGTAGTAATTGGTAGCTTAATAGTTCCACACACCGATCTCCTTGAGTTGTCATAGGCCCTAATGCTTTGTGTTGTTCATTGAAAATCTTTTTCTGGATTAAGGCCTAAGTATTTTGCATTTCATAATGGACACACATTTGCAGCAGATCCATTGTTCACTAAAGTAAGAGGGATGTTGTATCCCTTGCACCCCACATTTAAGTATAATGCAGTGTTGTGGGTAGTGTCTTTTAAAGGCATATCATCACTAGTAAAAGTGAATTATTTGTCAGATTTCTCGCTAGTAAGGAAGCTAACAAGATCCTGTGGAGTCGTTTCTGTACTTATAGACAGAGCCGTTAAAGCATTTATAAGAGAATTCCTATGTTCTTTAGAAGTACTTAGGAGTTCCCAAATGCTAACATTCGCCTTAGATTAGCGAAGTTGTTTGACCAATGGATCTTTCACCTCGAGTGGAGGTGGTATTGAATTTTGAGCTTGATTTTGAGTGGTCAAAGATCCATTTGGTGGTGTTTGATAAACTCGCCCAGAACGAGTAAGACGATCTATCTTGTTTCGGTTAGTTGTAGCACTCATGAACCAACTTTACTCTAGAGGCTTTGATTGCACCTCCATTTCAAGATGCTCCATGAGTTTTGCTTGATGCCATTATTCATCCAAGGAGAGATTTGATAAGTCTTGTGAGTTCCCCAAGAAATGATCCCAATCAAGCGCTCCACTTGTTTCATTTTGTAGACAAGGTGAAGTTGGGACGGCGGAGTACTTAGAGATGTATAAGTCATGGAAGTCGTCGTCCCATAACCCACACACTTCATTAGTTTCCCCTATGAGTGTTGTGGTTAGAGGCTTCCCTGTGGGAGTGATATAATCCAAAGGGTTGAACGTATCACTTCCCATATTATCCTCATTAATGTGAAATGTCCCTAATGGGGACATATTGTTGTTGGGTTTTGGCGTGGAACTTCTCCAATCGTCTACTAGATCTTGAATCTTGTACTTTAGGACAAAGCAACGTTTAATATCATGCCTAACACCTCTATGATAAGAACAATAGGCATTGTCATCCCATTGAGAGTTCTTTTTTCTAGAGGGGTGGGTGGCGTTGGCCATGTTGGTGTAAATAATCCTTTTTCATTTAATTTTTCTAGCAACTCTTTGTAGTTCACAGGAAATTGTGTAAACCTTCTTTCTCTTGTCCATCTTCTTCGAGGGTCATTACTATGGTATTGATTTGTGCTGTTATATTGCGTGGAAGTCGCAAATACATCAATAGAGGATGAAGTGTTATCACCCCTTTTTGTAGTTGTTTTAGGTTGATGATAATGAGGCTTATTTGCTTTTTCTTTAGCAAGATCATCTTCAATCCTAATGGCCACAGTATTGAAAAGTGTCTAAACCAAGGCAGCATAGATGTTTGTTGTACTTTTCATGACAATTGTCAATGAACTTTTGTACTAACTCCAATTTAGAGGGCCTTTGGGCAAGGTTAGCCTCCTTTCTCTCCATCAACCATAAAAAGCAAGCAAACCTTCACCGTCGCCTTGCTTAAGCATCTCAAGTTCACGTAAAGTTGATTTGAACTCTACGTTACTCTCATATTGGGTGATGAAAGCCGAAACTACATCTTCCCATGTTGTCTTGAACTTCGCATCTAGCCCATAACACCACTCTCTTGCGGTTGGGTCTAGAGATAAAGGGAAATTCAAAGCATAAAGCTTAAGATCAACTCTCTTAATGCCATGGTGCCAGTAAAACTCATTAAATGAATTTTTAGATTACTGGTCACCTTGAATATTGCCAAGTCCATAGCTACGAACTTTTCTGGTAAAGAAAGTCCTGTAGGAGGAGCAAACTTTTCTATGTCGAAGTACTTGCTCCCCATTGTGGAACGAAGAACAAGCTTCTCCAACGACTTCTCTTTGATGGATATTTCCTCCATCTTTTGTTGCAAGGCCAAAGTTTCGGCATTTTCTTTTCAGCTTTTTCAAGTTTTTTAATCCTTCTCTCCTTGGCCTCTTGAGCCTTTTATTCTCTTAGACGAGCAATCTCTTCTTGGAGTTGCTCTATGGTTGACATTGTTGTTGGACTAGAATTAGTTGTTAAGAGAAGGTGGTTTAAAAGGGGTGAATTGTTTGATGGTAAACGTAGAATGCGAGCGCCCGTGAATCTTCGTTCTCAAGCTTGGAAACCAGCCCTAAAAGAAGTACGAAAGGATAAGTAAATCGATGCGCTTGTTTAGGAGACAAAAGAAGAACAAAGGAAGAAAGAAAATATGCAAGATGTAATCGAATGGATAACATCACCTTTAAAGAATTCTTTAATAAAGATATCGTTTGAAGAGTTAATTGTTCTTTGAAGAATCTAAAGGACTCGTAATAGCAGGCGCACACAAGTAACTAGGATGCACGCGGAAGGCACACACATCCTTGGCTCTTGCGCTGGTAGTGGTCACGCAATTGAATGAGTTGCGCGCGCCACTTGCTCATGCGATTTTCTTTTGTTCGAGCAGTTTTTTTTTTTTTTTTGTATCACATTTTTTCGATTTTCTTATGTTACCCTTCGAAGACGACTCAAAATTACAAAGAAACAACTTCGTAATTGGGAACCTAAACCCAACTAAAAAAGAAAAGCTATCCTAAACACGTCACACATAATCATGTAATCATATAAGCATACAATAATCCAAGGTTCAGACAGTGCATTTCTAAGGTCGTAAGCTTGGGTGTCCAAAGGTACCATATCTTAAGAAACGACGTACAAATAAATCACTCAGCTTATTCACTTGTCATAATCCTCCCAACATTTTGTTGGCGATATGGGTGGGATGATTGTTATTGATTATAGGATAGAAGCCTAGTGTTGGAAACCCCTAGTTATTGAGCCAAACCCTAAGGGTGTGCTATGATTATGCATGATGTAATGTTACTTGTTTGGTTTTTACTTTTGTGAAAAAGGAAGATATTATGCGTTCAAGTCTCGCTCTCTAACTAGAAATTATCCAAGTTAATTCTCGTTACAACCCATAGGCAACCTAGGCTTAGAAACCTTGGACCATAACTAAAAATTAATCTTGTAACCTCCAAGTCCCCAGTGGAATCGCCACTGTAAAGAGGGTGTTCCTATCGTATGGTATCTTTCTCCTTGAATGCACATGGCCCTTTAAAAGCCCAGGACTTTACACTTGTTAGGTGTATTAGGATTTGAATTACTGACTGTTTGGGGGAGCTTGAATTAGAATTGATTCTTTCATCACGCTTTTTTATAAGAGACAAGTAGAAGTGGCCAATGAGTTGTAGGAAAATTCATAACCTTCGTTCATGCCTTTCTCCCAAGTAGTGTTTAAGGGATATTTAGCACGAATCTTAAGATTATCCATGCCCAAATTGGTGTACATGAACCAGAAATGAGTTCAGGAGCGAGGGTACCAAGATAACGCTCCCTTTAGAGGGGAATCGCTATCCTAGCCCTAGTACGACCTCTACTAGATCTTCCTTTTTCACAATTTCATCACCAAACAATATATGCAACATGATACCTAAAAAAACTAAGTTGATTTTATTTACACGCATCAATCGTGTAGGAATTACATTGCAAAAGTCGTATTCTTTTTTAATCAATATTCGTGAAAAGAACAAAATAAACAAGATTCGCCTTGGATTAAGTGGTCAATCAACAATTAATTAATCAATTATGTTCTTTATTTAACACAAGATATTATGTGAAATTGATTTATTAAAGTTTCGTTTAAAGTGATCAAACAACACTAATTAATTAATTAATTAAAGTTATTTTAAACAAGAAAATAATGGTGATTGATCTAAGTGCTCGGGATTGTACACTTGCTATATCTTCGTTTAGAACACTTATGGACACCTTCCTGTTCAGGAACCTCCACCGTAGTAACAAGTATTAAAGGGGGTGAGTGTTTAGGATAAGAGGGTTTGGTAGCACACAAGTACACAAAGTTTCTACCAGAGATTTAGGTTAATTTCTATCTATTTGAGCCTCGTATTAAGCCTCTATTTATAGATAATGGGTGTGTTTATGGTTTTGAGCATTCTGCCGGAGCAGGTGTCGCGCGCATATGAATGGGTTGTGCGCGACAGCCCAGCGCAAGTGATTAAGATGCGCTGCTATATGCGGCGCAACTGATGATCTTGTACGCAGTATTATGGTAAGATTTTATATTTTTATGAAATTCTAAATCTTCCACAAGCGCATCACTAGCAGTTGCGCTGGGTGTCGTGCGCAACTACTTAAGTTGCGCACGCCAGACCAGCGAGACTCACTGAGGTGCGCGCTAATTTCTCTGCAGCAGCATTGATTTTTAACCTAGACGCCTCTAAATCAGTCGTAATTAGGTTTTAACCTCGAGCTTAAGCCTAATTATGATCAGGCTTAGTTGATTGGACCTTATTTCATTTGTTTTTTGGGTTAGGCTTGTCAATTTTGTGTTCTTGTGATTTAATTAGTTATCCATAAGTATTCTTTACGTTGATCCAATTTGAAGATGGTTTTTCCTATTTATCGTCATACCACTTCTTGTCGAGACGGGAGGCCAAAAGTAGATGTCTACAATGCCTTTTGTCTAGGTTCTGCCATTGTCATGTGGAATGCTCGTCGCGTTTCTCGCCCCTTATTTAAGTCCAATGTCTAGAAAATTCTCTCTATTCACAAGCCTATTTTATTTATTATTGTTGAGGCAAGAGTCTATTGTGAGTCATTTGAAGAGGTTTTTAATTCAATTGACTATGAGTTAAATTGGAATTTGGATGAGAGTGTTAGGTTGATGTGTGGTCTTGCTGTGATATGGGACGAGAAAGAAGTCAAACCAGATGAGTTGCTAGTCACGTTAACAAATGACTGTCCAATGAGGCTCCTAGGCCGTATCAAGGTAATAGGCTTTTAAAATTAAAATTACCTTTTATTAACTCTATGTATGAGGCTAATTACATTTATTAATGCAATTTATTACATTGACACAGTCGACCCCTAAAGAAGATGAGGATGGAGCAGCTGATGAAGCCCGTGCCAAAGATGAGGAGGGAGGTACTGCTATAAAGGGAAAAGCTGATGAGGACACTGCATCTGAAGAGGAGGAAGCAACTGATGAGGAGGAAGCATGAATAATTGTGGGGTTAACTTGGAGATTGTCTTGGTTGGATTCTCTCTCCTATGTTTCTAATGTCACTCGTATGCATTTTGGTTTGTATTAAGATGGAACTCGTTCAATTAGTAGTACCTTTATGACTTATTATTATTATGTATTAATTATGGTATAATCATGGGTAGACCATGTTAACCATGTTTATGTAATGTTCAAGTGAAGCTTATTTATGTTTTTGTTTAATTTATGTAAGTTTGTCAAACTTGTGTGGTTTAATTATCTACTTCATTATTGCATGCATATGGTTTATGTTGAAAAAGCATTGCGATTCGATTTGCAATCGGAACTGAAACAGATAATTTAACATGATATTAGGGATCACATATAACTTGATGCAAAAGGTAGAGATCATTTTTCCTACTTTTAATTAACTATAAGTAAAGTAGAGGAAATACAAGTGAGACAAAAGTTATTGGTATTAAAGTGTTTTTAAATATATCATACACTAATATGTTTTGAATAAAGGTCTTAAAGTGTTCGCTTCTGTAAAAAAAATGTACTACTTCCTTAACCAAACCCACAGTAGTCAAGTTTATGTGAATGGCCCAAATAAAGTGGTTTCATAGTTCACAATTATTATACACATTATTAGTAACACAACAAATCTAACTGAAATGTTAAATTTACAAATAAGCGTTTTCTTTGTTCTTAATCGGTAAAACAAAGTATATTACAACAATGTTACACCAGATAACATGATAATGTCCTCATTTTGGCGAAATGACGATGTTCCTTGTATAACAGTGAAAAGGAAGAATTTTAAAACAATACTCATATAGAAGAGCAGCCACCTGCCTTATAACACACAGCTACATGTCCAAAAATAATTTCACCAATCAGTTATAAGCTTTTTGTGTATTCATTCAAAGCTACACATATCACTTGTGCTTAATACTTACAACGCTGCTAATGTAATGCAAGATTGGTGTACCATTACCAAGTCTTAGCAACCAAACATCTACAGGATTTCCAACTTTGGCAAGAAGCCAGAAGTTGCTTAAGAACGGAATTTTGTGTGCATCTCCGCAGTACATCTAAGGGTCAAATAAAGAACTATGATATTAATGGAATGAATAAATTATGCACTTTTATAATGAAACCATCACGCATTTGATGAAGCAGTACTTGAAACCCAGACCTCTGAAATCAGGGCCATAAATGTGGTCGACAGAGTGTGCACAAACTTATTCAGGATACGTATAAAAGAGCATAATCCAACAGCCCCAACAGAAGAAAACACAACCTTTGTCTGCAACAGTCATAATTAGCATATCGAAATTAAAATGAACCATCAAAAAATTGTCCAGCTTTGTTGCACAAAGCTAAGGAAGCAATTACCTGCACAGACTCACCCATTTTCGAAGGGTTCCTAAATCGTTCACTCGGTTGCATAACATACAACCTACCAAACTAGGTATTCCAAACATAAGACCATAAAACCTAAGAAAGAAATTGAATGTGAATAACCAAGATTGATTTTACAACATACTTACCCACGCCGAAAGACATACACCGAAAAAATAGACCGGACCAACCTCGGTCCAGACCGAATTAATCGGTCCAGTATTCGAGTCTTGATATTTAATTATCCGGTCTTTGGTCCGATCCAAAACCCTAGTAAAATTAGACTTGGACCGGACCTATTTTTTTATTAAAAATATAAGCGAAATCTTAAATAATGGTTATGATTATCGTTAATAAGATTAGAAAACTTTCATTTTATAAGCTTTTTTTGTAACAAACATACAAAAGAAGACATTTAAATATAGTTTTTCCTTTACTTTTTTCGTGTACCCATAACTTTATTAAAAATTTAGATTTTTTTTAAAATTCTTAAATTGGTCCAAAGCGGTCCGGTCCGTGTTTTAGACCGATTCTTTCGGTCCGGCCCGGGTTCGGTCCCAACTTAATCGGTCATTCTATGGTCCAATCCGGGTCGGTCCGGTCTGATCTTGGACCGATGAACTGCCCTAGCTCAGTGCATTAAAATGTAAATTAAATAAAACTAAAGCAATTAATACTTAATTCCAGTCATCTAATACACTGATATCGACCACGTTACCGGTAAACCAACACGATGACCCACCCAACTTGCCGGAGACCTTACAACCACAACCCACTTCTCGTAACAATGCCGGAAAAGCGTTCAAACACTCCGGGTTGCCGGATTCACAGACCCTTCGTACTATTTTCTCAATCTACCTGTACACTCGCCTCTTTTATACAATCACAATTATCACCATGAAATCATGAATGAACCTCAATAATTTGTATGACACATTCTCTCTCCTAGGTTTCCATTAGTCTACTTGGGTCAAAGATAACGGTCAATAAAAACAGGCGAGTGACCACAGTATTCCACATATACCCTTACACATAATTGCGAAATGACAATTACCCCCCCCCCCCCCCCCGCGAGAAAACACCAAACGTTGATCTATAAGATGAACTTGCAATCTCCACTCTTTCTTGGCTCGAGTAAGTATTACCCACTACCATGGTATGGGTAATACTACCCAATACAACAATTTTATTTTTCTTTTTCCTTTTTTTCCCTTTCCTCTTCATCTTCTTCCTTCCTTAAACCCTTTTCCCCAACTCCATGGATAGCTTCAATTGCCGGCCAAACCTCCGCCCACCTCACCTTCACCTCCGACAGCAAGAAGCCCACCCCACTAGCTACTACCTTGGTCGAAATCCAAAAACATGCAATTACCTTCATTAAAAATTACCGGAAACCACCAAAAAAACATAACCCAAAAACAAGAGACACAAACTTATGACTCTAGCCATTAAAAACGGCAAGTTCTATGCTGGAAATCGCTGAATTCGGTCGAAATTGATGCCGGTAGTTTTTTGTCGGTGCTCAATTATTATAGAGAGGCTGCATTTTTACAACATGGGTAGGTTTTACGTAAAATTACATTTTTGCCCCTGGTAAGGGTCCATACCTGGTAGTGGTCTATCACTACTCTTCGTGGCTCTGCCTCATTTGAATCAGAAGGGGAAAAAAAAAAATCTGTCCGCTTTTCTCTCACTCTCAGTTTCCCATTGAATCGCACTCCACATTCTCCGTTGATGCTACTATTGATATATTCCATTTAAGCACCTTTAAGGTAAGAATATTATTTCTTTAACCATGGAATTTCAATTTCACAATCTAGGGTTTATCGTTGATTTAATTATCAATATACTCAATTTAGGGTTCCTCTAAACTAGATTATTAAACCATGTTTATTATAATTACTGAGGTTATGAAAGCTTAAAACTTCTGTAAATCCCCTTTTTTTGTAAAAAAAAAATAAAATTTGATTTAATCAAGACTTGGGTAGAGGAAATGGAAGTCCCTGATAATGCACATTCTAGTACAGCTGAAAGTGGAATTTGTGTAGAAAGTGGTATTGGAACAGAATAGTTTAGGGTAATTGTATGGTTAATCATAAGTGGGTTTGCTGAGCATATGAGTAGTAAGGTTGGAATAGGTAGGGAGAATTATTTAGTGAAATTGTATGGATTGAAATATTGTAGTATGGGTAGTTTTATGAATAAAGATGATTTGGGTAGTTCTGAACTTGCTGAATTTAATTCACAGTTCACCCAATTTCGGGTTCTTTTAAACTCGGTCCAATTTTTATAATTATTTAATTACTAAGGTTATGAAAGATCATAACGACTGATTTTGTTGCTATAGAAGAGATTATGTGTTTTTCGAGCTTAATTTGATGTTTGAATCAAATTTGCCGGATGGAACTAATGAAAATTGACCTTTTTCTCTAAAATTATGAGCCTAGCTTGATGGTTGAATCAAATTTGGTTGTTATTGTGTTGCAGAACCCTTTAGTGATAAGATTGAACTATGATGTTGGGACTTTTCTCCATGCCCTTGGGCGACTGCCCCTCCTGCCCTGGTTCAGGGACAGGCTTTGGTATAATCACTTATATTTGGTTGGTTTGAATAATTTGTTTGCGGTGGGTTTGTTTTCGAAGAAGTTAATGAACTGATTGTAATGCAGAGTATTTTAGTAGGTTATTAGATGATGAGAAGGAATCACTGATTGGTTTGGTTTCGTGCTAATTTGTTAGAAAACGAAAGGATGCCTCTAGGATTGATACTTGGGCTTGGAAGGGCAATGCGCAGAAAGCGTACATCATCACTTGATATCCTTTCTTCGAAGAGGGCCCCAAGGAATTACTACAAGGGAAAGAATTGCAAGCCCACTGGATTTCACACCCGCAAAGGTCTGAACCATCTTTAGTCCTGTGTGTTTTTTGTCTTTGATAATTTGTATGTGAGTAACTTGATATATTTTCTGTTGTACACAAATCATATTCTGGCTTACCTTATGTAAGCTTCCAATAGGATCATTCAGCAACCTGTCTTTGTCTATGTACAGCTCTTGGTTTGTCGTAGTAACTTGAACTTTGTTACAGGTGGTTATGTTGTGGTGCTAGAAAAGCTGCCTAACTATGTCGTACCTGACCTTACTGATTTTAAGGTACTGTACGTCTGTATCTCATCTGCACTAGCAATAATCTTATCTTTTGTTGAGAAATTTTGATCCTATCTGATAACAAACCCAGCTCTTGGGGAATGGGGCAAGGGCATTAGATGATAAGGGAAGTCATGTCATTCTTGCAGGTTAATGAGTAGATTCATCTTGTGATGATAAGTGTTTGTATGATAAAAGTGTATCAAATCGACTCAAATGATGTAAAAAAAAAAAGAATTTTCAAAATTGATTCTGGATTAGGGATTTGATAGATTTATTTGGATGAATTTGTAGATTGTAGGCTAAGATGGGAGCTGAATTAGATGATAAGCTTAAGCTTTCTTCTGGTGTAAAATGATAAAATCTGTAAGTTGAATGGTGATAAATCTGATGATTCAGTAGGATTGATGATGATGCCATGAAATATGTGAAACCCCTCTGTAGATCTCGTTAATTGTCTCTTGCAATATTACAGTCTGGCAACATTTCTTCTTTTTAACATTGTCAAGTGCCGTATTTGTCGGTCATTTATCTGCATTATGGTACTATGCTAATCTTATTTTAATTTGGATGGATGTTGCAAAATTTTCTTCTTTCTATCATTAAATTCTTGTCATTGTAAAATCATGGTAAATTCTACATGGTGGCCTCCAGGTTTCAATTTTTCTATATGGAAGACAAACTTTTTTCCAACTCTCTTTAGTGGCACCCAAGATTTGAAAAATTAACCATAGTGCCCTTTTTTAAGTTTTATGGCTAACCTTTATGATTAAAATGGTTAACCTTTGATTTTTTTTAAATAAAAAATTATTATATAAACAATAAATTATTAAAAAAAATAATAATAATAAAAAAAAGGACAACAACCAACTCAGCCACCACCACACCAAGTCACTGGAACCTTAACCTGACAACCCAGCTGCCGCCCAGACCTCTTCCTCACCCTCTCCTTGCGTCGACCGGCCGATTAACCGCCACTCCTTTTCCGTTCCCAAATTCGACCACCCTAATCTGAACTATCCCCCTCCCCTTCTTCCCCGGCGACCCCAAACCCGAAACCCTTTGGGCTAAACCACCCCCAATTTGTTAGGGTTTGAGTTTCAAGTTTGGGTTGAGGGTTTTGGGAGTTGGTTCGCCATTTGCGGTGTTTTTGGTTGGCTGGTTCTAGGCTGGACTGGTGTTTGGTTGCGCTAGGTTGGTCAGCAGTGTTTGGGTGGGCTGGGTTGGTCGGCAATGGGGTTTGGCTGGTCGGCAATGGGGTTTGGCTGGTCAGCAATGGGGTTTGGCTGGTCGGCAAGTGGTTTAGAAGTGGGATGGGTTGGTTAACAATGGGGTTAGGGTTCCGGCGTGGTGGTGGTGGCAGTGGGGATTGGCAACTGGTTTTTTTTTTTATTTTTAATTTCTTTAATTTTTTAAAAAATTAATTATGGTTAACCAAAAACTAAAAAAGTTAGCCATAAATTTTAAAATGGGTACTATGGATAATTTTTCAAGACTTGGGTGCCACTAAAGAGAGTTGAAAAAAAGTCCGTCTTCCACGTAAAAAAATTGAAACCTTGAGGCCACCATGTAGAATTTCCCTAAAATCATTATCCTTATATTTAGAAACTCTGTACAATACAATCCCGCAAGCCTATAATTTCTATCTTAATTCTTTGAAGTTTCAAATGTTAAGATGATAATTTACTCTTTCTCCCTTTTCTAGCTACTATCTTTATAGTTGCGTTAAGCCCCTTGTTCTGCATTGCTGTTTCCTAAGTATTTGTAGTGATTTGATCTCTAGCACGTGTTGGCTTGCGTTCTTATTTTACCTCTGTGTTAGAGAAAGATCAAAAAATCTTATTTTGAAAACATAATTTTATGTCGTGAATTTTCTGCTTATATCTGGTTGTTGGAAGTTATTTGCATTATTGACTCAATCTTTGACTGCTGTGAATGTTTCTAACATGAATCAGAATACAAGTTTCCAGCAACATTTCTTTTCAGATCTCATGTTTACTTAGTACTCTGCCCACTCTGCCTTTCGTCTGAGCTCACACCTCTTTTTTTGCAGCTCAAGCCGTATGTGTCTCAGTGTCCACTAAACGCCAAGACAACTGCTAATACTGATGTATCAACATAGATTGACAACACTTGAATTATCTAAATCTTCTAGTAGTTTAGCTGCTTTGTAATCAACAATTCAACAGCTTCTGGATGTATGTTCATCAAGCAAAGACCTCAACGAAGCTGGGTTGGAAATCGACTGTCTTGTTTGTTTAGCCATTGTACTCGGTTTAAAAGAATGCAAGTTTTAGGGAAGCTGATGGTTTTGTAAACACTTCCTTGTTCTGAATATGGTTTGGAATTAGGGTAGAAACATTTCAAATTTTGCTATCCTTGTTTCTTAGGAACTGTAATCTTTTTGTTTCAACTTTAAACGTGTGATATTAGGGTATTCTATCCATCTAGAAATATTTATCAAATACCATTTTTGGCTCCTGCCTGCTGCCTCTAAATATATTATTGGGCTGTCATATGGAGTATTTCTTAAATTAGAAACAGATTATTTTATGGAGAGGACAGAGTGCAGGAAAGAAACAAAATTTTAAGAAGGTAGTTTTATTGAAGTTATTTGAGGGGTTAGTGAACTTGTGATGCAAGTCATACAACCTACTCCTCTCTATGTAATATGCAATGCAAACTAATCTTCTGCTATTTTCTATCTTAGCTAAACTTTTAGCCAGGCCACGAGGTAGCAACACTTGGCGTTTCAACTTTTTGCCAAGTGTCGTGCCACGTAGGATAGAGTTATATAGAATTCAATTTGTAGGATAAATAGTTAGTTTAGAATTTTATTTTCAATCAAATTTGGATAGAATTGTAGGATAAAATTGTTAATTTAGATTTTTATTTTTGATAAAGTACAAATATTTCATATGTGAAAATAGAATTATGATTTATTCAAAAAACAATTAGATTATAACTCTCATAAATTATCATATAAATTTAATTTTTGAATCATAATATTTTTCTGGAGCGAAGAAATTAGTTTAAAATGTACCACATCCATTGTATATAATATATTCTAATCAAAATATACTTCACAATATATCTTAAAATTCAATAAAAAACCCGGACATCGCACGGACACAAAACTAGTAGTCTAATAAAAGCAAAAATTGCCTTTGGAAATCAAATTGACAATTTTAACTTAAACCTTGGGTGAAGATTTTAAAAGATAATTAAAGGTTCTAGCTTCATGTATATACACCTAATTCTTAATAACTCCACTGTTTGGAAAGATATTCTAGGAAGAACAAAGTTTCGATTATAAATACATAAACACGGGTAATTGAAATGTTACCTTAATTTAGTTTTACCTATGGGTTTGGTAATAAACTTTGTATACCTCCGTTTTATAGTAGTTGCAACTTTAGGTATTATTTGTAGAGAAGGTATTGGGTGCGGCAAATATTTCATACGGCAACAACAAATTCAACAATCATCCCAACAACAACAATCACAAGCTGTGCAATATACAATTGAGCGGTGGGAAACTCGTCGGGATCAAATACGTCATCCATAGTGGAAGAGAGAGAAAGTTTAAGAGAATTGAAGAGGATGGAGAAGAGAGAGAAAATAAGGGTTGTTGATTATATTTGTTCATATTTTAAGCTTGATAATTGCTTGAGATTCTCAGATTTTTTTCAAAAATACCCAAAAAAAAAATTGAATTGGGGTGTTCTTGTATGATTTATAATTGTTGATATTGATTATCTATGGGATTGTATGATGAATTGTAAGTGTTTTGATAACAAATGCATGTATTTTGGTTGAGAAATAAGCAAGTTATGGGACCTTCAACGGAGGTTTCCTCCATTGTTGACCTATTAATTTTTTATTTTTTAAAAAATAAATTTTAATTTTTAATCTTTTCGATTTTTTATTTTAGAGGATACATACAATTTGATTGAGGATATATACTATGTTACGGAATTTGTATAGTTCGCTAGAGGATATGTGCAGTTTGGTAGAGGATACTTATAATTCATTGGAAGATATATACTACCTCCGGTCCAAATTACTCGCAACTTTGGGGTATTATTTGTGACATATAAAATATTCCAAAGTTGTGAGTAATTTGGACCAAAGGTAGTATTAGGTTAATTTTTAAATTACCACAAAAAAATATAACCATTTTTGAACTAACCACCCGTTTAATTTTTTATTTTAAATTACCACCCCTTAAATTAAATAAAGGGTTTTTTTATATAGTAGCCTTGTTTTTTCACTTTTCTACGTTGTGTCCCAACATATATCACTTTCTACACTGTAACCCTAATATATTTTTTGTTTCAATACGGTAACGTTGTCGTTATCCTGCCATTAAAAAATTCCGTTAGTGGGGTCCACTCTCCATTATTAATATTTTTTTTATCGATTTATGCGTTGAAAATAATATTCCGTCAAAGGTTTCGGGAGCTATTTTGGCTCTTAGGGGTCCAAATTGAGCTCAGATTTGGCAAAAAAATAACGTAAATGCCTCGTTTTGTGTGTTAAACTGTAAACACGTAAATCGATACATTTCTTAATAAGCAAAACGAGACATTGACGTATTTTTTTTGTCAAAAGCTCAGTTTGGATCCTTAAGGGCCAAAATAGCCCCGAAACCTTGGACGAAATTTTTCAACGCGCAAATTGATAAAAAAAAATATTAATAATGGAGAGTGGGCCCCACTAACGGAATTTTTTAACGACTAGGTTATTGTATGGAAACAAAAATATATTGGGGTTACAGTGTAGAAATTGATATATGTTGGGGCACAACGTAGAAAAGTGAAAAAATAGGGTTATTATATAGAAAAACCCTTAAATAAATGCTCAAATTACCACCCATTTTAAAAATCCGGTGGATTTTCCGTATGTAGGCCCCACCTAACACTTATTTTGACTGGTTTTTTTCCTCGATTTTTCTCTTTAAAAACGCTCTCTAAACTTTAATTCACATTTCCTTCACCAAATTCTACCAAATTTCAAAGAGAAAAATGTGAATTGAAGTTAGGAGAGTATTTTAAAGAGAAAAATCGGGGGAAAAAAATCAGTTAAAAGGGTCAAAATAAGCGTTGGGTGGGGCCCATAGACGGAAAAATCCACCGAATTTTTTATATGGGTGGTAATCTGAGCATTTATTTAATTTAAATGGTGGTAATTTAAAATAAAAAATTAAACGGGTGGTTAGTTCGAAAATGGTTACATTTTTGGGTGGTAATTTAAAAAAATTTCCTTTATTTTATATTATTCGATAGAGTATATGTAATATGTTAGAAAATATGTACATTAATTAGAGGATGTATAGTTTTTGATACTCCCTCCGTGTTTTTTTAAGTGTTATAGTTTGACCGGCACATAGTTTTAGGCAATTTAATTAACTTAAATAAAATAAGAGGTAAGTGGGATAGTTGGAGTATTAAAAAATTGTAAAAGAAAGATAGTGGGGTTAATAGTTTATTGAAAAGTAATGAATGTAAGAGGAAATATATGATAAAAAAGTAGTAGTGGGTTAGGGTGAGGACCATGAGGGGAGAGAGATATATAATTTTTTAATGTAGCATTTTGCCAAAAAAAATGAAGTGTAACACTTAAAAAAAACACGGTCGGAAATGGAAAGTGTAACACTTATAAAAACACGGAGGGAGTATAGGATATGTTAAGTTTATTGAAAGATATGAATTATTTTATGGAGGATATGTACAGTTTATTAGAGGATATGATCTATTTGATGTAGGATATATTCGATTTTTTAATGATATACATATTTTTTTTAATAGAATATCGGATATGTATAATTCATTAGATGATATAAATTAATTGATAGAGAATATATGTTTTGAGTAATTTTACCCATGCTGCGTAGTTCAATTAGACCTCGACACGTGTCATACCTTGGTTGGTCCGAATTGGGCCAATCTCGATTTGATACGTGTCCTTCCTAGAACTTGGGAGAAAAAAACTTCTTCAATGGCCCAAATTCCGAGAAAGCCGTAATTCGACGCAACCCAGAATGATTAGGTCAGAGTGACCAAATCAAGGGCACATTTCCCAATGACCCTATAAATAGGGAGATTTCTCCCATTTTTGGGGCATCTACAATTATTACATCATACCCTACACTCTCTTACATAAGAGAATCACCTGATCTCGGAATCCGAGAAGATCTCACCTCTTTTTCCGCACTTTCTCCCGTTAATCATCAAGTAATAATAACTTGATCGTCGGAGGTGGAGCTCCAACCACCCGGAGTCTTTGTTGTTTTGCAGGTATAGGCCGCACGCAACCAGTCTCTGAGCTATAACTCTCTTGAGGGACAAAAAACACCAAAAACATTTGGCGCAAATTTTTGGAGAGATTACCTCACGGATGGTTCAAGAGTCTGTACTACCTCCTGACCACCCGGTTAACTAGCCGGAGGTCTTTACTGACCAAAAGGATGATGATCCTCAGGTCGAAACCTACATAGCAAAGGGTGGCTCTCTGATTACCAAGTGCATCCGTCCCAGAGACACTCTAGAGCGGAGTGCAAGCCAGGCGAGGACAAGCCGACCCCCTGGCCAGTCGGAAGGGAAACCCATACGACAGGTGGATCTGCCCTAGTCACCCGGGACGAGCTCACAAAATTCATGACTAGTTTCAAGGGTAAAATCAAGGATCTAATGACCAAGAGCAGGGCTGGCCCAAAAAAGGGTCAGTCGGCAAGAAAGACTTCTCCAAAGAAGAGGAAGCCAGTCAGGGACAGGCAGCCAACTCCGCATCCAAAGGACAAGGCAGTCGGGACCCTTGATTGGTCCAAGATTCTTCTACCTCAGAAGAATACAAGAAACACCTGTCGGGGTGAACAACTGGTGGGAAATAAAAAATCTACTCCTGATGCCCAGGAAATCATCACCCGCAGGAGAAGTCAACAGCTGTCTGAGTCAGCATCTATGTCAAGATTTCCAGACAGCTTCAAGAATACATCCGTAGGGAATGCTGAATCCTTGCATGAGAGCCATACAGGCGGTAATACCGTCCACTCTGGCCTTCAGATGATCGGGAATGCACTATATGTACCCCTATGGTCTACGACCTGTATTCCTCTCTTTCATGCAGTCGGCCCTCTTTGGGCGTCACACGGCATACAATGTCCAACCTTTTGACTGGAAGCTCCGTTTGCTCAAACTTGGTGAACAAAATTCTACGTTTAATAAGGAGATAATCGAAGCCGCACAACCAGCCAAGGTTAAGAATGTGTTGGTGGGTGCTTATGATGGTACCACCAACCCGGAGGACCACCTCATGGCCTACTCCAACCTCATGCACACGTAGGGCTGGAGGACGCTATGCGGTGCCGGTGCTTCCCGGCTACATTGAAGGGCATTGCCCAACAATGGTTTGGCAACCTGCCAGCCGGGTGCATCGATAGCTTCAGGAAACTTGCTTTCCTGTTTGCCTCCAACTTCTCGATGAACATCCTTTCCGAATAAGACAAGTCTCGACTTGAGCACCATCCGGTAGGGAGATAGAGAAGGATTGCACTGATATGTCTGGCGGTTCAACCTGGTGAGAATTCAAATCCAGGGGCTGTCTGATGAGGTAACCTATACAGAATTGACGTGGGGTGAACTAGGTCGTTGGACTAATCCTCCCTAAGCTAAACAAAATTTATAAACACTAAAATTACCTAAATACAAGTATAGAGGTAAGTCAAGGGTCGAACCCAAAGGAACGGTAATGTCTAAGTGCTTTCAATTATGTCCCTAAGCTAGGTCGAAGTCTAAGGATAAAAGGTGACACTAACAACTACTTAAATGAAGAAACCGAATAAATAAAGTGCTAGGGATTAGGATTTACATATAATAGCAATGAACATAGCAAAATGGGATAAGAAGTTGACTAAGTCGAGTGATGCGAGGGAAAACCAATCATGCAACCAAAAGAGCATATCAAGCTAATTTCCTAGAGGTCTAAATAGCGTCAATTACCATAAACTCTAGCTAGGAACGTCGCAAGGTACCTCAATCGTTAAATGCAAGCCACAAATCAATGGTCCGTATCAATGTGAACCTACAATGCAATCTAGTGTGAATAACTGGGGTGATCAAGCCTAAATCAAACACACACATGCACATAATCAATCAACCAATTTAATCACATCATCAACTCCATCAATTATCCCCCAATTTACATCAATCCATCACATCATATAAGCTTCAGCATCACCCTAGCAACCAAACTACTCTAGCAACATCATAAAATCAACAAATAACTATAGAAAATAAGAATCAACACTCAAAGAAGAACAATTACTCTAATTAAAGATCAAAGATCAAAATCTAATCAAAACAAACCAAATAAACATGAATATTAAACAAAATAAATGAGATAGAGTTTAGAAATGCTCATTGATAATAGAGAAGATATCCAATACAATTGTAACCATTGAATCTTCAATCTCTCAATCACCATTGAAATTCCTCACTTTCTCTCTCTAAAATCTATTCCTAAAACTAACCCTAAAACTAGAGAGAAAAGCTCTCAACTAAGCTAAGAAAATATGATCTAAATCTAATATGAAACTTATTCTAAAACTTGCCCCAAAAATCGGGTTACAAAGATATTTATAGAGGCGCGAAAACACCAAAAACCGAGCAATAAATACCCAGGGAGGCGCGCTCGCACCATGGGGAGTGCGCCCGCGCCAAGGTGTGGTGCGCCCGCACCCGAGCTTTGCGCGCCCGTGCTTCACTGGGTTTCTTCGAAATTCTCGTGGCTTCGTGCGTTCGCTAAGGTCACGCGACTATGATGATGATGAACACTGGGAGTGGCAGAAGCTAAAGCTCTAGATTAGTGGGTACACCACTTCTTAATGGTAGCATGGCATGAGAGCACAAGAGCCAAGACTTGGAATTTCCACTTCCTTGCATCTTGAGCTTTCCAAATGCCGTGAGCTTTCTCCAAAGGCTTTATCCACCTTATTAGACACCAATATCAAGACCCAAACCTCGTACAATACCTACAACCACGGAAATAGAGAAAATAAAGGAGAGAAGGCAAGAAAACCAACGAAATACACAAAAGCTACAAAATAAGAGAGGAAAGGTAAAACTAAGCAACAAAGCATAAAACTAAGCATTTATTAGCAAGAACGCTATGAAAAGAGGATGAAAACAACCTAAATACTCATCAAATGGGTGCCATTTATGACACCCATCAAATGCCCCAAGCTTATCTTTTGCTCGTCCTCGAGCAAAACATAACCAAGGGATGGAAAATGATGAGCTTATTCAAACAAGCTAAAGAGGAGAAGAGACAAGAATATACACTAACTCACTTTTGTAGGAATCACGGTGAATTTTAGCAACTAAAGACAAGCCATATAAACCCCTAGATAGCCCTAGAGGACGAGTGATGCTCTCGTAAGGTTTTCCTAAGAGTTTAACCCATAACTCTCATAATAATACAAACAAGGAAAAGCACGAAAAATAAGTCAAAAGGAAAGCAAAACAAACAAATGTTCATGAAAGGACTTTATCAAATGTACAAGCACAAATGAATGCAAATATTTCTAAACAAGTAAGGGAGTGCACGTTCCAAGATACCCAAGGTTGATTGAAACATAAATATGCTAAGCATAGGAACTAGCTTTCATAAGCCACTTTCATCCCAAACGATCTTAACACGTTCTTCCTACTAGTCTCATATCAACCTCTAGTGAGCATCCCAATGATTCCTCGAAGGAACCGGAAAAAGAGAATTTTTAGGCTATTCGACATCTTGACTATGCATCCCTTCTCCTTAGGCTAAAACTCACATTTCTCTCCCACGATGAATGACTCAACCACTTAGGTCAATAGGTCTTTCCCCAAGGTTGTAACGTTAAGGAAAAAGGGTGAGGGTAGGCTAAACTTTTTTAAAATTTGGTGGTTAACCTAAATGGTGAAGCAAAGATTGTGCATTTCTTTACACCATAACCAAGTAATCACCAAACAAAAACAACAACACCCCCAAGCTTATTCAAAGCTATAATTAACAAACATATACACAAAAAGCGTGAGAACGCTTCCTCCCAAGCTTAAATGGAGCATTGTCCTCAATGCTCAAAAAGGGAGAATACTCTCATTAAAATATTTTTGAATTTTTATTATTTTTTTCAATTTTTTTTTCACTTTTTTTTTTCTCGTTTTCTTGTTTAAAAGTGCTTTGTCCTCGCCTCTTTTAACTTTGGACGACCTTTCCAACTTTGCACTTATAATGTCCTTGCCTTTTTTTTTTTTTTTTTTTTTTTTTTTTAACTTTGGACGGCTTTTTCATTTATTCATTTTCCATTATTCACACAATATACACAAAACACAAGCTTGCCTTCATTGTGAACCAATATCCACACTAATATACCACAAACTCAAAAATATGACCATTTGCTTCACAAAAACCAAAAAAAGATCAAAAAGATACAAAAGGATCGAGAATCTAAAGATGTGGCTTGAAAAGAAGGGAAAAGGCTCGAATGGTTAGCAAATAGGCAAATGTAAACCCAAAAACTAAAAAATAAAACAAATTATCCTAGAAAAGAAAAATTACCACCCCGAAAAGATGCCTTTGTCCTCCCTAAATGGTTCGGTCTCGGTCTTAAGAAATATGAGCCAAGATTCTAGATTAGGTCCGCAATAGTCAAGGATCCATGCCGCTCATGCAAATAAGTGTAAAAGGCTTGAAAAATAATGAACCTCACACGGATGTAGCAAAAACTAACTATTGGTGTCAAATCGACTATATGAAGCAACTATCAAACATGCCACAAACAAGTAGAATCCGGTTTCATGATCCCACTAGTTCTAACCAACTACCTTAGCATGCTTTATCCTAGAATCAACCAAGCATACTCTCAAACCGTGCACACCGTTACCATTTAAGAAGAATAGCATTCAATTATACAAGTCCAAATGTTATTATGTCCAAAGCAAGAACAAAACAAATCACAATGCAAATTTGCCTTGATAGAAACAAAAATCTTTTTGGAGATTTTTAAAGTAGAAGAACATGGAAAGGCATATACAAGGGTGCATAGCATATATGAATCAACATCCCACCAAATATGATAGAATACCCTCCCCCAAGCTTGAATGAGACAATACACTCATATCATAAGTCAAATAATCCATGGGAGGGGAAAACAAGGAGATCAATCCAACAAACCAACATATGTCCAACAAGTTATCATCCACTAGAGAAAGAGCAATGAAGGATATTACCGTATATTAGGTGGGTGTAAATACCCGCAAATGACCCTATTAAACCTTTCAAAGCTAACAACCTCTAATATTGAATGCCTTCCATATGCTAGCAATTGTGGTCTAATCTTCCTTGATTCTTGATCCAAACTAATGCACCAAAGTATATCAAGTCATGTACCTAGAAAAAGGCACACAAACATTTCCATGAGAGAAAAATCTGTTCTAAAAAGAAAAGAAAACAAAAGCAATAAAAAACGGGTTACTTCCCGAGAAAGGCTTGCTTAAGGTCCAAGCTTGACCTCTCTAGTAAATAATATTGCAACGAACACAAGAGCTTGTCAAATGCACTATTACACATTTCATAGGAAAGTAAGTGTGCAGATGAAAAAAATAAGACATGCAACAAGCATAGTGCACACCTATGAGGAGAGAGTTGCCAAGAGAAAGAAGAAGAATCAAAAGTAAACTCAACAAAATAAGAAGAAAAAGAAAAAGAAAAAGAAGAAGAAGAAAAAAAAAGAAGACAAACTCTCCTCAAAATATTTTTGGGTGGCAACATCACCCTTTTCCTCAATCGAGGACAAATGAGCCACATGCAAATCCTCATAGACAAAAGGGTCCCCAATAGGCTTACAAACAAAGGAAGGGAGAAAAATAGGGCAATAGGGGATGTGGTGAACCTTTTGAGAGAAAGGGGTATGAGAAATAGGCAAAGGGGTAGCTACTCCCTCAACATAAGGTCCCATATCGCCAATGAAGGCATGAAAATCAATCATAGAGTCCTCAAAAGAGGAACACTCATGATCACCATCTTCCTCAAACATCCAACTCCCAAGAGGAACCACATAATCTCCTCCACTACCTTCATAAACAAAAACTCCCTCAACTTCCTTATAGCCTAGAGTCTCAAAACCATGCATGAATGGATGCAAATATAACTCAAAATCATCTCTCTCCCATGAAGCATCCTCAATGAAATTGCTTAAAAGGCTATGGCTATTCCTTATACACTTAATAAACACATTTGACATAACCTCAAACGAGTCCAAATACTCATGGATGGAAGAGTCACATTCATACACTTGAGATTCATCACAATCAACAAAGGAAGAAATGTCTAGACTTAAAATATCATCAAAATCATCGTCACTCTCGACTCTCTTTCCTTCACTCCTATTATCATCAAAAGTATCCTCACACTCTCTTGGTTGCTCTAAAATATCATTATCATCCTCAACACACACATTGGATTTGAAATTTTCACACACAAGCATCAAAGATGACAATTGACTTTCCAACTCTTCTCTTCTTTTCAACTCTTCATTCAAAACACCCTCACGCTCACTAATCTTCTCCATTTGGCTCGTTAAAATTTCTATCATTTTCTCTCCAAGGGCCTAAGATTAGGATTCATCTCTAACTCCTTCAAATATTCATCAATTTGGCTATAGGGGACCAAAGACTCATCACAAGAGTTTGGAAAATGAAAAAGTGAAGAGGTGTAGACACCCATTTGTGTCTCCCCAAAACCAAACCCAATGATGAGTACCTTTCACGTTGAATCATAATCGAATCAAACAAAAGTGTGGAAAGGTCTAGTGTTGCGGAAATTTTTTATTTCTTTTCTCTTCTCTCTGTTTTTGAAAACTTTATTTTAAAGAAAACAGCCAATCCAGTTTGGTTGGTCCATGATATGGGTCCAATAGTGGTGTAGTTGGACGGGGTTTGCAAAAACCTTTCCAACGATATATTATAAGCCCAATTCCGATGAATATTGAGGAATTTATGGCCAATTTACTAAACTGGGCCTGGTTTGAGCTTTAAGTACGGCCCAATGATCTAGGGGAGGGCCTAATATGATTTATCATTCCTAATGCAATTAGGAATGATTTTAGTCTTCTAGAACATTCTAGAAGGTTCTTTTCATTCCTAATTTAGTTAGGATTCTTCAGAGTTTTAATCAAGATCAAATAGTATTTTCGACTGAAATTATATTATCTTCCAGTACGGTAAGTTTATCAGATTTTCGACAACGCGTTAAAAGCCGATTTGGCGTCCAACCCAAGGCCTTGGTGCCTGGAATCAGGATTGGCGCCAGATGCCATCCATTGGCGCCTGACGTTAGCCACTGGTCCTGGCGCCAATGAGCCAGGGCTGGCGCCAAGGTGTTTTTGTGCTCTTCAGACTCTGTTTTGATAAATTATCTTTTCTTGGATGATTTTCTCTATAAATATCGTATCAAAAACTCCGTTTTCATTCACCAACTATCTTCATCATCTACGTCTATCATTCACGAATTCTCCTTATTCTTAAGTTTTCATCAATTATCTTCATCATTCATCAATTAGCATTCATCTACAATCAAATAATCCTTTTCATTCATCTCTTTTCATCAAGCTTTTATTAGCATTCATTGTTTTCTTTTCCAAACTTTGATTTTTAATACAAAATTCCGCGTTCGCAAGATCTAGAAACACTTAGCCATATTCGAAGTTGCCTTCGCCCTAGACGTGAAAGGTTTTAATTTCTGAGGGTTTGGTCCCAAGTCTCTCTTTCAATTATTTAATTTAATTGTTTGTTTATTACTTTCCTTGAAGTTACTCACGTTTGTATTTTGTTATTAGAAAGAGGTACGAGGCATCCAAGTAAGTGCTTTAATTGATTAATTGATTTTATGATGTAGAAGTCATGCTTAGATTGTTATTTTGATTCCTAGTATCATGTCTAGGGTATCTTTAATATCAAGTATGATTAAAAGTACGATGCTTCCTATATTCTTCCTAATATTTAGATTGTTAGTATCATGTTAGGGTTAAAGATTTGATTTCTATTGCTTAGTGACATGCTAGGGTTTGTTATTAATCTTGTTAGTATCATGCCTAGGATCTTGCTATGCTTTAACATGATTATTATGATTGATATTATTATTATTAATGATGTTGATTATTTATTATGTTGCTTGATATGTGTTATTTTATATTGTTATTGCTTGATCACCTTTTATTACATGTTTAAAGGGAATTGGTACTTGTAATCACGCTTAATAAGATAATTAATAATCTTGTTTAGGGTTAATTGTGATTATAATTCAAGTGATCGCCAATAATAGTTTATTTGTGCATTGAATTCAACCAACATAGATTAAACAGGTTTAGAGTTAATCCTATTGATTGCATGTTAGTCAGAAAGCGCACATGAATACGAGCAGAATAAAGTAGAGGCCTATTATTAGGGCAGGTTCAATCTCATTTAGGTTGGATTTGTACCTTCATCCCCGAACCCTTATTTGGTTCATGACCTTATGGAGTTGACGATCTCTTGGATCGTTAAGGGGTGTAACCTTCATCCTATGAACGGTTTACAAGTTCCTTAAAAACTTGTTGGCGACTCTTTTGCTCTATCTTCTTCCCTTTTGGACGCCACCGTACTTTAGTGTATGATCACAGTGGGGTTCAAGCTAGTGGGATTTTAAAGGCTTGAAACTATTCCCTACAGTTTTTGGCGACTCCACTGGGGAGGATTTCTATTTTAATTCCTAAATTTGTTTCGGCAATGATTTAGAATGAGTGGATGAGACTCGAAAAGTTCTAAGTATTTCATGTGCGTAATTTTGATTAACATTATTGTCATATGCATAAAAAGGTTCTCATTGGAAAGACCATCCGTAATGAGTCAAAAACATAGGTTTTTTACACGTAGGAAACTTGAGAAATGTCTTTCACAACTAGAACTGAAATAACACCACGTGAAAATGGATGATTTTATTGAGCACAGAAAGCTGCTGAGGCATGTGGGAAGTAGCGTCAGGGGCCAGAGCTTGGCGCCAAACATTTAGCCGTAGCGCCAGACGCCAATATTGGCGCCAGGCGCGATAACCTCTTCGTACAAGTCCAACTTTTCGACAAACCTATAGCTCGCAAGAGGAAAGCAAGAGTTATAATGGCAACTCAGGAAGAAGTTAACGATCTCAAGAACCAATGGGCTACTGTAACTGAGACACTGAAGCTTCTCACACTTAAGATCGAGGATCCCGCGAAGCAACAACAAATGGACCTCATGCAAGAAAGCCTAAGCAAGCTGTCCAGCGACTACAAGTTTCAAGAACTCACATCCCAAGGGGTCTCGGTGGATAAAGATCTTCTTCCGCAGAAGTTCAGCGCCAACGACATCCCAAAGTTTAGGGCAATCGTCAACCCCTACTTCCATCTAAGGGCGTTTGAAACAATAATGAGTATCAAGGGTATCGATAAGAAGGTTTTCCCTTCTCTGTTCTCGCTATCTCTCGAGACCGTTTGCCAACAATGGTTCTTTTCTCTTGAAAAAGAAAAGACCTCTACCTGGAAATCCATGGCAAACGCTTTTGTTGATAGGTACAAGTGCAACGTTCAAGTCGAAACTGACCATAGAGAACTTGAAATCCTCAAACAAAAGGAGAATGAAGGCTTCACATCTTTCTTTAACAAGTGGAGAGAAACCTCAGCTAAAATTATTGAGGTACCAAGTGAGAAAGAGTCCGTGAGACTATTCATTAAAAACCTCCAAGAAAAATATTCAAAACATCTTAAATATCAAAATCTTGGGATTAATATCGAAGATGATTTGGCTAAATCTAAAGCTGCCAACAATAACTCTAACAGTGGCTGGAAAGGAAAGAAGAACGACAATCCTTCTTCTTCCAAAACTGCCCACTCAAATAATGTTAGCGCCTTTAACCGTTTAGGAGAAACTTCACTCCTATTGGCATGAATTATGACACCGCGTTTGATCGGCTAAATGCAAAAGGTCTTATAACTCCCATTGGACCATTTGGAGATCCACCAGTCGAGAAGAGGTCGCCTAATTGGAACCCCAATGCACATTGCAAATATCATCAAGGTAGGGGGCATTCTACTGAAAGATGTTGGAAGCTTAAGGAAGCTATCCAAGACCTAATTGACAGTAACAAGCTGCCGTTGCCCCCTGCCAGTAAGAAACCGAGTATTAACAATGCACCTCTAGCTCACACATTGGCTATCTCCGATGAAGAAAGCGAAGTTGATCCCTCATCTCTCATTAAACCTGTCAAAGCAACCAACGTCGAAGAGGAAGAAGAAGAGACCTTTTTCGATGTCGAAGATAATTTTCCAGAACTAGCAAATGAGGTAGAGATACGAATACTCACACTGTATCTGAGGGAGACATCGCAACTGTTACATGAAACTCTCAAAATTTTGAATTAACTTCACAAGGAATATGATGAAAAACCTAAGAGAGCATTCACACCAGTAAAAACGACTTATGAGGCAAAACACTTTCCCTTACAAGTCACCGAAAGACCCAAGAAGAGCAATAAAGTTTATACTCCAATTGGGATCCCGTATACACAAATGTTTGAAATGCTCTCCGAGAGTGGCAAGGTCAAACCTCTCGAACCAAGACCATTTGAATCATTAAAAAGGACAGATAGATATTACTGTCAATACCATCAGTCAGGAGGACACACCCTAGAAAACTGCTTCAAGTTCAAGGATTTGGTGCAGAAAATGATTGATAGAAAGGAATTAGTCCAAGTTCAACAAGAAGAGGACATAAATCTTAATGGAGTATGGGACAGTGATGAAGAAGATGTCTATCTAAAAGACATAGTAGGACCTTCACCTTCTGTATCATACACCACGGACGACATTTGGGCTGAAGAAGATTCATCAATAGATGTCCTCACAAGATCCGGGAGAATACAACCTCCCGTTTCAACACAACCTATGCCTACTGTACAACAAGTTCCCATACCTACCATCGAAGACAATGACATCGTTAAACAATTCAAGAAGACAAAAGTGGAGATGAATGTATGGAAGCTTCTGGCAACATCTCAAGAACATAAGTTAGCTGTGATGAATGCTTTGGATAAAATCGGGATAGATTCTGACACCACTCCTGGGGGACTAGATAACTTCTTCACGAGTGATCTCCCTAGTCCAATTAATCTAATTAACTTCTCTGATAAAGATTTACCCTCGGAAGGTGACAAGCACTACAAAGCGTTAAACCTTACAGTAGTCTGCAAAAGGATGAATGTTCCCATGACTCTTGTAGACAATGGATCGGCTATTAATGTCTGTCCACTTAGGACTACGAGGATGCTCGGCATAAAGGATGAGGATTTAACTCCGTCCACACAAGGAATAAGAGCTTACGATAATACTCGACGTCAAGCTCTTGGCAAAATAACGCTAAATGTGACGGCAGGAGCAATAGAACATGCTACTACTTTTCAAGTGGTAGACATCAAAGCCTCATTCAATCTGTTGTTAGGACGCCCTTGGCTCCATGATCTAAAGGCCGTCCCTTCATCTCTTCACCAACAAGTGAAAGCCATAGTTGGAGGAATCCCCATCACTATTGATGCTTCGCCAATGAGGATCAAATCAATAGAGAATCCAATCATCAACGTGGAGCACGACGAAGATGATGAAGACCTATGGGGCTTTAACGAAGAAGTCTCCTTAATCCAAGAGGATGAAAGGACATCTCTTTGCCACGACCCCCATTCCAACATGATTATCAACACTATGCTAAAGAAACAAGGACATTTCCCTGGGATGACCTTAGGAAAGAAGAAGGGGATAGAAAAATCGATAGAGTCACCTGGCCTCCCTAAACTAGATACTTTCGGACTTGGTTTCGAACCGACTCGGAAAGATCTCAAGCGAGCCCCGGACAAATTGAAAGCATGTAGGGACGCTCGCATTCAAAAGAAAGCAATTCCAATGGATCAGTACCCCCTTACGCTTAATGGTCAGTTTATAAAAGAAGGAGAGGACTATCCATGCCATGAATTTCCCGAACCATTTGTTGTAAATGGCATACGACAACCAGGATTCGAGATTTTCTTGGATTGTTATTTCACTGACAAAATCCCAACTCCCGTCCATAAGGAGAAAGCACCCCCATGCTTTGACTTTAATGTCATGGGATTACTATTTGGGCGAGAAAAGAATGAGTCATCTTATGAGGAAGATAACTCTTCACTCATTCAAACGGTCCTACAAAGCGAAAACTTCGACCCCTCAAAGCTAATTACTCCAGCTGAAGGATCACTGCAAGGGTGGCGCAAGACTATCAAGGTGACCACTCCGAGTGGGAGGAAGATATCAATCACGACTGGACAAGGGCCAATGTTTGAAGAATCGTCAGAGTCAGAGTCTTTCCCTGTAGAATCTTCTAGGTCTTCAGTTATAACGCCTCCCCTTCCTATTTCCTCTCCTAGGATAGTTAGTGATCCAGTCCCTGAGGACATATCGCTCTTTGATGTAATGATCTCAGAGTATAATAATATCGCTCATTCTCCTTACTTCTTGTGTTCTTCCCTAACCCAAGATGATGAACATTGCTTAGCTAACGATGAAAAAGATAAAGAATTTATTAAAGCAATGGAAACACTTGAAAAGAAAACACCAGTAATTGAAGAGACCGAAACAGTTGACATCTCAAATGATTCAACTCATAAAAGAGAAGTTAAAATCGGACTAACATTGAATAAACAAGAAAGAACCGATTTAATTAACTTGCTTAAAGAATTTATCGATGTATTTGCTTGGTCATATGAAAATATGCCAGGCGTTAACAGAGAAATAGCTCAAAACACTATACCATTAATTCCAGGAATGAAACCTATAAAACAAAAGTTACGTCGAATGAAACCCGACTTAGCACTTAAGATAAAAGAAGAAGTTTAAAAGAAAATAACTGCAGGTTTCATCAAGGTATCCAAATACCCCGAATGGGTCGCCAATTTCGTCCCAGTTCCAAAGAAAGACGGAAGGGTAAGGATGTGTGTCGACTATCGAGATCTAAATAAGGCAAGTCCAAAGGACGACTTCCCTTTGCCACACATCGATATTCTGGTAGATAACACAGCAAATCACGCACTTCTCTCATTCATGGACGGATACGCAAGGTACAATCAGATTCTCATGGCGGAAGAAGACATGGAGAAGACAAATTTCATCACACCATGGGGCACTTACTGTACACGGTAATGCCATTTGGGTTGAAAAACGCCGGTGCTACTTACCAACGTGCAGCAACTGCCTTGCTCCATGACATGATGCACAAAGAAGTTGAAGTATATGTCGACGACATGATTGTGAAATTAAAGGACCGTCCAGGCTATCAAGTAGCCTTAAGGAAATTTTTCGAAAGGTTAAGAAAATACAATATGAGGTTGAATCCATCAAAATTTGCTTTTGGAGTCACCTCAGGCAAGCTCTTGGGGTACGTCATAAGCTCTAGAGGAATAGAGATTGATCTAACCAAGATTAAAGCAATCATGTCAATGCCACCGCCCAAGACCGAGAAACAGATTCGAGAATTAATTGGCCGGTTGCAATACATAAGTAGGTTCATATCAAAACTAACAACGATATGTGAACCAATCATCAAAAAGCTCAAGAAGAATGTACCAGTAATATGGGATGATGAGTGTCAAAAAGCCTTTGACCGAATCAAAGCCTATCTCGCAAATCCTCCCGTATTAGCGCCAGCACTTCTCGGAATACCTCTTAGGTTATATTTGACGGTTACCAAGGAGACAATGGGAGCCATGCTAGCAGAAGAGGTAGAAAACAAAGAGAATGCAATTTGTTACTTAAGTAAGAAGATGCTCGAATACGAAACACGCTATACACCATTCGAGAAATTGTGCCTCGCTTTAGTGTGGGCCACAACTAAGTTGAGACATTACATGTTGGTGCATACCGTTTTCGTGGTATCTCGATTAGATCCACTCAAATACTTGTTCGAGAAATCAACGCTCAATGGACGTATTTCAAGATGGATAGTCAACTTAGCCCAGTTCGATGTGCGGTTTATGCCACAAAAAGCTATAAAAGGATCTGTAGTGTCAGACTTTCTGGCAGATTTTCCAATAGAAGACTCGACACCAATACAGGACAATGAATTTCCAGATGAAGATTTGATGGTCACCGAAGATGATACTTGGACCTTGTATTTCGATGGAGCTTCAAACCAAAAGGGATGTGGTGTCGGAGTGCTACTAGTATCACCTAAAGAAGAACATGTCCCAATCTCAATAAAGCTTGATTTCGACGTTACCAACAATGCTGCTGAATATGAAGCATGTGTGGTAGGCCTTGAAACAGTCCTGGCTTTGGGAGTAAAGAAGTTAAGGATATTCGGAGACTCTTCTCTAATTATCAATCAAATATCTAAAAGGTGGAAAGTAAGGAGCGAAAGCCTAGCCCCTTACCAAACTTATCTGGAAACTCTTACCGATCAGTTAGAGAAGGTAGAATACACATATCTACCAAGAGAAGAAAACCAATTCGCTGATGCCTTGGCAAGATTAGCCTCAATGGTTAGGATTCCCACGGATATCGAGCAAATGCCTCTAACTATCGAAAAAGGCACAAACCGGCATATATACAGGTTATAGAAGACGACGACCCAGTCCAAGACGAAGATGAAGAACAAGAAGAAGAACCATGGTACACAAACATTCTTAACTACGTCACCAATGGAGAATACCCTCCTCATGCTGACAAAAGAGCAAAACGAGCCTTGAGACTTTTGGCTTCTCAATATGTACTCATAAACAATGAGCTACATAAAAGGGTACCTAAAGGTCGAGTTCTCCTATGTGTACGGAAGGTGGATGCAAAAAGAATAACGAGAATGGTCCACGAAGGAATCTGTGGAACTCATATAAATGGCAAAATGTTAGTACAAAAAATAATGCGAGAAGGGTATTATTGGACTGCCATGAATAGGGACTGCCATCAATATGTGAAAAGATGCCCTAAGTGTCAAATTTATGCCAATTTACAACACGTTCCTCCATCTTTTCTCTACACCTACACGTCACCTTGGCCATTCTCTACATGGGGAATTAACATAATTGGCAAGATCACTCCCCCAGGGACAAGAGGCCATGAATTTATTCTAGTAGCAATTGATTACTTTACGAAGTGGGTTGAAGCGCAATCATATGCTAAACTCACTGCAAAACATGTAGCACTCTTTATCGAAAGGAATATCATTCCCGTCGATATGGAGTCCCACATGAAATGATAAGTGACAATGGAACTCACTTTCAAGCCGAATGTGAAAAATTGCTACATAAATATGGTATCCAACATCATCATTCGTCCCCTTATAGACCTCAAGAAAACGGAGCAGTCGAGGCAGCTAATAAGAATTTAAAGACTATCATCGAGAAAATGACAGAAAATTATAAGGATTGGCCTGACAAGCTTCACTTTGCATTGTGGGGTTATTACACGTCAATCTGTACATCAACAGGAAATACACCATTTTCTTTGGTATATGGAATGGACGCCGTACAACCTGTCGAACTAGAAATAACATCTCTACGTATTGCGCTAGAGAGTAAACTCGATGAAGTCGAATGGACTAGGGCACGATATGAAGAAGTGATCCTACTCGACGAAAAACGACTAGAAGCTCTACATCACACTCAGTGCTATCAAACTCGTATGGCTAGACATTTTAATAAGAAGGTCAAGAGAAGAAATATCAAAGTAGGAGATTTGGTATTAAAAGCGCTAAGGAAAAATGTTTTAGACCCAAGGGGAAAGTTTAGACCTAATTGGTCTGGCCCCTACATTGTCAAAACAATCCTGTCAGGTGGTGCAGCAAAATTAACTGACATGGATGGCAATGAATTCTCAAACATGACCAATCTTGACCAACTTAAAAAATATTACCCATAATTACTTGAGTAGGACACTCAAGAGAGCTACGTTCGGCCTGATTCCTTAGGAAAGGATACGTAGGCAACCCATTACGGGTGCGGCCAGTTTATTTTTCGATATCTCCGCGTTCCAGAATCAACAAAAGTCAACAAAAAGTCGGAAAATTATTGGCGTCACAGAACAGAGTCTGGCGCCAGCCAAAATCCATTAGCGCCAGACGATGGAGTTGGCGCCTGGCGCCAGACCTCAATAGCTGGCGCTAATCTGCAGTTACTGACGCCAATTCAGTCATAAAATCTGGGCGAATTTCGGTGTTTTTCGGAAAATTTTCGACTTCCGTGCTCGAAAGATTTTTGGAAAATTAATTTTTTTTTCGGTTTTTCATTGCTTTAATAAAATAAATTTAAAGTAACAATTTAATTGAAAGCTGAAATTTCATTAATAAAACAAAATTACATTGTTAATGGAATTTAAATAAGGCTGAAATAAATTAACTTTAAATAAAAATTAAGAATCTAATAAATCTAAAGCTAAGCAATGTTCTAGTCTTTCTTCTCCTTCTTTGCTCTCTTCCAATTCTTTTATGTTTCCTCCTGTTCATCCATTACTTTAGCCAGTAGGCATCCTTTAGAGGACCTACATTCAATTTTAGAATAGATTGTTTCTCCTTCAGCTAGCACCCCATGCTTCTTTTCCACCCAAGCCTTCTTGTCTGTAGCTTTCCTTTTCCCCTTGTCTTTAGTAGTATTCTTCTTCTTAGGCATTGTAGGTGTTTTGAACTGAATTCTTGCACCTAAGCGTTCCTTGGCCGGTGTCACCCTATCACCTAGACGATTCTTCACATCGGTTCTACCCTGATCAATTGAAGACTTCTTCAACAACCACTTCTTTACATCTTTAGGTAAAGAAGGGGGAATCTTTTGGGTAATCACTTCCCATAAAGGTCTAGCGCTCCAGTAAGTGTCAAATTTATCCACTTCTTAAGATAAGGGATACTCATATGGAGGATGAAGATCCCCGGAAGGAATATTTTGAAGCAAGCCGTATTGTCTCTTTACTCTGCAGGGATAATAATATGTCATGCGAGACAAGCTTGGAAGACGGCAGAAAGGTTGCTTGTTAACACCAACCATCCTTTTTATTTTCCACCATGGGATGACCCACTTGATAGCGAAATCACGTGATTCAAAGACTTTCTTCCACCCATGGCGCCCAATTTTAGGGATGCGCTTCTTTCTTCTCACAAAGCAAGTGGGCGTATAACTTTCAATGTCGTCCGGAGGGCTAATTAATCCTAGCCTCTCCATTAGCCACATCTGTAAAAAATTCCAATGCAAATAAATTAATATTACAATACAAAAATATTTTTTTTGATTTCTGTAATTAAAAATATTATTTTTCAACCTGTAATAAAATTGGAGAACCGCGAAGAGGTGCTTTCGGGTCCCTTTTCAATTCATCTTGACTAATCATAGTCTCTCCAACTATCAATGGCATTGGATTTCTCCCTGATTCAATTTGTTCTAGCACAGTGGTTATAATTGATTTACCCTCGTTAATTTTACCACTACTAAGACAATATTGATTAAGCATACAGAATAAGAACGCCCTTCTTCTATATATGTGAAAAGATTCAGAAAGCGGTTTATCAAAATAATAGCGTGCGAATTCTTTTAAGTTCACTACATTGCCATCTACTATTTTTGATAAATCCCTTTCCTTCAAGTTAAAGAAGCGGTCAAAATCCTTATAGTAATATGCATCTACTCTAGGGATTACTACCAGGTCTATTGCAGGGAAGCCTAAAATAGCACCAAATTCCTCTGGCAAAGGGCTAATTTCATCATGCCCAATTCTAAAACAATGTGTATCAATGTTCCAATATTCTAAAGCGGTATGTATGAAATCTATGTCTAAATCTACCCCTTTGATGCCATAAATTCCCCCCAAGTGAAATAAATCCAATTCTTTTCTTTCTCTAGCATTGAGAGATCGACAACATTCATGAGAATATTGGGTGAAGGTTTTAGTGGCTAAATACATGATTATTGTTATTTTTTCTAAAGAGAAGAATAATTTTTTTGCTGGAATTATGTGAGGAATCGGTTGAGCAGGGGGCTATTTATGCACAAATTATGAGGAATTTCAATCTGAATGAAATACGGAGTCAGCGTCCATTGGCGTCAAAACCCCGATATTGGCGTCACACAACAGCTTATGGCGCCAAGTCAGCAGGACGGCCGCGCGTGCTCAGTTTGCGTTTTGATATTAAATTGGAGTCAGTTAATGAATTTATGGCCCCGTTTTAATTTCTTCTAAATATTTTTCTATCCTTTTATTAATTAATTAAATATAGCAATTATTTTTAGTTAATTTTTATTTCCTTTTATTAAAATTCAAAAATCAGCCTTTCTCTCTGTTTTATTTTTCCTTTTTATTTTTCCTTTTGGGGGAGAGAGTCGGATAATACCCTCCATCAATAATGAAATTGACGGAATTTTTGCGCAAAATTGTTATCACACTTGCACACACTAACATATACTAACATAATAATAGATAAATTTACAATAACATAAAGTACAAAGTGTCTAAATAATAAGTCAAAGGCAAAGTTCTATAAAAAGTCAAAATAAAATGCATATACAGAAGCAAACTACGGCGCCGGAGGACGTAGGCCCATCACGCCATAAAACTGCGCCGTCCGAGGAGTCACCTCTCCGCCAGCTCCGGCCTCAGCACCTGCTCCAGCCTCTGCAGGAATAGGGAAACTCAAAACAGGACCGCTCTAGCCAAGGCCAACCTGAGGCTGAGACCGCGGAGGCTGCTGCGATGACGAGCCGACCTCATACATCCCACCACCTCTGAAAGCCGAGGTAGCCTCTCCTACCGGTGCAGTGGGGCACCCTCAGAAGAAGAACCTGAGCCCTCAGCAACGTCGGCTCGAGTAGCCTCAAAACGGCCACCTCTACCTCCTGACGAAGTGCGACGACGTCTCGAGCTAGACCCCGCCGGCTCTCTCCGCCCCTCAAGCCTCGTACGGGTGTGAGAAGCAATCGGTTGACCCTGCAAAAGAATTAAATCAGAAACAAGGTAAAAACTGAAGCATAGTGCATAAATAATAAATGAAGAAAAGTTACCTCTCGGACAGTGTCGTCTCGACGACAGGTAGCCGCATTCCTTATCCGAACGAGTTGACTCCGGAAGGCATCTATGCATCATGCCATAGCCGAAACCACCTCGCGTGAGAAATGTCAAGGAAAGTTAAGTCAGTAAAAATGCATGATAACTGAATACAAGATTCTGAATTAGAACTAGACTTACCCTAGTCTGGTGACGAGGAATCGACCGCTCCATGAAGCGCTCGCCCTCAAAAGCCGGAGAAATCATCTCCTCAATCGGCCCGTACATCCCCTAGTAGTGGATGGAATACAAGGTGGCACAAACTCAGTGGGACCATCCTGATAAAACAGAAAGGAATTAGTAAGGTATTATTTGGGGGCTACTCAGCGTAAAACAAAAGCTAAAGATCTTACCCTCACATCCTCGGCCGGTACAGGGGCTGGAGCCAACAAAGGAAGTAACTCCTCAGCAAAACTCCGCCCGAAGATCACATGCGACCGCCAGAGGGAACCATACTCCTCAGCCATGCTCGACAACTCTCTCTCGTCGAACATGTGACGTGGTGGAGTAGCAGGAACGACGAAAGCATCAGAAGAGTGCTGTCTAGCAACACTCTCTCCTAAGTACACAACCGCTCCGTAGGTCCCTAGAAAGTAGCGACGCTCAGCAGAGTACTGTGCGGATAATCCAGGGACTTTCCAACCACCCCATGGTCGGTATACTACCTCAGGTCCCTATAAAAATACCAGTCGGGTAAGAACATTTCTAAAACATCGCAGGAGATCAAGATAAACACTAAAAGTCGTACCGAGATGATTCGACTCCGGACGCGTGTAGTAGACAGGTCCACATGGTGGTCGCCCCAAGAGGCGCTCGCCGGATACCCCCTCGGCGATGGTCTCGCCGGCGCAATGGAAGGAAAATACTCGTAGAACCAGATCTACAAAAAAAAAAAAAAAAAGCTAAAGCATGAGTAAAAGCTAATTAACATATAGGGCTAAACTTTGTAGAGAATAATGTTTACCTCTACGACTTTCCAGAAGGCAGAAAGAGCAACATTCGTCCTAAAGGACCGGTGGCGACACGAGTCCCTCAGCGCAAGAACGAAGTCAGTATAGGCCAAGCTGGCCCAGTCATAAGTCCCGATCCGCTGGAGATCGCGAACAGCAGGGAGGTAGTAAAGCAACGCCCTACTACCCCTGTCAGGGGAGAGTGTCCCTAACAATAACATAAACACAAAGATGCGCACTCGCTGCTCTCGCGTGGTCGCATCATCGTCAAGAGCCGCTGCCAGCGTTGAGCGGCGAATCCCCCTCGCAGTGAACTGAGTCGTCTCGGCCTCAGCTCGGGCCCGAACAACAATCGACCCCAACAACTCCTCGACCTTTGGAGAAAATACATCGATACCGCCGTCAAATGGCAACGGCACAGAAGAGAACTCCAGTCCTGTGATGAGACTGAAGTTTGTAGGAGTGACCATCATCTCACCCCATGGAATGTGAAAAGTGTTGGTGGTGTCCTAGAAGAACTCCACCAGAGCGCGTACTACGTGGTGACCCCCGCTAGAGGCGACCATAGCCTCGGAGGTCTCAAACAGGGAAACTAGTCCGCAAGATTCCCATAGGAGTCTCGTCTCTCGGTCTCTGGCGATATGCATCCTATACAAATCGCCTAGACCATCACAGTCAGAGCCGTGATGTCGTGTCCTCCCAGGCTCGGTTCCCCGTCTCACCCTCTCAGAAATGTGGTGGATAGGGGCAAAGAACAAGGTCTGCTCATCCCACTCTGGGAACCGAGCGAAGTGGACGGTGTAGTGTCGTCCTCCACGGGCTCATGCTCCCGTCTAGTGTTTCGGGACCGTGAACCTGAGCCTCTTTGTCTAGCCATGCTACATTGTTCAAAATCATCATAAATTAAGGTTCTATAGTATCTAAGGGTTCGCCTAGCCGCATGATACTATGTTCGCAAAAAAACTGAGTACGTAGTACTAAAACAGAGCACAAATTCAAATTGAGCATGACAGCATTTTTTCAAGCAATTAAACAATTTCTTGCAACACTATAGTGATTATTGCGACAAATTGAACAAGAATTGCTAGCAAAAACATCAAGAACGAGCCACATTGTTCTTCACGACCTTGAGAGGTCCAACAATGGCGGATTGCTCATTTCTTCACCAAATTGGGTCAAACAAGTCTCAAATTACTCCCAAGGCAATATAAAAACATTAGCAAGCAATTTCATGGCATAAAACTTGATAAACAAAGAAAATTGAGCATTATAAGTTTTGAATTTTCATGAAATTCGTAAATGAACATGCCAAGAATTCATAAAAAGCGGTGTGAGTTGGAGGAAAACTTACATAAATCGGGAATATGGATGAGAAGAGCTTTGATTTGCAACAAATTTGAGCAAATTCGATTGAGAAATGAGTGAGCAACGATCAATTGAAGTTTTCGGACTTCTCTCAGGCTGTTTCGCGACGAACAGAGCAAGAAATAAAACGGAAAATTGAATTTAAAGAAGAATCCGTGCTGACGCTAGTCCCTAGGCATTGGCGTCACTTTCTGTGCTTGGCGCCAGACGCCAATGCCAGCGCATGGCGCTAATGCCATAAGGCTGGCGCTGATTAATTTTCAGCGACGCTAAAGCAGCCAGCCACCTGTTGTGGTTGTGCTAGCCTTCTGCAACATATTTTGGGTTCCTGGGTACGCCAGTTAGCCCCTCTAAGCAATTTGACATGATTAGGTAATCGGCTTGATTACGTAAAGTGATCGACCTGATGAAAAGATCATCTCACTTAGCTTAAAGCGCCTAAGCATTGGCTCATTAGCAAAAAGCACCGACATATAGGTTCAAGAGCAAAGGGCACCGACATACAGGTTCAAAGAAAAAGAGCGCCGACATACAGGCATAGCAAAGGCAAGTTCAGGCGAACTTTTAAAGATCGACGGGCGTGGATCTTCGGTATTTTTCTTTGGGAAATTATCGCATCAAATGAGGATGACTTCAAGAGAAGATGTTTTCGACATCATTCCCTAGCTTGCGGAAAGTTGTCATGAACAACTAAAGGTAATTTCAGGGCAAAATTGTCTTCAATCATAGTTCCTGAGGCACGGAAGATGATCATAATGCGGATGAGAATTATTTCAAGAGAAATAATTTTCGATGATATTCCCTTGGATGTGGAATATTATCACAGCGGAGAGGATAGTTTCAGGCGAAGCAATATTATAATTTGGAAGTAGTTACAAGGCGTAGCGGTTTTCAAGCGGGATGTCATTCTCTAGCTTGCAGGAGGTCGTCAAAAGAACAGCAACAACAACAAATCGGTTACTTTCAGAGACGTGTGCTCGACGGTGCAAGATACGCGTTTCATAACTCTTTTATCTGTTTAACTAACATTGTTTTGCATGTATCGGCGTTACAAGATTGATTTAGGATCGCAGAACGTTCTGAATCATTATCCGTCCCTATCGATACTTTAACTTTCGTTTTCGAAACTTGTGTTTCTCCAAACTCAGTCAAAGTGGGGGCTTCTGTAGACACCCATTTGTGTCTCCCCAAAACCAAACCCAGTGATGAGTACCTTTTATGTTGAATCATAATCGAATGAAACGAAAGTGTGGAAAGGTCTAGTGTTGCGGAAAGTTTTTATTTCTTTTCTCTTCTCTCTGTTTTTGAAAACTTTATTTTAAACAAAACAGCCAACCCAGTTTGGTTGATCCATGATATGGGTCCAATAGTGGTGTAGTTGGATGGGGTTTGCAAAAACCTTTCCAAAAATATATTATAAGACCAATTCCGATAAATATTGAGGAATTTAAGGCCAATTTACTAAACTGGGCTTGGTTTGAGCTTTAAGTACGGCCCAATGATCTAGGGGAGGCCTAATATGATTTATCATTCCTAATGCAATTAGGAATGGTTTTAGTCTTCTAGAAAATTCTAGAAGGTTCTTTTCATTCCTAATTCAGTTAGGATTCTTCAGAGTTTTAATCAAGATCAAATAGTATTTTCGACTGAAATTATATTATCTTCCAGTACGGTAAGTTTATCAGATTTTCGAAAACGCATTAAAAGCCGATTTGGCGTCCAACCCCAGGCCTTGGCGCCTGGAATCAGGATTGGCGCCAGACGCCATCCATTGTCGACTGGCGCTAGCCACTGGTCCTGGCGCCAATGAGCCAGGGCTGGCGCCAAGGTGTTTTTGTGGTCTTCAGACTCTGTTTTGATAAATTATCTTTTTTTGGATGATTTTCTCTATAAATATCGTATCAAAAACTCCATTTTCATTCACCAACTATCTTCATCATCTACGTCTATCATTCACGAATTCTCCTTATTCTTAAGTTTTCATCAACTATCTTCATCATTCATCAATTAGCATTAGTCTACAGTCAAATAATCCTTTTCATTCATCTCTTTTCATCAAGCTTTCATTAGCATTCGTTCTTTTCTTTTCTAAACTTTTCTTTTTAATACAAAATTCCGCATTCGCAAGATCTAGAAACACTTAGCCATATTCAAAGTTGCCTTTGCCCTAGACGCGAAAGGTTTTAATTTCTGAGGGTTTGGTCCCAAATCTCTCTTTCAGTTATTTAATTTAATTGTTTGTTTATTACTTTCCTTGAAGTTACTAACGTGTCTATATTTTGTTATTAGAAAGAGGTACGAGGCATCCAAGTAAGTTCTTTAATTGATTAATTGATTTTTTGATGTAGAAGTCATGCTTAGATTGTTAATTTTATTCCTAGTATCATGTCTAGGGTATCTTTAATATCAAGTATGATTAAAAGTACGATGCTTCCTATATTCTTCCTAATGTTTATGATTGTTAGTATCATGTTAGGGTTAAAGATTTGATTTCTATTTCTTAGTGACATGCTAGGGTTTGTTATTAATCTTGTTAGTATCATGCCTAGGATCTTGCTATGCTTTAACATGATTATTATGATTGATATTATTATTATTAATGATGTTGATTATTTATTATGTTGCTTGATATGTGTTATTTTATATTGTTATTGCTTGATCACCTTTTATTACATGTTTAAAGGGAATTGGTACTTGTAATCACGCTTAATAAGATAATTAATAATCTTGTTTAGGGTTAATTGTGATTATAATTCAAGTGATCGCCAATAATAGTTTATTTGTGCATTGAATTCAACCAACATAGATTAAACAGGTTTAGGGTTAATCCTATTGATTGCATGTTAGTCAGAAAGCGCACATGAATACGAGCAGAATAAAGTAGAGGCCTATTATTAGGGCAGGTTCAATCTCTTTTAGGTTGGATTTGTACCTTCATCCCCGAACCCTTATTTGGTTCATGACCTTATGGAGTTGACGATCTCTTGAATCGTTAAGGGGTGTAACCTTCATCCTATGAATGGTTTACAAGTTCCTGAAAAACTTGTTGGCGACTCTTTTGCTCTATCTTCTTCCCTTTTGGACGCCACCATACTTTAGTGTATGATCACAGTGGGGTTCAAGCTAGTGGGATTTTAAAGGCTTGAAACTATTCCCTACAAGAGGTCTGAGGATCAAGAGTAGAAGAAGAGCCACAACCAAAGGTAGGATCATCATCATTACAAACATGAGCATTTTCATTAAATAGGGGAGTGGGGGCACAATCAATCATATGTGATTTGTCAACTTGAGCATGCACCTCATTATCATTAACAAAAGAGGAAATAGAATTGAAAGCATTTGTTCAAGGTTCAATTATGGGATCATGCGACACATCATGGGAAATCATGCTAGCATTAGGAGAATTAACACATTGCACATCAAAATTAGAAATATGATTACCCCTATTATAGACTTCCCAAGCAAACCAAACATAAAATTCCCAAGCATCTTCAATAGAAAATGATCTAAATCTACCATTATGCATTCCTTCAACTATATCCCTAGTTTTCTCATTCAAACCAAAATAACAAATTTCACAAGCCTCCTAAAGACTACAACAATGGTAGTCAACAAATCCCTAAAGTTTATTGAAATATTCACAAAAAGACTCATTGTCAAATTGAGGAAAAGATAGACATGCCATTTTGTTTTTCACAAAACAAACAAAAATCAAATAAAATAAAAGTATATACAAAGACCTAGACTTAAGCAATCAAAAACATTCAAACATAGACACCGTTCCCCGGCAACGGCGCCATTTTGACGTGGGGTAAACTAGGTCGTTGGACTAATCCTCCCTAAGCCAAACATAATTTATAAACACTTAACTAACCTAAATACAAGTGTATAGGATAGCTCCCGCTGAACTATCGCCCAACCCCCAGGGTGCGCACTCACCGCTGAATAAGCGACTAAAGGAGGGCTCGTCAGCCCGGCAGAGTCAGCCCGCAGGGCAGACCAGGCTAAACTCTCCACGAAGGAGAAAATACGCCTATAAATAGAGGGTAAAGTACAACGGAAAACAGGTTAGACACTAAAATTATTACACTTTCTATATTCCTCTAAGTACACTTTCTCTCTCTAAACACTCTCTGACTTAAGCTCCGGAGGGGGGTTCCTTGAGCCACCCCCGAGGGTAGTTTACGTGTGCTGCCGTGTGTAGGTTGTTGACGGGACCCAACTTACCCAGCAGAACCCATGGATCCATACCTGGAACAACAAGTATTGAGGTAAGTCAAGGGTCGAACCCAAAGGAACGGTAATGTCTAAGTGCTTTCAATTATGTGCCTAAGCTAGGTCGAAGTCTAAGGATAAAAGGTGACACTAACAACTACTTAAACAAAGAAACTGAACAAAAAAAGTGCTAGGGATTAGGATTCACATATAATAGCAATGAACATAGCAAAATGGGATAGGAAATTGACTAAGTCAAGTGATGCGAGGGAAAACCAATCATGCAACCAAAAGAGCATATCAAGCTATTTTCCTAGAGGTCTAACTATAGGCTTCGCTCGAAGTGCGCCTACGTTAAAAGCATGTTGTGAATATGCTTAGCACTCTAAGGAAGTGGGAATTGACATATACGATTAGGGACAAGGAAAGTAGGGAGCCGCCAACAAGTTTTTTAAGGAACTTGTAAACCATTCACGGATCATAAAAGGCAACCACAATAAAGGGACAACAATAGGCAACAACGATTGACCCGTGAAGGTTACACCCCATTCATAATCCATGAGATTACTAACTTCATATGGTTCGGAACCACAAAAGGAGGATCGGGGATGATGGCACGAAGTGAGTCATGGAGTCACATTCGCCCGTATTGGCCTCTACTCGATTCTTATAGTGAAAAAAAATTCCTGCGATCTAAAAGGCATACAAACAAAATATTCAATTCGCTCCAAACTATTATTAAGCTAAATTGGTTGAATATTAATGCAACACGTAATTCTAAAATATCGTGACCACTTGAATTAATTAACAACATTAAAAAGGAACCTAAACCGGTTGTCCAAATTATCTTATTAGGCGTGATTTTCAATTACATATTCCCTTTAAACATGCAATATGGTGATCAATAAATATAATAAAATAGACATTAATATTGGAAGCAATTTAGCAATATCCAACAACACAAAAATCGTTAGAAAAATAATAGGAAAAATAAAAGGAACATAATTCTTACTTTGATTCTGTTTGTTTGCAACTACAAAATAATAAACGAGTTAGTAACTTCAAGGAAATAATAATAAAACAATAATTAAATTAAATTAAATAAAGTAGGGTTGATTTGGGACCAAACCCTCAAACAGTTCTACCTTTTACGCCTTGGCTTAAGGACAGAACCACGAGTAAAGTATGGACTCTTTGTAGTGCTTGAAGAAGGAATTTTGAAATAAGAAGGGTAGTCTAGTGTTTAGGCTAGAGCATAGAAGAGAGAAAAAACAAGAGAATTAATACGTGTCCCGTACATAAGAAATGAGGGGGTATTTATAGAGAAAATGTGCTAAGGGAGTACACGGAACCCTAAAATGAAAAAACCCTAAAAAAGTATCCCACGACACGGAAAACTGTACCGTGACACGGGAAATCCCATCGTCAGACGGGAAACATTCCCGTGACACGGTGCACTTTTAGTCTAACGCGGGAAATTTTTAGTAAACGAGGAAGAAAACGCGTTAAGGGTTTACGCGGAAAAGACACGGAAATTCCCGTGTCACAGCAGATTTCCCGTGTCACGGTAAATCCCACCGTCAGACGAGAATGATTCTCGTGACAGGCGGGTACCTGCCGTGGCGCGGGAATTCCTTGCCCGCTTTTCCGTCTAAATACATTTTTAACCCTAATTTCGTTCAGCATTCTAAGTGTCGATTGATAATTTCGGCCTTTTTTTTATTTATTATTATTTGGGATAAAATAATAAAATAATAAAATAAAATAAATAAAAGGTTTGGGCAAAAAATAAATAATAAAACATTAAATGAAAAAAGGTTTGGGCTAAAATTAAATAATAAGTTTAGGCTGAAATTAAAACTATACTTTTACCAAACATCAAGACTAATCCATGGACTGTTCAATAATACAAATTTAATCAAATATGATTTTTTAAAGCTCTTTCGGGATTAAATACTGAACCCGACCAATAGTGGTGGTGAAAGGTTGTTCATCATCGGGTTTGGTTTTGGGGAGACATTTTTAGGTGTCTACAGAAGCCCCCACTTTGACTGAGTTTGTAGAAATGTCAGTTTCGAAAACGATAGTCAAAGTAGTCGATAGGGACGAAGAATGATTTAAGACGTTCTGCGATCCTAAATCACTTTTTATACGCCGATACCTGTAGAAAAATGTTAGTTCTACAGATAAAAGAGTAAAAGGATAGAATATGTATCTGGCACCAGTGTATCGGTGACAAATGAGTTTGGCAGCTTCCTATGCTTGAAGGAATCCACCGGATAACATTCGTTGAAACGCTTTCCATGCCTGAGGAAATCCGATTGAGGAGTTTGGTAGTTTTCTAAGCCTGAAGAAACCTACCGGATGATACTTTCCATGGATGAGGAAAGTCGACATATGAATTTGGTGTCATTCTATGCTTGATGAAATCCACCGATAATGCTTTCCATGCTTGAGGAAAGCTGACAAAGGAATTTAGCGTTTTTCAATGCTTGAAGAAAAATCCACCGATAACACTTTCCAAGCTTGAGGAAATCCGACTTGGCGGTTTTCAATACTTGAAGAAAAATCCACCGATAAAGCTTTCCAAGCTTGAGGAAAGCCGACTTGGTTGTTTTCTATACTTGAAGAAAAATCCACCAATAACACTTTCCATGCTTGAGGAAAGCCGACAACTACTGTAAGCTGAAATTTGCAAGTGTATGATGGTTCGATTATCCCCGAACATGGGTCGCAGATGATTCACACCTTCAAGTCGATTATCCGACCATATTAGGTGCTTTAAAATATCGATAAAATGACTTTAATGCTTCTAGGGGAAAAATAGTAATTTTGGTACCCTCCAACCATCAGTTAGAATTTTTCGCGTAATTTTAACGAGAAATTAAATGTCCAATTCGCGCAGAAAATCGTGCAATTTTGGTCAAAAGTACCAGAAATATTCGTTGATAGCTTTGAAAAATGTGCAAAATAACATCTTGAACCCCATGCCACATGGCCACATCCTGCGACACGGTAGTGTTTTGCCGTCAAACGGGAGCGATTCCAGTGTCGCGGGAATTTTTGGAACAAAAAAATTCCACGCGCTTCTTTTCACGCGCCTGAACACCGTTGCTTAATAACGAAAAATGTGGAACGGTAAAGAGGTCATGCAACGGTTACTTTTGGCTTTAAATATCAACCATTTCTCCAATTTTGCTCATTCACCATTTCTCTTTATTGTCCCGTTTTCACCCAAAAAATTTTCTTTTATAACTGCTTAGATTCTCGTGTCTTGGCGGCGGCTCACCGGTGCTCGGAGTTAGTTCCCATCAAACTGAGATCACTCCCCGTGTCAAGGCGGTTCTGCGTTTTCCTCTTTTTTTTCGCTGAAATTTGCTGCTGCTCGTCGCTACTCACTGCCGTGCTGCTGTTGCCGTTTATCGAAGCTCCGGCGACCCTTGGACTCACCGTGACACGGAATTTATCCCCGTGACACGTCATTTGCTCACCGTGTCGCGGCGGCTGCTTTGATCTTCATGGTTTTTTGAGCTTTTGGAGCTCAAATCTTCATCAATTCTGCTCTAATTTTTTGCTACTTTCCTCATTTTTGATTCTCTACAAGGATCTATGTAAGTTTCCCTTGATTTTGCCTTGAATTTTCTTCAAATGAGTAATTTCATGAAAAACCCTTAAAAATCAATTTGGGGATTTTTTGATTTTGTGGTTTATGTTGAAATTCTTGCTATGAATTTTCTTGCAAAGGTATGTATGCGTGTTTGTGAGCGATTTGAGACAAAAATTGCATGATTTGGTGAAGAATTGAGCAAAATCACCATTTTTGGTACTACTTGTGGTAAATGGTGTTCCTTGTTGTTCATGTTGTTTCTTTTGCACTTGAAATGATGACATGTTGGTTGTTGATCCTGTAAAATATGCTATGATGCGTCGATCTAATGTTTTTGTGCAATTTTGAGACATGCTTTGTATTGTATATGTACTACATTGTCATGGAGAACATAGTATCATGCAATTAGGAGAACATAGTATCATGCAATTAGGTGAACATAGTATTAGTTCGTCATGGAGAAACTAAATACTATAAATAATTCCATTATTTTGCCAATTTTTAGCCTTGAGGTAAAAATTTAGCGTAATAACTAAATAACTTAGGAAGTGATGCTAAGCATTTCGATTTTTTATTAAAATGCAACTCAAACTAAATGTCTTAGGAAATGATGCTAAGCATTTAGATTTTTATTTTTATGATAGCATGCCTAGGCGACGGGATCGCGATCTTTCTACCTATGGCTGGCGTCAGGCTTTTCGGGAGGATACTCCCACGATTCCCGAGGGTATGGACTACGACGTCTTAGAGTCTGAGCCTCGGGCCTCTACGGGTAGAGGTAGGTGGTTCCACCTCTATGGACTCCAGACCATTTGGTTTTCTGCCGTGAGAACCACGTTTCTCATAGCCCACTTGCTGGTATAGTTGACGGCACGCTTTGCCACCACGCCTTTTGGGAATCCGCTGGTTTAGTGGACTTTTATTCGGCGGTCGTAGGGTTTTGCAGCCCCCGGGGTTGCAGTGCGACAGTTGTTCGCGCATTGTTGGAGTATTTTTGGGATACTACCAACACCTTTCACTTTGCTTGGGGGGAGATGACGATAACCCCTCTAGACTTTAGCATGATTAGCGGTCTGCGCTTCACTGACCGGGCTGCAACACAGATGTCTGATCTTTCTTGGGGAGTGGCTGAGGCAGCCGATTTGTTAGGTCCGATAGTTCAGCATATCAGGACTCAGCCAGTGTCTCGAGGTGGTCCTAGAAGCAGGCGATCGGAGCTGGCTTCGGTTCTAGCCCGTGGTTTTGACATGGAGGAGACGTCAGCTGAGCAGCGAGTGCAGATCTTCATTCTGATTCTCATCTTCATGACTCTTTCTTCTGATAGGAGTTCACATGCACTCCTTTGCTACCTCCCTTCTTTAGTCTGGATCAGTGAGATAGGATCCTTTAGCTGGGCCAGCCTTGGATACGCCGACCTTCTCTTGTCGTTACGTCATGGTTGTAGGGAGCTGAACGACAGGTCTCCCGTCACTGTCTACGGTCTATGGAGAGTCGTAGAGGTGATGATCCTTTCCTCTTCTTGTTTTATTTTAATTTGTTCGGCTCATATGCTCAAAGATTACTTTTCATTGCAGCTATGGTTCTACGAGTACTTCCCAGGATTGGCTCCTCGACGGCGTTGTGGAGCGGTTCATGACTTCCCTGTCGGGGCCAGCTGGTGTGACCGAGGAGAGCCACGGGTGGAGTCTGTCTCTGCGTTGCGCGGGCTGCTACTCCGAGGCACCTCTTCTGTTGGCGTAAGAATTAGTTTTATAGCCTGTTATTTTCTCTCTGACGTTATTTCCGGTGTTTCATGCTAACTTTTTATGGTTTTCAGGTTGCCATTGATGTCCAGTATCGTCCTTGGGCCGGGATGACTAATCTTCCCGAGGCCTTGCATCTTTCAGCGTACCACACTATTTTGATTGGTACCGGACGCTTTGTCTGGTATTTGGGGGAGCGTGTCGTTCGTCAGCACAGTGGTGATCGCTTTGTGTTGCCCTCATCTCCACCGGAGTCGATGCTGGACTCGCGCTTGCTTAGGGAGTTGATAAACAGGGGAGAGCGCTACACTTTTCCTTGGCAGGAGCTTGTGCACATGGAGGGTGATTACGCGCAGGACTTGCTTCTCTCTCTGGCTCCTCCACCCCGCCTTCTTGAGGTATAATTTCTTTTGAGGATTTTTGTCACTAGTCTCTGTTTAAATAGTCGAATAACTTGATTATTCGATCGTATTTTCAGACGACTGTTCGCCCCGTGGGGAGGATTGAGATTCCGCCTCAATATGTCCGCTGGCCCGGGCTAATTGGTTACCGAGGACCATATTGCTGACGCGCCAGAGGGTTTCAGACAGGCGCATTGTTTTTGATGCATTATTCATCCTTTTAACACTGCTTGTTACTGATTTTTCTTTGTTTTGTTCTCAGCCTAACTGCCCGGAGATGATGGGACTCATGAAGCTGGTTGACGCTCTGAAGTACTACATCATTAAGCTTTGGCGTGGTGCGAGTTGTAAGTGCAATTCTAGCGATGTTCTTGTGGTATGCCCATTTTTTCCACTTCTGCCATTTGTTTGATTTTGCATTGTTGGCGCCTCTTGATTTTGTATCTTTCAGGAGCAATGGAGGTCCCGCTCGCGCTCGAGGCATAGAGGCTCGGACGAGGAGGAGCTTAGTCGTGGTAGACGATCTCCTGCGGTTCATCGGCATTCTTAGTCTCAGCGAGAGCCTCAGATTACTCAGCTGTTTCAGGAGGCTCAGTGGCAGCAACCTAAGTCTTCCCATCGCTTTTAGGGTCAGGGTCAGAGGCAGCGACCAAAGTTATTAAAATCGGGATTCTACTTTGAATCAGAAGGGGCTATCAGAATCGAATCGTAAAATCGAATCGTAGAATCGTAAGATTCTACCGACATGCATAATCAAGACGTCAAATATAAATTTAATTAAATATATTGAAATTATGAGTTTGAAACCTAATTATTGATAGATAATAGTTACTTACCCATTAAGAAATCAATACTTGACAATATATATTTATAAAAACCTATATAAACATGTTTGTTACTTGTAAGGATTTTGCTAGTTCAGAGAAATATGTAAAATCGGGTAGAATCGTAAATCGAAGTGTATGATATACAAGAATCTTAAAATCATAATATTTTAAGATTTAAATCGGGATTTTAATAACAATGGCAGCGACAGTCGTTTTCACAGCCTTCACAACCTAAGTTTAGGCCTGTTTTGACTCCCGTGAATCCTGGTTTATTTTCGGCTCCATCGTCTGGGATTCCTCCACTGGCGTCAGGCTTGTTTTTAGTTCCAATGTATGGGACGATGCTTCCACCGCCGATTCCCATGTCTTTGAGTCAGTCGACACCGCTTGCCAGTTTGACGGGTCCTTCTTTGAGTTTGACTAGTGCTGGAGTCACAGGGACTAGTAGGGACAGTACTCCCCGTACTCGGATGATGGCGGGACTCTTTGGCTCACCATTCCCGTATTCACAGACTGGAGATGATACTGATCCTAACTCTTCTAGTTCTGCAGATTTTTGACCGAGGGTCTTTATTTGTACACACTATGATGACACTTGCACTCCTTATTTATTATAACTCATTTTGTATATTATTCACAGTTTATGTATTTATTAGTGTGTGTTAGTGTGTGCTTGAGACTCATTGTGTGTGATTGTGTATGTATTAATGACGCGAAAAAAAAACGTAAGTGTAGTAAGTGGAGGGTACCGACCTTCCCCAAAAGAAAAAGAAATAAAAAAGACAAGAAAATAATAAATATAAATAATACAGAAAAAATAGAAATAAAAAGAATAAAATACTAAAATAATAAATAAATAAATAAAAATAAATAATAAAAATGAAATGATAAAAATAAAAATAATAAAAAAATATAAAAAAAAATAATAAAAAAAATAAAAAAATAAAAAAATAAAAAAAGTTGAGAATTTTATTAGGAATGAAACTCTCAGAAAACTGAAAAATAAACGGTGAAGATAAAATACTAAAAAAATCCGGATAGATATGGGAAAAGATAAAAAAAAGAAAACACGTGGGTGCCGCGACACGGCACTGTACACCGTGTCACGGCAAAATCTGCCGTGTCGCGGCAAAAATTCCTGTGACACGGTGGGACTTCCCGTGTCACGGTGCGCGTATTCTACAATGGTGTGGTTTACGCGTATGGAAAGATAATTTCTGAGTAGTTCCGAGCGCTTTTGCTATAAAATAGGACCAGTATATTCGTGATATGCATAGTTACGAAACACAAAATAATTAGAATTTCATATTTCAAAAATAATGTCTCAAAATTTTGATAATACATTGCGCGATTGGTCTTATTCTTTGACCAATGCTGACAAAAGAGAGTTTGAATTGTTTCATGTCAGGGGATTACTAGCCGTAAGGCATGTGGCGAATGAACATGATTTTCTTAGGGCAGCATTAGACTATTGGAGTCCAGAAACACATTGTTTTAAATTTGATTACGATGAAATCTGTCCCCTGCTGGAGGAATTCGGTGCAATCTTTAGATTTCCTGCTAGAAATCTTATTGCCATGCCTACCCTACGTGAATATTATTACCAAGATTTTGAACGCCATCTGAATCTAACATATCCAGATTTAAATAGAATTGTGTGTGGTAATGAGGTAGACTTAGAAAACTTGCAAATTTATATTTTAATCGCCCTATCTCTGAGTCTTATCATGTATATCGTAGAAGGGCATATATTTTTTGCATGTTTAGAAAGCTTTTATTTGCAAACGGTAGGGTAGGACATGCTTGTCTAGCGTCTGTGCTTGAACATGTTAAATCTGGGAGATCTCCTATGCCTGCGTGCCTTGGAGAAACGTTTCGTGGCCTTGACGAAGCAAAAGCTGACCGGAAATCCATCAGGAAGGGCTCTCTGGTATTGCTGCAGGTAAAAATACGCTCCGAGTAGCCCCCGTGACACAAAACAGGCACCTTGTCACGGTGGCTCTCTGCCGTGACACGGTGAAGTCTGTCGTGTCACGAGAATCTGCATTTTTTTTTTTGCAGATTTGGTTGATGGAGCATTTAGAACTATTTGAAGCCCTCGACGATGTTGAAAAATTTGAAGTCAAACTGAGCAAGATTGACTATCCACCTTGATAATCTGCCATTGAGTGTTGCTTTTTCGAACAAGTATGTGAGAGGATCCATCTTGGACACGACATGCACTGTATGAGTGAGCATGTAATGTCTTAGTTTCTGTGCGGCCCACACAAGTGCGAGACACAACTTTTCAAGTGGTGTGTATCGTGTCTCATATCCTTGAAGCTTCTTACTCAAGTAGTAGATTACATTCTCCTTGTTTTCAATCTCTTGTGCTAGCATTGCCCCCATCGTTTCTCTTGTGACCGTAAGGTAGAGTCGAAGAGGAAAGTCAGGTATTGCTGGCGCTAGCACAGGTGGGTTTCCCAGGTACTCTTTGATTTTGTCAAAAGCTTTTTGGCAATCGTCATCCCATGTGACTGGGACATTTTTCTTAAGCTTCTTGAATATAGGTTCACATATCGCTGTGAGTTTTGATATGAACCTACTTATATATTGCGACCTTCCAATGAAACCTCGAATCTCCTTCTCATTCTTGGGCGGTGGCATGACCATGATCGCTTTTACTTTTGTGGGATCTATTTCAATCCCTTGAGAACTGATCACATATCCGAGTAATTTGCCTGACAAGACTCCGAATGCACACTTTGCTGGATTTAATCTCATGTTGTACTTGCGGAGTCTTTCGAAGAACTTGCGAAGTGCAACGATGTGGACTGGGCGATCTTTAGACTTAACGATCATATCATCAACATAGACCTCCACCTCTTTGTGCATCATGTCATGTATCAATGCTATAGCTTCTCTTTGGTAGGTGGAACCCGCATTTTTCAACCCGAATGGCATTACTGTATAGAAATATGTACCCCATCGTGTGATGAATGTGGTTTTCTCCATATCTTCTTCAGCCATCAGTACTTGATTATATCTGGCGTAACCGTCCATGAATGATAGGAGTGCATGGTTTGATGTGTTATCGACCAGAATGTCAATGTGATGTAGAGGGAATCCATCTTTCGGGCTTGCTTTATTGAGTCACTGTAATCAATACACATTCTGACCCTTCCATCCTTCTTTGGAACTGGAACCACATTTGCTATCCATTCTGGATACTTGGATACTTTGATGAAACCTGCGGCCAACTGCTTTCTGATTTCTTCTTTGATTTTGAGAGCCACATCCGGTTTCATGCGGCGCAGCTTTTGTTTGACAGGCTTCATACTTAGAATGAGTGGTATCGTATGCTGAGCTATATCCCTGTCAATTCCTGGAATATCTTGGTATGAACAAGCAAATACATCAATAAATTCACTAAGCAAGTTAATTAGCTCTTTGCGTTCATCTTGACTTAGTGTTAATCCAATTTTTACTTCTTTAACAGTCGTATCATTGGAAATGTTAACTGTTTCTGTATCTTCGATAACTGTTGTTTTATTTTCGTGTTCTTCCATTGATTTTATTATTTCTTTGTCATTTTTATCATTAGCAAAGCAATATTGATCAGGGTTAGGGGAATGACATGCATCGTAAGCAAAGGTAATCATTTTATTGAATTCATTGGCTAATACATCAAGAGGGGCAAGGTCAGCTGCGACCTCACCGGAAAGAGAAGAAACAACAAGAGATTCAAGATTGGGCTCTATACAGAAAGAGGGTCGGCCTCAAACTCTAAGGACTCGTCTACAGACTTAGACTTAGACTTGGACTCGGACCAAGACGAGTCAGACTTATCAAACATAGGACCATCACCAGCGGTTATTTCCAACTTCCCTCCGCTTGGTGTAGTAATCCTCAAAGTCTTGCGCCACCCCATTGAAATATTATCAGCTCGGACAATTAACTCGGAGGGGTCAAAATCCTTGTTTGCTATAACAGCTTGGACAAGCTCGGAGTTATCATTGCAGATGGGCTTAGACTCATTCTTCTCCATTCCAAAAAGTAGGTTAATGCCTAGATCAACAGAGTTTGGGCTAGCTGGTTTCTCAGTTGCGAAGATCTCTTTGTCTTCATCAACAAATTCACAATCGAGGAACATCTCGAATCCTGATTCACGCTTCCCATCGTGGACGAATGGCTCAGGGAATTCATAACATGGGAAGTCTTCCCCCTCTTTGATGTACTGGCCATTGAGGGTGAATGGATATGGATCTATGGCCATTTCCGTCTTCGTGATTTGAGCATTATTGCGAGCCTTCATCTTCAAGAGGGCTTGTCTCACATCTTCTTTTGTCGGCTTGAATCCTAAGCCAAAAGTATCCTTCTTGAGTGCACCAGGATGGCCCCAAAATTCAACCATTTTCTTTTTGAGTCCGAGGGTCATTCCAGGGAAATGCCCATGCTTCTTCAGAATGGCATTAATATTGGTGTTTGAATAGGGATCGAAGTCGAGATGGCACTTTTCCTCCGCTTCAATCACGAGAACATCATCGAGTGAAAAACCCCAAAGATCTTCGTCTTCTTTTTCATGTTCGACATGGACAATAGGAGTGTCGATAACTTGAATGCGCATAGGAGAGGCATCAATGCTAATTGGAACCCCTCCAACTATGGCTTTCACTTTCTGGTGCAGCGATGATGGAATCGCCTTTAGCTCATGAAGCCAAAGGCGTCCTAACAACTGATTAAAAGAGGCCTTAATATCTACTACCTAAAACTTGGTGCGAAGTTTTATGGCCCTAGTAGTTATGTTTAGTCTGATAGTACCCACGGCTTGACGACGAGTATTATCATAAGTACGAATCCCTTGGGTCGAGGGAGTCAGTTCTTCATTCTTTATGCCCAACTTCTTTGCAATGCGGAGTGAGCATACATTGATTGCAGAGCCGTTATCAACCAGGCTCATAGGAACATTCATCAACCTACACACCACAGTGAGGTGTAAGGCCTTATTATGTCGATCCCCTTCCGGGGGCAGATCCTTGTCAGAAAACGAAATCAGATTGCTAGTACTTGGCAATTTAGTAGTGAGAAAGTTGACCAGTCCTTGAGGAGTCATGTCATCATCAACTCATTTTTTCACCAGAGCATTCATCACAGCCTTTCGATGCTCGTGGAAGGTGGCCAAAATCTTCCATACATTCATCTCCACCTTGGTCTTTTGCAATTGTTTGACCACATCGCTGTTCACAGGGTCGATGGGATCAACTATCGGATGTGATTATAGTGGAGGTGGAGGTGGACTAGGTTGTTGCAACCGTCCACTTCTGGTGAGAACCTTGACCTCAAAGTCTCCCCAAAAATCTTCACTTGTGCCAAGAGATGAACAGGATATATCCTTGAGATAGACGTCTTCATTGTCACTATCCCAAATTCCATTCACTTCTTCAGAACTCGAGACAAATACAACTTCCGACAGAGTTTCATTCACAGGTTGAATGAGTATTGACGGATCAAAGGAGACTTCATCTCCCATGATAGCCAAAGCATCAGAAAGAGGACCTATTTGAATGTTAGGCTTCTTGCCCCCTAGAGGGACAGGAAGTTGATTAGCACCAATTAGGTCTTGGATTGCATCCTTCAACCTCCAACACTTCTCAGTATTATGACCCTTGCCTTGATGAAACTTGCAATAAGCATTGGGGTCATAGCTAGCGGTCCTATTCTCTGGTCGAGGTTCTGGAAATGGTCCAATTGGCATAATCAGTCCTTGACCGTGCAAACGGTCATAAGCAGCATCACAAGTCATTCCCAAAGGCGTGTAAACCCTCCTTTGCCTTTGGAATCTTTGAGGAGGAGCATTATGGGCCAGCACATCATTGATATTGATATTGTTGGTAGCATTATTGGACTTGGAAGAAGAAGAAGAAGGAGTTTCGTTCTTCTTGTTTTTCCAAGTGCTGTTATTATTGTTGCTACCAACAGTCTTCATTAGTTCGTCCTCGATATTGATTCCAATATTTTGGATACTGCTTCAAAGGTACTCAAAGGCAGAAACTTCAAGTGTTGCTTGTACTTATGAGTCAGACTGGCAATGAACAAGCGAATCATCTCTTTTGCCTTGGGGGATCCACCAAGAGTGCGGTTGTTTCCCTCCACCTGCTTAAGTAAGTGGTGAAGCCTTCATTCTCTTTCTGTTTGAGAATGGAGAGTTCACGTTCAGATGTCTTTGCCTGAATGTTACACTTGTAACGATTCATAAAGCTTTCAGCAACATCCTCCCAAGTCGCGACATGTTTGAATTCCAAAGAGTAGAACCATTGTTGACAGGCATGCTCCAAGGAAAGAGGGAACACTGTAGGGATGAGTGTCACATCTACTCCCTTAAGAGCCATGGTTGCGGAAAAAAGCCTTCAAATGGAAAAGAGGATTATCAGTAGGCTTGAATTTGGGAATTTCAGCAGTGGAAAACTTCTCAGGAAGCTTGTCCTTTATGGACGAAGAGGTGACAGGCTATTCCACATAAGTGAATTCTTCAGAAATCTTGCTAATCTGTTCCTTAATCTTGTCCATTACAGCGGTAGTGACATTGTTTTGATTGTCTTTCTCTACCGTGTTGACTCTAGTGGTGAGTGTCTGCACCATGTTAAACAATATTTCAATTGTCTTGTTGATGTTCTTGATTTCTTCCTTAGTAGCCATTGGTTGAAAGTAGACTGGAGATGGATCTTGTGGAGATGATTGTGGTTGTTTCGTTGTACGCCTCTTTGGTATAAGAGGTTGTTGCGGTATTGACTCGAACCGTAACAATCTACCCCTGCTTCTTGACCAAGTGTTGTGACACCGAAACAAACACACCTTTAATGACCAAACTTAACCTAAACCCATCCGGAGAAAAAGAATGAATTTTAAAAAAAACTGTAATTTTGAAATTCTATTTGTTTATTTTTTTTTTAAAAAAAATGGGAGGATACTATCCGACTTACTCCGAAAAAAAACGACACAAAAAACAAGACTACCCTAAAATACGGTTAAAAAGTGGTGCATGACTAAGGAAAAAAGTGTGTGAACACAAAATGTGAGTGATTAAGTGAGGTTATGGATGCGTGTTTTGACCGTACAGCTAGACATGACACCAAACTGGACACATAAACCACATACATACACACAAAAACCGAAAAAAAAACTGACGAGACACTTTTCCTGGGCACCGTGTAATGGTGCTGACTGTCACGACACGGTGCAGTCTACCGTCAGATGGTAGAAAGCCCCGTGTCACGGCACTGTTCACCGTGGCGCGGCAGAACATGTCAATTTTTGTGATTTTTCCAGGTCAATTTTTGTGATTTTTCCATATTTTAATCAATTTTAGGTCCGTACTAATTACTATGTGAAGATAAAAACCCTCGGTCATGGGTTAAACAAAAGAGTAAACAAATGAAGGTTAGCACCAAACAACCACGTAGCATTTAGGCACGATGATGTAAAAAAGTTCGCAACCTAGAGTCAAGATCTATGTTCAAATATTGGTCAAGCTTTGGGTGTCAAAAGGGTACCATGGTTAAGAGTTTAAACGCGTTAGCAAGGCAGCCTCCCTTGATGGTGTATGCCAACGGGCGGCTCCGCGAGCTCGGGATGAAATCGAATTTGACTCCATGGTTTGGTGGATTTAATAACTCGGATGAACCCTTATTTATATGAGAGTTTTTGGATTGATAGAGCTTAAATCCCTCATGGCTAAGATGCATGTAGAACACATACGTTTTTTCAGAAAAATCGAAGGAAGTTGACTGTGAGAAGAGAAAATAAGCCACCGGACTGATTTTAAGACTGCCGTGACACGACAAAAATTCCCGTGCCACGGTACTGTGCACTGTCAGATCTGACTGGTGCCCTGTTTTCCTTCGTACGCAACCAAGTTATTCAATTTTTCCTACGGGACAGGCCTAAATGCGACGTTAAAACGTCTATGCATATGCAAAAATGCCAAATTAATCACAGGAATATTTTTTCAAGAATCTTTCAAGTCTCATCCACTCATCTTAATTAAATACCGATCACTCAAATCGATAAATAACCAAGAATCCTCCCCATTGGAGTCGCCAAATTGTACGCGTCGCTCGAAGTGCGCCTACGTTAAAAGCATGTTGTAAAAATGCTTAGTACTCTTAGGAAGTGGGAATTGACATATACGATTAGGGACAAGGAAAGTAGGGAGCAGCCAACAAGTTTTTTAAGGACCTTGTAAACCGTTCACGGATCATAAAAGGTAACCACGATTAAAGGGACAACGATAGGCAACAACGATTGACCGGTGAAGGTTTACACCCCATTCATAATCCATGAGATTACTAACTCTATATGGTTCGGAACCACGAAAGGAGGATCGGGGATGATGGTACGAAGTGAGTCATGGAGTCACATTCGCCCGTATTGGCCTCTACTCGATTCTTATAGTGAAAAAACATTCCTGCGATCTCAAAGGCATACAAACAAAATATTCAATTCTCTCCAAACTATTATTAAGCTAAATTGGTTGAATATTAATGCAACACGTAATTCTAAAATATCGTGACCACTTGAATTAATTAACAAGATTAAAAAGGAACCTAAACCGGTTGTCCAAATTATCTTATTAGGCGTGATTTTCAATTACATATTCCCTTTAAACATGCAATATGGTGATCAATAAATATAATAAAATAGACATTAATATTGGAAGCAATTTAACAATATCCAACAACACAAAAATCGTTAGAAAAATAATAGGAATAAAAGGAACATAATTCTTACTTTGATTCTGTTTGTTTGCAACTACAAAATAATAAACGAGTTAGTAACTTCAAGGACATAATAATAAAATAATAATTAAATTAAATTAAATAAAGTAGGGTTGATTTGGGACCAAACCCTCAAACAATTCTACCTTTTACGCCTTGGCTTAAGGACAGAACCACGAGTAAAGTATGGACACTTTGGAGTGCTTGAAGAAGGAATTTTGGAATAAGAAGGGTAGGCTAGTGTTTAGGCTAAAGCATAGAAGAGAGAAAAAACAAGAGAATTAATTTGTGCCCCGTACAACAGAAATGAGGGGGTATTTATAGAGAAAATGTACTGAGGGAGCACACGGAACCCTAAAATGATAAAACCCTAAAAAAAGTATCCCGCGACACGGAAAACTATACCGTGACACGGGAAATCCCACCGTCAGACGGGAAACATTCCCGTGACACGGTGCACTTTTAGTGTGACGCGGGAAATTTTTAGTAAACGGGGAAGAAAACGTGTTAAGGGTTTACGCGGAAAAGACACGGAAATTCCCGTGTCACAGCAGATTTCCCGTGTCACGGGAAATCCCATCGTCAGACAGGAATGATTCCCATGACACGGTGGGTACCTGCCGTGGCGCGGGAATTTCCAGCCCGCTTTTCCGTCTAAATACATTTTTAACCCTAATTCGTTCAGCATTTTAAGTGTCGATTGATAATTTCGGGCCTTTTTCTGATTTATTATTATTTGGGCTAAAATAAGAAAATAATTACATAAAATAAATAAAAGGTTTGGGCCAAAAATAAATAATAAAACAATAAATAAAAAAGGAAAAATTAGAAAAAATAATCCCAACTTTCATCAATTTTGGTAGAATAATCCCAACTTTGGATTATTCTAGAATAATCCGAACTTTGGGGGGGTCTTCATTTTCTTCAGTCCTAATGACCGGTTACCTGTTGAGAAGGTTAATTTTTTTTTATGTTTTTAACAGCCACGTGTCAGTTTGTCATTGGTCCAAAAAATTAAATTAAAAAAATAAAATAAATTAAAAATCAAAAATAAAAAAACAAAAAAATCCCCCCCCAAACCACCCGTTCCCCCACCTAAACCACCCCCTCCCACCAGCCCCTCCCCAGCCCCCACCCCGAAATTACCCCCACCCTGCCGGAAAAAATCCCCTTACCCCCCGACCACCACTCCCCACCGCCGAAACACCTCCCCTTCCCTTCCCCACCCACGAAACCCTCCCCCCCTCCCCTTCTCTCACCCTCGAAAACGGTCGGGAGTTAAGCCCTCTTGCCGTTTTCGGCCGTTTTCGAGGGTGGGGGAAAGGGAGGGGGTAGTTTTTACGGGGAGGGGGAAGGAGAAGAGGGTTTTACGGGGGTGGGGAATGGAGGGGGGAGGGTTTCGTGGGTGGGGGAAGGGAGGGGGAGGTGTTTCGGCGGGTGGGGAATGGTGGTCGGGGGGGGGGGAGGTATTTTTCCGGCTAAGTGGGGGGTAATTTCGGGGTGGGGGCTGGGGGAAGGGCTGGTGGAGGGGGTGGTTTAGGTGGGGGAACCTGGTGGTTTGGGGGGGATTTTTTTTTTTTTTTTATTCTGATTTCTGATTTTTTTTATTATTTGTTTTTAATTTATTTTTTTGGACCAATGACAAGCTAACACGTGTCATGTGACCAAAGACACCCTAAAGTTCGGATTATTCCAGAATAATCCAAAGTTGGGATTATTCTATTAAAATTTATGAAAGTTGGGATTATTTTTTTCTAATTTTTCAAATAAAAAAAGGTTTGGGCTAAAATTAAACAATAAGTTTGGCTGAAATTAAAATTATGCTTTTACCAAACATCAAGACTAATCCATGGACTGTTCAAAAATACAAATTTAATCAAATACGATTTTTTAAGCACTTTCGGGATTAAATACTGAACCCGACCAATAGTGGCGGTGAAAGGTTGTTCATCGTAGGGTTTGGTTTTGGGGAGACATTTTTAGGTGTCTACACTAACTAGCGTCAACTACGATAAAATCTAGCTAGGAACGTCACAAGATACCTCAATCGTTAAATGCAAGCCACAAAACAATGGTCAGTATCAATGTGAACCTACAATGCAATTTAGTATGAATATTTAGGGTGATCAAGCCTAAATCAAACACACACATGCACATAATCGATCAACCAATTTAATCACATCATCAACTCCATCAATTATCCCCCAATCTACATCAATCCATCACATCATATAAGCTTCAGCATCACCCTAGCAAGCAAACTACTCTAGCAACATCATCAAATCAATAAACAACTATAGAAAATAAGAATCAACACTTAAAGAAGAAAAATTACTCTAATCAAAGATCAAAGATCAAAATCCAATCAAAAGAAATCAAACAAACATGAATATTAAACAAAAAAAATAAATGAGATAGAGTTTAGAAATGCTCATTGATAATAGAGAAGATCTCCAATACAATTGTCACCGTTGAATCTTCAATCTCTCAACCACCATTGAAATTCCTCACTTTCTCTCCCTAAAATCTACTCCTAAAACTAACCCTAAAACTAGAGTGAGAAGCTCTCAACTAAGCTAAGAAAATATGATCTAAATCTAATATGAAACTTATTCTAAAACTTGCTCAAAAAATCGGGTTACAAATATATTTATAAAGGTGCGAAAACACCAAAAATCGAGCAACAAATACCCAAGGAGCACGCTCGCACCATGGGGTGGTGCGCCCGCGCCGCCCATTGGTGCGCCCATGCCACCTTGTGGTGCACCCGCACCCGAGCTTTGCGCGCCCGCGCTTCACTGGGTTTCTTCGAAATTCTCGCAGCTTCGTGCGTTCGCTAAGGTCGCGCAACTATTATGATGATGAACACTAGGAGTGGCAGTAGATCACCAATATCAATACCCAAACCTTGTACACCACTTCTTAATGGTAGCACGACATGAGAGCGTAAGAGCCAAGACTTGGAAATTTCCACTTCCTTGCATCTTGAGCTTTCCAAATGTCGTGAGCTTGCTCCAAAGGCTTTCTCTACCTTAGTATATCACCAATATCAAGATACAAACCTCGTACAATACCTACAACTACGAAAATAGAGCAAATAAAGGAGAAAAGGCTAGAAAACCAACGAAATACACAAAAGCTACAAAATAAGAGAGGAAAGGTAAAACTAAGCAACAAAGCATAAAACTAAGAATTTATTAAGAAAGAAAGCTATGAAAAGAGGATGAAAACAACATAAATACTCATCAAACGGGTGCCATTTATGACACCCATAAAGACTTCTTCAAGGGTCTGAAGGACGGGTCTGCCTTTATGTTCGACCTTGTCTATAAGAGGGTTTTCACCCTTCAAGAGGCGTTGATAGAGGCGGAGAGATTTATTCAAGCTACCTACCTCTACTAGTCCAGCCATTAGTCGGATTCAAAGAATTCCGATAAAAAAAAAAAGAAGAGTCGGTCTGCGCAACCGGCTTAGAAAGCTGAAGAGAGCAAAAAGAGAAAAGAAGGTTGGGCAGTTGAAGAACTTGATCGACAGTCCAAAAAGAAGAAGAAAGAATTCAAACCGTATGTCTCGCGGTATGAATTCAATAAAGACTGTTACACCATCTTTACAGAGGTGAAGGACTGGCTGACCATTGAATAGCCGAATCCTATGAAGAATTTCGTTCAGTCGTGGAACAAGAATAAATTGTTCCACTTCCATCAGGAGGTAGGCCATGACACCAACGACTACTACAGTCTCAAGCGGACGTTGGACCGTCTTGCTGACAAGGGCTTGCTGAAATCCTATGTCTTAAAGTTCAAAGAGGCTTCTAATACGAATCCGAGGCAGTCGTAACAAACTGTCAAGCCTACTAGTAGCTCGGATACTGACAAGGATCCGGTCTACACTATAGCAGGCGGATTCGCAAGTAGTGTCCCGACCATTTGGGGCACCAAGGATCATCAGAAGAGGATGATCCATTCAGTTGATGATGGACAGGCGTCCTCAAGTGGAATATTCCCAAACGTCCTCATCACCGAAAAGGATCGGGGCAAAGTTCGCCGATTGAATGCAAGGTCGTCAACCAGCTGGTTGGCCGGATCCTCATAGACACGGGTAGCTCTTCTTATCTCATTAGCTACAAGTGGCTTTATTACAAGAGAGATAGCCTGCGCGACGCCTCCCACCCATTAGTTAGCTTTGGGGGAGGAGTCGTGCACCCAGTCGGACAACTTGACATTCCCATCCAGTTAGGGGAGAAGGGACAAGGGCGGCACATGGTCGTCTAGTTCCTGGTGGTTAAAGAGCTAACCGCATACAACATCATTCTTGGCTGACCCACTCTAAACGAGTGCAAGGCCGTCATCATCCCAACCCTCATGCTTCTCAAGTATTAAAGGGATGATGGCACGGTTGGCTCCCTCAATGAGGATCATAAGACGGCAAGAGAGTGCTATCTCTCAAACGTCAAGCTGACTGCTTCTGCAGCCGGTTAGCAGAAGGAGCCAATAGACCTTGACGATGTCAAGGACCCTGATTCACCCCCACCAGCAGCCGCAAAGAAAAGGAAAACTGAAAAGCTGGTAGAGGTGAAGAAGGAAAAGAAATAGCAATCACTAACCGGGAGTGGTCAGATGATCTCCGTCCCCAGCCAGCTGGTGAGCACATTGATATCCCTCTGGATGACAGCCGTCCAGAGCGGATGGTTAAGGTGGGGACGACTGCTTTTGAAAGGCTTGGTGCAAACTTGCAACACCTGATAAAAGAATTCAAAGAAATCTTTGCCTTTGAAGTGGGGGAGATGCCAGGCATCAGCCCGGATCTTGCAGTCCACAAACTCGCCGTGGATCCAAAAAAGAAGCCCATCCGGCAAAAGAAAAGAAATCACGTCGAGGAGAGAAGTCAGGCGGTAGCTGCCGAAGTAAAAAAGCTGCTGGACGCTGTAGACACCCATTTGTGTCTCCCCAAAACCAAACCCAGTGATGAATACCTTTCATGTCATTTGATTATCGAACAAAGAGAAAGTGTGAAAATTCTAATGATGAGGATTTTTTTATTAAAATATCTCTTCTTTCTGTTCTTGAAAATATTTCGTTTCTTACCCTAATTTTTAAAAACGTGTATGCCAGTTTATTTTGGTCAATGATATGGGTAAAAAAATGTTATAGTTGGATAGGGCTTGAAAAGAACTTTCCAACGATATATTATAAGCCCAATTCCGATAAATAATGAGGAAGTTATGGCAAAAATACAAAACTAGACCCAAACCAGATTTTACCTACGATCCAATGATCATGTGGAGGGTCCAAAGGTTTAATCCTATTCCTAAAATAATTAGGATTAATTAGAACCTTCTATAAGTTTTTAAAAGATCTTAATTATCCTTTTTGAAAAGATAAGATTAAACGATTTGAGTTAAATAAAAACTTTCCTTTTTCTTAAATCCTAATTCTATTCGAATTTAAAGATGTTCAAAGACAGTCAGATTTAATTTTTGTGCCTCATAATATTTATCCAAATATTATATGTTTGGATAGATCTTGAAATTATCTTTCCAATGATATATTATGATATTAAATCCGAGCTATAACGAAAAAGATATGAATGAAGTATGAAACTCTATCAGAAACTGACACCGTCTTACTATTTCGGCCATATCTTTTTATCTACAGAAACTGACACCCAAATCTCTATTTTAATTATTATTAAATTTAATTGTTTGTTTTATATTTTCCTTGAAGTTACTAACGCGTGTATTTTGTTATTAGAAAGAGATACGAGGCATCCATGTAAGTACTTTAATGATTTAATTTATATTATGATATAGAAATCATGCTTAGATTGTTATTTTGATTCCTAGTATCATTTTAGGATGTTTTATTGCTTGCTAATATCATGTTTATGGTAAAGAATAAGTTCCTTAAATCAATTATGATTATTATGATGCTTCCTATTCTTTCCTAATATTCATGTTAGTATCATGTTAGGGTTAAAGCTTTGATTTTAATTGCTTAGTTACATGCTAGGGTTTGTTATTAATCTTGTTAGTATCATGCCTAGGATCTTGATATTATTATTCTTTAACATGATTATTTTTATAAGTGTTATAATAATTGTTATTGTTACTGTTATTATGTTGCTTGATTACATTTTATTGTTATTGCTTGATCACACCTTTTATGCATGTTTAAAGGGAATTGGTACTTGTAATCACGCTTAATAATATAATTGATAATCTTGTTTAGGGTTAATTTGATTATAATTCAAGTGATCGCCAATATTAGATTTATTTGTGCATTATATCCAACCAACATATATAAACAATTTTAGGGTAATCCTATTGATTGTATGTTAGTTAAAAAGCGCACATGAATACGATCAGAATAAAGTAGAGGCCTATTATTAGGGCAGGTTCAATCTCTTTTATTTTTGATTTGTGCCTTCATCCTCAAACTACCAGTCATGGTCCCAGACCTATTGGAGTTGATGATCTTCTGGATCGTTAAGGGTTTTAACCTTCACCTCGTGAACGGTTTACAAGTTTCTAAAACTTGTTGGAGACTCCTTTGCTCTATCATCTTTCCCTTTGGACGCCGCTGTACTTAAGTGTATGATCACAGTGGGGTTCAAGTTAGGGATAACGCTTGAAATATTCCCTATAGTTTTTGGATTCCCTATAGTTTTTGGCAACTCCACTGGGGAGGATTTCTATTTTAATTCCTGACATTTATTTCAGCAATGATTTAGAATTAGTGGATGAGACTTGAAAAGTTATAAGTATTTCATGTGCGTAATTTTGATTAACATTATTGTCATATGCATAAAAAATATCTCATCGGAAATACCATCTGTAATGAGTTAAAAACATAGGACTTTTACACGTAGGAAATTTGAGGAATATCTTTCACAACTAGGATCGAAATAATGCTTCGCGAAACTGGAAAATTTTATCGAGCACAGAAATCTGCTGAGGCATGTAGGAACTAGCATCAGAAAACAGAGTCTAGCGCCGAGGATTTGACTCTGGCGCCAGGAGACACTCTTGTCGCCAGGCGCCAAAGCCAAATCGTAGCACCGACCTCTGTTCGTTGGCGCCAAGTTCTTCCAATACTGAGCCAGAAATATGCGTTCTAATTTTGACCAGTTTTTAGCACTGTTTCCTCGATCCTACTTCCTGAATAAGTTTTTTCTAACTTTTCTGAAAACCATATGTGTTCTACATATGGACATAACCCTCTAGGAATTCATGCTGCATCTACCTGATTGAACGCTCTGTGTAACAAAGGGTACATCCGAGAATGTTGAATTCACCAAACCACGGAAGCGAGTTTTTCTCAACTCGCGGTATCCCATTCACTCGCGCCAACCCTTCACGGTTAAGCTTCCGCGCGGTGCATCAGGACAATTAACCATGAACCCTCTTTGACTAACCCATATCCCAAACTTTAAAGAACTAGAGCCATGGTTAGGTTGCAAACTCATTGCATCATGTTGTGACTACTTGACTACTTGTGCATCTCTTACTTGTGCATACTTATTATGTGACTAAACTAACCGTTTGGTTTGACTTGTTTTTGTAAATTAGCCTTAATAAACTAATTAATTACTAAAGGAATTTGCTTAATTAATTAATTTGAGCTAATAAATAAAGTTAAGATCGAGTCATAGTTCCTTTGAGTCAACCCGAATTTTTATTCCCGTATACTGCACAAGCGTCAACCTGTTTGGGTCATAGCCGGAGTTCTAGGAAGAAATACAAGTCGTAAAACTTATGGATCTGTAGCCCCGAGTGTTATCTTTAATTTGTCGTTGGTTTCATCCCAATCAGAGTCACAGATCAAACTTTATGACTAAAATACTACAGCCTATCCAGTTTAATGCATATACGTGAGGTCTTAACTTAGTCTTTGTTTGATTTTAGTCACATAGTCTAGCCACATGGTCATGACACAAGTCTTAACATGTCACTTCCACTCGCAATAAAGCACCCACTAATATGTATATACACCATGATCATGTCTTAGGTTCATGCATGAGTCGGTTTTTTTCCGTCATTTGAGTTGGGGGTACATTCTATTCCTAATTTTTTCATATCTCTCCATCTACATCATCTTTTCATTCTATATATGCTTTCTCCATATCACAACCTTCATTCTTCCTGCATTCTTCCATCCATGCATGTTGAATCGAGTTTGAGCCATGTGATTGACAATAATAATAAAAAAAAAGAGTAATGATGAGACAAAACAGAAGGCAAGCTTCTCACCAAGATTTCATGCTTTCTTCTCTTTTTTCAAACCTTTCCCCAATAAGTCTAGCATAGGCACCTTTTGTATTCCTTAGATTTATTTCATAGGTTTTTTCCCCTTTAATAAAATGAGCATTTATTTCCTTGCATGTGATCATTGCATTACATTGCATTCATTAAAAAAAAAAAAGAATCTATGTCAAACTTAGCACAAGGTATACCAATGATTTGAGGCACCCCTTGTAGCCACATCATATTGACTTTCACCTTTCTAATTTACAATCCTTTCTTTATAAACCATTTTGAGCCTCGTCTTACGATAGACCTTTTAGTTTTCAACATACATCTACCTAACCTTGGGATGGGATGGTGTGTAACTTATGTAACTTCAAAAGTTTGAGTGAATTCAATAAATAAAAAAAAAATAATAATAATAAAAGTGTACAAAAGGGTAAGTGTTCCAATGTCTTTGATGTGAAAATGTCTTTGATATGAACACGTTTCAGATTGCGTCTCTTATCGAGTGCTCGGTACCGTGCCTGAGAAACATGAATACCAAGTGAGTGATAGAACGCATGATCGGGATTGCCCACACTTATAAAAATAAAAAGTGCAAAAGAGAAAAAAAGAAGAGAGCAAAAATATATAAATATAGCAAAAAAAAGAGAGCTAAACCTCAAGCATAAAAATACAAATATTCCAAAAGCAAAGTTGAACACCTTGGGGGCTTATCTAGGGTCTTGAGCCTTTTATCCCCTTCTTCTTCAACCTTTAGCCTAACCACGTTACAATCCTTAAAAAGACCTTTTTGAGGTACACACACACACTTGTGCAAGGTTCGGCTAGAGCTACGTTCGGCCTGATTCCTAACGGATACGTAGGCAACCTCTCATCGAGGTGCGGCCGTAATAAAAATGCATTCACATTCACATTCACACATCATGATCATATCAAAGGATCTCCTATTCTCATTCCTATCTACTTAGAGATAGACTTGGGGGCTTGATCCCTACATCATTAGCTTACCTAGCCTAAGAGTCATCATTATTTGACTTTTCTAAAAAAAATATTTTCTCCACACACTTAGCCTTTGCAGCCGAACTTTAGTGTCACTTTCACACATTGCACAGATACATGACCAAATATACTTCCCGTAGGAACCCTTTGTCATGAAATCTTAATACAACGCTGAATGCGCCTTGTCATATCAACATTAATCATCATTGCATCACAAAGTACGAAGTGCTTAGCCTCTGTGCCTAAGTTACCAAAATACTTTCATCATTGAGTCAATAACTGAGATAGCTTAGGATGAATTAATCCTTGAACCTTGAGAGATAGTATCAAACAACATTTGACTAAGCTCTTTCAACATGCATTCGGAAACTTTGATTCTTTTTTCGCGTCTTTCTTTTTCGGGAAAAAGTCGGTACCCTCCATAAAAATGTCTGAAATTTTTTTCTTTTTTGCATTTTTGGGTCGCACGATCACATTACAATGCACACACGAGTTATGTACATATTGATTCATGTCGTGTCATATCACTTTGATTTGAGTCTAACACATGTGTAAAACACTTTGAGTCGAGTCAACCTCGAGTCAATCACAGCGAGTCAAGTTTATACCTTGTGTCATGTCAAGTCAATGAGTCAAGAAATACTAAACCTTAGGTCAACCCTAAAGAAAGATAAGCAAAGTCCTATAGTCAAAGATATAAATGCAGATGCATCCTAGCAAGCGGGGATATTCCCGATTTTTTTTTAAAAAAAAACCGCGAATATGACACAGGAGATTCCTCCAAGATAAGAGGAGTTACATTGATCGGTAAATTAGAGATGAACAGCTTTAATTTACAAAAGACTTGAGGGATTTGGTTGAAAGGAAACGACCAAGCTCAAAGTTCGGAGCGAAACCGAGCAATAGCGGCAGAAAAAGTAGAATAGGGAAGACCCTACTCTAGTGCCCGACGACAACATCCAGCGTTTGGCAATAGATTTCAGCGCCAGGCGCTAGATCGCGGCGCCAGAGATATTTCAGCAGCGACAGAGCTCGAAGCCTCTCAAAACAGCAATTTCGGGTTCTTTGGTACGCTAGTTAGCCCCTATAAACAATTTTACATGATTGGGTAGCCGATTTGATTACAACATCAAATAAGTGATCGACCTGACGAAAGATCATCTCACTTAGCTTAAAGCGCCTAAACGTGGCTCATCACAAAGGCACCGACGTAGTAGTTCAGAAGCACCGACATACAGGTTCACAATTCAAAGCGCCGACATACTGGTTTACAAGCAACAGAAGCGCCAACGCACCGGCTAAAGCAAAGTTCAAGCGAGCTTTAAGGATCGGAAAGTGTTGGTCTTCGGTAGTTTTCTTCGGAATATTATCGCAACAACTGGGGATGACTTCAAGAGAGGTTATTTTTAGACAGCATTCGCTAAGATTGTGGAGGTTGTCACCAAGATTTGAGAAGATAGCACGAGATGGGCGGTCTTCGATAGCATTCGCTAAGATTGTGGAGGTTGTAACCAAGATTTTAGAAGATAGCACGAGATGGGTGGTCTTCGACGGCATTCGCTAAGATTGTGGAGGTTGTCACCAAGATTCGAGAAGATGGCACAAGATGGGCGGTCTTCGACGGCATTCGCTAAGATTGTGGAGGTTTTCACCGAGATTTGAGAAGGGCGGTTCGTGATGAGGTGGTGTTCGGCGACTTTTGCTATGATTGGGAAGGTTGTCCCTATGATTCAAGAAAAAGAAGCTCATTGTTCAGAGACGCGGGAACATATCCAAAAAAAAGCTATATTGTTCAGAGACGAGTGAACACCAAAACAACAAGATGGTGTTCCATAGATTGTGGAAGGTGTCACAACAGCAATGCAACAGCCCAATGATCATGTGGAGGGTCCAAAGGTTTAATCCGATTCCTAAAAAATTAAGATTTATTAGAACCTTCTATAAGTTTTTAAAAGATCTTAATTATCCTTTTTGAATACATAAGATTAAAGGATTTGAGTTAAATAAAAACTTTCCTTTTTAAAACTTTCGTTTTTCTTAAATCCTAATTCTTTTCGAATTTAAAGATGTTCAAAGACAGTCAGATTTTATTTTTGTGCCTCATAATATTTATCCAAATCTTACATTTTGGATAGATATTGAAATTATCTTTCCAATGATATATTATAATATTAAATCCGAGCTATAACGAAAAAGATATGAATGAGGTATGAAACTCTATCCAAAACTATCACCGTCCTACTATTTTGGCCATATCTTTTTATCTACAAACAATTTTAATATGACTTAAATTGGTTTATAAAGTAGACTTCAAGAGCTTTCCAAAGGCATATTATATGCTTTTTTGGGACTACTCGATCAAAAGATATGATAAAACTAAAATCCGAAAAAACTGTTGTCCACCGAGTTCTATTTCGATTCGAATTCGGATTCTCTTCTTATTCTTCGACCCTCTTTTTTCTCTATAAATAGAGGCCATATCTCCCCTTTTTCAATCACCAATTCTCATCAAGAATCTCTTGATTACTCTCTCTCTCTCTCTCTCTTTTCTAAACTAGCCTTTTTCATACAAAATTCCGCATTCACAACATTTAGACACACCTAGCCAAGTTCTAAGTTACCTTCGCCCTAGACATGAAAGTTTTTAATTTATGAGGGTTTGGTCCCAAAGATCTATTTTAATTATTATTAAATTTAATTTTTTGTTTTATATTTTCCTTGAAGTTACTAACGCGTGTATTTTGTTATTAGAAAGAGATACGAGGCATCCAAGTAAGTACTGTAATGGTTTAATTGATATTATGATATAGAAATCATGCTTAGATTGTTATTTTGATTCCTAGTATCATGTTAGGATGTTTTATTGCTTCCTAGTATCATGTTTAGGGTAAAGAATAAGTTCCTTAAATCAAGTATGATTATTATGATGCTTCCTATTCTTTCCTAATATTCATGTTAGTATCATGTTAGGGTTAAAGCTTTGATTTTTATTGCTTAGTAACATACTAGGGTTTGTTATTAATCTTGTTAGTATCATGCCTAGGATCTTGATATTATTATGCTTTAACATGATTATTTTTATAATTGTTATAATAATTGTTATTGTTATTGTTATTATGTTGCTTGATTATATTTTATTGTTATTGCTTGATCACACCTTTTATGCATGTTTAAAGGGAATTGGTACTTGTAAGCACACTTAATAACGTAATTGATATTCTTGTTTAGGGTTAATTTGATTATAATTCAAGTGATCGTCAATATTATATTTATTTGTGCATTATATTCATCCAACATAGATAAACAGGTTTAGGGTAATCCTATTGATTGTATGTTAGTAAGAAAGCGCACATTATATTCATCCAACATAGATAAACAAGCAGGTTTAATCTCGTTTAGGTTGGATTTGTACATTCATCCCCGAACTACCAGTTATGGTTCCAGACCTATTGGAGTTGACGATCACCTTGATCGTTAAGGGGTGTAACCTTCACCTCGTGAACGGTTTACAAGTTCCTAAAACTTGTTGGCGACTCTTTTGCTCTATCTTCTTTCCCTTTGGACGCCACCGTACTAAAGTGTATGATTACAGTAGGGTTCAAGTTAGGGATAATGCTTGAAATATTCCCTATAGACGCAGGGTTCATTCAGCCATGTAACTTTCCCGAATGGGTTGCGAATGTTGTGCTTGTAAAGAAGCCGAGTGGTACGTAGCGTATGTGTGTTGATTACATAGACCTCAACAAGGCATGTCCAAAGGAAAGTTATCCGCTCCTAAAGATGGACAGTCTGGTCGAACTCTACAGCCGGTCATGCCTTGATGAGTTTCATGGATGCCTACACCGGCTTCCATCAGATACCCCTGTGGAAAAAAGATCAAGAGAACACGACCTTCGTCACTGATCAGGGGTTATTCTGCTATACAGTGATGCCGTTTGGCTTGAAGAATGCGCCGGTGTGGGGAATAATTTCAAGCCTTAATCCCACTAGCTTGAACCCCACTGTGATCATACACTAAAGTACGGTGACGTCCAAAAGGGAAGAAGATAGAGCAAAAGAGTCGCCAACAAGTTATTTTAGGAACTTGTAAACCGTTCACGAGGTGAACGTTACACCCCTTAACGATCCAAGAGATCGTCAACTCCATAAGGTCTAGAACCAAATAAGGGTTCGGGGATGAAGGTTCAAATCCAACCTAAAAGAGATTGAATCTGCCCTAATAATAGGCCTCTACTTTATTCTGATCGTATTCATGTGCGCTTTTTAATTAACATGCAATCAATAGGATTAACCCTAAACCTGTTTAATCTATGTTGGTTGAATTTTAATGCACAAATAAACTATTATTGGCGATCACTTGAATTATAATCACATTAACCCTAAACAAGATTATTAATTATCTTATTAAGCGTGATTACAAGTACCAAATTCCCTTTAAACATGCAATAAAGGTGTGATCTAGCAATAAAAATAAATAACCATAAACAATTATTATAACAGTCATAATAATAATCATAAATAAAATAATTATCATCAAAATAATAATAATAATAATAATAATATTTATAATCATTATAAATTATAACAATTATAATCATAATCATGTTCATGTTAATATTAAAGCATAATAATAGCAAGATCCTAGGCATGATACTAACAAGATTAATAACAAACCCTAGCATGTCACTAAGCAATAAAAATCAAAGCTTTAACCCTAACATGATACTAACAATCATAAATATTAAGAAGAACATAGAAAGCATCGTAACAATCATATTTAATATTAAAATTACCCTAGACATGATACTAGGAATATCATAATAACAATATAAACATGATTTCTACATCATAATATCAATTAAAACCATTAAAGTACTTACTTTAATGCCTCGTACCTCTTTCTAATTACAAAATACACAAGTTAGTAACTTCAAGGAAAATAATAAAATCAAACAATTAAATTAAATAATTGAAAGAGAGATTTGGGACCAAACCCTCATAAATTAAACCTTTCACATCTAGGGCGAAGGCAACTTCGAATATGGCTAGGTGTATCTAAGACTTGTGAATGCGGAATTTTGTATGTGAAAAACAAAGTTTAGAAAAAGAAAGAAAGAATTGATGAATGCTAATTAAAACTGATTGTAGGTGAGAACTTATGAATGAGGAGAATTAGTGTATGAAAACGGAGTTTTTAATACGATATTTATAGAATAAATCAGCCAAAAAGATAAATTAAACAAAACAAAGTCTGACGCACAAAAAACAGAGCTGGCACCAACCCTGGCTAGCTGGCGCCAGGCACCAACACTAGCGCCAGGCGCCAGGCCTGGTTCCAGGCGCCAAGGCCTGGGGTTAGGCGCCAAGCCTAAATTTAACGCGCTTTCGAAAATTTGATAAGTTTGCCGTACTGGAGGATAAATCATATAATTTCCTCGAAAATGCTATTTGATTTTGATTAAAACTCTGAAAAGTCAACAAAAAGTCAATTTATCAATGCTAATTGAATTAGGAATGAAAAGAACCTTCTAGAAGAATCTAGAAGACTAAAAACCATTCCTAATTGCATTAGGAATGATAAATCATATTAGGCCCTCCCCTAGATCATTGGGCCGCATATAAAGCTCAAACCGGGCTCAGTTTAGTAAATTGGCCATAACTTCCTCAATATTCATCAGAATTGGGCTTATAATATATCGTTGGAAAGGTCTTTGCAAGCTCCATCCAAATACACTATTATTGGACCCATATCATGGACCATCCAACTGGATTGGTTGTTTTCTTAAAATAAGTTTTCAAAAACAGAGAGAAGAGAAAAGAAAATAAAACTTTCCGCAACACTAGACTTTCCACACTCTCACTTCAGTCGATTATGATTCGACGCAAAAGGTACTCATCACTGGGTTTGGTTTTGGGGAGACACAAATGGGTGTCTACAACCGGCTACTTTCAACCGGATGATTATACAATCTTTGTTAATCAGATTGGGAGGAATGTAGAGGCGTATATTGATGACATGATAGTCAAATCCAAGATACAGACGGATTCCTTGCTGATCTCCGAGAAACCTTCACCACACTCAGGCGGCATAAGGTCATGTTAAATCCCAAAAATTGTGTTTTTGGTGTTGAGTCTGGGAAGTTTCTCGGATTCATAATTGATCAAAGGGGGATAGAGGCTAACCCCGAGAAGATACATGTGATGATTGACATGAAGTCACTCTGCACTGTTAAGGAAGCTTAGAGGCTCACCAGTTGCCTGGCTGCGCTCGAGAGATTCCTCAACCGGTCAGGTGACAAGTGCCTTTATTTCTTCCAGGCAATCAAGAAGAAGACTAGATTTGAATGGGGAGATGATGCTGAGGCGGCCTTTCAGAAATGGAAAGAACATTTTCACTCCTTGCCAAGGCTTGTTAGCCCCTTGCCAAAGGAGATGCTCTTCATGTATCTAGTCGTCTCAGATCATGCCCTCAATGGTGTTCTCCTAACTGAGAGAGACGGAAATTAGCTCCCGATCTATTTTATTAGCCATGTGCTCAGGAATGCCAAACTCCGGTGCCCCATGGTTGACAAATTTGGCCTCACTCTTTACATGGTTGTTAAGAAGTTAAAACCATACTTCTTGGCACATCCGGTGGTGATCTACATAGATTAGCCTCTCAAGCGGCCAATGACAACCCTGGACTCATTCGGAAGAATGCTCAAATGGGCTATTGATAACTTGTTATTTGATATGATTTTATAGTGATCTTGAACCTTATTTTAATTTATATATTGGCATTTTGGTTCACTCATACTCTATTTTTGTTTAACTTTTGTGTATCCCTTACATCATGGGTTGTTAGTGTTTTTGTTGAGTTTTTAGGTCCAAAGACGACCATTTGAAGCATATGGATGATAAACCGAGGTTAGACGCCGAGATAATGGAGCAAAACCAAAGAAAAGTGAAGGTAAGGGTCTTAGAGAGTCCGCACGGACGTGCAAAGTATGGCACGTCCGTGCAGAGTTCAACACGTCCATGCCAGATATTCAGCACGTCCGTGGCTGATCCTGCACGTTCGTGTAGTTTGCCCAGCTATAGACACCTAAAAATGTCTCCCCAAAACCAATCCTGATGATGAAAACCTTTCACTGCTATTATTGGTCGTGTTTAGTATTTAATTGTTGGAGTTCTTAAATACATGTTCTATCCAATACATTTCATAAACCAATCCATTTCCTAGGTCATTTCCCTAAACCATAACTTGTTATCCACTTTTCGTGTCCAGATCGCAAAACCAAGAGAAATTAATTTTACGGCTATGTAATTTTGATAAAATTATTATTTTTTTGGATAGAAATCGAAATAATCTTTCCAACCATATATCATAAGCCCAATTTAGAGCTATAACGAAAACGATATGAGCAAAACACTAAACTCGTCCCAAAACTGACACCCTTCCACTAAAATGGCCATATCTTAAAATATACAAAACATTTTGACCTGATTCTAAATTTTTTAGAAATTAGACTTGATAAGCTTTCCAATTATATATTATATTCCTTATTAAAAGTTACAGATCAAAAGTTATGATGATTTTAAAAACAGGTAAAAAACTGGAATCAGCGTGCACAGTGCAAAAGCACCATATCACGGGAGTGTGCCCTGTCTGTCGATGCCTTCCCCCATCTTACGGTGCACGGTGACGTTCCTAGGTTCTCTACATCGTGTCACGATGCTATTTTCAAAATTTTTTTCGCGTCAAATTCCACCGTGGCACGGTACCTGTTGCGGTAACACGATACCATCTACCGTGACACGGTATTTTCCACCGTGTCACGGTGCTTTTTGCGTGTAATTTCCGCGTTTTCCCATATCGTGACACGGTGTAATATACCGTGCCACGATGGACACTGCCGTGTCACGGTATGTGTGCCGTGTCACGTAATTTTCTCGTGTCTTTTCCGCGTAAACCCCTAACGCGTTTTCACTTCCCATAGGTCAAATATGTCCCGCGTCACTCTTGTTTTCCACCGTGTCCCGAGAGTGTGCCTCGTCTAAAGGTGCCTTCCCTCGTCTGACGGTGCCTGGCATCGTGTCACGGTGTTCTCCGCCGTGTCGCGGTGTTATTTTTTAAGGTTTTTTTCTTTTTGGGTTCCGTGTGTTCCCTCTACTCATTTTCCCTATAAATACCCCCCTCCTTTCTGCAGTTCTGGGTATCAAATCCTTATTTCTTTCTCTCTTTTACATAGAAAATATTCTCTTCTCTTTCTCTCATATTCTAAGCCTTAAACCTATATTCCTAATTACATCATTATTCCCCTAGGCACTCCAAGGAGTCTATACTTAACCCGAGGTTCCGTCCTTAAACCAAGGCGTGAAAGGTACAAATAACTGAGGGTTTGGACCAAATCAACTCTACTTTTTATTTAATTTAATTTAATTTTCATTTGATTTATATTTTTATTGAAGTTACTAACAGTTTATTCATGATGTAGCAATTTAAAGGAACGCGCAGAATGTAAGTAATTAATTAATTCAATTACTCTTATTTTATTTTAATATTGCTAGTATCGTGATTAGGTCATTTTACATTTGATTTGACTAACAATTTATTGTTTAATTTCTTCCAATATTAATGTTTATTCTATTATTATTATGATCACCATATTGCATGTTAAAGGGAATATGTAATTGAAAATCACGCCTAATAAGATAATTTGGACGATCGGTTTAGGTTCTTTTTTAATCTTTTTATTAATTAAAGTGATCACTAATATTTTAGAATTATATATTGAATTAATATTCAACCAATTTAGTCTAATAATAATTTGGAGCAAATTGAATATTTTGTTTGAATGCCTTTGAGATCGCAGGAATGCTTTTTACAATAAAAATCAAGTAGAGGCCAATACGGGCGATTGTGACTCCATGAGTCACTTCGTACCATCATCCCCGATCCTCCTTTTGTGGTTCTGAAACATATGGAGTTAGTAATCTCATGGATTATGAATGGGGTGTAACCTTCACGGGTCAATTGTTGTTGCCTATCGTTGTCCCTTAATCGTGGTTGTCTTTTATGATCCGTGAACGGTTTACAAGTTCCTTAAAAACTTGCTGGCGGCTCCCTACTTTGCTTTGTCCTTAATCGTATTATTTCAATTTCCACTTCCTATGAGTGCAAAGTGTTTCGGGGTTTTCTGATGTCCTGCGGGAGAGTTACAATTCCGAGACTGGAACCGGACGCCTGTACCTGCAAAATAACGGAGACTCCTGAGAGCTCCGCCTCCAACGGTCAAGTTAGTACCCGATTAAGGAGTAATTAATACAGAAATTAAAGTAATAAGGTCTCTCTAGGTGAGAGTATTTAATGTAGGTAATCTGCTTTGCTAGCGAGATCAGCCGGTTATTAGTGTGTTCCGTAATGTATTCGGTCCCTTGATTAATGAGGATTAATCGAGTATTTATAGCCTTGGGAAGCGTGCAACTCTCTAGGTTTAAGGTAAACCTAGGGCCGATCGGGCTTCTAGACTGAAATGGGCCTTGATGGCCGGTTGTCCCATTTGGCATGGGTGGACACGTGGCGTGTCTTAAGTGGTCCGTGGAGGACGCGTGGCGGAACCTGGTTGGTCCACTTGTCAAACGGCGCTTGGTGGATAAAAATCCCCTAATCATTTGCCCCTCACAGGTGGCACGCGACTGGTCACGTGTCGCCTGTGACAGGCGTCGCACGGTGACAGGCGACGGCCCGTTACAGGTGTCACCTTGCAGACGGCCGGGAGACTCTCCCGCCCAAATTTGAATTCGGAAGCGACCCTTCGCCTTCTCATTTTGCCTATAAAAGGAAGTGCTGACTTCGGTCATTTTCACATTTGAGAATTTTTGCGAGAACATTCGGACCCCTGAACCTGCTCTGACATTTTCGGACTTTTTCTGCCTACCGCCTGTTCTGACAAACCGACTGACCCGAACCTTCAGGACTTCATCAACTGTCATCCGTTCAGGTAACTCAGTTCTCTTACTCTTAATTTTCTTTTTATTTTTTGAAATGGCACCATGGAAGCACACGACACGCCCTAAGTTAGTGATCAGCCGGTCACCGGGGACGGCTGAATCTAGGACTAGGAGTGCCGCCTGCCCTTTTCTGGACCCATCTTTGCCCTTTATACAAAGTCCGACTGAATCTGTGTCTATGCAGAACGTGATGGCCAGAACAAAAAAGACTGCTAGAATATCAAACTCAGACGGCTCCTCCCAAAGGGTACTCCTTAGCGAAACATCTGACCAGGCGCCAGATGTGGAACGAGGCAACTGTCAAGCTGACAGTTCTGAGAGAGGGACCAAGGTGTTCCCTTCTCATCTAACCGTGGACATGTCTAATTTACCTTCTGCTCCTTCTAAGGGAGAGGAGGCGGGCCCCTCTAGGAGAGGGGAGGAGTCGTCCTCTTCGGACTCGTCAGGGGACGAGTCCGATTCCAGCTCTTCTGACCATAGTTCTTCTGACCATAGTTCTTCTGACTCAGAAGAAAAACATAACCGCCTACAAGAGGCGAGAAGTTCCCATGCAGTGGAGAAGGGGGATAATTGGGCAGAGCCGTCCGCCTCTTACAGAGAGGAAAACACCCCCTACTACTGCAGGGTGCCCCGGGGCCGGATCGCAACCATGCGAGACAACGTGGCGAGCTTTATTGCTAACCACAAAATGAGCCCGGAGTATTTACTGTTTGTGCCGGATCCAGAAGATACTGTCGTCTGGCCGGCTGGTACCAGCTATGGTGACGGCTGTTTTGGCTGCTATGTGGCGGCCATCAAAGCTGGTCTGCGCTTCCCATTACATCCGGCTGTTCAGCGGATTTTAGATGGGTATGATCTGGGGTTATGGCAGTTAGCCCCCAACTCTTGGGTAAACGTACTCGGCTATGTGGCCGGGTGCGAACTGAACGGGGTGGAGCCAAGTTTTGAGGCTTTCGCCCACATGAACTATCTCAGCCGGACCCCTAAGTCGGGAGGTACCGGCTGGTATCAACTAACAAGCCACAGGGGTTACCTCATGACGAGAGGTAAGGCAAACAAATGGAAGGATTGGCGGAACACCTTCCTTATTATCGAGAGTTCAGACACGGAGCTGAACAAACGTTTTAACAAGTGGAACAGGGATCCGCCTCTTCTTGCAGGCGGCCGAAGCATGCCGCCTGTTCCCCCAAAGGCTAAAAGAGAGATCCTAGACAAAGGACTCTTCAAAGTAGAGACTAGGGTGAACTCTACTTCAGGGGTACGAGAGCAAGTACCCCTACACTGCGTCCCGAGCTTCAAGTGGCTCTATGATGAGTACTTCTTGGCCGCCTGTGGCCTCGGCAGTCGGTGCTCTAGAGGTAGCCGGCCTGACGAATACTCTGTTTTTTCACGCCTTGTTTACTTGGGATTTTTACTAACTTTGCTGTTTATTTCTTTCAGCCGACGCCATGAGTAAAATAACAGCATCTAAGACTGCTGCGGGTTTCGCTAATGAAGCAGTCGTACGCCGACTCCCCCAGCAAGGAGGCACCCTTGGTAAGCTTTGAAAACTCTTCCCCTTTAAGTTGTATTATGCATATACTAACTCTTTTTGTTTTCAGTCTGGCACTCCAAGGGCTTCTTCCTCGCAACAGCCGGACCCCAAGGCCCGGAGAACGACTGTTGCAAGCTCTCCTGGGTCTTCCAGGAAAACAGTGGCGGCTGAGAAGCAGCCGGCCACTTCTTCAAAAACCCAGGCGGGGCCGCCTAGATGTATGGACACTTGCTTGTAAAAACTCACTCTTGCTTCCTTCTTGATTAGGTCTAACTTGTTTTTCCTTCTGCTTAATGCAGCCGGCCCCCAGGGACTTGACTTGGTTGAGGTAGCCAAGTCAATGGTTAAAGTAGTTCCTCCCTCTGACAGGGAGGCGGTCAAGGGTGCCGGCACCCTTGACCTCGATGGAATTTCGGGGATCCTAGCTGAGGTATACCCTTTTGAAGTTCCAGGACGCCTGTTAACCCTTTTGATTGGAAACTGACGCCTGTTTTTCTTTGTACTTAGGCCCTGCTCCGAGTCAACAGCCTTCGCAAGCCGATTGATCGGAAAAACAAAGAGGTAAAGGCCGCAAAGGCTATGGCCGCCTCCAGCTGTGATAAAGCAATGTTTCAAATTGCCCAAAATGAAGTACTGACCATTGATCTTCTTTATTATCAGGCGCAGGCGACCGCCGCTGTTCGGGCTCAGCTAGAGGCGGCCCAAAAGAAGGTTGACGAGCTGGAGGGGACCGTCACCAAATTTAAAGCCGAGCTGAAACCCCTTCGCCAGAAAATGCACTCTTACGAAGCCATGGAGAAATCTTTGGCTAACGTAAAAGAACGCCTGGTGAACCAGGAGAAGAGTCTTACCCAAGAGCTCTCGGACAAGGCCGAGCAAGAAAAACAAGAGCTCGTCCGGGAGATGGTGGAAGACTCCGCCCAAATCCAACGCATGACCTGGGAACGACTGTTCCCCAGTGCCGACTTTGCCTCATGGGAAAGAACGTACCGCCAGTGTTCGGAAATATATAATCAACAGATCCTGGCGGCTGCTGAAGAAGAGGCGATGGACGTTGCGTTGGAGGAGGAAGAGCCGGTTGTGGCGCTTGTGCCACTTGGGGGAAAGGCATCAAAAGATGATGCAGCGAAGGCCGAGTCCAGCAAGAAGAGTGCTGACCAGGCGGCTGCTGCTGATACTGAACTGCCCCCTTCTTAAGCTTTAAGTATATTTTTTCTTTTCACGGCCTGCGTGCCGTTTGCTTTGTAATTACCCGGCCAGGGGGCCGGGGTTTTGAATATTCTGCTGGTCTTTTATGGCCGGCTCATTTTAATCAAATTTTTTTGTTTTTGTTCAACTTTGTCTAAGTATTTGAAATTTGCTCACTAGACAGACTGTTGTGTATGGCCGAACGTTAAGACAGGTACAAATAGTAAGTATGCCGCCTATGCCCCTGGACGACTGGTTGTCTGTTTCCAGGATAGATGATCAGTCGGCCATTTAATCAATCGGTATTCGAACTCTTTATTCAATTTGACCAAGTAATTAGAATTACCAAGTAGCCAAGGAATTTAAGTAGGAAAACAAGCGGCGGGTACCGGTTGTTTCCCTTTATTGCCAATGTTGGCCTCTAATTTGTTATTTGTTAACCTAGCAAGAGTATTGGTTGAGAGCCTTTGTTTATTAAAAACAAGTGGACGACTCGTACCTTTTAGGCTCAGTACTAAGTTTGAGTGACTATTAAGTTAACATAGGAGTTACTTAGTCTTCGTCACAATCTTGATTGAGTAGTAAAGGTATCAGGCGGCGTAGGCCGGCTAGACCCCTTGATTTACCAATGTTTGTTGGCTATTTACTCAATAGGTTATCCAGTAGGAATAGGGGTTCGAGTGCCCTTGTTTGTATAAAACAAGCGGACGACTCAAACTTTTTAGGTTCCATACCAAATTTGAAGGAGTGACTATGAGTTAACTTTGGAGTTACTCAGTCGCCGTCACTCTTGTTTGAGAAGTAGAGGTACCAGGCGGCGTAGGCCGGCTAGACCCCTTGATTCGCCAATGTTTGTTGGCTATTAACTCAATAGGTACCCCCTGCATTTATCCCAAGTAATACAGGCGGTCATCTGACTCAGATGTCAACTGCTACCACTGGTTTGGTTAGTGATAGAGTTATCCTTGTCTCAAAAACGGCTACGTGGTTGCCCTTTGGGACAGTCGTATAGGTGCCGTGTAATTAGTTTATAGAACAATGTTCCACCCAAAAGGGAGCTGCTCTCTGCGACGAATTTCATCCGAATGGATGCCGCCGGACGCCTGCTATAATGTTGGGACAGGTCGGATTAGTTTTTTAAAAGTTAGATCAGTTGACTAGGCGCCTGGTCTGATCATTCGGCCAGTGGCCTTGGTACGTTCTTGGTGAACGTATGTGCTAAGTAAAAGAAGGGTAGCCGCCTGTTAGTTACAGGATCGGCCAGGCCCTAAACTTTTTAGCTAAGTATTGTGAGTAAAATACTCGAGGGAGAGTAGCCGACTGTAATGGAACAGACGGCATGCCCCTGTAAAGATAAAGAGTGAAACTCAATGGAGAGTAGCCGACTGTAAAGGTACAGACGGCATGCCCCTCGTAATACAAAATTGAATAGTAAGTGCCAACTTTATTAAGTAGCTCTTTACTTTACATCATTCAAAAGAAATATTTCTTAAGGTTATCTATATTCCAAGTTCGAGGCAACGGTTGTCCGTCTGGTGTTTCCAGACGGTAGGTACCGTCCCTGACTTCCGCATAGATTCGGTAGGGTCCTTCCCAGTTGGGAGTTAGTTTGCCAGACTCGTTAGCCCTACCAACTGCTTCCATTTTTCTAAGTACAAAGTCCCCTACTTTGAGTGGACGCCTGTGCACTTTTTTGTTGTATGATCTAGTCATTCTCAGGCGGTAGATTTCATGGCGCAAAACAGCATTGCCCCTCTTTTCAGGAAGTGAGTCTAATGCCAGGCGCATAGCTTCCCAGTTTGCCTCTTCGTCATATAGCATTACTCGAAGAGTCGGCTCGTAGTGTTCTATTGGAAGAACAGCTTCTGCACCATAAGTTAGGAGGAATGGAGTTTCTCTAGTCGCCCCTTTTTCAGTCGTCCTAATGGCCCAAAGAACATGTGGTAGTTCATCTGCCCATAGGCCGCCTGCTCGTTCAATTTTTTTCTTGAGACCGTCTGAGATGATTTTATTAAAGGCTTCTACCTGGCCGTTTGCTTGTGGACGGCCGACAGATGCAAAGTAATGTCCAATTCCTTGGTCTCCCAACCAGCTTTTGAGAACAGGCGTCTCAAATTGGGGACCATTATCAAAAACCATAGACATGGGAACCCCGAACCGAGTGATGACGTTTTTCCAAATGAATGAAATTACATCTTTCGTCTTGATTCCCTTTACAGCCTCCGCCTCTACCCATTTAGTGAAGTAGTCAACGGCAACAAGTATATACCTTCTGCCGCCTGTAGCAGGCGTATATGGACCCAGAATGTCCATGCCCCACTTAGCAAACGGTAGTGGGCTGTGAATGGTAGTGAGGTCAGTAGCCGGACGGTGAATTAATTTGCCAAACCTTTGGCACTTGTCACATTTTTTCACCATCTCCATTGCATCTGCTTCCAAAGTAGGCCAAAAGTAGCCCTGCCGCCTTGCCCTTTGAGCAAGCATCCTACCACCTATATGGGAAGCACAGAAACCAGAGTGAAGATCATCTAGTATCTCTCGTCCCTTTTCAGGAGTAACACACTTTAAGAAGGGTTGAAGGTGCCCCCTCTTGTGCAGTTCCCCCTGTATCATTTCAAAACAGGAGGCTCGTTTTTTCAGTGATGCCGCCTGTTGAGGATCATCCGGCAGTGTACCGTTTGCCAGATATGCCCTGATTGAATCCATCCAGGTTGAGCTTCTGTCTAGAATTCCAATAGGATTTTCCTCGATGCTTCTCTTCTCCATTACTTCCCAAAACACAGTTCGAGGAGTATCGGAGGAGGCGGATGATGCTAATTTCGAGAGTGCATCTGCCTGGTTGTTTTCTGATCTCGGTACTTGGATCAGATGGAAATCCTCAAGGGAGCCGACTGCTTGTCGGACCGCCTGTAAATATTTGATCATGGCCGGATGTGTTGCTTCGTATTCGCCATTGTACTGACTCACTATCAGTTGTGAATCAGAACAGGCGTCTATTTTCCTTGCCCCGGCCGCCTTACACATGCGGATCCCGGCTAGTAAAGCTTCATATTCTGCCTCATTGTTTGAAGCCTGGAAACTGAAGCGTAGAGCATACTCGAACCTGTCGCCCTCTGGAGATTGACATACGACGCCTGCTCCACAACCGTTTGAAGTAGAGCTTCCGTCCACATATACCTTCCAGACTTGGTCTGGAACTTGAGAGTCAGGAGGACGAGTCATCTCTACAATAAAGTCAGCAAAGGCTTGCCCCTTCACTGCTTTTCTAGGCTCGAAAGTAACTTCGAGACTCTGCATTTCTATGGCCCATTTGATCATTCGTCCGGAGGACTCCATGGTGGTAAGGGGCCGCTTGATCGGTTGGTCGGTATACACGACGACTGCATGTGCCAGAAAGTAGGGCTTCAATTTTTTAACAGCCATGAAGAGTGCAAGACCAAATTTCTCCACTAGGGGATACCTCAACTCGGCATTTTTCAGTACGTGACTGACAAAGTAGACCGGAAGTTGACAGCCGTCCCTTTCAGCAAGGAGCACCGCGCTTAACGCATGATCAGAGACGGCCAGGTACATGTAGAGATTTTCTTTGGGCAAAGGGCTGACCAGCCTTGGCAAGGAATGCAAGTGAACCTTTAATTTCTGGAAGGCGGCCTCAGCATCCGGCCCCCATTCAAACCTTGCCTTTTTCTTAATTGCCTGGAAAAAGTATAGGCATTTGTCGCCTGATCGGCTTAGAAATCTTCCCAAGGCCGCCAGACAACCTGTTAACTTCTGAACCTCTCGGACGGTACGAGGCGACTGCATGTCAATGACCGCCTGTACCTTCTCAGGGTTCGCCTCTATTCCTCTCTGGTTGATAAGGAATCCGAGAAATTTCCCAGACTCAACTCCAAATACACATTTCTTGGGATTGAGCATGACATGGTGCCGCCTGAGTGTGGCGAAAGTTTCTCGGAGGTCCGTCAGATGATCTTTCTGAAGTTTAGTCTTAACAATCATATCATCAATGTATGCCTCGACGTTTCTCCCAATCTGATCAAAGAACACTGTGTTTATCATTCGTTGGAATGTAGCCGGGGCATTCTTAAGACCAAACGGCATGACCGTATAACAGTATAATCCCTGATCAGTGACGAAGGCCGTCTTCTCCTGATCTTTCTTCCACAAAGGAATTTGATGAAAACCAGAATAGGCGTCCATAAAACTCATCAAGGCATGGCCGGCTGTTGAGTCGACCAGGTTATCAATTTTGGGCAGAGGGTAACTGTCTTTGGGGCACGCCTTGTTCAAGTCTGTGTAATCTACACACATTCGCCAGGTGCCATTCGGCTTTTTAACAAGTACCACATTTGCAACCCAATCTGGGAAGTAACATTGCCGAATGAACCCTGCATCAAGTAATTTTTTGACTTCGGCGGCGGCCGCCTGACCTCTTTCTTCACCATGGTTCCGCTTCTTTTGCCGTACTGGCTTCTTTTTCGGATCCACAGCGAGTTTGTGTACTGCCAGATCAGGACTAATGCCTGGCATTTCATGGACTTCAAATGCAAAGATGTCCTTGTATTCTTTCAACAGGTTGTGAAAGTCATCACCAAGGTTTCTCAGAGCAGTCGTCCCAACTTTGACTGTTCGGTCAGGGCGGGAGTCGTCTAATATCAGGTCCGTATGCTCACCAGCCGGCTGAGGGCGGAACTCATCCGGCCGGTCCTCTGCCAATGATTGCTATTTTCTTGCCTTTCTGGCGGACTCTGTCTGGGACGCCTTTCTTTTTCTGTCGCCTGTTTCTTGAACAGGCGCACTTTCCTTGACATTGTCAAGGTCTGTTTTTTCTCCACTTGACCCAGTGGCCTTAGCAGTGGGTTTGACATCCGAGAGATAGCACTCTCGGGCCATCCTCTGATCTCCCCTTAGGGAGCCGACTGTTCCATTGTCCCTTTCAAACTTAAGCAGCATAAGTGACGGGATTATAACAGCCTTGGCACTATTCAGGGTTGGGCGACCCAGAATCATGTTGTAGGCAGAGAGTTCCTCTACAACTAGGAATCGGACTACCATGTGTCGTCCTTCCCCTTTTTCGCCCAGGCGGACGGGTAGATCAACTCGTCCCAGTGGGTGGACGACTCCTCCTCCAAACCCTATTAAAGGGTGGGAGGCCGGATGTATGCAGTCCGTCTGATATTTCAGTTTTGACAGACATTTGCTGCTGATGAGATCTGAAGAGCTCCCAGTATCTATGAGGATTCGACCAACTCTCTGGTTGGCCACTTTACATTCAATAACGAGAGGGTCGTCATGCGGCCCCCTTATTCCTCCTAGATCCTCTTCAGTGATGACAATCTCAGGAAATGTATATTTGGACGGTCGTTCTTGGTGAACGGAATTTACATCTAACCGCCTTATATTATCTTTGTTGCCCCTAATAGTGGGGCCGCCTCCTGAGAAGCCGCCTGCAATGGTGTAGACGACTGCATCATCTGTATCGGAACTGTCGGCCTGTTGATTCTTTTTGGCCGACTGCTTTTTTGAGGAAGTATTCCCCGTAGATTTCTTGACATAAGTGTCAAGATCACCTTGATCAGCCAAGCGGTCTAGGTACCGCATGAGACTAATGCAGTCGTTGGTGTGATGACCAATGTCATCATGATAAGCACAGATTTTGTCTTGGTTCCGGTTGCTCGCAGAACCCTTCATGGGGAGCGGTTTCTCAATTGAGAGCCGTCCCTTTATTTCTTTTAGGATAAACTGGTTATCCTTGTTAAACACATACTTTGGGGAGTATGGTTTGAATTCCTTTTTCTTCTTGGCCGGCTGTTTAGAGGAATCAGCCGCCCAGACCCCTTTTCTTTTTTCATCTTTGTTGGACGACTGTTTCTGTCGTCCTTCTCTATTGTCGAACCTCTTCCCGTCCGACTGTTTCATTGTACACAGATCAGTCGCCTGTATATAGGCTTCTGCTTCAATCAAGGCCTCTTGAAGAGTCGCCACCCTTTTTCGAACTAAATCAAATTTGAAGGTAGACCCGTCTTTGAGACCTCTAAAAAAGTCAGTATAAGCTACCTCATCCGGTAACCCTTGAATCTGTATTCTCATCAGGTTGAACCGCCTGATGTAGGAACGAAGCCCCTCCTTTTCACCCTGCTGAATTGTTCCCAAATCAAGGGTCGTTTTCTTCGCAGGGATGTTCATTGCAAAGTTGGAGGCAAATAAGTAAGCAAGCGTCCTGAAACTGTTTACACAACCAGTCGGCAGGTTGCCGAACCATTGCTGTGCAATTCCCTTGAGAGTTGCTGGGAAACACTTGCACCAAGTGGGATCATCCAACCCTTGAAGGTACATCAGGTTGGTGAATGCCATCAGATGGTCTTCCGGGTTAGTAGTGCCATCATAGGCGCCTACTAAAACATTTTTTACTTTGGCCGGCTGAGCGGCTTCAGTAATTTCCTTGGAGAAGGCCGACGGCTGTTCACCAAGTCTAAGCAGCCGTAGCTGCCAGTCCATAGGTTGGACGTTTTTTGCTGCAGGTCCACCAAATGGAGGTGGCTGCATAAAATATTGTTGTTGCGGCACAAATGGCAATTTTGGTACCGCCTGCGCACTATGAAAGCCAGACTGACGGGAGGTGCCGCCTGACTGACTCTCATGGTACGACTGAGTTGGCCTCATCGAGGCATTTCGCAAACTGTCCAGAAAATTTGAAGTAGAGGCCGACTCTGATAATCGGTCACTCTTCTTCTGCTCTAGCAGGTGCCGAGCATCTGTGAACGTTTGCTTTGACCCGTCCGCCTGAATATGACGAACCGGTTTCCTACTTCCCGTAGGATAACGGAGTTTTGTGAAATCAAGAGCAGACGGCTCCCGCTTCTTAGATTTAGGATGGGGAGTCGCCTCTCGCCCTTGAACTGGCTTCCTCTTCAGTGAAGTGGAAGGTTTTTTGGCCGCCTGCTCTTTGACTGAAGCAGGCGGTTTTTTGTTGATCAACTCTTGGATCTCTCCCTTGAATCCCCTCATGAAGGTCATGAGTTCGTTCCTTGTGATGGGAGCAGACCCATCAGTCGGCTGTTGCCGAGCAAGCGGTGCGCCTGCTGGCTCGCTTCCTGTTTGAAGATACTCCCGTTCCCTTATTTCAGTATGACAGGTACGGCGGGCCCTTAGGGTCCCGTCTGGAGCTGTATGAGTTTCAACTTCAAATTCACTTTCGGTATCATGGTCCGACTGAACTTGAGGGTCGTCTAGGGGACGCCTCTCTTCTGGGGTCGGTACAGACTTGGATGCCATCTCTGAAGTACTCTCCCCACAGACGGCGCCAAATGTTTCGGGGTTTTCTGATGTCCTGCGGGAGAGTTACAATTCCGAGACTGGAACCGGACGCCTGTACCTGCAAAATAACGGAGACTCCTGAGAGCTCCGCCTCCAACGGTCAAGTTAGTACCCGATTAAGGAGTAATTAATACAGAAATTAAAGTAATAAGGTCTCTCTAGGTGAGAGTATTTAATGTAGGTAATCTGCTTTGCTAGCGAGATCAGCCGGTTATTAGTGTGTTCCGTAATGTATTCGGTCCCTTGATTAATGAGGATTAATCGAGTATTTATAGCCTTGGGAAGCGTGCAACTCTCTAGGTTTAAGGTAAACCTAGGGCCGATCGGGCTTCTAGACTGAAATGGGCCTTGATGGCCGGTTGTCCCATTTGGCATGGGTGGACACGTGGCGTGTCTTAAGTGGTCCGTGGAGGACGCGTGGCGGAACCTGGTTGGTCCACTTGTCAAACGGCGCTTGGTGGATAAAAATCCCCTAATCACAAAGCATATTCACAACATGCTTAATGTAGGTGCACTTCGAACGACGCCTACAATTTGGCGACTCCACTGGGGAGGATTCTTGGTTATTTATCAATTTGAGTAATTGGTATTTAATTAAGATGAGTGGATGAGACTTGTAAGATTCTTGAAAAATATTCCTGTGATTAATTTGGCATTATTGCATAAGCATAGACGTTTTAACGTCGCATTTAGGTCTGCCCTGTAGGAAAAATCGAATAACTTGATTGTTCAAGAAGGAAAGTAGGGCACCAGTCAGATTTTCTGACTGCCGCGCCATGGCAGAATCTGCCGTGTCACGGTGCAGTACACTGTCAGACAGTGTGCAACATCGTGACACGGTGCTCTCTGCCGTGTCACGACAATCCTTAAATCACTTCGGTGGCTTATTTCCTCTTCTCACAGTCAACTTCCTTTAATTTTCTGAAAAAATGTGTGTGTTCTACATGCGTCATAGCCCCGGGGGATTTAACCTCTATCAACCCAAAAACGCTCATGGCAATAAGGGTTCATCCGAGTTATTAAATCCACCCAAACCATGGAGTCGAGTTCGATTTCATCACGAACTCGATGAGCCGCCCGTTGGCATACACCCTCAAGGGAGGCTGCCTTGCTAACGCGTCCAAACTCTAAACCATGGTACCCTTTTTGACACCAAATAAACCTAATCATAGTCGAACATAGATATTGACCTTAGGTTGCGAACTATTCTTTGCATCATTGTGCCTACGTGTTTTATGTGTGTATATTTGGTCGTTTTGATCCTAACCTTAACGATCTTTCTTTGTCTATGGTGGATTATTTTATGACTAATGATTGCCAATGGACCGTACTCACTTAGTAATTAGCGCCAAAAAAAAATGTTGTGCCACGTCAGCATCCAACGTGTCACGGCAGTTTTCACCGTGGCACGGTGGATTTCCAGCAAAAAAAAAGGAAAAATACACTTTAATAATCCCAACTTTTCTCAATTTACTTTAAATAATCCTAACTTTTGATTATTCTACAATGATCCCAACTTTCACCTGTGTATTCTTTCTTCAATCCTAAAAACAGGCAACCTGCTTAAAAGGTTAATTTTTTTAAAAAATTCCAATATGCCACGTGTTGAGCATTTATTGGTCCAAAAAATGAAAATCTAAAAAATAAAAATAAAAACTAAAAAACAAAAGAAAAAAGAAAAATCAACAGAAACACCAGCCTCGCCGTACTCCCTCCGATCTCCTCCTCTCCATTCCCAACTAGAATCCAGCACTTCCTCCTCACCGGCGATTGAGCAAGATTCCGGCGCCACATTATGATTTATCATCATTTTTACTGGAGTTTCACTACTACAAAATGCATATAATCTCGAAGCTATACCCTCGACACTATGGAAGACCGTCACAACTAAATTTAGGATTCCGTGTTTCAACGACGCTTTTAAGTGTCATTTTGACTTTCTCGACAACTTTCCCCATCGAGAACATAAAAATAGTTACGTATGAACGTGATATACATTGTAGCCACTAACCAGCGTTTTAGGGTTATCCCTTTTCAATCCTACAATTCAACCGCCACCTTTACATCTTCTCTCTCTTACGAGTCTCTAGTCTCACTCCTCAAATTTTCATTCTTTGCTTCCAAATTATGGTTAATGAATTTCTCTACTTCGTATGATCACAAGATCTGAAATCTTCAAGGTAGATAGGCATTGTCGCAAATATGCAGGTTCAAATTTTCTTCACATCTCCTTTTCATAGTCTATTAAAGTCAATCGACATTTCATTCATGGTAGTCTTCAATTTTATGGGTAGTTTACTCCTAACATCACTCGTTTTGATTTGTTTTATGGTATAATTGTATAATTTTGTATTTTAATTTGGCTATTTTGAGGTTTTCCCTAATCTGTGTTTATCAAGGGTTTTTTTTTCTCTCATTTATCAATGATTTTGATTTTAGGTTGTTAATTTCTTACTTCTTTTTTCAATTCCTTTTACAGATCTCGCCTAATATATCATGGATGATGAAGATAGGGAAAAAGAAATGAAGGATTGTGATTGTTCGTGAACTTTTCACACATTAACTTGGATGTCATGAACCTAATTATCACTAGTACATAAGAGTATTTTCTCTCTTCTTTAAATTTATTGTTTTTCCCTAATAATTTGAGTATGAATTTCATCAATTTTTTATGATTTTGTTTTAGTTTTATTTGTTTTTCCGATTTAGTGTTAAAGAACTTTGTTGTTAATTAATTGATAATTCAATTGGGCAAATTTTCTGTTTAATAAAACATTTGGATGTTTTTTTTGGTAAAATCTGGTTTATTAGCAGGATTTTATTTTGATTGTGATATATTTTCTATATTTTTTTATATTAATTTATCATGTGAAAAATTTTCTATAACTGTTTTCATATAGAAAAATCTTTATGGTGAAGAGATGCTCTGCGATTAAATATTTTTTCTCTTGAATTGGTCTTTTGAAATCACCTATCATTTTTTGGATCTTGTGTAATAATGCTGCAAAATCACTTGTAATTTTTATGGTGAAGATATGCTCTGCGATTATATATTTTTGTTTTCGATGTTATATATTTTATACAAATTTCATATGAATTTTGGTTTTATAATTGCAATAACACCAATACGTGTGGAATCGAATTTATATACTCCGTTTTAACTATATTTGGCAATTAAAAAGTTAACTAAGAGCTTCGTGAACCTGCTCATAGTATTAAGGTAACAATCGAGTTTTGCTATTTTGTTTTAGGTTGATAGTTTCTCTTTCAAGTTTGTCGCACACCTTATAGGTGTATATTTTATATTTCAACTTGATATAATTGGTGATGGTCTTGTAGTGGGTTTTACCTTAGTCTTTTCCACATTCATTATAGACCAGTTAGAATTTTATTGATCTCTGCTCCGTCTAGATTATTATTAGTGATGTTTCTGCCTTCTTTACTTTTGGACAACTTTTAGCCTTCATTGCAGTTCATGAGGTTGGAGTACAATGTATTTGGCACTGGTATCCTATAGAGGCGAGTAATGCACTGTGTTCGTTCTTCGTTTGTATAATCTACTCGTATTATTTAAACTATATCAAGCACAATTTCTGTTGGTTTTTTCCCTACCTTGTTCAAATAAATATGATAAATGTTGACCTATGTTTGCTCTCATTACAATGTCTGCATGCCTATGTTTACGATCATCCAAATGTGTTTTAATGTCTCCTTGTTTGGTAGAGCATTTCCACTTTAATGCACTCTTTCAATATGTGGTTGTGCTTGATGGTATATACTAGTCCTTTGGTCTTGCCACTTTATTCCCTTTTATCCAAGCATGTTGAGGAAGAACATTAAATATTCTAAGCATGATAATTTAGATGTAAACCAACTTATTAACCTCATAATTTTTTTGTAAAAGTTTACTTTTTTTTTTAATCTTTATATGCAAGTTTAGATGTGATCACTCTTCAATTTCTTGTGTTATGTACTGGTTTATTTATGGCAGGGTTGATTTGCGTTTAAGAAGGGTTGTTTTGCAGGAAGCCAAATCCGGCTCAGCAGATTGGGACTAAAAACTTGAGTAAATGTATGGGTGATTTATCCTTTACCTCTTGGATTGCTTGTTAGTGCGAATGCATAGACACAAGACTATAAGAGGCCACCCAACCTAGATAAGCTTAAGAGCTGGATTCATAAAATTGCATAGGTTTCCACTCTTGAACAGGTAAAAATTCCCGTATAATGTATTCTTCCAAACCTTGCAGCCTTTGTAATTTCACTAGTTGTTTTGATGTATAGTAAAACTTCTTGCAGCTATGGAGCAGAGTTTCGCGTGTTGATCCGAGTCCTGAAAGGAGGAGGCTGCCTTAATATCTAGTCAAGTAGTATATACAGAAGCATTGCGGTGTCAAGTTATTCCACTAAGAATGTCTTACCAGATTAGCTACACACTTGCATAAAAAAGAAGCTGCAAAATATATAAAACAATACGGAGTAGTAGTCTTCTTATTTTTTGTTTAATCTAAACATGTTATAGTAGATAAGCATATTGTATGTAATTTTTATTTGTTTATCAGTGTTTATGCGGTTAATATAAGAAAGAATTATGAATAATTTAACTTTAGAGATGTAATTTTTGGTACTTAACTATATCTAAATATAACTTGATTTTTAGCATCTTTTATCTAGCTTATTTTTGGTATATTTTGATTATTTTCTTAGTAATAATATAATTATTTGTCACTTTTTAATGTCAATAAACATTCCCGCATATTGGATACATTTACAATGAATAAGGACTACAAAAAGCGTTGCTAAATTTAAAAATATGGACAAAAAAAAGCGTCGATAAAATAGAGGATATATAACATATGACAAATAAAGCGTTGCAATTTTGTGATTATAGACAAATAAAAGCGTCGCCAAACATAAGAAATTGCGCGAACTAACAGATGTTTCGACGCTTCGTACAATAATTTGGACAATAAAAAGCGTCGAGAATGGCGACGCATTTAAGTGTCCAACAAGTTTCTCGACTCACGTTTTTCCGATGTTTTTTTAAAGCGTCGAGAAAAAAAATTTCGACGCTTTTGTGTCGAAAACAAGCCTTAAAAGCGTCCAAAAACCACGGAATTTCTAGTAGTGTTTGGCGGAGTATCGGCGCCAATCAGCTTTACTCGCCGCAGATTAAAGGAGTTCACTGTATTCACCAGATTTTGGAGGAATGTCGGCGTTATCAGCCCAGATTGACGGATTTTCGGTGCCAATTAACGTATTCTTACTAGAAACACCGACACCTTCAGCGACTCACCGTCAGTAGAAGCATCAAGTGGGTTAGGGTTGTTTCAGGGTGCGTAGGGGTTTCATTTTGAGGTGAATTTCGAGTGATTTTACGGTATTTTGGGTGGGGTTTCGACTTTTGGGTGGTTTTGGAGGCGGGTTGGGGAGGGGGATGTTTTGATCAACTCGATGTGAACGGAGCTGGTTTCGACGGTGGGGTAGGCAGTGGGGGTAGTTATCGGGGATGAGCTCAGGCTGGGGAAGGGGTGGTTCACTGGTTATTAGGCTGGATTTATTTTATTTTATTTTTTATTTTTTGTATAATTTATTTTTGAACCACTCACATATCGACATGTGTCAAGTAACCTACAATATTAGGTTGTTGACTTTTGTTAACCGATTTGGGATTGTTGGAAGAAAATTGAGGTGAAAGTTGGGATTTTTGCAGAATTATCGAAAGTTGGGATTATTTAAAGTAAAGCAGGCAAAGTTGGGATTATTAAAGTGTATTTTTCCAAAAAAAATCTCGTGCCACGTCAGCATCCACCGTGCCTCGAGAAAGTTCACCGTGGTACGGTGAATTTCCAACAAAAAAAAAAAAATTCCCGTGCCATGTCAGCATCCATCGCGCCACGGGGATGTTTACCGTGTCACGACAATTTTCACCGTGGCACGGTGAATTTCCAAAAAAAAAAACCTGGAAATGGTTACCGCGTCATGGCAGCTTGTGCCGTGACACGGTACAGTTTGCCGTGTCATGGTGCCTAGAAAATAAGTCATGTCAGCTTTTTTAAGTCTTCTGGTTAATTTGGATCTCGCTTCAGTCATTGTTGTTACTGTTCACATGTCTAGCCATACAATCATACCACGAGTCTTATAACATCACTTAATCACTCAAGAGTCAAGTATAGTCCACACACTTTCTTTTTTTTTTTTTTTACTCCAGTCATACACTCATACACCATGTCATTTATGATCGTATACTAGGTTCATGCACCCCATTTCCGTCATAATAAAAGATGAGTGGATCGAAGTTATTCTCACTTGTTTTCAAATGAATTTTTTTCCTATCTTGAGCAATGTGTAATATGGTACGGGTAAATTGGTACGGTACGAGTCATTACTGCATCAACCTCTTAGACTTTAAAGAGAACTTTACCATCTCCACATTACTCATCACCTTCAAACTACTTTCAATTTGTCCCAATGGCCACTAAGGAAGATATTGAGAGCATTAACAAGTCCATTAAGAAAATGTCTAACATGTTACAAGCACTCACTACCAGAGTCAACACAGTAGAGCAAAACCATGTTACTGTGGCTACAATGGACAAGATCAAAGAGCAAATGAGCAAGATTTATGAGGATTTCACTTATGTGGAACGACCTCCCACTCCTTTGGATGTGAAGGACAGACTCCCTAAAAAGTTCTCCACTGCTGATATTCCAAAGTTCAAGCCTAGTGACAATCCAATATTCCATCTGAAGGCGTTCTCTGCAACCATGGCTCTCAAGGTATTGGACGTAACACTCTTCCCTATGGTGTTCCCTCTCTCCTTAGAGCATGCTTGCGAACAATGGTTTTATTCCCTAGATGCCAAGCGTACTGCGACTTGGAAAGATGTCACCGATAGTTTCATGAATCGTTACAAGTGTAACATTCAAACTAAAACTTCTGAACGTGAACTCTCCATTCTCAAACAGAAAGAGAATGAAGGCTTCACCGCTTGTCTGAACAGGTGGAGGGAAATGACTTCACTCTTGGTAGATCCTCCCAAATAAAGAGAGATGGTTCGCCTTTTTATTCAAAATCTGAATCACAAGTATAGGGAACATCTCAAATTTCTTCCTTTGAACACTTTTGAAGCCGTATATGACATCGACATCAATATCGAGGATGAGCTAATAAAGACTGCTGGTAGTAACAATAATAACACTTGGAAAAACAAGAAGAACGACCATCCTTATTCTTTGTCTTCTAAGCACGAAAATACTACAAACAATATAAGCCAAGTTGATCTCAATGAAGTGTTAGCTCTTGATGCTCCATTGCCCAAGAAGAATAGAACTTACACTCCTTTAGGTATGACTTATGAGGCGGCCTTTGATCGCCATTAGAGTCAAGGCTTGATCACACCTATTGGGCCATTTCTAGAGCCAAAATCGAAGAAAGGAGCGCCAAATGGAATCCCAATGCCCATTGCAAGTACCATCAAGGAAGGGGCCACACTACGGAGCAATGTTAGAATTTGAAGGACGTCATTCAAGAGTTGGTGGATGCAAACAAACTTCCTGTCCCTCTAGGCGACAAGAAGTAATGAACACAAGGCGCACAGCAGATCCTTCGTGCAAGATTTCATGATTTCTTTCTTTATCATGCATCTCCATTCCCCCATTTATGTCTATCATATGTTTTCCATTTTGAATTTTTATATGTTTCATGTGTTCCGTTCACCTTTTCCATTAATAAAATGAGAAAATTTCCTTTACATCTCGATCATAGAATTTTTCATTCATTCACTCATTCTCAAAAAAAAAATGAAAAAAAAATCAATTACCGAACCAAATACAAGGTACACCACACCAATGACTTGAGGCACCTTTGCAACCCTGTCATTCCCTGTTAACCATTCAATCACATTCCATTTCTTCATCAACCATTTTGAGCCTCTTCTAACGTTTGGCCTTCATTTCTTCAACCCACATTCACTTAACCCTGGGATTGGAAGATGTGTAATTGTATAACATTCAAAAAGCAAGTAAAAAAAAAAAAAGCAGCAACGCAACAATAAAACAATGTCTAAAGGCAAGTGTTCCAATGTCTTTAATATGAACACGTCTCAAATTGCGTCTCTCATCGAGTGCTCGGTACCGTGCCTGAGAAACATGAATGCTAAGTGAGTGATGGACTGCATGATGTGAGATTGCCTACATTGATTCAAAAGAATAAAAACAAAAGAAAAGAAATTCAAAACAAAAAAATAAATAAAAAATAAACTTGTAAAGTCCAATACATAATTGCATATCTTGGGGGGCTTTTCTCGGGTCTTGAGCCTTTTACCCCTTTCTTTCTTAAATCATCAACTTAACCACATTACAACCCTTGAAAGACCTCTTTTAGGTGTACACACACTTGTGCAAAGTTCGGTTAGAGCTATGTTCGGCCTGATTCCTAACGGATACGTAGGCAACCTCACATTGAGGTGCGGCCACATTCATATGCATGATCGAGTCGAAGAATATCTAATACTTAATCCTATGACCCTATCCATCTAGAGCTAGACTTGGGGGCTTGAACCCACATCATTTAGCCTACCTATCCTAAAGAGTCACCATCTCGACTCTTCTCACATCTATTACCCTCACCATAGCCATTGCAGCCTCACCTAGTATCACTTTCACACATTCATAGCCATATCAGCTTTCCCTTAGGAACCTTTTATCATGAAATCTTGTTTCCCTACCGTGCATGCTTCATGATCTTTTAAGAAACATTCATTAAAAGAAACATTGTATACTTGCTTAGCTTCTTGACCTAAGCAATGTTCATTGTTTCATGCGTCGCATAATGTGCTGAACAACATTTATATAACAATGATTTGTAATCATACAAAAGCATATTGTTCTTAGCTCCTTAACCTAAGCAACGTTCATTATGCAATAATCACTTCATCTATATACGTGCCTAGCTTCAAGACCTAAGTCAAGTTCAAGATCGTTTCTTTACACCATATATGATTCTTAGCTCCATGACCTAAGTTCTTTCATCTATTGTGTCACATGATGTAATTGTCCTTAGCCTCCTGGCCTAAGAACATGCATCATGCATAAATTATTTTCAAGACAAGAAATTTAATCCATGCGATTCATTTCGTCTTGCTCAACGAAGAAGTTCAAAACTCTTCTTTTCTTTTCAATTCCTTATTACAAATTTCCTCGCGCTCTCTAATCATCACCAATTAGCTCCTTAAAGTTTCCATCATTTGTCTCTCCAAGGGCCTTAGGTTAGGATTCATCTCCAACTCCCTCAAAGATTCATGAATTTGACTATAGGGGATTATAGACTGATCACAAAAATTTGGAGAATGAGAAGGTGAAGTGGTTTGAGGATCAAGAGTAAAAGAAGATCCACAACCAAACGTAGGATCATCATCATTATAAACATAAGAATTTTCATTAAATAGGGGAGAGGGGGCACAATCAAGCATATGAGATTCATTATCAAGGGAATGAAGCACATCACAAGAAGGCATGGTAAATAATGAAGAATATTGAAACACACCATTAGCATCAACTTGAGCATGCACTTCATCATCATGAACAAAAGGAGAAATAAAGTTGAAATCATGTGTTCTTGGTTCACTTAAGGGATCATGTGACAAATCATGGGAATTCATGCTAATATTAGAAGAATCAACACATTGTATATCCATATTAGAATCATGATTACCCTTATCATAAACATCCTTAGCAAACCAAATTGACAATGCTCTAAATTCAACATTATGCATGCATTTAACTTTATCCCTAGTTTGCTCATTCAAACCAAAGTAACAAATCTCACAAGCCTCCCAAAGACTACAACAATTATAGTCTAAAAATTCCACTAGCCTATTGAAATATTCACAAAAAGGCTCATTTTCAAATTGAGAAAATGATAGACATGCCATTATTTTTTTCACTAAACAAACAAAAATCAAATAAAATAAAAGTATACACCTAGACTCAAACAATCACAAACACTAAAACATAGACACCGTTCCCCGGCAACGACGCCATTTTGATGAGGGAAAAACTAGGTCGTTATCTAGTCTTCCCTCGGTCAAACTAAATTTATAAACACTTAACAAACCTAAATATGAGTATAGAGGCAAGTGAAGGGTCGAACCCAAAGAACCGGTAATTTTCAAGCACTTTCAATTATGCGCCTAAGCTAGGTCGAAATCAAAGGGTAAAGGGAGAATACTAACAACTAACAAAACAAGTAACCAAAGAAATAAAACACTAGGAACCGGGATCAACAAGTAATCATGTCAATTGCAACAACTTGGAAAGATAAAGTCAATCAAAGGTTGTGAAGACTAATGATAAGAGCAATCAATTGGAATCAAAGAGCTATCTTCTAATTGTGAAGCTAAGGTTCACTATGAATAACAAACTAAGAGAATCACAATCAAAACCAATCGATAATTGCAATTACTAAATCAATTGTTCATGTCATTAGCAATTACAATGCAATCTAGCATAATTCTCGAGGCCTAATCGAATTACACACATGCAAACCTTCATTAATCACTTTAATCTCAACAATCAATCAACACAATTCCCAAATTAATCACAATTAATCAATCATACAAGTTTCACCCAATTCCTAGCCAAACAACTATTCAAGAATCATCATCTATCAACTAACAACTATGGAAATCAAGAATCAACAATATATCAAGAATAACTACACTAATTAAGCATCAAACATCAAAATCAATCCAAACAAACATGAAATTAAACAAAGAATTAAGGTGAGATAGAGTTAAGAATGCTCATTGATAATAGATAAGATCTTGAACACAATTGTCACCCTTGTATCTTCAATCTCTCAATCACCATTGAAATCCTTCACTTTCTCTCTCTAAAACTACTCCTAATCTAGCCTAATTTAGAGATAGAAGCTCTCAACCTAAGAGAAAACTATTCTAAAAACTAATAATTACATGAATGAATGATAATGAAAACCCCCCGAAACTATCTATAAACAAAAGGAGAAAAGAAGCTTAAAATCGTAAAAGACTCGGAAGCCCGCGCCCTAAGAGAAATTGGCCGCGCCCACGGAGGGGAGCGGACACCCAAGAAGCCGCGCCCGCGACCAAAGCCCGCGCCTGCAGGGAGCCCACGGCCAGCCCTCGAGGACTTACTGCCCAAAATCGGCAGAAATAGGTTGCGGCAGATCTGCAGGGCCAACTTTGGAAGGTTGTAACTCTGAATCTAAGAATTTTATGAAGGCGTGCAACCTATGATTGGAAAGCTCTTCAAGTCTAGTTTCCAACCCAACTTGAATCAGCTCAATCGAATTTGTAAAACTTAATATATGGCCGAAACAATACACAAAGATACTTTTTGATACTTTGCAAGCCTTCATTTTCCTTTGTTTCTTGGATTGGCTTGACTCGCGTGCTTAGCTTCCCTAACTTAGCTCCGTTAAATTCCTTGAATGCACTTGAGCTCCCTCCTTGATTAAATCCCGGGAAGCTCGACACACCTACAAAACAAGTCAAACAAACGGAGAAGCGAGGGAAATAGTCGAGAAAGGAATAAAATAATAAGAGAACCATTAAAAGCACACATTTCTCTAAGTTAACACACAAACACGCAAATCAAGCATTATTCCCTAAAAAAACGACATAAACAACTAAAAACGAGCATAGAAATATAAAGAAAACATAGCCTAAAGGTGCCATAAATGGCACGGATCATGTCTCCCCAAAACCGAACCCAGTGATGAATACCATCCACGTCATTTGATTATCGAACAAAGCGAAAGTGTGAAAAGTCTAGTGATGAGGATGTTTTTATTAAAATATCTTTTCTTTCTTTTTTTGAAAATATTTCTTTTCTTACCATGTTTTTGAAAAATGTGTATTCTAGTTTATTTTGGTCCATGATATGTGTCTAATGATGGTGTAGTTGGATAGGTCTTGAAAAGACCTTTCCAACGATATATTATAGGAAAAATTGCTCTCATTAATTTGAACTTTGCCTCTTCCGCCGAAAATAATCCCAACTTTCGTTTATTATCTATCACTCCCAACTTTAGGGGGTATTAATTTTTGTTGCACCAAAAAAGTCATCTAACCTGATATAGCAGGTTACCTAGACACGTGTCAACGTATGATTGGCTTAATTTTATTTATTTTTTTTAAAAAACAAAAAACAAAAAAAAGCCCCCACAAACAACCCATGCCCAGCGGCTGCCACAACACCCCCACCCCCACCCCCACCCCGCCGGAAAATCACCCCACCCCCGAAAAACCCCTCCCCTGCTGCCGGAAACCGCCGCACAACCTTCCCCCACCTCGAAACCTACCTTTTCCCTTCCCCCACCCGGGAAAACCCCTCCCTCACCCCCGGAAACCCTCCCTCGCTCTCGAAAACCGCCGCACAACCCTCCCCTTCCCTCGAAACTCCCCCTTTCCCTTTCCCCACCGCCGAAAACCCCTCCCACCACCCCTGTTTCCTCCGTCACTTCCCTCTCCCCCGCCGTTTTCCGACCTAAATCCCCTTCCCCTTTGTTTTCGCCGTTTGCTCCTCCCCGTCGTTTTCGCTCCCTTCCCCTTTATTTCCGAACCCAAATCCGGCCTCCTTTCCTTTATGCTTCCCCAATCCCGCTGCCATTAACGGTGGCTGCCGTTAAGGGGTGGCTGCCGTTTTGGTTGGCTGGGGGTTTTTTTTAATTTTTTTTTTCCATTCATGTAGTGGCACGTGTCCAAAAAAATGTAACACACAAATGTTGACCGGATAACCGGTTGCAGGTAAATTGGATGCAATAGAAATTAATATCCCCTAACGTTGGGAGTGATAGATAATAATCCAAAGTTGGGATTATTTTCGGCGGACGAGGAAAAATTCAGATTAATGGGAGTAATTTTTCCTATATTATAAGCCCAATTCCGATGAATAATGAGGAAGCTATGGTAAAAATACTAAATTGGGCTCGAAACGGATCTTACCTACGGCCCAATGATCATGTGGAGGGTCCAAAGGTCTAATCCTATTCCTAAATTAATTAGGATTAATTAGAATCTTCTATAAGTTTTTAAAAGAACTTACCTATCTTCTTTGAAAAGATAAGATTAAAGAATTTGAGTTAAATAAAAACTTTCTTTTTATAAAAACTTTCCTTTTTTTTTAATCCTAATTCTTTTCGAATTTAAAGATGTTCAAAGAGAGTCAGATTTTATTTTTGTGCCTTATAATCAATCCAAATTATATATGGTTGGATAGATCTTGAAATTATCTTTCAAATGATATATTATAATATTAAATCCGAGATATAACGAAAAAGATATGAATGACATATGAAACTCTATCCAAAACTGACACCATCCCACTATTTCGACCATATCTTTTTATCTACAACATATTTAATCTGATTCTAATTTGGTTAAAAATTAGACTTCAAGAGCTTTCCAAAGACATATTATATGCCTTTTTTAGACTTCTGGATCAAAAGATATGATAAAAACAAAATCCGCAAACACTGTTGTCCATCGAATTTTATTTCGATTCGAATTCAGATTCTTTTCATATTCTTCGACCCTCTTTTTTCTCTATAAATAGAGGCCATATCTCCCCTGTTACAATCACCAACTCTCATCAAGAAATTATTTATTCTCTCTCCCTCATTCTAAGCCAAACCTTTTACAAACACAATTCCGCATTCATATGACTTAGAAGCACCTAGCCAAGTTCGAAGTTGTCTAGATTATTATTATTATTATGCTATTATTATTATGCTTTAACATGATCATGATTATTTTTATAATTTTTATAATAATTGTTATTGTTATTATTATTACGATTATTTATTATTATTATGTTGCTTGATTATATTATTATTTATTGCTTGATCACACCTTTTATGCATGTTTAAAGGGAATTGGTACTTCTAATCATGATTAATAATATAATTAATAATCTTGTTTTGGGTTAATATGATTATAATTCATGTGATCGCCAATAATAGATTTATTTGTGCATTAATATTTAACCAACATAGATAAATAGGTTTAGGGTTAATCTTAATGATTGCATGTTAGTTAGGAAGCGCACATGAATACGATCAGAATAAAGCAGAAGCCTATTATTTGGGCAGGTTCAATCTCTTTTAGGTTGGATTTGTACCTTCATCCCCGAACTACCAGTTATGGTTCTAGACCTATTTGAGTTAACGATCTCCTTGATCGTTAAGGGATGTAACCTTCACCTTGTTATCAGTTTACATGTTCCTAAAACTTGTTGGCGACACTTTTTCTCTATCTTCTTTCCGTTTGGACGCCACCGTACTTTAGTGTATGATCATAATGGGGTTCAAGTTAAGGGTAATGCTTGAAATATCCCCTACATATCCCTTATGCTTAATTGACTTGAAATGCCATGAGAGTAGGAATTTTCAGTCAAGGTAATGAACTTGTCATCATGATTATGCTTTAATACTTGTTTTATGCTTTGTAACCACGAGAATAGGTTGTATTCATGATTCAAGTAATCTCTCTAGCTTGAGAGAGTAGTTGGGTGCTTTGGCTGACTTCCCCTATATTATCTCCTTAATTTATCATTGTTTACTACATGCTATTTGTGATTTATGACGAAAATTGAGTGGTATATCCCGAGCCCTAGAACTCTCTAATTATTGTTGATCACCCCTTAGTATTAGTTGATTTGAACTAGTACATGTTACATAAAAACCAAACCTATTTCGACTTCATTTAGCTTATTTAAACGGTAGTATCTTGGTGGTTGATTCATCACCTCTCTTGGGTTCGACCCTTTCTTACCCTTGCTATTAGCTAGTGAGACGAAGATAGGACTTTATCTTTGGTAGGCTTGACGACGGCCTATCAAATTTTGGCCCTGTAGCTGGGCAGGCAAAGTCACATTGAATGTATTATTGTTGAATGAGTTTAAGTGTGTGTATTTGTATCATAATTTTTCTTATTTATTTTTTTATATTTGGGTTGTAACTTGTGATAGTCATTGCTAACATTTTTCTTAGCTTTGTTTGACCTTGCATGACACGGAAGAGTAAGCAATCACCGCTTATTCCTGTTGATCCAGAGCTTAATAGGACTCTGAGAAACGTGAGGCTTTTGCAAGGCACACCTGAGTTCTCTATTATATATTCGGATTGCGATCTGGAAGAAATCTTTGCAACCAACGACGAAGATAACATGGGTGATAACGATCCTCCTCCACCATTGATATGAGATTATGACCACCCCAATGCCTTCACACTTCGAAGTGACATACGTCTCCCTACTACGAATGCAAATAATTTTGAGCTTTCACCTTAACTCATTTGTATGATACAAAGTGATCAATTTGGTGGAAGTTCTCATGAGTGTCCTTTTTCTCATTTAGACAACTTCCTCGAAGTGTGCATAACCATCAAGCAAAAAAAAATTACGATGAGTTCATCCGTATGCACATGTTTTAATTCTCCCTCCGTGACAAACCCAAGCATTGGTTGAGAACGGTAGAAGAGGGATCATTAACCACATGGGATCAAGTCACTAGAGCTTTCCTTGAAAATTATTGTCCACCCAAAAAGACCACCAAACTAAGAAGAAAAAGCACAAATTTCAACCAAGAAATTGATGAAATGTTAAGTGAAGCTTGGGAGTGTTTCTAAGGACTACACCATGGTTTCACATCATGGATTATTGTTCAAAGCTTTTATGATGGTCTTACTCCTACTTTAAGGGCCAACCTTGATAACAGGGCCGGTGATAGCCTTAAAAACCTATCGGTGGATGATGCATACAAAATGATTGAAGAAGTGGCAAAGCACTACGCATACGGAGGTGATAGAAGGCAACCTCAAGCAAAGAAGGGCAGAATCCATGATCTTAGTGCAATAGACCTTATTGCATCAAAGTTTGACATGCTAGCTCACAAGCTAGATCAAGCCACCCTTACATCTCCAAGCTATTCTTCATAACAAGTCATGTCTTGTGAGACTTATGGAGGAAATGATCACTTGTCCTCCTATTGCAACTCAACTAACCAAGAGCAAGCAGCGGCTATTGAGCAAAGAAATGATCAATACTCTCAACCCTACAATCAAGGTTGGAAATCCCAACAAAACACAGGTTGGAAGCAACAAAACCAATGCCCCCCTCAAAATCAATACAACCAACCCCATCCTCAAAACCAACAAGCTCCTTACCGTCACCCTAATCAAAGGGACCAAAACCAACAAAGGCAACAATATAACCAACCCGTTCCTCCACCTCCATAAAAATCTAGCCTTGAAGCCGCAGTTGAGACCTTCATTACACAACAAGGAAGAAGCAATGCGTATATGCAAGCAAACATCCAACAACTTCAAGCACACAACAAGATAATTGAGAATCAATTGGATCAAATTGCACAACAAGTTGGAAGTTCATCCTCCAATCCTAGTGGTCACTTCCCAAGCTCAACGGTTGTGAACCCAAAGGAGCAAGCTAAGGCCATTACTTTGAGATCGGGAAGAGGTTATGAAGGGTCGATTATGAGTGAAGAGGAGCCACAAAAGAGAGATGAGGGAGTTGTGGTGAGAAATGAGAATGAGTTTGAAAATGAGATAGTTGATGTTGAGAGAAAGGAGCCATAAAAGAAAAATGAGGGAGATGAGGAAAAAGTAGAAAATCCCCCCATGAAAGTATACAAGCCTCCCATTCCATTCCCTCATAGGATTTTTGAAAAGAAGTTAAATGAAAAGTTTTCAAATTTTGTTGAAGTCATGAAAGGACTTCAAGTGAATATCCCCTTTCTTCATGCTATGTCATAAATGCCTACATATGCAAAATGTTTGAAGGATCTTCTATCCAACAAGAGTAAGTTTGAGGAGAGTGCAACTATCTCCCTTCCCAAGGAGGTGAGCGCTATCATTCAAAACAAGCTTCCTCAAATGCTTGGTGACCCCGGTAGCTATGCAATACCGGTGAAGATTGGAGACTTGGAAGCTATGGATGCTTTATGTGATCTTGGGGAAAGTGTGAGCTTGATGCCCTATTCTATAGAAAATAGTTTGAAAGTTGGAGACTTAAAGCCAACAAGAATGTCCCTACAATTGGCTGACCGCACGGTTAGGCTACCTTTGGGAATTCTTGAAGATGTACCGGTTCAAGTTGGGAGAACATTTGTGCCTTGTGACTTCGTGGTGATGGAAATGGAGGAAGACACAAGAGTACCCCTCATCTTGGGAAGACCATTTTTGAACACGGCGGGTGTTAATATTGATATGAAGGAAGGAAGGTTAACATTGAATGTGGGAGATGAAAAGATCTCATTCTCATTCTCTTAAACATTGAAAAAGCCATCGTTCGATGAAGTTCATAGAGTTGATAATTTGGAAAGGAACTTAGAGGAGTTCCAAGATAATTTGATTAAAGGAGATCCTTTACAAGCTATCCTAACGGGAGGCTTAGTTGAGGAAGGTGAAGAAACAAGGGGGTATGATCTTTTGCTCAACCAACCTTTAGTCCACAATGAAATGAAAGCGGAAGTGCTCAATGTGGAGGTAAAAGAGGAGAGGACTACGCCTCCTCATAAGGTCGAACTTAAACCCCTTTCCCCTCTTCTTAAATATGCTTTCCTTGATGATAGTGAGTCTTATCCCGTTATTGTCAATGCCAAGCTCGTTGATGTCTCTCTTGATAAACTCCTAGTTGTTCTAAGGGAGTATAGAGATGTCATTGGATACAAAATTGATGACAGTAAGGGGATAAGTCCCACAATTTGCATGCATAAGATAATAATTGATGATGATCATACTTATTCAATTGAGCACCAAAGAAGGCTCAATCCAAACATGAAATATGTTTTGAAAAAGGAAGTTTTAAAACTTCTTGAAGCGGGCATACTCTACCCTATCTCCGATTATAAGTGGGTTAGTCCGGTTCAAGTTGTGCCTAAAAAAAGGAGGCATGACCATCGTTAATAATGATAAGGGTGAGACCATTTCTACAAGGTCGGTCACCGGGTGGAGGATGTGCATTGATTATAGAAAATTGAATAAATCCGCTTGGAAAGACCACTTTCCTCTCCCCTTTATTGATCAAATATTAGAATGACTAGCATCACATAGTCATTATAAATTCTTTGATGGATATTCGGGATTCTTCAAAATCCCAATCCAACTCGAGGACCAAAAAAAGACTACATTTCATGTCCTTTTGGCACCTTTGCTTATCGAAGGATGCCATTTGGACTTTGTAATGCACCTTCCACATTTCAAAGGTGTATGATGTCTATTTTTTCCGACATGCTTGAATCACCAATCGAAGTATTCATGGATGAATTTTTTGTTTTTGGTTCATCTTTTGACATTTGCCTTTGAAATTTGATTAAAGTGTTGAAAAGATGTCAAGAGGTGAACTTAGTCTTGAATTGAGAAAAATTTCATTTCATGGTAGAAGAGGGAATTGTTCTTGGTCATGTAATTTCTATTAGGGACATTGAAGTAGATCGTGCCAAAATTGAGGTCATTGAGCGCCTCCTACCCCCTACAAATGTGAAGGGGATAAGGAGCTTTCTTGGACACGTGAATTTTTACCACCAGTCCATAGAGGATTTTTGAAAAATCGCAAAGCCGCTCACTCAATTGTTGCTAAAGGATGCCCCTTTTGTGTTTACTAATGATTGTTTGCTAGCATTTGATAGGTTGAAGGAGGCATTGATTTCGGCTCCTATAATTTAAACCCCTAATTGGGAGCTTCCTTTTGAGCTCATGTGTGATGCTTCGGATTTTTCCATTGGGTCCGTTCTTGGACAAAGGAAGGATAAGAAGGTCCATGCTATCTACTACACTAGCAAAACATTGGATTATGCACAAAGGAATTACACAACCACGGAAAAGGAGTTTATTGTTCATGCAATTGAGAAGTTTAGGTACTATTTGTTGGGGTCTAAAGTCATAGTCTTCACCGACAATTCGGCCTTGAAGTACCTCTTGTCCAAGAAGGAACCAAAGCCATGATTGATACGGTGGGTCTTGCTTTTACAAGACTATGCTATTGAGATTAGAGAAAAGAAGGGTGCCGAAAATGTTGTGGCCGATCATCTTTCACGGCTATCTATCTTTGTAGTTGATCTTGATAACTTGCCAATTGACGATTCATTTCCGGATGACAAACTGTTTTCTATTCTACAAACATCGGCACCATGGTTTGCAGACATTGCAAACTATCTATCTTGCTCTATTCTTCCTCCCGACCTCTCCTATCAACAAAAGAAGAAGTTTCTACATGATGTTCGCTAATATTTTTGGGACGACCCCTTGCTCTTCAAACAAGGTGTTGATGGCCTTTTTAGAAGGTGTGTCCCGGATGATGAGATTGAAGATGTTATCACAATCTGTCACTCCTCACCTTGTGGAGGGCATATGAGTGCTAACAAAACTTTGTCTAAAATCTTACAATGTGATTTTTATTAGCCCACAATGTTCAATTACGTGTGGGGTGTAGTGAAATCTTGTGACCGGTGTCGAAGAACCGGTAATATTTCAAGAAGAAGTGAGATGCCTTTGAACAACATTCTTGAGCTAGAGATTTTTGACGTATGCGTCATTGATTTTATGGGGCCTTTCCCGAACTCTTTTGGGAATAATTTCATTCTTGTTGTCGTTGATTACGTGTCAAAGTAGGTAGAAGCGGTTGCATCTCCTACTAATGATGCTAAAGTGGTGGTCAAGCTCTTCCAAAGAGTAATTTTCCCAAGGTTCGGGGTACCGCGTGCCATTTTTAGTGATGGAGGTTCACATTTTGTAAAGCGGTCCTTTCAAGCTCTCCTTGAGAAATATGGTATGAGGCACAGGGTGTCATTGTCTTACCACCCATAAACAAGTGGTCAAGTCGAAATTTCAAATCCGGAGATAAGAATGATTCTTGAGAAAACAGTGGATAAGTCTAGGAAAGATTGGTCTACAAAGCTTAATGATGCTCTATGGGCCTACCGCACCGCATTCAAAACTCCCATTGGCACCACACCATACAAGCTTGTTTATGGGAAATCATGCCATTTGCCAGTAGAACTTGAGCATCGTGCTCATTGGGCCATCAAAACATTGAATTTCAACCTTCAAAATGCCGGTGCAAATAGGTTGCTTGACCTCCATGCCTTGGAAGAATTAAGGCTGGATGCATATGAGAGTACACAGATTTACAAGGAAAACACCAAGGTTTGGCATGACAAGCATATTAGTAAAAGGGAGTTTAAAAAAGGTGACAAGGTCCTACTATTTAATTCCCGGTTGAAGTTGTCTCCGGGTAAGCTCAAGTCAAGATGGAGTGGACCTTTTACTATAAAGGTGTTTCCATATGGTGCAATTGAAATTTCGAAGCGAAGGTTGTTCACCTTGATGAGTTTGATGCTCCTTCCTCTCATTGATCACGCAATGTTGTCAAGCTAGTGACGTGAAAAGAGCGCTTCCGGGAGGCAACACGAGTTTCTCAACCCCCCTCTCTCAAAAACTATTATTTCATTCTTTTCCATAATTTCTATTATTATTACTAACTTTTCTGTTAATATCTTTTGTAGGTATTGATGAAAAGAGTAGTAAGAAAAATATTCATGGATGTGAAGTAGTAGGCTTAGTAATAATCATAATAATAATGGTGATAATAATAATTTTATTATTATTATTATTATTATTATTATTATTATTATTATTATTATTATTATTATTATTATTATTATTATTATTATTATTATTATTATTATTATTATTATTATAATTATTATTATTATTATTATTATTATTATTATTATTATTATTATTATTATTATTATTATTATTATTATTATTATTATTATTATTATTATTATTATTATTATTATTATTATTATTATTTAAAAAAAAGGGAAGACGTGCAGCATCAGGTCTGCACGGACATGCAGAACATCGCACGTTCGTGCAAAAGCAATCACAACGAATCAATAACTTTAGTGTCAAAATTTCCAGATTGGCACGGACGTGCCAAAATTAGCACGTCCGTGCAAATTGGCTAAGCACGTCCGTGCCAAACAAAATAGAAACATCCTCAAGTTACTGTCCGAGGCTGCACGTCCGTGCCAAATGTTGCACGTCCGTGCAGCCCCAATTTCAACAGTTAGCAGCACGGTTTTATTGTAAAAAAAAAAATTCTCACTTCTCATGTTTTTAATCTCACGGTTTTTCCATCTCTCTTTCTCTAAAACTCCTTCATCCTCCTTCATAAACTCACTCAAATTCACTCAAACCTTAAAAAACCCACAAAATATCAACAATTTTCTCCAAAATCTTTACTCCATTTCAACAAAATCATAATCTACTACTCAATTCTCCTTTAAACCCAAAAAATACCTAAATTTACAAAACCCTAACCTTTAAAATCAATTTGGGGGTTTTCTTGTGAGCTTAAAATTGAAGAAATTGGGTGTTGGAGAATGGTCAAGCAAAGCTTCAAGAAGGTTAGAAAGGTTCATATGTGGGTTTTACACCCACGATAAAGCTCAGTATAATTGTTCCTCCCTTTTACTAATTTTGTGTTTAAATTCTTGTATTTTTGTGCATGAAATTGCGAATGTTTATTTGAATTGGTTGTGAGTGATTGTTAGTTGATAATTGCAAAGTTTTAGTGAATTTTAAAGTGTTTTGTGAATGTTGTGAGTTTTGGATTCTTGTAAGTGAGATTGAGGAATTAATTTTTGTTAATGAAAATAAGCATGCTTGGTTGATTAAGTTGTTGTGTTGGATTGTTTGAGGTTAATGCAAGAAATTGGTGTCGAATTATTGCAAATGCATTAGTGAAGTAGACTTATAGTTGCTTGGTGATTTGCTTGTCTTGTTTTAGGGTGGTGACTTAGAGCTTGACTTGGTGATTGTGTTGTGCTTATTGGTGATTGGTTAAGCCTTGAGTTGTTGTCTTAGTGGACCTAGTACCTCTTGTGTGTTTGGTGTGTTGATTGCTTTGTTGTGGTGTGTTTAATTGCTTTGCATAAAGACCAACCATGAGCCGAAGAAAACGACCTAGAAACACATATGCTAGGTACCACAACCCCTCTCCTCCTCCTCCCGTTAATCCACCACAAGTGGACACCATGGGAATTGAGTTCAATGACCCGACCTTTTTGAACAACTATATTAGAATAAGTAGGAGGAGAGTTCGACCAACCAAGTTCTATGACGAGAGTGTTGCTGAGGCCTTGGGGGTAAGGGACGATGTTAGAATGCATTTTAAAGGATGGGGACTAGGGAATTGGCTAGACTTAAGCGCCCCAACCTACAAGAGGTTGACACTTGAATTCCTTTCCACCCTTCAAGTGCAACGAGACAACAATAGAGCCCCCCGCCGCCTTACCTTCCAACTCATGAACACCTAACACAACATGAACATCAGGAGGGTAAATCAAGCTTTTGGGTGGCCAACCAACGGTACTATAGGACCAAAGGATAGGCCCCCCGTAACTATTGTGCGGGTGAATTTTGGAGGAAAATCACCGCCCTTTTCGACTACAACCCTAGGACCAATAAGGCCACGACCATCATCCACCCTGCCTTTAGGGTGTCACAGTGCACCATAGCGAACACGGCGTTCGCTAGAGTTTATAGTTCGAGAGTAGTGTCACTAGGGAGCTTCACTTCCTGTGGCCTTTGAGTGAGGGTAGCACGGTCGTAGACGTAGGGTCTTGGTTAGTCGACCACCTAGAGGATGTTGCCACTAGGTCCGTTAACATCACCATAGGTGGCATGATCACCATTATTGTTTCCGCTCTTAACCTTGATTTTGCTGATGAGGAGGTTTGCCCAGGGCCGATGCAGCTAGACATGCAATCGCTAAGGACCATGAGATGGATTGTGGACGCAAAAGGACCACATCCTTACTTGTGGCAAGTGAGTTGCCGCCCCTATGCCTTCCTTCCCGACCTAGAGAAGGCCTTTTATCTATGATGAGAGCAATTGGGTCTTTGAGAGGGACCATCCTTGGGTTCCCGGTGAAGAGGAGGAATAGCATGAGCAACCTCAAAAACAAGAGGTAGAGCACCAGCAAGACCAAGAGCAACAACAACAACAATTCCACCAACAACAATTCTTTCAACAAAAACAACATGAGGAAGAACAAGGGTACCAACAAGGGTACCAAGGTCAAGGTGTGGGTGAGGACAACCCACACCTCTCTTTCGAGCAGCAGATATAACTCATGAATGCAGGTTTCACCCGAATGACCACCGAGTTTGAGACTATGAGAAAGTCTCACGAAGACATGAGGTCCTCCTACAACAACATGAGGACAAGCTTTGAGGGTCTTCGATCGGAATTAGGTGAATTACGAAATGTCTACCGGCATTGGTACCCTGGGGGCTCAAGCTCCAAAGGAGGCCCAAGCCAATGAGTTAGTTTTCTACTCCCCTTTCTTGTGCTTTTATTGTTTTAACATTGGGGACAATGTTAATGATAGCTTGGGGGGAGAGTCATTGGCTCATATGTTTGTGCTTATTTGTGTGTTGATAGTTTTGAACTTGCATGTTGATTGTTTTTTTCCCCTTAAATCCAAATTCCTTGAATCCAAATTCGCTCCCTTTGAAAGCCAACACCCTAAATCCAAATCTCTTAATTTGAGAATGCTTCACCTCCCTCTCTTTATTTAGATGTCTAGTTATGCTTAGTTTAGTTTAGCTCAACTTTGTAATTATTCAATATCTAGTAACAAAAAAAGGGTTTTTCTAAGCTATACCCCTAAGGTAGTCGAGTTTCTAAGGTGTACCCATGATTTTTCAAATTTCTAAGTTGTGCCCCTCAACTCACTACCATTAATGAATGGTACCCTCCTTGGAACTTCCACGTCACCTAAAGATAACTATAAATTTAATAAAAAGATGATAAAAGGTAAGGAAATGATACGAGAAAGAAATCCTAACCACAACCACCCTAATAACGAAAACTAAAGCCACGAAATCACACTCTCAATTAACTTATAAATAACTTATAAGGGTACATTTTAGTATTGATAAGAAGTTGAAGGCCACGGCTTAGAAACTTGAAAAAGCATGGGTACACCTTACAAACTCAACTACCTTAGGGGTATAGCTTAGAAAAACCCAAAAAAATGAAAAAAATGAAAAAAGGCTCAAGGATGAGACTCAAATGACGATGCTTATATGTTTTGCTTGCTTGACTCTTGAGTGATGAGTAAGAGTGCTTTTAGAAAGGTGTGTACAAGAGTTGGGGTCATTTAGAGGCTTATTAATCTTAATTGCATTAGCGTATATGAAATGAAAACCGAAGAATGCTCAATTGCACGTCTAGCATAGGATAATGTCAAATTTTCCGAAAGTAGGATATGTTTGAATCGAATTGCGGTCCCTTGTGCCCTTGATGTTCCTCCCCTCCTCCGCAAAATAAAACTCTATTAGGGAATTGGTTCTACTTGTATCATATGTAATAAGTGACATAATAAGCCACATGTTTTGAATAAAGAAAGAGCCGCTCAGAATTAAAAGAGGCGAGGGCAATGTATATTGAAAAAATAGAAAAAAAAAAGACGAAAAAAATAAAAAAGAAAGGGAGATAAAAAAAACTCTTAAAAAATTCTCTAAAATTTTCCTTTTTCTAATCTAGAGGTTAACTTGTGGATGCTTCCCACTCATTATCTATTTTGATGTTCTTGTGTTAGAGTGTAGTTGAAGGGGGCTTGGGAATGCATTTTTGGAGGTGGACTTGCATTTTGAGATTTTATAATCGAAAGAGGTCTTATTGCAACTTTGTAATATCTAGACGTGCTCTAATGAACTATTAAAAGGTATAAGGAAGTATCCTTGTGCAACCTTGATAAGTTCTCTTCTCTACCCCCAACTCATGTGCACATTTGTATGATCGGTAATTCTTGAAAGTTGCTCATTTGTCTTGCTTGTGATCTATATCCCGATGAGTTGACTTGGGCGATAAAAACATTGTTTTGGCGTGTAATGATTACTTTGATAGTAATGATGTGTCTTGATAATTTTGGCGTGGTTCGTGTGAGTTGTGGGTTAAGCTCAAGGGAAACCCTCTTGAGATAAAAACTCGCCCTCGTAGGCGACTTAGGGGTTTAAATTGCTTTTCACTTGTGCTAAAAAAGTTTATAGTTGTTGCCATGCGGATTTTGTGTTTTTTTGTTTCTTCTCTTTAGTATATCTCCTTGGTTTGATCATTAGCAAGTTATCTTCCTTCTTGATTTGGCATGTTTGTTTTGCTCGAGGACTAGCAAAAGCTTAGCTTGGTGGGATTTGATAACTTTTTATTTGCTATGATTTTAGAGTGATCTTGAACCTTGTTTTACTTGATATATTGAAATGCAAAGTCTTGAAATCACCTACGACCCAAGAAAGGCAGTGAAGGGTTAGGCGTTTGCCGACTTCATTATCGAAACGGTTGTGGTGCGGGCATAATCTATGAATCCCCAAAAGGGGAAAAATATGAGTATGAACTAAGGTTCAATTTCCAGGCCTCAAACAACGAGGCGGAATATGAAGCCCTTCTAGCTGGTATCTGCATGTGTAAGGCTGAAGCGCGAACACTCAGTTGGTCGTTAGCCAATACTATCGTGAGTAACTGCAGGCGGTCAAGGCTGAAGCGCGGACACTTGAAGAATTTTATCTATGTCAAGTGCCCCGGTTAAAGAACAATCAGGCAGATGCTCTGTAAAAACAGTCATCCTCTGCATCTTGTGATACGCCTCGGTCTTTTGGGAAATAATGGAAAAGTGATGAGTGTCATTTATGGCACTCATAGGGTAGTCTTTTAGGGTTATTTCTTTCCCTTTTTCATGCTTTATTCTCTTATTTTTGGTCCTTTTTCCTTTAGTTTCTCTTTCTCCTCTTTTCTTTATGGTTCTCGTGTTTTTCTCGTGTTTTCCTTTTATTTGGCTCTTTTTCCTTTTTACTTCCTTTCTTTGTTTGCTTGTTTAGGTACTTGGAGAATCACCTTTGCAAAGGAATCAAGTTAGGACCTTAATGACCAAGCAAGGAAGAAGCATTTGGCTAGAGAGGGCTTAGAGAGGCCTTGGAGAAGCCTCGGAGAGGTCACCAAGGTATTGCCAGCAGGCCGCGGGCGCGGGCTCAAGAAGCACAAATGGCCAGATTTTGGCAGGAACTTCCCGCAGTTGCCCCGCGCTCGCGGAGAGGGCGCTCCGTCTTAGAGAGACCGCGACCCCTTGATTGTTGAGATTAAAGTGATTAGTGAAGGTTTTCATGTGTGTAATTCCATTAGGCCTTGTGAATTATGCTAGATTGCATTGTAATTGCTAATGACATGAACAATTGATTTAGGAATTCCAATTATCGATTGGTTTTGATTGTGATTCTCTTAGTTTGTTATTCATAGTAAACCCAAGCTTAACAATTAGGAGATAGCTCTTTGATTCCTATTGATTGCTCTTATCATTAGTCCTCACAACCTTTGATTGGAATGCTCTTCCCAAGTTGTTGCAATTGACATGATTACTTGTTGATCCCCGTTCCTAGTGTTTTATTTCCTTGGTTACTTGTTTTGTTAGTTGTTAGTATTCTCTCTTACCTTCGTCTTTGACCTAGCTTAGGCGCATAATTGAAAGTGATTGAACATTACCGTTCCTTTGGGTTCGACCCTTGACTTGCCTCTATACTCGTATTAGGGTTTGTTAAGTGTTTATAAAGTTAGTTTGACCGAGGGAAGATTAGATAACGACCTAGTTTTCCCCTTGTCAAAATGGCGCCGTTGCCGGGGAACGGTGTCTATGTTTGAGTGTTTTTGATTGCTTGAGTCTAGGTCTTTGTGTATACTTTTCATTTATTTGATTTTTGTTTGTTTTGTATAAAATGGAAAATACCTCATTTCCTCAATTAGAGGATGAACCATTTTGGGTGTACTTTAATAGACTAGAGAACTTTATTAGTTACCATGGTTGTCATATTTGGGAGGCTTGCGAGATTTGTTATCATAATTTGAATGAGAAAACTAGAGACATTGTTGAAAGCATGTTTAATGGTGGATTTCGGGCATTGTCAATCGATAATGCTTGGGACTTTTATGTATGGTTTGCTAGAGATAGTTGTGATCGTGGTCATGGTTATTCAAATGCTTCCATTGATGATTGTTATGGTCCACGTTCCATGAATGATGAACTTTGAAATTTTACTTGTGCCCCCATTCCCCAATTTAATGATGTCACTCATATCTCTAATGTTGATCCTTGCATGCTTGCACATAATTCTTTACCCCATGATGCTCCTCAATGCTCTTCATCTTTCTAACCTTTTGATCCTACCTTTGAGTCTTCTTATAATCAAATTCGTGGTTCTTTGAGAAAATTGGAGATGAATTCTAATTTGGAACCAAATGAGATGAGATATTTGGAGATTGTGAGAAACCAAATGGAAATGTTGAAAAAGTTGGAAGAGAGTAATGAGGGTGTTTTTAGGAAGAATGAGGAGATGGAGAGTCAATTGTCATCAATATTGAATGTGAATGAAGTTTCTACCACATTGGTAGGTATGGAAGACGATGATGATGATTGTTTTGAGAGCTCCAAAGTATGTGAGGAGGATGTTAGAGAGCCCATGAGTGAGGAAAAGGGTGAAGAGATGGATGTTCCTAAAGAGAGTTTGCATTTTGAAACTCCTTCCAAATTTGAATTTCGTTCCATTGAGCCTTTAGATGGAGTTCAAGAGAAACTAAAAATGTTGGCTTCTATTAATTTTGAGGAAATTGTAATTCAAGTCATGAAGGATGGGACATTGCAATTTTTAAAGCGTGAAGAAGTTGTGAGGAAAGAGAGTAAGGACGAGGAGGATGAAGTAGTCTCCATGGGAGATTGGATGTTTGAGGGTGATGAGGACCAAGAGGTTTTGAGTGTTGAAAAACCAATTGGTGATTCAATTCCCCCACCCACCTCCCTTGATTGTGATTTCATTCCTCCATTACTTAATTTTAAAAACCAACCTTTTTCCACCCCATCTCCTTTTATTAATAACCATGGTTGCTTTGAGGGTGAGGCCTTGAGATTAGACGATTTTGATGAAGAAAAGGTCCCTTGTGATAAGGTTTAGGAGGTAGAGCCTACTTTTGATGATTATGAAGATGAGAGTGAAGTGTTTGGTGAGGTTGAGTCTCCAACTGCTATCTCAAATCTTAAACCATTGCTTTCTTCTTTCACCTTTGATGATCCTTTCCTTTCTACATTTTCCACCATTGAGAATGGTGAGGCCTTTTTAGAGGGAGATTGTACTTATCATGTTTATTTTGAGCTACCTCCCAAGTTTGACCCTCAACCCTTTGATGATCTTCCTTTGAACCTTGATGATGATTTGAAGCTTTTGAGAGCTCATTTAGGGTGTGAAGTTTTTTAGGAGGGTGTGATTGAGAATAAGCTAAATTTGAATAATGACGAGTTGGAGAAGAGCCCTTTGGATGTGAGTTCATTGGATGAGAGAGTTTGTGTTTCAATATATAGTGGTGTAAGTGAACAACCAATTCCTATTTCTTTACCTTGCACCTAATTTTCAAGAAAGCTTGATCTTATTCCCTCCTATCCCATGTCATTACCTTCTTTTCTCATATCCCCTCCTTTTGAAAAGCCTTTAGTCCCCCAAGTGCCTCATTTGATGACTTTTGAGGACGATGGTGGGATTTCTAACAAAAAATATTTTGTTGAGAAGAGTATGCCTTCTTCTTTTTCTTTTATTTCTCTTCCTTTTTCTTATATTCTTGTTTTTCCCTTCTCTCTTTTTTCTTCTTGGCATACTTCTTCTCAACTCCATAGGTGTGCACTAAGATTGTTCCATGCCTTTATTTTGCTATGTGCATACTTACTTTCCTATGAAATGTGTAGTAGTGCATTTGACAAGCTCTTGCGTGCGTTGAATTATTATTTTCTAGAGCAATCAAGCTTGGACCTTAAGCAAGCCTTTCTCGGGAAGTAACCCGTGCTCTAGATTAGATTTTATTTTCTTTTTAGATTAGATTTTCTCTCATGGAAATGTTTGTGTACCTTTTGCTAGGTACATGACTTGATATACTTTGGTGTTTCGATTTCGATCAAGAATCAAGGAATCTTGACACCTATTTTTGCTAACATATGGAAACAAGGTTCAATTCTTGAGAATTTAGCTTTGAAAGGTCTAATTGGGTCATTTGCGGGTATTTACACCCACCTAAAATCCGGTAATATCCTTCCTTGCTCTTTCTCTAATGGTTGATGCCATGATGGACATATGTTGGTTGGTTGGATTGATCTCCTTGTTTTCCCCTCCCATGGATTATTTGATTTATGTTTGAGCATGTTGTCTCATTCAAGCTTGGGGGAGGGTATTCTATCATGTTTGGTGGAATGTTGATTCATATATGTCGTGCACCTTTTTATATGCTTTTCCATGTTCTCATATTTTGAAAAACTCCAAAAAGATTTTTGTTTTTATCAAGGCAAATTTTCAATGTGTTTTGTTTTGTTCTTGCTTTGGACATAATAACATTTGGACTTGTATACTTGAATGCTTTTCTTCCTAAATGGTAGTGGTGTGCACGGTTTGAGATACGTTTGGTTGATTCTAGGATAAAGCATTCTAAGGTAGTTGTCTAGAACTAGGGGGATCATGAAACCGGATTCTACTTGTTTGTGGCATGTTGGTAGTTGCTCCCTATATTTGATTTGACAACCTTAGTGAGTTTTTGCTACAACCATGTGAGATTCATACTTTTTCAAGCTTTCAACATTTTCTTGCATGAGTGGCGTGGATCCTTGACATTCGCAAACCTAATCTAGAATCTTAACGTATGATTCCTAAGACCGAGACCGAACCACCTAGGGAGGACAAAGGCATATTTTCGGGGTGGTACTTTTTCTTTTCTAGGATAGTTTTCATTTTCTTTGGTTTTTGGGTTTACATTTGCCTACTTTCTAATCCTTTGAGCCTTTTTCCCTTCTTTTCAAACCCCATCTCTAGATCTTGAGCCTTTTGTTTCATTTTCGTTTCCATTCTTGGTTTTTGTGAAGCAATTGTTCATTATTGTTGGAGTTTGTGGTGGATGAGTTTGGATATTTGGTTCTCTTGAAAGAAAGTTTGTGTTGTGTATATTTTGTGAATAATGGCAAGTGAATAAATGAAAAAAACCGTCCAAAGTAAAAAAAAAAGGCAAGGACAAAGCAAGTGTAAATTTGAAAAAGTCGTCCAAAGTTAAAAGAGGCGAGGACAAAGCACTAATAAAGAAATATGAAAAAAAAGGTGAAAAATGGAAAAATATTTGTATGTGAGTATTCTTCATTTTTTAGCATTGAGGACAATGCTCCATTTAAGCTTGGGGGGAAGCGTTTTCACGCTTTTTGTGTATATGTTTGTGATCTTAGCTTTGAATAAGCTTGGGGTGTTGGTATTTTTGTTTGGTGATTACTTGGTTATGGTGTAAGGAAATGCGCAATGAAGCGTTCTCACGCTTTTTGTGTATATGTTTGTGATCTTAGCTTTGAATAAGCTTGGGGTGTTGGTATTTTTGTTTGGTGATTACTTGGTTATGGTGTAAGGAAATGCACAATCTTTGCTTCACAATTTAGGTTAACCACCAAATTTTAAATTTAGCCTATCTTAACCCTTTTTGCCTTACGTTACAACCTTTGGGAAGACCTTTTGACCTAGGGGTTGAGTCATTCATCGGTGGAGGGAATCATGGGTTATAGCCTAAGGAAAGGGGATGCAAAGTCAAGATGTCGAGTAAGCCAAAAATTTGATCTTTTTCCGGTTCCTTCGTGGAATCTATGAGACACTCACTAAGGGGATATATGAGATTAGTAGGGGGAACGCGGTAAGACCGTTTGGGATGAAAGTGGAGTGTGATAACTAGTCCCTATGCTTAGCATTTTTATGTTTCAATCAAACTTAGGTATCTTGGAGCGTGGACTCCCTTACTTATTTAAAAAGATTTGCATTCATTTGTGCTTGTACATTTTAAAAAGTCCTTTCATGAACTTGTGTTTGCTCTTCTTTTCTTTTGATTTCCTTCTTTATGCTTTGCCTTGTTTGTATTATTATGAGAGTTATGGGTTAATCTGTTAGGAAACCTTTACGAGAGCATCACTTGTCCTCTAGGGCGATCTAGGGGTTTAAATGGCTTGTTGTAGCTAAAAACAACCGTGATTCCTACGACAGTGAGTCTTAGTGTAAATTCTCGCCCCTCTTATTCTTTTTGCTTCGAATAAGCCCTTCTTTTTCCTTTTTAGCCTTTGTTTTGCTCGGGACGAGCAAAAGTCTAGCTTGGGGGAATTTGATGAGTGTCATTTACGGCACTCATAGGGTAGTCTTTTGTTGGGGTTTACTGAGTCCGACTCACCGCGGAAACAAACCCCTACCCGAGGAACCACTCGCAATAATTAAAATCATAAAGCATAAAAAAATAATCACAAAGAAAAGATAACGAATCTTACCCTCGAAGCGAGCTTCGCCCAAAAACCGGGGTTCTTACTTGAAAGCTACGAGCACGTCAAGCGCCGCGTCTCCGACGGTATTCACCCACAAAAAGGGCGAACACAACTTTAAGGTCCGCTACCTTGGGGTTAGCAAGGTCCGACCAAAACCCGAGTGTTATATGAGTTTAAGAGTTTTCCCAAAATTATGGAAGGCTCTTTTTAACTCCCACTCAAGCATCATTTCCAATGCCCCAAGTTGGGTATTTATAGGGAATGATGAGAGTATGAAAATATCTCCCATCAATGTGGGACAATGAGATTTTCACATTTTATTTTAAAGCTAAAATAAAATTATTAAGCAAACTAGTAATAAATCAACAAGTGTCAAGCATACATGAGGGAGTAGGTGAGGACCACTTGGAGATGGGGACAAAACTTGCTCCCCACTCTCTCCCTCACCTTGCGCCACATGGCAAACCCCACTTGGGCACCAAGGCACCCCAAGAGTGGGCTGCTCGCTGCTGCCATACCTACGGCCCAACAGGCCACACACATGTGTGCTGGCTGCTTGGTCGAGGCCTGCTGCTAGCAAGCCACGCACCAACATGCGGGCTGCTGGCCATGGCCTGCTAGCATGCCTCGCACATTTGTGCGGGCTGCTGGCCAGGCCTGCTGCTAGCGAGCCACGCATGCTTGTGCGGGCTGCTGGCCGAGGCTGCTAGCACGCCACGCACATTTGTGTTGGCTGCTGGCAAAGGCCTGCTAGCATGCCACGCACACATGTGCGGGTTGCTAGCCAGCCTAGCTAGCCAAGGCGCGCTAGCACGCACCAGCCACCCTAGGCTCGACTTGGTGCGCTTGCTAGCCACTTTGCTAGGCCATTTGCCCCTAGCACTCGGTTTTCTCGATGATAGGGGTATTTTGGTAATTTTGTTGATTTATTAATAATTATCTCGTCTCTTATCATTTAGACTCGACTTCCGACGATCGGTTTCGACACTCTAATCTCGAATTACCGACGTCTAAATATTTAACACTCGGGCGACGAATTAATTTCTTCCGAATTAATTTGTTGAGTTGGTTCGTATATTTTGCTTGGGTGTAACCCGAAGGGTTCAGTCAAGATTAAGCTGTAATATTAATTATATTAATATTACTGATCGGAAACGGCCTCCACCCTGGCATTCCGATCATTTGACCTTACTGAATATATTAGCTTTCTAATAATTTTGAACCCGCTATTAGAATAATACACTTGTTTGAAGGACACCATTCCTTTCAATCTCCCACTTGTTCTTTCGGACAAGTGTGCATTTAGTGTATAGCCCTTATCCTATGTCTCTTCATGTCTCTTCATGAACTATAGAGTAAGATTACTAGTCATCTCTCTTACGTCCAGAAGTGTTTCTCGAAATCCGAGTTTGTCTGTTAATAAGTAGATGATTTCTAAAATCCATCTGAGCACGGCCATGCATTTTTCACAGTCTCGCTCTTCGAGAGGCCTTGTAAACAACAAGACATGTTCTCTATTCTTAGTAGGGGGACATTTCCAGTCTTGTAATGTAGCTTCTCTTACTAAGAGGACTCACCCGCCCGATATCTGTCTTTATAATCCCCAGTTACGGCAGACGTTTGGAAGATACCAAAGCGGACCAGTACTCAAACAAGAGATCTCCTGCTACTCATGGTCAAAGGAAAAAAGTTTCGATAGTAATAATGAGAAAATACTTATGACGATTTTTAAATCTCTTAAAGTATCCTCATAGGTCGATCTAGTATGGTTCTAAACCAATACCTGTGCAAATGATTTATATCCTCATAGCACAAGAAACGGTGCTACAAATCATACTACACACTAATCTCTGATGGTCATCAATCGTCCACAAAATATGACCTTGATTAGGGATAATTTTCGATTAAAATATTCAAGGTCCTTTATTAGGTGTTTCTTTATCCAAGCCATTGACTTGATACCCTATTTTGAATATGTATTAAAATCAAATGGACTCATTATTTAATTCTAAACCAAAATTAAATATAGACGGAGTGATTTAAATTGCATGAAAATTTTAATTACTCCAAAACTGAATGGTTCATCATGGTGCTTTACATCAACATTGTTCAAAATTTGATTAAAACACTATAAAATGAAATTCAAAGCCAGTTCATGACATGCTTGATTCCCATTGCCTCAATGTGTTTGTTGTGCTTCACTTGAGGCAAAGGTTTAGTAAGTGGATCGGCTACATTGTCATCCGTTCCAACTTTGCAAATTCTGATTTCACCTTCTGACTTCCATTCTCGAATCATGTGAAATCGCCTCTGAACATGTTTGACCTTCTGATGTTCTCGCGACTCTCTATCCTGAGCAATAGCTCCATTGTTTTCACAATAGAGGTCTTTTGGACCCTTGATTGAGGGTACAACACCAAGTTCATCAATGAACTTGCGAATCCAAATTGCCTCCTTGGCTGCCTCAGATGCTTCCAAATACTCGGCTTCAGTTGAAGAATCAGCGGTTGTGCTTTGCTTTGCACTCTTCCAACTAAACGCTCCTCCATTGAGACAGAATATGTATCCTGATTGTGACTTGAAGTCGTCTCTGTCTGTCTGGAAGCTTGCGTCAGTATATCCCTCAACAACCAATTCATCTTTACCACCATAAACCAGGAATTTATCCTTGTTCCTTTTCAAGTACTTTAGAATATTCTTGGCCGCAGTCCAATGCGCCTCTCCTGGGTCTGATTGGTATTGGCTCGTACCATTTAAGGCATACGATACATCAGGCCTAGTACATATCATGGCATACATGATCGATCCAATAAGCAAAGCATATGGAATTCGACTCATACTTTCTCGCTCATCGGGTGTCTTTGGACACTGCTTCTTGCTTAAGGTTATGCCATGTGACATGGGTAGGTGCCCTCTCTTGGCTCCTTCCATTTGGAATCGAGCCAGTACCTTATCGATGTAAGTACTCTGACTCATTCCAATCATCCTTTTTGATCTATCCCTATAGATCTTGATGCCTAATATGTACTGAGCCTCTCCCAAGTCTTTCATTGAAAAATATTTCCCGAGCCAAGTCTTTACAGACTCTAGCAATGGAATGCTATTTCCAATGAGGAAAATGTCATCGACATATAAGACTAGGAAGGCGATGTCACTCCCACTTACCTTCTTGTAGACACAAGACTCATCTGGATTTTTGATAAAACCAAACTCACTGATGGCTTCATCAAATCGCAGATTCCAATTCCTGCTTGCTTGCTTTAATCCATAAATGGACTTCTTAAGCTTGCATACCTTCTTAGGATTATTCTGGTCGACAAAACCTTCAGGCTGTGTCATATACACAGTTTCTTCCAAAATCCCATTGAGGAAGGCGATTTTGACGTCCATCTGCCATACTTCATATTTGTAATATGCAGCAATCGCTAGAAGAATTCAAACGGACTTAAGCATAGCAACTAAAGAAAAGGTTTCATCATAATCAACGCCGTAAATTTGCCTGTAACCTTTTGCTACCAGCCTTGCTTTGTAAATAAATACATTTCCATCTTTGTCGGTTTTCATCTTGAAAATCCATTTACATCTGATAAGTGTATAACCTGCGGGTAAATCAAACAAGTCCCATACTTGATTTTCAAACATGGAGTCCATTTCGTATTTCATGGCCTCTTGCCATTTTGCAGAGTCGGGGCTCGTCATATCTTGCTTGTAGGTTGCCGGCAAATCTCCATGCACTACTAGGATGTCCTGATCTTCGGTTAATACAACACCGAGATATCTGTCAGGTTGAGATCTTGGCCGAGTCGACCTACATAGGGTAATGGACTGAGCATTTGCATTGTCGGGTTGACTTTGCATATTTTGACTTTGACCAATGTCAACAGCTGCTTGGTAAGCACTTTCATTGTCAACTTGTCCTTGTTGCTCGTCCTCTCGAACTTCGTCCAGTTCGATTTTCCTCCCACTTGTCATTTTGGAGAGATGCTCCTTCTCCAAGAAGACACCATCACGAGCAACAAACACTTTGTTCTCGGATTTGTTGTAGAAGTAATACCCTTTGGTTTCTTTTGGATAACCCACAAAGTAAACCTTGTCAGATTTCGGATGAAGTTTGTCAGAGATGAGTTTCTTGACATATGCTTCGTATCCCTAAATCTTGAGAAAAGACAACCTTGGCGGTTTGCTTGTCCATAATTCATATGGAGTCTTTTCCACTGCTTTTGACGGAACACGATTTAGAGGGAGTGCCGCAGTTAAAAGTTCATGTCCACAGAAAGAGATTGGAAGTTCACTAAGACCCATAGTAGATCAGACCATGTCTAACAGGGTTCGATTCCTCCTTTTAGATACTCCATTCCATTGAGGAGTTCCCGGAAGTGTCAACTCTGAAAGTATTCCATGTTCTTTCAGATGGTCATCGAACTCTTGACTCAAATATTCGCCACCTCGATCCGATCGAAGCGCTTTGATTTTCTTGCCGAGTTGGTTTTCAACTTCTTTCTGAAATTCTTTGAATTTATCAAACGATTCAGATTTGTGCGACATTAGATAGACATAACCATATCTACTAAAGTCGTCCGTGAAGGTTATGAAATACCGATAACCACTCCTTGCGGGTGTACTCATTGGTCCACATACGTCGGTGTGTATTAGTCCCAACAAGTCACCGGCCCTTTCTCCTAACTTGGAGAATGGTTGCTTTATCATCTTGCCTAATAAACATCCTTCGCAATTCTCAAAGGATTCTAAATCAAATGAGTCAAGAATACCTTCTTGTAGAAGTTTCTTGATGCGTTTGATGTTAATGTGGCCAAGGCGACAATGCCACAACTAAGTTTGACTAGATTGTGTAGTCTTAGCTTTCTTTGCAGGATTAGTAACGTTATAAATTTCCTTGTCTAGTGATAACACATAAAGACCATTTTCTGAATGTGTCGTACCATATAAAACATTATCGAGATAAAATGAACATGATTGTTCTTTAACTCGAAATTCAAAACCTTTGGCGTCCGACGCTGAAATTGAAATGATGTTTTTGGTAATGTTGGGAACACAATAAACATTGTCAAGTTCCAAAACTAGCCCCGTGGGCAAAGAAAAACTAAGAGATCCTATAGAAATAGCACCAACCCTTGCTCCATTTCCTACCCGGAGCTCGATCTCTCCCTTCGCTAGTTTCCTAGTGTTCCTTAGTGCCTGTGAATTGGAACAAAGGTGTGAGCCACATCCGGTATCTAATACCCATGAAGCCGAGCTAGTGAAGTTAAAGTCTATAACGTAAATACCTTATGTAGAAGCAACAGTTTCGTTCTTCTTATCTTCCTTGAATTTGAGGCAGTCTCTCTTCCAATGTCCCTTCTTCTTGCAATAGAAGCATTCAGAATCAGACTTAGAAGATGCTACCTTTTTCTCCTTGTTTTCTTTGGTAGCTTTCGGCTTAGGCGGAAAGTTCTTCTTCCCTTTCCCCTTAAAGACCTTCTTCCTTTTGCCTGTTCTTTTGAACGGCTTACCCTTCTTAACCATAAGCATATCATGCTTTCCCTCATCCTTAAGCGTCTACTCAGCTTGCTTCAACATCCCATGAAGCTTGGTGAGGGTTTTCTCCATGCTATGCATGTTGTAGTTCATCTTGAACTGGTCATAGCCTTTGTGAAGGGAATGGAGAATGATGTCAATAGCCATTTCAGTTGAATACCCCGCATCAAGCCTTCCCATGTTCTCAAATAATCCGATCATTTGAGCACATGTGGGCTGACTGGCTCTCCTTTCTTGAGCTTAGTCTCAAGGATCTGCCTGTGGGTTTCAACCCTTTCAGTTCGAGCCTGCTCTTGAAACATATTATGTAACTCAGAAATGATCTCATAGGTCGATTCCTTCTCGAAGAAGGTTTTTTGAAGTTCAGGAGACATAGTGGCTAGCATCACACACTTGACATCCCGATCGGCTACTTGCCATCGGTTAAGGGCCGCTTGAGTTACATCCTCATTGGGAGCGTTGGGAATTTCCTCATCAAGGACATACTCTTTCTGTTCTTGCATAAGAACGATGCGCAAATTCCTTTGCCAATCAAGGAAATTGGTACCACTCAACTTCTCCTTGTCGAGAATTGAGCGCAATGAAAACTGATTGTTTGGGGTTGAAGACTTGATTCTACAATTGAAAGAATTTTAATGAAAAACCATTCAAAAATACTTAAATAAGATTGAATTTTATTCATGCAAATTTTCAATACTTATTTAACGTCTTATTCACACGTAATATTTGTCCCTATTTTGTGAAAATAAGGCGATTCCAAGATCCGAAGAAACAAAGAGTGGTTAAGCATGCTTTGGCTTATCTTAAACACTCAATCTTCTTGGGTAAGCATTGCCTTGCTAATGGCTCTAAGCCACTCTTGGTTAGATAATCGTCGCATCTAATGCATCTTTGACGATGTATCTCTTTTTCCACGGTATGTGAGGACTCCTCACTCATACCGATGAGTTAAACCAAAACCAACGTGCACACCCGGTGTGCCTTATGCCCCTTGGAGAAGTGATGGCACCTCGCTTTGGCGTAGCCTACCATCACTCTCGTTCGGTTAGTAAGTGTTGTTTTGGAAAGACAAGTTTGACTCAATATTATTAGGGACCTAGGATTTCTATGTTGGTTGATTTAAGTGAACTTAACTAATCATCGCAACATCAAGAAAACCTAAACACATCTAACGAATAATTCACACACATATATATAAGCATAAAATATAAAGCGAAATTATAGATGCATATTTACAACTAGCATGACCCCTTGAGATCTTCATATCTTCAAAAGGTCTTCATTTGCAATTCAAGGCTTTGTCTTCCAAGATACGCCGTCTTCAAGACATAACCAAACTATGCAAAAACTAGTGTCTACAACTAGGAATGATCTAAATATTAAAGTTCAAAAATACTTAACGGTGCGTAGACTGTATTTAGATTTACAAAAATACATAACGGCATGTAGTCCGTATTTTCTATCCTAGTCGGGTCCCACTAGTTGCCATTTCATAAAACCTGTGAGAGACAATATATATATTCCATTCATCCATTCACTATTTGTAAATGGCCCATGCATTTTACAAATTAAAACAAAATAAAATGCATTTAAACAACGCGCGCACTAGTAACTAATCTAGGCGGTTAATCCGATTAACACGACTAATTAAAACTAGTCAAAGTTGTTTAACCGATTATATAATTTACGTCATTAATAATTGAAGCTCCCACTCAATTCCGCATTTCCTTAATTAATCTAATTAATTAAGTCGTTAGCACCCAAACTTGTCAAAATGAAATTTTGCCAATGCCGCTCAAAACCGAGGCCTAGCCTCCCAAAATTTTAATTAAAAAAAACAAAATTAATTAAAATAAATAAAACAGAAAAATAAGCAATATTACGGCTAGTCACCTCACCGCACCAAGCATACGCACATGCCAAAAAAACACGAACATACGACCCACGGCACAGCCGCGCGTGGCTGCTGCAGCCCGCGTGCTACTGCCGCGCTTGTGCTGCTGCCGTGCGTGGCTGCTGCCGCACGTGTGGCCGCAAGCAAGGCGGTGCTGCCACCTTGGCAGCCACATATGAGCTGCTACGCAGCCCGGCTCGCCAAGGTGATGCATTGCCTCGTTTTGCGTGCCACGGACTCGGGATTTGATCCCTTTTCGCGAGACAACAATAATTAATTCTAAATTAATTTTAGAACTAATTTAGAGAGCAAAATAAAATTTTAAACAAGTCTAACTTAATAAAATTTTCAAAGTGCAAATAACCAAAATAATTCCAAGAACCATTCTTAATTAAATTGGTTTAGCTTGGTGCAACATTAAAATTGAGGCAATTTCTCACTTTCAATTTAATCAATTTAAATTAAACTTGAGAATTTGACAAAGTAAAGGGAAGTTGGAAAAATATGAACTTTAATGCTCATAATGAAAATTCCTACATCTAAATTTTTTGTTAATCCTTGAAAATTATATCTTCCAACATGAAGATAACCAAATTTCTATCACAAAAATCGAAACTTTATGTTTCCAATCAACTCAAAATGATTAAAACATCAAAGTTTAACACAAAATAACATGGAATTTAGTGGTTTTAAAAGTTTCAATCACTTATCACAAATAAAGATTGAATCTTTAACACTTAGGAAGCCTCAAAAATAAAACTTTCACACTAAAAAGCAATTAGTTTGCAATTATGTGAAAATAAATCAACCTTTAAGCATCAAATACTACCAAGTAAGTGTGCTTTAAGGGGACATAAAAATGCAGAAAATAATGCAAATAATCAACCATATAATCAACAATTTATGCCATTAATTTCAAGGTTAGAAAAGATTTAAAAATTTTCGTCAAAAACGAAAAACCCCTCGAAAAAGGCATTTCTGGTCAGAATTTGGCTAAAATCACAGGCCCCTAGGGGATAAAAACCTTTCCAGAACACGTTTTCCACCCAAAATTCACTAGTCTTGGGCGAAAATCTGGGTTCTGGGCCAAACTCGACATTAAAACCGGGATTAAAATAAATAAAACCGAGCTACTAATCTAATTAGCAACTTAAACCAGAAAATTAAGCCAAAATAAACCTTGAAAAACATGATTATAAAAATAAACGAGCGGGGCTCCGATACCTCTGTTGGGGTTTAGTGAGTCCGACTCACCGCGGAAATAAAGCCCTACCCGAGGAACCACTCGCAATAATTAAAATCATAAAGCATAAATAAATAATCACAAAGAAAAGATAACGAATCTTACCCTCGAAGCGAGCTTCGCCCAAAAACCGGGGCTATTACTTGAAAGCTACGAGCACGTCAAGCGCCGCGCCTCCGACGGTATCCACCCACAAAAAGGGCGAACTCAACTTTAAGGTCCGCTACCTTGAGGTTAGCAAGGTCCGACCAAAACCCGAGTGTTATATGAGTTTAAGAGTTTTCCCAAAATTATGGAATTCTCTTTTTAACTCCCACTCAAGCATCATTTCCAATGCCCCAAGTTGGGTATTTATAGGGAATGATGAGAGTATAAAAATCTCTCCCATCAATGTGGGACAATGAAATTTTCACATTTTATTTTAAAGCTAAAATAAAATTATTAAGTAAAATAGTAATAAATAAACAAGTGTCAAGCATACATGAGGGAGTAGGTGAGGACAACTTGGAGATTGGGACCAAACTTGCTCCTTACTCTCTCCCTCACCTTACGCCACATGGCAACCCCTACTTGGGCACCAAGGCACCCCAAGTGTGGGCTGCTCGCTGCTGCCATACCTACGGCCCAACAGGCCACGCACATGTGTGCTGGCTGCTTGGTCGAGGCCTGCTGCTAACAAGCCACGCACCAACATGCGGGCTGCTAGCCATGGCCTGCTAGCAGGCCTCGCATATTTGTGTTGGCTGCTGGCCAAGGCATGCTAGCATGCCACGCACACATGTGCGGGCTGCTGGCCAGCCTAGCTAGCCAAGGCTCGCTAGCACGCACCAGCCAGCCTAGCCTCGGCTTGGTGCGGTTGCTAGCCACCTTGCTAGGACATTTGCCCCTAGCACTCGGTTTTCTCGATGCTAGGGGTATTTTGGTAATTTTGTTGATTTATTAGTAATTATCTCGTCTCTTATCTTTTATACTCGACTTCCGACGATCGGTTTCGACGCTCTAAGCTCGAATTACCGACGTCTAAATATTTAACATTCGGGCGACGAATTAATTTCTTCCGAATTAATTCGTCGAGTTGGTTCGTATATTTTGCTTGGGTGTGACCCAAAGGGTTCAGTCAAGATTAAGCTGTAATATTAATTATATTAATATTACAGATCGAAAGCGGCCTCCACCTAGGAATTCCGATCACTTGACCTTACTGAATATATTAGCTTTCTAATAATTTTGAACCCGCTATTAGAATAATACACTTGTTCGAAGGACACCATTCCTTTCATCTTTTAGGGTTATTTCTTTCCCTTTTTCATGCTTTCTTATCTTATTTTTGGTCTTTTTTCCTTTAGTTTCTCTTTTTCCTCTTTTCTGTATGGTTATCGTGTTTTCCTTTTATTTGGCTCTTTTTCCCTTTTATTTCCTTTCTTTGTTTGCTTGTGTAGGTACTTGGAGAATCACCTTTGCAAAGAAATCAAGTTGGGACCTTAATGACCAAGCAAGGAAGAAGCATTTGGCTAGAGAGGGCTTAGAGAGGCCTCGGAGAGGTCTCCAAGGTATTTCCAGCAGGTCGCGGGCGCGGGTTAGTCAAACCGTGGGCGCGGGCTCAAGAAGCACAAATGGCCAGATTTTGGCAGGAACTTCCCGCGGTTGCCCCGCCGGCTCTCCGCGGGCGCAGGAAACTTGGAGAGGGCGCTCCATCTTAGAGAGTTCGCGGCCCCCTGATTGAGCTTTGAGAGCAGGGGATAAGCCGCGGGCGCCACATCTTTGGCTGCGGGCGCGGGTGTTGCCCAGATAGCCCGCGGAGGGTTCCATACCCATTTCTCCGCGGCCGCGGGTTCATCGGGAGAGGGCGCGGGATTTTCCAGTTTCTTCATTGCTTATAAATAGAATTGTAATTCCTTTTTGAAACTAACTTTTTGATAATATTTCATTAACTTAGTTTTAGAGAGAAAATTTAGAGAGTAGGTTGAGAGCTTCTCTCTCTAGATTAGACTAGATTAGGAGTAGTTTTAGAGAGAGAAAGTGAAGGATTTCAATGGTGATTGAGAGATTGAAGATACAAGGGTGACAATTGTGTTCAAGATCTTCTTTATTATCAATGAGCATTCTTAACTCTTTCTCACTTAATTGCTTTGTTTAATTTCATCTTTGTTTGGTTTTATTTTGATATTTGATGCTTGATTAGTGTAATTTTTCTTGATATTTTGTTGATTCTTGATTTCCTTAGTTGTTAGTTAATAGATGATGATTCTTGAATAGTTGTTTGGCTAGGAATTGGGTGAACTTGTATGATTGATTAATTGTGATTAATTTGGGAATTGTGTTGATTGATTGTTGAGATTAAAGTGATTAGTGAAGGTTTTCATGTGTGTAATTCCATTAGGCCTTGTGAATTATGCTAGATTGCATTGTAATTGCTAATGACATGAACAATTGATTTAGGAATTGCAATTATCGATTGGTTTTGATTGTGATTCTCTTAGTTTGTTATTCATAGTAAACCCTAGCTTAACAATTAGGAGATAGCTCTTTGATTCCTATTGATTGCTCTTATCATTAGTCCTCACAACCTTTGATTGGAATGCTCTTCCCATGTTGTTGCAATTGACATGATTACTTGTTGATCCCCGTTCCTAGTATTTTATTTCCTTGGTTACTTGTTTTGTTAGTTGTTAGTATTCTCTCTTACCTTCGTCTTCGACCTAGCTTAGGCGCATAATTGAAAGTGCTTGAACATTACCGTTCCTTTGGGTTCGACCCTTGACTTGCCTCTGTACTCGTATTAGGGTTTGTTAAGTGTTTATAAATTTAGTTTGAACGAGGGAAGATTAGATAACGACCTAGTTTTCCCCTTGTCAAAAAGCGAAGCATATCTGATGACGATCCCATTGGAATTCTTGACCGAAGTTCTAGCTGGATAGATGGCATCCGGGCATATCTCACAGAAAGCACGCTCTCTGAATCACCACAAGAGGAAGCCGTGCTGAAAAAGCGTGAAGCAAACTTCGAGATAAGAGAAGGAGAGCTCTTCCAGGCGGGGTTTCTGAAGCCCCTACTAAGTGTGTTACCCCGGAAAAGGGGAGAGAAGTTATCGAAGAATTGCATGCAGGATAATGCGTCTCTCATTCAGGCGGCAAATCCTTAGCCGTCATACCCAGGTGGCATTACTTCTGGTCCACTTTGGAGTCAGATGCTATGGAGTTTGTCAAAAAGTGTGACAAGTGTCAAAGATTTGGCATGTTCATCCATCGCCCGGCTACAGATCTTACGGCAATCCACAGCCCAGTTCCATTTTCCAAATGGGGCATGGACATTCTAGGTCCGTATACGCCTACACTAGGCGAAAAACGCTATATTCTTGTGGCTATAGAATATTTCACAAAGGGAGTGGAAGCGGAGGCAGTCAAACGCATCAAGACAAAAGATGTCATCTCCTTCATTTGGAAGAACATTATTACCTGATTTGGGGTACCTATGTCTATGGTATTTGATAATGGATCTCAATTTGAGACGCCTCAGCTCAATACTTGGTTGGGAGATCAAGGGATCTCACACTATTTTGCATCAGTCGGCCGACCCCAAGCAAACGACCAAGTTGAAGCCTTCAAAACACTCATCTCAGACGGTATTAAGAAGAAAGTTGAAAGAGCCGGTGGATTATGGGCTGAAGAGCTAATTCATGTCCTATGGGCCATCCGGACAACTGAAAAAGGAGAAACCGGCGAAACCCCATTCCTCATGGTGTACAGTGCTGAAGCCGTCTTGCCCATTGACCTTTATGAACCGACTTTACGAGTCATGCTATATGATGAAGAGGCAAACTGGGAGGCCATGCGGCTAGCATTGGACTCACTCCCGTAGCGCAGGGGCAATGCTGCCTTACGTCATGAGATTTACCGTCTGAGAATGACACATGCTTACAACAAGAGAGTGTACAAATGGCCTTTGAAAGTTTGGGAATTTGTGTTACGTAAGATGGAGGCAACCGGTAGAGATAATGAACAAGGAAAGCTAACTCCCAATTGGGAAGGTCCCTACCGGGTTTATGAAGAAGTTAAAAACGTCACCTACCACCTGGAAACTCCAAACAGCAGGCGGCTGCCTAGAACTTGGAATGTAGACAACTTGAACAAGTACTACTTCTGAGGCCCTTAAATTTTTATAAATAAAAAGCCCATCAATGAAAAAGTTGCCTTTTGTTTTCAATATTGATTTAATTGTTCGTATATATACGTGTGCAATCCAGGTTACCGTCTGTTGAAAACACAGACGGTCTATCAAATAAATAAGCTAGGTTAAAACTTAGCAGCTAAAATTAAACAAATCCCTTATGAGCAATGCACAGGCGGACCTTTAAATATGAAATTAAACCAAGTCAAAAGACTTAGTGACTAAAACTAAAATTAAAACCGAGGCCAATGGCCAAATACAATACTTTTTTTATAAATTTGTCTGCTCCTATTTGGGTATGGCGTCCGGCGACGCCCCTCTTGGTGTTATCGTCGCAGAGGGCATTCTATTATTTTCTCTAACAGCATGTGCAGACGACAAAGATTGAACGACCAAATTGGTAAACTCATAGTTGTCTTAGCAAAATAGTCTAAAAGAATGATTAAGCTTAAAGCCAGATGTGAAGAGACATCAGACGCTAAATTACTGAAGTTCTCTGTTAGATTTTTCAACAAAGTTGTACCGGCTACCCCTAAGGGGCAGGCGATCAAGGTACAACGGATTGAAGGTGTCCTAGATGGCCTTTAAGCCGTCTGAAGCCCAAAGACAGGTGGAAAATATGTCCCCTATTCCATTGATTGCCAGGCGGTTATCACCCGTCTGGCTAGCAAAGAGTCATATGCGAATACCCGGATTAGGTAAAACGGCTGCTGATTGGTGGCTGTGCACTTGGTTTAAGGCAATCACTACTGTGTTTGATTGACTTAGGAACATTCCATACTATTTAAAGTATCAAACATTTCAAAGTCAATCAATCATTCAAGTACCAAAACACATCACACAGCCGCCAAGGGCAAGAATAGCCGGTATACTGTCTGATTGCCGCATGCTTTAAAAAGATAGGCGAAAATTGAGAAAAAGAATAGCCGGTATACTGTATAAATCGCCGCATGCTTTAAAATATAGGAAAAAATTGAGAAATAAAATTGCAGAATATATATGCATAAATTGAAAAAAACTAAAATTTCAACCCGACTTAGTCTGCATATTTTCATTCAAAACCGGGATAAAGCCGGATAAATATTGTTAACCGGATTATCCGGGGGAAGAGAAAATAAATTGTCACCTGACTCCATAGTCAGTAAAAATACAGATACTCGGCACGCTGGCCGAAAAGATCTAAAAACTCTAAAAACTTGGCATACTTCCGCTGAAAACATCAAAGCCTGAGGTTGGGGCGCCTGGTTCTCCGAATGCTGGACCCCCTGGTTTGTTGCCACATGGCTCTTTTCATTAGATTGGACATCAATGTCTTCCCTTTCCCATGGGAGCTCCTTGGCAGGCTCCTCCAATTCTCTGTTCGCACAGGCTGCGAAGGACTCGGGCACCGACTCATCCCTCTCCCTTAAATAGACTACGGTTTTAGCATATTGGAAAGCCAGAGCCCACATGCGGTATTCTTGATTGGGGAAAAGGGCAGCCCAGGCGATCTTCATCTGGGTGTCAGCGTCCTTTTCATTTTTCAGCGATCACCCGCTCTTCTTCCGCCTCAATGGTCGCCTTGAGGTTCTTCAGGACCTGCTCCGCGTCCTATTTCAGCTTCTCAACCTCCGCCTTAAGGTTAACATTCTCTTTGGAGACACCCTGCAAGGTCTGGAGGTCTTCCTTTGCCTTCATATGCATCGCCTCCAGTGATTTGGGTATTTTTATACCCGGCCAAGTGGCCCAATCAGAGCCTGCCACGTGTCGCTGGAAGAAGCGCCACCTCTGACCTTCCAAGATGGTGACACGTTGTAGGCAGATATCCCCTTAATTTGGGATGTTTGATGATCCAAAGTGGACCATTAGGAGGGTGACACGTGTCACCCTAAGAGACGCCCAAATGGCCTTTTAGGGTCAGTGACACGTGTCACTCAGATATCACCTAATGAAATGGCGGCCTTCAAGGGCCCAAACCTTGAGGCGTCGTTTTGCGACGTGCCCTAATCCCTAGGCCAGCAAACCCTAGGGAGGGCACACTTCCCCAAAAAACCCTATAAATAGGGACAATTTCCTCATTTATGGAAAATTACGTAACATAAAACAACGTGTCACATCAGCATTTATTACAGAGCTATCGTTTTCAAGAAACAGACAACACAATACCCGAGCTTGGAATCCGAGAAGATAACTTTATTTCCGCACGTTTTCCTCCAAACACTTTGCTAAATTAATCATTGGAGGTGGACCACCGACCAACCGGCGGTCCGTTTGCTTTGCATGTACAGGCGCTCCTTGCTGGATCCAGTCTTAATGTTGTAACTTTCTCAAGGGAGAAAAAACCCCAAAACATTTGGCGCCGTCTGTGGGGAGAGTACCTCTAAGATGGCTTCACAAGAACCTGTATCGAATCCTGAGATCAATCGGCCTCCAGAAGACATAGTGGTCTAGACGGACCATGACTTAGGGGACGACGCTGATGTTGAAACCTATGTGGATCCTAATGGGTCCCTCATCCCTAGAAAGGAGCAGACGACCAAGAAGTCAACCCAGCCTGGTAAACAAAAGTTATTCAGGGACCGCCAGCCGACTCGTTATCCTACCCCCAAGGAGAAGGCTCGGCCCCAATTTGACCTCTCTAGGCTCCGTTTCCCAGAAACGGGTACAAGAAAAGCCATTCGGCACAAACAGCCGGATGGTAGCAAGAAAATATTCTCCGATGATCAACATTACATCGAGCGGAAGAGAACCCAGCTATCAGAGTTGGCCTCTATGTCGACCTACCATGATAGCTTTCAGAATACCTCTGTAAGGTATTCCCAATCTGTACATGAGACCCCAGCAAGCAGCCCTCAGGTTCAGTCTAGCCCTCATGTAATACAGTTGGCGCAGTACATGGCTTCACCGTTGTACCAGTTGCCTGCTTTACCTTACATTTAGCCTATTTTCTTTGGAAGCCAGGTGGCATACGGCTACCAACCGATGGAGTAGCTTAGGCTGCAACACCTTAGAGATCAAACCTCTGCTTTCTCCAGGGAAATAACCGAAGCCGAACAGCCGACCAAGGTTAAAAATGTCTTGCTTGGAACCTATGATGGGACCTCTAACCCTGAAGATCACCTGCTAGCATACACCCATCTCATGTATTTACAATGGTTCGACAATCTGCCAGCTGGTTGCATTAATAGCTTCAAGACGTTTGCGTTCTTGTTTGCTTCAACCTTCTCTATGAAAATCCCTGCCAAAAAGACAAGCCTTGATTTGGGAAATGTACAACAGGGAGATAGAGAGGGGTTGCGTTCCTATGTCAGGCGGTTCAATCTGGTGACAATACAGATTCATGGGCTGTCTTATGAGGTCGTCTACACAGACTTCTTCAAGGGTCTGAAGGACAGAGCTACTTTCAATTATGAACTCGTCCGCAAACAAATTTTCACTCTGTAAGGAGCATTACGAGAGGCGGACGCCTATATATAGGCGACCGAACTATGCTCCTCCAGCAAGCAGTTGGATCAAAAGAAGTCCGACCGATAGAAGGAGAGTCGGCCTTCTCAGCCGGCTCCTAAGCTAGAAGAGAGCAAAAAGAAAAAAACAGATATGGGTCGTTGATAACTCCGATCAACCGACCCATAAGAAGAAATTAGAGTGGAAATCGTACGTTCCAAGGTACGAATTCCACAAGGACTGCTGCTCCATCCTCTTGGAGATCAAGGTTCGGCTGACTCTTGAGAAGCCGACTTCTATGAAAGGTTCCGCTAAAAATCGGAACAAAAGCAAACACTGCCATTTACATGAGGATGTCGGCCATGACACGAACGACTGCTTCAATCTCAAGCGGGAGCTTAACCGTCTGGCTGACAAGGGACAACTGAAGTCCTAGGTGAAGTCCAAAGTGACTTCCAAGGAAAATCCGGGGCATTCCAAGAAGACAACTCCCCAGCCTGCTATTAGTGCCGAAACAGATGAAGATTCGGCATATACAATAGCAGGCGGATTCGCAAGGGGTGGCGTGACCATTCGGGGCACCAAGGTCCATCTGAGAAATATTGTCAATTGAGTTGAAGAGGGAGTGGCAGCAAGAACATTCGCCATCCCTAAAGTCATCATCACCGAACAGGACAGAGGCAAAGTCCGTCGGCCACATGATGACCCTGTGGTCATTGAATGAAAAGTGGCCAACCAACTGGTTGGTCAAATTTTAATTGACACAGGCAGCTCCTCTGACCTAATCAGCCTCATATGCTTATCCAACCTCAAGTACAAACCGGATAACATGATGGAGGTCTCTCACACCCTTGCTAGGTTTGGAGGAGGACTTGTGCACCCAATCGGACGAATTAATTTGCCCCTTCGCCTGGGAAATAAGGGAGACGGTCGGCACATGACCATCCGTTTCCTAGTGGTTTTAGAGCTTACAGCCTACAACCTCATCTTTAGCCGACCAACACTGAAAGAGTGCAAGGCCGTCATATGCACTCTTTGTCGAGGCTTGTTAGCCCATCAAGAAGCTAAAACCTTACTTCTTGGAGCATGCGGTAGTAGTCTATATTGGCCAACCGATCAAGAGGCCACTCACAACCTTGGAGTCTTCTGGACGAATGCTCAAATGGGAGATTAAAATGCAAGGATTGGAAATCACTTATGAACCAAGGAAGTCAATAAAGGGGCAAGCATTCGCCGACTTTATTGTTGAAATGACAAGGCCGATTGCACTGGACAATACTAGCTAGGTTTGGAAAGTGTATGTGGACGGGAGCTCCACTACGAACGGCTGTGGTGCAGGGATTATCGTCTATCTCCCGAGGGAGATAATTACAAATATGCACTGTGGTTCAAGTACAAATATGCACATGGTCAGAAAGAAATTTGGGAAGATCATCCGTCATGATCTTCTGCCTGCCTTCTGGGACGTGCAGATATTAAGGCGCACGTTCATGCCGCCTGGAAGCAGACGGCTCCGTCTAGCTCTCTCCCTTCTCAACGGAGAGGGACTCTTTGGTAGCTTTCAGGTTTGAATGTGCCTCCTCTAAGTCAAGGGGGACGCAGTTGGAAGATGATGACACAGAGTCATCAGAATTCTCTTCGAAGCTAGGGGACTTCCGGCTGTTTCCATCACTGTCCTCCCCTAGCTCATTAGCCAGTACCGATCCACTCGGCCTTGGGTTCTCAAATTCCTCGTCGCACTCCTCTAAAAACGAATCATTTGGAGTGCGGACGGTGCTAGGCGAGTCTCTTTGTTGTTTGCTTTGTTCTGGCCATCGTGTCTTGCTGAGGCACAGACAATGTCAGATTTGGAGATGTACTTAAAGCAAAGTTCTCGAACGACCATTCGGCACTCCTAGTTCTAGATTCAGCCGTCCCCGGTGACCGGCTGATCGCCAACCTAGGCCGTGCCGGGTGCGTTTGGGAAACCATTTTGGTAAAAAAAAAATTCATAGAAATTATTAAAAAGAGATCAGGTGGTTACCTTAGAAGAAGGTAACAAGAGTCATCGGTCTTGGGCGCTTGTTGAAGCAGGCGAACTAAGGGGGGCGACTACCGGATGCTCTAGAAGGTCAAAGTCTTTCAAAGTCAGAAGATTCAAGATTCCCTTGAAGATTCACGCAAGTGTGAATCAAAGAAGAAGTCAAACCCTTCTATTTATAGGGGGGGTGAAAAACTTGGGGTTAAAACCCTAAATTCTCCCAACAGTAAAAAGTAATAATTCGGCCAATCAGAGGCCGACACCTGTCACAGGTGTCATGTGCGAAGCACGTGACCCCTGTGAGAGGCAAATGATTTGGGTATTTTTACACCCGGCTAAGTGGCCCAATCGGAGCCTGCCACGTGTCGCTGGAAGAAGCGCCACCTTGGACCTTCCAAGATTGTGACACGTGGTAGGCAGATATCCCCTTGATTTGGGATGTTTGATGATCCAAAGTGTACAATTAGGAGGGCGACACGTGTCACCCTAAGAGACGCCCAAATGGCCTTTTAGGATTAGTGACACGTGTCGCTCAGATATCACCTCTGAAATGGCGGCCTTTAAGGGCCCAAACCTTGAGGCGTCGTTTTACGGCGTGCCCTAATTCTTAGGTCAGCAAACCCTATGGAGGGCACACATCTCCAAAAACCCTATAAATAGGGACAATTCCCTCATTTATGGACTATTATGTAACACGAGACAACACGAAACATCAGCATTTATTACAGAGCTGTCGTTCTCCAGAAACAGACAGCACAATACCCGAGCTTGGAATCCGAGCAGATAACTTTATTTCCGCACGTTTTCCTCCAAACACTTTGCGAACTTAATCTTTGGAGCCGGACCACCGACCAACCTGCAGTTCGTTTGCTTTGCAGGTACAGGCGCCCCTTTCTGGATCCAGTCTTAGTGTTGTAACTCTCCCGAGGGATAAAAAACCCTGAAACAGCCAGTATGGCCCGGGCATGCGCTTGGACATACGGCCATCGGGGGGATTGATCTGCACCATATGTCAAAGGTGAGTGAGCTATATAGGCGGCACCATTTTGATACCGGCTATCTGACGAAGAAGTTTGTTGAGAGTGAGATTTCACTAGCAACGGCCAGCCCATCTCTGGCGGGGATTTTAAGGGATTGAATTTACCTTCAGGGGATTATGGGTTTGCTCCACCCACAGGCGTAGAAAGCCCGGATGGGACCAAGTCAAAGCTCACTCTCAAGCCTCCTACAATAGTGTTCCTCTCCCCGATGCGGAGGCGGTGCTTCCCAAAAGACTTAGCAGGTTTGACTAGAGTGGAGGCAGTCTCCTCCAAGCCCCGTTTGAAGAGGTATTTGGTGGAGGACTTAGGAATTTCTCCACCCTGCAACATAAAAATACAATTTAAGCATCCGGTTACGGCGGATAAAACTTTAGGCTAAGGAAAAAGTATTTAAAACTGCCCTCATTTTGGCAGCCTTAGCCTCCGCCAGGTCCCTTCTTATTTGTGTGGAGGACTGTTTGTGGGTATTTTCCACAGCCACCATAATTAAAGCGTCTTCTGCAAAAAATAACAAACATATTAAATATAAAATTATGACTAAATAGCAAAAGTACAAGCGGCATTAAGCCGGATGCCGGTCAAACGTACATTTTGGAATCAAGGTGCTGAGCCATGCGCACATGGGAATCCAATTATTAGGAACTTTGTTTACGTCCCCGGTTGAGTGATTCTACGAATGGAGCTTAAAAACGTTGTTTCCAGGATCGCAACATAGTCATCTCCCGATATTTTGGGGAGGGCACATTTGCGACCTAGGAGGTCAGGTTTCTTATTATACCGGCGCAGCTCCCTCTTCTCTTACTAGGTTAGGGCAAACAACAAATAAAAACATGTCTTCCAACCATCATACGTGGACACCTTGTCCAATGTCATTTGATATTTGGGAAGGGTGGTCAGAGTTTACAACTCCCTCTAGGGTTGCGACTCAAATAGTACATATGATTAAAAGCATGCCAGCTTGGGTTCAAATTTCGCATCTCACAAGCGGCAACATACCCAAGAATGTTGGCCCATGAGTTTGGTGAGAGCTGCCAGACTACTAGGCCATAAGCCCTAAGAATGGCCCTCACTGCATGGTGAAGCGGAAAGCGGAGGCCAATCAGGAACGCCGCCTCGTAGCATCCTGACAAGAGGAAAATGTATGTCGTTATCTACCCTTCCCCCAAGTCAAACTAAATTTGTAAACACCTAACCAACCTTATATGAATATAGGGAAAGTTAAGGGTCGATCCCTAGGGACTGCAATGATGAAAACTAGAGTCTAAATCAAGCTACCTCGAAGATGGAGTTGAGATTATGGTTGGCACAATGGTAAAATAAAACAAGTCTAATCAAGTAAATCAAAGGTCTAAACACTAGGGATATGGGTTCCACATGCAAGTTCAATGATAATGCTAATTTAGAGCTCAATCAATTAATTCAAGTATTCCAAAGGACAAACAATAGTAGCAATCAAGAGAGTTCAAATGCTATCTCCTATAGGCCAATCTAGTAGTCACTATGAAAGGCAAATCAAGAAGAATCACAAGCAAACCCAATTAATTAGAGCAACTTTCAAATCAATTGTTCATGTCATTAAGAGTTGCAATGCAATCTAGATTAATCTTATAGGTTGATCACTCCTAGTCTAATCAATCACATGAAAAACTATGTCAACCAATTTAATTGCAACAAATCAATCAATCAATCAAAGAGCATCAACTAGCAATTTCCTTAATCAAACATGCTTCCCCCTTTCCCTAGCAACTAATCTACTCACTAATCATGGTGAAATTCAAGAACAAATAACTAGAAATTGCATTGATCATCATTCTATATCAAAATCTAAGTGAAATAAAAATATTCAACAATATCAAATTCAAATCCAAAGAAAAACAAGCAACAAGCATAAATCAAATAGCAAGTAAGTAAGAGATGAAAGAAGGAAGAGATTCTCACTAATATTGATGATTGAAAATGAAGAAATCCAAACTTGATTGATCAAATGTTGAGTTACAAATCCAAAACCAAGAACTTCTCTCTAACTTCTCTCTAAATTCTCTCTCTAAAACTAAGCTAATGAAATATTATCAAAAAGTTGGTTTCAAAAAGGAATTACAATTCTATTTATAAGCAAAGATGAAACTGGCAAATCCCGCGCCCTCTCCCGATGAACCCGCGGCCGCGGAGAAATGGGTACGGAACCCTCCGCGGGCTATATGGGCAACACCCGCGCCCACGACAGTATAAACCCGCGCCCGCGGCCACAGATGCCGCGCCCGTGGCTAATTCCCTGCTCCCAAAACTCAATCAGGGGGCCGCGGTCTCTTTGAGACGAAGCGCCCTCTCAAAGTTTCCCGCGCCCGCAAATGCCCGCGGGGAAACCGCAAGAAGTTCCTGCCAAAATCTGCCATTTGTGCTTCTTGAGCCCGCTCCCGCGGCTTTACTGACCCGCGCCTGCGGCCTGCTGGCAATACCTTGGAGACCTCTCCGAGGCCTCTCAAAGGCCTCTCAAAGCCCTCTCTAGCCAAATGCTTCTTCCTTGCTTGGTCATTAAGGTCCCTACTTGATTCCTTTGCAAAGGTGATTCTCCAAGTACCTACACTACCAAACAAAGAAAGGAAATAAAAGGGAAAAAGAGACAAATAAAAGGAAAACACGAGAAAAACACGAGAACCTTAAAGCAAAGAGGAGAAAGAGAAACTAAAGGAAAACGGACCAAAAATAAGAGAAGAAAGCATGAAAAAGAGAAAGAAATAACCCTAAAAGACTACCCTATGAGTGCCATAAATGACACTCATCAAATTCCCCCAAGCTAGACTTTTGCTCGTCTCAAGCAAAACAAAGGCTAAAAAAGAAAAAGAAGGGCTTATTCGAAACAAAAGAAAAAAAGGGGCGAGAATTTACACTAAGACTCACTATCGTAGTAATCACCGCGGGGAGTTACTGGAATTTTTTAAACTTTTTTACCTGACGGGGGGCTGCGCCCTCTCCAAAACTTCCGAGGCCTCTCCAAAACTTCCCACGCCCGCGGAGAGACTGCGGGGCAACCACGGGAAGTCCTTGGATTGGAGTTTAATTTTGCTGGAAATGAGGGCCACACCCTCTCCTTATCTCCCGAGGCCTCTCCAAAACTTCCCGCGCCCGCGGAGAGACTGCGGGGCAACCGCGGGAAGTCCCTGGATTGAAATGCCTCAAAAAGGTGAAGAAGCCCCCGAGGTCTCTCCAAACCCTCGGGGAGCCCTCTCCCCTGCACTCTAAACTCTTCATCAAACCCTTTCTTTCTAACAAGTGATGACAATAGGCGACCTACAAAACAAACACAAAACCAACTCAAAATAAGATCAAAAAACAATCAAGGAAAAATAAAAGAAAAGAAAGGAAAGAGAAATAAGATGAGAATTCGGGTTGCCTCCCGTAAGCGCTTTTGGTTAACGTCGTTAGCTCGACGTGCACCACCATCTCAAGGTGGCTTAAAACGAATCATTTTGTGAACAAGTCCAACAAAAACTCCATCATAGTACTTCTTGAGCCGATGACCATTAACCTTAAATGAAGATGAGGAGTTCAAAGGAGAAATCTCCACGGCACCATTATCATAAACATCTTTCACCAAGAATGGTCCACTCCATCGTGACATGAGCTTTCCAGGGAACAACTTCATCCTTGAATTGTAGAGGAGGACTTTGTCACCTACACAAAACTCCTTTTTCTCAATCAACTTGTCATGAACCTCCTTGGAGCGAGCTTTGTAGGTGCTAGCACAATCGTAAGCATTAAGTCGAAGTTCCTCTAGCTCATGAAGATCCAACCACCACTTCTCCCCCGCACAAGCTATGTCAAAATTTATCTTCATGATGGCCTACTAGGCACGATGTTCAAGCTCTACCGGGAGATGGCATGATTTGCCATAGACAAGGCGATATGGAGTGGTACCAATTGGCGTCTTGAAAGCCGTCCTATAAGCCCAAAGAGCATCATCTAACTTGTCCAACCAATCCTTTATATTCCTTGCAACCGTCTTCTCAAGAATGAGCTTTATTTGACGATTGGAGACCTCGACTTGGCCACTCGATTGAGGATGATATGGAAGGACGAACCGTTGATGCACTCCATGTTTCCTCAACATCTTTTGGAAGGCGTTGTGAACAAAATGAGATCCGTTATCGCTTATCACAGCCTTAGGCACGCCAAACCTTGGGAAGATGATTTTGTTGAACAACTTCAACACTACTTTGTGGTCATTAGTAGGGGAGGCAATGGCCTCAACCCATTTAGAAACATAGTCCACAGCCACAAGTATGAATTGATTACCATATGAAGATGGGAATGGTCCCATGAAGTCAATCCCCCAAACGTCGAACACCTCTAACTCAAGAATGGGTTGTTGAGGCATCTCATTCCTCTTGGAGATATTCCCAACCCTTTGACATCGGTCGCATGACTTCACAAAGCCCCATGAATCCTTGAAGAGATGCGGCCACCACAAACCATATTGAAGAACCTTGGTCTTGGAAACACCCATATGGCCACCACTAGGGTCTGAGTGGCACATCCTTAAAACACTAGGCACCTCTTCATTTGGAACACAACACCTAAGTAAGCCATTAACCCCTCGTTTGTATAGGATGGGATCATCCCACAAGTAATGTCTTGCCTCCCTTTTGATTTTCTTCCTTTGTTTCTTTGAGAAAGAGGGTGGAAACTCCCCACATGCTAGAAAATTTACCAAGTCGGCATACCACGGGAGTTCCTTCACCTCTATGGCATATAAGAATTCATCAAGCATTCTATCCTCAATTGATGAACCATCATCGTGAATTTGATCACCCTCAAGGCGAGAAAGATGGTCCGCCACAACATTCTCCGCACCCTTCTTGTCCCTAATCTCAATCTCAAAAGTTTGCAATTCTAGCACCCATCGAATCAACCTAGGCTTGGACTCTTTCTTGGCAAAGAGATACTTAAGGGCCGCGTGATCCGTGAAAACTATGGTCTTGGAACCCAACAAGTAACAACGGAATTTCTCAAAAGAGTGTACAGTTGCTAAAAATTCCTTTTCCGTTGTTGTGTAGTTCTTTTGAGCCCCATTGAGTGTCTTGGACATATAGTAAATAACATGAAGCTTTTTGTCTACACGTTGTCCCAAAACACCTCCAATCTCCCAATCACTCGCATCACACATCAATTCAAAAGGAAGATCCCACCTTGGGGCTTGAACAATAGGAGTGGAGATTAGGGCCTTCTTCAATCTATCAAATGCCTTCAAGCATTTTTCATCAAAAATGAACTCAACATCCTTTTGAAGAAGGTCATTTAGGGGCTTAGTAATAAGTGAAAAATCCTTGATGAATCTCTTATAAAAACCCGCATGACCAAGGAACGATCTCACTCCCTTGACATTCACCGGAGGTGGAAGTTTCTCAATCACTCTATTTTTGCTTTATCCACCTCAATGCCTCTATTTGAAATCTTGTGCCAAAGCACTATACCTTCCTCAACCATGAAGTGGCATTTCTCCCAATTCAAAACAAGATTGACCTTCACACATCTTTCCAAACACTTCTCAAGGTTCACAAGGCACTCCTCAAATGAAACACCCCCCACCGAAAAGTCATCCATGAAGACCTCCATTTCCTCCTCCAACATATCCCCAAAAATACTCATGATGCACCTTTGGAATGTAGCGGGTGCATTGCATAACCCAAAGGGCATTCTTCGATAGGCAAAGGTCCCATAAGGAAATGTGAAGGTAGTTTTCTCTTGATCATCGGGGTGGATGGGGATTTGGAAGAATCCCGAATATCCATCGAGGAAACAATAAAACTTTTTCCTTGTTAGTCTTTCAAGCATTTGATCAATAAATGGAAGAGAGAAGTGATCCTTCTTGGTGGATGTGTTTAGACGTCTATAGTCTATACACATCCGCCAACCCGTGACCGGCCTAGTTGGAATGAGCTCACCCTTCTCATTCTCAACCACGGTCATGCCCCCCTTCTTTGGAACGACATGCACGGGGGAGACCCACTTTGAGCTAGAGATGGGGAATATGATTCCCGCATCTAATAGCTTGGTGATCTCCCTCTTAACTACCTCTTCCATTTGGGGATGTAGTTTTCTTTGTCGTTCGATAGAAGGAAGGGCGCCTTCCTCAAGTGTTATGTGGTGTTGGCACAAGGCGGGGCTTATACCTTTAAGATCATAAATTGCGTACCCCAAAGCACCTTGGTGCTTTCTCAAAACACCACATAACGCTTGAGCTTGGATCATGCTCAAGGATGCACTAACTATCACGGGGTAAGTGGAATGAGGGCCCAAGAACTCATACCTAAGGTGTGATGGTAGTGGTTTGAGCTCTATCATAGGCACACCATTACCTTCTTTTGATGTGGCCGCTTGCAAAGCTTCTTAGCTTGAGATTTTCAAGCATATTTGCTCATCCACTTCCTCCATGCTTCCATTAAGCAATTCTTCATAGAATGCCACTTCCTTGCATGGTGTACCTACTTTGTCCTTGTTCAACAAAACATTCTCAAGAGCATTGTTAGAGGTGAGCAAGTGCTCATGCATGGAAGACACAACATGATCAAGTGAATCAATCATCATACAATTTTCTAGAGAAGAACATAGATACTTCATGCTTTTATTCAAATCAAATTCAATGACCTCATCTCCTACCTTAAGGAAAATCTTTACACACCTCACATCAATCATAGCACCTGAGGTAGCAAGAAAGGGTCTACCTAAAATGATTGGAATGGTAGAATCTTCATCCATTTCAAGCACAATAAAATCCACCGGGAACACAAACTTCCCAACACTCAATGGAACATATTCTACCTTACCTTTTGGAAACTTGATTGACCTATCGGCTAATTGCAAGGTAATGTTATAAGGTAAGAGTTCCCCTAGTTCAAGTCTTTGATAAACCGAATATGGAATTATGCTCACACTAGCTCTCAAGGCACATAAGACATTATCAATTTGCATCTTGTTAATGGCACAAGGGATCGAGAAGTTTCCGGGGTCTTTCAATTTGGGTGGCATTTTGTTTATGATGATAGCACTACAATTTTCGGTCAAATTGATAGTCTCCACAACCTCACAAGTTCTTTTCCCACTCAAAATTTCCTTGAGGAATTTGGCATAATTTGGCATTTGGTTGATCACATCGGTAAAAGGTAGAGAAAGATGAAGTTGTTTTAGCATATCAATGAATCTCCCAAATTGTTCATCCAATTTGTGTCTCATGAATTTTTGTGGGTAAGGGAGCTTGGGTTTCACAATTTATTTCTCTACTCTCACCTCTCTAGGTGTCTCAACCACAACCTCATCCAATGATGCCCTATCCCCCTCATTCTAAACCAAGGCTTCCTTAGGAATCTCCTTATCTTCACCCTTCCTAGGCAATCTCTCCTCAAGAACCTTACCACTCCTTGTAACAATAGCATTCACGGGTTTCTTGGGATCAAGACCTTGGGAAGGTAAAGAAGAAGGGCTTGCATGATCTTTCAAAGCATTAGTAAGTTGAGAAATTTGGTTTTCAAGCATTTTATTGTGGGTCATCATTTCATTAAACTTTTTATCACTAACGGTCATGTATGTGTTCAACAACTTGGTTTAATTCTCAATTATTTCTTCCAAATTGGTCCTAGGTGAAGAAGGTTGTGAATAGGAATTTTCTCCTTGAGTCCTTGAAACAAATCCGGGTAGGGGATCTCTTTGAGCATTATTTTAAAAATTGCCCCTCCCTTGATTGTTCCAAGTACCCCTATTTTTATTTTGACCATAACCTTGATTATGGTTACCACCACCTTGATTATGATTACCACTACCTTGGTTATGATTTCCATAACCTTGGTTTTGATTACCATAATTTTGGCTTTGATTTTGGCCACTATAACCTTGGTTATTATAGCTACCACGAGAACTTTGGTTCCCTTGGTTTTTATAACTACCACCTTGGTTATAGTTGTCAAAATTGCCTTGGTTTTGGTAATTCCTATTCCATTGACCTCTTTGATTATCAAACCTTTGAGCATTATTATTTGACACATAATTCACATGCTCACTCTCATTGTTATCAAACTCATCAACACATTCATTAGGACAATTACTAGAGTCATGATCATATGATCCACATGCATCACAAAATAAACAACCCATTGGCATATTATGTGAAGAGGGAGGGGGTTGAGAGTTAGAAAGAGTACATCTCCCCTTAAATTGGGAGGGAAGATTCGAAGCTTGAGAAGAATAAGAAGCGCTCTCCAACATGGATTTGATTGCGGTCACCTCCTTTCCCAAGTTTTTCATTTGGGAGGAAAGGTTGTTGATCGCATTTAGATGGTCCACCGAGTACAATGAAGATTGCTTGCTAGAAGAGTCCCTCTCCCCATCTTTCCAATCTCTATAGTACGTCACCACATCCTCAATAATGTCCACCACTTCTTCTTCGGTCTTGTTCATGATAGGACCCCCGGCCCCCCCATCAAGGCATGACTTGCCTTGGGGACTTAAACGGCCATAGAAGATTTGGACCACTTGGTATGTTGGGATTCCGTGGTGAGGGCACTCCCTTTGGTACTCTTTGTATCTCTCCCATGCTTCGTAAAGGCTTTCATTTGGCCTTTGCTTGAACCCTTGAATCAAGGCTCTCATGTTATCAAGGAGTTTGGATTCACCTCTTTATCTAGCCACTCTAAGGATCTTCCTATGAGAGAGAAGGGGAACAACTTGAGGCGGATGAACTCTTGGGAAACTTCGTTGACTTTCATGGAGTTGCAATATTTCTCAAATTCTTTAAGATGGTTCAACTGGCTCTCATTCTTAGCCCCACTATATTGCCTCCTCTCAATTAAGGTGATCGTGGTCGGCCGAATTTCAAAGTCATTTTCTGGTGTTGTAGGCGGAGCTATACCGCTCTCAAACCTATAAGCACCAGGTATTCCTAGGTCCTTCAAGGCCACTCTCGGATTTTCTCCCATGCCTTGCTCTTCTTCAATCCCTTCTTCACTTGAAGAACTATACCCCAAGGATCGATTAGCTATTCTTCTCCTTGAGAGAGTCCTTTCGATTTCCGGGTCAAAAGGCACAATGGATCGATCACGAGCTCTATGCATGCAAAACTCAAAGAAAATATTAGTAGCACGGCTACAAGTTTAGCCTAAAGAAACAAAATATTTTTGTATTTTTCAATAAAAATGAAGTAGACTCAACAACAAAAGATAAGCACCAATAGCATTCCCCGGCAACGGCGCCATTTTGACAACAGGAAAATGTATGTCGTTATCTAGTTTAGAGCAACTTTAATGATAATGCTAGTTTAGAGCTCAATCAATTAATTCAAGTATTCCAAAGGACAAACAATAGTAGCAATCAAGAGAGTTCAAATGCTATCTCCTATAGGCCAATCTAGTAGTCACTATGAAAGGCAAATCAAGAAGAATCACAAGCAAACCCAATTAATTAGAGCAACTTTCAAATCAATTGTTCATGTCATTAAGAGTTGCAATGCAATCTAGATTAATCTTATAGGTTGATCACTCCTAGTGTAATCAATCACATGCAAAACTATGTCAACCAATTTAATTGCAACAAATCAATCAATCAAAGAGCATCAACTAGAAATTTCCTTAATCAAACATGCTTCCCCCTTTCCCTAGAAACTAATCTACTCACTAATCATGGTGAAATTCAAGAACAAATAACTAGAAATTGAATTGATCATCATTCGATATCAAAATCTAAGTGAAATCAAAATATTAAACAATATCAAATTCAAATCCAAAGAAAAACAAGCAACAAGCATAAATCAAATAGCAAGTAAGTAAGAGATGAAAGAAGGAAGAGATTCTCACTAATATTGATGATTGAAAATGAAGAAATCCAAACTTGATTAATCAAATGTTGAGTTACAAATCCAAAACCAAGAACTTCTCTCTAAATTCTCTCTCTAGAACTAAGCTAATGAAATATTATCAAAAAGTTGGTTTCAAAAAGGAATTACAATTCTATTTATAAGCAAAGATGAAACCGGCAAATCCCGCGCTCTCTCCCAATGAATCCGCGGCCGCGGAGAAATGGGTACGGAACCCTTCGCGGGCTATCTGGGCAACACCCGCGCCCGCAGCAGTATAAACCCGCGCCCGCGGCCACAGATGCCACGCCCGCAGCTAATTCCCTGCTCCTTAAACTCAATCAGGGGGTCGCGGTCTCTCTGAGACAGAGCAGCCTCTCCAAGTTTCCCGCGCCCGCAAAGAGCCTGCGGGGCAACCGCGGGAAGTTCCTGCCAAAATCTGCCATTTGTGCTTCTTGAGCCCGCGCCCGCGGCTTCACTAACCTGCGCTAGTGGCCTGCTGGCAATACCTTGGAGAGCTCTCCGAGGCCTCTCCAAGGCCTCTTAAAGATCTCTCTAGCCAAATGCTTCTTCCTTGCTTGGTCATTAAGGTCCCAAGTTGATTCCTTTGAAAAGGTGATTCTCCAAGTACCTACACAAGCAAACAAAGAAAGGAATTAAAAGGGAAAAAGAGCCAAATAAAAGGAAAACACGAGAAAAACACAAGAACCATAGAGAAAAGAGGAGAAAGTGAAACTAAAGGAAAAAGGACCAAAAATAAGAGAAGAAAGCATGAAAAAGGGAAAGAAATAACCCTAAAAGACTACCCCATGAGTGCCATAAATCACACTCATCACATCTAAAATAAGCATTGGCGTTCGCTTGGTCATCCTTCCAAGTGATAGTGCCTAGCACAAGCGGCACTCGGATGGTATAACCTTTTTCCAGGGGTCGTTTCTTTACAAATCCCTCAATACCGCTTAACATGATATGTTAGTGTTTAGCGGAAACGTTATTATTAAAAGGATCGTCTTTATCCTCCCAACTTTTCCTCTCCTCAACCTCACTATCCTCAAGTGGGGAGAGGGGAGTGTTACTATCGTCCTCAGAGCTAGACCTTGAGGCGGAGTCCTCGCCGTCTCCCCCATCATCGACTAACCCTGAGGTGCACTCTTCCCCGTCTCTTTGTGCAGGGTTTGCTTGATCGACTTCCATTTGGGAGACGACCCCCTCACCGTCTATACCCGCATATATGATTGTATCGCTGGGGGTTATTGGGATCTATAGACACCCATTTGTGTCTCCCCAAAACCAAACCCGGTGATGAGTACCTTTCACGTCGAATCATAATCGAATGAAGTGAAAGTGTGGAAAGTCTAGTGTTGCGGATAGTTTTAATTTCTTTTCTATTCTCTCTGTTTTTGAAAACCTATTTTAAGAAAACAGCCAATCCAGTTTGGTTGGTCCATGACATGGGTCCAATAGTAGTGTAGTTGGATGGGCTTGAAAAGAGCTTTCCAACGATATATTATAAGCCTAATTCAGATGAATAATGAGGAAGTTATGGCCAAATTACTAAACTAGGCCCGGATTGATCCTTATATGCGGCCCAATGATCAAGAGGAGGGCTTAATATGGATTTATCATTCCGAATACAATTAGGAATGGTTTTACTCTTCTAGATTCTTCTAGAAGGTTCTTTTCGTTCCTAATTCTTAGGTTCTTTTCGTTTCTAATTCAATTAGCATTGCTAAATTTACTTTTGTTGACTTTTTGGAGTTTTAATCAGAATAAAAGAGTGTTTCTAAGGAAAATACGATTTTATCCTCCTGTACGGTTAAATTTTATCTGATTTTAAAAAACGCGTCAAAAACTTGATTAGCGCCTAACGCCAGCATTAGCGCCTGGCGCTAACCTTGGCGCCTGATGCTAGCATTAGCGTCTGACGCTAACTCTATTTTTTCGCGTCAGAACTCTGGTTCGATTTTCTATCTATTTGGCTGATTTTCTCTATATATACCCTCCTAAAAACTCCGTTTTCAATAACCAATTCTCATCTACAATCATCAATTTCTCAATTTTCTAACTCTTCTCTCTTAAAGCTAGAAGCTTTTCTCTCTCTCTCTTCTAAACCACCCTTCATACAAAATTCCGCATTCACAAGACCTAGATACACCTAGCATTGTTCAAAGTTGCCTTCGCCCTAGACGTGAAAGGTTTTGATATTTCTGAGGGTTTATCTCTTTAACTCTTTGACTTTATCTCTTTAGATTGTTTTGGAAACGTCCAAAACTAGATGGGTGGTGTAAAACACGAAGTTCCTAAGTTGCCAAAAGAACAATGGAAGAAACTTTGATGGAACAAGACAGGTATGTTCCCAGACCGTTTGTATCTCACCCGTTTAAATTTCAGAGGGAACTAACCTATCTATTAGCCAACTTTCAAGCATCTACACCATATTTCTTCGAATGTAACATTATTCTACAACTTTTAGTTGTGTGTCCGTGTTGCGCTATACTTATTTCATATTTTCATATATTCGACATTATATCGACCCTATTTCCTTATCTTTTCATATAACCATACTTCTTATTCTTAATTCCCATGTGCTCTAAGTTTGTTCATCATCTTTTTATGGATCAATGAAACGTGAAGAATGGTGATTACATGTTGAGGGGGAAGTTGAAGAAAAAGAAAAGAAGTAAGCACTTGAAAAGGAAGAAGAATGGTAAGGAACTAAGGGGGAATAAGGTAGGAACCAAGAAATCAAAATGGTTCAAAGTTGGTTGTGGAACTCAAGTGTATGAGTAAGTATTATCTTCATTGATTTAAAATGTGTTATTCTAGGAAAGTATGCAAAAATCTGTGTAATGACACCCTATGTTAAAAAAAAATAAAAAAAAAATATAGGGTGATCCTATTTAATTTTCTAGATATCCAAATATGAAGAATATTGATCTTGTCGACGTCGTGTTCTCGTATACTTGGTAAGCTAGCTATTGAAGGAGCAACATTATACATTGAAGGAACTTGGCTATGAAGCAGAAATCTGTTTAAGTTCCAGTAAGCAGAATGTTTCTCAAAGAAGTTGGTAGTTGAAGTAAGGGAACTTGGTTATCAATTAGCAAGATGAATATGTGTTGTGTTTAGTAGGAGGTTAAAGAGTATGAAATGAAGAACAAATGTGATGAACCTTATCATCTCAAAAGGTCTAAACGAAGAGCACAAATTCCACTTTGTGTTCCCTCTACTTATTTTGTTCCATATGTTTCTTTATATATCCTTTGAGCTTGCGCTTTCATTTTCCTATTCATGCAATCCATTTCTAACTTTTAAGCTTTGATATTTACTTGATTTTTAACTTCTTATTTGTCAATTTCATTTAAGGGTTTTGAAGTTGGGCCTTTGGATTGTGAGTTGGAAATTAGTGTGGAAATAGTACCCAATTTGAAAAGTGAGTACCTTGAGGGTTTTAGAAACAACAAGTGTTTAACCATTATATATTTACTTATTATATGGTGGTAGGTGTGACATATGACTTTATGTGTGTGTAATTTACTGAAAACAAACTTGTGGAACAATACCCTTTTTGATAAAGACAAAAGGGGGAAGAATATGTATGATGCTTATGGTATGTAGTAGTTAAGTCTAAAGTTCTTACAACATGGTCTTTGAAAGTATAAATATATTGATAAGGAAGTGTATTGCTAAGTTTCTAACTATGTGAAGTTCTTGTGTATGTTCCTAACTTGTTCTAAATGTTATTTCCTTGAAGAACTAAGGGGGAATAAATGTACAACGATTTATCCTTTAGTGTGTGATAAGCATCATTAGTTTGTCATCATAAAAAAGGGGGAAATTGTTGAGTAATTAGGTTTTGAAGATTGTAAACTAATGATGATTATATATCTAATGTGTTTGATAAGTTGTGCATAGAAAGAACAATTTATACTTGGAACAGGATACAAGGAACCTGAGTAGTCACATATATATATATATATGTATATATATATATATATGTATATATATATATATATATATATATATATATATATAATAAGGAACTTAAGCAATATATGATAAGCAATAGAAGAACAAGAACAATGATGAGTGTTATGGTTGATAAGCGTGAAGATGGCTAAGGAACTATGAAGGTAACTATGTAAATAGGTGTTTGCATATGTTAGCTTCATAAGGTATGTACACTATGCATACATGAGTTGTATATGTGTAGGAGTATTTACATAAGCTTTAAGTTTAATTAGTTCTCTACTTTAAGTTTGTTATGACAAACAAACTTCAATCTAATGTTTCTCTTAAGTGTTTACGTGAAGACAGGAACTGACTAAGGTGAAGTCAATGGGTTGGAACATAGAAGACTTCAAGAGGACCAAGAGGGAATGAATGAACCTAAAGCAGGTTCTCCCACAAGAACCAAACCACGAAGGAACCAGAAGATATTCTCTAACGAGATGTAGAAGGAACCTTTGGCAGGCTTTCCCACGAGAGCCGGAGCATGTTCCCTAACAGGTACATGAAGAGTTCCCTAACAGGAACATAGTTCCCTAACAGGAACTTAACGTTGCTCCGAGAACTAGAATACATCAATACTACAAGATTCTAGAACAAGAGTTTCAAAGAAACAACATGAAGACGAAGAAATCGAAGTATATCGCTCTAGGATTCATGTAAGTATGTTGGACATAAAAGTCAGTCTAGAACAAGTCTAAAGAACCAAGGTGAACTCATGATAGTCAATGAAATTAGAGTTACTGACTTGTCAGGAACTTAGTGACTGTTAGAGTTCCAAAACCTAATCGGAACTTAGGTCTGCACGTCGTTAAAGGTCGCAGGTCGAATTTAATGATATAAATATTTACCTAATGCGTGCATATCTTTTAGGGATTTGGTTTTTACAAAATAAAAATATTTATTTTCTAATAAATCCCTTATGGAAAAAGATAAGTTATTTTTGGAAAACATTTTCAGTAAAATAAGTTTTAAATAAAATCTAATTTTATGGCAAGTATATCTTTTGTTAAAAGATATGGTAAATATATCTTTTGTAAAAAGATATGGCAAGTATATCTTTTATAAAAAGATATGGCAAGTATATCTTTTGTAAAAAGATATGGTAAGTATATCTTTTGTTAAAAGATATATTAGTTTATTTGAAAAATATAAGATTTAGATAAAATCTGATTTTATGGTAAATATATCTTATTATTATTGATAGAATATATTCTTAAAAAAAGATATATTTTTGAAAAACATATTTTTGGAAAATATCTTTTATTTCTATCTTTTAATAAAACTTATCTTTTACGAAAACAATAATTTGGGTGTACTATAAATATGCTTATATGTATTAATTCAAAGTCGAGGTTGACGAAGTGCAGTGGTCGTGCTTAATGGTTTCATCCTTCACCACGAAGCTAAGACAAACCTCCAGGTCGAAGTTCCAGTCAGGTTCTGGTTACAGTTCGTCCAGTAAGTTCCAGACAGATCTTGAAGTGTCCAGCATATTAGCTTTATCTCTTTATTCATTGGTATGTATTTATAGTTATTCTTTGAGATCTTGTAATTGGGAAAAAGGGTTTTGAGTGTTTTATGTATTGGGGTGTGAGAGTTCGTAAGGATTCTCGTTTTTATAATATTATATTGTAAGAGTGCAATGTGTGAGCTTCTAGGGTGAAGCCGAATGAGCTTCTAGTGAGAGGCCGAGTGTAGGCACTTTGGGAGTGCTGAGTGAATCTAAGTTTGGGACTTAGATTGGGTAAGATAGGGTCTTATCGTGTAGCAAGTTTAGTCAGGAACTTGTGAGTAAAAGTCTGTCACTTAATAGGTTTGTAACTTTGTGTTTTCCCTATTATAGTGGATTGGTTTGGCTTGAAATCCCTTGGAGGGTCGAGGTTTTACTTCCAGTTGGGCCTTGGATGGTTTCCTCGTAAAATCCGCTTTGCATTGTCTAAGTTCCTAACAGCAATCAGTTTCATATTCTGCGAAAAGTAGGCACTAGGAACATACTACAATTCACCCCCCCTCTTGTAGTATATCATCTGAAATAACAATTGGTATTAGAGCCAATGCTCTAGATAAAATCGGGTAACCCCGAGGAGCAAGTTCCAGGCTAGGATGTATATCTACGAGAAATGCAGCAATTGGAACTCAGCCCGAGAATGTTCCCAACTTCACATTAAGACCAAAATCTTCTTGTAAAGCAGAAGTAATTCATAGATCAACATCTTTGAGGTAAGTGTTTCGTCTTTGAATTCTTTGTTATATGCATGTTATTATGTGTGTGAGTTCCTTGCGGTATTTTTAGTTAAATTGTTGATTTTATTATTAATGTTTTTAAATCAATTTTGTGTAACCTCAAATCTGATTTGAGTGTATTTAAAAATCACTTTTTTCAGATTTATAAATTGATTTATTAATAAAGAATCTGTTTACTGGAAATAGTTTAAGGAACTTATTGTATAGAATTATGCATATTTGGTCTTTTGGAACCTGAACTACCCTTGTATGGAAACTTAATTCTTTAGGCAAGGTAATAAACGAATATTTTGAATATTTGCCAAAGAATGACCTTATCATGCGTTTTTATTATTCTGAATATTTATTATGTAGACACATGATGTTTATTGTTAGTAAATATAGTTGGCTTAATCGTAGTTGTTTTAATTATGGATTATTGACGACTATTACTAGCAAGAAGGTACCCAATATATATTGGGTAACCAAAGACAAAAGGTGAATGATTTCGCAGGCTATGTGAGTGGAGACAACCTATTAATGATGATACTTTGGTTGTTTATATATAAGGAATTATGTGCAAGTTCCTCTCACTAGAGAGCCTTTATAAGAGGTTTGTAGTAGGTGAAGCGACAATATGGAAAAGTGTGTAAGTCGTCTATACTTCTCTATGTAAATATTGGTCATTTTCTTTTGGTATATATCTTAATCCTTCACAGATTGCTGTTGAAATTTAATTACATATTTCCAAGGTGGTATTTGTGAATGGATGTAAAAGAGAAGTTGTCTTAAAGCTTATAGCATATATCATGACAAACTAACTTTTCTTCTAGTTTGGTGCTGATTGTTAATGATTGTTTTGTAGGTTTGTCCATTGAGATAAATCGGTGCATAAAAGTTTGTTCCGTTAGGAACTTGGTGCTTAACTAGTTGGAACTTGATGAACTTGAATTGATAAAATAGATTTAGGATACAGGAATAACAAAGCTTCTATATCAAGGTGCTATAAGAGTTAGTGTACAAGTTCATGTTCAGCTTCTTATGCAAGTTCAAGTCAAGTTCCTATTGTTCAAAGTTCTTTGGAACCAAGCATAAATTCCTGTAGCAGAATCTTATGAAGGATGATGAGTTAAGATGACTATCTTTGACTACGTGTTGGAGATCCATAATTTCGTTTAAGGAACGACATCCAAAAGGGAGTATTCTTACTGGAACTTTATGTTTCAATACTTTTATGCTTTAGATTTTATCTATCTCTCTTGACTAACCTACTAACCTTTTGAAAGCACAAAAGAATTCTCTTGGGTTTTGATTTTTCAGGTTATATCTTCAGAATGAATATTTGAGGAACTTTGACAAGGTGTTGAAGAATTTGAGATTAAACCAACACGTTCCTCTACCCAAGATACAATGGTCAAAAGGACTAGAAGGACATGTTCCAACCTGATATCAATAGGAACATGAACAGTTGAAGGTGCATAGTAGGAAGGAACTCGTAGTATCTCGACAGCGAGGTTCCAAAGGGATGATGATTGTCAAATCAAGATATTTCCTGCTATAAACCTACAATGGAAGAACTTTGACTTATAAGACTAACACAGATGGTAAAATTATTGCATAACAGGTGGTTAGTAAGTCAAGTTCCTATACCATTGTGAACATTTTTCTTGTCGAGTTTTTTATGCACATTTTGGTGTTTTAAATGCTTGGAACTCTAGATGTTTTACGAAATAATTCTATGCTTCAAACTGTAAACATGTTAATCTTTTTATGCTTGATAAACCTAGTAGGAACTCGATAATAGGTATATGTATACATAAGTTCCAAACAGGTAAAGATTAAGAAGCATTAGGATTAAAACATGTTATATTCTCTTTCAACATCGGGTAGATGGTAAGCAACACTAATCCGTTGGATCTTAGTGATATGGATTTGTTTATCATGTGTTATTTAGAGACTAATTGAAAGATATGTCTTGTTTATATGAACGCAAATGGACACTTAGTTACTTTTCTTAATAGAAGAGATGATGAACTGTTTGTTGAAAGTCTTTTCTATCATAGGGCTTGTTGCTAAATGTTCATTATTTATGAAGTTATGGATCTAACAATGGAACCTAGTTCCTGTCATGTTTGATGTTTGTAGTAGGAACACAAGATTGACAACAAGTTTCCAACTTTGAATCATAAAAGACATGAAGAGAACAAAGTTATATGCGAATGGTCTTTGCAGGTTCTTTGGAATAGTTTTGAATGTCTCTTACTACATCATCAACACTGAAGCAATAGATCTTTGATTAACAAGACACCCTATGTTCCAATTAGGGATGTTTGATGATAGAAGTGCCAAGGCGATTTACCCATAAACGCCTAGATCAGTAAAACAAAATGATTTTACACTATCATGTTTAATGCGCAAAAAGTGAACATATTTTGAGACTAACAGGTTTGTTCTCATCAAGTAGGTTATAAAAGATGAACTCACAAATTCTTGTAGAACTAACTGAGTTCCTAGTAAAGAAATATGTCACTAAGGATAACAGCAAGGGCTAGCTAAACATGTTGAGGAACTTTTAGATGTTAAGTTCCAGCTCATGCAACAAAGTTCAATGAACTCAATATAAGAAAGCAAGTTCTGACGAAATTCCAGAGTTGAGATAATATTTGTTCCGACCAGCAAAATCTCAAAAAACTATGGAGCTACAATGTCTTATATGCATATGTAACTAAGGCCGAACCTCAAGATATTGAAGCATTTGAGGATGGAGCTTGAAGGTTAGATGTGTAACAAGAACTCAATGAGCTTAAAAGGAAGAAGGTGTTTGTTACATCCTGAACATATTCTAGAACACCTAAAAAGGGTCGGAGATTAAAAGGGGTTTCTGGAAAAAGCTTGTTGAATAAGGCACGTGATTGGAACAACCAATACAAAGGTATGTATTGTTTTTCAGGAACTTGTTGCTCATATAGCTAAACTTGAAGGTAATTGAATATTATTTTATCTTGTTGTTTATATGGGATTAGAGTTGTACCACATGAATGTCATGGATGTCTTTTGTATAACTTTCTGTTATAGATGTCTATGTGGAACATACTCTAGGATAGATTGCTATCCAGGTTCCTTCTTGAAAATTGAGCTTTAAAATTTTCAATTTTTGTTTTCAAGATGGACTAAGGTATTAGTTGTACTTATTTACATTGGTTATATTTTTGGCACAACTAACGAGCCATTGTGCATTGGTTTTTGATGATTCTATGATGAGAAAATATATTTGTAAGCATTAACCATTGACAATGGAACTTGAGTTAGAAGTGGAAGTTCATATTAGATTTGAGATCATCAAGGAACAAAACAACCACTTCAAGAACTCCAAGGTAAGCCATCATGTCAACCAATGTTTTAAAAGTTATATTTTTACTGGTTATAAACTACATAAGATATAAGTTCCTTTTCACATGTCTGCATTAGATGAATAGAATTGATATATTTTTGGTATGAATGCAATATGTGAATTTGTAAATGGATTCTCTTATGGTTTTGTCTTGACTTGTCATATTTTTGTATATTTCTTAATGGAACAACACTTGATGAAACATAACATGAGTATACAGTATTTTCCCCTTAAGTTATGTCAAGCTGGGGTTCCTATGCATGTTAAACTTGAAGTAAAGAATGTACGCTTATTGTTTATGTGTCACACTTAGTTCTTGTGTTGTAAAAGACATACTCACTTGCCTAAGAGTATTAGAGGTCTCATAATAGAACTATGGGTGCTGTCAAACACGAAGTTCTTAAGTTGCCAAAGGAACAATGGAAGAAACTTTGATGGAACAAGACAGGTAAGTTCCCAGACCGTTTGTATCTCACCCGTTTAAATTTCAGAGGGAACAAACCTATATATTAGCCAACTTTCAAGCATCCACACCATATTTCTTCGAATGTAACATTATTCTACAACTTTTAGTTGTGTGTCCGTGTTGCGCTATACTTATTTCATATTTTCATATATTCGAAATTCTATCGACCCTATTTCCTTATCTTTTCATATAACCATACTTCTTATTCTTAATTCCCATATGCTCTAAGTTTGTTCATCATCTTTTTATGGATCAATGAAACATGAAAAATGGTGATTACATGTTGAGGGGGAAGTTGAAGAAAAAGAAAAGACGTAAGCACTTGAAAAGGAAGAAGAATGGTAAGGAACTAAGAGGGAATAAGGTAGGAACCAAGAAATCAAAATGGTTCAAAGTTGGTTGTGGAACTCAAGTGTATGAGTAAGTATTATCTTCATTGATTTAAAATGTTTTTTTCTAGGAAAGTATGTAAAAATCTGTGTAATGACACCCTATGTTACAAAAAAAAAGGGTGATCCAATATTTAATTTCCTAGATATCCAAATATGAAGAATATTGACCTTGTTAATGTCGTGTACTCGTATACTTGGTAAGCTAACTATTGAAGGAGCAACATTAAAAATTGAAGGAACTTGGCTATGAATCTGAAATCTGATTAAGTTCCAGTAAGCAGAATGTTTCTCAAAGAAGTTGGTAGTTGAAGTAAGGGAACTTGGTTATCAATTAGCAAGATGAATATGTGTTGTGTTTAGTAGCAGGTTAAAGAGTATGAAATGAAGAACAAATGTGGTGAACCTTATCATTTCAAAAGGTCTAAACGAAGAGCACAAATTCCACTTTATGTTCCCTCTACTTGTTTTGTTCCATATACTTCTTTATATATCCTTTGAGCTTGCGCTTTCATTTTCCTATTAATGCAATCCATTTCTAACTTTTTAGCTTTGATCTTTACTTGATTTTTAACTTCTTATTTGTCAAGTTCAATTAAGGGTTTTGAAGTTGGGCCTTTGGATTGTGAGTTGGAAATTAGTGTGGAAATAGTACCCAATTTGAAAAGTGAGTACCTTGAGGGTTTTAGAAACAACAAGTGTTTAACCATTATATATTTACTTATTATATGGTGGTAGGTGTGAAATATGACTTTATGTGTCTGTAATTTACGGAAAACAAACTTGTGGAACAATACCCTTTTTGATAAAGACAAAAGGGGGAAGAATATGTATGATGCTTATGGTATGTAGTAGTTAAGTCTAAATACCCTTGTGTATGTTCCTAACTTGTTCTAAATGTTATTTCCTTGAAGAACTAAGGGGGAATAAATGTACAACGATTTATCCTTTAATGTGTGATAAGCATCATTAGTTTGTCATCATAAAAAAGGGGGAAATTGTTGAGTAAATAGGTTTTGATGATTGTAAACTAATGATGATTATATATCTAATGTGTTTGATAAGTTGTGCATAGAAAGAACAAGTTATACTTGGAACAGGATACAAGGAACCTGAGCAGTCATATATATATATATATATATATATATATATATATATATATATATATATATATATATATATAATAAGGAACTTAAGCAATACATGATAAAGCAATAGAAGAACAAGAACAATGATGAGTGTTATGGTTGATAAGCCTAAAGATGGCTAAGGAACTATGAAGGTAACTATGTAAATAGGTGTTTGCATATGTTAGCTTCATAAGGTAAGTACACTATGCATACATGAGTTGTATATGTGTAGGAGTATTTACATAAGCTTTAAGTTAATTAGTTCTCTACTTGAAGTTTGTTATGACAAACAAACTTCAATCTAATGTTTCTCTTAAGTGTTTATGTGAAGACAGGAACTGACTAAGGTGAAGTCAATGGGTTGGAACATAGAAGACTACAAGAGGAACAAGAGGGAATGAATGAACCTAAAGCAGGTTCTCCCACAAGAACCAAACCACGAAGGAACCAGAAGATATTCTCTAACGAGATGTAGAAGGAACCTTTGGCAGGCTTTCCCACGAGAGCCGGAGCATGTTCCCTAACAGGTACATTAAGTTTTCCCTAACAGGAACTTAATGTTGCCCCGAGAACTAGAATACATCAATACTACAAGTTTCCAGAACAAGAGTTTCAAAGAAACAACATGAAGACAAAGAAATCGAAGTATATCACTCTAGGATTCATGTAAGTATATTGGACATAAAAGTCAGTCTAGAACAAGTCTAAAGAACCAAGGTGAACTCATGATAGTCAATAAAATTAGAGTTACTGACTTGTCAGGAACTTAGAGACTGTTAGAGTTCCAAAACCTAATCAGAACTTAGGTCTGCACGTCGTTAAAGGTCGCAGGTCGAATTTAATGATATAAATATTTACCTAATACGTGCATATCTTTTAGGGATTTGGTTTTTACAGAATAAAAATATTTATTTTCTAATAAATCCCTTTTGGAAAAAGATAGTTATTTTTGGAAAATATTTTCAGTAAAATAAGTTTTAAATAAAATCTAATTTTATGGCAAGTATATCTTTTGTTAAAAGATATGGTAAATATATCTTTTGTTAGGTAAGTATATCTTTTATAAAAAGATATGGCAAGTATATCATTTGTAAAAAGATATGGTAAGTATATCTTTTGTTAAAAGATATATTAGTTTATTCGAAAAATATAAGATTTAGATAAAATCTGATTTTATGGTAAATATATCTTATTATTATTGATAGAATATATTCTTAAAAAAAGATATATTTTTGAAAAACTTATTTTTGGAAAATATCTTTTATTTCTATCTTTTAATAAAACTTATCTTTTACGAAAAGAATAATTTGGGTGGTACTATAAATATGCTCATATGTTTCATTCAAAGTCGAGGTTGACAAAGTGCAGTGGTCGTGCTTAATGGTTTCATCCTTCACCACGAAGCTAAGACAAACCTCCAGGTCAAATTTCCAGTCAGGTTCTGGTTACAGTTCGTCCAGTAAGTTTCAGACAGATCTTGAAGTGTCCAGCATATTAGTTTTATCTCTTTATTCATTGGTATGTATTTAGAGTTATTCTTTGAGATCTTGTAATTGGGAAAAAGGGTTTTGAGTGTTTTATGTATTGGGGTGTGAGAGTTCGTTAGGATTCTCATTTTTATAATATTGTATTGTAAGAGTGCAATGTGTGAGCGTAGGGTGAAGCCGAATGAGCTTCTAGTGAGAGGCCGAGTGTAGGCACTTTGGGAGTGCTGAGTGAATCTAAGTTTGGGACTTAGATTGGGTAAGATAGGGTCTTATCGTGTAGCAAGTTTAGGCAAGAACTTGTGAGTAAAGGTCTGTCACTTAATAGGTTTGTAACTTGGTGTTTGCCCTATTATAGTGGATTGGTTTGGCTTGAAATCCCTGGGAGGGTCGAGGTTTTACTTCTAGTTGGGTCCTGGATGGTTTTCTCGTAAAATCCGCTTTGCATTGTCTAAGTTCCTAACAGCAATCAGTTTTATATTCTGCGAAAAGTAGGCGGTAGGAACATACCACAATTCACCCCCCCTCTTGTAGTATATCATCCGAAATAACACATGTGTCCTTCCTAGAACTTGGGAGAAAAAGACAGCCTTCAATGGCCCATATCTTGAGAAAGCTGTAATTCGGCGCAGCCCAAAATAATTAGGTCAGAGTTAACTAATCAAGGACACATTTCCTTATGACCCTATAAATAGGGAAATTACCCCCATTTTTAGGGCATCTACAATTATTAAAGTATACCCTACACTCTCTTACATCAGAGAATCACAAGTTCTTGAAATCCAAGAAGATCTCACCTCTTTTTCCGCACTTTCTCCCTTTTATCTTCAAGTACTAACTTGATCGTCGGAGGCAGAGCTCAAACCACCTAAGGTCTCCGTTGTTTTGCAGGTACAGGTTGCGCGCAACCAGTCTCTTAGCTGTAACTCTCCGTAGGGACAAAAAACACCCAAACATTATATATTATTTGACAGAGGATATATACTGTGCTAAAAAATATGTATAGTTCATTAGAGGATATATATAATTTGATATAAAATATGTAAAGTTTATGGAGGATATGAATTATTTGATGGATCATATACTCCCTCTTTTACATATTACTCGCAACAAAGGAATATTTTATGTCTCACAAATAATACCCCTTTGTTGCGAGTAATTCGTAATGGAGGAAGTATATAATTTGATATCAAATATGTAAACTTTATTGGAGGATATGAATACTTGATGGAGGATATATACATTTTGTTAGAGGATATGAATTATTTAATGAAGGATACATATACTTTGTTAGAGGATATGGTTTATTTAATAGATGATATGTATAATTTATTGGAGGATATGTATTATTTAATAGAGGATATGTACAATTTGTTGGATGATATTTATTATTTGGCGATATGTATAGTTTGTTAATGATTTGTGTGTAGTATTTGATGGAGGATATGTACAATTTATTAGAAAATATGATATTTATTAGTTTATAATATGTGGTAATTGACAGAGAATATGTATAATTTTTTGGAGGATAAGTGTTATTTGATAGAGGATACATAAAATTTGAATTTGTAGAAGGTTATATATTATATGAGGGAGGATATGCACAATTTATATATGATATGTATTGTTTAATAGAGGGTATGTGTTGTTTGTTGAAGGATATGTATTATTTGATAGAGGATATGAACAGTTTTATACAGAATATACAGTATATGATAGAGGATATGTACAATTTATTAAAAGATATACTAATTTGGTAGAGGACATGTACAACTTGATGGAGGATATGTATAAATTTTAGGAGGATATGTATTATTTGATGGATGATATGTACAATTAGTTAGAGGATATATATATATATATGTATATATATATATATATATATACACATATATATATATATATGTATATATGTGTATATATATACACATATATACATATATATATATATATATATATTATTTGACGGAGACTATGTATGTATAATTTGTTAGATGATATATATATATTATTTTATAGAGGATATGTAAAATTTTGTTGAATGATATGTATTATTTGATGTAAACAAAAAATACAAAGTTAATTAATTAAAAAAAATATTGAAATAATGAAAAAAAAGGAGGATTTTATTTTGAAGGAGAATTGATATATTTTCTGTTTTAATTAATAAAAAAAGGTTGCTTGATCCCAAAAAAAAGAAAAAAAATGAGGATTTTATTTTGAAGGAGAATTGATATAGTATTTTTTTTAATTAATAAAAAAAAGGTTGATTGGTCCCTTGATAGGGACATGTCGTTGGGAACATACACTATTCACCTTGACGAAGGTACTTATGTGTGGCATAGCTTATTGGGTGCCTCCCCTTTACCTCTCTCATGCAATCCACCTCGTGAAGTTGCAACATTTCCCTTTAATTTATCGCTGAGGTAAAAGAGGAAATATCATCCATCGTATAGATAATTTTATAGACACAATACATGATATCATTTAACTTATGGAGGATATCATCAAACTTTTAGATGATATAATCTACGTAATAGAATTTATTTTATAAAAATAATTAAAAGATCAACAATGGCGGAACCAACATTGAAGGTCTCGTACTAAGCACATGGGTATAACATAACATGCTCATTTTTCAACCAAAATACATGCATTTGTTATCAAAACACTCACAATTCAACATACAATCACATAGGACAATCAATTTCAACAATTATACATCACACATGAAAGCCTCAAATCGTTTTTTTGGGCATTTTTCAAAAAATCCGAGAATTTCAATCAATTATCAAGTCAATTCAAGCGTAAATCATGGATAAATATAATCAACAATCTTTGTTTTCTCTCTCCTATCCATGCTCCTCAATTCAAACATAAATCATAAACAAATAAAATAGAGAAATTTAGCAGTAAGTTGAGGAGAGAGAATATAGAGGTGGGTTAAAGGTGAAGGAGAGAGAAAGTTGTTTTGGGGAATTTTACCCATGCCACGTGGGCCAATCATGTCCTGACACGTATCATATTCTGGTTAGTTTGAATTGGACCAATCTCCATTTGACACGTGTCATTCCTAAAACTTCAGAGAAAAAGGTGGCCTTCTAGGGCCCAAATCCCAAGAAAGCCATAATTCGGTGCAACCCTGTAGAATTAGGTCAGAGGGGGCACGGTTTCCAATGACCCTATAAATAGGAAGATTCCCACCATTTTTGGGACATCTAAAATTTATTACAACATACCCTACATTCTCTTACATAAGAGAAGAAACTAATCTCGGAATCCGAGAAGATCTCATTTCTATTTCCGCTCTTTCTCCCATTCGTACTCAAGTACTAACTTGATCGTCGTAGGAAGAGCTCCAGCAACCGGAGTCTCCGTTGTTTTGCAGGTAAAGGCCGCGTGCAACGAGTCTCTAAGTTGTAACTCTCCCGAGGACAAAAACCCCTAATACATTTGGCGTCGTTTGTGGGGAGAGTACCTCAAGGATGGTTCAAGAGTCTGTACCGCCTCCTAACCCTAAGGCTAATCGGCCGGAGGTCTTTACAAACCATAAGGATTATGATCATCATGTCGAGACATACATAGCCAAAGATGGCTCCCTCATTACTTAACGCATCCGTCCTAGAGACACACTCGAACGAGGTGAGAGCTAGGCGGGTACAAGTAGGCCCCCTGGTCAGCCGAAAGGTGAAACCCAAACGGCAAACGGATCCGCCCCAGTCACCAGAGACGAACTCATGAAATTCATGACTAGTTTCAAGGATGAAATCATGGATTTGATCACTAAGAGCAAGGCTAGACCAAACAAGGGTCAGTCGGCAAGGAAGATTCCTTAGGAGAGGAGGAAGCAAGTCAGGGACAGGCAGCCAACTCCGCATCCAAAGGACAAGGCCGTCGCAACCCTTGACTGGTCCAAGATCCTTTAACCGTAGAGGGGTCCAAGAAATCCCCGCCAGGAGGTACAACCGGCGGGTAACAAAAAATCTAGTCCTCACACTCAGGAAATCATCACCCGCAAGAAAAGTCAGCAGCTGTCTGAGTCAGCCTCTACTTCGAGCTTTCCAGACAGCTTCAAAAACACATTAGAAGGGAATATTCAATCCTTACATGAGAGCCATACAGGTGGTAATACCGTCCATTCTGGCCCTCAGATGATTGGAAATGCACCATACGTACCCCTCCCCATGGTTTACGGTCTGTATTCTCCTCACTACATGCAGTCGGCCCTCTTTGGGGGTCAGGCGGCATATAACGTCCAACCATTAGACTGGCAACTCCGTTTGCCCAAACTTGGTGAACAAACTTCTGCGTTTACCAAGGAGATAACCGAGGCTGCACAGCCGGCCAAGGTTAAGAACTTGTTGGTGGGAGCCTATGACGGTTGGAGGATGCTATGTGGTGCCGGTGCTTCCCGGCTACATTGAAGGGCATTGCTCTACAATGGTTTTGCACCCTGCCAGCCAAATGCATTAACAGCTTCGGGAAGCTTGCCTTCCTGTTTGCCTCCAACTTCTCAATGAACATCCCTACCAAGAAAACAAGTCTTGACTTGAACACCATCCGGCAGGGAGAGAGAGAAGGACTCCGCTCCTATGTTAGGCAGTTCAACCTGGTGAGAATTCTAATCTAGGGGCTGTCTGATGTGGTGGCCTATACAGACTTCTTCAAGGGTCTGAAGAACGGGTTGACCTTTAAGTTCGACCTTGTCCGAAAGAGGGTATTCACCTTTTAAGAGGCGCTTATAGAAGCAGAGATCATTATTCAGGCTACCGACCCCTGCTCATCCAGCCATCAGGTGGACTCCAAGAAGTCCTACAAGCAAAAGGAGAGTCGGTCTGCTCAGCCGGCTTAGAAAGCTTAAGAGAGCAAGAAGAGAAAAGAAGTTTGGGCAGTTGAGGAACCTGATCAGCCGTTGTAGGGAATATTTCAAGCATCCCACACTTGAGCCCCACTGTGATCATACACTTAAGAATGGTGGCGTCCAAAGGGAATGATGCTAGTGTAAACGAGTCGGCAACCGTTCACAGGGTGAAGGTTACACCTCTTAATGATCTAGGAGATCGTTAACTCCTATAGGTCTGGAACCATGACTGGAAGTTCGGGGACGAAGGTATAAATCCAACCTAAAAGAGATTGAACTTTCCCTAAAAATAGGCTTCTTCTTTATTCTTCTTGTATTCATGTGCGCTTTCTGACTAACATACGATCAATAGATTAACCCTAAACCTGTTTATTCTATGTTGAATATTAATGCACAAATAAAACTATTATTGACAATCACTTGAATTATAATCATATTATCCTAAACAATTATCTTATTAAGCTTGATTACAAGTACAAATTTCCTTTAAACATGCATAAAAGGGTGTAAAAATAATAATAAATATAATATCAAGCAACATAATAATCAACAATCATCATAATAATAATATTCTCACTAAAGAATAAAAATAATTGCAAGATCCTAGGCATGATACTAACAAGATTAAAAGAACCTCTAGCATGTCACTAAACATTAAAGATCAATTAGCCCTAACATGGCACTAACATGATATTAGGAAAGAAATAGGAAGCATTATAATAATATCAGAAATATTAATTAAACCTAAACATGATACTAGGAAGCAATAAAACATGTTGAATATTAATGCAAGTTCCCGTCTGGCTCATAAAGAAGTTAAATGCGATTACCCAATTCGGTAAAACGACTACTTTTGACGACTGTGTACTTGGTTTGGGGCAATCACCACTGTGATTGATTGACTTAGGAACATTACACACTCTTTAGAGTATCAAACTTTCCAAAGTCAATCAATCAAAGAGGTACTGAAACCAACCACACAACTGTCAAGGGCAAGAGTAGTCGGTATACTATCTACACTGCCGCATGCTTTAAAAAGTTAGGAAAAAGTTCAAAAATAAAAATTGCAAAATATATATGAAAAAATTGAAACAAAATAACAAATTCATCAAGCCAGCTTAGTCGGCAAATTTCATTTAAAACCGGTTAGAACCGGATAATATTGTTAGTAGGATATACATCTGGGAGAAAAGAAAGTTAAAATAATACCCGATTCCTTAGTCGGTAAAAACACAAAAATACTCAATAAATTCCTAGCTTTATGCATTTGGTCATGGTTTTACCTTTCCTCTCTTAGTTTGTAGCTTTTGTGCATTTTGTTGGTTTTTCTACTATTTTCTCCTTTATTTGCTCTATTTTCGTGGTTGTAGGTATTGTACGAGGTCCGGATCTTGATATTGGTTATTGACAAAGGTGGAAGATGCTTTTGGAGAAAGCTCATGGCAATTGGAAAACTCAAGATGCAAGGAAGTGCATTCTCCAAGTTCTAACTCTTGCGCTCTCAAGCCGTGCTCTCATGAAGATGGGGTGTTGAACCCACTATCAAGTACCTTTTGGGACTGCCACTATTAGTGTTCATCATTAGCATATCGTGCGTCCACTCCAAGAACTTAGCGAACGCACGAAGCCGCGAGAAGATCGAAGAAACTCATGGGAATGCAGGCGCGCAGCCCACGGGGGCAGGTGCGCAGACCCTCCGCACGGGTGCGCCTCCTTGCCCGCGCGGCCGCGATTCTCTAGGTATTCGTCTTGCTTGGTTTTTGTTCGCGCCTCCTATATATATGCTTGTAACCCGATTTTTTGGCAAGTTATAAAGAAAGTTTCATTTATGATTTTGATCATAATTTTAGCTTAGTTGAGAGCTTATGTCTTTAGTTTTAGGGTTACTTTAGGAGTAGATTTTAGGGAGAGAAAGTGAGAAATTTCAATGGTGATTGAAATATTGAAGATTCAATGGTGGCAATTATGATGAAGATCTTCTCTATTATCAATGAGCGTTTCTAACTCTATCTCATTTTATCGCTTTGTTTAATAATCTTGTTAGTTTTAATTGATTTTGATGATTGATGCTTGATTAGTGTAGTTGTTATTCTTATTTTGTTGATTCTTGATTTCTTTAGTTTTTAGTTGATTAGATGATGATGATTTTAGAGTAGTTGTTTGCTAAGGATTGGGTGAAACTTGTATGATTGATTGATTGTGCTTAATTTGGGGATTATGTTTATTAATTGTTGAGATTAAATTGATTAATGGAAATTTTCATGTGTGTTATTCGATTAGGCCTTGAGAATTATGCTAGATTGCATTGTGAGTCTACATTGATACGGACCATTGATTTGTAGCTTTAAATTGTCGATTGAGTTTGATTTGTGATGTTCTTAGTTAGTCTCTCTCGTAGTTAGCGCTAGTTAGACCTCTATGAGATAGCTTGTCGAGCTCTTTTGATTGAGTTTTCCATTAGTCTTCGCAACCATTGAATTGCATATTGTTCCCGAGTTGCTACAATTGTCATGATTACTTGTTAATCCCCGTTCCTAGTGCTTTATTTGTTTGGTTTCTTTGTTTGGTAGTTGGTTAGTGTTCTCTCTTTATCTTTGTCTTCGGCATAGCTTAGGCGCATAATTGAGAGCGCTTAAACAAACCGTTCCTTTGGGTTCGACCCTTAAATTTCATGCATACTAGTATTTAGGTTGGTTAAGTGTTTATAAATTTAGTTTAACCGAGAGAGGATTAGTTTCAACAACCTAGTTCACCCCTCTTCAAAATGGCGCTGTTGTAGAGGAACGGTGTCTTGTTTGAGTGTTTTTGGTTGCTTGAGTCTATGTCTTTGTACATACTTTTCTTTTATTTGATTTTTGTTTGTTTTGTGAAAAAAAAATGGCATGTTTTCTTCTCCTTAATATGATGGTGAGTCTTTTAATATCTACTTCCATAGACATGCTGAATTTTTGGACTATAATCATTGTAGTCTTTGGGAGGCTTGTGAGATTTGTTATTTTTGTTTGAATAAGCAAACTAGGAATGAAGTTGAAAGCATGCATAATGGTGAATTTAGAGCATTGTCAAAAGATGATGCTTGGGATATCTATGTTTGGTTTGTTAGGGATATCTATAATAGGGGTAATCATGATTCTAATGTTGATGTGCAATGTGATGAATCTTGTAATGTTAGCATGATTTCCCATGATTTGTCACATGATCACATAGTTAAACCTAGAACAAATGATTTAAATTATATTTCCTCTTTTGCTCATGATGATGAAGTACATGCTCAAGTGGATGCTAATGGTGTGTTTCAATCTTTTTCATTATTTGCCATGTCTTCTTGTGATGTAGTTCATTCCCTTAATAACAAATCTCATATTGTTTTGGGTAAAATTACCCTGTCCGCGTGGACCAATTAGAGAGGGCAACGTGTCAAGCCCAGGCTGGTCCAAGTGGACCAATAGCCATTTGACAAGTGTCACCTTCAGATTCCTCCTGAAATTGCGGCCTTCAAGGGCCCAATTTCCATGAGCGCCGTAAAACGACGTAGCCCACCAAATCTAGGTCAAATGACCTAGATAAGGGCACACCCTCCAATGACCCTATAAATAGGGAGATATTCCCCAAATTGTGGGACACGTTAAATAATTTATTACATCCATATTCTCTCACATCAAAGAAATCTCCTGGTCTTGGAATCCGAGAAGATCTCACTTTTTCCTTTTTCTGCATTTTTACTCCAACACGTTCTAACTTGATCGTCGGAGGCGGAGCTCTAACCACCCGGAGTCTCCGTTGTTTTTGCAGGTATAACTCAACAAGACCAATCTTTGTGACGTAACTCTCCCGAGGGACAAAAACACCCATAACATTTGGCGTCGTCTGTGGGGAGAGTACCTCATTGATGGTTCAAGAGTCTGTACCACCCCCTGACAGTCCGGTTTACCAGCCGGAGGTCTTTACTGACCAAGAGGATGATGATCCTCAGGTCGAAACTTACATTGCCAAAGATGGCTCCCTGATCACTAAATGCATCCGTCCCAGAGACACTCTTGAACGGGGTGAGCCAGGCGGGTACAAGCCGACCCCCTGGTCAACCGGAAGGGGAAACCCATACAGCAGGCGGATCCACCCCTGTTACCCGAGACGAACTTATGAAATTCATGACCAGTTTTAAGGGTGAAATCAAGGATCTGATCACCAAGAGTAAGGCTAGACCAAGCAAGGGTTAGTCGGAAAGAAAGACTTCTCAAGGCAAGGAAAAAGCTAGTCAAGGACAGTCAGCCGACTCCGCATCCAAAGGACAAGGCATCCGGGACACATGATAGGTCCAAAATTCTTGTGTCCTAGAAGAACACAAGAAATTCCCGCCGGGTTGAACAGCAGGAGGGAAGCAAAAAGTCAACTCCTGATGCTCGAGAAATCATCACCCGCAAGAGAGGCCAACAGCTGTCTGAGTCAGCCTCTACCTCGAGCTTTCCAGACAACTTCAAGAATACATCAGCAGGGAATATTCAATCCTTACATGAGAGCCATAGAGGTGGTAATACCGTCCACTCTGGTCCTCAGATAATTGGAAATGCACCGTATGTACCTCCTATGGTCTACGGCCCGTATTCTCCTCACTTCATGCAGCCGACCCTTTTTAGGGGTCAGGCGGCATATAACGTCCAACAATTTGACTGGCAGCTCCGACTGCTCAAACTTAGTGAACAAACTTCTGCGTTCACCAAGGAGATAACCAATGTCGCACAGCCGGCCAAGGTTAAGAATGTGTTGGTAGGTGCTTATAATTATACCACCAACCCGGAGGACCACCTCATTGCTTACTCCAACCTCATGCACATGCAAGGGCTGGAGGACGCTATCTGGTGCCGGTGCTTCCCGGCTACGTTGAAGGGCATTGCCCAACGATGGTTCGGCAACCTGTCAGCCGAGTGCATCGACAGTTTCAGGAAGCTTGCCTTCCTGTTTGCTTCCAACTTCTCGATGAAAATCCCTGCCAAAAAGACAAGTCTCGACTTCAGCACCATCCGGCAGGGAGATAGAGAAAGACTCTACTCCAATGTCAAGCGATTCGACCTGGTGAGAATTCAAATCCAGGGGCTGTCTGACAAGGTAGCCTATACAGACTTCTTCAAGGGTCTAAAGGACGGGTCGACTTTTATGTTCGACCTTGTCTGTAAGAGGGTTTTTACCCTCCAAGAGGCGTTGATAGAGGCGAAGAGCTTTATTCAAGCCACCGACCTCTTCTCGTCTAGTCATTAGTTGGACTAAAAGAAGTCCGACAAACAATAGAAGAGTCGGTCTGCTCAGCCGGCTCAAAAAGCTTAAGAGAGAAAAATGAGAAAAGAATTTTGGGTGGTTGAGGAACCGGATCTACCGTTCAAAAAGAAAGAGAAAGAATTTAAATCGTATGTCTCGTGGTATGATTCAATAAAGACTGCTACACCATCTATACAGAGGTGAAGGACCGGCTGACTATCAGAACTGGACCACCTGGTTCTAAGCCACCTTGTTATCCTCTTTAGGACACTCCCCATTAGATTTAAGCTCAATGGCTTCTCCTTCTTCGGGGAGCTCCTTGGCAGGCTCCTCAAGCTCTCTTTTTGCCCAGGCGTCAAAGGACTCGGGCTCTAGCTCTTCTTTGTCTCTTTAATACACTACATGTTCAGCATAATAAAAAGCCAGAGCCCACATGCCGTATTCGTTGTTGGGGTGGAGAGTATTCCATGAGATCTTCATCCCGGTGTCGGAGTCCTCTTCATTTTCAGCAATCAGGCAGTCTTGCTCTACCTCGATTGTTGCCCTGAGATTCATTTAGACTTTCTCCGCATCCTTCTTCAGCTTCTCAACCTCCGCCCTTGAGATTTACATTCTCTTGAGAGGCACCCTGCAAGGTCTTGAGGTCTTCCTCCACCTTCTTAAGGTTGGTTTTAGTCGTGTCGGCCTTCTCCTTGGCCTCATCCAGGGCTTTTTTAAGAACCCTGATCTGATCCGACTGTAGCATCAATTCAGCTTTAGTTTCAAGTTCATTAAGGGTACATTGATATTCAGCAACATCCTGAGAATCCCTAGTTGATCTAAGGGCTCTTTTTACCTCCTCCCTATTCCGGGCATATGGTCGTTTGAGTCCATCAACCCTAAGCATGGCCTGCAGACACAAACGGTGTCATTTATGCGGCATATATTATACTTAGTTCCAAAAAATGGAAATCATGTATACCTCAGATAGGATTGCATTGATCCGTTCAATATTAAACATCTTAATGCCCGGGGTGGCATCCTTCTTCTTCTTGGGGACGACCGCTAGCATGGACCGGGCATGCGCCTAAACGTCCGGCCATCGGGGGGAATGATTTACACCATATGTGAAAGGGGGTGAGTGAGCTATATACACGGCACCAGCATGATGCCGACTATCAAACGATGAAGTTTGTTGAGAGTGAGATTTCACTCACAACGGCCATCCCAGCTCATGCGGAGATTCGATGGGATTGTATTTACCTTTAGAAGCTGGTGGGACTGCACCACCTACATGCACAGAGAGGCCGGATGGGACCATATCAAAGCCCACTCCAAAGACTCCAACGGTGACATTCTTCACCCCAATGCGGAGGCGGTTCTTCTTAGAAGACCCTTCGGGGCCCGTCTTACCTGAAGTTGCGTTTGCAAACTTTGTAGGCTTGATTGGAGTAGAAGAGTTCTCATCCCGTCCTCATTTAAATTCGTTCTTCGTAAAGGACCTAGGATCTTCTCCCCCCTGTAATTTAATAAGTATTTAATAAGCAACCGGCAATGCTTGTTGGGAAATTAGATCAAGGAGCTAGACGGTTATTCACCTCAGCCTTCAGTTTGGCGGCTCTAGCCTCTATCAGGTCTCTCCGGATTTGTGCAGAGGACCGCTTGGGAGTCTTCTCTTCAGCCACCATGTTCAAAGCTTCTTCTGCAAAAATAATGAACAGATATGTCCATTTTATATAGTGTTTTACCCCCATCCCTTGGTCTTTATTAGTAGTGTTATTGGCTCTTTCGGGCCACTTTTATTACTAATTTGTGTTTTCTAGTGTTTTCGTAGTTTTAGTTGTATTTTACAGGAAATTGCACTCTTGGAGCATTTTCATGGGCTTTATGGATCAACTACGGAAGCTAGAAAGACACGACCACTTTTGGAGCCCAGGATCGGTGAGAACCGGTGATTAAGGGCTCAGTAATTGGGATCCCGAGGCATTTGGACCAAGTATTTACGACCCGGGGAGGAAATCCGGATTGGGCCGAGAAATCTAGCCCAATCAAAGTCCAAGCCTCAAAGGGAAGCATAGACCCGATCGGGCAAGGCGCGGCAAGACCATAGTGTTGTGCATGCTAAGGCGGCCCGATCGTGCCAGCATCTAGCACGATCGGGCGGTGCTGCTTGGGAGGAACGCGAAGAAAATGGCGCGCCCGATCGGGCGCGCGTTTTTAAAAGACCTGATTAAGTTTAGTTTTAATTCTTGTTTTAGAAAACGTTTAAGTATGATTTTTGTACGGATTTTTAGATTATCTTCTTCCTTAGACTTTCTCTCTCTACTTAGGATTTTTCTCTCTCTTAACTTTTCTCTCAACTTTGTTCTTGATTATTTTCCATTAATACAGACTATTTTGGTAACGATTTCTCTTTTATTAATCTTAGTTGTTTATTTTATTCCTTTCATGATGACTTGTTTTATTGCTTCGATTAGTTTAGTTTTTACTATGTGTGAGTAGTTTTATTTCTAGAGTTTATGGGGATCCATAAATAATATGAAGGGGTAATTTATTGTTGTTAATTATCAATGCTAGATAATTTCCTATTGATTGAATTAATGCTCTGTGACTAGATTAGGCCTGATCTTTTATGCATGAGTTTGACAATATTGATTCGAGATTCGACAGATGAGAATTAATGTTTAGGTCTAGTTTCAATAGGCAGATTAATTTATAAATGGTTAATTCGAGATTCGAAAGATGAGATTTAATACCGGTAAATTAATTGTGTGATTATAATACGTAGCGAAAGCCTTTTATAATCTGATTGATGTATGCATTGATGAATGGTTATTATATTCTACCCTGGAATATTATTTATTGGTGAACCTATGCCCTAGATTCTTTTATATATTGTTTTCTCCCTATTCTCAATCTTAGTAGTTTAGTTTCTTATTCAAATATAAATATTGGTTACTTCATAATCTAGATTATTTTAGTTAATTAGGAATAGAAAGACTTGTTTCCCTGTGGAGATCGACCCTACTTCCCTATCTACATTAGTTAGAGGATTCAGGTATTACTTTTGATTAGGGGATACGACTTTACCCTGTCAAAATTTGGCGCCGTTGCCGGGGAGACGGTTTTATTTTTATTTCTGATTAATTATTTAGTCTAGATTTTTTTTTTATTATTTTTTTCGTCTCATAGAATGTAAGTTCTTTGTGACAGTTTCTCATATTTATTTGTTTAGTACAGATCAAGAATTAGAGATGACTACACCACCACCACCTCCTCCTATTCGCAAGCTTAGCGATTATTCGCAGCCATCCCTGACAGATTTTCCACATCTTGCTCCCACACCTAATCTCGATGGAGTGCAATTTGAGATCAAGCCCCAGTTTATCACGATGATCGAAAGAAAGCAATTTAGTGGAGCTAAGGGTGAAGACCCTAATCTTCACATTGCAGATTTCTGTCAATATTGCAATACTATTAGGCAAGCTGGGGTCACACAAGACCAAATCAGGGATCTTTTTTCCCTTTTCTTTATGTGGTAAAGATAAATTGTGGTATAATGGATTGAATAGAACTGCACTTGGTATTACTAACTGGGAAACTCTTGCTTTGAATTTCTATAATAAATATTACCCTGCAGAGAGGACAGCTTTGTTAAGGAGTTCAATCCTAAATTTTGCCCAAGAAGCTAATGAAAGTTTATATGAAGCTTGGGAAAGATTTAAGGATTTTCAGAGAGAATGTCCCCATCAAAAACTAGCACAGTGGCAGATAATCCAAGCCTTCTACAATGGGCTTGGATATAATTCAAGAATGATTTTGGACTCTGCAGCTAACGGAAGATTTATGAATTTGGATGAGAATATAGCGAGCAATGTTGTCGAAGAGATGGCTATTCATAATTCCCAATATGGGAATCCCATAGGGTTTGCAAACAAGGGAAAACACCAAGTCAATTCTATATCCTTTTTGTAGACACAATTGACTTCTATTAGCCAGAAACTAGACAGTATTAATAATTCTAATTCATCTTCCGTTGCTAATGTTTCTGCTATTGTTTCTAACTCTACAATATTTTGTGAAAATTGTGGTCTTGTAGGTCATTGGGCACATGATTGTAGGAGTTCAATTGAGAAGATTAATGCTTTTCAAACCTATAAGCAAATTAGTCCATACTCTAACACCTACATTACAGGGTTGAAAAATAATCAAAATATGTCGTACAATAGTACGAATGTGTTTAACCCTCCACCACAGGTACAACAACCACAACATAGGTACTACCAACCTCCACATCAGAGACCACAACAGGTTGTTACTCCTCCATTTGATTCTAGAATATTAGAAATCAAAACGATGTTAGCCAATATGCAGAAGCAGATGCAGAGTAGAGATGCACAAATTGACTCATTAATAGCACATAATAAAATAATAGATACTCAGATTGCGCAACTTTCCTCTACTATGGAAACTCGCCAGCATGGAGCCCTACCATCACAGCCAGTACAAACAACAGAATACGCAAATTCAATTACTTTGAGGAGTGGTTCACACTATGATGGGCCTCCTATGCCCAAATATGATGAACTTGTAACAACAAAAATTGCTAATCTTGATTATGTTAAACCAAACAATGTTGTTACTAGCCCTGAAGGGCTACATGGTAAAACTAACTTTTCTGATAATTCTTTGTAGGGTAAACCCCAGGATAAGAGTGGAGATGTGCAGGTTCTTGCTATCAAACTTCCATTCCCTAATAGACATTTAAAGAGTAAGTTGGATAAGCAATTTGGTAAGTTTCTGGAGGTTGTGAAGAATTTGCGGGTAACAGTTCCTTTCACAGAATTAATTACTCAAGTTCCTGCATATTCTAAATTTATGAAGGAAATTTTGACTAGAAAAAGATCTATTAGTGAGGTAGAGACTGTTGCTTTTACTGCAGAATATAGTGCTGTATTACAAAATAAATCTCCACCTAAACTAAAAGATCCGGGTATTTTTTCTATTCCATGTCATATTGGTAATCTGATGATTGAAAAGGCATTATGTGATTTGGGTGCTAGTGTAAGTGTTATGCCATTATCTGTGAGCTCTAAATTAAATATGGGTAAATTAAAAGCTACTAATATTACTCTGCGAATGGCCGATCGTTCTGTGAAATACCCTTTAGGTATTTTAGAGGATGTTCCTATTAGAGTAGGTAAATTTTATATACCTGTTGATTTTATTGTTCTTGATATGGAGGAAGATTTGCAAATTCCGATTATTTTAGGTAGACCATTCCTTCATACTGCAGGGGCAATAATAGATGTCAAAAGTGGTAAACTTACATTATGTGTAGGGGATGATAATATCACTTTTAATTTAAATAATATCCCTAAAAGTCCCATGTTAGAGGAAAAGTGTTTTAGTATTGGTGTGGTTGATGTACATAATTTTTCTAATAAGCCCCAAGCTCCCGTTAGAGATCCCTTGGAGGCGGTATTTTTTGTTGCATCTTCTGCAGAAAAAACTAATGCATGGAAAGATGAAGTCGATGCTATATAAAGTGCTCTAAATTGTGTAGGGACTTGGGTTTGAAGATGAACAAGTAGAGAAAAAGAAGCAAGTTGTAGAGTTTGAGCCCGTAGTGAAAGTCCCATCTGATCGGGAGATAAATACTCAATCTTGTGGAAAAACGAAGAAAATCAAGTGTAAAAAGAAATTTCGAGCAGCAAGTACCAAGAAGATACCTGGTCGGACGTGGGAGACGGGCCCGATCGGGCCACGCTCGCCCGGTCGGGCGCGAGAGCAAGACAGCAAAACTGGCCAACTTCAAAATGCTATAACTTTTGCGTTTCTTAACGAAATTTTACGTGTGACTGTCGTTGGAAAGATCATCAAGTCTACTTTCCAATGCAATTAGAATTACTGAATTATCATTTGTATAAAAAAAGTTATGAGCAAAATAGTGAACATGACTCGTTTTTTCCTCTTCTCTTACTAACACTTTGTTTCTTTTTTGTCCAAAATTGTACCAAGGTGATGCATTGCAATGTTTGGGACGGTGGTGGATACGAGTTCGATGATGAGGGGTAGTCACTTGGATTACTAGCTTCCCTTTAAGCCAATGAGGACATTGTCTAATTTAGCTTTGGGGGGATTTCTTGTATATATAGGAACTCTTTCTTTCCCTTTTCTTTTTATTTTAGTTTAGTTTTTAACGCTTTCTTAGCATAAATTTAATTGCTTTCTAGTATAGATTTATTGCTTTGAAAAAATGAAAAATAATACAAAAAATTGAAAAATAAAAAAAATCCAAAAATACGTTCCAATGAATATTAAATCATGCTTCCCTGTGCCCCTTAATTAAAAATTTTCGAAATTGTTTTGACTCTTGGATATTGATGATGAACATTGTGGATTAGTTGGTCATGATTTGATGTTTGATTGCCTTGAAATCTTAACATGCGTCAATTTTTCCTAACTGCTTGTGAATATAGTGCTTGACTAGTTGATTTAGTTAGGAATGTGTGTTAGTTTCTGGTATGTCAATGAATTTGAGTATTGGTTTGCAACTATTAGTAATGTTTGTATGACTCAATATTATGCACATTGAGGAGGACGAAGGCATTTGTTCTCTTAGGTAGCCTTCAGACGATATTAGATACATTTGTTCCCTTCTTGTTACCCATGTTGTTGTTTGTGCCCTTTTATAGTTTATTTAGCCACATTACAAGCCTATATGAGCCACATTGGTTACTAGTCCCAAGTTTGGTTTGGGGAAGCTATTAGTTGGTGAGGTGAGGGAGTTGTGGTGTGCATATCATTTGCACAATGTGGGAATCAAAGAAGAGTGATTGTTCTTTGATGTTTTGATTGGAAATATTGATGTTTTGTGTTTCAAAGTTGAAAATTTCCCATATGAGGTAAAAAGAAAAAAAAGAGCAAAGAAAAAAAAGTTGTTTCATATGTTCAAATGTTCTATTTGAAGGTTGCTCAAGAAAAAAAGAAAAAAAAAATCAAAAGAAAAAAAAGGGTTCAAGTTTGAAAAAAAAAAGAAGAAAGAAAAGAATAAGTAGTTCAAAGTTTGTTTTAATTCACTCTATTTCATATTATCATACTTTGTGAGTGAATATGTAAGTGTTGGGATTGTGTTGTGTATATGATTGTTTGGTGAATTTTTGTGGAGTTGAGTTGTGATTGGAGATGTTTTAATCATCACTTGTTGTGACCTTGGGTTTATTAGGATATGGCTCCCTTGAGCATGGCTTTACTCTCACATTTTCCTAAATTAATCTTACTCTTTATCCTAGCCTTACATTACAAGCTTTAAAGACCTTCCGACCTTTGTGCATAAGAGTTGTATGAATGTGAAAGTGTTGTTTATCAATGCAAAGAATGATTTGACATATTCTGAGTCGACTACTAGGTTGAGTGTATGTCTTTTTAAACACACGAGAGTGTGAGTTCGTAGGGCATTATTCACATTAAAGGGTGGTTGGAGAGCCATCGAGTACATCTTTTACTCGCCACATAAATGAGAGTTGAGTGTGTGAGCACTAGTCTTGAATTCTATATGCTCTTGTGGTTTGCTCTACTTGACAATTGTTAGGGAAGATTGGTAGTTGGATGGATTTGATTTATTGACTTTGATACTTATTTATCGGCTTTACCTTGAATCGTATTTATTGGTTTCAAATGTATTTGGGGTGAAGTATTGATTTATTTATTCATTACTTTGCTTAGGGACAAGCAAAGGTTTGGCTTGGGGGAGTTTGATGAGTCTATTTTATATATATTTTTATTCCCCGTCCCACGGCCATATTTGTGCTTATTTGATCTCTACGGAACTATTTTTATTACTAATATACTTTTTCTAGTGTTTTTGTAGATTTAGTATTATTTTGTAGGAATTTGCATATATATAATATTTCCCGAGCTTACTGAGCCACTACAAAGATATTGGAGTTTGATCGTGTTTTATGACCGTATATTTAAAGCTCAAGGCTGTTCTAAATAAATTTAGTTCGGTGATTAAGGGCTCAATTAGGGGCCGTTCCCCAAATGTGTTTCCCCAAAACCAAACCCAGTGATGAGTACCTTTCGCATCGAATCATAACCGAATGAAGCGAAAGTGTGGAAAGTCTAGTGTTGCGGAAAGTTTTAATTTCTTTTCTCTTCTCTCTGTTTTTGAAAACTTATTTTAAGAAAACAGTCAATCCAGTTTGGTTGGTCCATGATATGGGTCCAATAGTAGTGTAGTTGGATGGGGTTTGAAAAGACCTTTCCAACGATATATTATAAGCCCAATTCCGATGAATATCGAGGAAGTTATGGCCAAAATACTAAACTGGGCCCGATTTGGTTTTTATATGCGGCCCAATGATCTAGAGGAGGGCCTATTATTAAGCTATTAGGATTTATTATAGTCTTTTAGAATACTCTAGGAGGTTCTTTTAAATCCTAATGGAGTTAGGATTGATAATTATGTTTTAAAGAGTTTGAAATTGAATAAAACTACTCCTTTTAAGAATCATTGTTTTGTACGAAGTGGAATATATTCAGATTTTATTTTCGTGCCTCATAATATTTATCCAAATTTATATGGTTGGATAGATCTTGAAATTTCTTTCCAATGATATATTATAATATTAAATTCGAGTTATAACGAAAAAGATATGAATGAGACATGAAACTCTATCCAAAACTAATACCCTTCCACTATTTTGGTCATATCTTTTTATCTACAAAATACTTTAAGAGCCTTGCAACGACATATTATATGCCTTATTTGGACTTCCGGATCAAAAGATATGATAAAAACAAAAACGCGTGAATTTCTGAAATCAGCGCCTGGAACCAGGCCTGGCGCTAATTAGCTGGTTCTGGCGCCAGCTCTGTTTTGCGTGCGCCAATCTCGTTTTGCGTGCTCCAAGTGCTTTGTTTTGATATTTTATCTTTTTGGCTGATTTCTCTATAAATAACATATTAAAAACTCCGTTTTCATTCACCTAGAATCAATTTTTATTCGCAACCATTAATTCTCCAATTCTCATCGACAATCAGTTTTCATTCACCAACTCTCATCAAGATTTTCTTGATTATTCTCTCTCTCTCTCTCTCTTTATCTAAACTAGCCTTTTCTCAAATACAAAATTCCGCATTCGCAAGACTTAGATACACCTAGACATATTCGAAGTTGCCTTCGCCCTAGACGTGAAAGGTTTAATTTCTGAGGGTTTGGTCCCAAAACTCTATTTCAATTATTTAATTTAATTGTTTTTTTATTATTTTCCTTGAAGTTACTAACGTGTGTATTTTTTTATTAGAAAGAGGTACGAGGCATCCAAGTAAGTACTTTAATTGACTTATTGATGTTATGATGTAGAATTCATGTTTATATTGTTATTATGATATTCCTAGTATCATTTTTAGGGAAAAGGTTATAATATCAAATATATTAAATATGATTGTTACGATGCTTCCTATGTTCTTCCTAATATATATGATTGTTAGTATCATGTTAGGGTTAAAGATTTGATTTTTATTTCTTAGTGACATGCTAGGGTTTGTTATTAATCTTGTTAGTATCATGCCTAGGATCTTGCTATTTTTATTATGCTTTAATATTAACATGAACATGATTATGATTATAATTGTTATAATTTAAGATTTTTATGATTATTATTATTATTATTTTGATGACGATTATTTTATTATTATTATGATTATTGTAATTATTATTCATGATATTGATTATTATTATGTTGCTTGATTATTTATTGTTATTGCTTGATCACACCTTTTATGCATGTTTAAAGGGAATTTGGTACTTGTAATCACGCTTAATAAGATAATTAATAATCTTGTTTAGGGTTAATTTGATTATAATTTCTAGTGATCACCAATAATAGATTTATTTGTGCATTATATTCAACCAACATAAATAAACAGGTTTAGGGTAAACTTATTGATTGTATGTTAATTAGAAAGCGCACATGAATACGATCTGAATAAAGTATAGGCCTATTATTAGGGCAGGTTCAATCTCTTTTAGGTTGGATTTGTACCATCATCCCCGAACCCTTATTTAGTTCTAGACCTTATGGAGTTGACAATCTCTTGGATCGTTAAGGGGTGTAACCTTCACCTCGTGAACGGTTTACAAGTTCCTAAAACTTGTTGGCGACTCTTTTGCTCTATCTTCTTCCCTTTTGGACGCCACCGTACTTTAGTGTATGATCACAGTGGGGTTCAAGCTAGTGGGATTAACGCTTGAATATATTCCCTACAGTTTTTGGCGACTCCACTGGGGAGGATTTCTATTTTAATTCCTGAATTTGTTTCGACAATGATTTAGAATGAGTGGATGAGACTTGAAACGTTCTAAGTATTTCATGTGCGTAATTTTGATTAACATTTTTGTCATATGCATAAAAAAGATCTCATTGGAAAGACCACCCGTAATGAGTTAAAAACGTAGGATTTTACACGTAGGAAATTTGAGAAATATCTTTCACAACTAGGACCGAAATAATACCGCGTAAAACTGGAAAATTTTATCGAGCACAAAAAGCTGCTGAGGCATGTGGGAAGTAGCGCCAGGGGCCAAAGCTTCGCGCCATACTTTTAACCGTAGTGCCAGGCGCCAGGCGCTACAGTTAAAAATTGGGGCCAGGCGCTACAGTTAAAAACTGGCGCCAATCTCTGTTTGCTGGCGCCAACCTCCCCCAATACCGAGCCAGAAATATGCGTTCTAATTTCGACCGGTTTTTCGTATTGTTTGCTCGATCCTACTTCCTGATTGAGTTTTTTCTCACTTTTCTGAAACCCATATGTGTTCTACATATGGACATAAGCCTCTGGGAATTCATGCTCCATCTACCCGATTGAACGCTCCGTGCAACAAAGGGTACATCCAAGATGTTGAATTCACCAAACCATGGAAGCGAGTTTTTTCTAAAACTCGCGGTGTCCCATCCACTCGCGCCAACCCTTCACGGTTAGGCTTACGCGCTGTGAATCCGGACAATTAACCATGGACCCTCTTTGACTAAACCATATCCCGAACTTTAGAGAACTAGAGCCATGGTTAGGTTGCAAACTCATTGCATCATATTGTGCCTACTTGACTAATTGTGCATTATTTGTTGTGCATACTCTATGTGATTTTTTTCTAACCGTTTGTTTGACTTGTGTCAAAACTAAATAAACTGATTAATGACTAAAAGACTTTGTTTAATTAATTAATTAATTAATTTGAGCTAATAAATAAACATAAAATCGAGTCATAGTCCCTTTAAGTCAACCCGGATTTGTATTCCCGTATACTGTACAAACGTCAACTTGTTTTGGTCATAGCCGGAGTTCTAGGAAGAACTGCGAGTCAAACCTATGGATTTGTATCCCCGAGTTTTATCTTTAATTTGGCGTTGGTTTCATCCAAATCAGAGTCACAGATAAAAAGTTATGTCTAAAATACCACAGTCTGTCAAGTTTAATGCATATACGTGAAGTCTTAACTTAGTCTTTGCTTGAGTCTAGTCGCATAGTCTAGCGACATGGTCATGACACGAGTCTTAAAGTACCATCTACACTCACTAGTCTTAGCACACACTTTGAGTATATGGCACCATGACCATGTCTTAGGTTCATGCATGAGTCGGTCTTTTTCCGTCATTTGAGTTGAGGGGTACATCTATTCCTAATTCTTCATATCCCTCCATCTGCATCATTTTCCTTCACATTCTATTCCAATCTTTATTCAATTCCTCCATCCATTGCATGTTGAATAAAGTTTGAGTCAAATAATTAACAATAAGTATCCCTAAATTTCTTTTCCACAGTGCTTGGTCGAGGAGAGAAGGGCGATTAATCAAGGACAACCTCTTTATTCAAGTTTTACTTTTTGATAAACTGATTCGTCAAAAGAGGAAGGCTAAAAGGATAATGGCAACTCAAGAAGAAGTCAATGAGCTTAGAAACCAACTAGTTACCATGACTGAAACACTGAAGCTCCTCACCCTCAACGTCGATGATCCCGTGAAGCAACAACAGATGGACTTCATGCAAGAGAGTCTAAGCAAGCTATCTAGTGACTATAAATTTCAGGGCATGAGTTCACAAGGGGTCTCGCTTGATAAGGAACTTCTTCCGCATAAGTTCAACGCCACTGACATCCCTGAATTCAAGGCAACAGATAACCCTTATTTCCATTTAAGAGCTTTTGAAACCATAATGAGTATTAAGGGTATCGATAAGAAGGTTTTCCCCTCTCTGTTCTCACTATCTCTTGAAACCGTTTGCCAACAATGGTACTTCTCCCTTGACAAAGAGAAAACCTCTACCTAGGAATCGATAGTAAACGCTTTCGTTGATAGGTACAAGTGCAATATCCAAGTTGAAACCGACCATAGACAACTTGAGATGTTAAAACAAAAAGAAAACGAAGTTTTCACGTCTTTCTTCAATAAATGGAGAGAAACTTCCGCTAATATGGTTAAGGCTCCTACCGAAAAAGAATCTGTAAGGATGTTTATCAAGAATCTCCAAGGGAAGTATTCAAGGCACTTAAAGTACTGACACAATTTAAATACTTTCAAGGCTGTGTATAACATAGGCATAGACATTGAAGATGACCTTCTGAAAGATAATGGTGCGAAAGGAAAGAAGAACGACCATCCTTCTTCTTCCTCTCCCATTAATGAAGTACATGCCACGAACGCCTCTAAACCACAAATTCAAAGGTCAAAAAGAGTGTTCACTCCACTTCGTATGAGTTATGAAACGGCTTTCGAGAAGCTACATCACAAAGGACTAGTCATGCCCATAGAGCCCATCAAAGATCCAGTTCCAGAAGCTAGGCCACCTAAGTGGGACCCTAATAAGCACCGAAAATATCACCAAGGAAAGGGTCACGACACTGAGGAGTGTTGGAAACTCAAAGAAGCTATTCAAGATTTGATCGATAACAATGAAACTTCCGAGATTCTAGCCATCGAAGATGACCAAGCACCCTTCAATCCATCACTTCTTATCACACCTGTAGGAGAGCCCATGATCGAGACAGCTTATATGACCTCTCTCGATGAAGTGGCCATGATTGAGGAGGATCAAAGTCTTTTCTTAGATAATACAATGGAAGACTCTTCAAGTCTAAAAGAGGACGTTCGAAAACTGCAAGATATCGTTGCCATGCTCTTGAATGTGGTAGAGGGATTAGCAAATCGGGTAATATCGAACAAAATCCTCGCCAATGGTTTAATGAAGAACTCAATGCTCCTAAGCCAAATGCAAAACGGACCATTAAAGAGTACACACTAATAGGAATGACTTACAATGAAGCTTTCGACTATCTTCACGATCAAGGTCTTATCTACCCATTGGTCCCAGTCAAGACCCTCCGCCTGAAAAACGGTTTCCCAATTGGGATCCAAATTCTTATTGTTGATACCATAGAGGTCGTGGTCACACCACCGAAGTATGTCTCGCCCTCAAAGATCATGTTCAAGATCTCATTGATTCAAATCTCCTTCATGTTCCTCCGCGCGACAAGAAGGCCAAGATTAGTAACAATAGTAACAGTGGCTGTAAAGAGAAGAGGAACGACTATCCTTCTTCTTCCGAAAACACCTACTCTAGTAATAGTGCTGGTACTTTCAACCTTAGTGAGATCCTAGCCATAGGTAATCGGAAGCAACCGAAAAGGGAATTTACCCCTATTGGAATTAGCTATGATGAGGCTTTCGACCGACTCCATGCCAAGGGAATCATTACTCCCGTAGGACCTATTTAAGATCCTCCACTTAAGAAAAGATTGCCTAGTTGGAATCCAAACGAACACTGCAAGTACCACCAAGGCAGGGGTCATGCTACTGAGAGCTGTTGGAAGCTAAAGGAGGCTATCCAATATTTGATTTATAACAACAAGCTTCCCATGCCTCCAGTTAACAAGAAGAGCGAGTGATGATAAAGGGAACAACACAAGACAAGAGGCGAGCTTCAACGACAAGATTCCATGACCTCTTTTTTCTATTTCCTTTTTATTTACCCTTTCCCCAATAAGTCTAGCATAGGCACCTTTTATTCTCCTTAGATTTATTTTGTAGGATCATTATATTTTTTCTTTTAATAAAATGAGCATTTATTTCCTTACATCTGATCATTTCATTACATTACATTAAAAAAAAAAATCCATGTCGAATTTAGCACAAGGTATACCAATGATTTAAGGCACCCCTTGTAGCCACATCATATCTCTTTTCACCTTTCAAATTTACAATCCTTTCTTCATAAACCACTTTGAGCCTCGTCTAACGATAGACCTTTCTTTTTTCAACCTACATCTACCTAACCTTGGGATGGGATGGTGTGCAACTTTTGCAATTCTAAAGAAAGCTTGAGAAAATTCAAAAAATTAAAATAGCAAAGCAAAAAAATAAATAAAAGTGTACAAAAGGGTAAGTGTTCCAATGTCTTTGATAAGAACACGTCTCAGATTGCGTCTCTTATCGAGTGCTCGGTACCGTGCCTGAGAAACATGAATGCCAAGTGAGTGATAGACCGCATGATCGGGATTGCCCACACTTATAAAAATAAAATAAATGCTAAAGTAAAAAAGAGCTAAAAAAGAGTAGAAACTCAAGCATAAAAAAATATACAAAGATTCAAAAGCGAGGTTGCACACCTTGGGGGCTTATCTAAGGTATTGAGCCTTTATCCCCTTCTTCTTTAAAACCTGTAGCCTAACCACGTTACAACCCTTAAAAAGACCTTTTTGAGGTATACACACACTTGTGCGAGGTTCGGCTAGAGCTACGTTCGGCCTGATTCCTAACGGATACGTAGGCAACCTCACATCGAGGTGCGGCCGTAATAAACATGCATTCATATTCACATTCACACACTTGCACCATGATCATATCAAGGGATTTCCTATGCTCATCCCTTTTAATTTAGAGCTAGATTTGGGGGCTTGATCCCTTCATCATTAGCTTACCTAGCCTAAGAGTCACCGCCATTTGACTCTTTTAACAAATAACATCTTCCCACACACTTAGCCCTTGCGTCCTAACTTTAGTGTCACTTTCACACACATCACAGATACATGACCAAATATACTTCCCTTAGGAACCCTTTGTCATGAAATCTTAACATAAAGCATGCCTTGTCACATCGCTCATCACTCATCAATCATAATTGTCATTGCATCACGAAGTATAAAGTGCTTAGCCTCCGTGCCTAAGTTACCCAAATACTTTCATCATGGAGTCAAAAGTTAAGAAATCCTAGGATGGATTAATACTTGCACCTTGAGAGATAGTATCAAACAACATCTGACTGAGCTCATTCAACATGCACCTTCAAACTTCGCTTCTTCTTTTTCGCGTCTTTCTTTTTCGGGAGAAAGTCGGTACCCTCCACAAAAATGACGGAAAATTTTTGCTTTTTTGCATTTTCGAGTCGCAAGATCACATTACAATGCACACACGGGTCATGAGTCACACGTGTCATTTTACTTTGAGTCGAGTCAACCTCGAGTCAGTCAATCATATCGAGTCAAGTTTATACCTTGAGTCGTGTCGAGTCAATGAGTCAAGCAACATTAAACCTTAGGTCAACCCTAAGATAATTTTAAGCCTTAGTTCAACCCTAAGATGGCTAAAGAGATTGGCAAAGTTCTATAGTCAAAATAAATACAGGTGCAGCAGAACAGGGAAGACCCTACTCCAACGCCTAGCGCTAGATCTTTTCAGTAACGACAGAGCTCGAAGCCTCTCAGAAAGGTGATTTCGACCTCATGCAGCAATTTCGGGTTCCTTGGTACGCCAGTTAGCTCCTATAAGCAATTTGACATGATTAGTAGTCGGCTTGATTACAATCGTAGTAAGTGATAGACCTGGCAAAAAATCGTCTCACTTAGCTTAAGCGCCTAAAACACTGGCTCATTACAATCGGTTCAAAAATAAGCAAGCACTTAAACGATAATATTTCCAAATATGGATTGTCGCGCATTCTTATTAAACGACAAAGTTTTCCAAAAATTGGATTGTCATCCCCAACTGACAATATTTCCAAAAATGGATTGTCGTGCATCTTCTTCAACGACAATTTTTCCAAGATTGGATTGTCATCTCTGGAAAAGTTTCCAAGCGTGGATTGTTGTACTCCTTCTTTGTTTGGCAAGTTTTTCCAAGTTCGGATTGTCATACATTCATAGATCGCTGGCAAATTTTTCGAGATTGGATTGTCATACACCCAGTTCCCTATGGAAAAATTTCCCAAAGGATTATCATAGGTCTCTACTCATCATAAATATCTGCAAAAGTTCCTCAACATGGATTGTCATTCATTTCAGTAAGTGGAAAATTTTCTCGAAGTGGATTGTCGGTCGACTCTTTTTTGCAAATGTTCCAAGACGCGAATTGTCAATTGTGGCAATATTTTCCTAAAAGGATTGTCGCATAGCGTTGGCAAATTTCCAAGGTGGATTGCTTTCAAGAGTTATATTCCAAGATGTGGATTGTCGATCGTATCAAAATTCTTATGAAAGATTGTTACGAAGCATTGGCAACTTTTTTCCAAAAATTGGATTTTGGCAAATTTTCCGAGATACGGATTGTCGCTTCATCGTGGAAACATTTCCAAGGATGGATTGTTACGTGGCATTGACAACTTTCCCTAAATCAGATTGTCATACATCATACAAGAGTTGTGTTGGCAACTATTCCCAAATAAAAGAGGATTGTCGACATACTGGTTCACAAGCAGCAAAGCGCCGACGTACTGGCATAGCAGCATTAAGGATAAAAGCAGTGATCTTTTCGAAGACTATCACAGCGGAAATTGGAGTCATATCAAAAAGAAGATCTTTGTTTAGAGACGCGTGAACATATAAAAAAGAAGCTCTTTGTTCAGAGACGAGTGAACATCGAAACAACAAGGTAGCGTTCCCTAGATTGTGGAGATTTGTCATAAACAACTGAGGATTGTTTCAAGAGAAGCAATATTTGATAGTATTCCCTTAGACTTGGAATATTATCAAAGCGGAGGAGGATCGTTTCAAGCGAAGCAATCTTCTACTTTGGAAGCAGTTACAGGCGTGGCGGTTTTCAAGCGGGATGGCATTCTCTAGCTTGCAGGAGGTCATCAAAACAGTAAAGTGGCAGCAAATCGGTTACTTTCAGAGACGTGTGCTCGACGGTGCAAGATACGCGTTTCTTAACTCTTTTATCTGTTTAACTAACGCTAGTTTGCAGGTATTGGCGTTACAAGAATGATTTAGGATCGCAGAATGTTCTGAATCATTCTCCGTCCCTATCGATACTTTGACTTTTGTTTTTCAAAACTTGCGTTTCTCCAAACTCAGTCAAAGTGGGGGCTTCTAATTCGGTCATAGCTTGAAAATATATAATAATCACAATCATGAGATCGAACGTTCCTTCCATAGACAGAAAAATCACTACAAGCAAATCCTGGCGGATTCTGGTGATAATAACAATAATCACCGAGATCCTCCAACTGGTTCTAGCAATTCAGAGGTATCATCAGACGCAGAATCAGAGATGACGGCTCCAAATAAGCTTAGTGATTATTCACAACCAAAGCTTACGGATTTTCCACATCTCACCCCTACTCTGGCTCTTGATGGGGTTCAATTTGAAATTAAACCTCAATTTATAACGATGATAGAGAGGAAGAAATTCAGTGGAGCCAAGGGTGAAGACCTGAATCTTCACATTGCCGACTATTGTCAATATTGTAACACAATCAGGCAAGCTGGGGTCACTCAAGACCAAATCAGGGAGATTCTCTTTCCCTTCTCTTTAATTGGAAAAGCTAAATTGTGGTTTAATGGCTTGAATAGAACTACACTTGTTATAACTGACTGGGAAACTCTTGTTTTGAATTTCTATAACAAGTATTACCCTGCATAGAGAACAGCCGTACTACGGAGTGCAATCCAGAACTTTGCCCAAGAAGCCGATGAATCTTTATATGAGGCTTGGGATAGGTTCAAGGATTTACAAAGAGATTGCCCTCACCACAATTTAGCACAATGGCAGTTAATCCAAGCCTTTTATAATGGCCTTGGAAATTCTTCTCGAATAATTTTAGATTCTGCAGCTAGTGGGAGATTTATGAATCTTGATGTTGAAGATGCAGGTCAGGTTATTGAAGACATGGCGATACACAATTCCCAATATGGGAATCCTAGAGGATTTGAGAACAAAGGGAAACATAGTGTTGACTCTGTATCCTTTTTTCAAGCTCAACTGACCTCTATTTGCCAAAAATTAGATAATCTGAGCACTGCTAATGTAGCTAATGTTTCTGCGATTAATAATAATTCTAATGAGGCTTTCTGTGAAAATTGTGGTATTGTAGGTCATTGGGAGCAAGATTGCAGGAGTTCTGTGGAGCAAGTTAATGCCTTCCAAGCTTATAGGCAGAATAACCCATACTCCAACACTTACAATCTTGGGTATCGGAATCATCCGTACCTTTCCTACCGGAGCACTAATGTTCAAAATCCACCCCCACAAGAACCACAGGCACCACAGCAACAGCAGCAGAAATATTATCATCCCAATGCTAGTCAGAAGGACCAACCACAACAACCCTCCTCATCTTCTGACCCTTCTCTGGTGGAAATTAGAGCAATGATGGTTAATATGCAAAAGCACATGGAGCATAGAGATGCGACAATCTATCAAATTCTAGCACATAATAAAATTGTAGATAATCAAATTGCGCAACTCTCTGCTACCCTACAAGCCCGCCAACAGGGAGCTCTGCCGGCACAGCCGACTAGGCCTACAGATCAAGAATTTGCAATTACTCTAAGGAGTGGTTCAAACTATGAAGGGCCCTCTATGCCCGGAGTTGATGAACCTGTTTTATTATATAATGCTAATCTTGATTCCGTTAAACCAAACAATGTAGTTGATAGCCCTGCAGGGCTAAAGGATAATACTAACATATCTAATTCTACATTGCAGGGTACGACTCCAGAGAAGGTGGCTACTCCAGATAAGAGTAATAATGCTCCAAAGCCAATTATCAAACTTCCATTCCCCAGTCGTCAATTGAAGACAAACTTGGATAAGCAGTTTGGTAAGTTCCTGGAGGTGGTAAAAGATTTGAAGGTAACAGTTCCCTTCACTGAATTAATCACACAAATCCCCTCGTATGCAATATTTATGAAAGAAATATTGACGAGAAAAAGGTCTATTAGTGAGGTAGAGACAGTAGCTTTCACTGCAGAGTGTAGTGTCGTACTTCAAAATAAGCCTCCACCTAAATTAAAAGATCCGGGTAGTTTTTCTATCCCTTGTCATATTGGAAATCTCTTGATTGATAATGCATTATGTGATTTGGGTGCTAGTGTTAGCGTCATGCCATTATCTGTGTGTTCTAAGTTGAATATGGGTAAATTAAAAGCTACAAATATAACTCTACAAATGGCCGACCGTTCTTTCAAATACCCCTTAGGTGTTTTAGAGGATGTCCCCGTTAGAGTAGGTAAATTTTATATACCTGTATATTTTTTGTTCTTGATATGGCTGAGGATATGCAAACCCCAATTATTTTGGATAGACCATTCCTTAACACTGCAGGAGCAGTCATAGATGTAAGAAGTGGTATGTTAACATTATCAGTAGGGGATGATAAAGTTAATTTTAATCTGAATAATACCCCTAAAAGCTCCATGACTGAGGAGAAATGTTTCAGTGTTAATGTGGTTGAAAATTATTCTAACAAGCCCCAAGCTCTTGAAAAAGATCCCTTGGAGGCGGTATCTTGTGTTGCATCCTTTTCAGATGAGATAAACAAATAGCAGAAGGAAGTCGATGCAATAGAAAGATCGCTTTACACTGTTGGTCTTGGTTTCGAGGATGAACAGGTGGAACCGATCGAGCAAGTTGTGCGAATCGAGCCTACGGTAAGTGTTCCGCCAGATCGAGTTGCAAGTGTAGAACGCAATGACAATTTGAAGCAACCTTCAATCGAAGAAGGATTTTTAGTGCGTAGCATTGAAGATCCCCCAGTCCAAGTCAAGGAGGATCCAGCAGATAAGGTAATTTGGCGCCCCACATGGTATGTCAGGAAGCCGCATTGCAACCTGAACACCGCTAGACCGGGTGAGAAACCACCCGATCAAGCGTTAGGCCAAGGGTCTTAGATATTGTACTTGGTAAGAAGGTCGTGCTGGACCTAGATAAACCAGCACTTTGCGGGAGGCAACCCGTATTTCTTGCTTTCTAGACTAGTTTTCCTTTTTATTTATTTTTATTTTTATTTTTATTTTTATTTTAGAGAGGCGAGGAGAGTGAAATTTTACCGTTTATAAGTGTTTTTGTACAGGTATATGTTTAAGAGGTCGTAAGACTTAGAAAAATTTGAAGACGAAGAAAAGCTAAGGAAATCAGACCGGGCACGGGCCCGATAGGGCGGAGCTCGCCCGATCGGGCGCGCAAGGGAGATTAAATTCCAACCTTAAATTCGCCCGATCGGGCGTGGCTGCCCGATCGGGCGCGCAAGGAGAGCTGGAAAGCAGCCTTAAATTCGCCCGATCGGGCGCGAAAGTGCAGTCAGGAACTCGAGGAAATTTCGCCCGATCGGGCTAGGTTGCCCGATCGAGCGCTAATCCAGTGAAGGAAAAGATATGTCGGGCGAAGCTCCCCCGATTGGGCAAGTAATTGGGCGAAATTTTCGTTCGTGTTCGCGCCCGATCAGGCGGAGCTCGCCCGATCGGGCGCGCAACTATGTTTCTGGAAATTAGGATTATCCGCCCGATCGGGCGAGGCTTGCCCGATCGGGCACGCCTATTTTGGCCGTCCCCTTATACTTCTCCTCTTCTTTCTTTCCTCACTTTCTTCTTATTTCATCTTCTTCTCCTTTACTTTCTCTCTCTAAAACCTCCATTTTTACACCTTCAAACTCACTTATTTTTCAAGATCTTCTCCAATCCTTCCATCAAAACTCAAAAATTTTTACATATCTCTAATCCTTTCATCTTTCTCTACAATCTACACCTAATTTCTACCATTTCCTCTCAATTTTCTCTAAACCCTAAGAGAGAGAAACCACTCAATTCCTATATTTTCTAATCTCATGGCTTTCAAGAGATCAAGAACGGTAAGGGGGGAAAGCTCAAGGCAATAAGAGGCGAGGATTGACCCGGATTTGCAAATTCCGGGATGGGAGAGGGTGGTCATCACCACCCAAGAGCAAAAACAGAGGATGCTTAACCTCATTACGAGGCAGGTAATTCCCACTCGTTTCATTCATCACCCTACCCTTATTAGATTAAGAATTGATAAGCATGTAGAAAAATTATTCAAGGGAGTTGGCATGAGCGGTTTCTTTAACATGCATTACGATACTTATGATTATTTAACCTTAGAATTCGTTTCTAGTTTTAATGTCATAAAATCAAATGCTTTAATTTCTCTTGTTCAATTTCGATTATTCAATAATGATGTTAGATTGACATTGAAAGAATTTGGTAAACTTTTTGAGTTGAAATCGGATAGGCCCCTTGAACTGCCCCAAGACAACATTGTCGTTGTCTATCAATCCCTTACGGGGGATCCTAATTTGAACCTCCAACATGTTAAGGGCACTTGGATACAACATCCCGTGCCAAAGATTTGGCAACGGTTTGTTGGACTTACCATTTTTGGAAGGTATGAACCCGCCAATGTTAGGCGGGATGAGCTTGAATTGTTAGGGTCATACATGATCCCTAGGAGTGAAAAGCTCAATATAGTCCACAAAATGGCCAACCACTTCCAACGGGTGGCTAATGCAGCCGAGGCGGGTAGGTCTAGGGTATCCATTTACTTTGGTGGTCTAGTTACACATATAGCGGTCAAACACCTTAGCTTTGTCCCTAGCGATGACGGTAAGGTAGCCGGCCCAACTATTATGGACCTACCCTATCTAGGTGGCCTTAATTGGATTAATGTCATGGGAGGGGAGACTTGGTGGGTGATTCAACGGGAATCGGGTAGGAGGGATAATGCTTTCACTTTACCCCACCCCACATTGACCAAATTTGAGAAGGGGAAGCCTTCTTACACTTTCGAGCTTAACGGTCAAGGTAAGGTGCAACCACCACACCCTTCACCTCAACCCCATCACTCTCCCAATGACCACTCACCTCCTCACCATTCACCACATTATCAACCCCCTCCACCCTTTACATACGATATTCCCACTTCCTCTACCAACTACAACATAGACCCCAACGTCCCTTATGACTTCTCGGCTTTTAGGAGCCAATTAGATCGGATTGAGACGGGGCAAGGGAGAATTGAGGGTTTGGTAAGAGATTTGGATACTAGAGTAGGGTCTCTAGATAGAAGGGTAGGTTATGTGGAGAGGAACCTAGGGAGGGGTTTATACCCCATGTATGATGAATACGCCCGTCGGGGGGCTATTCCCCCTGATTCACTTGTCCCTGATTAGTTCCAATATCCGCAAGGTGGATATACGAACCCAAGTGCCTTTGGTACCTACGTCGACTACTCATCGGTCCATGGTTATGGGACTGACGTACCTTTTGGTGGGCTTGGGGGGAATGTGGACCCTAACTACTTTGCAGGTGGTTCGGGTCATGGAGGTGGTGGCTCTAGCCATGGAGGAGCCGTAACTAGCCACGAAGGGGGCTATTCAAGGATGGATGAGGATGAGGAATAGGCCACACTCCCAAGTCAATGAGGGCATTGCTTGATTTGGCTTGGGGGGGTGTTCTTTCGCTTGGTAATTCTCTTCCTTTTCTCTTTTTATTTGTTTTCTAGTATAGTTTTTATTTGCTTTCCTAGTGTAGTTTTTATTGCTTTCTTATATATGAAAAATACAAAAAAATTGAAAAATTAAAAAAAAAATCAAAAATACGTTCCAATGAATTATGAATCGTACTTCCCTGTGCCCCATACGTGAGAAAATTTATTTTGATTCTTGGTTATTGATAATGAGCATTGTGGATTTCTTGGTCATGATTTGAAGTTTAATTGCGTGGATTCCTAAACATGAGTCAATTTTGCCAACTATTTGTGAATATAGTGCTTGACTAGTTGATTTGGTTAGGAAATGTGTGATAGTTCAATAGTTCCTGGTATGTCAATGAATTTGAGTATTGGTTTGAAACTATTAGTAATGTTTATATGATTCATTATTATGCACATTGTGGAGGACGAAGGCATTTGTTCTTTTAGGTAGCCTCCAGACATTGTAGATACATTTGTTCCCTTCTTGCTACCCATGTTGTTGCCTTGACTTTTTGTTGTTTATTAGCCATATTACAAGCCTATTTTGCCCCATTGGTTACTAGTCCCAAGCTTGGCTTGGGGGAGCTATTAGTGAGTAAGGTGAGGGAGTTTGTAGTGTGCTTATTATTTGCACAATTTGGGTGGGTTTTGAGAATTTATTTTGTTGTTGATCATGTTTATTTTTGATAAGTTTGAGAGTTATATTTTCTTGAAAAAACAAAGCATGATATTATGAAAAAAAGAGAAGTTCAAGAAAAAAAAATGTGAAAAAATAAGTGAACATCGAAAGAAAAAAAAATGTTCAAATGTTCTAGTTGGAGGTTGATCAAAAGAAAAATAATAGAGCTTCAATGAAAAAAAATATTCAAGTTTGAAAATAAAGTTTGTTTATTCACTCTATTTCTTCATTATCATATTTTTCTATGAGTGATTATTGTAAGTGTTGGGATCGTTTATGATGATTAAAGTTGTATTTGGTGGTTTTTGTTGGAGTTAGTTATGTTGATGGAGATGTATGATCATCATTTATTTTGATCATGGGTTTGTTAGGATTTGGCTCCCTTAATGCATAGCTTTTCTCTCACATAATCCCAAATTTATCCTACCTTTACCCTAGCCTTACATTACAAGCTTTAAAGACCTTCCGACCTTGTGCATAGAAGTTATGTAAATATGAAAGTGTTGTTTATCAATGCAAGTTATGACTTGACATATTTCGAGTCAACTAGTAGGATGAGCGTTCATTGTTTTTATACACACGAGAGTGTGAGTTGGGGAGGAAGGGTGATTAGACGAATAAGATTGATTGATGTTGAAGCATGTTCATTAGATTTGCCTTGAATCGTTGGTGCTTGATTTGATTATTGGGGTGAAGTATGTTTTATATTTCATTGATGAGCTCTTTTCTTAGGGACAAGCAAAGGTTTGGCTTGGGGGAGTTTGATATGTCCATTTTATATAGTGTTTTACCCCCGTCCCTTGGTCGTTATTAGTAGTGTTTTTGGCTCTTTCGGGCCACTTTTATTACTAATTTGTGTTTTCTAGTGTTTTCGTAGTTTTAGTTGTATTTTAAAGGAAATTGCACTCTTGGAGCATTTTCCCGGGCTTTATGGATCAACTACGGAAGCTTGAAAGACACGACCACTTTTGGAGCCCAGGATCGAGAGCCGGTGATTAAGGTCTCGGTAATTGGGATCCCGAGGCATTTGGACCAAGTATTCAAGACCCGAGGAGGAAATTCGGATTGGGCCGAGAAATCTATCCCAATCGAAGTCCAAGCCTCAAAGGGAAGCAAGGACCCGATCAGGCAACCTCTAGCCCGATCGGGCGCGGCAAGACCATAGTGATGTGCATGCTAAGGCGCGCCCGATCGTGCGAGCATCTAGCACGATCGGGTGATGATGCTTGGGAGGAACGCGAAGAAAAAGGCGCGCCCGATCGGGTGGCCCTTTTCCCGATCGGGCGCGCGTTTTTAAAAGACCTGATTAAGTTTAGTTTTAATTCTTGTTTTAGAAAACGTTTAAGTATGATTTTTGTACGGTTTCTTAGATTATCTTCTTCCTTAGACTTTCTCTCTCTTCTTGGGATTTTTCTCTCTCTCTCTTAACTTTTCTCTCAACTTTGTTCTTGATTATTTTCCATTAATACAGATTAGTTTGGTAACGATTTCTCTTCTCTTAATCTTAGTTGTTTATTTTATTCCTTTCATGATGACTTGTTTTATTGCTTTGATTAGTTTAGTTTTTACTATGTGTGAGTAGTTTTATTTATAGAGTTTATGGGGATCCATAAATAATATGAAGGGGTAATTTATTGTTGTTAATTATCAATGCTAGATTAATTTCCTATTGATTGAATTAATGCTCTGTGACTAGATTAGGCCTGATCTTTTATGCATGAGTTTGACAATATTGATTCGAGATTCGACATATGAGAATTAATGTTTAGGTCTAGTTTCAATAGGCAGGTTAATTTATAAATGGTTAATTCGAGATTCAAAAGATGAGATTTAATACCTGTAAATTAATTGTGTGATTATAATACGTAGCGAAAGCCCTTTATAATCTGATTGATGTATACGTTGATGAATGGTTATTATATTCTACCCTGGAATATTATTTATTGGTGAACCTATGCCCTAGATCCTTTTATATATTGTTTTCTCCCTATTCTCAATCTTAGTAGTTTAGTTTCTTATTCAAATATAAATATTGGTTACTTCATAATCTAGATTATTTTAGTTAATTAGGAATAGAAAGATTTGTTTCCCTGTGGAGATCGACCCTATTTCCCTATCTACATTAGTCAGAGGATTTAGGTATTACTTTTGATTAGGGGATACGACTTTACCCTGTCACAGACGCTTAGTACTAAATTATAATTGGCTAATGATAGTACAAGCGACATTTAACCGGATGTATATCAAACGTACGCTTTGGAAACATTGTGCTAAACCCAAAGGCGGATAAGAAGGCCTCATCTCTAAACCATGCTCACATGGGAATGTAATTATGAGGGACCTTTATTACATCCTTGGTTGAGAGAGTCTCCGGATGGAGCTCAAAAAACTTGGTTTCCATGATAACGTCATAGTCATCCCCTAGTATCCGAGGAAGGGCACATTTGCGACCCATTAGGTTGGTTTTTTTTATTATACCGGAGCAGTTCCCAGTTCTCTCGATAGGTTGAAGAAGACAGCAAGTAGAAACGAGTCTTCCAACCGTCATATTTGGACACCTTTTCTAATGTCATTTGATACTAAGGGAGGGTGGTCAAGGTGTACCACGCCCTCCAACCGCCTGGGTTGCGGCTAAGATAGTGCATGTGTGAAAAAGCCTCCTAGCTGCGGTTCAAGTTTTGCATCTCATAGGCGGCAACATATCCTAGAATGTTAGCCCATGAATTCGGGGTGAGCTGCTAGACGCCCAGGCCATAACCCCTGAGTATGACCCTCACAGCATGGTGAAGCATCGTAACATCCAAAGTAACATCCAAAGTAGGCATTTGCGTTCTCCTACTCATCCTTCCAAGAGATGGCGCCTAGCTTAGGCGGCACCCGGATGGCATATCCATTTCCCAGAGGCCGCTTCTTTACAAAGCTTTCAATGCCCTTTCGCACTATCCGCCTGTCTTTAGCGGTGAGGTGGATGTTAAAGGGATCATCCTTTGCTTCCCATTTTTTCCTCTCTTCGGCTTCACTATCCTCAAGCGGAGAAAGAGGGGCATCACTATCATCCTCAGAGCTAGACCCTGAGGCGGAGCCTTCACCGTCTCCCTCTTTGTCGGCTGACCCCGATGTAAACTCTTTCCAGTCTCTATCTATGGGGCCAGCTTCATTAAGGTCCATCTGAGAGACGGCTTCCTCACCGTCTCTACCCTCATCGTATAAGATTGTGTCACTTGGGGTTCTAGGAATCCTAGACGGCGAATATTCCCCTGAGCCTTCATTGCTCTCTGACCCCTCAACCGGGGTTATCTCACTAGACGACACTTCCAAAGTACCGTCTCTTTGACGTCGTTTGGTGGTTGTTTGTTTAGTTCTAGCAATCGTGTCCTGCACAGACACATAGATGGTTGATTGAGGAGTACAAAATTGCTCCATGCACCCAGAGCCAACACTCCCTGTCCTAGACTCAGCCGTCCCAGGTGATCGGCTGACTACTGACCTAGGTCGTGCCGTGTGTGCTGGTGATGAGTCCATTTATTGAATGAATTGAAACAAATGTATATGAGTGGTACCTTACGTTTTTCTCATAAAGGTGAGCAAACAGTGATGACCGACTGATATTGCTGCTGAAGCTGATCTTGCTTGCTTGGGGTACAGACGGTTGAGAACCGGCTGAGGCAGGCGGAAAATTAGCAAAGTTTGTGTCCACACACAGACGGAAGGCAGACTCTATCTCTCTCTCTCTCTCTCTCTCTAAAACTTTGAAATTTCTCTCTCTAGAATATTTTGGAAATGTCCAAAATGAGAGGGGTAAAATACGTATTTATAGAGGGGTAAAAGCGATGGCAATTTTGTAATTTTTCCCGGAATGTGAAAAGTTAAATTTTCACAGTTAAAAAAACCCCTTTATTACTATTTCCTATGGCTAAGTGACATGTGTCACAGATGCCACATGGCGCGCCACGTCACATCTGTGAGGGGCAAATATTTTTGGTAATTTTACCCATGCCACGTGGGCCAATCATGTCCGAACACGTCATATTCTGGTTGGTCCGAATTGGACCAATCTCCATTTGACACGTGTCCTTCCTAAAACTTGGGAGAAAAAAGCGGCCTGGGCCCAAATCCCGAGAAAGCCGTAATTCGGTGCAGCCCAGTAGAATTAGGTCAGAGGGGGCACATTTTCCAATGACCCTATAAATAGGGAGATTCCCTCCATTTTTGGGACATCTACAATTTATTACAGCAACCCTACAGTCTCTTACATCAGAGAAGCACCTGATCTCGGAATCCGAGAAGATCTCATTTCTATTTTCGCACTTTCTCCCATTCATACTCAAGTACTAACTTGATCGTCGGAGACGGAACTCTAGCAACCGAAGTCTCCGTTGTTTTGCAGGTACAGGCCGCAACAAAAGTGAAGTAGGATTGAATGGGAGTATTGTTGGTGATGATGAGTGGAAATGAAGGTGTAAGAAGTTTGTATTGCCGTACAAATAATAGTTGGACTGAAGAAATGTTTGGTCAGACTTGACTAACCCAATAGTTTGAGTTATTTGTAAAATATAAAAAATTCTAAAGTTACAACTAATACGAAACGGAGTTACTATATGAATGCAAATGTAAAAAATCCAACACTTGAAAGCTACAGATCATTTACATCCTAGCCAACCCTATTCCTTAATAGCTACTAAAAATGACAGTCTAAGATGGAGGCTTGACCGTCTAGAGAATTTAACATTTAAACTGGTTGGCTGGTTGCTCGACTAATATTGAAGAGAATGATTCAGGCCAACTCATGTTTTTAATTAATCTCTTCAGCTGCTGTTTCATAGGTTCAAAAAAATCCACACTAAGGAGTGATGGAGATGAGATTTATTTCTAACTCTATACAATCATGTGCCTCTAACTAAATACTCCTTCCGTCCCTTAATATAATACCTCTTTCTCTTTATTATGTGAGGAATAAATGCTCAAAAGAGACATTGTATTAAGAGACGGAGGGAGTATTTAGAAAAACAAAATTGAAACAGCATGAGCGAGAAAAATAGCTGTAGCAGGATTCAGAAAGCTATAAGTTACCTCCTTTACAATACAACTTCCCCAAACATTGATATCCACTAAAATTCTCATAAACTACAACGTGCCTGCCAAAACAGATAATCTACAATGTAAAAAAAAAAAAAATAAAAAAAAAATAAAAAAAAAATTAAATAAATAAATTCTACAATTTAAAAACATTCTATATTATGGAGAGGAAGAAGGAAGGGGGATCACAAAATGTATTTGCAACATGCAAGACTCTGTACAATGCTATATTCTTGACAGCTTATAATACACTGCAGAATTCATGAGAATCAGTGTCCTTTATCCTATGGTCTGCGGCACCAATTTCCTATTCAAAATTATAATCTATATCACTCCATATATACGTTATCACTATGATTTAACAGCAAGTGGACTTGCCTTCAGATAAGCAGCAGTGCCCCCTGAAGGTTTTGGTAGATTATGCCTGTAGGACTGAACTTCATTAGCTCGGCAACTGAGTTGACCTGGAAGGTGAGTCTCTCTTCTTGTATTCCTTGTAGGCTCCTGCAGAACCTGAAGCTTCTCTAATTCTTTAACTAGCTCGTTTACATTCGGCCTTAGCTTGGGATCAAATGACAGACATTTTAAAGAGAGGTTAGCAACCTTTATTGCATGATCCAGAGAGTACTGCCCTTCAATTCGTGGATCCAGAACACGAAAGATTTTACGTTTGTTGGTGAGGCAAGGTTTTGCCCATTCTACCAGCTTCTGCTCACCAGTAGGCCGGTTCTTGTCTATCACACGTTTGCCAGATAACATTTCCAGGAGAACAACCCCAAAACTATATATATCACTCTTCGGAGTCAGATGCCCTGCATGAAGACAATATTCAACATGTTAGCGAAACTAAAATAAACATGATTTAACAAAAAAACAAAATAATATTTTGATATAGAAATTACGAATAAATATTCTTACAACTTAATGATATTTAAAGAGGCACAACTAATCAATTATAAGCATCAATTATAGAGCTGGTGCTGTAACGAGCTACGAGCTAATAAAACTCTACCAAAAACTCAACCGGTAGCATCAATGCTGATTTAGAAAAATCTGGGAAATTCTCAACACAACTCAGAAAAGCACTTTTTAACTTTTACAGTTTACTCCTGCTTGCACAAACAATTCTCACTTATGGGATTAAGAATTTGATTGATTGATTGATTGACTCCTGCTCAAACAATTCTTAATACATAAAGAAGCACTCAAGTCTCAGCTCATCACAGTCCCAAACTTTGTGCTACTACAACACCACAAAGTCATATTATAAGCTTATACTCTGCAGCTAATAACAACAAATATACATAAAGACAATAGCATCATGAAAATGCATGGCTACAGGGCTCAATTGGTGGACAGGCAAATAGTATTTACATTTGAGAATATATAAGCTTATACTCTGCAGCTAATAACAACAAAAATACATTAAGACTATAGCATCATGGAAATGCATGGCTTAAGGGCCCAATTGGAGGACAAAAGCAATTACATTTGAGAATCTAAAGATACATAAATATCATGGAAAAAATACCTGTTGCGACATACTCTGGTGCAGCGTAACCATAAGTTCCCGTGACCCTTGTAGAGACATAGCTTTTATCTCCAGAAGGTCCATCCCTGGCTAACCCAAAATCAGATAGCTTTGCATTGTAGTTCTGGCAATTTAATATATAAAAGACAATGAGCACTCACAAATTTTGGAGTCAATTTATGTATTCGAATAGCATGAAGTAAGAACAGTATTTTGCATACCACATCAAGTAAGATATTTGAAGTCTTAAGGTCTCGATAAATAACTCTAGCTTCATCACTATGAAGAAAAGCAAGGCCCTTTGCAGCACCAAGAGCTATCTTCATTCTTAGGCTCCAAGAAAGAGGCTGGAAATGTGCAGACCCTATTTTCCCAAATGAATTATAAATACAATCAATAACTTACAAATTGCAGCAGACATGTATTCAATGAGAGAACAGACAAGAGTATAAAACTAACTTCTAAATAAATGGTTCTCCATGCTCCCGCGAGGCATGAACTCATACACCAGTAGCCGATGCTCCTCTTCTAAGCAATAACCAATCAATCTCACAAGATTTGTATGACGTAACTGCCCCAGATAGTTAATCTCTGTCTGTTAATGAAAACGTTATTGTAGAAAATCAAGTAGTTGACTCATTTAGCATACTCTAGAAACCCAGTTGAAGTACAAAATTGACACAATTATATTTGCAGATATTAGTAATTAAGAAACCAAAAATTCTTAGTTGTCATCATGATAGCATATTATTTTCGAAAGTGAAAGAAAAGTTCAAAACTCGAGAAGCTGAGGCCACCGAAATTAAGGGTAACAACTACATATTGATTCGAATCAACAGTCAGACATGAGGGTTTTACTCACCAACCACTCTTTATGGCCTTGAGGCCCTTCTTGGTTAAGCCTCTTAACAGCAATCACCATCCCAGTTCCAGGTCTAGTGGGAGTAAGAGAATGTTCATCAATCCACCCCTTGAACACAGCACCAAAACCGCCTTCTCCCAACACACTATCAGGACGGAAGTTTCGAGTTGCTGTCTTCAATTCATTGAAGCTAAAGTTCTTCAAATTGGAAGACTGTAAAATCTCACCCTCACTTCGAGGAGTCTGGGGCATTGATGTGGACGATTGTTTGCTATTTGACCGACTCCATTCATTTCCATCCTTGCTAAACCCTGCACCAGTTTTCAAAAAAATTACTTTTAAAAATAAAATTTATGATTTTTGTATAAAGCAATTGAACATTTTTATTCATTGTTCATATAATTAAGACACACACATCATTATGCAAGTATCATCATGATGTTGAAACCATCCGTATATTTAAATTAATACACTCTTCATTTCACATCAAGTACTCATGTTGGAAACGGGACACCTAGCTCATGTGTATCACTTGAAAGTTGAAACACTTCATTAAAAACCAAAATCACGCCGTGTTACATACGAAGGCCGTGTTTGGCACTTCTAGCATACCCGTCCCATTAGCCTGTCACCCGAATCAGAAACTTCTAGCAGAGTCCAAGTAACATAGGATATAACATACAAATCACCATCCAAGCTACTGATTATTACTCTATCTAAAGTTAAAACTAGAGTAGCTCATGATTGAATATAAGTATGCAACAAAGGCAAATCAATAACAAAAAAAAATTAACTTAAGGTCTACTTTCATAGCAGCAGAGATAATTATTATTATCATATTATGAGCATAATACTCCATAATAAACAACATAAAACACAAATTTTAAAATAATCATGCAAAGATTACCAACAAACCATATAATTAAATGAACATGTAATAAATAATCCAATATCAATTAATCACAACAATAATTAAATTGAATAAGACCCAAGAATCAAACTAATAATAAAAATAAATGAAAAGGAGAAAATCATACCGGTGTGAAGGGGACTCTCAGCCTTGATCCGATTACTCCAACAAGCTCCCATACAAATTCAAGAAAAATGAACTAGCCTTTTTTTTTCTTTTAATAACATAAAGATAAAAATCAATGAAAAAGCAAAGCTTTTGAAAATCTTCACCTGACAAAAACACCCAGAAGTTGGAGTATACCCTATAATCTTGTGCACAAACTAGATGATTTAATGAACTAAAATTAAAATTATTGTAACAAAATAAAAAACCCAAATTGGGTCACGTAGATCTGGTGCAAAAACACTAAATTTAACTCAGAAATTTTGCAAAAGAAAACAGAAAAGAAAGAAGGTTAGGTACCCATCTCTCTCTAACTTTCTCTCTCTAAAGAAAAAAGGCTAGTACTACTTTTCTCTCCAGGCGTGGATGTTTTGACTAAGGAATACAGTTAGGACACGAAAAAGATTCTGCAAATAATTTAATTTTAATTTTCTAAGATGAATGATTATTTATTTGATTGAGATATAAATGGAGGATTTTTGGGTGAAAGTTATTATTATTATTATTATTGTTATTATTATTATTGATAAAATTGATGAATAATTATTGAAGAAAAATGGGGTTTTTGTTGTGATATGGTTGGGATGGTGAAAATGAAAAGTGTGGGGTGGAGAAAGAAAAGGGCGGAAGAAAAGTGGAAAAAATGGGGGGAGTTTGCTTTGCTTTTTTTAGTTTAGGGGATTATTATTGCAAATGCCACTGTCGGTCATCCACCTTTGTTCGGACCTACTTGTGAAATGTGACATTAGTTGACTCATAAGATCACCACCTTCATAATTGGAGTTGTAATCAGTAGAGCATGGAAGTCTCTTTGTTCAAACATGATATGTAGTGGGAATGATGGTCCGCTATCTGGTATAGGTCACCTCGCCCAATACCAATTGACATCAGTAATTTTTTTTAATATATTTTATTTAGGGTAAATAACATTATTTAATGAATCAATAACAGTATTTGATAAATTAATAACAACACCTTAATTTAAAATAACAGTTTTTTTAATAATACACTGATTTTTACTATAATTTGATCTGATAATTACTTAAATGACTTTTATAGGTACTAGTTATCACTACTCTACTACTTATACATCGAAATGAATTATTTTAACAATTTAACAGTCCATCATGCTTCGCAATAACAATTCTTTAACTAGAGAGTTTTGACCAATACCTGAACTTAGTTGACAATGGAACCTTCGGCGTTCTGAGCTTCCGGCTTTACCAAGGTTGCTAACCCCAACCCTGTCTTCCTTAAATCAGGCTCAACGCTGATCTAATTCGTTTCCTACCTTAGAATGTAATCTCAAATTAAACAACCCTTATTGTGTTTATGATGGAACTTCTTAAATAGAAAGATAACTCATTTGATATATAAGGTTCAAGGGGATAACGTTTCCTTCTTGAACAAAAATTTTATTTAATTTGAAAAGATTACAACACTCATATATTACAACAAACACACAAACTAAAAGCTTAAACAATCATAAGCTGAACTAGAGTTTTCTCTACTTTAAGAGAGATGGAGAACCAATCTGTCTCTTAAGGTGAGTATTTTTCTGCAGAGGACTATGTAATGATTTCAGAGCAATTCTCTAGCTAACTCTTCCAACTCTGCCTTCGCTTCTTTGCCTAATTCCCTTTATATAGGGAAAGGGTCACAAAGGTCACCGACACTTTCTATGAATTACAGAAAACCATGACTCAACAAGTGAATATCGTTCACTGCTTTTCCAAAGATCTTTTAAAACAAATAAAACGTGGTACAATAGTAAAAGTAGAATACATAATTATTGGCGTGGGCTCAGAACTCCATCATATCTTGTAGACCACCTTTGTTGTCCTTACTGTCTTCATAATGGACATACATTTGGTTGTCTTCTTCTATATCTAGATCCATCACACATTTAACAGCATAGATTCATCCCATGTGACAAAGATCTCCAATAAGTGCTCTTTTCACGCTAAGGATAAATATCTCCCAGCTTCAACTTGTTCGAGACAATCATACAATAATTCACCATGTAATACTCCTTCTTCTAAATAATTTCTTAACTATTCTAGTGCTACTATAGTAGTATTTCCCACATGTATTATGACTAGTGGTTCTTCTTTTAACACTATGAAAACTGGTTAAGATACTTAGCAATATAGCAAAATCCATAAGCTCTTGCCTTCGTAGGAACTTTTACTCGTCTCTGCTACTTTTACTCGTCTCTGCTGGATACAGATTGGATCTTTGAGTTTGTGATGACCGTCTTCAAACATGATCAGGAAATGTGGAGAGTTAAGTTTTCCTTCAACCATTTTAATGTTTGCACTTTGCACTTGGACTTGTTCAACTCTTCTTTTATATCTTGTTGCTTCATAAATTCTCCTAAAAACATAGTTTTGGAATTTCGTGAGCTTCTCAAAGAACGTAGTATTATTATCGGGAAATTGTACAATACTATGAACCATCCCATAATCCCAAGCTCTGTAGTGCTCCGCTACAAATGGTGCCCTCCATTCCAATGAATGTGGATGAATTGACACAGTACCCACTCTGGAATTGGTGTTGAATAGTATTCTACTTCCCTATATATCATAGACATCATACATCTTGTATGACCTTGATACAACTAGATCATACCAGAACCTAAAATTTTTATCTTTTATTTTATTTAGTATTATATCCTGAATATCAGGAATGAGTCTCAGGATAATGACCATCACTTCGTACATTAGGAACCTTCGAACTGCTACATGACAACTTTAAATTAAACCATCTCAAGATCTTCTTTTTGATGAAACAATCATGGCCTCCATCAAGGCCTAAGTGGAGGGTGAAACCCACTCCATTGTTTTATGAATTTCTTCAATAAGAGTATTTCTCTCTACCTCCATCTTTTCTAGTTGATGGGCAGGAGATTTTTCTGATGTCGTATGCTTCTTCGCCATTAGATAATTCTCTAGTTAGACTATCGGCTAAAGAATTCTTCGATCCCTATATATGTTCAACAGTAAAAGAGAATTGGTTAAGCCATAATTGCCAACGCAAGAGTCTCCCTTACGGACAAATTCTTTTTAACAAAACCGAGTATTCCTTTGCAATCTGTTCTTATTAAGAACTGTTCAGGGGCTAGAATATTAAGAACTTCTCGATCCCTTTAATAACTGCAAGGATTTCCAGTTGCATTGTAGGATGATTTAACTCAGCTTTATTAAAACTTCCACTACTATATCTGCAAAGTCTTTCTCCTTCTTTGATTTTTAACACAGCATTCCAGTGCTCATTACTAGCATCTGTTTCAAGGATTAAATCATCTTCACTAGTAGGTAGTGTTAGTACAGGAAGATCTTTACACATAGCTTTTAAATCTCGAACAATTTTGGAATCACTTTCCTTCCAGTTCCAAGTTATTTCTTTCTTGAGCTTTTGCTGTAATGATTTCTTAATAAATCAATCTATGAAATCATAAGCATAGGTTAAACATCCTAGAAATCTTTCTAGTTGTTTTCTATCTTCAATTTTATGTGGGAATTTTTCAATCTTTTCCAAAATATGCTTTTGCAATATTATTTATCCTGCTTTAATTTCTAATCCTAGAAACTCAATTTCTTGTTTAGCATAAACACATTTATCCTTTCCAAGGATTATAACATACTCTGCACATTTTAGAGTTACTTCTTTAAGATCATTCTTATTATGTTGTTCTAAATTTTTTGAGAATATTAGGATATCATCTATATAGACCAAACAACAATGATTAAGTTCTCTAAAAATATTATTCATTCGTCTCTGAAATATTTGTGGAGCTTTTTTTTAATCCAAAAGGCATTACTAACCATTCATAATGCCCTTGAGGGGCACTAAATGCAGTTAATGGTATACTATCTTCTTTCATTTTAATTTTCCAATAACCACTCTTACAATCCATCGAAAACCATGTGGATCCTTGTATTCTATTAAATAAAACAGTTTTATTAGGAATGTAATAGCCATCAAAAACAATATTCTCATTTAGCTGTTTATAATTAATGACCATTCTAGCTTTACCTCTTTTTTATTCTGCATGATTTCTTACCATGAATGTTGGACTATTATGAGGACTCTTTCTATTCTTAATTATCTTTTTATTCAACAGTTCTTTTATTTGTTCATCAAATTCCTATATAACTTGGTAGGTATATAGACCATTTGTCTTACTTTAATATTCTTATTAGGATTTGTTAGAGTTATCTTAGCAAATGTCTTATCCTTTTTCAAATGTTCTAAAGGATTTGTTGAATATAATTTTTTAGATAATTTTTCTTGCTGCTTATTTATCTGATCTATTAATGATGAATCACACTCAGAAATTCTAAGTGCAACCTCTCGTTGTGTACGAGTAACCCTATCACCATGATGGCTGCGTGTGACGGAGGTTGGATTCTAGGTCGTTGAAACTAAAATTCCTCTAATCAAACTAAATTTATAACCAAACCTACACCAATTAATAAGGCAAGCTCGGGTCAAACCACTAGGAATGGGGGGAAGTTTGCTATGGCCAAAGTCAAACTATTTTGAAGCGTAAAAGGTAGCGTAGGTTAACTAAATTCAACTAATCAACAAAGTAAATCAATATATCAAGACACTAGGGATTTAGGATCCATATATTCTTGCAATGCACACACACTAATCGGGTTGGAGATCGATTAATTCAAGTATTGCGAGGGAAGATAGACAATGCAATCAAAAGTGTTCGACAAGCTATCTCCTAGAGGTCTAGCTAGCGCCAACTACGAAAGATTCTAACTAGGAACATCACTAACCAAGATCAAACGACATATGTGAGTTACAAGCAATTGTCCGTATCAATGGAGGCACACAATGCAATATAGTATGAAAATTAAAGTTAGCTACTCTTTAACTAATCACATACATGCACAAAATCAATCAACCAATTTAATTAAAATGCTAAATCAATCAATAACCCCCAATTATCTATGATCCATCACTCAAACATGCTTCACCACCTCCCTAGCAAGTAAACTACTCACAATCCATGGAAGAAATCAAGAACAAAACTAAGCTAATCAACAAATTCATCATCATCATTTCCATCAAACAAATTCAATCAACTAATCAACAAACTTGAACAATCAACAAACAATTGAAATCAAAAGATAAATATTGCATTAAATTAGTAAAAGAAATCCTTACAAACAGTGATCAAATCAAAGGAATGTGCTTAGAATCATCGATCACCAACTATGAGTTTCTCTCTCTAAAAATCTCTACTCTAAACTTCTATAATAATCCTTTAAAAATCTCCTAATCAATTCTCTCTCTAAAAATAGAAGAAATATATATATATATAGTAAAACTAATAAAGAGAAGTTAGTTAGATCGTCCAAAATAGACCTGTACATGCGCGACCTTCTTCAAGAAGTTGCGAGGCCGCACAAAAGAGTGTACAGAATAGAGACCACCAGGTGCGCGTCTGCGCCAAGGCCACACGTGCTTGCGCCACCAGGCCACACGGCCGTGCCATTATCGAGCGCGCCCGCGCCTGGGAGCAAGACAACTCTCTTCCCCTTCAATCTTGACGCTCCTCGTGCGCTCCACTTGATGTGCTTGAAGCGCATGGAACATGGTAGATTCTAAACACCTTGATGGTGGGTTCAACACCAAAATTGGTGCCCCCACGGCTTGAATGCATGACCTAAGGTAACTTGGAACTTGCACATCATTATATTTGGGCTTCAAATGGAAGACACTTAGCATCCCAATCAATGCAAATCTCAGGAAGAAACCTCGGGAATCCTTGGACAATGATCTTAACGTGAAAATGAAAGAAAACAAACAAATAAAAGCGAAAAAGACAAAATAAACCAAGAAATACACGAAAATGGAAAATCAACTAAGGAAAGTGCAAACTAAGGAAATAGAGAGCAAAAATAAGTAAAAAGGAATGAAAAGAGCTATTAAAGCAATCTAAAATCACTCTAAAAGAGAAAAAATGAGTGCCATAAATGACACTCTTCAAATTCACCCAAGCTAAACTTTTGCTCGTCCTCGAGCAAAACCAAGCAAGCAAGAAAGAAAAAGGATGAAAGACTTATTCAAAAATGGAAAGAAAGACATGAGATGAGAATATACACAAAGACTCACTTTCGTAGGAATTATGATCAATTTTAGCAACTAAAGATAAGCCATTTAAACCTCTAGATTTCTCTAGAGGACGAGTGGTGCTCTCGTAAGGGTTTCCTAAGAGATTAACCCATAACTCTAAAAAAACAAACATGAGGAAAATCACAAAAGTAAAATAAATCAAAAGAAAAGTAAAATAAAAACCTTTACGATTTGGACTTTACAAAATGACTACACTTCAAATGAATAAACACCTTTCTTAAGCAAATAAGGGTATGCACATTCCAAGATATCCGAGGTTGATTGAAACATGGATTATGCTAAGTGTAGAGAACTAGTAATCACAATTCACCTCCATCTCATTCAGTCTTACCGCGTTCTCTCTATTAGTCTCAAATCTCCCTCTAGTGAGAATCTCAATAGTTCCTCGAAGGAGCTGGAAAAGAACATATTTTAGGCTACTCGACGTCTTTACTATGCATTCCCTCTCCTTAGGCTATAACTCATAATTTCCTCCTCCGATAAGTGACTCAACCTCTAGGTCAAAAGGACTTCCAAAGGTTGTAACATAAGGGCAAAAAGGGTGAGGGTAGGCTTAAAATTTAAAATTTGGTGGTATTCGTAATTAGTGAAGCAAAAGGATGATCAAACCTTCTCCTCATAACTAATTAATCACCAAACAAAAACAAACTAACACCCCCAAGCTTATTCAAAGCTATACTCACAATCATATATACAAAAAGCGTAGACGCTTCTCCCCCAAGCTTAAATGAAGCATTGTCCTCAATGCTTAAAATAGAGAAAAGATTCACATCAAAATATGTTTGCATTTTCTCATTTTTTTCACCTTTTCTTTTTGCACTTTTCAAATTCATAACAAATGTCCTCGCCTCTTTTAATTATGGACGGCTTTTTCAACTTTGCATTTGAATGTCTTTGCCTTTTTTTTTTTAACTTTGGACGGCCTTTTCATTTATTCACTTGCCATTATTCACAAGATATACAAAACACAAGCTTGCTTACAAATAAGAACCAATATCCAAACTCATATACCACAATTTCCAATAACATGATCATTTGCTTCACAAAAACCAAAAATGGAACAAAAATATAACAAAAGGCTCAAATTCTAAAGATGTGGCTGATAAAGAAGGGAAAATGGCTCAAATGGTTAGCATGTAGGCAAATGTAAACCCAAGGACCAAAAATAAAATAGACTATCCTAGAAAAGAAAAATTACCACCCCGAAAATATGCCTTTGTCTCCCTAGATGGTTCGGTCTCGGTCTTGAGAATTATGAGTCAAGATTCTAGATTAGGTCCTCCATAATAAAGGATCCATGTCGCTCATGCAAGTAAGTGTGGAAGGCTTGAAAAATTGTAAACCTCACATCGATGTAGCAAAAACTCACTATTGTTGTCAAATCGACTATAGGAAGGAACTACCAAACATGCCACAAACAAGTAGAATCAGGTTTCATGATCCCCTTAGTTCTTAGACATGCTACCTTAGCATACGCCATCCTAGAATCAACCAAACATATTCTCAAACCGTGCATACCACTACCACTTAGGAAGATTTTCATTCAAAAGAAAAAGTACGTTGGTATATAGTCCCATCCACAAGAAAGATAACAAAAAGAAAAATAAAGCCTCAAAGACTTTATACAAACCAAAAACAAAAACAAAGAGAAGAATAGAAATGAAAAGAAAAGAAAGAAAAGTAAAGAAAAATAAAGAAAAGAAGAAAACAAAGATAAAGGAAGAGTAGGAAAATAAAGAAAGGAACAAAGATGCAAGTATAACATGTAATTCCCAAACGTCATACAAGTAATCAATTGACAACATCGCCAATGATCCTACACACTCTAAGGTGTTAAAAGCATACATCCTCGAACCATTCAACTTCTCCTTAATCTAACCCTAATATATGCATCTAAGAAAAGTAAAGCAATACAAGAAAGAAAATAAGAAGGATATCACCGAACTTCCAAGCAATGCTAAAAAAATAAGGCGAAAGATCAACCACCTTCATTAAGCTCCAAGAATCAATAGCATCATCATCAAAGCCAAGTTAGAAGAAAAATAGAAAATAGAGCTATAAACAAAGAAAACGGTTAGTAACTTCAAAACAAAATAAAAGAAAGCAAAACTAAATAAAAAGAAACTACAAAGAAAAAATCAAGTTAAACTACCAAAAAAGTAAGAATAAGCATAGAAACTAAAGGAACTATACACTAAACTAGCAACTAATCACCTAAACTACAAGATTTGGATTTAAGGGATTTGGATTCAAGGGGTTTGGATTCATGGGACCAAAAAACATGCATCATCATCATCATAGAAGTTAACGTAACAACAACATTATCAAGAGAGGAAGAATAGGCATGGAAAGGTCATAGAAACAACAATCAAACACCATTAACAATAGACCAAGGCATGCAATTATCAATCATCAAGGCAAAAAATTAGACAAGGAAACTCCCAACAACAATATTGGCCACCGAGACAAACCCTTAAGAAAATAAAGTTCCCCCAACCTAAACATGATTACATCTCAACATTTCATCAATACAAAGTAAGCATGACATAAAATAAGGGATGGAGGAAAAGGCACAAAATAGGGGAACTAGCTACCACTTGGCCCGGCACCATCATGGTCATCCCCGTCATAGGAAAACCTTGATGGAGGACCATAAGGATCCCATCCCTCGGTGTAACAGGGTGGCTAACCATAGTGCCCTTTGAAGTTGTCTTGTTAATAAGGGGCAAGGGGAGAATATTGCTCGGGCAAAGCGAGCGGTAGTGGATGATCAGGGGTGGACATAAGGGTATTAGGATCCCCCCTATAATCACTCCCACCGAGACCACGATAATCATAGTTACCGTGCTCATCGGGGAATGAGCGAGTCTCGGTGTTGGACCTCGGGGGTCCTTGCTAATAAGGAGACCAACTTAATGGTAAAGGACCAAGTTGGGGTGGAAAGTATGGGTAGTTAACCGCGGGGGAGACCTCCCCACAGTTAACACTCGCATCATATAAGTGTTGTTGTTGGAGAAATATAACTAATTACATATCCGAAATGCCTCTCATTTGATGATATATTGCCTCAAAGTCTTGGTCGTACATGTCTTCCAATCTAATTTGCATCCCCTTCATTTGCGCACATAGAGCATCCATATCCAGGTTAGCAAATTTGTGTTGTTGTTGTTCTTGATGTTGTTGTCGCGGTTCTTCTTCTTCTTCTTCTTCTTCTTCTTCTTCTTCTTCTTCTTCTTCTCATCATCATCATAGGGTAGGCGGTTACTCAAGGGTACATGCCATACATTAGGCACATCCTCTTGGTGGATAGAAGATAAAGAGGGGTTAGGGAGATAGCACCAATGTTTTTCCTCCCTAAGTTAATCGAACACCTTATCATCATCATTCTTAGCCAAAAATTGCACTTACTTTAATTGTACAATGTCGAGGTAGAGGGTGCTCGAACTACCCATCGGAGTATAAGAGGGCAAGTAATGGTCAAGATGAGGGTTGGTTACGAGCCTCGTATCCATACTACCACAAGGGATCTACCCGGACTACCTAGATTGCAACCCCTTGCAATATCTCAGAAACATGAACCCTAAGTTCAAATGACCTTGGTACTCCTCCTTAGTAGCTAACCAAAGTATCTGGAGCTCTAATTGACTCACTTTTCCCAATTCTTGCTTTGGAATTATCGAATATCCCAAAAGTCTATAAAGAACTCTTAGACAACGGTTGAAAGACTTTGCTTATGGCGGCATACCGAGTAACAAAATAGTCTTTCCCCGATATATTATCCCACCAAGAATAATTTTGGTCATACTCATTGAAGAAGAACTTAGGGTCCAAGACATCTGCCCCCGGATTAAGATCGAGTGCCGCATTGAACTCGGCAAGATAAATATCATGATAAATGTTGAAAAACTAAAAATGGACCCGGTAGTTGCCATGATCTACCGCCTCGCATGAAACCGTAGCAAAAAATTCCAAAGTTGGCACAAAGTAAGTATGGTAACATGTGTTCACAAAGGTGCTCATGCGAACATTGCTAAACAATTTCCTCAAATCCTCATCAATACCCAATTTGATCATGTCTGGTTGAAACTAGTGACGAGAGAGTTTTAAGGATCGGTTCTTTTTTAGCTTGGCATATTGATCTTTTTAGATTGTGTAATTGATTTTTATCTTGGGCAAAGGATTAGGTTGTCGTGTTTGGGAAGTAGAGGGGTTTGAAGGCTCTTTGATTGTGATGTTGGTTTTTCGTTTCTTAGAGGAAAAGGCTCGAGCAAGCTTTGACATTGAGTCTCCTCCAAATTTATCAACTCAAAATCCAATTAATAAACACCACAATAACACCACAAAACACTTCCAATTGCCAAAATCACAACTCCTTTACCAATAACACCAATCACACAAGCAACAATTTACTACCAATAATCAAAATTTTCAACTTCTCACAATCACCACCAAATGAACCAAATTTTCTTCAAAAACATACAACAACACAATGTGAGCAAAAACATATCAACAATCAACACAAATAATCAACTAAATATCACATTCAATCAACAAATTCATCAAAACACATACTAATACTATTCACAACCATAAACAATCAAATTCTTGTAACAATATGATATAAAAATGTAAATAAGAGTTTAAGAAGATGATTATCCCATACTAGAAGCAAGATTGAACAAGAATAAGCCACCCAATCCCACCAAACCGAAAAACGCCAAATTTTGTCTTCGATGGAGGAGAAGGATTGGAGATTGAAAATGGAAGAAAGTAGAGTGATTATTGTTGTATAGGATGAATTTGTAGAAAGAAAATGTTAATGTTTGATGGATTTTTGATTATTTGAAGATGGAAAATTGATGAACAAGGGTTAGGGTTTTAGTTTCTAGAGTGGGAAGGAAAGTCGTGCGTGTAAGGATGAGGGTGACGAGGGAATGAGGGAGGAGAAAGGAAGAAGAAAATGGGCTCAGCACGTCCAGGTGTGCGGCCGCGCCTCTACTTGGCGCGCCCGCGCCACTGCAACTTCATTTATTGATATTTTTGCTTGGCTTTTGCTTGAAAAGAAGAGAGAAATTCTTCCCCTGCTGGTGCGTGCGTGCACATACACTGTGCGTGCACACCAGCCAAGTCCAAGGAGGGCGGTGTTGTTCCCTCTTGTGCTTACTCTCGTGCTCGCGCTCTCATCGACGCTCATGAGGGTCATGATCAAATGATACCCTCGAGGGGGGCAGACCAAAAATCATATAAATTTTTTTAAAATCACTTGTTCATGATCAAGATTCACGAGAACGCAAGCATGAGAGCGCACTTGCACATCAATTTCTCCTTTACCTTAATTCAACACAAACCTTTTGGAACCTTCAATATTCACCAAAATTGTCGAAAATCTTAATCAACTCAATCCCGAGGTACCTTACCCTTTCACCTCAAAATTCGATTAAAATCGAACATATTCTCATCAAAAACACAAAACACCTTTCCATTGCTCATGCTCGCTTGAAATAATCTAATTCCCATGAATTAAACCTACCAATACAAATAGAAAACAAGTGAAAGAAAGGAAAACAAAAGAAAGAAAATTAAGAAAAATAAAAATCAAACTCCTTTTTCTCTTCACTAACCTTCTTGCAATCAACACTCAAAAGCACATCATCACAAATCTCAAGAACATCGTTAGTTGAAGAGTCAATCATGCATACTTTATCAATGGAACGAGGGGAATTCACACAAATGATTCCATTAACAAATGACAAGGACTCATGCATCGGTTTTAGCTCAAAACTTGCCTTATTGTTACGATCTCTTAAAGTGATTAGGCCTCCCTTAACATCAATCAAAGCCCCCGAAGTAGCTAAGAAAGGTCTCCCTAGAATGATAGGTATATGGTCATCTTCTTCAATTTCAAGCACAATAAAATCTACAGGGATAGTAAAACCACCTATCTTAAGGGGAACATCCTCAATCTTTCCCTTGGAACTTAATGGATCTATCGGCCAATTGTAAAGTCATGTTAGTAGGAAGAAGCTCTCCTAGCTTAAGCTTCTTGAAGACGGAATAAGGCATGATACAAAGGCTAGCACTAAGATCACACAATGCATTTTCAAAGAATTTTCCTTTCATTTTGCAAGGAATGGAGAAATTTCCCGAGTCTTTCATATTTTTTGGGTAAGTTGTTATGAATCAAAGCACTACAACACTCTCCAACCTTTACCGAATCTATCTCATTGCACTCTCTCTCGCCACTCAAGATATCCTTAAGAAATTTTGAGTATTTAGGCATTTTGGGTCATGGCTTCTGTTTAGGGTAAAAATTATCCTAGACATGTGTCCCAATAAGAGAAGGCCACGTGTTCAGACCAGGCTGACCCAAGTGGCCCCCTTGTCACCTGACACGTGGCACCTTCAGATAGCTTCTGAAATGGTGGCCTTCAAGGGCCTAAATCCCAAGAAAACGCCGTAATTCGGCGCAGCCCACTAAAATCTAGGTCAAGTGACCTAGATAGGGGCACACCTACCAACGACCCTATAAATAGGGAGATATTTCCCCATTTTGGGGACACATTCAATCATTTATTACACCTACTTTCTCTTTCATCAGAGAAACACTTGAGCTTGGAATCCAAGCAGATACCCACCTAAATTTCCGTACTCTTTATTCTCTTTCAAGTTACTAACTTGATCTTCGGAGGCGGAGCTCCTACCACCCGGAGTCTTCGTTGTTTTTGCAGGTACAGCTCAGTCGGACCAGTCTTTATGACGTAACTCTCCCAAGGGACAAAAACACCCAAAACATTTGGCGCCATCTGTGGGGAGAGTACCTCAAGGATGGTTCAAGAGTCTGTACCACATCCTGAGCGTCCGGTAGAAGAAACGGAAGTCTTTACTGACCAAGAGTGTTTCGGGGGTTTTTGTCCCTCGGGAGAGTTACAACACTAAGACTGGATCCAGCAAGGGGCGCTTGTACCTGCAAAGTAAACGGACCGCCGGATGATCGGTGGTCCGCCTCCGAAGATTAAGTTAGTAAAGTATTCGGAGTAAAACATGCGGAAATAAACTTATCTGCTTAGATTCCAAGCTCGGGTAAGGTGTTGTCTGTTTCCTGAGAACGACAGCTCTATAATAAATGTAGATGTGACGTGTTGTCTCGTGTTCTGTATTCATGCCCTCAAATGAGGGAATCGTCCCTATTCATAGGGTTTTTTGGGAAAGTGTGCCCTCCCTAGGGTCTTTGACCTAGGGATTACGGCATGCCGCAAAACGGCACCTCAAGGTTTGGGCCCTTGAAGGCCGCCATTTCAGAAGTGATATCTGAGTGACACGTGTCACTGATTCTAAAAGGCCATTTGTGCGTCTCTTACGGTGACACGTGTCGCCCTCCTAATGGTCCATTCCGGATCATCAAACATCCCAAATCAAGGGGTATCTGCCTACCACGTGTCACCATCTCAAAGGTCTGAGGTGGCACTTCTTCCAGCGACACGTGACGGGCTTCGATTGAGCCACTTAGCCGGGTATAAAAATACCCAAATCATTTGCCCCTCACAAGGGTCACGTGCATCGCACATGACGCTTGTGATAGGTGTCAGCCTCTGATTGGCCGAGAATTTAGGGGTTTAACCCCAAGTTTTCACCCCCCTATAAATAGAAAGGTTTGACTTCCTCTGGGATTCACATTTGCGTGAATCTTCAAAGGAATCTTGAATCTTTTAACTTTCAAGGACTTTGACCTTCCAAAGCATCCAACAGCCGGCCCCCTTAGTTCGCCTGCTTCAACAAGCGCCCAAGACCGGCGACTCTCGTTACCTTCTCCTGAGGTAACCGCCTGATCACTTTTTACTTATTTTTTTTTGCATTTTTCTTTATCGAAATGGTATCCCAAACGCACACGGCACGACCTAGGTTAGCGATCAGCCGGTCACCGGGGAAGGCTGAATCTAGAACTAGGAGTGCCGAATGCTCGTCGAGAACTTTGCTTTAAGTACATCTACAAATCCGACAGTGTTTGTGCCTCTGCAGGACACGATGGCCAGAATAAAGCAAACAACAAGGAGATATAGAGAGGATGGTTCCTTTTACCATTTGAACAGTGAGACTGCCAATTTTGATGGCTCCATTAGGGTGCCTGTTTCTGAGGTTCGTGGGGACCCGTCTAGCACCGTCAGCACTCCAAATGACTCATTTTTGGAGGAGTGCGACGAGGAATTTGAGAACCCTGGGCCGAGTGGATCGGTGCCGTATGATGAGCTGGGGGAGGACACTGCTGGCAACAGCCGGCAGTCCCCTAGCTCCGAAGAGAGTTCTGATGACTCTGTGTCATCATCTTCCAACTGTGTCCCCCTTGACTTAGAGGAGGCGCAGTCAAACCTAAAAGCTGCTAGAGAGTCCCTCTCCGTTGAGAAGTGAGAGGGCTGGGCGGAGCCGTCTGCTTCCAGGCGGCATGAACGAGCGCCCTATTATGTGCACGTTCCAGAAGGCAGGCGGAAGATTATGACGGATGATCTTCCCAAATTTCTTTCTGCCCATGTCATGGGACATGGCTTTTTTTTGTCTGTGTCGGATGCTGTAGACACGCTCACCAGGCCTGAGATGGCTATTTATGGTGACTGGTGCTTCGGCTGCTATGAGGTAGCCATCCAGGCAGGACTTTGCTTTCCTCTCCATCCGGCCGAGGAGAGGATCTTGGACGGATACCAACTGGGTATCTGACAACTAGCCTTCAACTCTTAGGTAAATATCTTGGGCTACGTTTCCGCCTGCGAGATGCTGGAAGTGGATCCCAGCTTCGAGGCGTTTGCTCACATGCACTATTTGAGCATAACGTCCAATTCAAGTGGGATCGGCTGGTTTACTTTGACCAGCCATACCCGGTACATGATGACGCTGGGGAAAGAGAACAAGTGGAAGGAGTGGCGAACCAAGTTTTACATAGTCTCTTCCCTAGACGCCCAAAGGAATAGGCGTTACAACCGCTGGACTCAGTATCCTCGCCTCTTGGCTGGGAAAAAGGCTCTTTCGCCTGTTCCCAAGCGGGCCCAAGAGGAGATTTTTTACCGAGGCCTCTTTACTATGGTCGTCTGGACAAATCAAGAAACGGGGGTTAAGGAGGTCACCCCTCAAAGTTATATTCCCCGATTCGAGTGGCTCTCAGACAGGACGTACTTGGCCGCCTGCGGGCTAAGTACTGAGATTCCGAGAGGTAGCTGGCAACATGATAATATTACCTTTTCTTGTTTTTGATTATTTGTTTCTTTTCTAACACTTGGTTTCTTGTTGTAGATAAGGCAATGGAAAAGCTCCCTTCCCATAAGAAACCAGCCCTCTAAGCCGCCTTCTACCGCTCAAACCTAAAACAGGCGGCACTCCTAAGGTAACGAGCTTGCAAAGATTTAGCTTAATGAAATGTGTTCACATATTCTGTTTATGAGACTCACACTTGGAATTCTTTTCAGAGTGTCTCATCAAAGCCTGCCCCCTCTTCTCAGCCAGACCCCAAGCTGCGAAAGCAGTCGGCTGGCAACGTTTCCCAAAGCCGGAGGAAACACGTCGCCACAAAGCCTGTTAAGAAAGGGACAGGCGCCTCTTCCCCCACCAAGACTCCATCAAAGCCGGACGCTCTACAACGAGCGTCGAAGAGTGGCAAAACGCTACTCACCACTGCTGGCGGCACAGCAGGCGGCAGCGAAGCTGACGGGGGAGAAGGAGGTAAGCCATTCGACCATTCGAACATGCACTTTATAAAGGCCATTATATTCAGTCTTAACTTAGCTGTATTTTTTTTATAGATGCTCCAGTGAGGCCAAATGTCCTCCAAATGGCCAGACGGATGCTCAGGACGCTTGATCTCGAGGACAAGGCGTCCGTCAGAGGGGTTGGCACCCTGGACCTTGATGGCATTCTGGCGCTTCTTTGCGAAGTACAATTTCTTACAACTTGATTAATGTACATATTTTTGTCGAATGGTTACTGACAAGTTTCTCTGGTTTGGACGCTTGTAATCTATGCTGCGCATGAGTGGTCTCAAAGGGCCCCTTAATGAGAAGACCAGGGAGGTAAAGGCAGGGAATGCTCGGGCCTCCTCTACTCTGGACAAAGATCAGTTTGAGATTGCTCAAAATGAGATTCTGACACTTGATATGTTGTATTCCCAGGCGTCTGCCAACCTGCAAGTTCAACAGAACTTGGACGCATCCAAGCAGCGAGTGAAGGAGCTCCAGGACCAGGTCAAGGGCCTTAACGAGAAGCTGGACAACCTCAAGGAGGCGAAGTCTAAAGCGGCTAGCCTGGAGGCGATGGTCAAGAGACTCAGAGGGCGGCTGAGCAACTAGGAGAACCAACTCCGGACCAAGTATAGGTCCTTGATGGAGGAGGAGAAACAAGCCCTGGTCAAACAAATGATGGACGATAATGAGGTCATCATGCGTGCAGCCTGGGCGGCTGCTCAGCCGTCTGCCAATTATCAAACCTGGAAGGTCTAGTTTGATAAGGCTAATGACGAGTTCTATGCCCATCTCCTTAGAGAAGCTCAAGAGGCGGCCGAGAAGGAGGCGGCTGCCAAGAGTGCCTCGGAGGAGTCCATCTCGTCTGGCGGCTCGTTGTTTGGGAACGAGGAGGAGGATGATCAGGAGGAGGATGCGAAAACTAGAGAGCATGCGTCGGAGGATAAGGAGGATGCCGATGCTGAGAAGCTCCCCTGATCTTTAAGCTTTATGTCTATTTTTTTTGCGGCCAAATGACCATGTGTTTGATCTTCCGGCGTGTGTGCCGAGTAAAAAATGTATCTTTACCAACCAAGGGGTCGGGTAATTCAACAATTCTCCTGGATTAGCCAGTTAACACATTTCAGTCGTCAATTTTGACGGTTGTTAATTTTTATGAAGCATCCGTCATTTGGCCGGTTTTATTAATATTGGTGTTTATGCTTTAAAAATTTTCAAAACTTATTTTTATGCATAGAATTTTAGCTAAGTATTTTAGCCCGTATAGCATGTGAATGTTCTTGCCCCTGGATGGATGTCGATTGGTTTCGGTTGATTGGATTAATTGACTTAGAAATTATTGATACTTAGAAGAGTATGCATGGTTTCTAAGTTAATAAATCACTATGGTGATTGCCCCAAACCAAGAGACAGACGACCATGCAGAGCAGTTGATCCGTTGATTTCATTCGGCCATAGGCCTCGTTAAAATAAGATGCCAAGTTTTAACTTAGCTTATTTGTTAAGGAAAAATATTTCGCCTGGTTTGCCCCGAAGCAAAGCAGGCGCATCCGTCCATAAGCCTCGATAACCTCTAATCATGAAACATCGACCACTTTCCAACTATACTAGAACAATTGGAAAGACTCTCGGCCTTTTAGATTTCACTTTTGATTCATTCAAATAACTGCGGATGCTTCCTTAGCATTCGGTAGGGCCGTTTGATGTATTAGTAGAGCAATGTGCCACCCAAATGGGAGATGCTTCTCCTCGACGAATTCGCCCGAATGGACGTCGTCAGTTATCTGACTCATGTTGGAGCAGACGATCGTACTCATGTTGGAGCAGACTGTGGCCGTCGGCCTCTATTTTTTTATTAATATCCGGCCATTGGCCTCTTTAAAAATGGTAAATAGCCGTTCAGTGTTGGACTTAACTTGAAAATAAATTAGTAGGGTCGACTGCTTTGGTGCAGTCGGCTCCTTCAGACGGAATGGGGCGTCTACTTTTGGAACAGCCGTTTAAAAATAGGGTGGTCGTCTATACTTTGTACAGGCGATGCTAGCATAATTTACAAAAATTAGCAAAAAGACAAGTTTGGGAAATGAAGACATATTCTCATTAATCAAAACTTTGAAACATATACAAAAATTCTTAGAAGTAGTACTTTTTTAAGTTGTCTACATTCCAAGTTCTAGGCAGCCGACTACTGTCTGGTTCTTCCAGTCGGTAGGTGCCGTCTCTTACTTCATCATAGATTCGATAGGATCCTTCTGATCGCGGGATAGATAGGTCTTTAAGCTACTACCCTAACCCAATTAATCATTTATAATACCTAAACCTACACTAAAATAGTTAGTGGCAAGTAAAGGGTCGAACCACTAGGGAAGCACGCTAATTCAACATCAAATATCACTAATGCAAGAGTTAAAGGGGGATTTTTTTTGTTGGTTTTGTTGAGTAAGAATACTAAAACTACAAATAAACAAGAAAATGGTGATTAAAATCAATATAAAATGGCGCTAGGGATACGGGGGTGTCCAATATGATTAGAAAGAGGAGAATAATGGTGATTATCATGAAACATATGCCAAAGAACACAAGGTTCTACCTAAACAATTCATTCTCATGCAATAGTCTAGGCAAATCAATGAAAGAAGTCTACACTAATAAGGATCATTCTCATGCATCCTATTAGTTACAATCAAATCAAGAGAATCAAGAAGCACAATCCATGAAAACTCCACTTTAATAACTGATTCTCATGAAATCATTAAAATAGAGGTGATCCTAATCTAGTTCAAATCACTTTCATGCATTCAAACTAGAAAACATCAAAATAGAGTGCAACAATAATCTCAAGCTAATAAAAATCATGTCTTTCATCAATATATGGCATAAATTCAATCAAACCATCATCATTCATCCAATATCAAATCATATCTTCCACCCCCTTCCCCTAGCTAAACGTTTAACCTAGAGAAGGGAGATTAAACATAATATCAAAACTAGAAATAAACTCAAGAAACTCAAAACAAAACATGATTGAAATTAATGAAATCATTAATAACTAGATAAACTAATAAGATTGACAAAAATATGTAACAATAAAACAAATAAATAATATTAAAGGAAAGGAGAAGAGATTACTAAAGAAAGGATTAAAGAAAGAAGAAAACTTGAATTCTTGCTTGATTGAAACTTGAACTTGAGCAAAATTGAATCTTGGAAGAAAATTGAGCCATAATCTATTTTCTCTCACTAAAAATTATCTAATATAACCCTAAGAGAGAGAAGCTCTCCTAAACTAATTTAATCTATCTAAAATAAAATGTTCCTTCCAAGTCTTTAGAAAATAACCCCAAAGGGGTATTTATAATACAAGTTAAATAAAAATAAAATAAATTAAATTAAAAAGAAATAAAACTAAATAAAACAATAGAAATAACTAAACTAAAAACCAAAAAACAACACTACAATCAAATAAAATAAAAGAAAATGAAAAGAAAAAAGAAAACCCCAAAAAGTCCCACCAGACCCGTCCAAACCCAAAAATCCCACCAGACCCCTTTCTCCTTCCCTTTCGAAAATTGTTGCTTTCATTTCACCATTATCAGTCAGCAAAACAATCCTCATAATCACCGTTCATCAACATTATCATCATCTAGCATCACTAAATCGTAGCCTTTGGATTAATTGAAGGAATCGTGGCCATCCGATATTCATAAAAATCACGTGAAAAGCTCGTGATTGACCCACAATTGCGCGCCTGCACAGAAGTCGCGCACAGGTCGCGCAAAGCTTCTGCCTCGAATCTGATTTTGGACCCCAATTTGTGCGCTTTCTGACAGGGCTGCGCGGCCGTGAATTGGTTGCTCTGTGAGTTTGGGTGTTGGGAAAATTGCGTGGCTTAATTGGTGAGTAATTGGGTTGGAGTTTGGTGGTCGAATATGGGTGAAGGGCTGGTGGTTGTTACGGGGGGTGATTGGTGGTTCAGGTGGTTTTGTGAGTGGAGATTGCTGCGGTTTTGCGTGGCTAATTGGAGGTGGTGCGAGTAGGGTGAGGTGGCGAATTGGTTGCGGTAGTTTGCGCGTGAGTGGTGTGATGGTGGAACAGGGGGTGTGAAATGGTGGTAGATTGAAGGTGAGTGGAATTATTGCGGGGTGGTTTTTGGTGGTTGATTGAAGGTGAGTGGAAGGTGGTAATTGCTGGCGGTTTTGGTGGCGAAATGGGAGGTGTGGCTGGGTTGTTGTGAGGGAGCAGAGGGTTGGTTGTTGTTGGTGGTTCAGGGCGGTGTGGCTAGGTGTAGGTGGTGCTGGTATGAGTTGTGGCTGGCAATAGGGCTGTTGTAGGAGGCTGGTGGTTTGCGTGGTGGTGGTAGTGGCTGCTGTTAAGGGTGGCTGAAGGTGGTGATGGTTGCGGTTTATGGGAGCAGGGGAAACGTGTTTGATATTGAATTCAAGACTCCATTTATGACTCAAAACTTGAGACATGAATATTGAACCTCGAACCTTGGACCTCCGAGCATAATCCTACACAAACCAAGAAAACCGAGAGAAAAAAGGGACAAAAACTAAAATAAAATAAAATAAAATAAAACAAGATAAATAAAGTAAAATAAAATGCTAAAACTAAAGAAATAATAAAATAAAATAAAATAAAATAAAAAAAACTAAAAACTAAAGAAATAATAAAATAAAATGAAATAAAATAAAATAAAATATAAAAAACTAAAAACTAAAAGAAAATAAATAAAATGAGGGAAGCGGGAAATTATTAACTAAAACTACAAAAATAAACTAAAAACTAATAAAAATGCAAAAATACTCAAAATAGAAAACGAAAAAGGAAAATAAGAAAATAAGCGAATAAAAGAAATAAAGGATAAATAGGGTTAAATTATTGGAAAAATAAGCCGGAAAACGACTCAATAAACACCCTAAAAGTGACATAAAAGTCACTTATCACTTTCCCAATTTGGGGTTAGCTTTCCCTGCTCATTTGCCCTACCGACTGCCTCCATTTTCCGTAGCACAAAGTCCCCCACTTTAAGAGGACGCTTGTGTACTCTTTTGTTGTAGGCCCGAGTCATTCTCAGACGGTAAATCTCGTGGCGCAAGGCAGCATTGCCCCTGCGCTCTGGAAGTGAGTCCATTGCTAGCTGCATGGCCTCCCAGTTTGCCTCTTCGTTATACAATATGATTCGAAGAGTTGGCTCATAGTGTTCAATGGGCAGGAAAGCTTCTGCACCATACACCATGAGGAATGGGGTTTCTCAAGTTGCCCCTTTGGCGGTTGTTCTGATGGCCCAGAGGACCTGTGGTAATTCATCTGCCCAAAGGCCACCAGCTCTCTCTATTTTCTTTTTGATCCTGTCTGAGATTAACTTATTGAATTCTTCGACCTGGCCGTTTGCTTGGGGCCGGCCGACTGATGCAAAGAAACTTGAGACCTCCTGTTCTCCCAACCAAGTCTTGAGCTGAGGCATCTCAAACTGAGGACCGTTGTAAAAAACCATAGACATAGGCACCCTGAAACGATTGATAATATTCCTCCATATGAAGGAAATGACATCTTTAGTCTTGATGTTTTTGACCGCCTCTGCCTCTACCCACTTGGTAAAGTAATCCACAGCTACCAATATATAGCGCTTGCCGCCTGAGGCGGCTGTGTAAGGCCCAAGTATGTCCATGCCCCATATAAAAAAGGGTATTGGGCTGTGGATGGCCATCAGGTCTGTGGCCGGACGATGGATGAGCTTGCCAAACTTTTGGCACTTGTCACATAAAAGTCACTTATCAAACTCCCCCAAACTAATCTTTTGCTCGTCCTCGAGCAAATTAACATGAAACACGGGAGAAGGAGAATGATTTATTCAAGCAAAGCTAGAACACCAAAGGAGACAAGAATGTACACTAACTCACTTTCGTAGGAATCACGGTCAATTTTAACAACTAAAGACAAGCCCTTTAAACCCCTAGATCGCCCTAGAGGACGAGTATGCTCTCGTGAGGGTTTCCTAAGAGCTTAACCCACAAATCTAAACAAAAACCAAGGCAAGACAATAAAAAGAAAATAAAAGGAAACACAAAAAACAAACACAACCATGACCAACATAACATAGCAAGGTTTAGGAAAACCAATCAAGCTCAAAGGCGGAAAATACTCCATTTGGATTCAAAAAGAAGAGACATGCACCAAATAATACTCACCTTTCTCAATACAATGAGGGAAAACACGTTCTAAGATATTCATGGTTGAGAGAGACAAACCTAAGCTAAGCATAGAGAACTAGAGAATTCAATCTCCACCTTAGCCCCATCTAAGACGGTCCACGTTCTCTCCACTAGCTTCAAATCACCCCCTAGTTAGCTCCTCATGATTCCACGAAGGAACCGGAAAAAGATTCAATTTGTGGAATTAGTGGGTCATCCCGACATCTCAACTATGCATACTCTCTCCATAGGGTTGAAATCTATCTCCCTCCACCGGAATTTGACCTCACCCCTCTAAAGTCTAAGGGTCTTAACTAGGGTTGTAACGTAAGGCAAAGGGTTAAGGCGGGGTAAAAATTTGAAAATTTTGGTGATATTTCCTAAGTGAAGCAAAAGGGTGATCAAACCTGAAAAACAAACTCAAGAAATCACCAAACATCAAACAAAAATACCAATAATGTCATCTCCCCCAAGCTTACTCAACACCAACATTCCATAAAAAAAAGAAAACAAAGTAACGTTCCCCCCCAAGCATGAACGAAGCATTGTCCTCAATGCTTAACTTAGGGAAGAAAACGAAACCCTTTATATATATATATATGTATATATATATGTATATATATATCCTTGTCTTTTTTAACTAAGGACGACTTTTTCGGGGATGCATTTGCTTTATTACACACAATATATATAGGGATGTATATATATATCCTTGTCTTTTTTAACTAAGGACGACTTTTTCGGGGAACCATATTTCCATTTCATAAACCAACCCAATTCCTAGCCCATTTCCCCAAACCATAACTTATTTTCCTCTTTTCGTGCCTTTAAACCCAAAATAATTCATTTTGTGTCCTTTAAAATCATTCATTTTGTGTCCTTTTTATAAAAACGTTTGATCCAGTTTATTTTGGTCTATAATATGGGTCCAATGATTAAATAGGTGGATGGGGTTTGAAAAGAGCTTTCCAAAGATATATTATAAGCCCAAATCCGAGTTATAACGAATAAGTTATGGCCAAAATATTAAACCAAGCCCAAACCGAACCTAAGCCCACCTTACCTACGACCCAATGATCATGTGGAGGGTACAAATGATTTAATCCCAATCCTAAACCAATTAGGATTAATTAGAAGCTTCTATAAGTTTCTAAAAGATCTTAGTTATCCTTTTAGAAAAGATAAGATTAAATAGTTTGAAATTGAATAAAACTCCTTTTTTTGAAAATCCTATTTATATCCGAATTAAAAGTCGTTCAAAGATAGACAAATATTATTTTCGTGTCTTATAGTTTTTATCTAAATTTTATATGGTTGGATAGCCCTTGAAATTATCTTTCCAATGATATATTATAATATCAATTCCGAGCTATAACGGAAAAGATATGAATAAAATGTCAAACTCAATCCAAAACTGACACCGTCTCACTATTTCGGCTATATCTTTTGTTCTACAAAATATTTTAATATGATTTTAATTGGTTTAAAATCTAGACTTCAATAGATTTCTAAAAATATCTTATTTATATTATTCCATATTCTGGATCAAAAGATATGATAAAAACAAAAACCGCAAAAACTGCTGTCTATCGCAAGAGTTTTAATCCAATTCGAACTCGATCTTTTCTTGATTCTTCGACCCTCTTTTTTCCCTATAAATAGAGGTCATATCACCCCCTTTTCAATAATCAACAAGCTTGATCATCAAATAATTATCTTCTCCCTCTTTAGCCTAAATACTAGCCACCCTATTATCTCAAAATACTTCCCCTAAGCACTCCAAGGAGTCCATACTTTACCTGAAGTTCTATACTTAAAACCAAGGCGTGAAAAGGTAGAATTAACTGAGGGTTTGGACCAAATAAACTCTACTTCTTAATTTAATTTTCATTTACTTTGTATGTTTTTTTATTGAATTTACTAACAGTTTATTCATGATGTAGCGATTTAAAGGAACGTGATTAGGGGATTTTTCCCCATCACTCACCATCTGACAAGTGGACCAATCAGGTTCCGCCATGTGTCCGTCACATGGGCCAATAGGAGCCTGCCACATGTCAAGCAATGATCCGTCCACTATGGACCAATTACGACACGACACGTGTCCTTCCCATGACACCTGAGATAACCGGTCACCTAGGCCCAACTTCCGAGGGAAGCCCAATCAGCCCAAGGTTAACCTAAACCTAGATTGACACGTTTCCCGAGGTTATAAATACCTCCCTTAATCCTCATTAAGGGGAGAAAACATGCTAAAAATGCAGATTACACACATTAAACACTCTCACCTAGAGAGACCCGATCACTTTAATTTCCGCATTAATTACTCCTTAATCAAGTACTAACTTGACCGTCGGAGGAGGATCTCCAATCATCCGGAGCATCCGTTTGTTTTGCAAGTACAGGCGTCCGGTTCCAGTCTCGGAATTGTAACTCTCCCGCAGGACATCAGAAAACCCCGAAACATTTGGCGCCGTCTGTGGGGAGAGTACTTCTGAGATGGCATCCACGTTTGTACCGACTCCTGAAGAGAGACGTCCCCTGGACGACCCTCTAGTTCAGTCGGCCCACGATACTGAGAATGAATTTGAAGTTGAAGCTCACACAGCTTCAGACGGGACCCTAAGGGCCCGACGTACCCGTCATACCGAAAGGAGGGAATGGGAACATCTTCAAACTGGAAGTGAGCCAGCAGGCGCACCGCCTGTTCGGCAGCAGCCGACTGATGGGTCTGCTCCCATCACAAGGAACGAACTCATGAACTTCATGAGGGACTTCAAGGGAGAAATTCAAGAGTTGATCAACAAGAAGCCGCCTGCTCTGGACAAGGAGCAGTCGGCTAAGAAACCTTCCACTTCACTGAAGAGGAAACCAGTTCAAGGGCGAGAGGCGACCCCTCATCCTAAATCTAGGAAGTGGGAGCCACCTGCCCTTGATTTCACAAAATACCGTTTTCCTACTCCAGGAAATAGGAAACCTGTTCGTCATATTCAGGCGGACGGGTCGAGGAAAACATACACAGACGCTCGGCTACTGCTAGAGCAGAAGAAGAGTGACCGATTGTCAGAGTCGGCCTCTACTTCAAACTTCCAAGACAGTCTGCGAAATACCTCGATGAGGCATACTCAGTCGTATCATGAGAGTCAGTCAGGCGGCACCTCCCGTCAGTCCGGCTTTCATAGCGACCAGGCGGTACCAAACTTACCGTTTGTACCGCAACAACAGTATTTTTTACAGCCACCTCCGTTTGGTGGACATGCAGCAAAAAATGTCCAACCTATGGACTGGCAGCTACGGTTGCTTAGACTTGGTGAACAGCCGTCGGCCTTCTCCAAGGAAATTACTGAAGCCGCTCAGCCGGCCAAAGTGAAAAATGTACTAGTAGGCGCCTATGACGACACTACTAACCCAGAAGACCATCTGATGTCATTCACCAACCTGATGTACCTTCAAGGGTTGGATGATCCCACTTGGTGCAAGTGTTTCCCAGCGACTCTCAAAGGAATCGCACAACAATGGATCGGAAACCTGCCGACTGGTTGTGTAAATAACTTCAGGACGCTTGCTTACTTATTCACCTCCAACTTCGCCATGAACATCCCTGCGAAGAAGACGACCCTTGATTTAGGAACAATTCAGCAGGGCGAGAAGGAGGGTCTTCGTTCTTACATCAGGCGGTTTAACCTGATGAGAATACAGATTCAAGGGTTACCGGATGAAGTAGCCTATACTGACTTTTTCAGAGGTCTCAAAGACGGGTCGACCTTCAAATTTGATTTGGTCCGAAAGAGGGTGGCGACTCTTCAAGAGGCCTTGATTAAAGCGGAAGCCTATATACAGGCGACTGATCTTTGTAGTACGGTAAAACAGTCAGACGGGAAAAGGTCCGACAAAAGAGAAGGACGACAGAAACAATCGTCAAACAAAGACGAGAAGAGAAAAGAGGTCTGGGCGGCTGATTCCTCTAAACAGCCGGCCCAGAAAAAGAAAAAAGAATTCAAACCATACTCCCTAAAGTATGCGTTTAACAAGGATAGCCAGTTTATCCTAAAGGAAATCAAGGGACGGATCTCAATTGAGAAGCCGGCCCCCATGAAGGGTTCTGTAAACAACCGGAACCAAGAAAAATTATGTGCTTATCATGAAGATGTTGGTCATCACACCAATGAATGCATCAGTCTCATGCGGTATCTGGACCGCCTGGCTGAGCAAGGTGATCTTGACACTTATGTCAAGAAATCTACGGGGAACACTTCCTCAAAAAAGCAGTCGACCAAAAAGAGTCAACAGGCCGACAACTCCGATACAGATGATGCAGTCGTCTACACCATTGCAGGCGGCTTCTCAGGAGGCGGCCTCACTATTAGGGGCAATAAAGACAATATCAGACGGTTAGATGTAAATTCCGTTCACCAAGAACGGCCCTCCAAATATCCATTTCCTGAGATTGTCATCACTGAAGAAGATCTAGGAGGGGTAAGAGGGCCGCATGACGACCCTATCGTTATTGAATGTAAAGTGGCCAACCAGAGAGTTGGCCGAATCCTCATAGATACCGGAAGCTCCTTAGATCTCATCAGTAGCAAATGTCTGTCGAAACTAAAATATCAGACTGATTGCATACATCCGGCATCCCACCCTTTATTAGGGTTTGGAGGAGGAGTCGTCTACCCAGTGGGACGAGTGGATTTACCCATCCGCCTGGGCGAAAAAGGGGAAGGACGACACATGGTAGTCCGGTTCCTGGTAGTAGAAGAACTCTCGGCCTACAACATGATTCTGGGACGACCAACCCTGAATAATTCCAAGGCTGTTATAGTCCCATCTCTTATGTTGCTCAAGTTTGAGAGGGATAATGGAACAGTCGGGTCCCTAAGGGGAGATCAGAGGATGGCCCGAGAGTGCTATCTCTCGGATGTCAAGCCCACTGTTATGGCCACTGGGTCGAGTGGTGGAAAAATAGACCTTGACAATGTCAAGGAGAGTGCGCTTGTTCAAGAAGCAGGCGGCAAGAAGAGAAAGGCATCCCAGACAGGGGCCGCACGAAAAGACAGAAAATAGCAATCATTGGCAGAGGAGCGGTCGGATGAATTCCGCCCTCAGCCGGCTGGTGAGCATACGGACTTGATCTTAGACGATTCACGTCCTGAGCGAACAGTCAAAGTTGGGACGACTGCTCTGAGAGTCCTGGGTGACGACTTTCACAAACTATTGAAAGAATACAAGGACATCTTTGCATTCGAAGTCCATGAAATGCCAGACATTAGTCCTGATCTGGCGGTACATAAACTGGCCGTGGATCCGAAAAAGAAGCCAGTACGGCAGAAGAAGCGGAACCATGGCGAAGAAAGAAGTCAGGCGGCAGCCACCGAAGTTAAAAAATTACTTGATGCAGGGTTCATTCGGCAATGTTACTTCCCAGACTGGGTTGCAAATGTGGTGCTTGTTAAAAAGCCGAATGGCACCTGGCGATTGTGTGTAGACTACACAGACTTAAACAAGGCGTGCCCCAAAGACAGTTACCCTCTGCCTAAAATTGATAACCTGGTCGACTCAACAACCGGCCATGCTTTGATGAGCTTTATGGACGCCTACTCTGGTTTCCATCAAATTCCTTTATGGAAGAAAGATCAGGAGAAGACGGCCTTCGTCACTGATCAGGGGTTATACTGTTACACGGTCATGCCGTTTGGTCTTAAGAATGCCCCGACCACTTTTCAGCGAATGATAAACACTGTGTTCTTTGATCAAATTGGGAGCAATGTCGAGGCATATATTGATGATATGATTGTCAAGTCTAAACTTCAGAAAGATCATCTGTCGGACCTCCGAGAAACTTTCGCCACACTCAGGCGGCACCATGTCATGCTCAATCCCAAGAAATGTGTCTTTGGAGTCGAGTCTGGGAAATTTCTCGGATTCCTTATCAATCAGAGAGGAATAAAAGCGAACCCTGAGAAGGTGCAGGCGGTCATTGACATGCAGTCGCCTCGTACCATCCGAGAGGTTCAGAAGTTAGCAGGTTGTCTGGCGGCCTTGGGAAGATTTCTAAGCCGATCAGGCGACAAATGCCTATACTTTTTCCAGGCAATTAAGAAAAAGGCAAGGTTAGAATGGGGGCCGGATGCTGAAGCGGCCTTCCAGAAATTGAAAGTTCACTTGCATTCCTTGCCGAGGCTGGTCAGCCCTTTGCCCAAAGAAGTACTCTACATGTACCTGGCCGTCTCTGATCATGTGTTAAGCGCTGTTCTCCTTGCTGAAAGAGACGACTGTCAGCTCCCGGTCTACTTTGTCAGTCACGTACTAAAAAATGCCGAGTTGAGGTATCCCTTAGTGGAGAAATTTGGTCTTGCACTCTTCATGGCTGTTAAAAAATTGAAGCCCTACTTTTGGCACATGCAGTCGTCGTGTATACAGACCAACCTATCAAGCGGCCACTGACCATCATGGAGTCGTCAGGCCGAATGATCAAATGGGCCATAGAAATACAGAGCCTCGAAGTTACCTTCGAGCCTAGAAAAGCAGTGAAGGGGCAAGCCTTTGCTGACTTTATTGTTGAGATGACTCGTCCTCCGGACTCTCATGTTACAGACCAAGTCTGGAAGGTATATGTGGACGGAAGCTCTACTTCAAATGGTTGTGGAGCAGGCGTCATATGTCAGTCGCCAGAGGGCGACAGGTACGAGTATGCTCTACGCTTCAGTTTTCAGGCCTCAAACAATGAGGCAGAATATGAAGCTTTACTAGCCGGAATCCGCATGTGCAAGGCGGCAGGAGCAAGAAAAATAGACGCCTGTTCCGATTCACAATTGATAGTGAGTCAGTACAATGGCGAATACGAAGCAACCCATCCGGCCATGATCAAGTATTTACAGGCGGTCCGACAAGCAGTCGGCTCCCTTGAGGATTTCCATCTGACCCAAGTGCCGAGATCAGAAAACAACCAGGCGGATGCATTTTCAAAATTAGCATCATCCGCCTCCTGTGATACTCCTCGAACTGTTTTTTAGGAAATAATGGAGAGGAGAAGCATTGAGGAAGAACCTATTGGAATCTTAGACAGAAGCTCAACCTGGATGGATCCAATCAGGGCATATCTGACAAACGGTACCCTGCCGGATGATCATCAACAGGCGGCAGCACTGAAAAAACGAGCAACCAGTTTTGAAATAATAAAGGGAGAACTTCACAAAAGGGGATACCTTCAACCCTTCTTAAAGTGTGTTACTCCAGAAAAGGGACGAGAGATACTAGACGATCTTCACTCTGGTTACTGTGCTTCCCATATAGGCGGTAGGACGCTTGCTCAAAGGGCAAGGCAGCAGGGCTACTTTTGGCCTACTTTAGAAGCAGATGCAATGGAGATGGTGAAAAAATGTGACAAGTGCCAAAGGTTTGGCAAGCTAATTCACTGTCCAGCTACTGACCTCACTACCATTCATAGCCCACTACCGTTTGCTAAGTGGGGCATGGATATTCTGGGTCCATATACGCCTGCTACAGGCGGAAGGAGGTACATACTTGTTGCCGTTGACTACTTCACTAAATGGGTAGAGGCGGAGGCTGTAAAGGGAATCAAGACGAAGGATGTAATTTCATTCATTTGGAAAAATGTCATCACTCGGTTCGGGGTTCCCATGTCTATGGTTTTTGATAATGGTCCCCAATTTGAGACGTCTGTTCTCAAAAGCTGGTTGGGTGACCAAGGAATTGCACACTACTTTGCATCTGTCGGCAGTACACAAGCAAACGGCCAGGTAGAAGCCTTTAATAAAATCATCTCAGACGGTCTCAAGAAAAAGATTGAACGAGCAGGCGGCCTATGGGCGAATGAATTACCACATGTTCTCTGGGCCATTAGGACGACTGAAAAAGGGGCGACTAGAGAAACTCCATTCCTCCTAACTTATGGTGCGGAAGCTGTTCTTCCAATAGAACACTACGAGCCGACTCTTCGAGTAATGCTATATGACGAAGAGGCAAGCTTGGAAGCCATGCGCCTGGCATTAGACTCACTTCCTGAAAGGAGGGGCAATGCTGTCTTGCGCCATGAAATTTACCGCCTGAGAATGACTAGATCATACAACAAAAAAGTACACAGGCGTCCACTCAAAGTGGGGGACTTTGTACTTAGAAAAATGGAAGCAGTTGGTAGGGCTAATGAGTCTGGCAAACTAACTCCCAACTGGGAAGGACCCTACCGAATCTGTGAAGAGGTCAGGGACGGTACCTACCGTCTGGGAACACCAGACGGACAACCGTTGCCTCGAACTTGGAATGTAGATAATCTTAAGAAATATTTCTTTTGAATGATGTAAATAGTCAAGGGCTACTTAATAAAAGTTTGCACTTAATATTCAATTTTGTACTAAGAGGGGCACGCCTACTAACAAACAGTCGGCTACTCTCCATGTTTAATTTTTATTCTTACTTAAGAGGGGCAGGCCGCCTATACATTTACAGTCGGCTACTCTCCATTGAGTATTTTACTCTATCTTCAGAGGGGCATGCCGTCTGTACCTTTACAGTCGGCTACTCTCCATTGAGTATTTTACTCTATCTTCAGAGGGGCATGCCGCCTGTACCTTTACAGCCGGCTACTCTCCATTGAGTATTTTACTCTATCTTCAGAGGAGCATGCCGTCTGTACCTTTACAGTCGGCTACTCTCCATTGAGTATTTTACTCTATCTTCATAGGGGCACGCCGTCTAGACATATAGTCGGCTACTCTCCATAGAAGAGGGCCGACTGGTTCCAAACACACAGCCACCCCCCTTATACTTAACAAAAAATGATCAGGGCCTGGCCGACCCTGTGCCTAAACAGGCGGCTACCCTCCTTTTACTTAGCACCTACGTTCACCAAGAACTAACCAAGGCCACAGGCCGAATGATCAGACCAGGCGCCAAGCCAACTGATCCAATCTTCAAAACTAATACGACCTGTCCCAACATCATAGCAGGCGTCCGGCGGCATCCCTTCGGATGAAATTCGTCGCAGAGAGCAGCTCCCTTTTGGGTGGAACATTGCTCTATAAACTAATTACACGGCACCTATACGACTGTCCCCAAGGGCAACCACGTAGCCGTTTTTGAGACTAGGATAACTCTACCACTAACCAAACCAGTGGTAGCAGTTGATATCTGAGTCAGATGACCGCCTGTATTGCTTGGGATAAATGCAGGGGGTACCTCTTGAGTTAATAGCCAACAAACATTGGCGAATCAAAAGGTCCAGCCGGCCTCCGCCGCCTGGTACCTTTACTACTCAAGCAGGAGTGACGGCGACTGAGTAACACCAAAGTTAACTCATAGTCACTCTCTCAAACTTAGTATAGAGCCTAAAAGGTATGAGTCGCCCGCCTGTTTTTAGCAAACAGGGGCTCTCAACCACTACTCCTGCTAGGTTAACAACCTATGAGTTAAAAGCCAACAAACATTGGCGAATAAAGGGGAACAACCGGTACCCACCGTTTGATACCTCTACTACTCAGTTACTTGGCGACTAGGTAACAATCATGTTTACTTGGTCACTCCTTAAAAATTTAGTATGAAACTAAAAAGGTGTTCATACAGCACCGACTCACACTAGATTTAATATGGCGGGGAACAGTCGGCCTAGACGGCCTAAAGTCTCTAGCCTAAAAACATGACAAGTAGGAAAGCACTTTCCTACTTGGCTAATTTTATATGACAGAACCGCCTGCCTAAAGGGGATCCAGTCATTAAAATGGTTCGAATACCGATTGGATAAATAGCCGACTGATCGTCTAGCCTGGAAACAGACAACCACTCGTCCAGGGGCATAGGCGGCGTGACTAACTATCCGTACCTGTCTGCAACTATCGGCCATGTAAAACAGTCGGTATAGTGTACAATTGGATATCAGAATATTCAATACTTAAACAAATTTGAAGCAAAACAAAAATATTCATTAAAAAGAAGCCGGTCATTAAAGACCGGCAAAATATTCAGAGCCCCGGCCCCCTGGCCGGGTAAATACAAACAAACGGCACGCAGGCCGTGGAAAGAAGACATAAAGCTTAAGAAGGGGGCAGATCTTCAATATCAGCAGCTGCCGCCTGGTCAGCACTCTTCTTGCTGGACTCGGCTTCAGCTGCATCCTTCTTTGATGCATTACCCCCAAGCGGCACAAGCGCCACTACCGGCTGCTCCTCCTCCTCCAACGCCTTCTCCAACGCCTCTTCCTCAGCAGCCGCCAGGATCTCTTGATTATATCTATCAGAACACTGGCGATACGTTTTTTTCCGATGAGGAAAAGTCGACATTGGGGAAGAGGCGACCCTAAGTCAACCGCTGGATTTGAGCAGAGTCTTCCATCATCTCCCGGACCAGCTCTTTCTTTTCTTGCTCGGCCTTTTCCGAGAGCTCTTGAGTAAGACTCTTCTCCTAGGTCACCAGGCGTACCTTTACGCTCGCCAAGGATTTCTCCAAGGTTTCGTATGAGGACATCTTTTGGCGAAGAGGTCTCAGCTCGGCCTTGAGGTTGTTGATGGTCGCCTCCAGCTCGCTATTCCTCTTCTGGGCCGCCTCTAACTGAGCCCGGATAGCGGCGGTAGCCTGCGCCTGATAATAAAGAATATTAATGGTCAGAACTTCATTTTGGGCAATTTGAAACATTGCCTTATCACAGTCAGAGGCGGCCATAGCTTTTGCAGCCTTTACCTCTTTGTTCTTCCGGTCAAGCGGCTTGCGAAGGCCGTTCACTCGGAGCAGGGCCTAATTAAAAAGGGGAACATGCGTCAGTTTCCAAACAAAAAAGAAAACAAGCGTCCTGGAATTCAAATACTCAAAAATATGCTAAGTATACCTCAGCAAGGACCCCTGCAATCCCGTCTAGGTCAAGGGTGCCGACACCCCTGACTGCCTCCCTTTCAGCTGGAGGAACAACCTTGTTCATAGACTTGGCCACCTCGACCAAGTCAGGCTCCTGAGGGCCGGCTGCATCAAGCATAAACAAACGGATTAGACCTAGTAAAGGAGGGAACAAGTCTAAAATTTACAAGAACAATTTCATACTTCTAGGTGGCCCAGCTGGAGTTTTAGAAGAAGTGGCCGGCTGTTTCTCAGCCGCCGCATGTTTCCTGGCAGAACCAGGAGAGCTCGCAACAGTCGTCCTCCAGGCCTTGGGGTCCGGCTGTTGGGAAGAAGAAGCTCTTGGAGCGCCCGTCTAAAAAAGAAGAAAAGAGTCAGTATATACATAAACACAACTCCAAAAAGAGGGTGAAAGGTTCGAAGCCCACCAAGGGTGCCCCCTTGTTGGGGGAGTCGGTTGAAGACTGTTGCATGATGGAGGCCCGCAACATGGCTGCCGCAGTCTTGGAGGCGGTAATTTTGCTCATGGCGTCCGCTGCAAAAACAAATAGCAAAGCTAATAAAAGTCATAACAAGAAATGCACGGAAAAGCAGAGTATTCGACATGCCGGCTACCTCTTGAGCATCGACTGCTGAGGCCACAGGTGGCCAAAAAGTACTCGTCGTAGAGCCATTTGAAGCTCGGGACGCAGTGCAGAGGTACTTGCTCTCGTACCCCTGAAGTAGAGTTCACCTTCGACTCTACTTTGAAGAGTCCTTTATCTAGGATTTCTTTCTTAGCCTTGGGGGGAACAGGCGGCATGCTGCGGCCGCCTGCAAGAAGGGGCGGATTCCTGTTCCACCTGTTGAAGCGCTTGTTCAGCTCTGTGTCTGAACTCTCAATGATAAGGAAGGTGCTCCGCCAGTCCTTCCATTTGTTTGCTTTACCTCTCGTCATGAGGTAGCCCCTGTGGCTCGTCAATTGATACCAGCCGGTACCGCCTGCCTTAGGGGTCCGGCTGAGGTAGTTCATGTGGGCGAAAGCCTCGAAGCTCGGCTCCACCCCGTGTAGTTCGCACCCGGCCACATAGCCGAGTACGTTGACCCAGGAGTTCGGGGCTAACTGCCATAACCCCAACTCATACCCATCCAAGATCCGCTGAACAGCCAGATGTAGTGGGAAGCGCAGCCCAGCCTTGATGGCCGCCTCGTAGCAGCTAAAGCAGGCGCCATCTTAACTGGTACCAGCCGGCCAGACGACTGTGTCTTCTGGATCCGGCACGAACACTAAAAAGATGGGGCCCATTGTGTGGTTTGCGATAAAGCTCTCCACTTTCTCTTGCATGGCTGTGATCCGGCCCCGAGGTACCGTGCAGTATTAGGGGGTATTTTGCTCTCGGTGAGAGGCGGATGGCTCCGCCCAATCGTCCCCCTTCTCAACTGCGTGAGAAAGCCTCGCCTCTTGTAGGCGACTGTTTTTCTCTTCTGTGTCCAGGGAAGCATGGTCAGAAGAGCTAGACTCGGATTCGTCCTCTGACGAGTCCGAGGAGGACGACTCCGCCCATCTCCCGGAGGGGCCCGCCTCCTCTCCTTTAAAAGGAGCAGGAGAGAATGTAGAATTGTCAACTGTAAAATGGGAAGGGGTCTCTTTGACTCCTCCCTTAGAACTGCCGGCTTTCAAGCCGCTTTGTTTCACTTCCACATCTGGCGCCTGGTCAGATGTTTCACTAATCGGCACCCTGTGGGAGGAGCCGTCTGAATTTGAGATCCTGTCAGTCTTTTTTGTTCTGGCCATCATGCTCTGCATAGACACAGATACAGTCGGACTTTGTATAAAGGGCAAAGATGGGTCCAGAAAAGGGCAGGCGACACTCCTAGTCCTAGATTCAGCCGTCCCCGGTGACCGGCTGATCACTAACCTAGGTCGTGTCGTGTGCTTCCGTGGTGCCATTTCAAAAAAGAATAAAGTAAAGAGAAAATTAAGAGTAAGAGAACCGACGGTTACCTGAACGAGTGACGATTGATGAAGTTCTGAAAATCCTTTGCAGTCGGCTTGTCAGAGCAGGCGGTAGGCAGAAAGGGTCCAAAATGTCAGAGCAAGTTCAGGGGTCCGAATGTTCTCTCACAAAGTTTTCAAGTGTAAAAATGACCGAAGTCAACACTCCTTTATATAGGCGAAGTGAGAAGGCGAAGGGTCACTTCCAGAATTCAAAATTTTGGCGGGAGAATCTCTCGGCCTCTCCCCGAGTGACACCTGTAGCACGCCGTCGCCTGTTACAGGGCGAGACCTGTCACAGGTAACACGTTACCAGTCACATGCCACCTGTGAGGGGCAAATGATTAGGGGTTTTTTCCCCACCACTCAGCATCTGACAAGTGGACCAATCAGGTTCCGCCATGTGTCTGTCACATGGGCCAATAGAAGCCTGCCACGTGTCAAGCAATGATTCGTCCACTATGGACCAATTACGACACAACACGTGTCCTTCCCATGACACCTGGGATAACCGGTCACCTAGGCCCAACTTCCGAGGGAAGCCCAATCAGCCCAAGGTTAACCTAAACCTAGATTGACACGTTTCCCGAGGTTATAAATACCTCCCTTAATCCTCATTAAGGGGAGAAAACATGCTAAAAACGCAGATTACACACATTGAACACTCTCACCTAGAGAGACCCAATCACTTTAATTTCCGCATTAATTACTCCTTAATCAAGTACTAACTTGACCGTCGGAGGCAGATCTCCAATCATCCGGAGCATCCGTTTGTTTTGCAGGTACAGGCGTCCGGTTCCAGTCTCGGAATTGTAACTCTCCCGCAGGACATCAGAAAACCCCGAAACAGAACGCGCGGAATGTGAGTAATTAATTTGATTACTCTTATTTTATTTTTCTTATTGCTAGTATCATGATTAGGGTTATTATTATTATTATTTGATTTGACTAACAATTTATTGTTAAATTGCTTCCAATATTAATGTTCATTCTATTATTTTTATGATCATCATATTGCATGTTAAAGGGAATATGTAATTGAAAATCACGCCTAATAAGATAATTTGGACAACCGGTTTAGGTTCCTTTTTAATCTTGTTGTTTAATTCAAGTGATCACAAATATTTTAGAATTATATGTTGCATTAATATTTAACCAATTTAGCCTAATAATAGTTTGGAGCAAATTGAATATTTTTTTTGTATGCCTCTGGGATCGCAGGAATCACTTTTCACTATCAGAATCGAGTAGAGGCCAATACGGGCGAATGTGACTCCATGACTCACTTCGTACCATCATCCCCGATCCTCCTTTCGTGGTTCCGAACCATATGGATTTAGTAATGTCATGGATTATGAATGGGGTGTAACCTTCACGGGTCAATCGTTGTTGCCTATCGTTGTCCCTTATCGTGGTTGCCTTTAATGATCCATGAACGGTTTACAAGTTCCTTAAAAACTTGTTGGCGGCTCCCTACTTTCCTTGTCCCTAATCGTATTATGTCAATTCCCACTTCCTATGAGTGGCAAGCATATTCACAACATGCTCTAACGTAGGCGCACTTCGAGCGACGCCTACAGCCTTTTGTTTGGATTTGACTATCATGTCGTCAATGTACGCCTGTACATTCCTTCTGATTTGATTAATGAAGACTGTATTAATCATTCGTTGGAAAGTAACAGGCGCATTATTCAAACCAAACGGCATCACCGTATAACAGAACAACCCTTGATCAGTGACGAATGCAGTCTTTTCTTGATCTTTTTTCCACAGGGGGATCTGGTGGAAACCTGAATTGGCGACCATAAAACTCATTAGGGCATGTCCGGCTGTTGAATCGACCAGACTGTCGATCTTAGGCAGAGGATAGCTAACGTTTGGACATGCCTTGTTGAGGTCTGTGTAGTCAACACACATGCGCAAAGTTCCATTCGGCTTCTTTACTAACACAACGTTAGCTACCCACTCAGGGAAATTGCATGGCCGAATGAACTTGGCGTCCAACAGTTTTTTTTTACTTCGGTGGTTGCCGCCTGACTTCTTTCTTCGCCGTGGTTTCTTTTCTTTTGCCGAATGGGCTTCTTTTTAGGATCCACGGCGAGTTTGTGGACAGCGAGATCTGGGCTGATGTCTGGCATCTCTTCCACTTCAAAGGCAAAAATGTCTTTGAATTCTCTCAACAGCTGGTGTAGGCTCTCACCCAGCTTAGCAATTGCGACCGTCCCCACCTTAACCGTCCGCTGTGGGCGACTATTGTCTAGAGGGATATCAATGTGTTCGTAAGCAAGCTGGGGACGAAGATCGTCTGACCATTCCCCGGTCAGTGATTGTTATTGTTTTTCTTTTTTGACCACCACCAGCTGATTAGTCTTTCTTTATTATTGGCTGGTGGGGCTGAATGTTCTTCTTTGACATCATCAAGGTCGATTGTCTGTTTACCCCTGTCGGCTGCTGCGGCCGCGGGCTTGACGTCCGAGAGATAACACTCTCGAGCCGTCTTCTGGTCCCCATTGAGGGATCCGACTGTTCCATCATCCTTCTCATACTTGAGAAGCATGAGAGCAGGAATGATGACGGCCTTGCACTTGTTCACAGTGGGTCGGCCAAAGATGAGGTTGTAAGCCGTGAGCTCTTCAACCACTAGGAAACGGATGGTCATGTGCTGACCATCTCCCTTATTCCCTAGGCGGACGGGCAAGTCAATTCGTCCGACTGGGTGCACAAGTACTCCCCCAAACCCAACAAGGGTGTGAGAGACCTCCATCATGCTATCTGGTTTGTATTTGAGATTGGATAAGAATTTGAGGCTGATGAGGTCAGAGGAGCTGCCTGTGTTAATTAAAATTCGACCAACCAGTTGGTTGGCCACTTTGCATTCAATGACCACAGGGTCATCATGCGGCCGATGAACTTTGCCTCTATCCTGTTCGGTGATGGCAACTTCTGGGAAGGCGGACGTGCTTTCCGCCTTTCCTTCTTCAACAGAGTTTACCATCTTTCTTAGATGGTCCTTGGTGCCCCGAATGGTCGGGCCACACCCGGCAAATCCGCCTGCTATTGTATATACCGAATCTTTATCTGTTTGGGCACTAATAGCAGGCTGGGGAGTCTTCTTGTTGGACTGCCCCGGATTTGCCTTGGAAGTCACTTTGGTTTTCAACATAGGACTTCAGCTGTCCCTTGTCGGCCAGACAGTCAAGCTCCCGCTTGAGACTGAAGCAGTCGTTCGTGTCATGGCCGACATCCTCATGGAAATGGCAGTGTTTGCTTTTGTTCCGATTTCAGCGGAACCTTTCATAGGGGTCGGCTTCTCAAGAGTCAGCCGATCCTTGATTTCCAAGAGGATGGAGCAGTAGTCCTTGTGGAACTAATACCTAGGAATGTACGGTTTCCACTCTTTTTTCTTCTTGTGGGCCGGTTGATCAGAGTTATTAACGACCCAAATTTGTTTTTTCTTTTTGCTCTCTTCTGGCTTAGGAGCCGGCTGAGTAAGCCGACTCTCCTTCTGTCGGTCGGACTTCTTAGTGTCCGACTGCTTGTTGGAGGAGCAGAGTTCGGTCGCCTGTATATAGGCTTCCGCCTCTCGTAATGCTCCCTGCAGAGTGAAAATTTGTTTGCGGACGAGTTCGTACTTTAAAGTTGACCCGTCCTTCAGACCCTTAAAGAATTTTGTGAAGGCGACCTCATCAGATAGCCCATGAATCTAGATTCGCATCAGATTGAACCGCCTGACATAGGAACGCATGCCTTCTCTATCTCCCTATTGTACATTGCCCAAATCGAGGCTTGTCTTTTTTGCAGGGATGTTCATAGAGAAGTTTGAAGCAAACAAGAACACAAGCGTCTTGAAGCTATTAATGCAACCAGTCGGCAGATTGCCGAACCACTGTTGGGCTATGCCCTTCAGGGTGGCTGGAAAACTGCGACACCATGCGGCATCATCCAACCCTTGTAAATACATGAGGTGGGTGTATGCTAGCAAGTGGTCTTCCGGGTTGGAGGTCCCATCATAGGTTCCAACCAAAACATTTTTAACCTTGGTCGGTGTAGACACCCATTTGTGTCTCCCCAAAACCAAACCCAATGATGAGTACCTTTCGCGTCAAATCATAATCGATTGAAGTAAAAGTGTGGAAAGTCTAGTGTTGTTGATAGTTTTAATTTCTTTTCTCTTCTCTTTGTTTTTGAAAAATTATTTTAAGAAAACAGCCAATCCAGTTTGGTTGGTCCATGATATGGGTCCAATAGTAGTGTAGTTGGATGGGGCTTGACAAGAGCTTTCCAACGATATATTATAAGCCCAATTCCAATAAATATTGAGGAAGTTATGGCCAATTTACTAAACTGGGCCCGGTTTGAGCCTTATATTCGGCCCAATGATCTAGGGGAGGGCCTAATATGATTTATCATTCCTAATGCAATTAGAAATGGTTTTAGTCTTCTAGATTCTTCTAGAAGGTTCTTTTCATTACTAATTCAGTTAGCATTGATAAATTGACTTTTGTTGATTTTTCAGAGTTTTAATTAGAATCCAAGAGCATTTTTGAGGAAAATACGATTTTATCCTCCTGTACGACAATTTTTACCTGATTTTAAGAAAACGCGTGATTTTCTGAATCAGCGCCAAACGCCAGCTGTAGCGCCTGGCGCTAGCATTGGCGCCTGGCGCTAATGTTGGCGTCTGGCGCCAATAGCCAGCGTTGGCGCCAACTCGGTTTTATATGCGCCGTAAATCTGTTTTGATATGTTATCTTTTTGGCTGATTTTCTCTATAAGTAACGTGCTAAAAACATTGTTTTCAATAACCAGTTTTCATCTATTACCAGTTTTCATCAACAATCAATTATCACCAATTCTAAGCTACAATTCATCTATAATCTACAACCTCTCATCAAGATTTTCTTGACTATTACTCTCTTTCTCTCTCTTTTCTAAACTAGCCTTTTACATACAAAATTCCGCATTCATTAGATCTAGATACACCTAGCCATATTCGAAGTTGCCTTCGCCCTAGATGTGAAAGGTTTAATTTCTGAGGGTTTTGTCCCAAATCTCTATTTCCATTATTTGATTTAATTGTTTTAATTATTATTTTCCTTGAAGTTACTAACGTGTGTATTTTGTTATTAGAAAGAGGTACGAGGCATCAAAGTAAGTACTTTAATGATTTTTATTGATGTTATGATGTAGAGATCATGTTTAGGTTGTTATTATGATATTCCTAGTATCATGTCTAGGGTAATTTTAATACTAAGTATGATTGTTATGATGCCTTTTATTTTCTTCCTAATATTTATGGTTGTTAGTATCATTTTAGGGTTAAAGCTTTGATTTTTATTGCTTAGTGACATGCTAGGGTTTGTTATTAATCTTGTTAGTATCATGCCTAGGATCTTGCTATTATTATGCGTTAACATGATTCATAATTATTTTTATTATGATTATAATATTTATTATGATTAATATCATGTTGCTTGATTATATTTATTGTTATTGCTTGGTCACACCTTTTTATGCATGTTTAAAGGGAATTGGTACTTGTAATCACGCTTAATAAGGTAATTAATAATCTTGTTTAAGGTTAATTTGATTATAATTCAAGTGATCGCCAATAATAGATTTATTTGTGCATTAATATTCAATCAACATAGATAAAAAGGTTTAGGGTAAATCCTATTGATTGCATGTTAGTCAGAAAGCGCACATGAATACGATTAGAATAAAGTAGAGACCTATTATTAGGGCAGGTTCAATCTCTTTTAGGTAGGATTTGTACCTTCATCCCCGAACCCTATTTGGTTCAAGATGGAGTTGACGATCTCTTGGGCTTCCTAACTACGGTTACAGGCCTATCTAGAGGCCAGACATCCAGCAGGGAAATGCGGATCGGTAAGGGTTGTAACCTTCACCCTGTGAACGGTTTACAAGTTCCTAAAAAAACTTGTTGGCGACTCTTTTGCTCTATCTTCTTTCCCTTTGGACGCCACCGTACTTTAGTGTATGATCACAATGGGGTTCAAGCTAGGGGATTAACTCTTGAAATATTCCCAACAGCCGACTGTTCGGCTTCGGTTATTTCCCTGGTGAAAGCAGAGGGTTGATCTCCAAGGTGTTGCAGCCTAAGCTGCCCATCGATCGGCTGATAGACGTATGCCGCGTGGCCTCCAAAGAGGGCATGCTGCATGTAAGGTAAAGCAGGTGACTGGTACAATGGCGGAGCCATGTACTGGGCCGATTGTATCACATGAGGGCTAGACTGAACCCGAGGGCTGCTTGCTGGGGTCTCATGTACAGACTGAGAATACCTTGCAGAGGTATTCCGAAAGCTATCATGATAGGTCGACGTAGATGACGACTCTGATAGCTGGGTTCTCTTCCGCTCAATGTAATGTCGGGCATCGGAGAATGTTTTCTTGCTACCATCCGGCTGTATGTACCGAATGGCTTTTCTTGTACCCGTTTTTGGGAAACGAAGTCTAGTGAGGTCAAATTTGGGCCGAGCCTTCTCCTTAGGGGCAGGATGAGGAGTCGGCTAGCGGTCCCTGACCGAATTCTGTTTACCAGTTTGAGCTAGCTTCTTGGCCGACTGCTCCTTTCTAGGATAGGCGACCTCTTGGTGGCAAGTTGTTTGATTTCACCCCTGCGACTACTCAGGAGTTTCATGAGTTCGTCTCGGGTGACGGGGGTTGATCCTGCCGCCGGGGAAGGATCACCCGGTCGCCCTGAAGGCTTCTTTGGCTGACCAGCAGTTTTGCTTGGCCCCGCCTGATCATGGTGGCGCTCTCGCTTTTCTTTACTGTGGATGCGTCTAGAGATGAGGGACCCGTTAGGATCCACATAGGTTTCGACATCAGCATCGTCCCGTGAGTCATGGTCCGTCTGGAACACTATGTTTTCCGGAGGTCGGTTGGTCTCAGGATTCGGTACAGGTTCTGTGAAGCCATCTTAGAGGTACTCTTGCCACAGAGGGCGCCAAATGTTTCGGGGGTTTTTGTCCCTCGGGAGAGTTACAACACTAAGACTGGATCAAACAAGGGGCGCCTGTACCTGCAAAGAAAACGGACCGTTGGATGGTCGGTGGTCCGCCTCCGAAGATTAAGGTAGTAAAGTATTCGGAGTAAAACGTGATGTAATAAAGTTATCTGCTCGGATTCCATGCTCGGGCAAGGTGCTGTCTGTTTCCTGAGAACGAAAGCTCTATAATAAATGTAGATGTGACGTGTTGTCTCATGTTCTGTATTCCTGCCCCTATATATAGGGTTTTTTGGGAAAGTGTGCCCTCCCTAGGGTCTGTTGACCTTAGGATTAGGGCATGCCGCAAAACGGCGCCTCAAGGTTTGAGCCCTTGAAGGCCGCCATTTTAGAAGTGATATATGAGTGACACGTGTTACTGATCCTAAAAGGCCATTTTGGCGTCTCTTAGGGTGACACGTATCGCCCTCCTAATGGTCCATTCCGGATCATCAAACATCCTAAATCAAGGGGATATCTGCCTACCATGTGTTACCATCTCGAAGGTCCGAGGTGGCACTTCTTCCAGCGACACGTGGCGGGCACCGATTAGGCCACTTGGCCGGGTATAAACATACCTAAATCAAAGAGGACGACGATCCTCAGGTCGAAACTTATATAGCCAGTGATGGCTCTATGTTAACCAAGCGCATCCGGCCCAAAGACACCCTAGAGCGGGGTGCCATCCAGGCGGGTACAAATTGACCCCCTGGACAGCCGGAAGGGAAAACCCATACGGCCAGTGGATATGCTCCCGTCACTCGAAACGAACTCATGAAATTCATGACTAGTTTCAAGGGTGAAATTAAGGATCTGATCACCAAGAGCCGGGCTGGCCCAAGCAAGGGTCAGTCGACATGGATGACTCCTCTAGAGAAGGGGAAGTCAGTTAGAGATAGGCAGCCAACTTCGCCTCCAAAGGAGAAGGCAGCCGAGACCATTGATTGGTCCAAGATTCTTCTGCCTTAGAGGAATACCAACAATTCCCGCCGAACTGGATAGTCGGTGGGAAACAAAAAATCAACTCTTGATGCCCGGGAGATCATCACCCGCAAGAAAAATCAATAGTTGTCTAAGTCAGCTTCTACGTCAAGCTTTCCAGACAGCTTTAAGAATACATCTGCAGGGAATGTGTAATCTTTGCATAAGAGCCATACAGGCGGTAATACCGTCCATTCTGGCCCTCAGATGATTGGGAATGCACCATATGTACCACCTTTGGTCTACGGTTCGTATTCTCCGCATTACATGCAGCCGACCCTCTTCGGAGGTCAGGCGACATTCAGCAATGTCCAACCACTAGACTGGCAGCTTCGTCTGCTCCGCCTGGGTGAACAACCTTCTGCATTCACCCGGGAAATAACCGAGGCGGCACAGCCGACCAATGTTAAAAATGTGTTAGTGGGTACTTATGACGGTACCTCCAACCTGGAAGATCACCTCATGGCTTACACCAACCTCATGTATTTACAAGGGTTGGATGATGCCACTTGGTGTCGATGGTTTTCGGCTACATTGAAGGGCATTGCCCAACAATGGTTTGGCAACCTGCCAGCCGGCTCTATCAATAGTTTCAAGAATCTTGCCTTCTTGTTTGCTTCCAAATTCTCAATGAGCAGCACTGCGAAAAAAACAAGTCTTGACTTGAGCACCATTAAGCAGGGAAAGAGAGAAGGATTTCACTCCTACATCAGGCGGTTCAATCTGACTAGAATTCAGATTCAAGGACTGTCTGATGAGGTATCTTTTACAAACTTCTTTAAGGGTCTGAGAGACGGGTCGACCTTTAAGTTTTTCCTTGTCAGAAAAGTGGCTTTTACTTTACAAGCGGCCCTGAGGGAGGCGAAAAGCTATATTTTTGCAACCGACCTCTACTCTCGTGGAAGCCAATCGGACTCCAAGAAGTCTAACAGGAAAAAAGACAGCTGGCCTGCTCAGCCGGTGTAGAAAAAAGAAGAGAGCAAGAAAAGAAAAGAAGTCTGGGCGGTGAGTTATTCTGACCAGCCGTCCCAGAAGAAAAAGAAAGAGTTTAAACCGTACGTCCCTAAGTACAAGTTTAACAAGGACTGCAACTCCATCCTCATGGAGATAAAGGACCGGCTGTCTTTAGAGAAGCTGAATCCAATGAAAAGTTCCATTCAATCAAGGAGCAAAAATCAATTATGCCAATACCATGAGGAAGTTGGCCATGACACCAACGACTACTTCAGCCTTCAATGGGCATTGGACCGTCTGGCTGACAAGGGGATGTTAAAGTCCTACATTTCTAAGTCCAAAGGTACTAATAAGAAGAACCTGGGGTAGTCATCTAAGACACCCTAGCCTGCTAGTAGTTCGGACGCCGATAAGGAGTCGGTCTACACCATAGTAGGCGGGTTCTCATGTGGTGGCCCTACAATCCGGGGCACCAAGAGCCATCTTTAAAAGATGGAAAATGATGATGATGATGATGATGAGCATACGGCAGCTAGCTCCTCCTTCCCAGATGTTCTGATCACTAAGAAGGACAGGGGCACCGTCCGCCGTCCGCATGACGATCCCGTCGTCATTAAATGTAAGGTCTCCAACCAGCTGGTTTGTCGAATCCTTATTGACACCGGCAGCTCGTCGGACATTATCAGTCTCCGGTGCCTGCAAAAGCTGAAATACAACGACAACAAAATGCATCCGGTTACCCACCCCCTGGTTGGCTTTGGGGGTAGGATGGTTTACCCAGTTGGTAGGATCGATTTACCTATCTGTGTGGGTGAAAAAGGAAAAGGATGACACCTGGTCATCAAATTCTTGGTCGTTGAGGAACTGACCGCCTATAACATCATCCTAGGCCGTCCAACCCTCAACGAAGCCAAGGCTGTAATCATCCTTTCTCTCATCCTCATTAAGTATGAGAGGGATGATGGCTCTATTGGTTCCTTGAATGGGGATCAAAAGACGGCCCGAGAGTGCTACCTGTCAATCGTCAAGGATACTAAGGCCCCAGACGGCCAAAGGGCAGGAACCAATAGACCTTGACAATGTTAAGGATGCTGCCCCAGCCCCACCAGCAGTCGGGAAGAAAAGAAAGGCTCCTCAGCTGGTGGAGGTGAAGAAAGAGAAAAAAAATAGCAATCACTAATCGGGGAACACTCAAATGAGCTCCGTCCCCAACCGATTGGAGAACATATTGATATACCTCTGGGCGACAGCCGTTTAGAGCGTACTTTTAAGGTTGGGACGACTGCTTATGCTAAGATGGGTGCAGACCTGCACCTGTTGCTGAAAGAAATCAAAGACATTTTTGCCTTTGAAGTGGAAGAGATTCCAGGCGTCAGCCTGGATCTTGTTGTCCACAAACTCGCCGTGGATCAAAAAAATAAGCTTATCCGGTAAAAGAAAAGAAATCACGGCGAGGAAAAAAGTCAGGCGGCAGCTGCCGAAGTGAAAAAGCTGCTAGATGCTAAGTTGGGTGCAGACTTGCACCTTCTGCTGAAAGAATTCAAAGACATTTTTGCCTTTGAAGTGGAAGAGATGCCAGGCGTTAGCCTGGATCTTGCTGTCCACAAACTCGCCATGGACCCTAAAAAGAAGCCCATCCGACAGAAGAAAAGAAATCACGGCGAGGAAAGAAGTCAGGCGGCAGCTGTCAAAGTTAAAAAGTTGTTGGATGCTGGGTTCATTCGACCATGTAATTTCCTCGACTGGGTGGTGAATGTTGTGCTTGTAAAGAAGCCGAATGGTACCTGGCATATGTGTGTTGATTACAGAGACCTCAACAAGGCATGTCCAAAGGACAGTTATCCGCTTCAAAAGATCGAGAGTTTGGTTGATTCTACAGCTGGGCATGCCTTGATGAGTTTTATGGATGCTTGCTTCAGCTTCCATCAGATACCCCTGTGGAAAAAAGATCAAGAGAATATGGCCTTCGTCACTGATCAGGGGTTATTCTTTTACACTATGATGCCGTTTGGCTTGAAAAATGCGCCGGCTACATTCCAACGAATGATTAATACGGTTTTCATTAACCAAATTGGGAGGAATATGGAGGTGTACATTGATGACATGATATTCAAATCCAAGCAGCAGGCGGATCACCTTGCTGATCTCCGAGAAACCTTCACCACACTCAGGCGGCATAAGGTCTTGTTAAACCCCAAGAAATGCGGCTTTGGTGTTGAGTCTAGGAAGTTTCTCGGATTCCTGATTGATCAAAGGGGGATAGAGGCTAACCCCGAGAAGATACAGGCGGTGATTGACATGAAGTCACCCCACACTATTAAGGAAGTCCATAGACTAACCGGTTGCCTGGCGGCATTGGGGAGGTTCCTCAACCGGTCAGGTGACAAATGCCTTTACTTCTTCCAAGAAATCAGGAAGAAGACCAGATTTGAATAGGGAGATGATGCTGAGGAGGCGTTTCTAAAGCTTAAAGAACACTTGCACTCTTTTCCAAGGCTTATTATCCCTCTGCCTAAAGAGATGTTATAGATGTACCTAGCTTTCTTAGACCATGCCCTCAGCGCCGTTCTCCTTGCTAAGAGAGACAACATCCAGCTCCTGGTCTATTTCATTAGCCATGTGCTAAAATTTGGCATTGCTCTATATATGGCATTCAAGAAATTAAAACTGTACTTTCTGGCACATCCGGTTGTAATTTACACCGATAAGCCCCTCAAGCGACCAATATCTACCTTTGAGTCATCCGACAGAATGTTGAAATGGGACATTGAAATGCAAAGTCTTGAAATCAATTTTGAACCTAGAAAGGTAGTGAAGGGTCAGGCGTTTGCCGACTTCATTGTTGAAATGACACGACCGGTACCACCGAATAACATTGATTAGGTTTGGAAATTGTATGTAGACGGGAGCTCGACGAAGAACGGCTGTAGTGCAGGAATTATATATGAGTCCCCTGAGGGGGACAGATTTGAATATGCACTGCGGTTTAAGTTCCAGGCCTCAAATAACGAGTCGGAATATGAAGCCCTGCTAGCCGGAATCCGCATGTGTAAGGCAGCAGGGGCAACAAAAATTGACGCATACTCTGATTCATAGTTGGTCGTAAGCCAGTATGACGGAAAATATGAGGCAACTCATTTGCCTATGATCAAGTATCTTCAGGCAGTCAAAGAAGAGGCTGGGGCACTTGAAGAGTTTCGTCTGAGTCAAGTGCCCAGGTCAGATAACAACTTGGCGGATGCATTGTCCGAACTGGCATCTTCCGCCTGCTGTGATACGCCTCGGTCAGTCTTTTGGGAAGTTCTAGAAAAAAGAAGTATATATGAAGAACCCATTGGAATCCTGGTCCAAATCTCTACCTGAATGGATGGCATCCGGACATATTTAACAGACGGCACGCTTCCTGATTCACCACCGGAGGCAGCTGTTATGAAGAAACGAGCAACAAATTTTGAGATAAGAAATGAAGATCTCTTCAAGGCGGGTTTCCTTAAACCTCTATTGAAGTGTGTTACCCCAGAAAAGGGTAAAGAAGTTCTCGAAGAATTGCATGCGGGATACTGCGCTTCTCATATAGGCGGCAGGTCCCTAGCCGTTAGAGCCAGGCGACACTATTTTTGGCCTACTCTTGAAGTAGATTCTAAAGAGTTGGTGAAGAGGTGTGACAAATGCCAGAGGTTTGGCAAGCTTATCCACCCCTCGGCTACTGATCTAACGACAATCCACAGCCTAGTCCCGTTTGCTCAGTGGGGCATGGATATCTTGGGTCCCTATATGCCTGCTCCAGGCGGAAAGCGTTATATTTTGGTGGCTGTGGATTACTTAACCAAATGGGTAGAGGCTGAGCCGGTCAAGAACATCAAGACAAAGGATGTCATCTCTTTCATTTGGAAGAACATCATCACCCGGTTTGGGGTACCTATGTCTATGGTGTTCGATAATAGCCCTCTGTTTGAAATGCCTCACCTTAAGACTTGGTTGGGAGATCAAGGAATCTCACATTGTTTTGCATCAGTCGGCCGACCCCAAGCAAACAACCAAGTTAAAGCCTTTAACAAGCTTATCTCAGACGGCTTAAAAAAAAAATTGAAAGAGCCAGTGGCTTATGGGCAAAAAAGCTGATTCATGTACTATGGGCCATCCAGACAACTGCCAAAGGGGCAACCGGTAAAACCTAGTTTATCATGGTGTACGGTGCTGAAGCCATCTTGCCCATTGAGCATTACGAGCCGATTCTCAGAGTCATGCTATATGATGAAGAGGCAAATTGGGAGGCCACGCGGCTGGCATTGGACGCCCTCCCGGAATGCAGGGGCAATGCTGCCTTACGTCATGAGATATACCGTCTGAGAATGACGAGAGCCTACAACAAGAAAGTACACAAGTGCCCTTTGAAAACTGGCGACATTATGTTACGAAAAATGGAGGCAACCGGTAGGGCCAATGAGCTTGGAAAGCTAACCCCGAATTGGGAAAGCCCCTACCGGATCTATAAAGAAGTCAGGGATGGCACCTACCGTCTAGGAACCTAAGACGGTAGACGCCTACCCAGAACATGGAATGTAGATAACTTAAAAAATTACTACTTTTGAGAATTGTAAATTTTTGGAAACAAAGAGTCTATTAATGAGTAATCGGGCTTTGTTTTCAAAATTGTTTTGTTATCTTTATAATTACGTACCTGTCTGGGTAATACCCAGACGGCTTATTTGCTTAACCAACTAAGTTTGATACTTAGTAGTAAATTCAATGATCAAATAACAAGCGGCCAATGGCAAAATTGAAAAAAACTAGGCACAAAAATGCTTAGTAGCTATACAACCGGTGTCAAACAAGACCAAAGGCCAATGGTCGGATGGTTGCTTAATTTACAAAACCGCTTGTCCCGACATGGACAATGGTGTCTGGAGACACCCCTTCGGGTGCAATCGTCGCAAAGAGTAGACTCTTTGTCAGCTCTACGTATCTATGTAGATGGAAAAGGTTGAATGACAAAATTGCTCAACTCATAGCCGTCTGACCAAAATAGTCTACAAGAACGATTAAGTTTCCGAATACCAGATGCCCTGGGGCATCAGTCGGTTTCCGTCTGAAGTTCTAACTTAGATTATTTATTCCAAAATTGCACACTCTCTCCCAATTGGGGTAAAAGAGTTTTTTAAAATTGCTATGTAATAATCCCTGATGCACCCGTTTAAATTTACGGCTGTGCACTTGGTTTGGGGCAATCACCATTGTGATTAATTGGCCTTAAAACACTTCATACTTCTCCAAGTATCAAGTGTTTTCAAGCCAATCAATCAATTTGAAATGAAACCAACCACACAACCGTCCAGGGGCAAGAGCAGCAGGATTACAAATTACCGCATGCTTTTTTAAGTTAGGCAAAATATTAAAGAATTGCAGTATATAAGCAAAATTCAAATTCAAAAAATTCAAACACAAACATGTATAAACAACCAACTGAGTCGGAATACTTCATATAAATATTAAAAATGGCACTAAGGCCATAATAATTGTTAACCGGACTCACATCCGGTGAGACAACAAAGAAATAATTGTTCACCCAACTCCGCAGTTGGTGAAAATACAACATACTCGGCTTACAAGCCGGAAAAGAAAGAAACTTGGCATATTGCCGCTGAATTTGGGGAGGCTGGCCTAAGGCTAAGGTGAAGGTTGCTGATTCGGCTGGTTCTGACCGGTTTGGAGGGGTTCTGATTGGTTATTAAGCTGGCTGCCATCATTTTGCTCATCCTCCGCTGGCTCCTCCTCATTATCTGAGACTTCATATTACATCTCTGCAGCCCATTCCTTGAAACGAGGCGGAGATGCCTCTCCCAACACTTGGGCATCATACACCGTAGTGGCGTAATCATACCTAAGTTTATAGACTTGAAAGTATATATCCGGATAGAGGAGACCCCAAGTTATCTTCAGGAGGGCTGCATTGTCCCGCTCGTTTTCCTCCATCAGTCGGGTCTGCTCCTTGGAGATTTCATCTCCATGCTGGTTCCGCATGTTGACGATCTCCACCCCCAATCGGGCGACGTCTGCCTAGAGCTTCGTGTTCTCCTTGTCAGCGTCTTCTAATGCCTTAATTTCAGCCTTAGCATCCTTTAGTTTTTGATCAAGGTCATTAGCCCGGCTAGTAGCTTCATCGTTCGCAACCGTCAAACTCCGGATCAGCTCCTCCTGTTTCAACTCTACTACTTTAATCTCTAAATATGACATATAATTAGCATATTCAGTAGAGTTGAGGTTTTTAAGGGCCCTCCATTTGGCGTCATTTACCTCTTCTTGTTTTCGCTTGAAGAGGCCCCGGAGCCCATCCACCCTCAGCATTACCTGAGAAAAGGGCAGCCAAATTATGAAATACTTGTTGAAAAAATGATGAAAAAATATCAGAATTGAGTTGAAGAAGCTTTTACCTCAGCTAGTTGGCCTATTATCCGGTCAAAGTCCACCACCTGCAGATTAGGTATGGAATTCTTCTCTGACCGGGTGAGGGTCCTCACCATCCGTTTAGCAAACCCAATAAGATCTGGCTCGTCGGATGTAAGATCTGCACCAAAAGAAGTACTTGGTGAGGAGGATGCAGCATAGTTGGCATTCATTCGTTGCCGGCTGCTGACTGAACCCCCTTAACAGTCAACCTTAGTCTTGACTCTCATAAAGTCAAGTGGCCAAGATAGTTCAATCTTGTTCTTACCTTGGGTTTGCGAATGGGGCTTGGGAGTATCATTCTCCCATGTTGTTGCCGCACTGACTGCAACATTAGGTGGCTCGCCACCCTTTGATGCCGTAGAGGCATCCGGCGCTTTCTTCGCCGATCGTATGAGCTTTCACTCAGCATTTTCATGGCGGAAGGAGATTTGCCTCCGGTTGTGGGACGATCCGGGTTAGCAGTAGAAGTTTTCTATGAAGGGTTCTTCCTGGCGGCCTTGGCAGCCGGATTTTTGTCTAGCTCCTCCCCCTTGCCTTTTGAAAAGCTTGGAGATGGAGTGTGGAATACGTTTGGCGGAATCCTTCAAATCAAGAACCAAATGTTATCAGCCGGCAAAAACCTTTGCAAGAAATTTAAAGAAAAAGCTAAAGTCAGGCGGTCTTACCCCTCCTCTCTTGGCCTTCTTAGCCTCGACAGCCGCTCTCTTGGAGAGCGCACTTTCCTTGCGCAGCTGTGCTGCTGACTTAGCCGGAGTCTTAGCCTGGTCAACCATTCTCAAAGCTTCGACTGCAAGGAGAAAACAAAAAGTTAGAGAAAATCATAAAAAGTTAGAAGTACAAAATAAAAACTACAGAAAATCCGGATGCAAATGTTTCTACCCTTGGGAAACATGGGGCTTAACCCACAGGCGGACAGAAAGCATTCATCTTTGAAATAGTCTGGGTGGGGGATCCAGTGCTTTGGAACAATGATATGAGTCTCATCCCCCAAGGGCTCAGTAGTGGTCTCGAATAAACCCGGCTCCATTATTTGCTTTTAAACCCTAGTACAGAGCGCCGGGAGAGGGCATTTCCTGCCAAGGAGAACTGGTTCCTGATTATACCGGCATAGTGTCCGGTTGTGTCTCAGAGTTGGTGAGGAGATTAAATAAAATATGTCCTTCCACCCGGACCATTTAGACACCTTGTCCAATTTCATCAAATACTAGGGCAATGTGGTAAGAGTATACCATGCCCCATGACCGCCTGGGGCCTTGCTCAAGTAGTGCATATGAGCAAAGGCAAAGAAACTAGGAGAAAGGTTCTAGAGCTTGCAGGCGGCAATATAGCTTAAAATGTTCACCCACGAGTTTAAGGTGAGCTCCCAGATACCTAGATCATACCCATTTAGGATTTTTCTAATCCTAGTGTGGAGGGGGAACCGGAGGCCGGCTTTTATTTCCGCCTCATAGCAGACAAAATAGTTGTCTGCATTCTTTATTTTGTTGTCCAAGGCCATAACTTCATTAGAGAGCGGAACGATAATATCCCATCCCTTTCCAAAGGGGTGCTTTTCCTTGAAAGCCCTAAAGCCACTCTTCAGCAGGGCTATGTCACCCGGAAGCATCAGAAGTTTCTTCGGGTTAGGGTTGTCAGCAACTTTTTCCGGCTGCTAATAGTCAGCCGCCAAGTTATCTTGATCAGAGCCAGAAGCCTCGGCTCTCGATTTTTCAGCGGCCTCAGTAACGCCTGATCCTTCCCTGGATCCATTAGAGGAGGCGGCCTCTTCACCGTCTACCTCTCGTACGCTTGAGCTCCCAGAAGAAGAGGGAGCCTCTTCATCAGAATCGTTTCTTTCCTCCAAACCCTCATGTTCCCCATCTGAAACAACTTCGTCGGCAGGCACTTCCATATGCGTTGGCTCTTAGACTTTTTGGTCTTCTGTTTTACTCTTGCCATTGTCTCCGGCACAGACACAAAGAGGGAGGAATTTGAGGATGAGCACATCAGTTTTAACAGTCCAGAAAAGGCACCCCTGTTCTAGACTCAGCCGTCCCGGGAGACCGGTTGAGTGTCCTAGGCAGTGCCGAGTGTGTGGATTTAGAGGTCATTTTATTTTTCAGACTGTGTATACAGACGGAAAAAAGAATGTATACAAGTTGAAAAGGAAAAGCTAAAAATGGTACAGGCGATTACCATGCGTTTAACTCTGAAAACTCTAAAACTGATACAGACGGTGACCGGGTGTTGCAAGGTTAGCACATGGAAATCTTGAGAATTTGATGCAGACGGAACCAGAGAATCTCTCTCTAAAAAATCTCTCTTTATTTCTCTAGAAAGTCAAATGAAAATGAAGTGAGAAGGAGGGGGGGTAAACTTCTATTTATAGAAGGCAAAAATGGGGGCATCCTGTTTGAATTTTAAATTTTACTAGTCATTGTTACTATTCACCTTTGATAAGTGGACACGTGTCACAGGCCCCACGTGACATCCACGATTAGGGTAAAAATTACCCTAGACAGGTGTCCCAATAAGAGAAGGCTACGTGTTCAGACCTGGCTAACCCAAGTGCCCCCCTTGTCACCTCACACGTGGAACCTTTCGATAGCTTCTGAAAATGGCGGCCTTTAAGGGCCTAAATCCCAAGAAAACGCCGTAATTCGGCGCAACCCACTTAAATCTAGGTCAAGTGACCTAGATAGGGGCACACTTACCAACGACCCTATAAATAGGGAGATATTTCCCCATTTTGGGGACACATTCAATCATTTATTACACCTACTTTCTCTCTCATCATAGAAACACCTGAGCTTGGAATCCAAGCAGATACCCACCTAAATTTTTGTACTATTTATTTTCTTTCAAGTTACTAACTTGATCTTCGGAGGTGGAGCTCCTACCGCCCGGAGTCTCCGTTGTTTTGCAGGTACAGCTCAGCCGGACCAGTTTTTGTGATGTAACTCTCCCAAGGGACAAAAACACCAAAAATAGCTTCGGTGAGAGGGATTAAAAGATGAACTTCCTTCAACATATCAAGGAACCTCCTAAATTTTTCATCAATTTTGTTCCTCAAAAACTTTTGGGGGTATGAAAGGTCGGGTTTTCTCACTTCCTCTAGCATTTTCTCAACATTCTTATTTTTGTCTTAAGCTTCCTCTTTGCTCACATTCTTTGACACATTATTTTCATCTTTCTCTCTTGAGTCACTCCTCTTCTCATCCTCCTCACTCATCTTAGAAACTCTCTCTTCAAGCACTCTCCCACTCCTTGTGGTGATAGAATAGACAGGTTTCTTTGGATCAACTCCTTGAGAATGTAATGAAGAAGGGCTAGCACAATATTTCAAGGTATTGGCTAGTTGAATGATTTGGGTCTCAAGCATTTTGTTGTGTGTCATCATCTCATTGAACTTCTTGTCACTCACCGCCATGTAAGTGTTCAAAATTTTTGTTTGGTTTTTAATGATCTCCTCCAAGTTAGTTCTAAAAGATAAGGGTTGAGCATAGGAATTATCACCATTGCCTTGAGGTCTTGGAGCAAATCTAGGTGGGGGTCCCCTTTAATTGCTGTTTTGAAAATTGCCTCTATTTTTGTTGCTCCAATTACCTCGTCCTTGATTGTTGCCATAATTTTGGTGTTAGCCACCAAAGCCTTGAGATTGGCCTTGATTTCCATACCCTTGTCCTTGGTTTTGATTACTATAACCTTGAATGTTATAGTTACCTCGAAAACCTTGATTTCCTTGGTTCCTATAACCACCATTGTTGTAGTTATCAAAGCTCCATTGTCGAGAACATTCCTAGTCCCAAAATTCCTTGGAACTTCAAATCTTTGTCCATTTTTGTTGTTAGAAACAAAGTTCACTTTTTCACAATCATTGTTTTTAACATCATCACAATTCTCAAATGCATGTGGACAACTAGAAGAATCATGGTCATATAACCCACAAACATCACAAAATACACATCCACTTGGCATATTACTTGAAGTAGAAGGAGGAGTAGAGTTAGAAGATGTACCTCTCCCCTTAATATGGGAGGGAAGACTCGATGCATTTGAAGAGGCACTCTCTAGCTTAGCCTTGATTAATTTCATCTCCTTCCACATGTTTGAGATTTGGGAGGACAAGTTATTAATTGCATTGAGATGGTTAACTGAGTAGACCGTTGAGACACTTTTTCTTGAAGACTTTGTCTCCCTCTTGCCAATCCATGTAGTGACGAACTACATCCTTTATGATATCACCAACATCTTCCTCGGTCTTGTTCATTATCGGGCCTCCAGCTCCGGCATTGAGACATGACTTTCCTTGAGGACCCAATCCTCCATAAAAGATTTGTATGATTTGGCAGGTTGGGATTCCATGGTGAGGACATTCTCTTTGATACTCCTTATATCTTATCCAAGCCTCATACAAATTCTCGCTAGGCTTTTGCTTGAAACTTTGGATTAAAGTTCTTGCCTCGACGGTCTTCTTTTGAGGGTAAAAGCGAGAAAGAAACTCTTTAGTGACCTCATCCCAAGTTCTCAAGGAATTAGGCTTCACTTCCTTATCTAGCCACTCCAAAGCTCATCCGATTAAAGAGAACGGAATAGCTTGAGCCTTATGAATTCTTCAGAAACCTCATTGACCTTGATTTTGTTGTAATATTTTTCAAACTCTTTGAGATGATTTAGTGGGATTTCATTCTTGGCACCACTAAATTGCCTTCTTTCAATCATCGTTATCATCACCGGCCTTATCTCAAAGTCATTAACCGATGTTGTTGGCTGAGCAATACCACTCTCAAATATATAGGCACCGGGAGTTCCCAAATCCTTCAAAGAAACCCTTGGTACTTAACCCATGCTTCCTTATTCTTCTTCTTGAAATTATTCTTTGCTTGATGAGCTAGAACTCAAGTATCCTCTAACAACTCTTATCGTTGCGATTTTTCTCTCAATCTCCGGATCAAAAGGTACTAAAGTCCTTTCTCTTGTCCTATGCATACAATCTTAAAGAAATAATTAGTAGCACGGTAACAAGTGTAGCATAAAAGAGACTCAACAAAAATATCAAACAACTACGCGATTTTCAATATTGCTTGTAGATGTTCTGCTAGTGATAGGAATGTTCTTATTGCCTAGCTGTTTTTGGGTGTTTGTTGTCTGGTCCTTGGGTCAGGTACCCTTCTTTGAAGGTGGCCAGTATCCTTGATCTATGAGCCCAGTAGTTGTTGCTTCTCTAGGTAGAACCTATCCTAGATGGTGGTTGTCTAGTTTTATAACTTTAGGGGGGTTTGGTTGCCCTTGGGGCTTTTGTAGTTTGGCATACAACTTAGCTTTTTTTAAGTTGTATGGTTTTTCTTGGATACTTTTGGTAATAATATCCTCTAATTTACCAAAAAAAAAACTACGCCATTCCCTGACAACAGCGCCATTTTAACGGAGGGTGGATTCTTGGTTGTTGAAACTAAAATTCCTCCGATCAAACTAAATTTATAACCAAACCAACGCCTAGTAATAAGGCAAGCTCGGATTGAACCATTAGGAATGGGGGGAAGTTTTCTATGGCTAAAGTCAAGCTATTTCAAATCGTAAAAGGTAGTGTAGGTTAACTAAATTCAACTAATCAACAAAGTAAATCAATATATAAAGACACTAGGGATTTAGGATCAAAATATTCTTGAAATGGACACACACTAATCGGGTTGGAGATCGATTAATTCAAGTATTGCGAGGGAAGATAGACAATGCAATCAAAAGAGCTCAACAAGCTATCTCCTAGAGGTCTAGCTAGCGTCAACTATGAAAGACTCTAACTAGGAATGTAACTAACCAAGCTCAATCGACAAATATGAGCTACAATCAAATGTCCATATCAATGTAGGCACACAATGTAGTCTAGTATGACAATTAAAGTTAGCTACTCTTTAACTAATCACTGACATGAACAAAATCAATCAACCAATTTAATCAGAATGCTAAATCAACCAATAACCCCCAATTAGCTATGATCCATAACTGAAACATGCTTCACCACCTCCCTAGCAAGTAAACTACTCACAATCCATGGAAGAAATCAAGATAAAAATTAAGATAATAAACAAAATCATCATCATCATTTCAATCAAACAAATTCATTCAACTAATTAACAAACTTAAACAATCAACAAACAATTGAAATCAAAAGCTATAGATTGCATTAAAGTATAAGAAATCCTTACAAACTTTGATGAAATCAATGGAAATGTGCTTAGAATCATCAATCACCAACCATGAGTTTCTCTCTCTAAAAATCTGTACTCTAAAATTCTCAAATAATCCTCTAAAAATCTCATAATCAATTCTCTCTCTAAGAATAGAAGAAAAATTTATATATAGTAAAACAAACAAAGAGAAGTTAGTTAGATTTTCCAAAATAGACCCGTACAAACACGTCCTTCTTCGAGAAGTTGCGCGGCAGCGCAAAAGAGGGTACGGAACAAAGATCACCAGGTGTACGGCCGCACCAAATCCACGAGTGCCCGCGCAAATATGGAGTGTGCCAACGCCAATATCGAGCGCGCCCGTGCTTGAGAGCAGGACAACTCTCTTCCCCTTCAATATTGACGTTCCTCGTGCGCTCCACTTGGTATGCTTGAAGAGCGCGTAACATGGAAGAATCTAAACACCGTGACGTGGGTTCAACACCAAAATTGGTGCCCCACGGCTTGAATGCACGACCTAAGGAAACTTAGAACTTGCACATCTCCATACTTGGGCTTCAAATGGAAGACACTAAGCATCCCAATCAATGCAAAACCAGGGAAGAAACCTTGGGAATGCTTGGGATTTTTATGTTTGGTTTGAAAGGGATGTTTATTATAAGGGTAATAATGAGTCTAATATTGATATGCAATGTCTTGATTCTTCTAACATTAGCATGAATTCCCATGATTTGTCACATGATCTCTTAAGTGCGCTTAGAACACATAATTTCAACATTATTTCTCCTTTTGTTCATGATAATGAAGTACATGCTTAAGCTGATGTTATTGGTGTGTTTCAATATTCTTCATTATTTACCATGCCTTCTTGTGATGTGCTTTGTTCCCTTAATGATGAATCTTACGTGTTTGATTATGCCCCCACTACCCAATGTGATGTATATGTTCATGATCTTAATATTGATTCTTTCAATCTTGGCTGTACTTCTTCTTCTTCTCTTGTTGAGCCTCAACCTTCTACATCTTTTGAATCTCTTGTTGATATATTTGAGTCTCAAATTTGGTGAATTGAGCTTGATAATGAGCTTAGGCCTATTAAGGATATGATTCTTAATTCTATGAGAGGTCAATTAGAGATAATGAAAAAGAATGAGGAGTGTATTGAAGAGGAAAAGAGAAGAGGAGAAGAGTTAGAAAGCCAATTGTCATCCTTGATGCTTGTTTGTGAAAAATCCCAATTTAATGTGTGTGTTGAGGATGATGATGATGATTTTGAGCAACCAAGAGAGTGTGAGGATCCCATTGGTGAGCATTTGAGTGATGGAGAAGGAGTTGAGAATGAAGAGAGTGTTGCAATTTGTTGCAATTAATATGATTACTTGTTAATCCCCGTTCCTAGTGTTTTATTTCCTTGGTTACATGTTTTGTTATTAGTTGTTAGTATTCTCTCTTACCTTTGTCTTCGACCTAGCTTAGGCGCATAATTGAAAGTGCTTGAACATTATCGTTCCTTTGGGTTCGACCCTTGGCTTTCCTCTATACTCGTATTTAGGTTTGTTAAGTGTTTATAAATTTAGTTTGACCGAGGGAAGATTAGATAACGACCTAGTTCCAACCCTCATCAGTCACATGGTTAGGTGAGGACCACTTTCTCACTTGGTCCCCAAGGCATTTCACATGCATTGTGAACTAACCATGTGTCACTCAACCTTGAGCCCCAAGTAGGGTTTGGTTGGGCAACTTTCTTTTCGCCTGTGTCCATGACCCATCACCTTAGTCCATGGCCCTTGCCACATGCGCTGCCAACGTGGCACGCTGCCACATGGTGGCAAACACTAGGTGGCTGCATACGTGGCGGTTGCCACTTGGCAACTGCCAACGTGGCGGCCACGTATGCTGCCACGTGGCCCGATCCTATTTGGCACACTTTCCTAGCCTTTCGCGTTGCTAGGGTTTTACTTGTTATATAAAGTATTTTCCCGTCTTACAAAATACTAAATTTTTTCTTGACATTTGAGATTCTCCGACGCTTAATTTCGACGCTCCAAGCTCGAATATTGAACGTCTAAATATTTATTAATCGGGCGACTCATTAATTTCTTCTGAATTAATTCGTTGAGTCGGTTCGTTCATTTGCTTGGGTGTGACCCGAAGGGTTCAGTCAAGATTAAGCTGTAATATTAATTATACATTAATATTACTGATCGAAGGCGGCCTCCACCGAATCATTTTGAAGGACACCATTCCTTTCACCCCCAAGGGGCTCAGCCGCCCAAGGCAAAGGGCGTCTAACATAACAATAAATACATGTGTACATAAGTTAGCCATAACAATTTGTTTCTTCATTGATGTTGCTTCAAATACATAAGTCTACATGTTTCTTCACAAACACTTGTTACCCAGGAGGCTTTTAGAAAGCGTCAATTATATCATCGCCCATCCTAGGGGCTCATTATGGGGTGATATGAGCACGTTCCGTTCCAAGACATGCCTAAAAATGAGACCGTAAACGGAAAAAATGGCATTTTCACCATACTAGAGGACTTTTTTGGCATATTTGGTTGGCCGAAAGCATCAAAGTTTTACATGATCGCCAATCTAATGGGCTCATTAGCCATAAGGGGCGTGAGACACATCATCCCCGATCAAAGAGACACATTAGTCGTAAGGGGAGTTAGAGACATCATCGCCCATCCAAGGGGCTCATTAGCCCTAAGGGGTGTCAGTAACATCACCGCCCATCCATGGGGCTCATTAGTCCGAAGGGGCACAAAACATATATCGCCCCCCAGGGGCTCGACCCCCCCAAAGGGCGTCAAACATAACAATAAATACAAGTATAAATAAGTTAGCCATAACAATTTATTTCTTCATTGATGTTCCTTCAAATACATAAGTCTACATGTTTCTACACAGACACTTGTTACCCATGAGGCTCTGTCAATTATATCATCGCCTATCCTAGGGGCTCATTATAAGGTGAACCGAGCACGTATTGTTCCAAGAAATGCCTAAAAATGAGATCCTAATCAGAAGAATGGCATTTTCACCATGCTAGAGGACTTTTTTCGCAATTTCGATAGGCCGAATGCATCAAAGTTTTCCATGATCGCCTATCTAGAAAGGGCTAATTAACCATAAGTTGTGTAAGACACATCATCCTCCATCCAAGGGGCTCATTAGCTATAAGGGGCGTCAGGCACATAGTCGCCCATCCAAGAGGCTTAGTAGCCCTAAGGGGCGTGAGACACATCATCGCACATCCAAGGGGATCATTATCCCTAAGGGGCGTCAGGCACATCATTTCCGATCCAAGAGACTGATTAGCCCTTAAGGGCATCAAACATATATCGCCCCGCTCCCCCAGGGGGTTGGCTGCCCTAAAGGACGTTAAACATAACAATAAATACAAGTATACATAAGTTAGCCATATCGATTTGTTTCATCGTTGATGTTGCTTCAAATACATAAGTGTACATGTTTCTTCACATACACTTGTTACCTAGGAGGCTCTTAGATAGCGTTAATTATATCATCGCCCATCCTAAGGGCTCATTATTGGGTGATCCGAGCACATGTACCGTTTCTAAGACATGCCTAAAAATGAGACCGTAATCAGAAAAATGAAATTTTAACCATGCTAGAGGCCTTTTTTCGCAATTTTGGCTGGCCGAAAGCATCAAAGTTTTTCATGATCGCCTATCTAGAAAGGTCTCATTAACCCTAATGGGTGACAGACACATTATTGCCCATCCAAGTGGATCATTAGCCCTAAGGGGTGTTAGACACATTATCGCCCACCGAAGGGGGTCATTAGCCCTAAGGGGCGTGAGACACATCATCGCCCGTCCAAGGGGCTCATTAGCCCTACGGGGCATGAGACAAATGAACGCCCATCTAAAGGGCTCATAAGCACTTAGGGGCGTCCGTCATATCATCGCTTATCCAAGGGGCTCATTAGCCCAAAAGGGCACCAAACATATATCCCCCCCCATGGGCTAGGCCGCCCTAAAAGGCGTCAAACATAACAATAAATGCATGTATACATAAGTAAGCCATAACAATTTGTTTCTTTATCGATGTTGCTTCAAATACATATGTCTTCATGTTTCTTCACAATCATTTGTCACCTAGGTGGCTCTATGAAATCGTCAATTATACCATTTTTCATCCTAGGGGCTCATTATGGGGTGATCCGGGAACGTACCGTTCCAAGACATGCCTAAAAATGAGGCCGTAGTCAGAAAAATGGTATTTTAACAATGGTAGAGGCCTTTTTAAGCAATTTCGGTGGGCCAAATGCATCAAAGTTTCCCATAATCGCCTATCTATAAGGGGCTCATTAACCCTAAGGGGTGTCAGACACATCATCGCCCATCCAAAGGCCTCATTAGCCCTAAGGGGTGTCAGACACATCATCACTCATCCAAGGGGCTCATTAGCCCTAAGGAGCGTTAGACACATCATCGCCCATCCAAGGAGCTCATTAGCCCAAAGGGGTGTGAGACACGTCATAGCCCATCTAAGGGGCTCATTAGCCCCGAGGGGCCTCAGGCACATCATCACCCTTCAAAGGGGGTGATTAGCTCGAAGGGGCACCCATCATATATCCCCCCAAGGGGCTCGGCAGACCCAAAAAGCGTCAAACATAAAAACAAATACAAGTATACATAGGTTAGCCATAACAATTTATTTCTTCATTGATGTTACTTCAAATACATAAGTCTACATGTTTCTGCACAGACACTTGTTACCCAGGAGGCTTTGTCAATTATATCATCGCCCATCCTCGGGGCTCATTGTAGGGTGAACCGAGCACGTATTTTCACCATGCTAGAGGACGTTTTTCGCAATTTCGATGGGTCGAATGCATCAAAGTTTTCCATGATCTCCTATCTAGAAAGGGCTCATTAACCATAAGAGGTGTCAGATACAACATCCCTCATCCAAGGGGCTCATTAGCCATAAGGGGAGTCAGGCACATCATCGCCAATCCAAGAGGCTCATTAGCCATACAGGGCGTGAGACACATCATCGCACTTCCAAGGGGCTCATAAACCCTAAGGGGTGTCAGGCACATCATCTCCCATTCAAGGGGCTCATTAACCCTAAAGGGCATCAAACATATATCGCCGCGCCCCCTCCCCCCCAGGGGCGGCCGTCCCAATGGGCGTCAAACATAAAAATAATAACAAGTATACATAAGTTAGCCATATTAATTAGTTTCATCGTTGATGTTGCTTCAAATACATAAGTCAACATGTTTCTTCACAAACACTTTTAACCGAAGAGGCTCTTAGAGCTCATTATTGGGTGATCTGAGCACGTATCGTTTCTAAAGCATGCCTAAAAATGAGACTGTAATAAGAATAATGACATTTTCACCATGCTAGACGCCTTTTTTGGCAATTTTAGTTGGCCGAAATCATTAAGGTTTTCCATGATCGCCTCTCTAGAAAGGGCTCATTAACCCTAAGGGGTGTCAGACAAATTATCGCCCATCCAAGGGGCTCATTATCCCTAAGGGGTGTTAGACACATCATCGCCCATCCAAGGGGCTCATTAGCCCTAAGGGGTTTCAGTAACATCACCGCCCATCCAAGGGGCATAAGACATATATCGCCCCCCAGGGGCTCACCCCCCCAAAGGGCGTCAAACATAACAATAAATACAGGTATACATAAGTTAGCCATAACAATTTATTTATTCATTGATGTTCCTTCAAATACATAAGTCTACATGTTTCTACACAAACACTTGTTACCCATGAGGCTCTGTCAATTATATCATCGCCTATCCTAGGGGCTCATTATAAGGTGAACCGAGCACGTATTGTTCCAAGAAATGCCTAAAAATGAGATCCTAATCAGAAGAATGGCATTTTCACCATGCTAGAGGACTTTTTTCGCAATTTCGATAGGGGGAATGCATCAAAGTTTTCCATGATCGCCTATCTAGAAAGGGCTAATTAACCATAAGTGGTGTAAGACACATCATCCCCCATCCAAGGGGCTCATTAGCTATAAGGGGCGTCAGGCACATAGTCGCCCATCCAAGAGGCTCAGTAGCCCTAAGGGGCGTGAGACACATCATCGCACATCCAAGGGGATCATTATCCCTAAGGGGCGTCAGGCACATCATTTCCGATCCAAGAGACTGATTAGCCCTTAAGGGCATCAAACATATATCGCCCCGCTCCCCCTAGGGGGTTGGCCGCCCTAAAGGACGTTAAACATAACAATAAATACAAGTATACATAAGTTAGCCATATCGATTTGTTTTATCGTTGATGTTGCTTCAAATACATAAGTGTACATGTTTCTTCACAAACACTTGTCACCCAGGAGGCTCTTAGATAGCGTTAATTATATCATCGCCCATCCTAAGGGCTCATTATTGGGTGATTCGAGCACATGTACCGTTTCTAAGACATGCCTAACAATGAGACCGTAATCAGAAAAATGAAATTTTCACCATGCTAGATCCCTTTTTTCGCAATTTTGGTTGGCCGAAAGCATCAAAGTTTTTCATGATCGCCTATCTAGAAAGGTCTCATTAACCCTAATGGGTGACATACACATTATCGCCCATCCAAGTGGATCATTAGCCCTAAGGGGTGTTAAACACATTATCGCCCACCCAAGGGGGTCATTAGCCCTAAAGGGCGTGAGACACATCATTGCCCGTCCAAGGGGCTCATTAGCCCTACGGGGCATGAGACACATGAACGCCCATCTAAGGGGCTCATAAGCCCATAGGGGCGTCCGACATATCATCGCTTATCCAAGGGGCTCATTAGCCCGAAAGGGCACCAAACATATATCCCCCCCCATGGGCTAGGACGCCCTAAAGGGCATCAAACATAACAATAAATGCAAGTATACATAAGTAAGCCATAAAAATTTGTTTCTTTATCGATGTTGCTTCAAATACATATGTCTACATGTTTCTTCACAATCATTTGTCACCTAGGTGGCATTATGAAATCGTCAATTATACCATTTTTCATCCTAGGGGCTCATTATGGGGTGATCCGGGCACGTACCGTTCCAAGACATGCCTAAAAATGAGGCCGTAGTCAGAAAAATGGTATTTTAACAATGGTAGAGGCCTTTTTAAGCAATTTCGATGGGACAAATACATCAAAGTTTCCCATAATCGCCTATCTATAAGGGGCTCATTAACCCTATGGGGTGTCAGACACATCATCGCTCATCCAAGGGGCTCATTAGCCCTAAGGAGCGTCAGACACATCATCGCCCATCCAAGGAGCTCATTAGCCCTAAGGGGCCTCAGGCACATCATCGCCCTTCAAAGGGGGTGATTAGCTAGAAGGGGCACCCATCATATATCCCTCCCAAGGGGCTCGGCTGACCAAATAAGCGTTAAACATAAAAATAAATATAAGTATACATAGGTTAGCCATAAAAATTTATTTCTTCATTGATGTTACTTCAAATACATAAGTCTACATGTTTCTGCACAGACACTTGTTACCCAGGATGCTCTGTCAATTATATCATCGCCCATCCTCGGGGCTCATTGTAGGGTGAACCGAGCACGTATTTTCACCATGCTAGAGGACTTTTTTTGCAATTTCGTTGGGCCGAATGCATCAAAGTTTTCCATGATCTCCTATCTAGAAAGGGCTCATTAACCATAAGGGGTGTCAGACACAACATCCCTCATCCAAGGGGCTCATTAACCATAAGGGGAGTTTGGCACATCATCGCCAATCCAAGAGGCTCATTAGCCATACGGGGCGTGAGACACATCATCGCACATCCAAGGGGCTCATTAACCCTAAAGGGGTGTCAGGCACATCATCGCCCATTCAAGGGGCTCATTAGCCCTAAAGGGCATCAAACATATATCGCCCCGCCCCCTCCCCCCCAAGGGCGGCCGTCCCAATGGGCGTCAAACATAAAAATAAAAATAAGTATACATAAGTTAGCCATATTAATTTGTTTCATCGTTTATGTTGCTTCAAATACATAAGTCAACATGTTTCTTCACAAACACTTGACCGAAGAGGCACTTTGATAGCATCAATTATATCATTGCCCATCCTAAGAGCTCATTATTGGGTGATCTGAACACGTACCGTTTCTAAAACATGCCTAAAAATGAGAATGTAATAAGAATAATGGCATTTTCACCATGCTAGAGGCCTTTTTTGGCAATTTTAGTCGGCCGAAATCATTAAGGTTTTCCATGATCGCCTCTCTAGAAAGGGCTCCTTAACCCTAAGGGGTGTCAGACAAATCATTGCCCATCCAAGGGGATCATTATCCCTAAGGGGTGTTAGACACATCATCGTCCATCCAAGGGGCTCATTAGCCCTAAGGGGTGTCAGTAACATCACCGCCCATCCAAGGGGCTCATTAGTACGAAGGGGCACAATACATATATCGCCGCCCCAGGGGCTCGACCCCCCCAAAGGGTGTCAAACATAACAATAAATACAAGTATACATAAGTTAGCCATAACAATTTATTTCTTCATTGATGTTCCTTCAAATACATAAGTCTACATATTTCTACACAGACACTTGTTACCCATGAGGCTCTGTCAATTATATCATCGCCTATCCTAGGGGCTCATTATAAGGTGAACCGAGCACGTATTGTTCCAAGAAATGCCTAAAAATGAGATCCTAATCTGAAGAATGGCATTTTCACCATGCTAGAGGACTTTTTTTGCAATTTCGATAGGCCGAATGCATCAAAGTTTTCCATGATCGCCTATCTAGAAAGGGCTAATTAACCATAAGTGGTGTAAGACACATCATCCCCCATGCAAGAGGCTCATTAGCTATTAGTGGCGTCAGGCACATAGTCGCCCATCCAAGAGGCTTAGTAGCCCTAAGGGGCGTGAGACACATCATCGCACATCCAAGGGGATCATTATCCTTAAGGGGCGTCAGGCACATCATTTCCCATCCAAGGGACTGATTAGCCCTTAAGGGCATCAAACATATATCGCCCCGCTCCCCCCAGGGGGTTGGCCGCCCTAAAGGACGTTAAACATAACAATAAATACAAGTATACATAAGTTAGCCATATCGATTTGTTTCATCGTTGATGTTGCTTCAAATACATAAGTGTACATGTTTCTTCACATACACTTGTCACCCAGGAGGCTCTTAGATAGCGTTAGTTATATCATCGCCCATCCTAAGGGCTCATTATTGGGTGATCCGAGCACATGTACCGTTTCTAAGACATGCCTAAAAATGAGATCGTAATCAGATAAATCAAATTTTCACCATGCTAGATCCCTTTTTTCGCAATTTTGGTTGGCCGAAAGCATCAAAGTTTTTCATGATCGCCTATCTAGAAAGGTCTCATTAACCCTAATGGGTGACATACACATTATCGCCCATCCAAGTGGATCATTAGCCCTAAGGGGTGTTAGACACATTATCGCCCACCCAAGGGGGTCATTAGCCCTAAAGGGCGTGAGACACATCATCGCCCGTCCAAGGGGCTCATTAGCCCTACGGGGCATGAGACACATGAACGCCCATCTAAGGGGCTCATAAGCCCATATGGGCGTCCGGCATATCATCGCTTATCCAAGGGGCTCATTAGCCCGAAAGGGCACCAAACATATATCCCCCCCCCCATGGGCTAGGCCGCCCTAAAGGGCATCAAACATAACAATAAATGCAAGTATACATAAGTAAGCCATAACAATTTATTTCTTTATCGATGTTGCTTCAAATACATATGTCTTCATGTTTCTTCACAATCATTTGTCACCTAGGTGGCTCTACGAAATCGTCAATTATACCATTTTTCATCCTAGGGGCTCATTATGGGGTGATCCGGGCACGTACCGTTCCAAGACACGCCTAAAAATGAGGCCGTAGTCAGAAAGATGGTATTTTAACAATGGTAGAGGCCTTTTTAAGCAATTTCGGTGGGCCAAATGCATCAAAATTTCCCATAATCGCCTATCTAGAAGGGGCTCATTAACCCTAAGGGGTGTCAGACACATCATCGCCCATCCAAAGGCCTCATTAGCCCTAAGGGGTGTCAGACACATCATCGCTCATCCAAGGGGCTCATTAGCCCTAAGGAGCGTCAGACACATCATCGCCCATCCAAGGAGCTCATTAGCCCTAAGGGGCGTGAGACACGTCATAGCCCATCTAAGGGGCTCATTAGCCCCGAGGGGCCTCAGGCACATCATCGCCCTTCAAAGGGGGTGATTAGCTCGAAGGGGCACCCATCATATATCCCCCCAAGGGGCTCGGCCGACCCAAAAAGCGTCAAACATAAAAATAAATACAAGTATACATAGGTTAGCCATAACAATTTATTTCTTCATTGATGTTACTTCAAATACATAAGTCTACATGTTTCTGCACAGACACTTGTTACCCAGGAGGCTCTGTCAATTATATCATCGCCCATCCTCGGGGCTCATTGTAGGGTGACCCGAGCACGTATTTTCACCATGCTAGAGGACTTTTTTCGCAATTTCGATGGGCCGAATGCATCAAAGTTTTCCATGATCTCCTATCTAGAAAAGGCTCATTAACCATAAGGGGTGTCAGACACAACATCCCTCATCCAAGGGGCTCATTAGCCATAAGGGGAGTTAGGAACATCATCGCCAATCCAAGAGGCTCATTAGCCATACTGGGCGTGAGACACATCATCGCACATCCAAGTGGCTCATTAACCCTAAGGGGTGTCAGGCACATCATCGCCCATTCAAGGGGCTCATTAGCCCTAAAGGGCATCAAACATATATCGCCCCGCCCCCTCCCCCCAGGGGCAGCCGTCCCAATGGGCGTCAAACGTAAAATAAAAACAAGTATACATAAGTTAGCCATTTTAATTTGTTTCATCGTTGATGTTGCTTCAAATACATAAGTCAACATGTTTCTTCACAAACACTTGTATCCGAAGAGGCTCTTAGATAGCATCAATTATATCATCGCCCATCCTAAGAGCTCATTATTGGGTGATCTGAACACGTACCGTTTCTAAAACATGCCTAAAAATGAGAATGTAATAAGAATAATGGCATTTTCACCATGCTAGAGGCCTTTTTTGGCAATTTTAGTCGGCCGAAATCATTAAGGTTTTCCATGATCGCCTCTCTAGAAAGGGCTCCTTAACCCTAAGGGGTGTCAGACAAATCATTGCCCATCCAAGGGGATCATTATCCCTAAGGGGTGTTAGACACATCATCGTCCATCCAAGGGGCTCATTAGCCCTAAGGGGTGTCAGTAACATCACCGCCCATCCAAGGGGCTCATTAGTACGAAGGGGCACAATACATATATCGCCGCCCCAGGGGCTCGACCCCCCCAAAGGGTGTCAAACATAACAATAAATACAAGTATACATAAGTTAGCCATAACAATTTATTTCTTCATTGATGTTCCTTCAAATACATAAGTCTACATATTTCTACACAGACACTTGTTACCCATGAGGCTCTGTCAATTATATCATCGCCTATCCTAGGGGCTCATTATAAGGTGAACCGAGCACGTATTGTTCCAAGAAATGCCTAAAAATGAGATCCTAATCTGAAGAATGGCATTTTCACCATGCTAGAGGACTTTTTTTGCAATTTCGATAGGCCGAATGCATCAAAGTTTTCCATGATCGCCTATCTAGAAAGGGCTAATTAACCATAAGTGGTGTAAGACACATCATCCCCCATGCAAGAGGCTCATTAGCTATTAGTGGCGTCAGGCACATAGTCGCCCATCCAAGAGGCTTAGTAGCCCTAAGGGGCGTGAGACACATCATCGCACATCCAAGGGGATCATTATCCTTAAGGGGCGTCAGGCACATCATTTCCCATCCAAGGGACTGATTAGCCCTTAAGGGCATCAAACATATATCGCCCCGCTCCCCCCAGGGGGTTGGCCGCCCTAAAGGACGTTAAACATAACAATAAATACAAGTATACATAAGTTAGCCATATCGATTTGTTTCATCGTTGATGTTGCTTCAAATACATAAGTGTACATGTTTCTTCACATACACTTGTCACCCAGGAGGCTCTTAGATAGCGTTAGTTATATCATCGCCCATCCTAAGGGCTCATTATTGGGTGATCCGAGCACATGTACCGTTTCTAAGACATGCCTAAAAATGAGATCGTAATCAGATAAATCAAATTTTCACCATGCTAGATCCCTTTTTTCGCAATTTTGGTTGGCCGAAAGCATCAAAGTTTTTCATGATCGCCTATCTAGAAAGGTCTCATTAACCCTAATGGGTGACATACACATTATCGCCCATCCAAGTGGATCATTAGCCCTAAGGGGTGTTAGACACATTATCGCCCACCCAAGGGGGTCATTAGCCCTAAAGGGCGTGAGACACATCATCGCCCGTCCAAGGGGCTCATTAGCCCTACGGGGCATGAGACACATGAACGCCCATCTAAGGGGCTCATAAGCCCATATGGGCGTCCGGCATATCATCGCTTATCCAAGGGGCTCATTAGCCCGAAAGGGCACCAAACATATATCCCCCCCCATGGGCTAGGCCGCCCTAAAGGGCATCAAACATAACAATAAATGCAAGTATACATAAGTAAGCCATAACAATTTATTTCTTTATCGATGTTGCTTCAAATACATATGTCTTCATGATTCTTCACAATCATTTGTCACCTAGGTGGCTCTACGAAATCGTCAATTATACCATTTTTCATCCTAGGGGCTCATTATGGGGTGATCCGGGCACGTACCGTTCCAAGACACGCCTAAAAATGAGGCCGTAGTCAGAAAGATGGTATTTTAACAATGGTAGAGGCCTTTTTAAGCAATTTCGGTGGGCCAAATGCATCAAAATTTCCCATAATCGCCTATCTAGAAGGGGCTCATTAACCCTAAGGGGTGTCAGACACATCATCGCCCATCCAAAGGCCTCATTAGCCCTAAGGGGTGTCAGACACATCATCGCTCATCCAAGGGGCTCATTAGCCCTAAGGAGCGTCAGACACATCATCGCCCATCCAAGGAGCTCATTAGCCCTAAGGGGCGTGAGACACGTCATAGCCCATCTAAGGGGCTCATTAGCCCCGAGGGGCCTCAGGCACATCATCGCCCTTCAAAGGGGGTGATTAGCTCGAAGGGGCACCCATCATATATCCCCCCAAGGGGCTCGGCCGACCCAAAAAGCGTCAAACATAAAAATAAATACAAGTATACATAGGTTAGCCATAACAATTTATTTCTTCATTGATGTTACTTCAAATACATAAGTCTACATGTTTCTGCACAGACACTTGTTACCCAGGAGGCTCTGTCAATTATATCATCGCCCATCCTCGGGGCTCATTGTAGGGTGACCCGAGCACGTATTTTCACCATGCTAGAGGACTTTTTTCGCAATTTCGATGGGCCGAATGCATCAAAGTTTTCCATGATCTCCTATCTAGAAAAGGCTCATTAACCATAAGGGGTGTCAGACACAACATCCCTCATCCAAGGGGCTCATTAGCCATAAGGGGAGTTAGGAACATCATCGCCAATCCAAGAGGCTCATTAGCCATACTGGGCGTGAGACACATCATCGCACATCCAAGTGGCTCATTAACCCTAAGGGGTGTCAGGCACATCATCGCCCATTCAAGGGGCTCATTAGCCCTAAAGGGCATCAAACATATATCGCCCCGCCCCCTCCCCCCAGGGGCAGCCGTCCCAATGGGCGTCAAACGTAAAATAAAAACAAGTATACATAAGTTAGCCATTTTAATTTGTTTCATCGTTGATGTTGCTTCAAATACATAAGTCAACATGTTTCTTCACAAACACTTGTATCCGAAGAGGCTCTTAGATAGCATCAATTATATCATCGCCCATCCTAAGAGCTCATTATTGGGTGATCTGAACACGTACCGTTTCTAAAACATGCCTAAAAATGAGAATGTAATAAGAATAATGGCATTTTCACCATGCTAGAGGCCTTTTTTGGCAATTTTAGTCGGCCGAAATCATTAAGGTTTTCCATGATCGCCTCTCTAGAAAGGGCTCCTTAACCCTAAGGGGTGTCAGACAAATCATTGCCCATCCAAGGGGATCATTATCCCTAAGGGGTGTTAGACACATCATCGTCCATCCAAGGGGCTCATTAGCCCTAAGGGGTGTCAGTAACATCACCGCCCATCCAAGGGGCTCATTAGTACGAAGGGGCACAATACATATATCGCCGCCCCAGGGGCTCGACCCCCCCAAAGGGTGTCAAACATAACAATAAATACAAGTATACATAAGTTAGCCATAACAATTTATTTCTTCATTGATGTTCCTTCAAATACATAAGTCTACATATTTCTACACAGACACTTGTTACCCATGAGGCTCTGTCAATTATATCATCGCCTATCCTAGGGGCTCATTATAAGGTGAACCGAGCACGTATTGTTCCAAGAAATGCCTAAAAATGAGATCCTAATCTGAAGAATGGCATTTTCACCATGCTAGAGGACTTTTTTTGCAATTTCGATAGGCCGAATGCATCAAAGTTTTCCATGATCGCCTATCTAGAAAGGGCTAATTAACCATAAGTGGTGTAAGACACATCATCCCCCATGCAAGAGGCTCATTAGCTATTAGTGGCGTCAGGCACATAGTCGCCCATCCAAGAGGCTTAGTAGCCCTAAGGGGCGTGAGACACATCATCGCACATCCAAGGGGATCATTATCCTTAAGGGGCGTCAGGCACATCATTTCCCATCCAAGGGACTGATTAGCCCTTAAGGGCATCAAACATATATCGCCCCGCTCCCCCCAGGGGGTTGGCCGCCCTAAAGGACGTTAAATATAACAATAAATACAAGTATACATAAGTTAGCCATATCGATTTGTTTCATCGTTGATGTTGCTTCAAATACATAAGTGTACATGTTTCTTCACATACACTTGTCACCCAGGAGGCTCTTAGATAGCGTTAGTTATATCATCGCCCATCCTAAGGGCTCATTATTGGGTGATCCGAGCACATGTACCGTTTCTAAGACATGCCTAAAAATGAGATCGTAATCAGATAAATCAAATTTTCACCATGCTAGATCCCTTTTTTCGCAATTTTGGTTGGCCGAAAGCATCAAAGTTTTTCATGATCGCCTATCTAGAAAGGTCTCATTAACCCTAATGGGTGACATACACATTATCGCCCATCCCAGTGGATCATTAGCCCTAAGGGGTGTTAGACACATTATCGCCCACCCAAGGGGGTCATTAGCCCTAAAGGGCGTGAGACACATCATCGCCCGTCCAAGGGGCTCATTAGCCCTACGGGGCATGAGACACATGAACGCCCATCTAAGGGGCTCATAAGCCCATATGGGCGTCCGGCATATCATCGCTTATCCAAGGGGCTCATTAGCCCGAAAGGGCACCAAACATATATCCCCCCCCCCCCATGGGCTAGGCCGCCCTAAAGGGCATCAAACATAACAATAAATGCAAGTATACATAAGTAAGCCATAACAATTTATTTCTTTATCGATGTTCCTTCAAATACATATGTCTTCATGTTTCTTCACAATCATTTGTCACCTAGGTGGCTCTACGAAATCGTCAATTATACCATTTTTCATCCTAGGGGCTCATTATGGGGTGATCCGGGCACGTACCGTTCCAAGACACGCCTAAAAATGAGGCCGTAGTCAGAAAGATGGTATTTTAACAATGGTAGAGGCCTTTTTAAGCAATTTCGGTGGGCCAAATGCATCAAAATTTCCCATAATCGCCTATCTAGAAGGGGCTCATTAACCCTAAGGGGTGTCAGACACATCATCGCCCATCCAAAGGCCTCATTAGCCCTAAGGGGTGTCAGACACATCATCGCTCATCCAAGGGGCTCATTAGCCCTAAGGAGCGTCAGACACATCATCGCCCATCCAAGGAGCTCATTAGCCCTAAGGGGCGTGAGACACGTCATAGCCCATCTAAGGGGCTCATTAGCCCCGAGGGGCCTCAGGCACATCATCGCCCTTCAAAGGGGGTGATTAGCTCGAAGGGGCACCCATCATATATCCCCCCCAAGGGGCTCGGCCGACCCAAAAAGCGTCAAACATAAAAATAAATACAAGTATACATAGGTTAGCCATAACAATTTATTTCTTCATTGATGTTACTTCAAATACATAAGTCTACATGTTTCTGCACAGACACTTGTTACCCAGGAGGCTCTGTCAATTATATCATCGCCCATCCTCGGGGCTCATTGTAGGGTGACCCGAGCACGTATTTTCACCATGCTAGAGGACTTTTTTCGCAATTTCGATGGGCCGAATGCATCAAAGTTTTCCATGATCTCCTATCTAGAAAAGGCTCATTAACCATAAGGGGTGTCAGACACAACATCCCTCATCCAAGGGGCTCATTAGCCATAAGGGGAGTTAGGAACATCATCGCCAATCCAAGAGGCTCATTAGCCATACTGGGCGTGAGACACATCATCGCACATCCAAGTGGCTCATTAACCCTAAGGGGTGTCAGGCACATCATCGCCCATTCAAGGGGCTCATTAGCCCTAAAGGGGATCAAACATATATCGCCCCACCCCCTCCCCCCAGGGGCGGCCGTCCCAATGGGCGTCAAAAGTAAAATAAAAACAAGTATACATAAGTTAGCCATATTAATTTGTTTCATCGTTGATGTTGCTTCAAATACATAAGTCAACATGTTTCTTCACAAACACTTGTAACCGAAGAGGCTCTTAGATAGCATCAATTATATCATCGCCCATCCTAAGAGCTCATTATTGGGTGATCTAAGCACGTACCGTTTCTAAAACATGCCTAAAAATGAGACTGTAAGAAGAATAATGGCATTTTCACCATGCTAAAGGCCTTTTTTCGCAATTTTAGTTGGCCGAAATCATTAAGGTTTTCCATGATCGCCTCTCTAGAAAGGGCTCATTAACCCTAAGGGGTGTCAGACAAATCATCGCCCATCCAAGGGGCTCATTATCCCTAAGGGGTGTTAGACACATCATCGCCCATCCAAGGGGCTCATTAGCCCTAAGGTGCGTGAGACACATCATCGCCCATCCTAGGGGCTCATTAGCCCTAAGAGGCGTGAGACACATCAACGCCCATCCAAGAGGCTCATAAACCCTAAGGAGCATCAGGCATATCATCGTCTATCCAAGGGGATCATTAGCTCGAAGGGGCACCAAACATATATCTCCCCCCCCCAAGGGCTCGGCTGCCCTAAAGGGCAACAAACATAACAATAAATACAAGTATACATAATTTAGCCATAAAAATTTGTTTCTTCATTGATGTTGCTTCAAATACATAAGTCTACATGTTTCTTCACAACCACTTGTCACCTAGGAGGCTCTATGAAAGCGTCAATTATACCATTTCCCATCCTTGGGGCTCATTATGGGGTGATCCGAGCACATACCGTTACAAGACATGCCTAAAAATGAGACCGTAATCAGAAAAATGGTCTTTTCACCATGCTAGAGGCCTTTTTATGCAAGTTCGGTGGGTCGAATGCATCAAAGTTTTCCACGATCGCATATCAGGAAGGGGCTCATTAACCGTAAGGGGTGTTAGCGACATCATCGCCCATCCAAAGGGCTCATTAGCCCTAAGAAATGTCAGACACATCATCGCCCATCCAAGGGGCTCATTATCCCTAAGGGGCGTCAGACATATCATCGCCCATTTAAGGGGCTTATTACCCCTAAGAGGCGTGAGACACATCATTGCCATCAAAGGGGCTCATTAGCCCTAAGGGGCGTCAAGAACATCATCGCCCTTCCAAGGGGCTCATTATCTCTAAGGGGTGTCAAGCACATCATCGCCCTTCCAAGGGGCACCAAACATATACCCCCCTCAAGGGGATCAAACATAAAAATAAATACTAGTATACATAAGTTAGCCATAAAAATTTGTTTCATCAATGATGTTGCTTCAAATAAATAAGTATACATGTTTCTTTAAAGACACTTGTCACCCAGGGGGCTCTTAGAAAAGGTAAATTATATTATCGCCTATCCTAGGGACTGATTATGGGGTGATCCGAGCACGTACCGTTCCAAGACCTGCCTAAAATGAGACTATAATCAGAAAAATGGCATTTTAACCATGCTAGAGGCTGTTTTTCCGAAATTTCGGAGGGCCAAATGCATTAAAGTTTGCCATGATCGCCTATTTAGAAGGGGCTTATTAACCCTAAAGGGTGTCAGACACATCATCGCCCATCCAAGGGGATCATTATACCTAAGGGGTGTTAGACACATCATTGCCCATCCAAGGGGCTTATTAGCCCTGACGGGCGTGAGACACATCATCGCCCATCCAAGAGGCACATTAGACCTAAGGGGCGTGAGACACATCAACGCCCATCGAAGAGGCTCATTAGCCTTAAGGGGCGTGAGACACATCATCGCCCATTCAAGGGGATCATTAGCCTTATGGGGCGTGAGACACATCATCGCCTATCAAAGAACCTCATAAGCCCTAAGGGCCTTCAGGCATATTATCGCGTATCCAAGGGGCTTATTAGCCCGAATGGGGACCAAACATATATCGCCCCCCTCCCCCACCCCCCCAAAGGGCATCAAACATATCAATAAATACAAGTATACATAAGTTAGCCAAAACAATTTGTTTCTTCATTGATGTTGTTTCAAATACATAAGTCTACATGTTTGTTCACAAACACTTGTCACTTAGGAGGCTCTATGAAAGCGTCAATTATATCATTGCCCATTCTAGGGGCTCATTACGTGGTGATTTGAGAACGTACCTTTCCAGGACATGCCTAAAAATGAGATCGTAATCAGAAAAATGGCATTTTCACCATGCTAGAAGCCTTTTTACGCAATTACGGTGGGTCGAATGCATCAAAGTTTTCCTTGATCGCCTTTTTAGAAGGGTCTCAGTAACCATAAGGGGTGTCAGACACATCATCGCCCATCCAAAGGGGTCATTAGCCCTAAGGGATGTTAGACACATCATCGCCCATCCAAGGGCCTCATTAGCCATAAGGGGCGTAAGACACATCATTTCCCATAAAAGGGGTTCATTAACCCTATGGGGCGTCAAGCACATCATCGCCCTTCCAAGGGGCTCATTAGCCCGAAGGGGCACCAAACATATATCCCTCCCCCCCAAGGGGCTCGGCAGCCCCAAAGGGCATCTAACATAAAAATAAATACAAGTATACATAAGTTAGCCATAAAAATTTGTTTCATCATTGATGTTGCTTCATATACATAAGTATTCATGTTTCTTTTCAAACACTTGTCACCTAGGAGGCTCTTAGAAAGCGTCAATTATATCATCGCCTATCCTAGGGGATCATTATGGGGTGATCCGAGCACGTAGTGCCAAGACCTGCCAAAAAATGAGACCGTAATTAGAAAAATGGCATTTTTAACCATGCTAGAGTCTGTTTTTCGGAAATTCGGAGGGCCAAATGCTTCAAAGTTTTCCATGATCGCTTATCTAGAAAAGGCTCATTAACCCTAAGGGGTGTCAAACACATCATCACCCATCCAAGGGGCTCATTAGCCTTAAGGGGTGTTAGACACATCATCGCACTAGTAGATAAATACAAAAAGGCAACCCCCCAATGGCACCGGTTCAAGCCACACCGGTGCAAAAAAACCGGCCCAAAATTGGGCGGGATTTATACATTGATAAAAGGCACCGGTTCAACTCAAACCTGTGCCAAAAATAATAAAAAGCACCGGTTTGAACCGGTGCCTTTGTGAACCGGTGGTTTTTTTTTTTAAAAAAAAAAGCGGCCCTTTTCTCTCCTTTCTTCCTCCTTTCCTTAACATTTCTTTTCCTTTTACCTCCACGACCAGTATTGTTTCATTCGACTCAAACTCAGAATACCCGAACCTAGCCTCCGTCCCCTCCTTTTCCCTCCACCACTGCTGCCACCTTAAACACCACCAGAAAACCCGAACCTAGCCTCAGTCCCCACTTTTTCCCTCCATCTCTGCTGTTCGAATTGAAGAAGCCGCGCCTCCAGACCTAGCCTCCTTCCTCTGCTGTTCTCCTCTTCTCTTCTTTGCTCGTGTCCTCTGGGGCTGTTCGAAGACGCCGCGCCGCAACCCTGAACAACGCCGCCGCGCCACCTTCCACGGCTGTTCTAGGTTTATTTTTTTTCTATATTAACAATTATTTTATCAATTATGTACTTTTATTAATTTCTTTTGCTTGTTGAAGAATTGTTAAGCAAATTAAAATTTAGGTTTAAATATAATTTTACTTAAATTTTTAGCAATTTTTGGTTTTTTTATTGGGAAATTGTGAAATTATTACAGATTAGTCAAGTTTGAAACTAAATTAGTTGGATTTTATTATGTTTTAATGGTTAATTTAATGTGTTTTAGTGGATAATTTTGAAATAATTATAGAATAATTGTTAACCTTGGTACTTAAATAGGTGAAATTTGGTATGTTACTTTTAATGGTTAATTTGAAGTTGTTTTGATGGATTATTTTGAATAAGTTAGAGATTAGTGAACTTTGTTATTAAATTAGTTGAATTTTGGAATGTTTAAATGGTTAATATTAAGTTGTTTTGATGGGTATATTTGAATAAATTTGAGATTAGTAACCTTGCTTGTTACTAAAGTAGATGAATTTTGGAATGGGTGAATGGTTACTTTTAAGTTGTTTTGATGGGTAATTTTGAAAAAATTAGAGATTAGTAACCTTGTTAGTTAATTTTGAATAAATTAGATGAATTAAAGTAGTGAATACATTGTTTAGCAATTGTTAGTTCGATGAATGATGTGTTTTAGCTTATAAATAAATTAGTGAGTTGACATGTTATGAGAAAGAAATAGTACATACCTAATATTTAACCTTATTTTTGTTTAATGTTTTTTTAATAGATTTGTGAATTGAAGCACGAGTTTTTTTAGCTTGAGTACTACATATTGAGCTCAAGTGGGTAGTTGCTATATTGGTATGACTTATAAAGTTTACTTAGCTATATTTCTTTCTATTTATCAATTTAATAAACGTTTATTCATGAAATTGCAACTTGTGTATTGTTTAATTGCAAATAAATACAAAAATATATAGAATACTTGCATCATCATATGCCTAGATACCTGTTCAAGGCTTTCTCATTAGGAGAAAGTCTTGAATAGTCCCCGGTTGGGACTGTTCTTGAATGTGTACTCTCACTTAGGTGGTGAATGTATGTTTTCTTTTCGATTTTAAGGAACATCTTGGCTTACCATTTCCTTACTATGTTCTTTGGGTACTTATGTGGGTAATTATTTATCTGCATCTTGTACTTGGAGAACTAGGGGGAAATGCTGCCGGATTTTCCTTAAAAATGGAAAGTTGACATACATTCACTAGTGAGAGTAGACATTCAAGGATGGGTTAGGTTGGAGTGATAAGGACCCTTTGGAAACATGCCATTTTTCACTATATGAATGGTAAATTCACGTTTTGTACTTGAATTTGATTAACGTAAAATATGTAGCACTTACACATTATAATTTATATGGTGCTATATATGTTTAGAGACAATTTACTAAATGGAGAAGGATCGTGGTTGGATGTATGGTAGACGCGATACATTGGAATTTTGGAATGGGGTTCAAGAGTTTTGCGAGAGGGCTTTAGCTTATCAACGCAAACTGGGTGGCAAAGGCCTTTATTGTTCTTGTGTTGATTGTAACAATGTAAATGTGATCGATAGTGTTGAAATCATTAGAGATCATGTATTATGTCATGGGTTTAGGCAATTATACCATGTGTGGATTTGGCACGGAGAAAGTGGAGAGTGAAGTGGGGATCTTGATCGGAATGATGTGCGTGTTAGAAGCAATGAGATTCATGTGGACGAGGAATACGAGAATGATGACTATATTGTTGATAACGGTGAGGATGGAGCTGATGATGATCAGGCGGATGTGGTCGAGGATGAACAAGTGGATGAGATGTTGCATGGTGTTGAAGGTGAAGTGTTTGAGTTATTATCGGAGGCTTCCAAAAAGCCTTTGTATCCCGGGTGCAAAAAATACTCCAAACTATCGGCCGTGCTAACACTTTTTAACATTAAGTCGAAGCATGGGTGGACGGACATCAATTTTACTTCTTTGTTGACCGCATTAAGTGATATGTTGCCTGATGGGAATGAAATTCCTAAGTCTTACTATTACGCAAAGAAGCTCATGTGTCCCTTTGGTTTGGAGTATAAGAAGATACATGCATGTCCTCATGACTGTATTTTGTATCGAAATGAGTACGAACAACTGCAGGGGTGTCCACGATGCAAGCGGTCGCGGTACAAGCGCATGACTTGCAATCCTGGCACGGAGGGACCTCCTGCTAAGGTGTTGTGGTATCTTCCCATTATTCTAAGGTTTAAGCGTTTGTTCTCAATACCAATAGATGCTAAAAACTTGAGGTGGCATGCAGAGAGAAGAAAGAAAAACAGAATGCTGAAGCATCCAGCTGACTCTCCACAGTGGAAGAACATTAATTTGAAGTTTGAGGAATTTGGTAATGAAGTCAGAAATTTAAGGCTTGGGTTGTGCACGGATGAGATGAATCCATTTGGCACTCTTAGTACCCAACACAGCACATGGCTGGTACGTTTAGTGATTTATAATTTGCCTCCTTGGCTGTGCATGAAACGTAAGTATGTAATGCTTTCATTGCTAATAACTGGTCCTAAGCAACCTGGAAACGACATAGATGTTTACCTTGCGCCGCTTATTGACGACTTAAGAAAGATGTGGGATGAAGGGGTTTCCGTTTTTGATGCTCATCAGAACGAGATGTTCACATTGCGTGCAGCCCTTATGTGGACCATGAATGACTTCCCTGCATATGGAAACTTATGTAGGTACAAGGTCAAAGGGAAAAAATCATGCCTCGTATGTATTGATGACACATCAAGCGTATACCTGACTCATTCTCACAAAGATGTCTACCTACGGACTCGAAGGTTCCTTAGGCGTGATTACCCGTACCGTAGGCAGAAAAAGGCTTTCGACGAAACCGTGGAAGAGGATACTGCGCCTAGACCATTGACTAGTGCTAAGATTAGTGCTCGGGTGAAAGGGATACAAACGGTGTTTGGAAAATCAGAAAAAACTGTGGTCTCAGCTGCTCTATTTAAGAAAGAATCAATCTTTTGGAAGCTTCCGTACTTGAGAGAACATGACGTTAGGCATTGTCTTGATGTTATGCATATAGAGAAGAATGTGTGTGATGCTCTTTTGGGGACGCTTATGAATATCCCAGGCAAAACAAAGGACGGAAAGGGTGCACGGTTAGATTTGAAAGAGATGGGGATTTGTCCAGAATTGTGGCCTCAAGAAAAGGTTAGAAAGGGTAAGGAGCCGAGAATAGAAGATGAAAATGTTTCGAAAAAAAGGAAGGAGAAGAGCAAGGGAAAGGGAAAGGCCAAAGATGCGTCAAAGAAGAAAGTTAAGGGTAAAGGGAAGGATGAAAAGAATTATTTACCCCCGGCTTGCTATACATTGTCAAGGGTAGAGAAACGTATGTTTTGTGCATGTCTGTACGACATTAAGGTTCCATCAGGGTACTCTTCTAACATGAAAATAATTGTAACCTTAAATGGAGAATCGAAGCTGACAAGTATGAAATCCCATGATTGTCACATCATGATGCAAGTATTCCTACCGTTTGCAATCAGTGGTATTCTACCAAAACACGTGAGGGAAGCGATTACAAGCCTTTTTTTGTTTTTCAATACAATTTGTAGCAAAATTATTGATCCTTGTACACTAGATGCTTTGCTAGCAGATGTGGTTGTGACTTTGTGCAAATTTGAGATGTATTTCCCACCCTCATTTTTTGACATAATGGTTCATCTGGTTTTTCATTTGGTGCGTGAAATTAAGTTGTGCGGTCCAGTGTTCATGAGGTGGTGCTACCCTTTTGAAAGACAGTACATTACAAGATAAAGTACGGAACCGGGCTCACCCTGAAGGAAGTATGATGCAAGGGACAGTGGGTGAGGAGATAGGTAACTTTGTGGCGGACAACATAGCCCTTGCTTAACCTATTGGTCTTCCTACTTCTCGACATGAAGGTAGACTTGATTGTCCAGTCACAATTGGGTCGAAACGAATGTCACCAGACCGATATCAGTTCTTACAAGCACACCTTTATGTGTTGCACCATGTTTCAGATGTGCACCCATATTTAGACAAGCACATGGCTAGTTTGCTGACGAATTTCCATCCAAAGGTGAAAGGGCACTGATGCAGTTTCATAATAAGAGGTTTGTTGATTGGTTTCGTGATCGAGTAATGAGTGGATTGAATGATACTAATGTGACTGATACAGTACGGTGGCTTGCGTACGGTCCTAGGGATGATGTTCGTTCATTTGAGGGATAGGACATCAATGGGTACACTTTTTGGACCGAGGGTCGTGATTTGAAATCTTCCTCCACCCAAAACAGTGGTGTAACTCTTGTGGCATCGTCAAGGGAGTTTTCAAGTTCTAAGGATAAATCACCTGTCGATGCAGAGTTGTCATACTATGGTCGAATTCAAGAAATATGGGAGCTTGATTATTGTGACTTCACGGTTGCTCTTTTCAAGTGTAAGTGGGTTGAAAATATCAGGCGTAACGTCAAATATGAGGACTTTACTCTTGTAGATCTTAGCCACTTGAATGATAGTGCGGAACCATTTATCCTTGCATCTTAAGCTAAGCAAGTGTTCTACGTAACTGACCCAATGGATTCAAAATGGTATATAGTGCTAGCTGACAAAAGAAGAATCCAAGGCATTGGAGATGTTGAGGATGAGGAAGAATATGATGCGTTTGATGATTCAACACCTTTCACTGTTCCTAGACCTGTTGTACTAAATTACATAGACAAGGAAACAGGTTATATGCGATCAGACCACAACGAAGGAATTTCAGAATGAGGTAGTTTGATTAAAAGTTAGTAATGGTTTCTTTGCAAATATAGTTTAGTTATCATGTATTTAGGAGCATAAGTAGGCGAAAATGACATATTTGTAGTTTGAAATTGCCTAAGTGTACTCATCATCATGCATATACAAGGTTATAGGAGCATAAGTAGGTGAAAATGGCTTAAATAGCTTCTACTTAACCCAATTCTTTTGTTTTGTGTATGAACTAAAATTTATTCATTCTAAAAACCTATATTAAATATATTTAACATGTTTGTAGTTTAAAATTGCTTAAGTGTACTCATTATCATGCATATACAAGGTTATAGGACCATAAGTAGGTGAAAATGGCTTAAATAGCTTCTACTTAACCCAACTCCTTTGTTTTGTGTATAAACTAACATTTATTCATTCTAACAACCTATTTTTATTATATTTAACATGTTTGTAGATTGAAATTGCCATTTTGTACTCATTATCATGCATATACAAGGTTATATGACCATAATAAGTAGGTGAAAATGGCTTAAATAGCTTCTACTTAACCATAATAACTATCATGCATATACTTTACTATAACTAATATTGTTTTATGATTGCTTTGACAGGTGCTTATATCTCACGGCGAACGATCATGATCCTCATTTGGGAGAGGACATTGACGATGATGAGTATGAGGACGAGTACGAGGATGAGGACGAGGATGATGATGATGTGCCTTATGATGTGAATAAGGAGGATGACTTGGGTGAGCTAAAGGATCAGGCTCAAGATGAGTTCGAGCGTAGGCTTAACGATTTTGAAATTTCATCTGAACGTGCACCGCCTATTGTAAATACAGCACGTGAGATTGTTGGTGAGAACCCGACTCCTGAAAGTCAAGGCCAAGGACAAGATGAAAACAACACAGGTGGTGGAAGGGGGGAAAAGGCACCGGCTCAAAGAAAAAGAAGGGGTCCGACGAGAAGCTTTAATAAACAGGACGGAAAATCCCCATTACACTTGTAATGCGGCAAGTACCTCCGGGTTTGATTCAAACATTTTGGGATGATAAAAGGGTAAGTATGTTTTTGGCACATTTAGACAATTTAAGATACCTTAACCTTATGGTTGTTACAAAATAGAAACCAATAATCGGTTTTAATTTGTGCTTGTAGAGGCTATTTTCTATTCCTAATGATCCCAAGAAGAGAAGGGTGTTTGAATCTTTATTAGCGGAAAGATTCAGAGGCTTTAAGACCAAGTTGACTAATCGGTGGATGTACAAGAATAAGAAGAAATCAAAGAAGAAGAATGCTGATGAGGATGACCGTCTCCCGTGGCAAATATGGCCAAATGTGTTAAAAGATGATTGGGAAGAGTTCGTTACAATGAAGACTCAAAAGAAAGCCATTGTAAGTTTGTGTAAATCTGATCTCAATTGAATAATAGCTTGACACTTTTTGTAGCAATGAGACTAACATTTTTAGTTTTGTAGGAACTTCGAGAGCAAAATAAAAAGAATGCAGAAAAGAAGGAATATGTCCATCGTATGGGTCCTAAGACTTTTGGTGAAAAGAGACCTGAGTGGGTCGGTTCGGGTTTATACCCTAAAGCGCTTCTAGTGGCATCGAAGGAACCCTCTAGTTCCACGATCACTACATTGGTGAGTCGTGCCGGTGATTTATTTTGTTCTCTCCATACGTTTGATAGGGAAACCGAAAAATGGGTTATCAAGGGTTCGGAATCCAAAAAACTGGCAGATAAGCTTGTAAGTTACCTATGAATTGTTGAAATTAAGTCACTTTTGCATCTTAATCACTGTACAAACCATTAACTGTTTTACTGACCTCGTTTTTCCTTATGCTATAGCTTGAGCACACTCAAGAGATGGTGGAGGGAAAATTTGAACCAAGTGTGGAGAATGACCCTTTCACCATGGCTTTGGGAAGGCCATACCATCCAGGACGAGTAGTAGGTTCAGGAGGGTCATTGCTTGGATGGAATAAGGTGATGGGTCCCGAATACACAAAATCGGGTAGATCTCGAGCCAGTGTTAACTCACCGGGGGAGTTGGATGCCAAGGTGGCATCAATTAAGGAAACAAGTACGCAACAAGTTAGTCGGTGAATTGAATGCTTGAGCGAAGCTGATGAACTTACCGACTTTGTCGTTCCTCACGAGTACCCCGGTCAACTCATGTTCTGAACCAAAAGGACAAGGAGAATGTGATAGACATGGAGGAGATGAGATACGTGGTGAAGATGTGCCACCTGAGGTAAAATCAATTGGGTTATTAAAAGTTTTAAAATACTGAGTTAATTGAAATTTGAGGTGCAATGATTGATGTACTGTTGCAGGTTCCTACTCCTAAACATGCGGACTCGAGGGAGCTTGAAAATCCAACACCGCATGAATTTCCAGAGTTACAGGTGATTTGTAACCCTCTACCTTAATGAATTTTGTTATATTATCTATGCTGTTGTGAAAGTCCTATTTAACTATCTTATTTTTTTATATATACTTGTGTAGTAAGACACCTGGTGTGCACTTCTCGCCCCGGGGCATGCAAATAGTACGGCGTTTAGTTGGGTGGCGTATGGTAGTGCCCAACCGACGACGAGTGCTACGGCGGGGCCACATCATTACTCGGTTGGGATCGATTCAGTGGTTGCGGGGTTCGAAGACATCCCACTACCTTTACTGATAGAAGAGGTTGAGATAACAACGCTTTAGCAAGCTGTAGGTAGCTTCGTTGATTGGCCACGTGCATGGGTGAAGTTGATTAATAAGGAGGTAAATTATTTAGTTCTCAATTTTTGTAAGTGTTAAACCGTTAGGCACTCTTAAAATAAAACCGCCAAATATTTTTATTTTTTTTTTACAATATGCAAGGTCCGCCAAATATAAATGGTTGTCATTTTAAATTACATAAAAATTGCCAAGTTCTAAGGTTTTGGGTACAATTCATCAAAATCAAGGTCATTTGACCCGAAATGGCTACTCACTTGCCTATTTTCTTCATTTCTCAACTAATAAACATATACATTCTCAAACCATATCATAATTACATATTTATAAGTGATTGTGAGTTGAAATTGCATAAAAGAAGCAAAGTTCTAAGTTTTTGGGCCCATTTCATCAAAATAAAGCCATTTTGAGCCGGAATGGCTACTCACTTGCCTATTTTCTTCATTTCTCAACTTATAAGCTCCTTGTATCTCAAAACAACTCATAATGACATATTTATAAGTGGTTGTAATTTCAAATTACATAAAAATTGCCAAGTTCTAAGGTTTTAGGTCCAATTCATCACAATCAAGGTCATTTGAGCCGAAATGGCTACTCACTTGTCTATTTTCTTTATTTCTCAACTAATAAACATATAAATTCTCAAACCATATCATAATTACATATGTATAAGTGATTGTGAGTTGAAATTGCATAAAAGAAGCAAAGTTCTATGTTTTTTGGCGCATTTCATCAAAATAAAGCCATTTTGAGCCGAAATGGCTACTCACTTGCCTATTTTCTTCATTGCTCAACTTATAAACTCCTTGTATCTCAAAACAACTCATAATAACATATTTATAAGTGGTTGTGATTTGAAATTACATAAAAATTTCCAAATTCTAAGGTTTTGGGTCTAATTCATCAAAATCAAGGTCATTTGGGCCGAAACGGCTACTCACTTGCCTATTTTCTTCATTTCTCAACTAATAAACTTATACATTCTCAAACCATATCATAATTACATATGTATAAGTGATTGTGATTTGAAATTGAATAAAAGAAGCAAAGTTCTAAAGTTTTTGGGCCCATTTCATCAAAATAAAGCCATTTTCTTCATTTCTCAACTTATAAACTTATTCTTTCTCAAACTATTTCAGATTTCGCATGGTAGCAAAACTTCAAAGAGAAAGAGGGTAGATAAGCCTAAAAGAATTGATCAAACTAAGAAGAAGCTAAGTGAACAACGGTCCAAGAGTGAACAAGCGTCGAAGTTGCACTCTTCGAAAGGTTTACCCATGCCACTTACTCCACTTGTTGAAGACATTGTTCTTCAATCGCTCTCTGCTGACATGACCTTTCTTCATAACCGAGCTTGTCATTTGGTCGATCCCATGGAAGTTGAACTTCCTAAGGCAATGTTCCACTATGATGAGGATGCAGTTGCATGGATCAGTAAAGAAGATGTGAAGGAATTTCTACGTGGTGCAAAGCTTAAAATTTCCCTCATTCAAACAATCATGAGGTACTTCAATGCCCACATAATCTATACTTTTTTCAAGTTATTCAAATTGATGGCGATTATCCTACATCTCATTAATTATTCAATGTTCATGCACGCAGAGCACTACAAGAGAACATAACTGACACTGATTCTCCTTGTAAAGTTGGGTGGTTATGCCCCGAGCAGTTATCCACTACTAGAATCATAGGCAACCCTCATGATGTGTTGTACTATGTTGAACAGAGTATCAGGGAATCAGAGCGTGCGGGAGTCAAGTTCATATTCGCCCCATGTTAAAGAGAGTAAGTCTAACCATGTTAAATTCAATAAATTTGGCCTCATTATATGTTGACTCCTAAATATTAATTTGCTTGTCTATTTTGAACTTATATAGGGAGCATTGGAGCCTCATGGTGATTTGTAATTCCACTAACACAATTTATCACCTTGATTCAGCTCGATCATCGGAGAAGTGGCTCGTGAAGTCTATATTGCAAAAGTAAATATATATAGCAACCTAGTGATGATTATTGCTAATAATAACTAATTTAGTAATCACACGACTAATCAAATTTGAATGTACTTTTTTTTACTATAGTGTTATGAAGAAGCTACATTGTCGTGCTCCAAAGTGTCCAACATGGAAGTCACCGTTGGTAATTTATATGATATTGTGATTATCTTGAAAATCTATGATAGTAAATATTTGCTCATTTCCTTTCCATGTTTCACTGATGTGATTTGTTTGTCATATGCTAGTGCGCACAACAAGAGAATGGACTTGATTGTGCTTTGTATATGATGAGATTCATGCTTGACATTGTGACTCATTGTACGGACACTCAACAGCTTGATGAGGTAAGTCCTAAAACTTATTGAAGTGCTATATTGATGTGATTTCTAGCCTTAGACACCTAATATTACCCAACATTGACATGTTATAAGAAATAAAAAGCTCATTTGACAAGAAAGGTAGAAAATGGGCTGAATAAAAGTCATATGGGCCATATTTGGGCCATTTTGTGTTAATATGCTCTTTTGATCTGATTTCTTTCCTTATACACCTATAACTAGATAATATTGACATGTTATGAGATAAATAAAGTTCATTTAATAAGAAATGTAGGAAATGGGAAAAATAAAGTCATATAGGCCATATTCAGGCCATTTTGAGTAAAAAGCGTCATAAACCTTAATAAAATGCTATTTTGATTCAATTTTAGGGCTTAGACACATAAACCTACCCAACATTGACATGTTATGAGAAAGAAATAGTTCATTTGATAAGTAATGTAGGAAATGGGCTACATAGAAGTCATATAGGCCCTATTTGGGCCATGTTGAGTAAAATGTGTTGTTAACCTTATTGAAATGCTATATTGATGTGATTTCTAGCCTTAGAAACCTAATATTACCCAACAATGACATGTTACGAGAAACAAAAAGGCCATTTGACAAGAAAGGTAGAAAATGGGCTGAATAGAAGTCATATGGCCATATTGGGGCCATTTTGTGTTAATATGCTCTTTTGATGTGATATTTTCCCTTATACACCTATAACTAGATAATATTGACATGTTATGAGACAAATAAAGTTCATTTAATAAGAACTGTAGGAAATGGGAAAAGTAAAGTCATTTAGCACCCCTCACATAGGCAGCGGTTCAAACCGGTGCCTTAGACAGGGTTTGAACCGCTGCCAAAGGGCCTTTTTTCACCTAGTGTCGCCCATCCAAGGGGCTCCTTAGCCATAAGGGGCGTTAGACACATCATCGCATATCCAAGGGGCTCATTAACCCTAAGGGGTGTGAGACACATCATCGCCAATCCAAGGGGCTCATAAGCCCTAAGGGGCTTCAGACACATCATCGCCCATCCAAGGGGCTCATTAGCTCTAAGGGGCGTGAGACACATCATTGCCCATCCAAGTGGCTTATTAGCCTTAAGCGGTGTAAGGCACATCATCGCCTATCCAAGGGACTCATTAGGCCGAAGGGGCACCAAACTTATATCGCTGTCCCCCCCATGGGGCTCGGCCACCCCAAAGGGCGTCAAACATAACAATAAATACAAGTATACATAAGTTAGACATAATAATTTGTTTCTTAATTGATGTAACATCAAATACATAAGTCTACATATTTCTTCACAAACAATTGTCATCCAAGAGGCTCTTAGAAAGCGTCAATTATATCATCGCCCATCCTAGGGGCTGATTATGGGGTGATCCGAGCACATACCGTTCCAAGATATGCCTAAAAATGAGACTGTAATAAAAAAAAATGCATTTTCACCATGCTAGAGGCCTTTTTTCGCAATTTCGGTGGGCCGAATGTATCAAAGTTTTCCATAATCACCTATCTTAAAGAAGCTCATTAACCTTAAAGGGTGTCAAACACATCATCTCCCATCCAAGGGACTAATTAGCCCTAAGGGTTTTCAGAATCAACATCGCCCATCAAAGGGGCTTATTAGCCCAAAGGTGCGTCATGCACATCATCGCCCATCTAAGGGGCTCATTAGCCCTTAGTGGCGTTGAATGGAATGGTGTCCTTTGAGCAACTGTGTTATTTTGATAGTGGGTTCAGAATTATAAGAAAGCTAATATATTCAGTAAGGTCAAGTGATCGGAATGCCTGGGTGGAGGCTGCTTCCGATCAGTAATATTAATGCATAAGTAATATTACAGCATAATCTTGACTGAAACCTTCAGGTCACACCTAAGCAATGAACGAATCAACAGGACGAATTAATTCGGAAGAAATTAATGAGTCGCCCGAGTAATTAATATTTAGACGTCAAAAATTCGAGCTTGGAGCGCCTTAACCGAGCGTCAGAGAATCTCAAATGTCGAGCCAAAATTTAGGATTTGGAAAGACGGAAAAATGATTCAAGTAACAAGTAAAATCCTAGCCACATGAAAGGCTAGAAGAGTGCGCTAAATAGGAGCGTGCCACGTGGCAGCATACATGGAAGCGCGCCTTTCTAAAATAGGATTTTGGAGGTGACTATGTAAATAAGTTTTCAAGGATAAAGCTAACAAATTGTGAAATGTATATGCATACTGTAGGGAATATATTTCAATATTTTAAATCCCACTAGCTTGAACCCCACTGTGATCATACACTAAAGTACGCTAGCGTCCAAAAGGGAAGAAGATAGAGCAAAAGAGTCGCCTACAAGTTTTTTAGGAACTTGTAAACCGTTCACGAGGTGAAGGTTACACCCCTTAACGACCCAAGAGATCGTCAACTCCATAAGGTCAAGAACCAAATAAGGGTTCGGGGATGAAGGTACAAATCCAACCTAAAAGAGATTGAACCTGCCCTAATAATAGGCCTCTACTTTATTCTGATCGTATTCATGTGCGCTTTTTAATTAACATGCAATCATTAGGATTAACCCTGAACCTGTTTATCTATGTTGGTTGAATTTAATGCACAAATAAATCTATTATTGGCGATCACTTGAATTATAATCATATTAACCCTAACAAGATTATTAATTATTATTAAGCGTGATTACAAGTACAAATTCCCTTTAAACATGCATAAAGGGTGTGATCAAGCAAGAACAATAAATATCAAGCAACATAACATTAATAAATATCATGACAATAAAATTATAATCATAATCAAGATAATAATAATCATAATAATAAATAAAATAATCATCATCAAAATAACAATAATAATTATATTCACAGTAATCATAAATTATAATAATTATAATCATAATCATGTTCATGTTAATATTAAAGCATAATAATAATAGCAAGATCCTAGGCATGATACTAACAAGATTAATAACAAACCCTAGCATGTCACTAAGCAATAAAAATCAAAGCTAGCCCTAACATGATACTATCAATCATAAATATTAGGAAGAACATAGGAAGCATCGTAACAATCATATTTAATATTAAAGTTACCCTAGACATGATATTAGGAATATCATAATAACAATATAAACATGAATTCTACATCATAAAATTAATTAATCAATAAAGTAATTAATTTGATGCCTCGTACCTCTTTCTAATAACAAAATACACATGTTAGTAACTTCAAGGAAAATAATAAACAAAACAATTAAATAATTGAAATAGAGATTTGGGACCAAACCCTCAGAAATTAAACCTTTCACGTCTAGGACGAAGGCAACTTCGAATATGGCTAGGTGTCTAGATCTTGTGAATGCGGTATTTTGTATTTGAAAACAAAGTTTTAAAAAAGAGAGAATTAGGGAATGAATGAAAACTGATTGTTGATGAGAAATCGTGAGAATTGGTTGTAGAATACGGAGTTTTTAATACGATATTTATAGAGAAAATCAGCCAAAAAGATAAATTAAACAAAACAGAGTCTGACGCACAAAAAACAGAGTTGGCGCCAAACCTGGCTAACTGGCGCTAGGCACCAACACTAGCGCCAGGCGCCAATGGCTAGCGCCAGGAGCCAGACCTGGTTCCAGGCGCCAAGGCCTGGGGTTAGCGCCAAGCGTATTTCCAACGCGTTTTCGAAAATCAGATAAGTTTACCGTACTAGAGAATAAAATCTTATAATTTCCTCGAAAATGCTATTTGATTTTGATTAAAACTATGAAAAGTCAACAAAAGTCAATTTATCAATGCTAATTGAATTAGGAATGACAAAAACCTTCTAGAAGATTCTAGAAGACCAAAACCATTCCTAATTGCATTAGGAATGATAAATCATATTAGGCCCTCCCATAGATCATTGGGTCGTATATAAAGCTCAAACCGGGTCCAGTTTAGTAAATTGACCATAAATTCCTCAATATTCTTCGGAAATGGGCTTATTATATATCTTGGAAAGGTCTTTGCAAGCCCCATCCAACTACACTACTATTGGACCCATATCATGGACCAACCAAACTAGATTGGCTGTTTTCTTAAAAATAAGTTTTCAAAAACAAATAGAAGAGAAAAGAAAATAAAACTTTCCGCAACACTAGACTTTCCACACTTTCACTTCATTCGATATAGATTCGACGTGAAAGGTACTCATCACCGGGTTTGGTTTTGGGAGACACAAATGGGTGACTACACATACATAGCTAGATTGAATGAAAAGGATACACTTAAATTCATGGAGTTGATTTGAATAAAAACCTATTCACCAATCGGAATGCTAAAGTATTTTCGTGATTGTTTTAGCAAAATTGCTCATATGAAATATGGCAAAATAGAAATCAAAACCGCCTTCCTAAAATAGGATTTTGGAAGTGACTATGAAAATAGTCTAAGAGTTTTGAAAATCTAAATGAATGCTAGATTTAAAAGCAAGCTCATGGAATCCGTCATGGGATTAATGGAAGAATTACATATACGAATTAGAACATGTTTTCTCTTGAAGTTAATAAGAGGATTGACTTATGGAGAAACATAGAAATTTTGATGAATAAGAAGTTTAGTTGGAGAAAAAGTACGTTATATAAAGGTCCAAAGAAAAGTTTACTAACTCTATTGTGAAATAACCATCAAATGCTAAATGCTTAGATTTGAAAGTATTTTCGACAATGGAACAAGCAAAAGACGATACTTAGTACATATTGGTATTAAGATCTATTGTATAGACTTAATAAAATGTTTAACGTGTAAAAGCAACCATGTTAAACATGAATTGAAGGACTTTAAAAGACTTTCGACCCGTATGTATAAAATTAAATAAATGTTTGAACTAAGTATAAGGTAGGCTAAATACTAAGTCAAACATGAAAGACTCTATTAGAGACTTTCAACCATATCACACATCAAACAGTTTAGAAAGACTTAGTGAAGCTGAATGAGCTAAATAGTCACATGGATGGAATAAGATTGAGAATACTCTGCAATTTAATCCATCATGTACGCTGTGATATGGAATTGTCGCACGACTTACTTTCTTAGAGCATGTGAAGTATGTATGTAGTACCAATCAACCTGAATCTATGTAATAGATCGTTAGATTGTGGCCAAGAACATCCAAAGTACTTGGATACGTAACAGGATGAGTTCTTGATGTATAGAAATAAATACAATTTGAGAAATGATGTTGCAAGCACAAACCTTAACAAGAATTAGATCCTTAACAAGGAAGTCGTTTATAAGAACGAGCTAACAATAAGTCGTGACTTGAGAATGGTAACATGGACGTGCATCCATGTGTAATGTACAGAAACTTAAGGAAAATTTCCATGATAACAAGTGATTAGGGTATCCCAAATCATTGTGAGACGTTTGGAGTGAAACCCAAGCAAAGCATCATGAGGAAGTCTTCTAAAATATATGTTGAGAATATTTTTGCCTTAATGGCGATAATAAAGAAGATGTTCTATGGAAAGTTCGTTGCTGAACGTTAATGATTGTAGGTTGTCAAGTTGAATGTCTCAATCATGAAAATGAGTGGGAGCGATCACCAGGACAATAAATCCTAAATCACATATAATCCAAGACACTCTCAAATTTTATCATCTTATTATGAAAATGATTAGTAATGAAGATGCTAAGATAAGCAAAGTAGTTATAACTAAACCTATGCAATAAGTTAACGACAACATTCACAATTGCATGAAAGAAATCAAGCATATTAGATATGGGTGTGATTACTATAGATGTTTTATAAAGAGTGATATTCTTAAAACATTCGGAAAAACCATTTATCATGAGATGAACCATTCAGATTTTGGAGTAATTTAAAAGTTCATGCAATTTTTTATCACTCCGTTTTCTATTAATTGTGGTTTAGAATTAAATAATGAGTCCATTAGATTATAAAGAATATTTAAAAAAGGGTAACATAACAATGTATTGAATAAAGAAACACCTCTTAAGTTAATATTGAATATTATAATTGAAAATTATCCCTGATCAAGGTCATTTATTTTGTGAACGATTAATGACAATTAGAGATTAGTGTGTAGTATGATTTATAGCACCGTTTTTTGTGCTATGAGGACATAAATCATTTGCACAGGTATTGGTTTAGAAACATACTGGATCGACCTATGAGAATACTTTAAGAGATTCAAAATACAATTTATGTCATAAGTATATTTCTCATTATTGCTATCGAAACTCTTTTCCTTGACCATGAGTATTGTTAGGTCTCTTGTTTGAGTACTAGTCCTTTTTTTATGTCCGTCAAACCTCTGTCGTAATTTGGGATTATAACGACGGCTATCAGGAAGCTAGGTCCTCTTAGTAAGAGAAGCTACATTACAGGACTAAGAATGTTCCCCTACTAACAATAGGGAACAAGTCTTGTTGTTTACAAGGCCTCTCGAAGAGCGAGAATGTGAAAATACGTGGCCGTGCTCAGATGGATTTTAGAAATCATCTGCTTATTGATAGTCAAACTTGTATTTCAAGAAACACTTTTGGACGTAATGGGGATGAAGAACAATCTTACCCTATAGTTCATGAAGAGACATGAAGAGACATAAGAAAGGGGCTATACACTAAAAGCTCACTTATCTGGAAGGACAAGTGGGAGATTGAAAGGAATGGTGTCCTTTGAACAAGTGTATTATTCTGATAGTGGGTTTAGAATTATTAGAAATCTAATGTATTCAGTAAGGTCAAGTGATTGGAATGCCTGAGTGGAGGCCGCTTCCGATTAGTAATATTAATTCATAATTAAAATTAAAGCTTAAACTTGACCGAACCCTTCGGGTCACACCCAAGCAATGAATGAACCAACACGACGAATTAATTCGGAAGAAATTAATGAGTCGCCCGAGTAATTAATATTTAGACGTCGGAAATTCAAGCTTGGAGCGTCGAAACCGAGCCCGTCGGAAAATCTCAAATGTCGACCCAAAATTTAAGATTTCGCAAGACGGGAAAATGCTTCAAGTATGAAGTAAAATCCTAGCCAAACGAAAGGCTAGAAGAGTGCGCCAAATAGGAGCGTGCAATGTGGCATCACACATGACAGCGCACCATGTGGCAGCCCACGTGGCAGCAGCAATGTTGGCAGCCACCAAGTGGCAGCGTACCACGTGATAGCGTGGCATGTGGCAGCGCGCCACGGTGGCAGCACGAGTGGAAAGGGGTGATGGACCCGGGTGTCGAGTCATGGACAAGGGCAAAAGAAAGTGGCCCAACCGAACCCAACTCGGGGCTCAAGGTTGGGTGACACATGGTTAGCTCACAATGCATGTGAGTTGCCTTAGGGACCAAGTGTGAAGGTGGTCCTCACCTAACCATGTGACACCTGTTACTTGTTCCTTGGCATATTTAACTAAGGGTTGAATTCATCAATCTTTCCATGTGGGATCTTTTTGTGAAAAGTCCCACATTGAAAGATGAGTGGAATTCAACAGCTATCCTTCCATACAAAAAGCCAAAGCATGGCTTGAGAATTCTTTGCTTGAGTAGGAGTTTAATAGGGTATTGCCATTGCAAAAACCCTTGAACTCATATAATACTCGGACTTTGGTCACCCCTCGCTAACTCCGCGGTAACGGACCTTAAAGCCAATAGTCGTTTTGCGGGTGGATTTCCGTTCGAGGCCTTCGTGTTTTCGGGGCTTGCATTCAAGTAAGAGCCGAATTGTCGGGCGAAGCACGCGACAAAGGTATATTTCCTATTTTCCCCTTTTATGTTTATTTTATGGATTAGTGGTATTAATTACTGCGAGCGTGATCCTTGGCTCGGGTTTTTTCCGCGGTGAGTAGGACTCACCAAACCCCAACATTGGTATCGGAGCCCCGCTCGTTTATTTTTATCATCCAATTTTTCAAGGTATTTTTATGGCCTAATTAATTTGGTTATAAGTTGCTAATTAGATTAGTATCTCATTTTATCCAACAGGCATGAGACACATCATCGCCCATCCAAGGGGCTCATTAGCCCCAGTGGGCATCAGGCACATCATCGCCCATCCAAGGAGCTCATTAGCCCAAAGGGCGCCAAACATATATCGCCCCTCCCAAGGGGCTCGCCCCCCCCCCCCCCCAAAGGGCGTTAAACATAACAATAAATACAAGTATAGATAAGCTAGCCATATCAATTTGTTTCTTCATAAACGTTGCTTCAAATACCTAAGTTTACATGTTTCTTTACAGACACTTGTTACCCAGGAGGCTCTTAGAAAGTGTCAATTATATCATCGCCCATGCTATGAGCTCATTATAGGGTGATCCGAGCACATACCGTTCCAAGACATGACAAAAATTAGACCGTAAACAGAAAAATGGAATTTTCACATGCTAGAGGCCTTTTTAAGCAATTTTAGTGGGCCGAATGCATCAAAGTTTTCAATGATTGCCTATCTAGAAGGGGCTTATTAACCCTAAGGGTTGTAAGACACATCATCGCCCATCGAAGGGGCTCATCAGCCCTAAGGGGTGTCAGACACATCATCTCCCATCCAAGGGGCTCATTTTCCCTAAGGAGCGTAAGACACATCATCGCCAATCCAAGTGGCACATTAGCCCTGAGGGGCGTGAGACACATCTTCGCCAATCCAAGGGGCTGATTACCCCTAAGGGGCGTCAGACATATAATCACCTATCCAAGGGGCTAAATAGCATAAAGGGGCACCAAACGTATATCACCTCCCCCAAGGGGCTCGACCGCCCTAAAGTGCGTCAAACATAACAATAAATACAAGTATACATAAGTTAGCACTAACAATTTTTTTCTTCATTCATATTGTTTCATATACATAAGTCTACATGTTTCTTCACAGACACTTTTCACCTATGAGGCTCTTAGAAAGCGTCAAATATATCATCACCCATACTAGGGGCTGATTATAGGGTGATCCGAGAACATACCGTTCCAAGACATGCCTAAAAATGAGACCGTAATGAGAAAAATGACATTTTCACCATGCTAGAGGCCTTTTTTCACAATTTTCGTGGGCCAAATGTATTAAAGTTTTCCATGATCGCATATCTAATTTGGTTCATTTACGCTAAGGGGTGTCAGACACATCATCGCCCATCCAAGGGGATCATTAGCCCTAAGGGACATCACAATCATCATCGCCCATCCAAGGGGATCATTAGCCCTAAGTGGCGTCAAGCACATCATCGCCCATCCAAGGGGATCATTAGCCCGAACGGGCACCAAACATATATCGACTCCCCAAAGGGGCTCGGTCGCCCCAAAAGGGCGTTAAACATAACAATAAATACAATTATACATAAGTTAGCTAGAACAATTTATTTCTTCATTAATATTGCTTCAAAGACATAAGTGTACATGTTTCTTCACATACATGTGTCACCCAGGAGGTTTTTAGAAAACGTCAATTATATATTCGCCCATCTTAGGGGCTCATTATGGAGTGATCCGAGCACATATCGTTCTAAGACATGCCTAAAAATGAGACCATGATAAAAAAAATGGCATTTTTACCATTCCTGACGCCTTTTTTCACAATTTCGGTAAGCAGAATGCATCCAAGTTTTTCATGATCGCATATCTAGAAGGGGCTCATAAATCCTACAGGGTGTCATACATATCATCGCCCATCCAAGGGGCTCATTAGCCCTAAGGGGTGTCAGACACATCATCGCCCATTGATGGGGCTCATTAGCCCTAAGGGGCGTCTAACACATCATCGCTCATCCAAGGGGCTCATTAGCCCTAAGGGGCGTGATACACATTATCGCCCATCAGAGGGGCTCATTAGCCCTAATGGGCGTCAGGCACATCGTCGCCCATCCAAGGGGCTCATTAGCACGAAGGGCACCAAACATCTATCGCCCCCTCAAGGGGCTCATCCGTCCTAAAAGGCGTCTAACATAACAATAAATACAAGTTTACATAAGTTAGCTATAAAATTTTTGTTTCTTCATTGATGTTGCTTCAAATACAATAGTCTACATGTTTCTTCAGTGACACTTGTCACCCAGGAGACTCTTAGAAAGCGTCAATTATATCACCGCCCATCGTAGGGGATCATTATGGGATGATCGAAGCAATTATCGTTCCAAGACATGCCTAAAAATGAGACCTTGATAAAAAAAATGGCATTTTAACCATGCTAGAGTCCTTTTTTTTGCAATTTCAGTGGGCCGAATGCATCCAATTTTTCCATGATCGCCTATTTAGGAGCGGCTAATTAACCCTAAGAGGTGTCAGATACATCATTGCCCATCCAAAGGGCTCATTAGCCCTAATAGGTGTCAGACACGTCCTCGCCCTTCAAAGGGGCTCTTTAGCCCTAAGGGGCGTGAGACACATCATCTACCATCAAAGGGGCTCATTAGCCCTCATGGTCGAGAGACACATCATTGCTCATCCAAGGGGCTCATTAGCCCTAAGTGCCTGCAGGCACTTTATCGCTCATCTAAGGGGCTTATTAGCCCGAAGGGGAACCAAGCATATATCGCCCCCCCAAATGACGTCAAACATAATAATAAATAAAAGTATACATACGTTAGCCATAACCAAATTTTTTTCTTCATTGATGTTACTTCAAATACATAAGTCTACATGTTTCTTCACATACAATTGTAACCTAGGAGGCTCTTAGAAAGCGTCAATTAAATCATTGCCCATCCTATGGGCTTATTATTGGGTGATCCAAGCATGTACCATTCCAAGACATGCCTAAAATTGACCGTAATTAAAAAAATATGGCATTTTGACCATGCTAGAGGCCTTTTTTGCAATTTCGGTGTGCCGAATACATCAAAGTTTTCCATGATCGCCTATCTAGAAGAGGGTCATTAACCCTAAGGGGTGTCAGACATATCATCACCCATCCAGGTGGCTCATTATCGTTAAGGGGTGTCAGACACATCATCGCGCATCCAAGAGGCTCATTAGCCCTAAGGGGCGTCAGACACATCATCGGCCATCCAAGGGGCTCATTAGCCCTAAGTGGCGTCAGACACATCTTTGCCCATCCAAGGGGCTCATTAGCCCAAAGAGGCACCCAACATATATCGCCCCCCCAAGGAGCTTGGCCGCCCTAAAGGACGTCAAACATAACAATAAATAAAAGTATACATAAGTTAGCTATAACAATTTTTTTCTTCAATGATGTTTCTTCAAATACATTTTTTTTTAAACAAATCAATTCATTAATAAAAAGCCAACCAGCATCTACAAATGAAATCTAAATTGACAAATACATAAAATTGAATGAAATTAGGTTTTCCTTCATAAGAGCTACGATCGTTGAAAAGATCTTGCACTGTGGTACATCTTTCGCACACATCGCTGGAATATATGTTGCTTTAAATACATAAGTCTACATGTTTCTTCACGTACACTTGTCACCCAAGATGCTCTTAGAAATCGTCAATTATATCATCGCCCATACTAGGGGCTCATTATGGGGTGATCCGAGCACGTACTGTTCCAAGACATGCCTAAAAATAAGACCGTAATAAAAAAATTGGCATTTTCACCGTGCTAGAAGCTTTTTTTCGCAATTTTGGTGGGCCGAATGCATCAATTTTTTTAATGATAGCCTATCTAGAAAGGGCTCATTAACCCTAAGGGGTGTATGACACATCATCGCCCACCCATGGGGCTCAATAGCTCTAAGAGATGTTAGACACATCATTGCCCATCCAAGGGGCTCATTAGCCCTAAGGGACATCAGACACATCATTGCCCATCGAAGGGGCTCATTAGCCCTAAGGGGCGTAATGCACATCATTGCCCAACCAAGGGGCTTATTAGCCCGAAGGGGCACCAAACATATATCGCCCCCCCCCCCCCCCAAGGAGCTCGGTCGCCCCAAAGGGCGTCAAACATAACATTAAATACAAGTATAAATAAATTAGCCATAACAATTTGTTTCTTCATTGATGTTTCTTCACAGACACTTATCTCTTAGGAGGCTTTTAGAAAGCGTCAATTATATCATCGCCCATCCTAGGGGCTCATTATGGGGTGATCCGAGCAAGTACCGTTCCAAGACATGCCTAAAAATGAGACCGTATTCAGAAAAATGGCATTTTAACCATGCCAGAGGCCTTTTTTCACAATTTCGGTGGGCCGGATACATCAAAGGTTTCCATGATCGACTATCTAGAAGGGGCTTATTAACCATAAAGGTGTTAGACACATCATCTCCCATCCAAGGGGCTCATTAGCCCTAAGGGGCGTCAAAGACATCATCACTCATCCAAGAGGTTCATTAGCCCTAAGGGGCGTCCGACACATCATCGCCCATCCAAGGGGTTCATTAGCCCTAAGGGGCATGAGACACTTCATCGCCCATCCAATGGGCTCATTAGCCCTAATGGCCTTTAGGCACATCATCACCTATCCAAGGAGCTCATTAGCCCGAAGGGGCACCAAACATATATCGCCCTCCCTAAGGGGCTCGGCCGCCCCAAAGGGCGTGAAACATAGTTGTTCAAGGTGTGGATTCATGGTTTCTACTAGGTGAGTTGGGCCCTGTTGATAACTTACACAAGGTAACACATGTAAACTGCCCTAGGGGTCGCCTGAGGAACCCCCCTCCGATGCTTAAGTTATAGAGTGTTTAGAGAGAGAAAGTGTACTTAGAGAGACGTAGAGAGTGTAATAAATTGTGTGTCTAACATGTTTTTCATTGTACATTGCCTTATTTTTATAGGTGTACGATCTCCTTGGTGGAGAGTTTAGCATGTTCATCTCTACGAGCTTACTCTTTTGGGGTGGTGATCTCCTCATAGTTGTTCTCTCGGCAATGAGTGCGCACTCTATCGTATTACCGAGTGTTAAAGGTGGCTTTGTCTCTGCCTGCTAGGGGTACACTAGGTCATCGCTTGTTAAATCTGCAGCGGGAGATTTTAATTGCTCTCGCTAATGTCAGAGAAATGACGATTTTGTGGTGAGGAATTTCAATCACTCCCGCTAAAGTCTGAGAAATGACGATCTTACGCAGAGCAATTTTGATCATTCTCGCTGAAGGCTGGGAAATGACGATCTTATGGAGAGGAATTTTGATCACTCCAGCTGAAGTCTTGGAAATGACGATCTTGTGGAGAGGAATTTTGATCACTCCTGCTGAAGTCAGAGAAAGGACGATCATGCTGAGCGGGTTTTCGATCACTCTCGCGGAAGTCTGAGAAATGACGATCATGCTGAGAGGATTTTCGATCACTCTCGTAGAAGCCAGGAAATGACGATCATGCTAAGAGGATTTTCGATCACTCCCGCTAAAGACAGAATTTTTTTTTTTTGGGCGCGAACAAAATTTGCATGAATGGGACACGTGTCGATCATCTAATCCTTCAGTTTGATTTTACAGAAGTGACATGGCGGTTTTGTTTTACTTCATGCCCAACCGCCCATTAATTCTGTATTAATTTCACTGTCCCCCACTTCTTTTTACCTTCTTCATTTTTTCATCTTCCCCGTCCTCTTTCTTTTATTTCGAATTCTCTTTCTTCGTTGTACCTATTCTAAGACGCACGTTCCCCTCCATTGTTATGGTAAGTTTTTGCTTCTTTTGTCTTCATTTTTGTTCAATTTCCCGTCATTTTTGCTTTTCTCCTCTTTGTTCTTGCTTTCTTACTAATTTTGCCTTTTTTTTTTCTCTTGGTTGTAGTTTTGAACTCCTCTTTTGTTCAAGTTCTCACGTTCGCAATTGTTGTTTACTATGTTTCTTTCTGCAACATTTTCTCTAAAGGTACTTACTTTGTACCTTTTGTTTTATGTACTTACTTAATTTTGTTTCTTTAGCATTTTTCTTAACGAAATTGTGTCTTTTGACTTGTTTCAATTATCGTTGTTCGATTTTTACCTTTTTTTTTGCTGTTGTTGTAATTGCGCTCTTGATTCCTTTCTTTTCATTTCTCCATTATTCTTATCTCCATAAACTGCTTTGCCTATTTGGAGCCTTATTACCTTCTTCTTCCTTTCTGTGGGCTTTTTGTCTTTGTAGATTTCACAATGTCTGATGCTTCTGACAGTCAGAACGTAAGTGAGCCCCAAGTGGCCACTAAGTTAGATTCTTCTTCTCGATCCTCTTCTCTAGGTGAGTGCTCTGCGCACACTCCTCATGTTTCTATTTCTTCTTCCTCCATTTCTATACAAATGGTTATGCCCCCTGATTGTCCCCCCGCTACGAGCAGGACGGGTACTGCTGCGGCTCCTAGTACTGCATCTGGGTCATGCAGTAGTCGTCCTTTTAAGGGTAGTGCTTTTCACCTTTTCCGACTGGAGCCTCGTCCTGACTTCTTTTAGGGTGCTTGTTAAGGATGGGATTCCCTTGTCCCACCTTACCCATTGAAGGTTGCGTGCAATGCGCCATCAGATGTTAGTTGACGCCGTTAAGGCTAATCCCCCTGACTTGTCTCTTGTTAGCTCTATTCCCCATGTTAAGCCCCTAAATAGTTTTGCTTAGCTTGATCACATGGCTGTATGAATTAGTTTTATAATTATATAGTGCTGGGTGGCAGTGTTGAGACTTCATCGTCTTCTCCTTCCCCAACCGTCCCTTCGAGCAGGATGACTAAATCCCCAGGTGATCGCTCGTTTTATGACTCTCAACCCACTTATATTGTGGAGCCTGTAGAGGAAGGTAAGACTGAGTTCTTTCTAGATGAAAAGTGCTATGGACCAAAGAACCGCGTGTTGGACTCTAGTTGGCGTAAGGACGCCAAGAGGTTAAACCTTGCTTTTGTCAGGAAAAAGTTTTATCGTTTGTGTGAGGGCTATGTGTTGGTCCTGTTCGCTGACAATGCGAAGCTGTCTCCTCCCCCTACTGGTCATATTGTTGTTTTTTGCTTCCCTGCTGGATTTGGGTCTGAGGTTTCCCCTTGACCCTACTCTGGAGAAGGTGTTTCGTGCCTTCAATATTTGTATATCTTTGCTATATCCAACTTCTCTTCACACTTTGATATGCCTACTATGGCTCTTGCGATTTTGAAGGTATCCTGAGTCCTTACACCTATTCAAGTCTTTAATGAGCTCGAAGATGTCTGCTTTTGGGACTGAATTTGGGTTGTACTATGTTGCTCCCAAGGAAGGCAGAGTTCTGTCCTTCCTAAAGCTTGGTCGCTTCAGGGATTAGACTAGCAAGTTTTTCTAGGTGAAGGGGCCCTCTACTTTTGCTGTGCCGCGCAATTTCAGGAAGATTCGTACCAATATGGCTGGGTTACTGTCTCTGCCTCTGATTGTGGGTGTGAGACGGAGGCTTTTGACGCTCTATAGGGAGCGGGAACTAGTGATTTGATGTTTCCCAAGATCTGGCTACCCAACTCTATATACATTGTAGGCAACGCGCAGCTCTCTGCCATGCGTTTGTGTTATACGCATGAGGCTGGTGAGCTTTTAGCCTTCCTTTCTTTCCTTTCTTCTTTCGATTTTTTTTCCTTGGTCCTTATATTACTTTGTCTCCTTGTTTTCCCACTTCAGGTTATGACAAGCTGGACAAACGCATTCTTGGGCTGGCTAACATTTGGAGGGATCCTTTGACTGCTACACTTGATAATCCCCAGAGCTTTTTGACACACTAGAGGTGTATGCTGGTTCCCCGAATAATGAGGTGCGACTAGCCCCGGTTGAAGTGCGGGTTGTCTTTGGCACCGTGATAGTTGATGATCGTGCGGAGTCCAGTCTTGCTGAAGCTGAGCCCTCATCCTCTAGTGTTGGGAGTAGACGCGAGACTCGGCCTGCCCCTCGAAGAGCGGCTTCAGAATCTGAGGCGTTAGTGGCGTTTGGTGCTTCTCCCAGGAAGCCGCCTGCTGCGACTTTTGGCCAGGTGGCACCTCAGACCACTATTGCCAAAAGACAACTTGATCAAGCTTCTGATTGTCCAAAGAATACCGTTGATGATTTTGCGGATAGCGTTCTCAAGTTTTCCTCTAATGAGGTTGAGACTACCGCTTCGGGTGTAAAGCCCACTTCTTCTGCTAAGAATGTTCGGCTCTTTTCATCTGACATCAATACTGCTACTGTTGCGAAGGATACTATGGTTTATTCTACTGAAGCCACTAACTTCCAGCTCCCTGATGAGACTATTATGGATCTTCCTAAGTTTCTGCAACGCCCTGCGGGACTGAGAGGGCAACTCCGAAGCACCACCAGAGGTGGGCACTCTCAGGCAGGGGGTGCTCATAAGACGGATCAACCAGTTATTAACTTAGAGGATGACCATGTGACCTCGCTCCCCGCTGAGGATGAACATGCTGCAAAAAAGGCTCGCACCTCCTGTGGCCTTGATCACTTTGCTTCTCACTCGGCTAATACTATGCTTCTTGGTGGGAATACTGATAGGGGGGTAGATAGTCAGAACTCTAGTGAACTTAATCATTGCATTCACTAATATAGCTATGTGTCTCTCGTTAGCCCCATTCCCCATTGATATCCACCTACGCCCCATACTATGCCCTGCTGGAGCTGAGAATGCTCCCTTTTCGACCTGAGATGAATGTGAGGGCCGATGAATCCTTGTTCGTGGATGGCCCCTAAAAGGGCGGTACCTTGGGGTATCGTCTTACTCAAGGGGTTTGTCTTCCAGCGGATTCTACGTGCAGCTTATTTAGTCTTCATGCTGCTACGGCTTGCAAGCACTTGTAGAAGGTTAGTTCTTGCTTTTAGCCTTCTCTTCTCTAATTTTTGTTTTTCTTCCTTCTTTTGCTTATTCTTTTGTTAATGTCTTGTCTTGTTTTATTCCTTAATTTATTTTTATTCTGGCTTATCCTTTTCTTTTCTTTGCCTTTTCTGAAGTAAGTCAGGTCTATTGGAGATTTGTCCAATGCCTTGCTTTCAGTGGAGAAAGAGTATCAGAATCAAGACTTGATTCCTTCTTAGAGGAATTCGGAGGTTTAGCAGGCTATGGTCAGCGAGGTGACTCCTCTAAGGGAGAGGGCGAATGCCCTGAAGCTCCAGTTGGGAGAATTTTAGCTCACCCAGACAAAGCTTGCGAGTTGTGAGGAGCAGCTATTAGCCTCTCAAGCCAGGGTTCAGGCGTTGGAAGCAGAGATTACTAATCTGCGAGCCGGTGACAGAGGAATAATTGCGTCGTCAAACAACTACACCTAAATCAAATACAATTTATAACACTCGACTCAACCTATTAAAAATATAGGGCAAGTAGAGGGATCGAACCACAGGGAGAAATGCATAAACACCGCATTCATTACCTAGAGTCTAAGCTATCACGGAAAAAGAAGTGTGAATAACTAAGAGATTAAACTAAGAACGAGATGGATTAAAATTAATATAACTAAGCACCAAGGGAAATGGGTAGATGTAGATGTCGCTTGATCATGCAATAACAAAGTAGCAAATCAATGGTAAACTAAACATGCATGAATATCAAAGTAAAGCCCAATCTAATCGCCTTCCTGGGTTAATCGGTTTCTCCTAACATAGCCTCTATGTTTCCACACTAGAACCATATATTAGAGGGTGCAATCAAAGAACTATCGATAGTAATAAATCTCAACTAAGTCAAATTCCGTTACTTGTTAGCAAAGACTCACCTTTAATCAACTAACAATGTGCACTTGCAAGAAGATCAAAGAATATCAAGCATGCAAAAAATTTAATCACCATTAACAATACCCGAACATTATAAGCATGAACAATTAGCAACTACACCATCCCCACACCCTTGGCTACGTGACTACTCAAAAATCATATTCAAAACAATATCAATCATCAAATCAATAAGCATCAACATGATTAATAAGCAAAGAAGAAAAATCAAAGCAAATAAGCAAAATAAAAAAAAAGGTAAAGAGAAAGAGTAAGAGATTGCTCATTAATTGAAGATGAAGGTCTATAAAGGATTAAACAAACTCTTTCTTTAAAATCCAAGCTCAACAATGAAGAAAACCACACTTTCTCTCTCTAGCAATGAAGACTAATAGTGTTTCTCCCTCTAGATTAAGCTAAAAGTTCTCAAAATTAAAACTAAGTTAATCTAATTACATCCAAACGTTCTAAGATGGGACTTATATAGTCCGTACAGAGCCATCTGAGAAAAGGAGAGGTCCGACCGAACAATAGGAAGGTTCGGCCGAACCATGGGTAAGTTCGGTCGAACCTCCCTAATCCTTGTCTGGTCGAACTTTTGTGGTTCGGCCACTCCTGCAAAATTGCCAAATTGCATCCTGTTCCTGCCTTGACGTTCGGCCGAACCACTGAGCAGGTTCGGCCACACCTTGGTTCGGCCACACCTTCAGGAGGTTCGGCCAAACCTCTTCTGAATCACACTTCCTCCAGCTTCCCTTGAGCTTAGCTTCTTCCTCTTGAAAATCCCGATGGTTCCTACAAACCATAAGCATGAAAATCACAATAAAAACAAAGCGAGAAAACTAAGAAAAGAGAAGATAAAGGGGAAAGAAAAGAGGAAGCAAAACTAAGTAAAAATGCGGCCAAACAAGTTCAAATGAGGGAAGAATCCTTAGAGAAAAAGGATAAAAGAGTGGCATAAATGTCACTCATCAGCCGGTTATATAACCGAGCTGGAAAATGCTAGGAAGGAGGCGCCTAAGACCTTCGCGCTCTCCCCTGCTTTTTCTAATTTATTCGCTGATCTCCATGATAGTGGATGGGAGGCTGCAACCCGCTGTGTGAGCAGCTTGTATGGTGAAGGTGCGGAGCAGCAAGCTCACTTCAACACCTTCTAGGCTAAGGTGGAGGCTACTAGGGAGGCTGGCTTGTTCGAGTTTCCTAATGACCATCCTCTTGCTACCAACTGCAAGGTACCTAACCACGCCGTGCTGAACTTAGAGGTTTCCCTCTGTTCTTACATTGCTGCGGCTATTGGGGTGGAGTCCTTGGCTGGTGGGCAATAAAGATTATGGCGGCTATCACCTTCCCACTCTAGTGGTTCTTTTAAGTTTCCCTCACCCTGATATGTATTGACTAGGTAGCTTTTGTTGCTATCTTTTAGGTGTATAGCCTCCAAAGATTATATTTTCTGGTGTCTTTTTCAAAATACTTTATCTTTTATATCTAAGCCTGTCCAGCGTGACTTGAATTTTTGCTCCTTTACTTAATTTGTTGAGTGCTTCCTCGTCCTTGTGGACGAGGGCTCAGTTTTGCATATGATGTAACTAACTTGCTAGATGTTTACCCTGTCCTGGTGGGCAGGGGTTCAGCTGTATGTCGTATGTACTTAGTGATTTTTCTGCTATTTCGTCCACTGATTTTCTTGTAGTTTACTTGCGTGTTTGAACCTACTGCTGAGCCAAGCTGTAATAGTGCCTATACCTTAGCACATCAGCCTCTTTGTTGCGTTTTTATTGAAGCCTTATAGGTTGGGCCTCCCTATTTTCCTGATTTGGCTGTTGGAGGCTTTCTTACTTTCTTGCTCCCTTCTATATTAAGCTAGAGCTTACGATAAACTTTACTCTCTATGCCCTGTTTATGCTGCATGTATTTTGCTTGGCTCTTGTGGAAACTTGCTTGCGCATTGGTTAGCCTATCCTATTTGTTGGCTGCTTGGCATCCCTCGTTCAGTCTACTTTGCTATGACTTACTTGTGTCGACTAGCTTTCAGCCGTTTGTTTGTGTCATTCAGCTTGTTTATGCTGTTACTTGTTGTTTTCTGTCATTCAACTTATTTATGTTGTGACTTGATGTTTCGTTTCATTCATCTTATTTATGTTGTGACTTGCTATTTCGTGTCATTCAGCTTATTTATGCCGTGACTTGTTGTTTTTTGTCATTCAACTTATTTATACTGTGAATTGGTGTTTTGTGTCACTCAGCTTATTTATGATGTGACTTGCTATTTTGTGCCTCTTACTTCTTTTTGTAAGGGCTTAACATACATCTATCTCCTCCTCCTCCTTTCCCCCTCAAAGAGGTGAGCTGGGTGGGACTACGAGAACCTTAGTGTTGCCCGCGCAACTCATCCTTCTCTGCTTTCACTACCCTCTCCTGCTCAAGTTGAACGTACCAAGCCTCCCCCTTAGGCGTCCCCGAGGTAGTGCCCTTTTTTACTTTGACCGGGTAAGGTAAGTTTTTAGGGAGGGATGTTCCTTTGTTGTTTAGCGCCATCTCACTACTTCCTACTAAGGTGCTTTCTTCATTCAGCACTTGCATGTGTTCTTTCTTTCTTTTTTTTTTAAACATGTTAGCATATGATGCAAAAGCATGACATATTTAAACAAATTTACGCAATATACTCCTCACGTAGAGGCTCGTATTTCGTTGAATTAAAATGGCTTGAATGCCTTAATTAACATAACATGAACTAATTAGAGTTCTTTGCAAAATTGAAACAATTATCCCCAGCTCTACTTAATATCTTACTTTATTAAACAAAATATATCTTTAACACATCAGCATTGAAACTATTCCTTAAGACCTGACCTTCTTGATCTTCGAGGAGGAATTCTCCTGGTCCTACCTGCTCATGGATAATAAAGGGGCCTTCCCAATTTAGTAACAGCTTTCCATGCTGGTTTCCTCTTCCCACTGCTTTTTCCCTTCTGAGGACCAAGTCTCTAGGAAGGAGCTCACGATGCTTGACTCTTTTGTTGAAAGCTTTGGAAATCCTGCTCTTCTGCGCTGCCAGCTTGAGAGCTCATTACAGCCTTATATCTGGCAGGGAGTCTAACTCATCCAGCATGCTCTTTTCATTTCCTTGTGGCTAATAGTGTTGTATCCTCAGGCTGGGAATTTGTACCTCGACTAGAACAACTGCATCAGCCCCATAGGCTAGAGAGAAAGGGCTTTTACCAGTGGATTCTTTTTTAGTGGTTCTATTCGCCCATAACATCTCAGGGACTAGGTCAGCCCATAGGCCTTTGTGCTCCTCAAGCTTCCCTTGTAGGGCTGTTAAGATCAGCTTGTTTGCTGCTTCAGCTTGGCCATTATTCCGCGGGTGACAGACTAAGGCACTGGCATACTTGGTGCCCATGTCCTCTAGGTAGTCCTTGATTGTGTCGAAGTTAAATTGGAATCCGTGCTCAAAGACCATGCGTTGTGGTACCCCGAACCTTGTGATGATGTTTTTCCATATGAATGTCCTCACCTAGGTTTCCTTTATGAACTTTGTGAGCTCAGTCTCTATCCATTTGGTAAAATAGTCTACTGCCCCTACGAGGTATTTCTTACCCCCTAACCAGTGGTGAAGGGTCCTAATATGTCCATTCCCCACTAAGAAACGAGATTGGGCTAAGGAATGAAGTCAAATCATTTGCCGGCTGGTTTATGACTGGGGAGTATTTTTGACACTTGTTGAACCTTTTCACATATGCCAATGCGTCTTGAGTAAGAGTTGGCCAGTATGCGCCCTTTCTTAGGACCTCTATTCCCAATGCCTATTCAGCAATGTGGTTGGCACATATTCCTGAGCGCGCTTCTTCTATGATATTCTCCTGCTCCCACTCTAGAATACACCTTAGCAATGATTTTAAGAATCCCTTTGTGTTAAGCTTCCCATTCATTACCACGTACCAGTTAGCATCTTTTTTACTTTCTTGGCTTGTACTTCATCATCCAGCAGCGAGCTGTGAACTTTGTATGCCAGTATGTCCGTGAACTAGGCTCGTTGTTGTTTAATGCAGTTCACCCGCTCTTTTTCAGCGATGCTGCTTTCTCCAGGACCTCCATCATAAATGTCCTCGTGAGGCTTTGCTGTATGGAGCTGGCTAACTTTGATAATGCGTCGGCTTGGGAATTTCCTACTCTAGGGACCAGGTCTATCTGAAAGTGAACTAGCAGAGTGGACAACTCCTTTATTTTTGTTACGTACTTCAACATTGTGGATTCTGTAATCTCATACTCCCCCCTAACTAAGTGGCGACAAGCTGAGAGTCAGTCTGCAGGTGGACTTTCCTTGCTTTGGTTGCGATAGTCATACGTAAACCTGCCAAAGCTGCCTCATACTCTACCTCGTTGTTTGATGCCTTAAATTTGAACTTTATGGCATACTGAAACACATTTCCCTCTGGGATGTCATTATGATTCCTACTCCGCTTCCTTTTTGGGCTGACGATCCGTCTACCTCCACCTTCCAGATTCTGATATTATCTTCCTTTTCCTCATAAGAGGCCTCCACAATGAATCTGCTAGGGCTTGTGCTTTGACAGATTCCCTAGGTTTGACCTCGAACTCATACTCGGAAAGCTCAATGGCCCACTTCTAAAGTCGGCCCGATGCATCCATTTTTTGTAACGTTTTCTCCAGTGGGTGATTTGTGAGGATTTGTATTATGTGCGCATCAAAATAAGGCTTCAACTTCCTTGCTGTTGTTACCACTACAAAAACAAACTTCTCCACCAACGGATACCTTTGTTCAGCCTCATTCAGCACATGGATCACAAAGTATATTGGTCTTTATTGCTTTTGTCATTCTACCAGGAGAACGACTGCGATTGTTTGAATTGATGTAGAAATGTACAACTGCAATTTTCCTTTTAGCTCCGCGCTAATCATTGTTGGGAGCTTGGTCAGATGATCCTTAATACCCTTAAGGGCTTCTTTTTCTGCGGCTCCCCACTTAAATTCCCTGTTCCCTTTTAGCAGCTGGTAGATTGGTAAGGGTTTGTCAGCTGACTTGTTGATGAACCTAGTCAGTGCGGCCATTCTGCCTGTCAGGCGCATGATGTCTTTAATTTTGATTCAAACACCCCCCCTACACTTACTCAAAACTACTCAATATCCAACATAAGCTTCTTAAAAGTTCCCACGAGTCCTTGGTTCCTTCCCCCACACTTACTCAAAACTACTCAATTTTGATTTAAACACCCCCCCTACACTATATAAGAGCATCGTCCTCGATGCTTCACATGCAAATAAAAACATAAGGGAGGGACAAAAAGAGGGGGGGAACATGCATACCAAGGGAAAACTAGTGGCCACTAGGGCCGGCACCATCATCATCCCAAGGAGAGCAATAGAGCTCCCACCCTCCGGTGTAACCGGGGAGCCACCCATAATGACCTTAGTAAAGGTCAAGTTGGGATGGGGTTAATTTGTCAAAGGGCTCGGGTTGAACACAAGGAGCGGGGTGATCAGGGTGAACGTAGGGGTAGTTTCGGTCACCCTATAGTTACTCCCACCCGAAACCCGGTAATCATAGTGACCGAACTTGTTAGGAAACTCGCGCCTCAGCTCGTCAGGGTTCTCGACACCCGACCAATAGGGGTATGTAGGGAGGTTGTTACCACCCCATGAAGGCACGGGCCCTTGTTGGGCCGGTGTTTAAGGGTAGTTGACTATTGGAGTGACCTCCCCCCTACGTAAACTCAAATCATAAAGGGCGTTAGTTTGAAAAGCATTATGCTGGTAATAGGCCAACATACCTTACATGCAAAGTTGCAAGCTCTCCATGTGAGCTCTCATGCATGCCATGTCTTGTTGAAAATGGGGTTGTTGTTGTTGTTGTTGTTGTTACCATCTTCTTCTTCCTTGTTGTGTTGTTGTTATTGTTGTTGTTCCACTTCATCCTCTTCTTCTCCTTCCAACCCAATCTCTTCATCCTCCTCATGCACCACATCCAAGTTCACCACAAAGTTATTGGGAAGGACACCCGAGTCCCTCTCTTGTGTGGGAGGTGAACTCCGGCTTTGGGAGGAAGAAGTGATGCTTTCGGGATATAAGCAGACTTCAAATCCCGTCGAACCTAGGGATCCCTTTAATGAATTGCATAGTCTTAAGTTGTCGCTCATTAAATAAAGTATCACTCCAGTCATCTTTCCCAACAATGGTGCATGAGCGTAACTTCTCCTCATGTCTACACCTATATGCAAACCTAGTGACCATAGCCCCACAATGGATCTCCCCTGTCTTCACCCCCGACACGATGGATTTGATGCATTGGATGAAGATATAACCCAAGTTTACTCTATTTTCTAGATACAGCTTAGATGCAAGCAAAGGAATCAAGATCTCTTCTAGGGTTATCTTCCCCAAGTCTTGTTTTTTACTTAAGAATACGGTGAAGTAGTCTAAGAGCCAGGTGCATGATCTCACTTGCCAAGGAGTATTTAGCATATAAGTTGTTTTTTCTGGAGATGTGTTTCCACCATAGTCGGGGGTTGTAGTCAGGGAGATGCACATACTCTGGGAGGAGAATGTCGGCATTGGGGTTACGGCCGAGGTATTCATTGAATTTATGAAGGGACATGGTTTTTTTTTTTTTTGAAGAGTTGGAAAGAAACGGAGATATCATTATTTCAGGAAGTGTGCTTTTCAAATGAAGAAAGAAACTCCAAGGTGGGTTTCCGGTACGTGTTGTAGGCCTTGGAGACAAATGTGTTTAGCCTTAGATTGTTGAAGAAGAACCAAAAATCTTCATTTATGCCTAGCTTGGTTGTTGTGGGTTGATGGTAGTGTTTAGTGGACAGGATTTTTCTCGATTAAAGGGCATCGAATTTGGTTTTGTGGTTTCTATTTGAGAATTTTTTTAGAGGCAGAGGTGGTGGTGGTTCCACTTTTTGAGGGATTAGGGAGGATGAACCTCGTGGCTCCTTTCCACTCTTCCTCTTCTTTGAACTTGTTCCAACCTCCATCTTTACTTCTCAACAAACAACACTTGGAACTCCTCAATCAAATTCAACAAATCCACCCATAAATTACACAAAGCAACTACAACAAGAAATATACTCCTCAAACTCTAAACAGCAAAAATTAACCAAGAACATCACAAGAATTTCCAATAAACAACTTCACAAAAACAATCTACCAAAAGTTAGAGAAAAACTAACAACAAAATTCATCAAATAAAGCATGAAAAATCACCAAACAAAAATCACAAGAAATAACCATGAAAAACATCCAACAATTGCTTAAAAATTTAATAAAACTAGAAGGGAGTAGATTATACCAACTACAAAGCCAATAATCAACTCCAACTAGCCTCAACGAACAAGAACTCCAATGGTGATTCAAGGAGTAAAAATGGTGGAGCTTCAAAAAATATTTGGATTTTTGATGATGGAGGTTGAAAGTTGTTGATGAATTTGTTGTTTTATGAAGAAAAATTGAAGATATTGAGATGAGAATGAGATATTTTGATGGATTTTTGGTAGTTAGGGTTGAAGGTTTGGGGGTATTTTTAGAGAAAGAATGAGAAAGATAAGAGTGAGAAGGTGGAAGGGGAGAAATGAGAGTTCAGCCTATAAAAACTGTTGTTATGTCGCTGAAACCCCGCAGGCCGCGCCCTCTCCTGCTGAGTCGCGCTCGCAGGTATCGAAAGAGCTGCGCCCGCAGGTCTTATAGCCGCGCTCGCGGTCATTAACACCGCACATTCTCCAGAAGCGCGACTGGGCATCTTCAGGTTCCTGATCAATTATAAGCATTACGCTCTCGTGCCCTCTCCTTCCTTTGCCACGCCCGCGGCCTCCTGGAGAGGGCTCTCCTTGGGCGCGGCTAAGCTCTTTCACTTGTGCCTTGATTTTCTAAATGTTCATAAGATAAAAGATTATTTCAAACTTAAATAAGGGGCTATTTATATGCATCACAAAAGACGAAAATTAAACTCCAAGGAGAGCCCTCTATTACGCAGTCGCTCCTTCTTTAATCTGGGTACGGAGTTGCTTAACCTAGAAACCTGCACCGGCGACGTCCGTGCCCGCGCCCGTGGCTGAAAGTAGGAGAGGCCTCTCCTTCTAAAAAGAGGATGCAGTGTGGGATCAGGGGAAAAGAAGGTGCTTCGATACGCCGCGCCCGCGGCTCTAGATGTCACGCCCGCGGGCCAAGGAGGAGAGGCCTCTTCCAGGGCGCAGAACAACATCTTCGAGTTCCTTGTTGTTTTTCAGCAAAACACGTTGCAACCGCGACCCTTTGCTCCGTGCCCTCGGCTCCGACATGGCCATAAAACCCTCCTTGAACATATCATTTCCCTTTCAAAGCTCTATATGCATCCATAGGTTCATCCAAAAGGGCAAACAACCTACAAAACAACGAAGAAACACTAAGAAAAATAAGAAAAACGGGAAAAGGACATGAAACACAAGAAGGGAAAGGAGAAAACAAAACAAAGGTAAAATGCTTAGAAAAGGCCCAAACAAGTGCAAATGATGGGAGAATCCGTAGAGAAAAGGAATAAAAGAGTGGCATAAATGCCACTCATCAATAACAATAAGTACAAGTATACATAAGTTAGCCATAACAATTTGTTTATTCATTTATGTTTCTTCAAATAGATAAGTCTACATGTTTCTTCACATACATTTGTCACCCAGAAGACACTTAGAAACCGTCAATAATATCATCGCCCATCCTAGGGGAACATTATGGGTTGATCTGAGCACGTTCTGTTCCAAGACATGCCTAAAAATGAGACAGTAATCAGAAAAATGGCGTTTTAACCATGCTAGAGGCCATTTTTCGCAATTTCGGTGGGCCGAATGCATCCAAATTTTCCATGATCGCCTATCTAGAAGAGGCTCATTAACCCTAAGGGGTGTCAGACACATCATCGCCCATCCAAGGGGCTCATTATCCCTAAAGTGTGTCCGACACATCATCGCCCATCCAAGGGGCTTATTAGCCCTAAGGGGCGTCAGAGACATCATAACCCATCGAAGGGGCTCATTAGCCCTTAGGGGCGTGAGACACATCATCGCCAAACCAAGGGGCTCATTATCCCTAAGGGGCGTTAGGCACATCATTGCCTATCAAAGGGGCACCAAACATATATTGCACCCCCCTAAGGGGCTCGGCCACCCCAAAGGGAGTCAAACATAAAAATAAATACAAGTATATATAAGTTAGCCATAACAATTTGTTTCTTCATTGATGTGTCTTCAAATACATAAGTTTACATGTTTCTTTACAGACACTTGTCAACCAAGAGGTTCTTAGAAAGCGTCAATTATATCATCGCCCATCCTAGGGGCTCATTATGGGGTGTTTCGAGCACGTACCGTTCCAAGACATGCCTAAAAATAATATCGTAATTGATGAGTGTCATTTATGGAACACATTTAGTTCATTTTAGGGAGAATTTCATGCTATTTTATAGCTCTTTTACTTAGCTTTTCTATAATTTTACTTTTTATTTCTTTTAGTTTACTTTTTCTTAGTTGGATTTATTTCTTTATGCATTTCTTGGTTTATTTTGTTATTTTCTCTTTTATTTGCATGTTTTCCTTTATTTTTCAGGTTAAGATCGTTATCCAAGTTTCCCGAGGTCTCTTCCCAAGTTTGGCATTGATTAGAATGTATGATGTTCTCCATTTGAAGCTCAAGAATGGAGAAGTTCAAGTTCTTAAAGTCCTTAAGCTATACATTCAAGCCGTGGGGGCATGATTTCTGATGTTGAACCCACCAACATTGATTTTAGAAACTGCATGGTCACGTGTTTATCAAGATTATTAAGTGGAATGCACGAGGAGCATCGACATGATAGTTAAGAGGGATGCCCTATTCCAAGGCACAGTCATGTGTGGCTATGGGGCGGCCGCGTAGCCTGGTGGCGCAGGCGCGCCAATGTGGGTCATTGTTTTGTACCCTTATTTGCGCGGTCGCGCTCTCCCTTTTAGTTGGCTGCGCCTATACGGGTTTATTTGGGGACGATCTAACTAATTTATCTTAGTTAGTTTTTATATATATAGATTTTCATTCTATTTTTAGAAGGAGAGGAATTTTTCAGAAAATAGAATAGAATTAGAATTAGAATTTTAGAGAGAGAAAATCTAGATTGTAGAGAGAAGTTCTTGATTGATGATTGAAGATTGGTAATTCTAGGTTTTTCTCCATTGAATTGAAGCAACTTTGTAAGGGTTTCTTTTACTTTAATACAATCTTTAGCTTATCATTTCAATTGTTTTGTTGATTATTCAAGTTTGTATTGAATTTGTGATTGAATTAGTTTTATTGATATGATGATGATGAAATTGTTGATTAGCTTAGTTTTAATCTTGATTTAAATGGATTGTGAGTAGTTCTCATGCTAGGGGAATGGTGAAGCATATATGAGTAATGGATTGATGATAATTGGGGGAAATTGATGGAGTTGATGTTGTGATTAAATTGGTTGATTGATTAAGTGCATGTGTGTGAGTAATTGAAGTGTAGCTAACTTTGATTGTTACACCAGAATGCATTGTAAGTTCGCATTGATACAGAAAATTGATTTGTGGCTTGCTTTTGTTGATTGAGTAGGTTTGCAAGGTTCCTAGTTAGAGTCTCTCGTAGTTAACGCTAGCTTGACCTCTAGGAGATTTGCCTACCTTACTCTCTTGATTGCTTAATTGATTTTCCCTCGCAACACTCGACATCTCCAATACCGATTAGCTATATCCATTCCGAGTATATGCAGATCCTAACCCTAGTGCTTGATAAATTTTATTTAATTTTGATTGTTTATAATATACACACCTCACTTCATTTCTTTGAAATAGCTTAGATTTGACGTTAGCATTCACCTCCCATTCCTAGTAGTTCGACCCTCGACTTACTCTATGCTTTGCATAGGGGTGTGTTGAGAGATTACAAATTTTGTTTTGACTGAGGGTAGATTAGTTTTCAACGACCTAGTCTCCGACCTATATAAAAAATGGCGCTTTTTCCGGGGAATGGCGCAGTTGTTTGCTATTGTTGTTGAGTTTATTTCACTAAAATTTGAAAATACAAAAAAAGATTTTTCTCATTTGGCTACATTTGTAGCCGTGTTACTAATATTTTCATTTGAGTTTGTGTGTGCAAGTTAACATGGGTGAAATCCCAAGTGTTACATTGAAGGAATTGGGTACTCCGGGTGCATACAAGTATGAGAGCGGAATTGCTCCATTATTAATCCCGGATAGTAATTTTAAATCAAGCCGGCCATGATAATTTTGATTGAAAGGCGACAATATAGTGGAGGAAAAAATGAAAGTCCGCTCAATCATCTTAAAGAATTCGAGAAATATTGCAACACGATTAAGGTGAGCAGTGTAGCGCAAGAATTCATAAGGCTCAAGCTATTTCCTTTCTCTCTAATTGGAAGACCTCAACAGTGGCTAGACAAGGAAGTGAAGCCTATTCTTTGAGAACATGGGATGAAGTCACCAAGGAATATTTTTCTCGTTTCTTTGCTCGAAAGAAAAAGACGGATATTAGAGGTTTGATTCAAAGTTTAAAGCAAAGGACTAGTGAAATCCTCTATGAAGCATGGGAGAGGTAGAAGGATTATCAAAGAGAGGGTCCTCACCATGGAATCCCCACTTACCAAATCGTTCAAATCTTTTATGGTAATTTAAGTCCTCAAGGGAGGTTAAGCCTTGATGCCGGAGCCGGAGGCCCAATAATGAACAAGATGGTGAAAGAGGTTGTGCATTAGAAAGATGATGTGGTGAAGAACTAATTGGATTGGCAGGAGTTGAGATAGAGTCGACAAGTGAAAATGGCTCAATTTATCAACTCAACGCCATCAACAATTTTTCCACGTTACTTTCGGACTTAGGGAAAGAGGTGGTTTCTATCAAGGCTAAGCTTGAGAATGCTCCTTCACAAGCTCAAACTCTTCCATCCCTATTTCCAGGGAAAGGTACATCCTCGCACTATAACCCTCTATTCGCTTCTTGTTGCATGATTAAAGATTGGTTGGTATAGGGGTGTGTTAAGAGATTACAAATTTTGTTTTGACCGAGGGTAGATTAGTTTTCAATGACCTAGTCTCTGCCCTAGAGAAGTAATCAGAAAAATGGCATTTTCACCTGCTAGAGGCCTTTTTTTGCAATTTCAGTGGACCGAATGCATTAAAGTTTTCCATGATCGCCTATATAGAAGGGACTTATTAACCCTTAGGGGTGTCAGACACATCATCGCCCATCCAAGGGGCTCATTAGCCCTAAGGGGTGTCAGACACATCATCCCCCATCCAAGGGGCTAATTAGCCCCAAGGGGCGTGAGACACATCATCGCCCATCCAATTGGCTCATTAGCCCTAAGGGGCATGAGACACATCATCGCACATTCAAGGGGCTCATTAGCCCTACGAGGAATCAAGCACATCGTCGCCCATCAAAGGGGGCTCATTAGCCCGAAAGGGCACCAAACATATATCGCCCCCCCCCCCAAGGGGCTCGACCACCGCAAAGGACGTCAATTATACGATAAATACAAGTACACCTAAGTTAGCCATAACTATTTGTTTCTTCATTGATGTTGCTTTAAATACATAACTCTACATGTTCCTGCAAAGGCACTTGTCACCCAGGAGGCTCTTATAAAGCGTCAATTATATCATCGCCCATCCTAAGGGCTCATTATGGGGTGATCTGAGCATGTACTGTTCCTAAACATGCCCAAAAATGAGGCTGTAATCAGAAAAATTGCATTTTCACCATGGGAGAGGCCCTTTTTAGCAATTTCAATGGGCCGAATGCGTCAAAGTTTTCCATGATCGCCTATCCAGAAGGGACTCATTAATCCTAAGGGGTGTTTGAAACATCATCACCCATTAAAGGGGCAAATTAACCCTTAGGGGTGTCAGACACGTCACCGCCGATTCAAGGGACTCATTAGCCCTATTGGGTGTTAGACACATTATCGCCTATCTAAGGGGAACATTAGCCCTCAGGGGCGTCAGAAACATCATCAACCATATTAGGGGCTCATCAGCCCAATGGGGCGTAAGAAACATCACTGCCCATCTAAGGGGTCAATAGCCCTAAAGGGCGTCAGGCACATCATCGCCCATCCAAAGGGTCATTAGCCCGAAGGGGCACCAAACATATATCGTGCCCCCCCCCCCCCCCCCCCCCCCGCGCCCATTAAGGGGCTCGGCCGCCCTAAAGGGCGTCAAACATAACAATAAATACAAGTATACATAAGTTAGCCATAACAATTTGTTTCTTCATTGATATTGTTTCAAATACATAAGTCTACATGTTTCTTCACAGACACTTGTCACCCAGGAGCCTCTTACAAAGAGTCAATTACTTCATCGCCCATCCTAGGGGCTCACTATGGGGTGATCCAAGCACGTACTGTTCCAAGACATGTTTAAAACTGAGATCGTAATTAGAAAAATTGCATTTTCACCATGCTAGAGGCCTTCTTTCGCAAATTCGGTGGGCCGCATGAATCAAAGTTTACCATGATCGCCTTTCTAGAAGGGGCTCATTAACCCTTAGGGGTGTCAAACACATCATCACCCATAAAAGGGGCTCATTAGCCCTAAGGGGTGTCAGACACATTATCGCCCATCCAAGGGGCTCATTTGCCCTAAGGGGCTTCAGACATATCATCGCCTATCCAAGGGGCTCAGTAAACCCTAAGGGGCATGAGACACATCATCACCCATCCAAAGGGCTCATTAACCCTAAGGGACATCAGATACATCATTGCCCATCAAGGGGGCTCATTAGCTCGAAGGGGTACCAAACTTATATCACCACCCCAAGGGCTCGGCCGCCCTAAAGGGCGTCAAACATAACAATAGATACAAATATACATAAGTTAGCCGTAACAATTTGTTTCTTCATTGATGTTGCTTAAAATACATAAGTCAACATGTTTCTTCACAGACACTAGTCACCCTGAAGGCTCTTAGTAAGAGTTAAATATATCATCCCCCATCATAAGGGCTCATTATGGTGTGATCCGAGTACAAACCATTCAGAGACATACCTAAAAAAAAGACCATAATAAAAAAAATTGAATTTTCACCATGCTAAAGACCTTTTCCTTAATTTCGGTGGGACGAATGCATCAAAGTTTTCCATGATCGACTATGTAGAAGGGGCTCATTAACCCTAAGGGGTGTCAGACAAATCATCTCCCATCCAAGGGGCTCATTAGCCCTAAGGGGCGTCAGACACATTATCGCCTATCCAAGGGGCTCAGTATCCCTAAAGGGTGAGACACATTATCACCCATCCAAGGGGCTCATTAGCCCTAAGAAGAGTCAGGCACATCATCGCCCATCCAAGGTCTCATTAGCCCGAAGGGGCACTAAACTTATATCACCCCCCCCCCAAGGGGCTAAGCCGCCCCAAAGGGCCTCAAACATAACAAGAAATACAAGTATACATAAGTTAGGCATAGCAACTTGTTTCTTCATTGATGTTGCTTTAAATACATAAGTCTACATGTTTCTTTACAAACATTTGTCAAGCAAGATGCTCTTAGAAAGCGTCATTTATATCATCACCCATCGTAGGGGCTCAATATGGGGTGATCCGAGCGTGTACGTGTCGGGAATATTTCAAGTATTACCTAAAACATGAACCCCACTGTGATCATACGCTAAAGTACGGTGGCGTCCAAAGGGAAAGAAGATAGAGCAAAAGAGTTGCCAACAAGTTTTAGGAACTTGTAAGCCGTTCACAAGGTGAAGGTTACACCCCTTAACGATCTAGGAGATCATTAACTCCAATAGGTCTGGAACCATGACTGGTAGTTCGGGGATGAAGGTACAAATGCAACCTAAAAGAGATTGAACCTGCCCTAATAATAGGCCTCTACTTTATTCTGATAGTATTCATGTGCACTTTTTGACTAACATGCAATCAATAGGTTTCCACTAAACTTGTTTAATCTATGTTGGTTGAATATTAATGCACAAATAAAACTATTATTGGCAATCACTTGAATTATAATCATATTAACCCTAACAAGATTATTAATTAGCTTATTAAGCATGATTACAAGTACAACTTCCCTTTAAAAATGCATAAAAGGTTTGATCAAGCAATAACAATAAATATCATCAAGAAACATCATAATAATCAACAATAATAATAATAATATTATAACAAAAATCAAAATAGTTATAAAAATAATCATGTTAAAGCATAATAATAGCAAGATCCTAGGCATGATACTAACAAAATTATTAACAAACCAAGCATGTTACTAAACATCAAAGAATCAAAGCTTTAACCCTAACATAATACTAACATGAATATTAGGAAGAAAATAGGAAGCATCGCAGGAATCATAATTATCATATTTGATATTAGAAATTATAGTTGTTACCCTAAACATGATACTAGGAAGATCAAAATACCCTAACATGACACTAGGAATCATAATAACAACCTAGGCATGATTTCTGAGAATCATAATAACAATGAATCAATTAAAGAACTTACTTGGATGCCTCGTATCTCTTTCTAATAACAGAATACACACGTTAGTAACTTCAAGGAAAATAATAAACAATTAAATTAAATAATTGGAAGAGATATTCGGGACCAAACCCTTAGAAATTAAAACCTTTCACGTCTAGGGCGAAGGAAACTTCGAACAATACTAGATGTTTCTAAATCTTGTGAATGCGGAATTTTGTAGAGAAAGCTAATTTAGAAAAGAGAGAGAGAGAGAATAAGCTTTAGCTTATAAAGAGAAGAGAATTAGAGAATTGATGAGAATTGATTATTGAAAAAAGGGGAGATATGACCTCTATTTATAGTGGAAAAAGAGGGTCAAAGAATGAGAAGAGAATCCGAATTCGAATCGAAATAGAACTCGATGGACGGCAGTATTTGCGGATTTTGTTTTTATCATATTGTTTGATCTAGACGTCCAAATAAGGCATATAATATGTCTTGCAAAGCTCTTGAAGTCTACTTTCCAACCATATTAGAATCAGATTAAAACTTTCTGTAGATAAAAAGATATGGCCGAAATAGTGAAAGGGTGTCAATTTTGGATAGAGTTTTATATTCCATTCATATCTTTTTTGTTATAGCTCGGATTTAATATTATAATTTATCATTGGAAAGATAATTTCAAGATCTATCCAACCATAAAAAATTTGGATAAATATTATGAGGCACAAAAATAATATCTTACTATCTTTGAACATCTTTAAATTCCAATACAATTAGGATTTAAGAAAAAGAAAAGTTTTAAAAAAGGAAAGTTTTTATTTAACTCAAATTCTTTAATCTTATCTTTTCAAAAAAGATAATTAAGATCTTATAGAAACTTATAGAAGCTTCTAATTAATCCTAATTAGTTTAGGAATAGGATTAGACCTTTGGACCCTCCACATGATCATTGGGTCGTAGGTAAAATCCGGTTTGGGCCCAATTTAGTATTTTGGCCATTACTTTCTCATATTCATCGGAATTGGGCTTATAATATATCGTTAGAAACGTCTTTTCAAGCCCCATTCAACTACACCATAATTGGACCCATATCATGTACCAAACTAAACTAGAATTCACGTTTTTCAAAAATAGGGTAAGAAAAGAAATATTTTCAAAAACAAAAAGAAAAGATATTTTAATAAAAAATCCTCACCACTAAACTTTTCACACTTTCGCTTTGTTCGATAATTAAATGACATGAAAGGTATTCATCACAGGGTTTGGTATTGGGGAGACACAAATGGGTGTCTACAGAAGCCCCCACTTTGACTGAGTTTGGAGAAATGCAAGTTTCGAAAACAAAAGTCAAAGTAGCGTTAGGGACGGAGAAGGATTCAGAACGTTATGTGATCCTAAATAACTCTTGTAACACCGATACCTGTAAACTGGCGTTAGTTAAATAGATAAAAGAGTTAAGAAACGCGTATCTTGCACCATCGAGCACACGTCTCTAGAGGTAACCGATTTGTTATGACGATCTTCCGCAAGCTAGAGAATAACGCCTGAAGACTGCTACGCTTGGAACTTCCTCCAATTTCCGCTGTGATAGTATTTGAAAATATCACTGCTTGTTGATCCTTAATGCTGCTATGCCACTACATTGGCTCTTTGCTGCTTGTGAACCAATATGTCGGTGATTTTGCTGTGATGAAATCCTCTTTTCTTTGGGAATAGTTGCCAACACAACTCTTGTTTGACGTATGACAATCCGATTTAGGGAAATTTTTCAATGCTTCGTAACAATCCATCCTTGGAAATGTTTCCATGATGAAGCGACAATCCGTATCTCGGAAAATTTGCCAATGCTTCGTAACAATCTGTAATAAGAATTTTGCTACAATTGACAATCTACATCTTGGATTATAACTCTTGAAAGTAATCCACCATGGAAATTTGGCAACGTTATGCGACAATCCTTTTAAGAAAATATCTCCACAATTGACAATCCGCGTCATGGAACATTTGCAAAAAAGAGTCGACCGACAATCCACTTCGGGAAAATTTATCACTTACATAAATGAATGAAAATCCATGTTGAGGAACCTTTGTCGAAATTTATGAGGAATAGAGTCCTACAACAATCCTTTGGGAAATTTTACCATAGGGAACTGGGTGTAGGACAATCCAATCTCGAAAAACTTGTCAGCGTTGACAATCCGAACATGGAAAAAATTTCCAAACAAAGAAGGAGCACGACAATCCACGCTTTGGAACTTTTCCAGAGATGACAATCCATTCTTGGAAAAAATTTCATTGAAGAAGATTCACAACAATCCATTTTTGGAAATATTCTCAGTTGGGGATGAAAATCTAATTTTTGGAAAAATTGTCGTTTAAGAAGAAAGCGCGAAAATCCATATTTGGAAATATTGTCGTTTAAGAATAATGCGCGACAATCCTTATTTGGAAATATTGTCTTTTAAGAAGAATACGTGACAATCCATATTTGAAAATATTGTCGTTTAAGTGCTTGCTTTTAAACCGATACGTTGGTGCTTGTAATGAGCCAGTATTTTAGGCGCTTAAGCTAAGTGAGACATTTTTTGTCAGGTCAATCACTTACTACGATTGTAATCGAGCCGACTACTAATCATGTCAATTTGCTTATAGGGGCTAACTAGCGTACCAAGGAACCCGAAATTGTTGTATGAGGTCGAAATAACAATTTTTAAAGGCTTCGAGCTCTGTCGCTGATGAAATATCTCTAGCGTCAAGAATAGGCTTTGTCGCCAGACGCTGGGATCTAAAGTCAGGTGCTGAACTCTATTGCCAAACGCCAGATGTTGTTTCCAGACGACAGCCTTGTCGTCTGGTGTTGGAATCGGGTCTTCCCTATTCAGCTCTTGCTGCCGCTGTTGCTTGGTTTTGCTCCGAACTTTGAACTTGGTTGTTTCCTTTCAACTATATCCGATCAAATCTTTTGTAAATTAAAGCTCTTCATCTCTAATTTATTGATCTATGTAACTCCTCTTATCTTGGGGTCATATTCGCGGTTTTTCAAAAAAAAAATCCGGGAATGTTCTCGCTTGCTGGGATGCACCTGCATTTATATCTTTGACCATAGGACTTTGCTTATCTTTCTTTAGGGTTGACCTAAGATTTAGTGTTGCTTGACTCATTGACTTGTCGTGACTCAAGGTATGAACTTGAATCACTGTGATTGACTAACTCGAGTTTCACTCGACTCAAAGTGTTTGACACATGTGTTAGACTCAAATCAAGGTGATATCATGACATGACTCAATGTTTACATGATTCGTGTGTGCATTGTATTATGATCGTGGGACTCGAAAATGCAAAAAAGCAAAAATTTTCCCGTCATTTTTGTGGAGGGTACCAACTTTCTCCCGAAAAAGAAAGACACGAAAAAGAATCGAAGTGAAGTTTTTTTTTTTTTTAAGATGCAAGTTAAATGAGCTTAATCCGTTAACGTTGTCTTTCACAGTACAAGGATTATAACATCTTAAACTATCCTAGTTGACTCGATAATGAAAATATTTAGGTAACTTAAGCACGGAGGCTAAGTACTTCATACTTTGTGATGCAATGATGATTATGATTGATGAGTGATGTTGATATGACAAGGCATGCTTTAATTTTGTGTTAAGATTTCATGAAAAAGGGTTCCTAAGGGAAGTATATTTGGTCATGTATTTGTACAGTGTGTAAAAGTGACACTAAAGTTAGGTTGTAAGGGCTAAGTGTGTGGAAAAATATATTATTTTTAGAAGAGTCAAATGATGGTGACTCTTAGGCTAGGTAGGCTAATGATGTAAGGATCAAGCCCCCATGTCTAGGTCTAAGTAGATAGGGATGAGCATAGGGGATCCCTTGATATGATCATGGTGCGAGTGTGTGAATGTGAATATGAATGCATTTTACTACGGTCGCACCTCTATGTAAGGTTGCTTACGTATCCGTTAGGAATCAGGCCGAACGTAGCTCTAGCCGAACCTCGCACAAGTGTGTGTATACCTCAAAAAGGTCTTTTTAAGGGTTGTAACGTGGTTAGGCTAAAGGTTATAGAAGAAAGGGATAAAGGCTCAAGACCCAAGATAAGCCCCCAAGGTGTGCAATCTTGCTTTAGAATATTTATATTTTTATGCTTGAGGCTTTCTATTCTTTTTTTTAGCTCTCTTTTCTTGCTATTGCATTTTTTTTATTTTGATAAATGTGGGTAATCCCGATCATGTGGTCTATCTATCACTCACTTGGCATTCATGTTTCTCAGGCACGGTATCGAGCACTCGATAAGAGACGCAATCTGAGACGTGTTCATATCAAAGACATTGGAACACTTGCCCTTTTGTACACTTTTATTAATTTATTTATTTTTTTCTTATTTTTTGCTATTTTAATATTTTGAAGTCACTCAAGATTTTTATGAAATTGAAAATTGCATAAGTTACACACCATCCCATCCCAAGGTTAGTTAGATTTAGGTTGAAGAAAGAAAGGTCTATCGTTAGACGAGGCTCAAAGGGGTTTATCAAAAAAGGATTGCATATTTGAAAGGTGAAAGGTGATATGATGTGGCTACAACGGGTGCCTCAAATCATTGGTATACCTTGTGCTTAGTTTGACAAGGATTTTTTTTTTTTCTTTTTTTTTTTTTTGCAATACAATGATCATATGTAAGGAAATAAATGCTCATTTTATTTTAAAAGTAAAAGGTAAAAATCAAACTCTAAGAAAAAAATTCAAGGAGGATGAAAGATGCCTATGCTAGACTTATTGAGGAAAGGGTTTTAAAAAAAAGAAGAAGAAAGCATGAAATCTTGGTGAGAAGCTTGACTTGTGCATTTGTTTCATCATTACCCTCATTTTTTTGTTTGTCAATCACATGACACAAACTCGATTCAAAATGCATGGATGGAAGAAGGTAGGAAGAATGAAGGTTGTGATATGGAGAAAGATGACGTAGATGTAGAGAAATGAAAAAAATAGGAATAGAATGTACCCCCAACTTAAATGACAAAAAAAAAAACCGACTAATGCATGAAACTAAGACATGGTCATGGTGACATATACTCAAAGTGTGTGCTAATACTAGTGAGTTTAGGTGACATGTTAAGACTCGTTTCATGACCATGTGGCTAGACTATGTGACTAGACTCAACAAAGACTAAGTTAAGACTTCATGTATATGCATTAAACTGGACAGGCTGTGGTATTTTAGTCATAACTTTTGATCCGTGACTCTGATTGGGATGAAACCAACTCCAAATTAAAGATAAAACTCGGGGCTACAGATCCATAGGTTGTAATACTTGTAGTTGTCCCTAGAAATCCGGATATGAAAAAAAAAATTGACGCTTGTGCAGTATACGAGAATAAAAATCCGGGTTGACTTAAAGGAGCTGTGATTCGATTTTAGACATATTTATTAGTTCAAATTAATTAATTAAGCAAAGTCCTTTAGTCATTAATTAGTTTACTAAGACTTATTTACAAACACAAGTCAAACCAAATGGTTAGTTTAGTCACATAATAAGTATACACAATTAAGAGATGCACAAGTAGTCAAGTAGTCACAACATGATGCAATGAGTTTGCAACCTAACCATGGCTCTATTTCTCTAAAGTTCGGGATATGGGTAAGTCGAAGAGGGTCCATGGTTAATTTTCTAGATGCACCGCGCGGAAGCCTAACCGTGAAGAGTTGGCGCGAGTGGATGGGACACCGCGAATTCAAACAAAAACTCGCTTCCATGGTTTGGTGAATTCAACATTCTCGGATGTACCCTTTGTTGCACAGAGCGTTCAATCAGGTAGATGGAGCGTGAATTCCCAGAGAATACATATGGATTTCATAAAAGTGATAAAAACTCAATTAGGAAGTAGGATTGAGCAAACAGTACTAAAAACTGGTCGAAATTAGAACGCATATTTCTGGCTCGGTAATGGAAGAACTTGGCGCCAGCAAACAGAGGTCGGCGCCACAATTTGGCTTTAGCGCCTGGCGACAGAAGTTGTCGCCTTGCGCTAAAGTCAAATAAATGGCGCTAGACTTTGTTTCCTGACGCTAGTTCCTACATGCCTAGGCAGCATTCTGTGCACGATAAAATTTTCCAGTTTCGCACAGCATTATTTCGATCCTAGTAATGAAAGATATTCCTCAAATTTCCTACGTGTAAAAATCCTATGTTTTAACTCATTACGGATGGTCAATCCAATGAGATCTTATTTATGCATATGACAATAATGTTAATCAAAATTACGCACATGAAATACTTAGAACTTTTTGAGTCTCATCCACTCATTCTAAATCATTGCCCAAATAAATTTCTGGAATTAAAATAGAAATCCTGCCCAGCGGATTCGCAAAAACTGAAGGGAATATTTCAAGCATTACCCCTGGCTTGAACCACACTATGATCATACACCAAAGTACGGTGGCGTCCAAAGGGAAAGAAGATAGAGCAAAAGAGTCACCAACGAGTTTTAGGAACTTGTAAACCGTTCACGAGGTGAAGGTTACACCCCTTAACAATCAAGGAGATTGTCAACTCCAATAGGTTTGGAACCATGACTGGTAGTTCGGGGACGAAGGTACAAATCCAACCTAAAAGAGATTGAACCTGCCCTAATAATAGGCCCCTACTTTATTCTGATCGTATTCATGTGCGCTGTCTGACTAACATGCAATCAATAGGTTTACCCTAAACCTGTTTAATCTATGTTGGTTGAATATTAATTCACAAATAAATATATTATTGGCGATCACTTGAATTATAATCATAATAACCATACAAGATTATTAATTATCTTATTAAGCGTGATTACAAGTACAAATTCCCTTTATACATGCATAAAAGTTGTGCTCAAGCAATAACAATAATTATCATCAAGAAACATAATAATAATAAAATTATAACCATAATCAAAACAATTATAAATATAATCATGTTAAAGCATAATAATAGCAAGATCATAGGCATGATACAAACAAAATTAATAACAAAACCTAGAATGTTACTAAACATCAAAGAATCAAAGCTTTAACCCTAGGTATTCATCGATGGGTTAGGTATTGGGGAGACACAAATGGGTGTCTGTAGTACTGTTCCAAGACATTCCTAAAAATGAAGCCGTAATCAGAAAAATGGCATTTTTACCATGCTACAGGCCTTTTTTTTTGCAATTTCGGTGGGCCGAACGCATCAAAGTTTTCCAAGATCCCCTATCTAGAAGGGGCTCATTAACCCTAAGGGGTGTAAGACACATCATCGCCCATCGAAGGAGCTCATTAGCCCTAAGGGGCATTAGACTCATCATCGCTTATCCAAGGGGATCAGTAGCCCAAAGGAGCATGAGACACATTATCACCCATCAAAGGGGCTCATAAGCCCTAAGAAGCGTCAGACACAACATCGCCCATCTAAGGGGCTCATTAGCCCAAAGGGGCACCAAACTTATATCACCCCCCCAAAGGGCGTAAAACATGACAATAAATACAAGTATACATAAGTTAGCCATAGCAATTTGGTTCTTCATTGATGTTGCTTTAAATAAGTAACTCTACATGTTTCTTCAAAGACACTTGTCACCAAGGAGGCTATTATATAGCGTTAATTATATCATCTCCCATCCTAGGAATTCATTATGGGGTGATCTGAGCACGTACCATTCCAAGACATGCGTAAAAATGAGACCGTAATCAGAAAAATGGCATTTTCACCATGGTAGTGGCCTTTTTTCGCAATTTCAATGGGCCAAATGCATTAGAGTTTTCCATGACCGCCTATCTAGAAGGGACTCAATAACCCTAAGGAGTGTCGAACACATCATCGCCCATTCAAGAGGCTCATTAGCCCTAAGGGGCGTCAGAGACATCATTGCCTATCCAAGGGGCTCGGTAGCCCTAAGGGGCGTAAGACACATTATCACCCATCCAAGGGACTCATTATCAATAAGGGGCGTGAGATACCTCATCGCCCATCCAAGGGGCTAATTAGCCCTAAGGGGCGTCAGGAAAATCATCGCCCATCCAAGACGCTAATTAGCCCTAAGGGGCATCAGGTAAATCATCGCCCATCCAAGGGGCTTATTATCCCGAAGGGGCACCAAACTTATATCACCCCCCAAGGGGCTCGGCCGCCCCAAAGGGCGTCAAACATAACAATAAATACAAGTATATATAAGTTAGCCATAGCAATTTGTTTCTTCATTTATGTTGCTTTAAATACATAACTCTACATGTTTCATCAAAGACAGTTCTCACCTAGGAGGCTCTTATAAAGCGTCAATTATATCATCGCCCATCCTAGGGGCTCATTATGAGGTGATCTTAGCGCGTACCGTTCTAAGACATGCGTAAAAATGAGACCGTAATCAGAAAAATTGCATTTTCACAATGGTAGAGACTTTTTCGCAATTTCAATGCGCTGAATGCATCAAAGTTTTCCATGATCGCCTGTCTAGAAGGGACTTATTAACCCTAAGGGGTGTCAGTTACATCATCACCAATCAATGGGGCTCATTAACCCTAAGGGGGGTCAGACCCATCCTTGCCCATCGAAGGAGCTCATTGGCCCTAAGGGGTGTTAGACACATCATCGCCTATCCAAGGGGCTCATTAGGCCTAAGGGGCGTTAGACACTTCATCGTCAATATTAGGGGCTCATCAGCCCTAAGGGTCTTAAGAAACATCATCACCCATCCAAGGGGCTCATTAGCCCGAAGGGGTGTCAGACAAATCATCGCCCATCCAAGGGGCTCATTAGCCTTAAGGGGTGTCAGATACATAATCGCCCATCCAAGGGGCTCATTAGCCCTAAGGGACTTCAGAAACATCATCGCCTATCAAAGGTGCTTAGTAGCCCTAAGGGGCGTGAGAAACATTATCACCCATCCAAGGGGATCATTAACCCTAAGGGACGTCAGGCACATCATCGCCCATCTAAGGGGCTCAATAGCCCGAAGGGGCACCAAACTTATATCACCCCTCCCCAAAGGGCGTCAAACATAACAATAAATACAATTATACATAAGTTAGCCATAGCAATTTGTTTCTTCATTGATGTTGCTTTAAATACATAAGTCTACATGTTTCTTTATAAACACTTGTCACGCTGGATGCTCCTAAAAAGTGTCATTTATATCATCGCCCAGCCTAAGGGCTTATTATGGGGTGATCCGAGCACGTACCGTTCCAAGACATGCCTAAAAATGGCATTCTCACCATGCTACAGGCCTTTTTTTTTCCCAATTTCAAGTGGGCTGAATGAAAGAAATGGTGTCCTTCAAACAAGTGTATTATTCTGATAGCAGGTTCAGAATTATTAGAAAGCTAGTATGTTCAGCAAGGTTAAGTGATTGGAATGCCTGGGTGGAGGCCGCTTCCGATCAGTAATATTAATGTATACTTAATATTACAGCTTAATCTTGGCTGAACCCTTTGGGTCACTCCCTAGCAAATATACGAACCGACTCGACAAATTAATTCGGAAGAAATTAATTCGTCGCCCAAGTATTAAATATTTAGACGTCAGAAATTCGAGCTTAGAGCGTCGAAACAGAATGTCGAAGTTGAGTCAAAATAATAAAAGACGAGACACGAAAATAATAAATTAACAAGACCAAAAAACCCTAGCATCGAAATTCCCCAAGAAAACTGAGTGTTAGGGGCATTTGGTACAGCATGGTGGCTAGCATGCGCACCAAGCAAAGCCTATGCTGGCTAGTGCGTGCTAACGTACCAATGCTAGCGTCGCTGGCCAACACACTCAAGGAGCATCGAAACTCAGCAGCAGCCCACAATATTTATGCGCGGCTCGCTGGCCGAGTGCACAAGCAGCCCGCACAAGTCGTGCTGGGCTTGCTGGCCGGCAGTGCCAAGCAGCCCCGCACGCTTGTGCTGGGCCTGCTTGCAGCCGCAAATGGCAGCCCACCTTGGGGTGCCTTGGTGCCCAAGTGTGGTTCCATGTGGAGCATTGTAAGGGGAGGGTTGAGGAATGAGGTGGCCGGTTTTTTGGAGAGGGAGTGGGGAGCAAGTTTGGTCCCCCCTCCTCCAAATGGTACTCACCTAACCTCTCTCATGAGCTTGCCACTTGATGATTTATTACTAGTTTGATTATTTATTTTATTTTAGCTTTAAAATAAAATGGAAAAATAAAATTCTCCAACATTGATGGGATAGCCTTTTCACTCTCTTGTTTTCCTTATAAATACCAAAGTTGGGGTATTGTGAAAATCACTTGAGTAAGAGTTAAAAAAGGCATCACCATTGTGAAAACCTTTGAACTCATTTAATCACTCGGGTTTTAGTCGGACCTTGCTATCTCCAAGGTAGCGGGCCTAAAAAGTCGGTGTTCGTCCTTTGTGGGTGGATATCGTTGGAGGCTCGGTATTTTCGGAGCTAAAGCTTTCAAGTAAGAGCCCATTAGGTCGGGCGAAGCACGCGTCAAAGGTAAATTACGATTCCATCCTTTTATGTTTATTTGTTATGCTTTATGGTTTTATTAATTACAAGTGGTTCTTTAGCTCGGGGTCGTTTACACGGTAAGTTCGACTTACCAAACCCCAACAGCAGTATCGGAGCCACGCTCGTTTATTTTTAAAATCATAATATTTTTCAAGGTGATTTTTATGGCTTAATTTTTCTGGTTTAAGTTGCTAATTGGATTAGTAGCTCGTATTAATCTACCTTCAGCCCCGAACCCAGATTTGGACCCTAAAATAAGGAACGGTTTTTAGCCAAAAAAACGACCAGAAATGCTATTTTCGAGGGTTTTTTTTTTGTTTTTACGAAAAAAAATTTAAGTGTTTCTAACCTTGAAAATTAATTGCATATTTATGGTGTTTATGTAATTGGTTCAATACATATTTTATATGCAATTTTAAACCTCTTTAGGCATTGTTACTTTGTAGTAATTTGTGCTTGAATGCTTGGTTTTATTTTTCACATAATTGCAAACTAATTGCATTAAGTGTGAAATTGTTGTTTTTTTAGGCTTCCAAGTATTAAAGATTCAATCTATTCATTATGTTAAGTGATTGAAACTTTATATTACTAAATTCCATGAATTTTTGTTAAATTTTGTTGATTTTGTCATTTTTTAGTTGATTGGAATCATAAAGTTTGAAACTTTGTGATAGAAAAATTGTTTATCTTTGTATTGCAAGATATAATTTTTCAAGGATTCACAAGTATTAAACTTGGAGTCTTTATTGAATTTATGTTCATTTTTCTAACTTTCTCTTATTTTGTCAAAACTCAAAGTTAATTTAAATTAATTAAATTAATAGTGAGTATTGCCCTAATATTTTTGTTGCACCAAGTTAAAACAATTTAACTAAAGAATGGTTCTTGGGAATTATTATGGTTGCATGCACTTTAAAAATTTTATTTGAGTTAGACTTGTTTAAAATTTAATTTTGCTCATTAAATTAGTTCTAAAATTAATTTAGAATTAATATCAAAAGTCAAGAAAAATTTTAGGATCAAATCCCGAGGTTAATGGCACGTAAAACAAGGCATGAATGCCCTTGGCTAGCCGGGCTGCATAGCAGCCCGCATGTGGCTGCCATGCCTTGTGCGTGCAGCCATTGCGTGGCTTGTGCGCACGGCCGCATGCTGCCACGTACGTGCGTGCGTGTTGTGTTGCGTGCACTTGGGGCTGCTGTGGCACGGTGATATGGGGCACGAGAAAATGGTGCATCGTTTGGACTTGGTACATGCATTGTGTGTAATTAGGGGTATGCGTAGACGTTCCTTGCGAAGCAATGTAGTGCAATGAATTCATTAAACATGGCCTTCAAGGACCAGGTTTTTTATGTGTGAAAGTTCGCTGATGTGGGCAGTGTAACGCTGAGCGACATCGGGCCCACTCCCACGTTCATTGAGCATCTAACGGTTGTGCGAAATGTGAGCACTCCGTGTCTTAGTTCTAGGCACTTAGACATCTTGGACAAAGTATTTTTTCTTAATAATTGTCATTTTAATTATTTTATTAATCTAATTTGTTTTAATTATTTTAATAAATTTTGGAGGCTAGGCCTCGGTTTTGAGCGGCATTGACAAAATTTATTTTGAAAATTTTTGGGATTTACTGGCTTAATTAATTGGATTAATTAAGTTGGATGCAGCATTTAGTGGTAGCTTCAAATATTAAATTGCTCTTATTTACATAACCGGTTAAAACAACTTTGATTAGTTTTAATTATGCGTATTAATTGGATTAACCACCTAGATTAGTTACTAGTTCACGCGTGTTTATGCATTGTTACTTGTATATCGTTGTAAAATGTGTGGGGCCCGATTAAGATTGAAAATACGAACTACGATCCGTGATGTATTTTTGTAAATCTAAATGCGGTCTGCGTACTGTTGAATATTTTTGTACCTTAATATTTAGATTACTCCTAATCATAGATACTAGTAGTTGCATTTAATTATGGTCAAGTCTTGAAGATGGAGTTTCTTGGAAGACGTAGCCATAAATTTGCAAATGAAGACCTTTTGAAGATTTGAAGATCTCAAAGGGTCATGCTAGTTGCCAAATGCATCTATATTTATGTTTTCCGATATATATATATATATATGTGTGTGTGTGTGTGTGTGTTTATGTATATGAATTATATGTTAGGTGCATGTTTAGGATTTCGCATGTTGTGATGATTAATTAAGTTCACTTAAATCAACCAACATAGAAACCCTAGGTCCCTAAATATTGAGTAAAAACTTGTCATTCCAAAACAACACTTACCGGCCGAACGAGGGTAGTGGTGGGCTACGCCAAAGCGAGGCATCACTACCTCTCCTAAAGGCTTACCAGGTATTCAAGTTGGTTTTGTTGTACTCAACGATATGAGTGACGAAGTCCTAACATGTCGTGGCAAAGTGAATAAATTGTTTAGAGAGCATTAGATGCGACAATTTATTCAACCAAGAGTGGCTTGGAGCTATTAGCAAAGCGTTGCTTACCTTTAGAGATTAAGTGTTAAGACAAGTCAAAGCATGCTTAACCACTCTTTGTTTCTTCGGATCTTGGAATCGACTTATTCTCACCAAATTGGGGACAACTTTAAATGTGAGAATAAGACGTTTTAAATAAGTTTGATTAAAATGCATGAATTCATTCTTATTTAATATTAATGAATGGTTTTTTATTTAAAAATTCTTTCAAATGTAGATTCATGTCTTCAACTATCGACAACAATCTTATGTTCCCAGAACTTCCCGAGATGTTATCATTTGCCTTGAACTTGGTAAACTTCAAGGAATGGGAAGAGGAACTCTGTTTGACCCTCTGCAATTGCTACCTAGAACATATCTTGGATACTCCCATCCCGAGTTTCTACTGAAAAGGGATTATGAGTGATATGGCTCATGAGGAGTGGAGTTATGATTGCAAGAGAGTCTCTCGACTCATGGAAAACTCCATTCCAGAATAGTGGAAGAATAAATTCTCCAACTACTTTTCGGATGTACTTCTCAAGGCTCTAGAAGATATGGTCAATTTGAGGGTAACTAAGAGCGTCAAAGGCAACTATGATGGACTCGTGGAAGAAGTGACTAGGTCATTATCTAACATGAGGATCAAGCCACCGCAAGATGGATGTCTTAGCAAAGAAAGGCAAAAAGTATGGGTTAGGGTCTATAGTGCAAGACTTAGACCCGGAATGCCACTTCAAGCCCATGTGCGAAAGATGACAAGGTTATTTAACCATCAGGAATTGATTGGTAAACCGTTGGAGGATGAGCAAGCGGCTCATATGCTTCAAAGCTCACTTCACTCGGGTAATGTTGCAATTAAGATGCGACTTACCAACAATCGGAAAAAACTATCCTACAAGGAAGTTGTCCAAGAGCTTCAGAAGACCTATTCTTGCAAGGCGGCTACGTTTTCTCTGAGGCTCAAGAAAAAGGAGTTCAAAAATAAGGCAAAGATGCGCTGCTTCTATTGTAGTAAGCAAGGCCACTACAAAAGAGAATGTAGCGAGTATCTGGAAGATGAGGCAAGAGGAAAGATAGCCTCAATCTCAGGTATCATCCATACACTTGAAAAAAAGCAATTTATAAGGTATTAGATACCGAAAAATTGACTCATTTTATGCTCTTATTTCAGGAACTAAATGAGCGATGTTTTTCAAGTGGTCATGAGTACACAATTGGAAGATGAAGAAAATCTATTCAAAGAAAACTTGTAACCTCATGTATTTTGTCTAAATTCTAAAACTTGTTAAGTTTTATCTACCATACTTTGATCTTTCAACGTTGGACGTCATTTTAAACCTTGATCACAAGACATTTTGTTTAACTGTCTTGTTTATATTTATGGAAATTACGCCTTTTGTGTGTTTAGACAAAATTGTTTATGATAATACCGAAAGAGCTAAGACCATGGAGTCAAACCAAACTTACTTGTGGCATTGTCGTCTTAGCCACATTAACATCAAACGCATCAAGAAACTTTTACAAGAAGGTGTTCTTGATTCTTTTGATTTAGAATCGTTTGAGAATTGCGAGGGATGCTTATTAGGCAAGATGATTAAGCAACCATTCTCCAAGCTAGGATAAAGGGCAGGAAACTTATTAGGTCTAATACACACTGATGTATGTGGACCAATGAGCTCAACCAAAATAAATGGAAACCGATATTTTATCACCTTCACATATGACTATAGTAGATATGGTTATGTTTACCTAATGTTACATAAATCTGAATCATTTGAAAAGTTCAAAGAATAACAGAGTGAAGTTGAAAATCATCTTGTAAAGAAAATTAAAGCCCTTCGATCGGATCGAGGTGGTGAATACTTGAGCCAAGAATTCGATGACCATCTGAAAGAAAAAGGTATACTTTCAGAATTGACACCTCCAAGAACTCCTCAATGGAACGGAGTATCTGAAAGGAGAAATTGAACCTTCTTAGACATGGTACGATCAACAATGGGTCTTAGTGATCTTCCTATCTCTTTCTGGGGACTAGCACTTCTAACTGCGTCACTAACACTGAACCATGCACCATCAAAAGCTGTACAAAAGACTCCATATGAATTATGGACAAAGAAACCTCCTAGGTTGTCTTTTCTAAAGATATGGGGATGCAAAGCATATGTCAAGAAGTTGATTTCTAACAAACTTCATCCCAAATCTGACAAGGTTTACTTTGTGGGCTACCCAAAAGAAACCAAGGGGTATTACTTCTACAACAAATCGGAGAACAAAGTGTTTGTTGCTCGCGATGATGTCTTTTTGGAGAAGGAACACCTTTCCAAAATGACAAGTCGGAGGAAAATCAAACTCGACATAGTTCGTGAAGATGAGCAACAAAATCAGAATGACAGTCAAAGTGCTCAAACAACATCTATTGACGCAAGTCAAAATGATCAAAATGTGCAAATTCAAACCGACAATGCAAATTCTCAATCCATTATCTTACGTAGGTCTCAGAGGCCGAGATCTCAACGTGATAGATATCTTGGTTTAGTATTAACCGAGATATCAGAGGATGTCCTGATTATGGATGGAGATGAACCGAAAACCTACAAGAAAGCGATGGCAACCAACGACTCTGCTAAATGGCACGAGGCCATGAGATCTGAAATGGATTCCATGTTTGAAAATCAAGTCTGGGACTTAGTTGACTTACCCGAAGGTTACACACCTATCGAATGTAAGTCGATTTTCACGATGAAAACTGACAAAGATGGAAATGGATTCATTTACAAAGCTAGATTCGTGGAAAAAGGTTATAGGCAAGTTAATGGTATTGATTACGATGAAACCTTTTCACCAGTCGCAATGCTTAAATCTGTTCGGATCCGCCTAGCGATTGCTGCATATTATAACTATTAAATATGGCAGATAGACGTCACAACCTCCTTCTTAAATGGTATTTTGGAAGAAATTGTGTACATGATACAACATGAAGGTTTTATCGACCAAAACAATGCTGGGAAGGTTTGTAAGCTTAAGAAGTCAATTTATGGACTAAAGCAAGCTAGTAGAAGTTGGAATCTGCGATTCGATGAAGCCATCGGTAAGTTTGGTTTTATCAAGAATCTAGTTGAATCTTGTGTTTACAAAAAGGTCAGTGGGAGTGAAATCGCCTTCTTAGTCTTATATGTCGATGACATATTGCTCATTGGAAACTGCATTTCGTTGTTAGAATTGTAAAGGCATGGCTTGGAAAATTTTTCTCAATAAAAGACTAAGGAGATGTTCAGTACATACTAGGCATCAAGATCTATAGGGACAGATCAAAAAGGATGATTGGATTGAGTCAAAGTACTTATATTGATAAGGTTCTTTCTTGATTTCGCATGGAAGGGGCCAAGAGAGGTCACCTGCCAATCTCACATGGCATAACCCTAAGCAAGAAGCAGTGTCCACAAACACCTGATGAGCGAGAATGAATGCTACGAGCTGTTACCAATCAGATCCAGGAGAGGTCAATCATGTATGCCATGATATGTACTAGGCCAGATGTATCGTATGCCTTGAGTTCTACAAGACGTTACCAAACAGATCCAGGACAGGTCAATTGGACTGCGGCCTAAAATATCCTAAAGTACCTGAAAAGGAACAAGGATAAATTCCTGGTATATGATGGTTTAGAAGAATTAGTTGTTGAAGGTTATACCGATGTAAGCTTCTAGACAAATATAGACGATTTCAAATCGCAATCTGGATATATGTTCTGTCTAAATGGAGGAGCGTTCAGTTGGAAGAGTGCCAAGCAAAGTACAACTGCAGATTCTACAACTGGAGCCGAGTACTTAGCAGCTGCTGAAGTGGCTAAGGAGGCTGTTTGGATTCGCAAGTTCATTGGTGAGCTTGATGTTGTACCCTCCATAAAGGTTCCAATATCCCTCCATTGTGACAACAATGGAGGTATTGCTTAGGCCAGAGTGCCAAGGGAACATCAGAAAGTGAAACATGTCAAACGACGATTTCACATGATTCGAGAATGTAAATCAGAAGTTGAAATCAGAATTTGCAAAGTTGGAACGGATGAAAATGTAGCCGATCCACTTACTAAACCTTTGCCTCAAGTGAAGCACAACAAGCACGTTGAGGCAATGGGAATCAGGCATGTAGAAGAATGGCTTTGATTTCCCTGTTTGGTCTTTTAGTTAAAATTCTAAACATTTAATGTAAGACACTAAGAAAAATCATTCAAATTTTGGAGTAATATAAAATTCATGCAATATTTTATTACTTCTTTTGCTATTTAATTGTTGTTTAGGATTAAATAATGAGTCCATTCGATTCTTTGAATATTCAAAATAGGGTATCAAGACCAGTCTTGATAAGGAAACACCTATTATGTGAACATTGAATATTATAATTGAAAAATGTCCCTAATTGAGGTCATTTAAACGATGGGCAATTAATTACCAATTGAGATTAGTGTGTAGTTTGAGTTATAGCACTTTTTCTTGTGCTACGAGGACGTGAGATTGTCATAAATCATTTGCACAGGTATTGGTTTAGAACCATACTGGATCGACCTATGAGAATACTTTAAGAGATTAAAAATCGTCATAAGTATACGTCTCATTATGGGTATCGGAACCTATTTCCTTGACCATGAGTATTGTGAGTTCTCTTGTTTGAGTACTAGTCCGTTTTGATGTTGTCAAACGTCTATCGTAATAGGGGATTATAACGGCAACACTCGGACGGCTAATTCTTCTAAGTAAGAGGAGCTACATTACAATGGGAATGTCCACCTACTAAAATAAGGAAGATGTCTGTGTTGTATACAAGGCCTCTCATAGAGCGAGACTGTAAAAATGCATGGCGGTGCTCGGATGGATTTTAGAAATCATCTGTTTATTGACAGTCTGACTTGGAATCGAGAAACACTTTTGGACGTAATAAGGATGATGAAATAATCTTACCTTATAGTTCATGAAGAGACATAGGAAAAAGGCTATACACTAAATGCTCACTTATCTGGAAGGACAAGTTGGAGACTGAAAGGAATGGTGTCCTTCGAACAAGTGTATTATTCTGATAGCAGGTTTAGACTTATTAGAAAGCTAATATATTCACCAAGGTCAAGTGATCAGAATACCTGGGTGGAGGCCGCTTCAGATCAGTAATATTAATGTATTATTAATATTAAAGCTTAATCTTAACTGAACCCTTCGAGTCACACCCTAGCAAATATACGAACCGACTCGACGTATTAATTCTTCTATTTAGACGTCGAAAATTTGAGCTTAGAGCATAGAAACGAAATGTCGAAAGTCGAGTCAAAATAATAAAAGACGACACACAAAAATAATAAATCTACAAGACATAAATACTCCTAGCATCGGAATGCCCCGAGCAAACCGAGTGTTGGGCCACTGCAGACACCCATTTCTGTCTCCCCAAAACCAAACCCGGTGATGAATACCTTTCACGTCGAATCATAATCGAATGAAGTGAAAGTGTAGAAAATCTAGTGTTGCGGATAATTTTAGTTTCTTTTCTCCTCTCTCAGTTTTTGAAAACCTATTTTAAAAAAACATCCAATATAGTTAGAATTCGTCCATAGTATGGGTCTAATAATGGTGTAGTTGTATGGGGCTTGAAAAGAGCTTTCCAATGATATATTATAAGCCCAATTCCGGTGAATAATCAGGAAGTTATGGCCAAATTACTAAACTGGGCCCGATTTGATCCTTATATGTGGCCCAATGATCTAGAGGAGGGCCTAATATGGATTTATCATTCCTAATGCAATTAGAATTTATTTTAGTCTTCTAGATTCATCTAGAAGGTTCTTATCATTCCTAATTCAATTAGCATTGATAAATTGATTTTTGTTGACTTTTTAGAGTTTTAATCAGAATAATATAGTATTTTTAAGGAAAATACGATTTTGCCCTTCTGTACGGCTAAATTTATCTAAATTAAGAAAACTCGTGAAAATAATAATTAGCGCCTGACGACAGACATCAACGCCTGGCTGTTTGGCTGATTTGTTTTTATCTCTATTTTCCTTGTCGAAACTTTGATTTATTTTTCTATCCGATTGGCTGATTTTCTCTATAAATAGCCTACTAAAATCTCCATCAATTCTCATCAACTATCACCAACTCTCATCAAGAATTTCTTGATTCTCTCTTTCTTTTTAAACCAACCCTTTTACAAACATAATTCCTCATACATTAGCACTAGACACACCTAGCCAAGTTCGAAGTTGCCTTCGCCGTAGACGTGAAAGGTTTTAATTTGTGAGGATTTTGTCACAATTATTTAGTTCAATTATTATTTAATTTAATTATTTGGTTTTAATATTTTCCTTGAAGTTACTGACGTGTGTATTTTGTTATTAAAAAGAGATACGAGGCATCCAAGTAAGTGCTTTAATTGATTTTATTGATTTTATGATATAGAAATCATGTCTAGGTTGTTATTATGATTCCTAGTATCATGTTAGGGCGTTTTGATCGTCCTAGTATCATGTTTAGGGTCAAAGTTATAATATCAAATATGCTTATTATGATTTCTGTGATGCTTCTTACTTTCTTCCTAATATTCATGTTAGTATCATGTTAGGGCTATATATTTGATCTTTATTGTTTAGTGACATGTTAGGGTTTGTTATTAATCTTGTTAGTATCATGCCTAAGATCTTGCTTTTATTATGCTTTAACATGATTATTTTAATTATGAAAATTATTATTATTATGATGATGATTATCATTATTATTGTTATTATAATTATATGATTATAATTAATTTATGATTATTATTATGTTGCTTGATTTTATTTTATTGTTATTGTTTGATCACACCTTTTATGCATGTTTAAAGGGAATTGGTACTTGTAATCATGCTTAATAAGATAATTAATAATCTTGTTTAGGGTTAATTTTATTATATTTCAAGTGATCGCCAATAATAGTTTTTTTTTTAGCATTAATATTCAACCAACATAGATAAACAGGTTTAGGGTTAATTCTATAGATTGCATGTTAGTCAGAAAGCGCACATGAATAAGATCAGAATAAAGTAGAGACCTATTATTAGGACAGGTTCAATCTCTTTTATGTTGGATTTGTACCTTTATCCCCGAACTACCAGTCATGGTTTCAGACCTATTGGAGTTGACGATCTCATGAATTGTTAAGTGCTTTAATCCTAAAACTTGTTGGCGACTCTTTTGCTCTATCTTCTTTCCCTTTTGACGCCAACGTATTTTAGTGTATGATCACAGTGAGGTTCCAGCTAGGGATAATGCTTGAAATATTCCTTACAGTTTTTGGCGACTCCACTGGGGAGGATTTCTATTTTAATTCCTTAAATTTATTTCGGCAATGATTTAGAATGAGTGGATGAGACTCGAAAAGTTCTAAGTATTTCATGTGCGTAATTTTGATTAACATTATTGTCATATGCATAAAAAAGATCTCATTGGAAAGACCATCCGTAATGAGTTAAAACATAGGATTTTTACAAGTAGGAAATTTGAGGAATATCTTTCACAACTAGGACCGAATATTGCTGCGCGAAACTGGAAAATTTTATCGAGCACAGAAAGCTGCTAAGGCATGTAGGAAGTAGCGTCAGAAAACAAAGTCTAGCGCCACTTATTTGACTTTAGCGCCAGGCGATAGCTTCTATCGCTTGGCGCTTAAGCCAAATTGTGAAGTCGTCCTCTGTTTGTTGGCCCCATGTTCTTCTAATACCAAGCCAGAAATATGCGTTTTAATTTTGACCAGTTTTTAGCACATTTTGATCGATCCTACTTCCTGATTGAGTTTTTCTCACTTTTCTGAAACCCGTATGCGTTCTACATATGAACATAACCCTCTGGAAATTCATGCTCCAGCTACCTGATTGAACGCTCTATGCAACAAAGGGTACATCCGAGAATGTTGAATTCAACAAACCATGGAAGCGAGTTTTACTAAACTCGCGGCGTCCCATCCACTTGCGCCAACTCTTCACGGTTAGGCTTCTGCGCGGTGCATCCGGACAATTAACCATGGACCCTCTTTGACTAACCCATATCCCGAACTTTAGAGAACTAGAGCCTTGCAAACTCATTGCATCATGTTGTGACTACTTGTGCATCTCTTACTTGTGCATACTTATTATGTGACTAAACTAACTGTTTAATTTGACTTGTGTTTGTAAATAAGTTTAAATAAACTAATTAATGACTAAAGGAATTTTCTTAATTAATTAATTAATTTGATCTAATAAATATGTCTAAAATCGAGTCATAGTTCCTTTAAGTAAACCCGGATTTTTATTCTCGTATACTGCACAAGCGTCAACTTGTTTTGGTCATATACGGAGTTCTAGGAAGAACTAATAGTGGTACAATCTATGGATCTGTAGCCCCGATTTTTGGCGTTGGTTTTATCCCAATAAGAGTCACAGATCAAAAGTTATGACTAAAATATTACAACATGTCCAGTTTAACACATAAACATGAAGTCTTAACTTAGTCTTTGCTTGAGTCTAGTCACATAGTCTAGCCATATGGTCATGACACGAGTCTTAATATGTCACCTAAACTTATTACACCCACTAGTCTTAGCACACACTTTGAGTGTATATCACCACCACCATGTCTTAGGTTCATGCATGAGTCCGTTTTTTCCGTCATTTGTGTTGGGGATACATTCCATTCCTAATTCTTCATATCCCTCCATCTACATCATCTTTCTTCACTTCCTCCATCCATTGCATGTTGAATAGAGTTTAAGGCAAATAACTAACAATGAATATCCCCAAATTCCTTTTCCACAGTACTTGGTCGAGGAGAGAAGGGCGATTAATCAAGGACAACCTCTATATTCAAGTCTTACTTTTTGATAAACCGATTCGTCAACAGAGGAAAGCTAAAAAGATAACGGCAACTCGAGAGGAAGTTAATGAACATAGGAGTCGATTGACTGATGTGATTGAGGCGGTGAAGGCTTTAGCCCTCAAAATTAATGATCATGTGAAGCAACAACAAATAGACCTTATGCAAGAAAGCTTGAGCAAGCTATCTAGTGATTACAAGTTTCAAGGCATTAGTTCATAAGGGGTCTTGGTGGACAAGGAACTTCTTCCGCATAAGTTCAATGCCAACGACATCCCAAAATTCAAGGCAACAGACAATCCTTACCTTCACTTAAGGGCCTTTGAAACTATAATGAACATTAAGGGGATTGACAAGAAATTCTTTCAATCCTTGGTTTCTTTATCTCTTGAAACCGTTTGCCAATAATGGTTCTTCTCCCTTGACAAAGAGAAAACCTCTACTTGGGATGCTATTGTAAACGTTCTCATTAATAGATATAAGTGTAATAATCAAGTCAAAACTGATTATAGACAGCTTGAGGTGCTAAGACAAAAATAGAATGAAGGCTTTACTTATTTATTCAATAAGTGGAGGGAAACTTCCGCTAAGATGATTGAGGTGCCCACCGAAAAAGAGTCTGTGAGGATGTTTATCAAGAACTTACAAGAAAAGTATTCAAATCACTTAAAATATCAAGACAACTTGAATAGTTTCAAGGCCGTTTATGACATCGGAATCGAGATTGAAGACGACCTCGCAAAGCAAAAAGCTACTAACAATAGTAACCATAGTGGCGGGAAAGGAAAGAAGATTGACAATCCTTTTTCTTCCAAAAATGCCCACTCTAGTAACAATGTTAGTACCTTTGATCTCAGTGAAGTTTTAGCCATGGATAACCTAGGATCTAAGAAGCAACTAAGGAAAGACTTCACCCCCATTGGGATGAGCTACGATACTGCCTTCGATCGACTCCATTCCAAAGGACTCATTACTCCCATTTGACCTATTCAAGATCCCGCACCTGAAAAGATATTGCCTATTTGGAATCCAGATGAACACTGCAAGTACCATCAAGGTAGGGGTCATGCTACTGAGAGCTATAAGAAGCTAAAGGAGGCTATCCAACATTTGATTGATAATAACAAGCTTCCCATGCCTCCAGTTAACAAGAAGATCGAGTGATGATAAAGAAAACAACACAAGACAAGAGGTGAGCTTCAACAACAAGATTTTGTGACCTCTTTTTCCATTTATTTTGTATTTACACTTTCCCCTATAAGTCTAGCATAGGCACCTTTTTATTCCCTTTAGATTAATTTTTTAGATTCTTTCATTATTCGTTTTAATAAAATGAGCATTTATTTTCTTGCATATGATCATTTCATTACATTCCCTTAAAAAAAAAAATCTATGTCAAACTAAGCACAAGGTATATCAATGATTTGAGGCACCCCTTGTAGCCACATCATATCACCTTTCACCCTTTCAAATATACAATCCTTTCTTGATACACAACTTAGAGCCTTGTCTAACGATAGACCTTTCTTTTTACAACCTATATCTACCTAACCTTGGGATGGGACGGTGTGTAACTTATGCAATTCTAAAAAGGGCTTGAGTGATTCAAAAGATTAAAATAGAAAAAAATAAGATCTTGCTATTATTATGCTCTAACATGATTATTTTAATTATGAATATTATTATTATTATTATGATGATTATGATTATTATTGTTATTATAATTTTATGATTATAACTAATTTATGATTATTATTATGTTGCTTGATTATATTTTATTGTTATACCTTGGTCACACCTTTTATGCATGTTTAAAGGGAATTGATACTTGTAATCATGCTTAATAAGATAATTAATAATCTTGTTTAGGGTTAATTTGATTATAATTCAAGAGATCGCCAATAATAGTTTTGTTTGTGCATTAATATTCAACCAACATAGATAAACAGGTTTAGGGTTAATTCTATTGATTGCATGTTAGTCAGAAAGCGCACATGAATAAGATCAGAATAAAGTAGAGGCCTATTATTAGGGAAGGTTCAATCTCTTTTTGGTTGGATTTGTACCTTTATCCCCAGACTACTAGTCATGGTTCCAGACCTATTGGAGTTAACGATCTCATGGATCGTTAAGGGGTGTAACCTTCACTTCGTGAACGGTTTAAAAGTTTATAAAACTTGTTGGCGACTCTTTTGTTCTATCTTCTTTCCATTTGGACGCCACCGTGCTATAGTGTATGATTACAGTGGGTTTCAAGTTAGGGATAATGCTTGAAATATTTCCTACACCTGCACTAGCTGTGCTGGGCTTGCTGGCCAGCAACGCCAAGCAGCCCGCACGCTTATGTTGGGCCTGCTGGCAGCCCACCTTGGGGTGCCTTGGTGCCGAAGTGTGGTGCCATGTGGAGCATTGTAAAGGGAGGGTTGAGGAATGAGGTGGTCAGTTTTTTTGGAGAGGGAGTGGGGAGTAAGTTTGGTCCCCCTCCTCCAAATGGTCCTCACCTAACCTCTCTCATGAGCTTGCCACTTGTTGATTTATTACTAGTTTGATTATTTATTTTATTTTAGCTTTAAAATAAAATGGAAAAAAAATAAATCCTCCCACATTGATGGCAGAGCCTTTTCACTATCTTGTTTTCCTTATAAATACCCAAGTTGGAGTATTGGGAAAATCACTTAAGTGAGAGTTGAAAAAAGCATCACCATTGTGAAAACCTTTGAACTCATTTAATCACTCGGGTTTTGGTCGCACCTTGCTAACTCCAAGGTAGCGGACCTAAAAAGTCAAAGGTAAATTAAGATTCTATGCTTTAATGTTAATTTGTTATGCTTTATAGTTTTATTAATTGTGAGTGGTTCTTTGGGTCGAGGTCGTTTCCGCGGTAAGTTGGAATTACCAAACCCCAACACCGAATGCATCAAAGTATTCCATAATCCCCTATCTAGAAGGGGCTCATTAACCCTAAGGGGTGTCAGACACATCATTGCCCATCCAAGAGGCTCATTAGCCCTAAGGGGCGTCAGACCCATCATCGCCTATCCAAGGGGCTCAATAGCCCTAAGGGGCGTGAGACATATTATCACCCATCCAAGGGGCTCATTAGCCTAAAGGGGCGTTAGGCACATCATCGCCCATCCAAGGGGCTCATTAGCCCAAAGGTGCACCAAACTTATATCACCCCCCAAGGGGCCCAGCCGCCTAAAGGGCGTCAAACATAACATTAAATACAAGTATACATAAGTTAGCCATAGCAATTTGTTTCTTCATTGATGTTGCTTTAAATACGTAACTCTACATGATTCTTCAAAGACACTTGTCACCAACGAGGCTCTTATAAAGCGTTAATTATATCATCGCCCCTCCTACTGGCTCATTATGGGGTAATCTGAGCACGTACCGTTCCAAGACATGCGTAAAAATAAGACCGTAATCAACAAAATGGCATTTTCACCATGGTAGAGACCTTTTTTCGCAATTTCAATGGGCCTAATGCATCAAAGTTTTCCATGATCACCTATCTAGAAGGGACTCATTAACCTTAAGGGGTGTCAGACACATCATCACCCATCAAAGGGGCTCATTAACCCTAAGGGGTGTAAGACACATCATTGCCCATCCAAAGGGCTCATTAGCCCGAAGGGGCACCAAACTTATATCACCCCCCCTTAAAGGGCTCGGCCGCCCCAAAGGGAGTCAAACATAAAAATAAATATAAGTATACATAAGTTAGCCATAACAATTTGTGTCTTCATTGATGTTGCTTCAAATACAGAAGTCTACATGTTTCTTCAAAGATACTTGTCACCCAGGAGGCTCTTATAAAAAGTCAATTATATCATCGCCCATCCTAGGGGCTCATTATGAGGTGATCTGAGCACGTACCGTTCCATGACATGCGTGAAAATGAGACTGTAATAAGAAAAATGTCATTTTCACCATGGTAGAGGCCTTTTTCGCAATTTCAATGGGCCAAATGCATCAAAGTTTTCCATTATCGCCTATCTAGAAGGGACTCATTAACCATAAGGGGTGTTAGACACATCATCAACCATCAAAGGGGCTCATTAACCCTAAGGGGTGTAAGACACATCATTGCCCATCCAAGGGGCTCATTAGCCCTAAGGGGTGTCAGACACATCATCGCCAATCCAAGGGGCTCAATAGCCCTAAGGGGCGTGAGACACATTATCACCCATTCACGAGGCTCATTAGCCCTAAGGGGCGTGAGACACATCATCGCCCATCAAAGGGGCTCATTAGCCCGAAGGGATACCAAACTTATATTAACCCCCCAAGGAGCTTGGCCGACCCAAAGGACGTCAAACATAACAATAAATACAAGTATACATAAGTTAGCCATAGTAATTTGTTTCTTCATTGATGTTGCTTTAAATACATAAGTTTACATGTTTATTTAGTAACACTTTTGACGCAGGATGCTCTTTAAAAACGTCATTTATATCATCACCCATCCTAGGAGCTCATTACGGGATGATCCGAGCACGTACCGTTCCAAGACATGCCTAAAAACGAGACCGTAGTCAGAAAAATGGCATTTTCACCATGCTAGAAGCCTTTTTCGCAATTTCGGTAGGCCGAATGCATAAAAGTATTCCATGATCCCCTATCTCGAAGGAGCTCATTAACCCTAAGGGGTGTCACACACATTATCGCCCATCTAAGGGGCTCATTAGCCCTAAGGGGCGTCTAGTACATCATCGACCATCAAAGGGGCTCATTAGCCCGAAGGGGCACCAAACATATTTCCCCCCTCCCCCAAGGGGCTCGGCCGCCCCAAAGGGCGTCAAACATAATATTAAATACAAGTATACATAAGTTAGCCTTAACAATTTGTGTCTTCATTGATGTTGCTTCAAATACAAAAGTTTACATGTTTCTTCACACACACTTGTCACCCAGAAGGCTCTTAGAAAGCGTCAATTATATCCTCGCCCATCCTAGGGGCTCATTATGGGATGTTCCCAGCACTGTTTCAAGACATGCCTAAAAATAATACCGTAATAAGAAAAATGGCATTTTCACCATGGTAGAGGCCTTTATTTCGAAATTTCAGTAGAAGTTTTCAGTGATCGCATATCTAGAAGGGGCTTAATAACCCTAAGGGGTGTAATACACATCATCGCCCATCCAAGGGTCCCATTAGCTCTAAGGTGTGTCAGACACATCATCACCCATCCAAGGGGCTCATTATCCCTAATCGGCATCAGACACATCAAAACCCATCCAAGGGGCTTATTAGCCCTAAGGGACGTGAGACACATCGTATCCAAGGGGCTCATTAGTCATAAGGGGCGTGAGATACATCATCACCTATCCAAGGGGCTCATTACCCCTAACAAGAATCTGGCACATCATCGCCCATCCAAGGGCTCATTAGCCCGAAGGGGCACCCAACATATATCGCCCCCTCCCCCAAGAGACTTGGCCGCCCCAAAGGGTTACAAATTTAATAATAAATACAAGTATACATAAGTTAGCCAAAACAATTTGTTTCTTCATTTATGTTTCTTAAAATACATAAGTCTACATGTTTCTTCACAGACACTTGTCACCCAGGTGGCTCTTAGAAAGCGTCAATTATATCATCGTCCATCCTAGGGACTCATTATGGGGTTATCCGAGCACGTACTGTAACAAGACATGACAAAAAACAAGACCGTAATCAGAACAATGGCATTTCTCACCATGCTAGAGGCCTTCTTTCGCAATTTCGGTGGGCCGAATGCATTAAAGTTTCAATGATTGCCTATCTAGAAGGGGCTCATAAACCCTAAGGGGTATCAAACACATCATCGCCCATCCAAGGGTCTCATTAGCCCTAAGGTGCGTCAGACACATCATCGCCCATCCAAGGGGCTCATTAGCCATAAGGGGCGTAAGACACATCATCGCCCACCCAAGGGGCTCATTAGCCCTAAGGGGCATCATGCATATCATCGTCCATCCAAGGGGCTCATTACCCCGAAGGGGCACCAAACGTATGACACACCGTCGCTCAAGGGGCTCTGTCGCCCCAAAGGGCGTCAAACCTAACAATAAATACAAGTATACATAAGTTAGCCATAACAATTTTGTCTCCCTTGATGTTGCGTCAAATACATAAGTCTACTTACTTCTTCACAGACACTTGTCACCCAGGAGGCTCTTAGAAAGCTTGAATTATATCATCGCCCATCCTAGGGGCTTATTATGGGGTGATCCGAGCACATACTTTTACAAGACATGCATAAAAATGAGACTATAATCAGAAAAAACGACATTTTCACCATGCTAGAGGCCTTTTTTCGCAATTTCAGTGTGCCAAATGCATTAAAGCTTCAATGATTGCATATCTAGAATAGGCTCATTAACCTTAAGGGGTGTCAGACACATCATCGCCCATCCAAGGGTCTCATTAGCCCTAAGGTGTGTCAGACACATCATCGCCCATCCAAGGGGCTCATTAGCCCGAAAGGGCATAAGACACATCATCGCCCATCCAAGGGGCTCTTTAGCCCTAAGGGGCGTCAGACACATCATCGCCTATCCAAGGGGCTCATTAGCCCTAAAGGGCGTCAGACACATCATCGCCCATCCAAGGGGCTCATTAGCTATAAGGGGCGTGAGATAAATCATCGCCCATCCAAGGGGCTCATTAGCCGTAAGGGGCGTCAGGCACATCATCGCCCATCCAAGGGGCTTATTAGCCCGAAGGGGCACCAAACATATATCGCCCCTCCCCCCAAAAGGCTCGACCGCCCAACAGGGCGTCTAATATAACGATAAATACAAGTATACATAAGTTAGCCATAACAATTTGTGTCTTCGTTGATGTTGCTTCAAATACATAAGTCTACATGTTTCTACACAGACACTTGTCACCCAGGAGGCTCTCAGAAAGCATCGATTATATCACTGCCCATTCTAGGGGCTCATTATAGGGTGATCCGAGCACGAATTGTTACAAGACATGCCTTAAAATGAGACCGTATTCAGAAAAATGGCATTTTTACCATGCTATAGGCCTTTTTTTGCAATTTCGGTGGGCCGAATGCATTAAAGTTTTCAATGATCGCCTATGTAGAAGAGGCTCATTAACCCTAAGGGGTGTCAGACACATCATCGCCCATCTAAGGGGCTCATTAGCCCTTAGGTATGTCAAGCAGATCATCGCCAATCGAAGGGGCTCATAAGCCCTAAGTGGCGTCAGACAAATCATTACCCACTTAAGGGACTCATTAGCCCTAAGGGGTGTGAGACACATCATTACCCATACAAGGGGCTCATTAGCCTTAAGGGGCGTCAGACACATCATCGCCTATCTAAGGGGCTTATTAGCCCGAATCGGAAACAAACATATATCGCCCCCTCCCCCAAGGGGCTTGGCCGCCATAAAGGGTGTCAAACATAACAATAAATAAAAGTATACATAAGTTAGCCGTAACAATTTGTGTCTTCATTGATGTTGCTTCAAATACATAAGTTTACATGTTTCTTCACAAACACTTGTCACCCAGGAAGCTCTTAGAAAGTGTCAATTATATGATCACCCATCCTAGGGGCTCATTATGGGGTGATCCGAACACGTACTGTTACAAGACATGCCTAATAATGAGACCGTGATCAGAAACATGGCATTTTCACCATGGTAGAGGCCATTTTTTGCAATTTCGGTGGGCTGAATGCATTAAAGTATTCAATGATCGCCTATCTAGAAGGGGCTCATTAACCCTAACGGGTGTCATACACATCATCGCCCATCCCAGGGGCTCATTATCCCTAAGGTGTGTTAGACACATCATCGCCCATCCAAGCGGCTCATTAGCCCTAAGCGGCGTTAGACACATCATAACCCATCCAAGGGGCTCTTTAGCCATAAGGGGCGTGAGACACATCATCGCCCATCCAAGGGGCTCATTAGCCCTAAGGGGCATCATGCACATCATCGCCCATCCAAGGGGCTCATTAGCCAGAAGGGGCACCAAACATATATTACACCGTCGCTCAAGGGGCTTTGTCGCCCCAAAGGGCGTCAAACCTAACAATAAATACAAGTATACATAAGTTAGCCATAACAATTTGTGTCTCCCTTGATGTTGCTTCAAATACATAAGCCTACTTGCTTCTTCACAGACACTTGTCACCCAGGAAGCTCCTAGAAAGCTTGAATTATATCATCGCCCATCCTAGGGGCTTATTATGGGGTGATCCGAGCACATACTGTTACAGGACATGCATAAAAATGAGACTGTAATCAGAAAAACGACATTTTCACCATGCTAGAGGCCTTTTTTCGCAATTTCAGTGTGCCAAATGCATTAAAGCTTCAATGATTTCCTATCTAGAAAAGGCTCATTAACCCTAAGGGGTGTCAGACACATCATCGCCCATCCAAGGGTCTTATTAGCCCTAAGGTGTGTCAGATACATCATCGCCCATCCTAGGGGCTCATTAGCCCTAAAGGGCATGAGACACATCATCGCCCATCCAAGGGGCTCTTTAGCCCTAAGGGGCGTCAGACACATCATCGCCTATCCAAGGGGCTCATTAGCCCTAAAGGGCGTCAGAAAAATCATCGCCCATCCAAGGGGCTCATTAGCTATAAGGGGCGTGAGATAAATCATCGCCATCCAAGAGGCTCATTAGCCGTAAGGGACGTCAGGCACATCATCGCCCATCTAAGGGGCTTAGTAGCACGAAGGGGCACCAAACATATATCGCCCCTCCCCCCAAAAGGCTCGACCGCCCCAAAGGGCGTCAAAAATAAAAATAAATACAAGTATACATAAGTTAGCCATAACAATTTGTGTCTTCGTTGATGTTGCTTCAAATACATAAGTCTACATGTTTCTACACAGACACCTGTCACCCAGGAGGCTCTCAAAAAGCGTCGATTATATCACTGCCCATTCTAGGGGCTCATTATGGGGTGATCCGAGCACGTACTGTTACAAGACATGCCTGAAAATGAGACCGTATTCAGAAAAATGGCATTTTTACCATGTTATAGGCCTTTTTTTGCAATTTCGGCGGGCCGAAGGCATTAAAGTTTTCAATGATCGCCTATGTAGAAGGTGCTCATTAACCCTAAGGGGTGTTAGACACATCATCGCCCATCTAAGGGGCTCATTATCCCTTACGTGTGTCAAACAGATCATCGCCAATCAATGGGGCTCATTAGCCCTGATGTGTGTCAAACAGATCATCGCCAATTAAAGGGGCTCATTAGCCCTAAGCGGCATCAGACACATCATTACCCATCTAAGGGACTCATTAGCCCTAAGGGGCATGAGACACATCATTGCCCATACAAGGGGCTCATTAGCCTTAAGGGGCGTCAGACACATCATCGCCCATCCAAGGGGCTCATTAGCCATAAGGGGTGTGCGATACATCATCGCCCATTTAAGGGGCACATTAGCCCCGAGGGGCGTCAAGCACATCATCGCCTATCTAAGGGGCTTATTAGCCCGAATCGGAAACAAACATATATCGCCCCCTCCCCCAAGGGGCTTGGCCGCCGTAAAAGGTGTCAAACATAATAATAAATAAAAGTATACATAAGTTAGCCGTAACAATTTGTGTCTTCATTGATGTTGCTTCAAATACATAAGTTTACATGTTTCTTCACAAACACTTGTCACCCAGGAAGCTCTTAGAAAGTGTCAATTATATGATCGCCCATCCTAGGGGCTCATTATGGGGTGATCCGAACACGTACTGTTACAAGACATGCCTAATAATGAGACCGTGATCAGAAACATGGCATTTTCACCATGGTAGAGGCCATTTTTTTGCAATTTCGGTGGGCCGAATGCATTAAAGTATTCAATGATCGCCTATCTAGAAGGGGCTCATTAACCCTAACGGGTGTCATACACATCATCTCCCATCCCAGGGGCTCATTATCCCTAAGGTGTGTTAGACACATCATCGCCCATCCAAGCGGCTCATTAGCCCTAAACGGCGTTAGACACATCATAACCCATCCAAGGGGCTCATTAGCCATAAGGGGCGTGAGACACATCATCGCCCATCCAAGGGGCTCATTAGCCCTAAGGGGCATCATGCACATCATCGCCCATCCAAGGGGCTAATTAGCCAGAAGGGGCACCAAACATATATCACACCGTCGCTCAAGGGGCTCTGTCGCCCCAAAGGGCGTAAACCTAACAATAAATACAAGTATACATAAGTTAGCCATAACAATTTGTGTCTCCCTTGATGTTGCTTCAAATACATAAGTCTACTTGCTTCTTCACAGACACTTGTCACCCAGGAGGCTCCTAGAAAGCTTGAATTATATCATCGCCCATCCTAGGGGCTTATTATGGGGTGATCCGAGCACATACGGTTACATGACATGTATAAAAATGAGACTGTAATCAGAAAAACGACATTTTCACCATGCTAGAGGCCTTTTTTCGCAATTTCAGTGTGCCAAATGCATTAAAGCTTCAATGATTTCCTATCTAGAATAGGCTCATTAACCCTAAGGGGTGTCAGACACATCATCGCCCATCCAAGGGTCTCATTAGCCCTAAGGTGTGTCAGATACATCATCGCCCATCCAAGGGGCTCATTAGCCCTAAAGGGCATGAGACACATTATCGCCCATCCAAGGGGCTCTTTAGCCCTAAGGGGCGTCAGACACATCATCGCCTATCCAAGGGGCTCATTAGACCTAAAGGGCGTCAGAAAAATCATCGCCCATCCAAGGGGCTCATTAGCTATAAGGAGCGTGAGATAAATCATCGCCATCCAAGGGGCTCATTAGCCGTAAGGGGCGTCAGGCACATCATCGCCCATCTAAGGGGCTTAGTAGCCCGAAGGGGCACCAAACATATATCGGCCCTTCCCCCAAAAGGCTCGATCGCCCCAAAGGGCGTCAAATATAAAAATAAATACAAGTATACATAAGTTAGCCATAACAATTTGTGTCTTCGTTGATGTTTTTTCAAATATATAAGTCTACATGTTTTTACACAGACACCTGTCACCTAGGAGGCTCTCAGAAATCGTCGATTATATCACTGCCCATTCTAGGGGCTCATTATGGGGTGATCTGAGCACGTACTGTTACAAGACATGCCTGAAATTGAGACCGTATTCAGAAAAATGGCATTTTTACCATGTTATAGGCCTTTTTTTTGCAATTTCGGTGGGCCGAAGGCATTAAAGTTTTCAATGATCGCTTATGTAGAACGTGCTCATTAACCCTAAGGGGTGTTAGACACATCATCGCCCATCTAAGGGGCTTATTATCCCTTACGTGTGTCAAACAGATCATCGCCTACCAAAGGGGCTCATTAGCCCTAAGCGGCGTCAGACACATCATTACCCATCTAAGGGACTCATTAGCCCTAGAGGCATGAGACACATCATTTCCCATAAAAGGGGCTCATTAGCCTTATGGGGCGTCAGACACATCATCGCCCATCCAAGGGGCTCATTAGCCATAAAGGGTGTGAGATACATCATCGCCTATTTAAGGGGCTCATTAGCCCCGAGGGGCGTCAATCACATCATCGCCTATCTAAGGGGCTTATTAGCCCGAATCGAAACAAACATATATCGCCCCCTCCCCCAAGGGGCTTGGCCGCCGTAAAGGGCGTCAAACATAACAATAAATAAAAGTATACATAAGTTAGCCGTAACAATTTGTGTCTTCATGTATGTAGCTTCAAATACATAAGTTTACATGTTTCTTCACAAACACTTGTCACCCAGGAAGCTCTTAGAAAGTGTCAATTATATGATCGCCCATCCTAGGGGCTCATTATGGGGTGATCCGAACACGTAGTGTTACAAGACATGCCTAATAATGAGACCGTGATCAGAAACATGGCATTTTAACCATGGTAGAGGCCATTTTTTGCAATTTCGGTGGGCCGAATGCATTAAAGTATTCAATGATCGCCTATCTAGAAGGGGCTCATTTACCCTAACGGGTGTCATACACATCATCGTCCAACCCAGGGGCTCATTATCCCTAAGGTGTGTTAGACACATCATCGCCCATCCAAGCGGCTCATTAGCCCTAAGCAGCGTTAGACACATCATAACCCATCCAAGGGGCTCATTAGCCCTAAAGGGCATGAGATTCATTATCGCCCATCCAAGGGGCTCATTAGCCCTAAGGGGCATCAGACACATCATGGCCAATCAAAGGGGATCATTAGCCATAAGGGGCGTAAGATACATCATCGACCTTCCAAGGGGCTCATTAGCCCTGATGTTCGTCAGACACATCATCGCCCATCCAAGGGGCTCATTAGCCCGAAGAGAAACCAAACATATATCGCCCCCTCCCCGAAGAGGCTCGGCCACCCCAAAAGGCGTTAAACATAACAATGAATACAAGTATACATAAGTTAGCCATAATAATTTGTTTCTTCATTGATGTTGATTCAAATACATAAGTCTACATAAGGCTCTTAAAAAGCATTAAATTTTTTTCGCAATTTTGGTGGTCCGAATGAATACAAGTATACATAAGTTAGCCATAAGTTAGCCATAATAATTTTTTTCGCAATTTTGGTGGTCCGAATGCATTAAATTTTTTTATGATCGCCTATCTGGAAGAGGCTCATTAACCATAAGGGGTGTCAGACACATCATCAACCATCAAAGGGGCTCATTGGCCCTAAGGGGTGTTAGACACATCATCAACCATCCAAAGGGCTCATTACCCCTAAAGGGCGTCTGACACATCATCGCCCATCGAAGGGGCTCAGTAGCCCTAAGGGGCGTCAGACACATAATCGTCCATCCAAGGGTCTCATTAGCCCTAAGGGGCGTCAGACACAACATCGCCCATCCAAGGGGCACATTAGCCGTAAGGGGCGTCAGGCACATCATCGCCTATCAAAGGGGCTTATTAGCCCGAAGAGGCACTAAACATATATCTCCCACTCTCTCAAGGGGCTCGGCCGCCCCAAAGGGCGTCAAACATAACAATAAATATAAGAATACATAAGTTAGCCGTTACAATTTATTTCTTCATTGATATTGCTTCAAATACATAAGTCTACATGTTTCTTCACAGACACTTTTCACCCACGAGGCTCTTATTAAGAGTCAATGATATAATCTCCCATCCTAGAGGCACATTATGGGGTGATCCGAGCACATACCGTTCCAAGACATGCCTAAAAAAGAGACCGTAATCAGAAAAATTGCATTTTCACCACGCTAAAGTCCTTTTTTCGTAATTTCAGTAGGCTAAATGCATGAAAGTTTTCCATGATCGCCTATCTAGAAAGGGCTCATTAACTCTAAGGGGTGTCAAACACATCATCGCCCATCCAAGGGGCACATTAGCCCTAAGGGGTGTCAGACACATCATCGCCCATCCAAGGGGCTTATTAGTCCTAAGTAGCATCAGACACATCATTGCCCATCCAAGAGGCTCATTAGCCGTAAGGGGTGTGGGACACATCATCGCTAATCCAAGGGGCTCATTAGCCTTATGGTGCGTCAGGCACATTATCGCCCATCAAAGGGGATCATTAGCCCGTTGGGGCACGAAACATATATAGGCTTACAAGGGGCTTAGCCGCCCCAAAGGGCACCAAATATAACAATTAATCAAGAATATAAAATTTAGCCATAACAATTTGTTTCTTCATTGATGTTTTCTTCAAATACATAAGTCTACATGTTTCTTCACAGATACTTGTCACCCAGGAAGCTCTTAGAAAGCGTCAATTATATCATCTCCTTAAATGCCTATGGCCCTTTAAAAGCCTAGGACATTACACTTGTTAGGGTGTAGTAGGATTTGAATTCCTGACTGTTTGGGAGACCTTGAATTACATATGATTATATCATTACGCTTCCATGTGGAGTTCATGGAATAAATAGCACGAATCATAACTTTACCCATGCCCAAATTGGTCTATAAACCAGAACTGAGTTCGGGAGCGAGGGTACTAAAATAACCCTTTTAGAGGGGAATTGTTATCCTAGCCCTAGTGCGACCTCTACTAGTTCTTCCTTTTTTACAATTTCATCACCAAACAATATATGCAACGCGATACCTAAAACTATGTTAGTTGATTTTATATACACATATTAATTCATGTAGAAATTACATCGTAGTGTGGTTATTCTTTATTTAATCAAATTCGTGAAAAAGACAAGAAAATAAAAAATATTCGCCTTGGCTTAAGTGGTCAACCAACAATTATTTAATTCAATTCTAATCCTTATTTAACGCAAGATACTATGTGGAATTGATTAATTAATTATTTTAAAGGTGATCAAACAACACTAATTAATTAATTAAAGTTCCTTTAAACAAGAAAGTAAATGTGATTTAACTAAGTGCTTGGGAATTTACCACTTCTCTTTTCTAGATCTCCGTTTAGAATACTTATGGACTCCTTCTTGTTGGGGAACCTCCACCGTAGTAACAAAGTATCAAAAGGGGTGAGTGTTTAGGACAAGAGGGGCTAGGTTGCAAGGGTTCACAAGTATTTCGCCAGAGTTTTAGGTTATTTTCTTTCTGTTTAAGCCTCGGCTTAAGCTCTTATTTATAGGGAATGATTAGGTTTAGGGTTACAAATATTATGTCGCAGCAGGTGTCGCGCGGAACAGAATGAATTGTGCGCGGCATCCCAGCGCAAGTGATTAGGTTACGCTGCTATGGGTAGCGCAACTAATTGTCTTGTGCACTGCTTTATGGTAAGATTTGATTTTATATTTTTCGTATAATTCTGAATCTTCCGCGGCGCAACTCTGGAGGTTGCGCTGGTGTAGGCGTTGCTCGAAGTGAGCCTACGTTAAAAGCATGGTGTGAATATGCTTGGCACTCATAAGAAGTGGGAATTAACATTACGATTACGGACAAAGAAAAGTAGGGAGCCGCCAACAAGTTTTTAAGGAACTTGTAAACCGTTCACGGATCATAAAAGGCAACCACGAATAAGGGACAACGATAGGCAACAACGATTGACCCGTGAAGGTTACACCCCATTCATAATCCATGAGATTACTAACTCCATATGGTTCAGAACCATGAAAGGAGGATCGGGGATAATGGTACGAAGTGAGTCATGGAGTCACATTTGCCCGTATTGGCCTCTACTCGATTCTTATAGTGAAAAGTGATTCATGCGATCTCAAAGGCATGCAAACAGTAGATTCAATTTGATCCAAACTATTATTATGATAAATTGGTTGAATATTAATGCAACACATAATTCTAAAATTTTTGCGATCACTTGAATTAATTAACAAGATTAAAAAGGAACCTAAACCGGTTGTCCAAATTATCTTATTAGGCGTGATTTTCAATTACATATTCCCTTTAAACATGCAATATAGTGATCATAATAACAATAGAATAAACATTAATATTGAAAGCAATTCAACAATAATATCATTAGTCAAATCAAATAATAATAACAACCCTAATCATGATACTAGCAATAAGAATAAAAATAAGAGTAATTAAGGTATTAATAACTCACTTTCCGCGCTTCCTTGAATTGCTACATCATGAATAAACTGTTAGTAACTTCAATAAAAATATAAATCAAATTAAATTAAATCAAATAATAAGTAGATTTAATTTGGTCCAAACCCTCAGTCAATTATACCTTTCACGCCTTGGTTTAAGTATAGAACTAATTCGGGTATTTTATAGACTCCTTGGAGTGCTTAAGGAAGAATGAAAGAATTAGGAATATAGGTTTAAGGCTTAGAATATGGGAGAGAGAGAATAGAATGATTTTTGGTGTAAAAGAGACGAAGAGAGAAGGATTTGATGATCAAGATTTTTGATGATTGGAAAAGGGGTGATATGACCTCTATTTATAGGGAAAAAAAGAGGGTCGAAGTATCAAGAAAAGATCGAGTTCGAAAATTGGAATAAGATAAAACTCTTGCGATAGACAGCATTTTTTGCGGTTTTTGTTTTTATCATATCTTTTGATCCAAAAATTGGAATAAGATAAATAAGATATAGTTGGAAATCTCTTGAAGTTTAATTTCTAACCCAATTTGAATCAGATTAAAATATTTTGTAGAATAAAAGATATGACCAAAATAGTGAGACGGTGTCAGTTTTGGATAGAGTTTTTTTATTTAATTCATATCTTTTCCGTTATAGTACGGAATTGATGTTATAATATATCATTGGAAAGATAATTTCAAGGTATATCCAACCATATAAAATTTGGATAAAAACTATGAGGCACAAAAATAATAGCTGTCTATCTTTGAATGTCTTTCAATTCGGATAGAAATAGGACTTTCAAAATGAAAAGTTTTATTCAATTTCAAACTATTTAATCTTATCTTTTAAAAAAAGATAATTAAGATATTTTAGAAACTTATAGAAGATTCCAATTAATCCTAATTGGTTTAGGAATGGGATTAAATAATTTGGACCCTCCACATTATCATTGGGTCGTAGGTAAGGTGGGCTTAGGTTCGGTTTGGGCTCGGTTTAATATTTTGGTCATAACTTATTCGTTATAACTCGAATTTGGGCTTATAATATATCGTTGGAAAGCTCTTTTAAAGACCCATCCAATTAATCATCATTGGACCCAGATTATGGACCAAAATAAACTGGACACGAAATGAATGATTTTAAAGGACACGAAATGAATTATTTTGGATTTAAAGGCACGAAAAAAGGAAAATAAGTTATGGTTTGGGGAAATGGGCTAGGAATTGGTTTGTTTTATGAAATTAAAATATGGATTTAAGCACTCCAAAAATTAAATACTCAACCCGACCAATAATGGCGGTGAAAGGTTGTTCATCATCGGGTTTGGTTTTGGGGAGACATTTTTAGGTGTCTACAGCTGGGTGTCGCACGCAACTGAATTAGTTGCGCGCGGAAGCCTTGCGCGACTGTTTGAGATGCGCGCGGTTTTATTCTGCGGCAACACTAAGATTTAACCTAGGCGCTCCTCAATCCGTCATTATTGTGTTTTAGCACGGGCTTAAGCCTAATTATGATCGAGTTTAGTTAATTGGACCTTTGTTTTAGCTTTTATCTTTAATTTGGGCTAGTCTTTTGTGTTTTGTGGCTTAACTAGTTCATCACTTCGATCCAACATGAAGATGGTTTTATTTATCGTCATTGTACTTCTTGTCTGGACAGGAGGCCAAAAGAAGATGTCTACAGTTAGCCCCCACTTTGATCGAGTCTAGAATAGACGATGATCAAAGTAGTCAAGGAAATAAATTCGAGACTCATTTTTCGAAGTTCTCCAAGGATAGAGAATCTTTCAGTATTTTTTAAGGATGTCGAAACTATCCTTGGTTCGCTAAGTGTTTGAAACAAGTGGCTATTAAGGCTAGAAAAAGTTTTTTCCTAGTCTTAACGTGCTTAAGAATCTAGATTGATCCTTTGCAATTGTAGAACGCTTTTGCAAGTAATGGTGTTCTAGGTGATGTCAAGTCATGAGAAGAGATCGGTACTGAAAAGGATAAAAGGGGATGATTTCCTCTCAATGGTGTCATCGTTGGTCTAAAGTCCCTCGATATGTCACTTTAGCGTGACTTTAACAAAGAAAAAAAGATGAAAAGGGGTTTTCAGTAATCGAGCCGAAAGGGTCTGATATTCGAGCTGGATGTCCACAAGATAGAAATACATGTCTCATGACTAGAGGCCTATATCCAAATCTAGTGAGAGGGAAGAAAGTCAGCAACTCTCTCAGCAGTTTTGTCCACAAGATGAGTACACGTGTCTCAGGACTGGCATACGTGACTACATAGGCACGACATCGTCTCGTCGCTTCTATACAGGGGATGATTCAACACCCTAATTTTCCGGTAAGTTAGTAAGCGCACTAACTACCGTATTTTCTCCCATTTAAGAAGTGCATGTTCTAGATGGTTCGGCGCGCCTGTCAACTCGTGAGCTAACGCCTAAAGTAATTCTCTATCTTTTAGTTCCGAGAGGTAGATCTCGCAAAGCATGGGTTGAAGTAAAATTTTACACAACACCTACGCCGAACAATTTTGCACTGTACAATATGCCATTTCCATTTTTATGCTGCATGAAAACGCCTTCCTTTTTGCTTCGGACGTGAAAAAAGAAGAAAACCCGGACATTTGTAACGTCGGTATAGTAAAATGACAAACCTATCTATGGGTGCTTTTACATAAAACACCACATCGGAAAGTCTTAAGGCACTCTTACGAAAAACATTCAAAATGTATGCTAGGGGAAGGCGCAAAGCACATTGGGCATGCAAGAATGATGCAAAAAACTAACAAAGATGAAAACAAACTACAATATGCAAAGCAATTTACAAAGATTTTGATAATTTATGCTCCATTACGTCTAATAACGAGCAAAAACCATTAAAAAATGATCAAACGGATCAAAATCAAGATTCCGGACATTTAGTGACAAGTATCCGCGCGCAACTCAGTGGATCGCGCTGGCCTGGCGCGCGCATCTTTCTGAGTTGCGCTGATATGTCACGCGCAACAAATTCAGCTGCGCGCGACATTTATGTCAGTAAAATGAAATCGCTGAGCGCGATTTTCATTTTGCTCTTTTTTTCTCCTTCCTTCGTCATTTTTGCCCCTTTCTCTCTGTAGGAAGCTCGGATTTTCTTGTTTTTTGAAGCTAAAGGAAGTAGATCTTATCCCTTATTTATATTTTCTACAATCCAATGTAAGTTTTTCGTCATTTTTTTTGTTTTATTTAGGCTTAATTGGGACAATTTTCTTACCGTTGAACCCTAAATTTCGAATTTGGGGGTTTTCGATTCGGTCCATTATTCTTGAAATTATTTGTTCCATGTTGTTATGTTATGTTTGAGGAGAGTTTTGCAACAAATTTCATGAAAAATGGTTAAGTATTGAACCTTGTATGAGCATTTCTTTGTGTGAGTGCGTCTTTTGCAGTTCTACTCGAATTTGGTTTGATTTTCTTTTATTTTGTTTGCTTATTTTGGTTATACTTGTTAATTATTCAGAAATTGTAGTATTGGACTAGTTTTGCTTCCATTATTAATATTTTGAAAATTTTGAATTCGAAATATTGGCGTGAAGTGTATACTTAGCCTATTTTCGCCATATGAACTTCAAGATTGTTCGGATGAAGATAATTGTGTTTATATTACTGTTATTCGTCTAGAAGTAGTGGATTCTTTGAGATTTTTTAATACAATCCCTTGAATACTTAGTTGAAACTGGTATAGGATGGATTTTGTGGGTGTTAGAAGCCCCCATTTACCGAGTTTAACTACAGGTATCGTATCCCCTAAGTACGGGGTGGCTTTCGATTTTCGTGTTTTGCCCTAATGGCAGCCGTTATGCTGTCAAAATGGGTCTAGGATATGTATATTATTTTAGTTTAGGACATAAAGTAAACTAATTAAAGAAACTTTATCCATTATAGCATGGACTCGCCTCCATTTGTCGATGCTGAGGAGATTCTAGGTGGTCCGGACGAGGCGGTTCACCCCCGGAAGAGGGTGACCCGTCCTCGAGAGGAGGTTCGATAGCGACGCTCCGCAGCCGATCGATGTTACCAGGAGGATGTGGTTTGGGAGGCTACTCCCAACTGGGACCCTATGGTCCTTAAGTGGGACCCAGACCATCATCTCTCGATCAGAGGGTGGCGCGGCATCGTGAGTTCTTTGCGCCTTTGTTTTTTTCTTTTTTCTTTTGTTTCTTCTCCGTTTTAAACCATAACCATTCTTTTGTTTTTATTCTTTTATTTTCCTTAGAGTGAGCCTAGCATGCGTTTATACGGCTCTGGTGACCTGCGAGCCCATTTTGAGAGTTTTCCCGAGGTGGCAAAGGAGATTGTGGCAGTTTCCGGGATTGACTCCCAGCTGGTGGCTCTTCGTGATTTATCGAGTCAGCCTGCATCGTCAGCTTTCCTCCGTGGATTGCTGGAGTTTTTATTGGATTCCACCAACACTTTCCACTTTCCATAGGGAGAGATGACGGTTACCCCATTCGATTTCTCTATGATTACGGGTTTTCCTTTTGGAGGCGAGCCCGTAGTCATAGAGTTCGTTAAGGGGTCAGGCGAGAGACTACGCGACCTTGTGGGGGACCGTCTTGCGTCGACCCTTCACGTGTACGCGCAGTCTTATCCATACTCGGTTCTTGCCGACAAGTTGTCGGCTTACAAGCTTGATCGAAAGTGTACACCTAAGCAGCTAGCTCGGATATACATTGCTCACGTTCTTTCGGTTACCATCTTGAGTGATTGAGGAGAGCGTTTCGCCATTTGGTTACTTATTTGCCTCAACAATTTGGGGCAAGTAGGTGACTTATGTTGAGCGGAGGTGTCGTATGCCCATATACTTACAGCTATGGGCAAGACGACCCGGGTGATGGATTCTGCGGCAGCTACTGAGGTGCCTCGGATCTCCCTTAAATGGTATGGTCGTATCCTTGAGGTACGTGTTTTAAGCTTCTTTCGGTTATTACTTTGCCTTTTTCCTTTAGGCTTATCTTTTCTCGGTTTCTGGCTTGAGGATACTCGTACCTTCCTTTCTTAGCCCCCAGGGTGCTTATGAAAGGAATGGTGTCCTTCGAACAAGTGTACTATTTCGTTACTGGGTTCAGAATTATTAGAAAGCTAATATATTCAGTAAGGTCAAGTGATCGAAATGCCTTGATGGAGGCCGCTTCCGATTAGTAATATTATTGCATAATTAATATTACAGATTAATCTTAACTGACCCCTTTGGGTCACACCCAAGCAACTAGCGAACCGAAGCGACTAATTCATTAGGAATTAATTAACAAGTCAACCGAGTAATTAATATTTAGACATCGGGAATTCGAGCTTAGAGGTCGAAACCGAACGTCGAAAGTCGAGTCGAAAAATAGTAAAAGATGAGACATGAAAATAATAATAAATCAACAAAGACCAAAATACCCCTAGCATCGGAATGCCACGATCAAACTGAGTGCTAGGGGCATATGACCTAGCATGGTTGCTAGCATGCGCACCAAGCCGAGCCTAGGTTGGATGGTGCATTCTAGGGCACCAATGCTAGCATCGCAAGGCTAGCCGCGCCTACCGCAGCAATGCTGGGCCAAAGCACAACGCCAGCAGCAGCTCTCTGTAGAACACCGCATCCTTGGTGCGTGGCTCGCTGGATGACAGCACAAGCAGCCCGCACAAGCTGCTGGGCTTGCTGGGTGGCAGCGCAAGCAGCCCGCACGCTTGTGCTGGGTCTGCTGAGCAGCCGCGGCAAGGCAGCCCACCTTGGGTGCCTTGGTGCCCAATTATGGGTGCCACATGGCGCGAATTGAGAGGAGGTTTAAGGGGTGTGTTGGCCGGTTTTTGGAGAGGGTGTGGGGAGCAAGTTTTGTCACCCTCTCCTCCAAATGGTCCTCACCTAACCTCTCACATGAGCTTGCCACTTGTTGATTTATTACTAATTTGATTATTAATTTTATTTTAGTTTAAAAATAAAATGGAAAAATCCAATTCTCCCACATTGATGGGAGAGCTTTTCACTTTCTTATTTTCCCTATAAATACCTAAGTTGGATATATTGGGAAAATCACTTGAGTGAGAGTTGAAAAAGGCATCACCATTGTGAAAACCTTTGAACTTATTAATCACTCGGGTTTTTGGTCAGGCCTTACTAACTCCAAGGCATTGGACCATTTTCTGTGGTCGGGCCTTGCTAACTCCAAGGCTTTCGATGTAAAGCCCGTTCCGTTTGGGCGAAGCACGCTCCAAAGGTAATTATCTTGTCTTAATCTTGTGATTAATTTAATTATGTTTTTGGTTTTATTTATTGAGAGTGCGGTCTTGGTTTTGGGTTTGTTTCAGCGGTGAGTTGGACTCACCAAACCCCAACAGCGGTATCTGAGCCTCGCTCGTTTATTTTTAAAATCATAATATTTTTTCAAGGTGTTCTATGGCTTAATTTTCTAGTTTTGAAGTGCTAATTAGATTAGTAGCTCGTTTTATTTATTTTAATCTCGTATTAAAGCTATCATCAGCCCCGAACCCAGATTTCGATCCAAAAATAGTGAATTTTGGGTGGAAAATGTGTTCTGGAAATGGTTTTACCCTTAAAATGACCAGAAATGCACTTTTCGAGGGATTTTTCGTTTTTACAAATAATTTTAAGTCTTTCTAACCTTGAAAATTAATTGCATATTTATGGTGGTTATGTAATTGGTTCAGTACATATTTTATGTGCAATTCTAAACCTCTTTACGCATGATTACTTGGTAGTAATTTGTGCTTGAAAGCCTGGTTTAATTATTTCACATAATTGCAAACTAATTGCATTAAGTATGAAATTATTGTTCTTTGAGGCTTCCATGATTTTTTGTTAAACTTTGTTGATTTAATCATTTTTTAGTTGATTGGAATCATAAAGTTTGAAACTTTGTGATAGAAAATTGTTTATCTTTATATTGGAAGATATAATTTTTCAAGGATTCACAAGTATTAAAGGTGGAATCTTTAATTGAACTTAAGTTCATATTTTTCCAATTCCCTCTAACTTTGTCAAAATCTCAAGTTTAATTTAAATTGATTAAATTAAAAGTGAGAAATTACCTTATTTATGTTGTTGCACCAAGCTAAACCAATTTATTAAGAATGGTTCTTGGAATTATTTTGGTTGGATGCACTTTGATAATTTTATTATAAGTTAGACTTGTTTAAATTTTTATTTTGCTTAATGAATTAGTTCTAAAATTAATTTAGAATTAATAAGTATGTCACGCAAAATTGGGATCAAATCCTGAGGCTATGGCACGCAAAACGAGGCAAGAACATCACTTGGCTAGCCGGGCTGCATAGCAGCCCGCATGTGGCTGCCAAGGATGCTCCCCGTGCTTGCGCGCAAGTATTATGCGTGGCTGCTGCTTGCTGCCATAGCATGGTGCGCTAGCAAGCACCAAGCAGCAACACGGCGCAGCAGCAGCATGGTAATGTGTGTGCTGGGCACGGCTGGTGCAAGCACGAGCATATTGGTGCTTGGCTGTGGACTTGGTGCATGCGTCGTGTAATAGGGAATTTGCGTAGACGTTGCATGCGAAGCAATGTAGTGCAATGAGTTCGTACAAGATGGCCATCAAGGGCCACGTTATTGATGTGTGAAATTTCGCTGATGTGGGCGGTGTAACGCTTAGCGTCATCGGGCCCACTCCCACGTTCATTGAGCATCAAACGGTTGTGCAGAATGTGAGCACTCCATGTCTTAGTGCTAGGCACTTAGACATTTTTTACTACATAATTTTTTGCTTAAATTGTCATTTTAATTATTTTAATAATCTAATTTGTTTTTAATTATTTTAATAAATTTTAAAGGCTAGGCCTCGGTTTTGAGCGGCATTGGAAAAATTTATTGTGATAAATTTTGGGTTTTACCGGATTAATTAATTGGATTAATTAAGTTGGATGCGGAATTTAGTGGGAGATTCAAATTTAATTGCGCTTATTTACATAACCGATTAAAACAACTTTGACTAGTTTCAATTAGGCGTGTTAATTAGATTAACCACCTAGATTAGTAACTAGTTCTCGCGCGTTTATGCATTGTTACTTGTTTATCGTTGTAAAATGCATGGGCCATTCACAAATAGTTAATGGATGAATATAATGTATATTCTCTCAAAGGTTTTATAAAATGACAACTAGTGGGGCCCGATTAGGATAGAAAATACGGACTACGATCCGCGATATATTTTTGTAAATCTAAATACGGTCTGCGTACCGTTGAGTATTTTTGTATCTTAATATTTAGATTAGTCCTAATCGTAGATACTAGTAGTTGCATTTAATTATGGTCAAGTTTTGGAAGACGAAGCCATGAAGTTGCAAATGAAGACTATTTGAAGATTTGATGATTTCAAGAGGTCATGCTAGTTGCCAAATGCATCTATATTTATGTTTTTCGATAAATATATATATGTTTATGTATATGAATTATATGTTAGATGCATGTTTAGGATTTTGAATGTTGTGATGATTAATTATGTTCACTTAAATCAACCAACATAAAAACCCTAGGTCCCTAAATATTTAGTAAAAACTTGCCATTCCAAAACAACACTTACCGGCCGAACGAGGGTAGTGGTGGGCTACGCCAAAGCGAGGCATCACTACCTCTCCTAGGAGCGTAAGGCATACCGGGTATGCAAGTTGGTTTTGGTTATACTCAACGATATGAGTGATGGAGTCCTAACATGTCGTTGCAAAGTGAATAAATTGTTGAGAGAGCATTAGATGCAACGATTTATTCAACCAAGAGTGTCTTGGAGCCATTAGCAAAGCATTGCTTACCTTAGGATATTGAGTGTTCAGACAAGCCTAAGCATGCTTAACCACTCTTTGTTTCTTCGAATCTTGGAATCGACTTATTCTCATCCCTAATGGAGACAACTTAAAATGTGTGAATAAGACGTTTAATATAAGTTTGATTAAAAATGTGTGAATTCAATCTTATTTAAATATCATGAATGGTTTTTTATTTCAAATTCTTTCAAATTTAGAATCATGTCTTCAACTATCGACAACAATCTAATGTTCCCAGAACTTCCCGAGAAGTTATCATTAAGCTTTAATTTGGTAAACTTCAAGGAATGGGAAGAGGAACTCTTTTTGACCCTCCGCAATTGCTACCTAGAGCATATCTTGGATATGCCCATCCCGAGTTTCAACTCAAAAGGGATTATGAGCGATATGGCTCATAAGGAGTGGAGTTATGATTGCAAGAGAGTCTCTCGACTCATGGCAAACTCCATTCCGGAAAAGTGGAAGAAGAAATTCTCCAACTACCTTCCGGATTTACTTCTCAAGGCTCTAGAAGATGTTGTCAATTTGAGGGTAACAAAGAGTATATGGGTACCTACGATTGACTCGTGGAAGAAGTGACTAGGTCATTGTCTAAAATGAGGATCAAGCCACCACAAGATGGATGTCTTAGCAAAGGAAGGCATGAAGTATGGGCTAGGGTTTATAGTGCAAGATTTAGACCCGAGATGCCACTTCAAGCCCATGTGCAAAAGATGACAAGGTTATTTAACCATCTGGAACTGATTGGTAAACCGGTGGAGGATGAACAAATGGCTCATATGCTTTTAAGCTCACTCCACTCGGGATACGTTGCAATTAAGACGCAACTTACCAGTAATCGGAACAAACTTTCCTACAAGGAAGTTGTCCAAGAGCTCCAGAAAACCTATTCTTGCAAGGCGGCTATGTTTGCTCTAAGGCTCAAGAAAAAGGATTTCAAAGACAAGGCAAAGATGCACTGCTTCTATTGTAGTAGGCAAGGCCACTACAAAAGAAAATGTAGCGAGTATCTGGAAGATGAGGCAAGAGGAAAGAGAACCTCAATCTCAAGTATCATTTATACACTTGAAAATAAGCAATTTATATGGTATTAGATACCGAAAAATTGACTCATTTTATGCTCTTATTTCAGGAACGAAATGAACGGTGTTTTTTAAGTGGTCAAGAGCACACAACTGGAAGCTGAAGAAAATCTATCCAAAGAAAGCTTGTAATCTCATGTATTTTGTATAAATTCTAAAACTTGTTAAGTTCTATCTAACATACTTTGATCTTGCGGCATTGGATGTCATTTTAACCTTGATCACAAGACCTTTTGTTTAAATTTCTTATTTATATGGAAATTACACCTTTTTGTGTGTTTAGACAAAATTGTTTATGATACTAACAAAAGAGCTAAGACCATGGAGTCAAACCAAACTTACTTGTGGCATTGTCATCTTGGCCACATTAACATCAAACGCATCAAGAGACTTCTACAGGAAGGTGTTCTTGACGCTTTCGATTTAGAGTTGTTTGAGAACTGCGATGGATGTATATAAGGCAAGATGATTAAGCAGCCATTCTTCAAGCTGGGAGAAAGGGAAGGAGACTTATTAGGTCTAATACACACTGATGTATGTGGACCAATGTGCTCCATCACAAGAAATGGACACCGATATTTTATCACCTTCACGAATGACTATAGTAGAGATAGTTATTTCTACCTAATGTCGCATAAATCTGAAACGTTTGAAAAGTTCAAAGAATTTCAGAGTGAAGTTGAAAATCAACTTGGCAAGAAAACCAAAGCCCTTCGATCAGATCGATGTGGTGAATACTTTAGCCAAGAATTGGATAACCATCTAAAAGAAAAGGGTATACTTTTAGAATTGACACCTCCAGGAACTCCACAATGGAACGGAGTATCCGGAAGGAGAAATCGGACCTTGTTAGACATGGTACGATCAACAATGGGTCTTAGTGATCTTCCTATCTCTTTCTGGGGACACGCACTCCTAACTACGGCACTAACACTGAACCGTGCACCATCAAAAGCTGTAAAAAAGACTTCATATGAATTATGGACAAAGAAACCTCCTATGTTGTCTTTTCTAAAGATATGGGGATGCGAAGCATATGTCAAGAAATTGATTTCTGACAAACTTCATCCCAAATCTGACAAGTTTTACTTTGTGGGCTACCCAAAAGAAACCAAAGGGTATTACTTCTACAAAAAATCAGAGAACAAAGTTTTTGTTGCTCGCGATGGTGATCTTTTTGGAGAAGGAACACCTTTCCAAAATGATAAGTGGGAGGAAAATCGAACTCGACAAAGTTCGTGAGGATGATCAACAAAATCAAAATGACAGTAAAAGTGCTCAAACAACATCTGTTGACACAGATCAAAATGATCAAAATGTGCAAAGTCAAACCAACAATGCAAATGCTCAATCCATTACCATACGTAGGTCTCATAGGCCGAGATCTTAACCTGATAGGTATCTTAGTTGAATATTAACCGAGATCTTAGAGGACATCCTTATTATGGATGGAGATGAACCGGCAACCTACAAGCAAGCGATGGCAAGCACCAAATCTACTAAATGGCATGAGGCCATGAGATCTGAAATGGATTCCATGTTTGAAAATCAAGTCTAGGACTTGGTTGACTTACCCGAAGGTTATACACTTAACGGATGTAAGTGGATTTTCAAGATTAAAACTGACAATGATGGAAATGTATTCATTTACAAAGATAGATTGGTGGAAAAAGGTTACAATCAAGTTCATGGTATTGATTACGATGAAACCTTTTCACTCGTCGTAATTCTTAAATCCGTTCAAATCCTCCTCGCGATTTTTGCATATTATAACTATGAAATATGGCATATGGACGTCAAAACCGCCTTCCTAAATGGTATTCGGAAGAAACTATGTACATGACACAGCCTGAAGGTTTTGTCGACCAAAACAATGCTAGGAAGGTTTTTAAGCTTAAGAAGTCCATTTATGGACTAAAGCAAGCTAGCAGAAGTTGGAATCTGCGATTCGATGAAGCCATCGGTAAGTTTGGTTTTATCAAGAATCCAAATGAATCTTGTGTTTACAAGAAGGTCAGTGGGAGTGACATCGCCTTCCTAGTCTTATATGTCGATGACATATTGCTCGTTGTAAACAACATTCCGTTGTTAGAGTATGTAAAGGCCTGGCTTGGAAAATGCTTCTCAATGAAAGACTTAGGAGAGGCTCAATACATACTAGGCATCAAGATATATAGGGATAGATCTAAAAGGATGATTGGATTGAGTCAAAGTACTTATATTGATAAGGTACTTGCTCGATTTGTCATGGAGGAGGTCAAGAGAGGTCACCTGCTAATGTCACATGGCATAACCCTGAGCAAGAAGCAGTGTCCACGGACACTTGATGAGCGAGAAAGAATGAATCTTACTAAACCTTTGCCTCAAGTGAAGCACAACAAGCACGTTGAGGCAATGGGAATCAGGCATGTAGGAGATTGGCTTTGATTTCCTTGTTTAGTGTTTTAGTTGAATTTTGAACATTTAATGTAAGACACTAAGAAAAATCATTCAAGTTTTGGAGTAATATAAATTCCATGCAATATTTTATCACTCTCTTTACTAGTTAATTGTGGTTTAGGATTAAATAATGAGTCCATTCGGTTCTTGGAATATTCAAAATAGGGTATCAAGACCAGTCTTGGTAAGGAAACACTTATTAAGTGAACATTGAATATTATAATTGAAAATTATCCCTAATCAAGGTCATTTAAACAATGGACGATTAATGAGAAATTGAGATTAGTGTGTAGTCTGATTTATAGCACCGTTTCTTGTGCTACGAAGACATGATTGTCATAAATCATTTGCACAGAAATTGATTTAGAACCCTACTGGATCGACCTATGAGAATACTTTAAGAGATTAAAAATCATCATAAGTATACTTCTCATTATGGCTATCGGAACCTATTTCCTCGACCATGAGTACTGTGAGTTCTCTTGTTTGAGTACTAGTCCGCTTTGATGTTTTCAAACATCTGCCGTAATAGGGGATTATAACGACAACACTCGGGCGGCTAGGTCCTCTCACTAAGAGGAGCTGCATTACAACACTGGCAATGTCCCCTTACTAAAATAGGGAAGATGTCTTTGTTGTATACAAGGCCTCTCGTAGAGCGAGACTGTAAAAATGCATGGCCGTGCTCGGATGGATTTTAGAAATCATCTGTTTATTGAAAGTTGGACTCGGAATTGAGAAACACTTCTGGACGTAATAAGGTTGACAAAATAATCTTACCTTATAGTTCATGAACAGACATTAAATTACATAGGAAAATGGTTTGATAGAGAATATCCATAAAATATTCTCATCCTAGGTTTAGGATATATTTTGTATAAGATTATCTTTGATATCTATACATATCTTATAGTTACCTAATATGATTAGGTTTCTCATTGTAACCCTATAAATATTGATCAATGGAAATCACTCTAATAGTGGGAGATTGAAAGGAATGGTGTCCTTTTAACAAGTGTATTATTCCGTTAGTGGGTTCAGAATTATTAGAAAGCTAATATATTTAGTAAGGTCAAGTGATCGGAATGCCTGGGTGGAGGCCGCTTCCAATTAGTAATAATAATGCATAATTAATATTACAGCTTAATCTTGACTGAACCCTTCGGGTCACACCCAAGCAACTAACGAACCGAACAACTAATTATTTATAAAATTAATTAATAAGTCAATCGAGTAATTAATATTTAGACGTCGGGAATTCGAGCTTAGAGTGTCAAAACCGAACGTTGGAAGTCGAGTCAAAAAATCGTAAAAGACGAGACATGAAAATAATAATAAATCAACAAAGACCAAAATACCCCTAGCATCGGAATGCCCCGAGCAAACCGACTGCTAGGGGCATATGACCTAGCACGGTGGCTAGCATGCGTACCAAGCCGAGCCTAGGCTGGCTGGTGCGTGCTAGCGCACCAATGCTAGCATTGCAAGGCTAGCCGCGCTAACCGCAGCAATGCTGGGCTAAGGTGCAAGGCTAGCAGCAGCTCTCAGCAGCACCCCGCATCCTTAGTGCGTTGCTTGTTGGCTGAGAGCGCAAGCAGCCCGCACAAGCTGCTAGGCTTGATGGGTGGCAGCGCTAGCAGCCCGCACGCTTGTGCTGGGCCTGCTGGGCAGGCGCGGTAAGGCAGCCCACCTTGGGTGCCTTGGTGCCCAAGTTTTGGTGCCACGTGGCGCAAATTGAGAGGAGGTTGACGGGGTGTGTTGGCCGGTTGTTGGAGAGGGAGTGGGGAGCAAGTTTGGTCCCCCCTCCTCTAAATGGTCCTCACCTAACCTCTCACAAGAGCTTGCCACTTGTTGATTTATTACTAGTTTGATTATTAATTTTATTTTAGCTTTAAAATAAAATGGAAAAATAAAATTCTCCCACATTTATGAAAAAACCAAGTAGGGGTATTGGGAAAATCACTAGAGTGAGAGTTAAAAAGACATCACCATTGTGAAAACCTTTGAACTCATTAATCACTTGGGTTTTTGGTCGGGCCTTGCTAACTCCAAGGCATTGGACCATTTTCGGTGGTCGGGTTGTGGGTGGACTATTGTAGGAGGCCGACATATTTTCGAGGCTTGCTTTCAAAGTAAGAGTCCGTTCCGTTTGGGCGAAGCACGCTCCAAAGGTAATTATCTTGTCTTAATCTTGTGATTAATTTATTTATGTTTACGGTTTTATTTATTGCGAGTGCAGTCTTGGTTTTGGGTTTGTTTCACGGTGAGTTGGACTCACCAAACCCCAACAGCTTATGGCTGCTCGTTTTCCTATCGGCCATCGATTAATCGCGATTAAGAAGAGACGAGACACTTTTTCCGGCATATGTCGCTAGAGGATCCTTTCGGCGACTCGTGTGTCGGTGAGTATTCCAACTACATGTGCATTTTTTGATTTTATTTATTTTCTGAAGTCTTTTCAAGTGGTTGTGTTTTTATAGATCGATCTCTGTCCTTGGAGTTTGATTGTCGGAGTCCCTGAGGTTATCTGGTCATGTATGATTCGTTGCCGTTTCCGGGCCCTCTATACGGGACTCTCGGTGCTCTAGAGAACAGATGCTTGGTTTTTAGGCGAGCGTTTTCTCTGAAAGCTTTCGTCCGAGGAGCCTTTGGTTCCTGCAGATCCTCTGATTCGGATGTTACGTTCGGACTTGTTGTCTATCGAGGATCGAGCTCAGGCGATCCTAGGTTATCCAGCGGAGCAGCTGGTGCTGCCGGAGGTTTCTTATCTGGCTTTTATAGCATCTAGGCTAACTCCTTTTCCGACTTTTGTTCCGGTTAGTATTCTAACTCTCTCTTTTCCTTGTTTTTATTTATTTTTTGGAACTTTGACCCTTTTATTGTTTTTTGTCATGTATATTTTAGCTGGTCGAGCTAGGTGGTTGGGTGCCTCCTACAGCGGAGATCACGTATACCGATGCTATCTGATCGGTAATTAGTGAAACCCTTCCAGCAGCGGAGGATGATGAGGGGATACCGTTTGTACCTGAGACGGTTGAGTCGGTATGTCTTTTGTATATATGTACTTAAACATGTCTATTTATTTTTTGTTTCATACACATTTGTTTACTAATTGTCCTTATATTCTTGGAATAGGTTCCGCGGGAAACTGTGAACGGGATGGTGAGGGCTTTACGTGCTTTCCGAGTTGCTTATCGGAGAGCCCTCGTGACTTTATCACGCCGTGATCATCGGATGATCGCGGTAAGTTTTATTTCTTTTCTTTTCAACGAAAGAAGTTATAACATTTCATGTATTAATCTTCGTTTTTGATTTTGCAGGTTGTGCAGCAACTGTCTAGTAGTCGCCGATCACCCTGATTCCTTTTGTACACATATTGTTATTTATTTTATGAAACAAATGTATACATATATATTTTTTGCATTGTAGTACATATGACACATTTGTATATATGTCATCATTATTATATTTTTTTTCCATTTGTACATTATTATTATTTTTATTATTAAAAGCAAAAAAATTTCGAGGGAGGGAAAGGGTTTGTGACTTACCCCCCTCGAAAAAATAACCAAAACTTGAAAAAAAAAGGAAGGCGAAAAGAAAACAAAAAAGAAGAAAAAAAGAGAAAAACGAAAATAATAAAAAAGAAAATAAGGAAGTAGGAAAATAAAAATAAAAAAATAAAAAGAAAAAGAAAAAAAGAAAGTTGGAAAATAATAAAGAAAATAAGAAATTAGGCAAGAAAAGGGACACAAAGGGTTAAAAGGCAAGCTTATGATTCGTCTTAAGATTTTGTGGAGATTTCGTTATTATGTGAGCCAAAATACGGAAATAAATCCAACTTACATGCTGCGACAGGGGAGACGCGCGCAACTGCGTGAGTTGCGCGCGGCTGTCGCGCGCATGTGAATTAGTAACATAAGAAACTAAAAAGAATTTATCTCTCTAAATTCTGATTCTCTTTTTATTTTAACAATGGTGAAGACCTTTGAACAACGTTTGAAGCAATGGGTCACTTTGCTTTCAACCGAAGACAAACTAGCTTTCAAAATTTACCACCTAGACCCTCTATTGAATTATATGCAATTAGTGGTTAACTTTGCTTTTCTTCATGCCGCAGTCAACCATTGGGACTCTAACCACCATCTTTTCTTGTTTAAAGGGGACGAAATTGTCCGCCTACCCGGTGAGGTTGAGGCCTTGCTAGGTGTCCCTACAAATAGTCTCCCTGTGACTTATTCGCCTACCTTATCGGATCCCAAACCTATATTCCAAAGATTTTTTTGCTTGTCCGACAATGATATTACAAACATTGGAACTGAAGAAGGCGTGAACTTGATTCAATTTATTAAACATTTTGTCACCCCTCGTGACAACATTACTAAACAACGCTTTAAAATTCATGCTTTATGTTATTGTCTTGCTGTTAATTGTTTACTTAGGACAGGCAAAGAATACGGAGATTATTCCATGGCGTCCATAAAAAAAGCAAATAGAGGGATGCCATTCACCCGCTCCTTTGGCTTTGGCAGAAACCGTTTTATGTTTGAATCGCCTTAGAGGAGACCCTAACAAAAACGGTTTCACAGGAAGTCCACTCCTATAACACGTACGCTTTTTTTCGCCGTTTATCAGCGCAAGTTACGAATTTGCTCTGGCATGACCAGCGCAATCTTCTGTGTTGCGCCGGATGGCGCACGCTACTGATTTTGATGTGCGCGCCACCTGCTTGTGTAAAAATCGCAAACTGATTTTTTTTCTCTCTTTTTTTTATAGCTTTGGCTCATAGAGCATTTGCGAATTGTTGATCAGCCACAAAACCTTGAGGCTAATGGAATAAGGACATTTCCTGGACGTCGAATCCTTTATAAGCATAAGAATGAAGAGGAATGGAGGTCGTTTTTCTGTCATGGGGTTCCTAAAATACATTTTGTGATTCCTTGGTGGAACATAAATAGTATGATTGGGAATAGTCTCAATTTCCCTTCCATTAAGCTTTTAGTCCTATCTTGTACTACTTATATTTTTCCTTAAAGGGTAATGAGACATTGTGGGATGAATCAAATTATTCCCTTGCAAGATTGTGATGCCCCTAAAGATGTAACTTTTAGATCTGAGCGAATTTATCGTTGGATGGAGTATTGGTCAAGTCTACCTAGATGGGTAGTACAAAATCCTACTGCGAGTATTGAATTATCTTCCTTTTACAAAGCTAGGATGAATGTGGTGGATAAGGGTTAATTAAACAAGGCTCGATCTCAATATCAAGCCGTCACGGCTCGCAATCAACCTAAGCCCTTGATGGATTCGGCCACCACTACTCCTCCTAGTTTCCAAAATAAAGGGGTGAGAAGAAAATTAGACTTCTCATCTCCTAAGGTGTGTTCGAAGAAAATAAAAAGGAAGGCTCCCTTCAAACTCGCACAACGAGGTGTGATGATCAAGGAACATTCGCAACAAACTCGAAAAAAGGCATTAACAAAAGCTTCGGAAAAGGGAAAAAAGGTTGCAAAGACCCGAATTTCCAAATAGAAGAACAATGTATGGGTCAAGAAGAAGAGTATAGGAGAAAGCTCTAAGGCTTCTGAAAATACTACGATGGAAACTACTCCTTCATCGCCTGTGACAATTGAGGACATAGTAAAACCTTAGAGTGTTACACAATTTCGCCTTTAGTTTTAAATTTAGTAAAGTGTAATCACTACTATGTTTTTTTTTTGGTTTACAATCTAGTTCAACAATGTCTCTCTTTTCTTTGCAATTTGAATGAAATAAAATAAGCTTTATATTTTTATATTTTGATATGACCGAATCATAAATATTGCCTGCGTATCCGCATTATGAAATCAGTTCTTTTGTAGTTCTAACTTTTTTTTTATTATGTATATTTTGTTTATTTTTTCTTTAATCTCTTAGGTAGAAATTAAATGAAAAATTAATCAAACCTTGTTTAAAAGGATTAAAACAAAGTTTAATTTTGTTTTCCGAGTATATGTTATATTTAAGAAACCCCCTTTCTTTTTTTGCAAGTAGAAGTCGCAACTTCATTCAAACGTAAAAATTCGAGTTCGCAGTTTGTCATCAGGTGGCGCAAGCAACATCTATAGTTGCGCGAGCCTATCACGCGCAACGAAATCTGTTGCGTGTGACATCCGTGCGCAACTATTCCAGTTGCGCGAGACACTTGTGCTACAAATGTCTCGAATTTTTTTTTTAAATTCTGTACTAATACGCCCCCAAGTGTTAAGATTTTTTCCTGATGTTCGAAAAAATTTGAACACTTAGAACAGCTTATTATTTCTTAATTACCCCCCCCCCAAGTGTTATGCATTTTGCTGTGTTATTCGGTAAAATGCATAACACTTAGAATCTTTCAATTGAATGCTTAATTAAATTTGGTTGTATGAGTGAACGAGTTTATCCGGATTTCATATGTAATATTTCTTAAGTTGATCAATATTTATTAATTGGCGAATTTCATCTCCTCCGATATTAATAACTTGTTATTTGATACGATTTTAGAGTGATTTCGAACCCTGTTTACTTGGTATATTGGCATTTTGGTTCACTTTTACTCTATTTTTGTTTAACTTTTGTGTATCCCTTGCTTCACGGGTTGTTAGTGTTTTTGTTGGGTTTTTAGGTTCAAAGACGACCATTTGAGGCATTTGGATGATAAACCGAGGTTAGAAGCCGAAATAATGGAGCAAAACCGAAGAAAAGTGAAGATAAAGGCCTTAGAGAGTCTGCACGGACGTGCAAAGTATGGCACGTCCGTGCTGAAGTGTTCCAGCACGACCACAAGCTACTACCTACTGCTTTCAAGGCTTGCACGTCCGTGCAAAGCTCAGCACGTCCGTGCAGGATATTCAGCACGTCTGTGCCTTATCCTGCACGTCCGTGCAGGTTGCTCAACTTAAATCAGTTTCAAAACTGATTCTACTGAACAAGGCCTGCACGTCCGTGCCATATTTGGCACGTCCGTGCAGGATGCCTTGACTAAAACAGTACCTTCTGCCTCCCAGGTGCACGCCCGTGCCAACCTCAGCACGTCCGTGCAGGTATAACTGCACGTTCGTGCCAACCTCAACACATCCGTGCTGACCTGTAGCCGTGCCCGACTCTTGTTTTCTCCGTCCTTTTTATTTCGGGGTCTTTATAAATAACCCTTTGAGCTCATTTGTGCGGCATCCAAGTTTTTGGTGCTTCCTCTTAGTTTGCAATTGTAGAAACACAAATATTCTCAAATCATTAGTTAGATTATAATTATTATCTTGGAAATCTCATTCTCAATCATTGTAGAAGACAAGTTCCACCATTGATATTCAAGTTGAAGCTTCTAGTAACATTTTCTCACTCTTCTCTTCCATTTTAATTGCTTTGATTGTTAATTATCTTGCTTAATTCTTGTATGCTTAGATTGTTATTTAGCTTAATCTTTAGTTAAATCTTGTTCAGGAGTAACCTGAAATCCTTAATTGTTTTAATCTTCATGGATTGTGAGTAGTCTAATTTTCTAGGGTTTGGGTAAAACCCTCAATGTAGTCACTAATTACTTGTTGCATGTGTTAATTTGGTAATTGTTGGGTGTTAATTAGTTGAGCTTAAGTGGTTTAATTACTTAGTTCTTGTATATGGCAATTGCTAGAACTATTATCTAAGCTTTCTCAACAAAGGATCGAGAGATGAACTTGAGTTAGCTCCCTTATGCTTAATTGACTTGAAATGCCATTAGGATAGGAATTTCCAGTCAAGGGAATGTTTTTTGTCATCGTGATTATGCTTTAATACTTGTTTTATGCTTTATAACCACGAGAGTAGGTTGTATTCATAATTCGAGTAATCTCTCTAGCTTGAGAGAGTAGTTGGGTGCTTTAGATGACTTCCCCTATGTTATCCCCTCACATTACCATTGTTTGCTAATTGCTAATTGTGATTTGTGACAAAATTGAGTGGTATATCCCAAGCCCTAGAACTCTCTAAATATTGTTAATCTCCCCCTAGCTTTAGTTGACTTGAACTAGCACTTGTTACATAAAACCAAACCAATTTCGACTTCAATTATCTTATTTATGCGGTAGTATTTCGGTGATTGATTCAAAGCCTCTCTTGGGTTCGACCCTTTCTTACCCTTGCTATTAGCTAGTGAGACCAAGATAGGACTTTATCTTTGGTAGGCTCAACGACGGCCTATCAAATTTTGGCGCCGTTGCCGGGGACTTCGGTTGACATTGGCTAGGTATTGATTAGATGAGTCTAGGTCTTTGTACATATATTTTTTTTTAATTTTTTCTCTTTTTATTTTTTTTTAAAATTATTTTTGGGGTTTCTTCCATTGAAATAAATGGCAATTTTTTCCCTTCCCCAATATGAGAATGAAACATTTTGGAGATATTACCATAGGGTTAATGAATATATTGGTTATAATTATGGTGATAGTCTTTTAAAAGTGGATATTTGTGAAGTAATTTTTGAAGTTTTAAATGATGAAATGCGAGTTGTTGTTGAATCTATATCCGAAGGTCAATATATGTCTAAAACTATTTATGAGAATTGGAGTATGTTTGAGTGGCTAGATAAAGATACTCATGATTGGGAGATGGCTAGTCATGAGACATATGACCATTTTAATGATGCAAACTCATTTGAAGAATGTGGTGATAATGTTTTGGATTCTAATGTTTCGAGTTTTGGTGATGCAAATTGTCAAAATTCTCCAAATTTTTTCTTGGATTCCAATTTTATGTCATTTACTCCTTATGATGTGGCTAATGTGCATAATGTTGACACCTCTTCCCAATGTGATTTTTGAAATTTCTCCCATCCTCAAGAACCCAAGTCTTCTTTAGAGCTTGTTCTAGCACGTTTTTTGGAGGGTTGTGAAGAGTTTAGGAACCAAATGGACATAAACAACACTTTACATCCATGAATCATTATAGTGAAGCTTCTAGGGTTCAAATGAATGAAAATGAAAATTTTGAGAAGCCTCTTCTTGAAAAACCTTTGGTTGATGACCCTATTTTTCCAAATATCATCAATTTTCATAATGAGCCTAATGTACCATTAATTATGAATGATGACAAAGTTGATGATTGTTTTTTGAATTCCACTAATGATATAGGTCTACTAAAGTCCAATTGTAATGTTGATGGTATTCTTCAATTTGATTGTATTAATGATTATTCAAGGGATGTTGAGGATAACTATCAATTTGGAAAGAGTAGCCTAGATATTCATGATGAATTTTGTGAAAGTAAGGATAAAAGGGTTAAAGTGTAGGAAAATCCCTCTTTTGATGAGGACCATAGAGTTGAGAGTGAGGTAATTATTGAGTCTTTACCAATTGAACATTCTTTTTTTGAGCCTCATGTCCCTTTCTCAAAAACTATTGATATTATTGTCTCATTTCCAAAACCTTTGCCCCCCTCTTCTTCCCAAGGTCACTTCACATGAGCCACTGTGTACTTCATTTATGAATGGCATGACCATTTTCTAACCAATGATACTCAATTTGGTGAATTTGATGTAGATATGGTTTTTTATTTACCAAATGAATCTCCAAAGTGTTTTGTTGATAGTTATACTTTTATTTTTCCTTCTTCTTTTCAATCTAGGACCTTTTTTAGATCTTTTCATTTTTATTTTAGGAAACTTTGTATATTAATCTATATCCTTTTCTTCTTCTTATTAAATTTTCTACTTATTTTTTTGGTTTTAATTTATGAAATGTGTTCAAGTGCATATGATCAACTCCTTAGGAGTTTGTCAAATTACTTACTAGCTAAGGTCTAGCCAAAGACTGAAAAGAAAGACAAATTTTCTTCCCTTTTTTTTATTTGTTTATTTTTTAATAATGATGTGCATGGATTTTAATTGTATGATGATTTGAACTAACGAGCTTTATGAAAATGATTCTCAATTAGGTACTCTCTATGATCTCTCCACTCCAAATTACATCTCATAGTCTCAAATTCACAAGAATTTTGGAGTTTTTGCTACATTGGAAAAACACAACATACTCTACCAAGTTTTGAAAAATTTATGAAGAAATTTACATCAAATTATGTAATATCTCTTTCTCTCTTCATCCCTTCTCAAGCTAATGATTTTATAATTATTTTTGCCATTCATTGGTTGCTTGTTAAAGAGTTTGGCTTGGGGCTAGATTTTATTGTATGTTGTGGTTTTTCGTTGTAGTTATGGATGTTGTATTAGATGTACTTGTTGAGATTGATTGTGTTCCCTTCCCTCCCTCCCCCTTGATTATCTCTTCAAAGCATTGACGACAATACTTCGTCTAAGCTTGGAGGGGGGGGGGGTAGTTTCACCCTTTCATGAAGGAGGATTGATTGTTAGTTTGATGCTTAAATTTGTTCATAGTTGTACAGATGGATATTCATGCTTTTTATTTTTTATTTTTTTCCCTTTCTTTATTATAACTTATAAAAAATTGAAAAAATAAAAAAAAAAATTTGAAAAATGCCCTTGGATGAGACTCAAATGACGATGTTATATGTTTTCCTTGCTTGACTCTTGAGTGATGAGTAAAAGTTCTTTTAGAAGGGTGTGTGCAAGAGTTGGGGTCATTTAGAGGCTTATTAATCTTGATTGCATTAGAGTATATGAGATGAAAACCGATGAATGCTCAATTGCATGTCTAGCATGGGATATTGTCAAACTTGCCCAAAGTAGGATATGTTTGAATCCAATTGCGGTCCCTTGTGCCCTTGATGTTCCTCCCCTCCTCCCCAAAATGAAACTCTATTAGGGAATTGGTTCTATTTGTATCTTGTGTAATAAGTGGCATAATAAGCCACATATATCGAATAAAAGAAAGAGCCGCTCACAGTTAAAAGAGGCGAGGGCAATGAATGCTAAAAAAAAGAGAAAAGAAAAGAAAAGAAAAAAAATAGAAAAAGAAAAGGAGATAAAAAACTCCTCCAAATTTCTCAAAGTTTTCACCTTTTCTTCTCTAGAGGTCAATTTGTGGATGCCTCCCACACATTGTCTATTTTGATGTTTCTTGTGTAAATTTCCGAGTTAGAGTGTAGTTAAAGGGGATTAGGAGTGCATTTTGGGAGGTGGACTTGCATTTTGAGATTTTATAACCGAAAGAGTGGTTGTTGCAACTTTGGAATATCTAGACGTGCTCTAATGAACTAGCAAAATGTATAAGGAAGTATCCTAGTGCAACCTTGCTTAATTCTCCTTTCTACCCCCAACTCATGTGCACATTTTTATGATCGGTAATTCTTGAAAGTCGCTCACTTGTCTTGCTTGTGATTTATATCCCGATGAGTTGACTTGGGCAATAAAAACATTGGTTTTGGTGTGTATTGGTCACCTTGATGATGATGACGTGTTACGGCAATTTTGGCATGGTTTGTGAGAGTTGTGGGTTAAGCTCATGGGAAACCCTCACGAGATAAAAACTCGTCCTCTTAGGCGACTTAGGGGTTTAAATTTCTTTTCACTTGTGCTAAAAGTGTTTAATGGTTCTTGCCATGCGGATTTGTGTTTGTGTTTTCTCTTTAAGTATCTTTTCTTGGTTTGATCATTAGCAAGTAATCTTCCTTCTTGATTTGACATGTTTGTTTTGCTCGAGGACTAGAAAAAGCTTATCTTGGGGGGATTTGATAACTTGTTATTTAATATGATTTTAGAGTGATTTCGAACCTTGTTTACTTGGTATATTGGCATTTTGGTTCACATTTACTCTATTTTTTTTTCAACTTTTGTGTATCCCTTGCTTCACGGGTTGTTAGTGTTTTTGTTGGGTTTTTAGGTTCAAAGACGACCATTTGAGGCATTTGGATGATAAACCGAGGTTAGAAGCCGAAAAAATGGAGCAAAACCGAAGAAAAGTGAAGATAAAGGCCTTATAGAGTCTGCACGGACGTGCAAAGTATGGCACGTCCGTGCAGAAGTGTTCCAGCACGACCAGAAGCTACTTCCTACTGCTTTCAAGGCCTGCACGTCTGTGCAAAGCTCAGCACGTCTGTGCAGGATATTCAGCACGTACGTGCCTCATCCTGCACGTCCGTGCAGGTTGCTCAGCTTAAATCAGTTTCAAAACTAATTCTACTGAACAAGGCCTGCACGTCCGTGCCATATTTGGCACGTCCGTGCAGGATGCCCTGACTAAAACAGTACCTTCTGCCTCCCAGGTGCACGCCCGTGCCAACCTCAGCACGTCCATGCAGGTATAGCTGAACGTCCGTTCCAACCTCAACACATCCGTGCTGACCTGTAGCCGTGCCCGACTCTTGTTTTCTCCGTCCTTTTTATTTCGGGGTCTTTATAAATAACCCTTTGAGCTCATTTGTACGACATCCAAGTTTTTAGTGCTTCCTCTTAGTTTGCAATTGTAGAAACACAAATATTCTCAAATCATTAGTTAGATAATAATTATTAGCTTGGAAATCTCATTCTCAATCATTGTAGAAGACAAGTTCCACCATTGATATTCAAGTTGAAGCTTCTAGTAACATTTTCTCACTGTTCTCTTCCATTTTAATTGCTTTAATTGTTAATTATCTTACTTAATTCTTGTATGCTTAGATTGTTATTTAGCTTAATATTTAGTTAATTCTTGTTCATGAGTTACCTGAAATCCTTAATTGCTTTAATCTCCATGGATTGTGAGTAGTCTAATTTTCTAGGGTTTGGGTAAAACCCTCAATGGAGTCACTAATTACTTGTTGCATGTGTTAATTTGGTAATTGTTGGGTGTTAATTAGTTGAGCTTAAGTGGTTTAATTACTTAGTTCTTGTATATGGCAATTGCTAGAACTATTATCTAAGCTTTCTCAACAAAGGATCGAGAGATGAACTTGAGTTAGCTCCCTTATGCTTAATTGACTTGAAATGCCATTAGGATAGGAATTTCCAGTCAAGGGAATGTTTTTTGTCATCGTGATTATGCTTTAATACTTGTTTTATGCTTTATAACCACGAGAGTAGGTTGTATTCATAATTCGAGTAATCCCTCTAGCTTGAGAGAGTAGTTGGGTGCTTTAGATGACTTCCCCTATGTTATCCCCTCACATTACCATTGTTTGCTAATTGCTAATTGTGATTTGTGACAAAATTGAGTGGTATATCCCAAGCCCTAGAACTCTCTAAATATTGTTAATCTCCCCCTAGCTTTAGTTGACTTGAACTAGCACTTGTTACATAAAACCAAACCAATTTCGACTTCAATTATCTTATTTATGCGGTAGTATTTCGGTGATTGATTCAAAGCCTCTCTTGGGTTTGACCCTTTCTTACCCTTTCTATTAGCTAGTGAGACCAAGATAGGACTTTATCTTTGGTAGGCTCGACGACGGCAAAATTTGATAGGCCGTCGTCGAGCCTACCAAAGATAAAAACCTAACTTACTACTACAAAATTGGCCAAAGAGACCATATCAAAATGGCCAAAGAGACTACCTTAGGGGTGGTCTCTAGCTCACAAGTCTCTTTGGCCTAAGAGACAATTTCATCAAAAGTGGTCTCTTATTTAAAAAAAAAAGACCACTTATTTCAAATAAATGGTTTCAATTTTTTCAAAAACTAAGACCACCTATGTCAAATAAATGGTCTCAGTTTTTCAAAAACTAAGACCACCTATTTCAGATAGATGGTCTCAACTTTTCAAAAACTAAGACCACCTATTTCAAATAGATGGTCTCTTTTTTTTTCTTGAAAAAAATATTATTCGTTTTTAGTATATATAATTTCAATTAAACAAATACTATATACAATTCCTATATCATTTACAATAAAATACATACATGTAATTTACATATGCAAAATTTTATACATTACTCAATACTCATACAACATACTCATTAATAATATAAATACTACAATCAATATTCTTGCAAAAAATTATACAAACCCCATACTAAAAAATACACATTAATGCTATAATCCAAATTCGTTTAGAAAAAAAAAAGCCTTCTTAGTACTTAGTAGATCTTGTGCAGCAATCTCACGATGCGAACTATTCAACAAGCAATCTTCTTCAATTACACTTTTTACCCTGAAAATTTTTCCAAAACATCCAAAATTAACAAATAATTATAATGATAAACGAACAAACATTTGAAATAGCAAGTTCATTTAAAATTGCAGAATTAAAAAGGTGAAAATTAAAAACTAAATTCGAAATCAAATAAAAAAACTAAAAAAGATTAATGCAATTATTTAAAACAAATTCAGACGAAATTAAAATTTATCAAAAAAAATTACATTAAATTAAAGAAAATAAACCAGAAATTTTAGATCTGAATAAAAAAAATTGAAAGAAAAATAAAAAAGACAAACCTGAAAAAGACCAGCGTCCGGCAATGCTTGGTGGCGTCATCGGCGGTCTGACCAAAAATAAATGAAAGAAAAAAAAAAGGAATATTTCAAAGATCAAATCGCAAACTTCTTTAACATCTTCGTCCGAATAAACTTCGTCGTCTATTGCTAAAACCCATTATCCAAGTCCTCCCTTGGAAGATCATCAGGGGAAATCCATCACAATCGGTTAAAAAAAAGAAATATATTTATGCTGCAAGCACAAACAAAAATAAACAATTAATAATAATTCAAATCATCATGAAAAAATCAAAATTAAAGTGTAAGATTTATATTAAATCCATAAAGAAATTCTAAATAAACATAACAAAATATAGGAGTCATCAACAATTATCACACACTTAAAGAAAACTTTGAATTAAACTGATTTACTATGAAATTGAACTCATGAAAAAATCAAAGTAAATCGCATAAACAAATTATGAAGAAATAACAAATGAGCTCATAAAATCAAATAAAACCGGATAATTAGATGATGAAAAAATCTCTTAAACAAATGAACTTATAGCATAAACGAACTTTAATCAGATTAATACAAGTAATTACTAAAATTGAAGAAACTAAAACATAAAAACAAGTAAATTATAGAAATTGAAGAAACAAAACGCATAAAACACAGAAAAATTAAGTGAAGAGAATTACCTTAACAAGTTAATTACCTTATCATAATCAAATTCATGAGCTTTTAGCAAATTTAATGGAAAAAATTGAAAATAAGAGAGAGGAGAGAGAAAGAGAATTGAATGAAAGAGGAAATGAAATAGTGAGTGACGGCTGAGGAAATTTAAGAAACGCTATTAGGGTATGATTTTGTCATTAGATAGTTTGGGCTTGACCCAGTTTTTATAAAAATATGGCTCCATGGCATCTGGTCTTGCCAATTACAAGCGCAAGGTCGTAATGGGACATGGCTTCTCCTTATCCGTCCCCAACAAGGAGGATACAATAACCTGGCCCTCCTTGGCCAGTTTTAAGGACAAAGCCTTCGGCTGCTACGAGGCGGTCCTTCAGGCTGGCTTACGCTTCCCTCTCCATCCGGTCGTGGAGAGGATACTGGATGGATACCAACTGGGTATCTGGCAACTTGTCCCGAATTCATGGATAAATATCATCGGGTACGTTGCCGCATGTGAAATGATGGAGGTGGATCCCAGCTTTGAGGCATTCGCCCACATGCACTATCTCAGCCGAGCGCCTGCCAAGGGCGGCGAAGGCTCAAGGGGTACATGATGGCAGTCGCCAAAGAGAACAAATGGAAGGACTGGAGAACTAAGTTCTACATTGTCCATTCCACTGAAAGTCGACTGAACCATAAATACAATCGGTGGAACAAGGATCCACCCCTTCTGGCTGGCAAGAGTGCCTTGCCCCCTCTCCCTAGGCGGGCCCAGGAGGAAATTTTCGACCGGGGTCTGTTTGCAGTGTCCGTTCGGACAAACGAGCATGGGGAGAAAATAGTCGTCCCCCAAAGCTACATTCCCCTTTACAAGTGGCTAGAAGATGGGGTGTTCTTGGTCGCTTGTGGTCTAAGTTCTAAGATGCCGAGAGGTAGTCGGTCGTCTGTCTTTGAGTAAACTTAAAATTGTTTTCAGTGTTTGTTTATAAAACCTAACTCTTTCTTTTGGTGCAGACAAAGCAATGGAAAAGCTCTCGGCAACAAAGAAGCCTTCTGTCGTCTCTGCAGCAAAGTACCGCACCAACGTCCTTAACAGGGTGAATGATGAGCAGAAAGTAGCCGGAACTCCCAAGGTAGTTGCTTATGATACTTGGAATATTTTTAAACAAAGGGTTAAATTTTGTCCGCCTGCTTTTCTGACGCCTTTCTTTTCGTCCAAACAAAAAGGTTCTGTCAGGCCTTCTCCCTCCAAATAATCCCAACTCAAAATTCAAAAAACTAGGGCGGGTGATGTGAGTGCATCCGACAAACACCGGAAACACATTGCTCAAAAGTCCAAGAGAGGGGACGGCTCTACTCTCGAAGCTGGCAGGGAGGTCAGCAAACCGGATGCTACTCAGGCATCAAAGGGTGGCTTTAAGCAACCCAGCACTGCTGTCGGCTCAGCAGGAGAGAAGACACGTCAGGGGAAGGGAGGAGGAGGAGGCCCAGCCGGACGGTATGGGCCGCATCTTTATTAAACTTCAATGCTTAATGTTGCTTCTTGGAACTTGACTAACTTATAATTTTTCAGCCCCCCCACAAAGGCCGACCGTCATCCAGATGGCCAAGGAGATGTTACGGTCGCTTGATCCTGAGGACAGGGCGTCCGTAAGAGGAGTCGGCAACCTTAACTTGGATGTTATCTTAGGGAACCTCTGCGAGGTAAAAGAGTTGGCTAAATTTTCTATAATATTTAACACATATCCGACTGGTCTTGACCATTCGGTCTTTTCTTATTTCCAGGCCTTGTTGCGCGTCCAAGGGCTCAAACGGCCAATCCAAGAAAAATCAAAAGAGGTAACAGCCGTTAAAGCTCGGGCCGAGTCCACCTTAGACCGAGCTCAATTTGAAATTGCTCAGAATGAGCTTCTAACCCTTGATATGATGTATTCCTAGGCAGACGCCAACCTGCAGGTGAAGAAGGACCTGTATTCGGCCCGCTCCAAAGTCAGTGAACTTAAGGCCGAGGTTAAAGGCCTTAAGGGAAAACTTGAGCCTCTTCAAGAGGCCAAGAATGAGGCCGAGAGGGCCAAGGAGCGGGTGAGCCGCCTGGAGGGGCGCCTAGCGAACAAGGAGCAGTAGCTGAAGGCCAAGTTCGAGTCCTGGGTTGAGGAGGAGAAACAGGCCCTTGTCCAACAAATGATGGAAGACTACGAATCCATCATGCGGGCGACATGGGAGGCGGTACAGCCGGGTGCTGATTTTGGCATCTGGAAATCCAAGTTTGATCGGGAAAACAAGGATTACAATGCTGAACTCCTTCGCCGGGCTGAAGAGGAGGATGCGGATGGTGAAGAGGCCAACTCCTCTTCAGGCTCCTCCGGTGATGAAGACGGGGAAGAGGATGGTGATGACAATGAAGAGCAGCCGGCAACTGATGATGCTGCTGCCAATGCTGGCAATCCCTCTGCCCCTTAAAGCGGCCGAATGGCCATTAATTTCATCTTCCAGCCTGCGTGTCGAGTATCCATGTATCTTTACCGACCGAGGGGTCGGGTGATTTGACAATTCCCCTGGCTTTGCCAGCTAACAATCTTACCTAATCGTCTGATGGTGATTGGGCCTTTTTAATTTAAAATCATTCGGCCATTGGCTAAAGTTATTCATATTGCTGTTCTTTAAATTTTTTCATTGCATGTTTTTTGGCTAAGTATTATAACCTGTATAGCATGCGAATGTTCTTGCCCCTGGACGGATGTCGAGTGGTTTCGGTTGAGTGGATTGATTGGCTTAGAAATTATTGATACTTAGAAGAGTATATATGGTTTCTAAGACAATCAATCACTATGGTGATTGCCCCAAACCATGCGACAGACGGCCATCAGGAGCGAATGAATAATTATTTTCATTCAGCCATTGGCTCAGGCAAAATATAATATTTTTGACTTAGCAAATTTTTCTAAAAAGAAATCCCTCGCCTATTTTGTTCCAAGAACTAAAAGCAGGCGCATTCGGCCTTAGGCCTTGACGAGATAAGGTGCTAAGTTTTAACTTAATCTTGATTTTTCTTTAGAATAATCCGCCTGTCTTGCCCCAAGAGCAAAGAACAGGCACATTCGACCCACAAGTCTCTGTTTTAATCTGCTAAGTGTTTTAGCTCGTTTTCTCGTAATTAATAGTCCGCCTATTCTACGTTCGGACAGAAACAGGCGTGTCTGGCCAAAGGCCTCATTAGGTGACTTGTAGGTCAGTAAAAGTTTTCCGCCTGTCTTGCCTTGGAGCAAAAACAGGCGCATCCGACCTAATGCCTCAACAGTTTCTACTTGTGAAATAGTGATCCTTTTCCGACTGTGCTAGAACAGTTAGAAAATTCTTGGCCTCTTGGATTTCACTTTCGATTAAACCAAACGACTGCGAATGCTGCCTTAGCATTCGGTAGGGCCGCTTGATGTATTTGTAGAGCAATGTGCCACCCAAATGGGAGATGCTTCTCCTCGACGAATTCGCCCGAATGGGCGTCGCCGGTTATCTGACTCATGTTGGAGCAGACGGTCATACTCATATTGGAGTAGACTATGACCATTCGGCCTCTATGCGTTTTTCTTAATATCCGGCCATTGGCCTCAAAATGATTTAAGCAAATATTTATTAAGTGTTTAACATAATGCAGTAAGAATTTCGTAGGAACGACTGCTCTAGAGTAGTCGGTTCCTTCATAAAGGTTGGGGCGTCTGTTATTGGGACAGACTTTCCCCAAATACATTGGTCGTCTGTATTTTGTACAGGCGACATTAAAATAAAAAGACAAAGTTGGAAAATGAAGGCATATTCTCATTAGCAAAGTTTGAAATGACAAAATTTGAGGTATTTACATTCTTACTTAGAAATGGTACTTTTTCAAGTTGTCCACATTCCAAGTTCTAGGCAGCTGCCTGCCGTCTGGTTCTTCCAGGCGGTAGGTGTCGTCTCTTACTTCCTCATATATTCGGTAGGGACCTTCCCAATTTGGGGTAAACTTTCCCTGCTCATTCGCCCTACCGATTGCCTCCATTTTCCGTAGCACAAAGTCCCCCACTTTGAGAGGACGCTTGTGTACTCTTTTGTTGTAAGCCCGTGTCATTCTCAGACGGTAAATCTCATGGCGCAAGGTGGCATTGCCCCTTCGCTCTGGAAGTGAGTCCAATGCTAGCCGCATGGCCTCCCAGTTAGCTTCTTCGTCATACAACATGACTCAAAGAGTCGGCTCATAGTGTTCAATGGGCAGGACAGCTTCTGCACCATACACCATGAGGAACGGGGTTTCTCCAGTCGCCCCTTTAGCAGTCGTTCTGATGGACCAGAGGACGTGTGGTAGTTCATCCGCCCAAAGGCCACCAGCCCGTTCAATTTTCTTTTTAATCCCGTCTGAGATTAGCTTATTGAAGGCTTCAACCTGGCCATTTGCTTGAGAGCGGCCAACTGATACAAAGACGCTTGAGACCCCTTGCTCTCCCAGCCAAGTCTTGAGTTGAGGCGTCTCAAATTGAGGACCATTGTCAAAAACCATAGACATGGGCACCGCGAAACGAGTGATAATATTCCTCCAGATGAAGGAAATGACATCTTTTGTCTTAATGTTTTTTACCGCCTCCGCCTCTACCCACTTAGTAAAGTAATCCACAGTTACCAATATGTAGCGCTTGCCGCCTGGGGCCGCGGTGTAAGGCCCAAGTATGTCCATGCCCCATTTAACAAAGGGAATTGGGCTGTGGATGGCCGTCAGGTCCGTGGCAGAACGATGGATGAGCTTGCCAAACTTTTGACACTTGTCACATTTTTTAACCATTTCCATAGTATCCGACTCCAGAGTTGGTCAGAAATAGAGCCGCCTGGCCTTGGCAGCTAAAGACCTGCCGCCTATGTGGGAGGCGCAGAATCCCGCATGAAAATCTCCGAGGACCTCTCTACCCTTTTCTGGAGTAACACACTTCAATAGGGGTTTCAAGAAACCAGCTTTGAAAAGTTCCCCTTGTCTCAGCTCAAAGCTTGCCGCTTTCTTTTTTAGAACAGCCGCCTCCTGGGGTGAATCAGGGAGCGTGTCGTCTACAAGATAAGCCCGGATGTTGTCCATCCAGGTAGAGCTTCGGTCGAGAATTCCAATGGGGTCTTCATTAGATATACTTATTTTTTCCATGACCTCCCAGAAGACCGACCAAGGCGTTTCACAAGAGGCGGATGATGCTAGTTTCGACAAAGCATCCGCCTGATTATTTGAAGACTGGGCACTTGAGTTAGATGGAATTCTTCAAGTGTCCCAACTTCACTCTTGACCGCCTGCAAATATTTTATCATGGCCGGATGAGTGGCCTCGTACGTTCCACTAACCAGGAGTACGACCAGTTGAGAATCAGAGCAGGAGGCTATCTTCTTTGCCCCTACCGCCTTGCAGTATCGAATGCCGGCCAGCAGGGCCTCATACTCGGCCTCATTGTTAGAGACCAGGAACTTGAACCGTAGTGCGTATTCGTACTTATCTCCCTCAGGAGATTGACAGATAATCCCCGCACCACAGCCGTTCACAGTGGAGCTCCCATCCACATACACTTTCCAAACCTGGTCTGTATTGTCCGATACAGTCGGCCTTGTCATTTCGACAATAAAGTCGGCGAATGCTTGCCCCTTTATTGCCTTCCTTGGTTCGAAAGTGATTTCTAATCCTTGCATTTCAATAGCCAATTTAAGCATTCGTCCAGAAGACTCCATGGTTGTGAGTGGCCGTTTGATCGGTTGGTCAGTATAGACTTCTACCGCATGCGCCAAGAAGTGGGGTTTTAGCTTCTTGATGGCCATGTGTAGGGTAAGGCCAAATTTCTCAACCATGGGGTACCGAAGCTCTGCATTCCTAAGAACATGGCTAATGAAATACACCGGGAGCTGAGTGTCGTCTCTTTCAGCTAAGAGAACGGCACTGAGGGCATGGTCAGAGACGGCTAAGTACATGAAGAGCTTCTCTTTGGGCAAGGGGCTGACAAGCCTTGGCAAAGAGTGCAAATGAGTTTTCAGCTTTTGAAAGGCCGCCTCTGCATCATCCCCCCATTCAAAGTTGGTCTTCTTTTTTATTGCATGGAAGAAGTAGAGACACTTGTCGCCTGACCGACTGAGAAATCTCCCCAAGGCTGCTAGACAACCTGTTAGCTTTTGCACTTCCTTCAAAGTACGGGGTGACTGCATGTCGATTACCGCTTATATTTTCTCAGGGTTGGCCTCTATTCCCCTTTGGTCAATCAAAAATCCGAGAAACTTCCCAGACTCAACACCAAAGACACACTTTTTTGGGTTTAGCATGACCTTGTGTCGCCTGAGTGTGGCGAATGTTTCTCGGAGATCAGCAAGATGATCCGCCTTTTGTTTGGATTTGACTATCATGTCATCAATGTACGCCTCTACATTCCTTCCGATTTGATTAATGAAAACCGTATTAATCATTCGTTGGAAAGTAGCTGGCGCATTCTTCAAACCAAACGGCATCACCGTATAACAGAACAACCCCTGATCAGTGACGAATGCCGTCTTTTCTTGATCTTTTTTCCACAGGGGGATATGATGGAAACCTGAATAGGCGTCCATAAAGCTCATCAAGGCATGTCCGGCTGTTGAGTCGGCCAGACTGTTGATTTTGGGCAATAGATAACTATCCTTTGGACATGCCTTGTTGAGGTTTGTGTAGTCAACACACATCCGCCAAGTTCCATTCGGCTTTTTTACTAACACAACGTTAGCTACCCATTCAGGGAAATTGCACGGCCAAATGAACTTGGCATCCAGCAGCTTTTTTACTTCGGCAGCAGCCGCCTGACCTCTTTCCTCGCCATGGTTTCTTTTCTTTTGCCGGATGGGCTTCTTTTTAGGATCACGGCGAGTTTGTGGACAGCAAGATCCGGGCTGATGCCTGGCATCTCCTCCACTTCAATGGCAAAGATGTCTTTGAATTCTCTCAGCAGCTGATGAAGGCTTTCACCCAGCTCTGCAAGTGCAACCGTCCCCACCTTAACCGTCCGCTTTGGGCGGCTGTCGTCTAGAGGGATATCGATGTGCTCACCAGCAGGCTGGGGACGGAGATCATCCGACCGTTCCCCGATTAGTGATTGCTATTGTTTTTCTTTTTTGACCACCACCAGCGGATCAGTCTTTCTTTTCTTTCCGGCTGGTGGGGCCGACTGTTCCTCCTCGACATCGTCGAGGTCGATCGTTTGCTTGCCCCGACCAGATGCTACGGCCGCAAGCTTGACGTCCGAGAGGTAACACTCTCGAGCCGTCTTTTGGTCCCCATTAAGGGAACCGACTGTTCCATCATCTTTCTCATACTTGAGTAGCATGAGTGCAGGGATGATGACGGCCTTACCCTCGTTAAGAGTGGGACGGCCAAAGATGAGGTTGTAAGCTGTGAGCTCTTCAACCACGAGGAAACGGATGGTCATGTGCCGACCGTCTCCCCTGCTTCCCAGGCGGATAATTAAGTCAATGCGTCCAACTAGGTGCACAAGTCCTCCCCCAAACCCAACAAGGGTGTGGGAGACCTCTATCATGCTATTCGGTTTGTACTTGAGATTGGATAAGCATTTGAGGCTGATGAGGTCAGAGGAGCTTCCTATGTCAATCAGAATTCGGCCAACCAGCTGGTTGGCGACCTTGCATTCAATGACAACAGGATCATCATGCGGCCGACGGACTTTGCCTCTATCCTACTCGGTGATGACAACTTTAGGGAAGGCGGATGTGCCTGCCACATCCCCTTCCTCAACAGAGTTGACCATCTTCCTTAGATGGTCCTTGGTGCCCCGAATGGTCGGGCCACCACTGGCAAAGCCGCCTGCTATGGTGTATATCGGTTCTTCATCAGTTTCGGCACTCACAGCAGGCTGAGGAGTCTTTTTCTTGGACTGCCCCGGATTTGCCTTTGAAGTCACTTTGGACTTCACATAGGACTTCAGCTGTCCTTTGTCGGCCAGACGGTTGAGCTCCCGCTTGAGACTAAAGCAGTCGTTCGTGTCATGGCCAACATCCTCATGGAAATAGCAATGCTTATTCTTGTTCCGATTTTCAGCGGAACCTTTCATAGGAGTCGGCTTCTCAAGATTCAGCCGATCCTTAATTTCCAAGAGGATGGAGCAGCAGTCCTTGTGGAACTCGTACCTTGGGACATACGGTTTCCACTCTTTTTTCTTCTTCTGGGCCGGTTGATCAGAGTTATCAATGGCCCAGACTTGCTTTTTCTTTTTGCTCTCTTTTGGCTTAGGAGCCGGCTGAGCATGCCGACACTCTTTCTGCCGGTCAGACTTCTTATGGTCCGTCTGCTTATTGGAGGAGTAGAGTGTGGTCGCCTGTATATAGGCTTCCGCCTCTCGCAAGGCCCCTTGCAGAGTAAAGATTTGTTTGCGGACGAGTTCATACTTAAAAGTAGACCCATCCTTCAGACCCTTAAAGAAGTCTGTGAAGGCGACCTCATCAGACAGCCCATGAATCTGGATTCGGACCAGATTGAACCGCCTGATATAGGAACGCAAACCTTCTCTATCTCCCTACTGAACATTGCCCAAATCAAGACTTGTCTTTTTGGCAGGGATATTCATAGAGAAGTTTGAAGCAAACAAGAACGCAAGCGTCTTGAAGCTATTTATGCAACCAGCCGGCAGATTGCCAAACCACTGCTGGGCTATGCCCTTTAGGGTGGCTGGAAAGCAACGACACCATGTGGCATCATCCAACCCCTGTAGATACATGAGGTGGGTGTATGCTAGCAAGTGGTCTTCTAGGTTGGAAGTCCCATCATAGGCTCCAACCAGAACATTTTTAACTTTAGCCGGTTGTACGGCTTCAGTTATTTCCTTGGATAAAGCAGAGGGTTGATCCCCAAGGTGTTGCAGCCTAAGCTGCCAGTCCATCGGCTGATAGCCGTATGCCGCCTGTCCTCCAAAGAGGGCAGGCTGCATGTAAGGTAAGATCGGCGCCTGGTACAATAGCTGTGCCATGTACTGGGCCGACTGAATCATATGAGGACCAGACTGAAACCGTGGGATGCTAGCTGGTGTCTCATGTACGGACTAGGAACACCTCACAGAGGTGTTCCGGAAGCTATCATGATAAGTTGACGTTGAAGCCGACTCTGATAGCTGGGTCCTCTTCTGCTCAATGTATTGCCGAGCATCAGAGAATGTTTTCTTGCTAACATCCGGCTGTATGTGCCGGATGGCTTTTATTGTGCTCGCTTCCAGGAAACGGAGCCGAGTAAGGTCAAATTGGGGTCGGGCCTTCTCCGTAGGGGCAGGATGAGGAGTCGGCTGACGGTCCCTGACCGACATCTGTTTGCTAGCCTGGGCTGGCTTCTTGGCCGACTGCTCCTTTCTAGGAGTAGGCGACTTCTTTGAGGCGAGTTGTTTGATTTCACCCCTGAGGCTGCTCAGGAGCCTCATTAGTTCATCTCGAGTGACGGGAGTTGATCCTGCCGCCTGGGAAGGATCAACCGGCCGCCCCGAGGGCTTCTTTGGCTGACCAGCAGTTTTGCTTGGCCCTGCCTGGTCATGATGACGCTCCCGTCTGTCCTTACTGCGGATGCGTTTAGAGATGAGGGATCCATTTGGATCCACATAGGTTTCGACGTCAGCGTCGTCACCTGAGTCATGGTCCGTTTGGACCAGTATATCATCTGGAGGCCGATTGGCCTCTAGATTTGGTACAGGTTCTTGTGAAGCCATTTCAGAGGTACTCTCCCCACAGACGGCGCCAAATGTTTCGGGGGTTTTTGTCCCTTGGGAGAGTTACAACACTGAAACTGGATTCAACAACGGGCGTCTGTACCTGCAAAGCAAATGGACCGCCGAATGGTCGGTGGTCCGCCTCCGAAGATTAAGTTAGTAAACGTTCGGTAATAAAACGTGCGGAAGTAAAGTTATCTGCTTGGATTCCAAGCTTAGGTAAAGTGCTGTCTGTTCTTTGAAAATGACAACTCTATAGTAAGTGACGTATTGTCTCGTAGTGCGTGAATATTCTCTCTCTTTTTCGGTGTATATCTTTTTATGTCTTGTCATAAATGTAAGAATGTCCCTATTTATAGGGTTCTTTTTGGAAAGTGTGCCCTACCTAGGATCTGGTGACCTAGGGATTAGGGCACGCCGTTTTTTAAGGGCCCCTTTGGATTTGGGCCTTGAAAGCCGCCATTCCCAGGGGGCAATATATGCTCGACACGTGTCACCATCTAGAAGGTCCAAGTAGGTGCCCCTTCCAGTGACACGTGTCATGCTCTGATTGGGCCACTTGGCAGGGTATAAAATACCCAAATCAGGTATTTGTACAGCTTCCTCCCTGGCCATGGTGGTTTGTCAACTAGTCCCTAACTCAGTTGGTGAACCTCAGGTTAGATGATCCTATCCCCTCCTTCTAGCGCCAATTGTTCCAGGTGTGGATCCAAGGGATCTGTTGGGTGAGCTGGGCCCCGTCGACAACCTACACAAGGCAACACACGTTAACTGCCCTCGGGGGTGGTTCGAGGAACCCCCCTCCAATGCTCAAGTTAGAGAGTGTTTCAAGAGAGAAAGTGTACTTAGAGAGATGTAGAGAGTGTAATAACTTGTCTGTCTAACCTCTTTTCCGTTGTACTTTACCCTCTATTTATAGGTGTACGATCTCCTTTGTGGAGAGTTCGACCTGGTCAGCTCTGCGGGCTGACTCCATCGGGCTGGTGAGCCCCTCACAGTTGTTCTCTCGACAATGAGTGTGCACCCTGGGGAGCTGGGCGATAGTTCAGCGGGAGCTATCCTATACACTTTTCTTTTTTTACCACCACCAGCGGATCATGCTTTCTTTTCTTGGCGGGTGGTGGGGTAGGATGATCATCCTTGAAATCATCAAGTTCTATTGGCTCTTTACCTTGACCGATTGCAGATGCCGCAGGCTTGTCGTCTGAGAGATAACATTCTCGAGCCATCTTCTGGTGCCCGTTCAGGGAGCAAACTGTTCCATCATCCTTCTCATACTTAACAAGCATGAGAGTAGGAATGATGACAGCCTTGCACTCGTTAAGAATGGGTCGGCCAAGGATAAGATTGTAGGCGGTCAGCTCTTCGACCACTAGGAATCGAATGGTCATGTGCCGACCGCTACCTTTTTGCCCAGTCGGATGGGCAAATCAATGCGTCTGACTGGATGCACAACTCCTCCCCTAAAAACCCACAAGGAGATAGGAGACATTCATCATGCTATTCCATTTGTACTTTAGATTGGATAGACATTTGCAGCTGATGATGTCTGAGGAGCTTCTAGTGTCAATCAAGATGTGACCAACCAACTGGTAGGCCACTTTACATTCTATGACCACAGGGTCATCATGCGGCCGACGGACTTTTCCTCTGTCCTTTTCGGTGATGATTACTTTTGGCCACCTGACCCTCATTATTAGAATGGACCATCTTTCTTAAATGGTCCTTGTTGCCTCGGATGATTGGGCCACCTCCGGCGAATCCGCCTGCTATCGTATAGACCGGATCCTCGTCCGTTTCAGAGCTGATAGCAGGTTGGGGATCCTTTTCGCTTGACTCCCCGGATTCGATTTTGAAGTCACTTTGGACTTCACATAGAATTTCAGCGCTCCTTTGTCGGTTAGACGATCAAGCGTCCACTTAGGCTGAAGCAGTCGTTTGGGTCATGGCCGACATCCTCATGATAGTGACAATGCTTGTTCTTGTTACGATTTTCAGCGGAACCTTTCATAGGAGTCGGCTTCTCAAGAGTCAGCCGATCCTTTATCTCCATAAGGATGGAGTAGATGTCCTTGTGGAACTCGTACCTTCGGACGTACGACTTCCACTCTTTCTTTTTCTTTTGGGCCAGCTAATTAGAGTTATCAACCGTCAGATCTGTTTTTTTCTTTTTGCTCTCATCTGGTTTTAGAGACGGCTGAGCAGTCCGACTCTCCTTCTGCCGGTCAGACTTCTTGGAGTCCGCCTCCATTAGGGCTCCTTGGAGGGTAAATATTTTCTTGCGGACGAGTTCGAACTTGAAATTCGACCTGTCCTTCTGACCTTTGAAAAAGTCTATATAAGGCCCTTCGTTAGACAGTCCTTGGATTTGGATTCTCACCAGACTGAACCGCTTGACGTATGATCGCAGCCCCTCTCTATCTCCTTGCTGCACATGGCCTAAATCAAGGCTCGTTTTCTTTGCAGGGATGTTCATAGAGAAGTTAGAAGCAAACAAGAACGCAAGCTTCTTGAAGCTGTTAATGCAACCAACCGGCAAATTGTCGAACCACTGATGGGTTATGCCCTTCAGGGTTGCTTGAAAGCATTGACACCAGGTGGAATCATCCAACCCCTGTAGGTACATGAGGTGGATGTATGCCAAGAGGTGGTCTTCTGGGTTATAGGTACCATCATAGGTCCCAACCATTATATTTTTAACCTTGGCAGGCTGTTCGGCTTCAGCTATTTCCCTGGAGAATGCAGAGGGTTGTTCCCCAAGGTTTTGTGGTTGAAGCTGCCAGTCCAAAGGCTGGTAGCTGTATGCCGCATGCCCTCTGAAGAAGGCAGGCTGGATGTAGGGTAAAGCAGGCGGTCGGTATAGTGGTTGTGCCATATACTGCGCCGAGTTGATTATATGGGGCCTAGATTGTACGGGGGGGGGGGGGGGGGCTCTTGATGAAGTCCTCGGTACCGAAGGAGAATTCCTCACAGAGGTATTCTGAAAGCTATCGTGATAAGTCGACGTAGAAGCCGACTCTGACAGCTGTTGAGTCGTTAGCTGGTCAATGTACTGACGAGCATCAGGAAAGGAATTTTTGCTACCATCCAGCTATACATGCCGGATGGCTTTTCTTATCATCGTTTCTGGGATGAGGAGTCGGCTAGGTCAAATAGAGTCTAGAAAGGTCAAACTAGGGCCGAGCCTTCTCCTTTGGAGCAGGATGAGGAGTCGGCTGTCGGTTCCGGACCGACTTTTGCTTTCCAGTTTGAGCAGGCTTGGTGGCCGACTGTTCCTTTCTAGGAGTAGCCGACCGCTTGTTGATTAGACCCTTAATTTCACCCTTGAGGCTGCTCATGAACTTCATGAGCTCATCGCGGGTGACTGGGGCTGATCCTGCCGCTTGGGAGGGATCATCCGGCTGCCCTTAAGGCTTACTCAATTGTCCAGGGGGCCTACTAGGACCCGCCTGGTTAGCATTGCGCTCCCGCCTATCTTTGTGACGGAGGCGCTTAGAGATGAGTGACCCATCTGGGGCCACATAGGTTTCGTTGTCTCCATCGTCACCTAAGTCATGGTCCGTCTGGACCACTATTTTTTCTAGAGGCCGATTGGTCTCTAGAGCGGCACAAGTTGCTCTTGTGAAGCCATCTTAGAGGTACTCTCCCCACAGACGGCGCCAAATGTTTCGGGGTTTTTGTGTCCCTCGGGAGAGTTACAACTCAAGACTGGATTCAGCAAAGACGCTTGTACCTGCAAAACAAACGGAGCACCGAATGGTCGGTGGTCCGCCTCCGAAGATTAAGTTAGTATGGATTCGGAGTAAAACGTGTGGAAATTAAGTTATCTGCTCGGATTCCAAGCTCAGGTGTTGTCTGTTTCTTGAGAGTGACAACTCAGTAATGATTGGAACGTCCCCCAATAAATGGGGGAATGTCCCTATTTATAGGGACCTTGGGAAGTGTGCCCTACCCTAGGGTTTGATGACCTAGGGATTAAGGCAGCGCCGTTTTGCGGCGCCCTTGAAGGCCGCCATTTCAAAGGAGGAATATCTGAGTGACACGTGCCACACATCTGGAGGGTCCATTTGGACGCCTCCTAGGGCGACACGTGTCGCTCTCTTATTGGTCCACTTGGGGTATTTAATACCCCAAATCACTTTTTCCGAGCCTATTATGCATAGCCAACCAGTAGATAAAAGAGTGTTTAGGCACATTGAATTTATTCCAAATCCATTTATGCCAGTCAACTTTAGGACTATCACCTTACAACCATTTATAACACTCAAAGATCTTGAATTTGCTTTCCATCCATTTATTCTGCTCAAAACCCAGCTTCAATTCCTCCTTACAGGCACAAAGTTTCCTCCAAGACCAGCCATCTGTTTTCTTTGGCTTATAAGTCCACCAATCAGCACCTTAGATGTTCATATAATGAACCAACATGACCCACAAAGAGTCTTCCTTTGTAGCTATTTCCTAGATATACTTACCCAGGGCAACTTTCTTCCACAGACCACAATCTCTGATTCCCAAACCACCAGCCCTTTTTGCCTTGCAGACCCAATCTTAGGCCATAGGAGGGAACCTAGAAAGGGCAGCATCCCCACACCACTTAAAGGCCCTACAGAGATGTGTGATTTTCTAAATTACAGTCTTTGGCAACACACACATTGAACCCAATATGCGTGCAAACTCATAAGCACCGAGTTTACCAGCACAACACTTGCAGCATATAAGAGATTCCTACTAGACTAGTAGGTGATTCTAGCAAGCATTTTATCAATTATTGCATCAAATCAATCACTTTTAAGTTCTTAGCAATTAAGGGAATGCCAAGATACTTCAAAAAAAAAAAAAAAGGAGTTGCACCCAAAACCATTCATAATCTCCCTGACTTAGGGCTTGTTTGACATCATTTTTGGTTTTTAATTTCCTGTTTTTTTGAAAACTAAAAACCAAAAATAGGAAACAAAAAAAAAAGGTGTTTCCACGTTTTTGTGGTCAGTTTTTAAAATTAGGGGAAATTCTCTTTGGTGAACTCCAAGTTTTTACTTTTCTAAGTGGTAAACGTTCTTAACTTTTATTAACAATGGTAAACCTAAATTATTGATTACCATTGATAAGTGTTATTTTAATAAAAATCCTTAACTATAGTTAGTTTTTTTTTTCAATAATTAATTTATTATAGAAATATTTTCCAAAAAAAAAAAAAAAAACCAAAACCCCCCCACCCAACCAGCAGCCCTTCCCCTTCCATCACCGTCAGCCCCGACCACCAGCGCAACCCCCAACCTGATTTACCCCCGACCACCAAATAACCTCCCAGCCAACCCCCGACCACCGAAACCCCCACCCCACTTAGCCCCGACCACCGAACAACCTCCAAGCCAAACCCCTGATCACCGAATAACCTCCAAGCCCAACCCCCGACCACCGAAACCATCACCTGACCTAGCCCCGACCCCTAAAAACGCCACCCCGATCCCCAAAACAGCAACGAACTCCAACAAAACCACCACCACCCCCACCGCAAAACTCCAACCAGTTACCTCGACCACCCGCGCATCTCCCTTCGCTGCTACTAGATGCACCACCATAACAGCCATAATCAGCGGAAAACAGGGGAGGGGGTGGTTTTGGGGCTGCAGTGGTCGCGAATTGGTGGAATCGGGGCTAGTCCAGAAGTGGTGGAATCGGGGTAGCGGTGGTCGATTTTTGCGGGTTAGGGTTTGTTTGGATGGGTGGCGCGACGGTAAGGGGTGGTCGAGGTAACTGGGCATGAGTCGCCGACGGTGGGTGAGCTGGAGGCCGTCGTCCGGTTTCTGGGGAGAAGGGAGCTGCGTGAAGGTCAGGGGGAGAGGGAACGGTGGTGAAGGTGGTGGCAACCTAGCAGGGGTGGGGGGAAGGGGTGGTTGATTTTTTTTTTATTTTTTTAAAATTTTAGTATAATTATTAAATTATTAAAAAAATAATTAAAAACCTAACTATAGTTAAATGTTATTGTTAAAAAAATAAAAAAAACTAACTATAGTTAAATTTTTAATAAAATATAATAATTAATGTCATAAGTAATAATTATAAAAAGTTGATGAGTACCAAAGATAGTTTTAAAAAACTTTGTTTACCACTTAGAATTTTGTAAAATTGAAGTTTATCAAAGAGAATTTCCCTTAAAATTATTATGATTTTAATAAGTTTAAATAATTTTTTATTCATTATAAAATCACAGCAATGCCAAACAACCTTTACCCAATTGTTTTATTTTGTAAATGTATTAAAAAAAAAAAAATTTACTCTTACAGATCAAACCAAAGTGAACGGTGAGACTACAAGCAAAGCTCACCTACTCAGCAGCTAAAACCAAAAAAAATTGCAAGTTGATGATTATATATTCCTTTTAATGGCCCCCCCCCCCCTCATCCTTGGAAGTTTGCCAATTTCCAGTCTATAAATTCATACTTGTAATAAATAAAAAGTAAAGTACAAAAGCTCACCCAATTAAACTTTTCTTTATAATTACTTTTCTGCTCAGTTTTGGTAGGCAGAATCAACCAATTAAAAACTTCTCCCACCTTATTTAACCGCCTTTTTATTTTCTCACATTAATCAATTTTATGGGTCACTGAAAATTAAAAGTAACAATTTATACTACGTATTTAATAAAATAAAACATTTACTGTATAATAATCCTTTGAACTTGGTGTGCCTACAACAGTGGGTCCCTTCCATCCCACTTGTTCGTCTTGAATTTATGTCACCTTCTCCTTTAGCCATTATCAAAGACTAGTCCTTCAAATTATTTTTTTTTCCCTTTTTTTGTTTTTCTCTTCTCTGTTCATTAGAGTATTGTTCTTCATCTTTCTCTTCTCGAAGTTCTCAAATTATAACGGAAAATCCAAATTGCTTGAGTATAAATTTCAATAAACTTGAAGCCGATTTCATCGAAAGGTAATATAAAGGGTACTTCATTAACAAGTTTCATAGTAATTATATATTTATTTGCTGAATTTGAAGTCAACAAATTTGCTTACTGTTGTGGGTTTTGTAAATTGTGAGGAAAAGGGTTTGATTGAATCAAGATTTTGGCATCTGAAAATTTGATTTTTGAGGAAGAAAAAATAAAGTTCTTAGATTCATGGAGTGGTATATAGTTTTTCCTTATTTTTGCGGTATATTGGAGTGATTATTGGGTGTATCTTCTTAATCTTTAAATAGAGTTTGAATCAGTGTATTTTCTGGGGTTGTTGATGCTTGGTCAAAGACAATGGAGGTGTATATGGCCAGATTTCTATATCTTTAGTAATAATACGTTTTGCTGCTCTAGAAAATACTATGAAGAATCTGTTGAAGAAGCTGAATATTGTGCCAAATCAAAGTGACGACATAGAAGGCTCTAAAAATAATAGTAATAGTACTAATTTGTCGAAATCGAGTAAGTTGAATGCTGGACCATCTCCTCATTCACAGGCACACCAACTGTTTGAGCATAATAAACCCTTTACTACTTTGGCTGGATGGTTTCATACAGTTACTAATAGGAAGGGTGGTAGTTCCCCGTCTTCGTCAAATGCTAAGGCACATGATAATATAGAGGAGCAACAACACTTAGAATCTGCCAGCAGTTGTGGTTTGAGTATTGGTTCTGATGTGGTTGCAAGGCGTGACTCGGAGTCTAGTAATGCGAAGGATCCTGACATTGAGGAAGAGTATCAAATTCAATTAGCTATGGAGATGAGTGCTAGGGAAGATCCTGAGGCTGTTCAGATTGAAGCAGTGAAGCAAATTAGTTTAGGCTCTTTTACACCAGAGAATACTCCTGCAGAAGTTGTTGCATATAGGTACTGGGTAAGTTTCCAGGCTTCTGTGATTATCTTGAACTACGACTCACTGATTTGCTTGTTTAGTGTGTGTATGATGAGGTTTTGAAGTTTGCCTTTATGAAAAAGATTATTTGCTCCTTGATGAAATGACAAATTTATTATTGGAAGTGATGCTGTGTTAATCCCGGATGAAATGTGGTATATTGTGTTTTCTCCTTGCATGATTTTAGCACTGTTTGATTATGTGGTAATTTGTTTTAACGGCTATTTCACTAAATGCCACTGAGTAATTTCGAAATTCACCAAATGCCATCGAACTTTTCCAAATTCACCAAACGCCACCGAGTTTTAACAAAATTCACCAAATGCCATTTCCGTTAGTTGACCGTCAATGTCCGTTAGTTAGACCCCACCACTTGCCACGTGTCACCTTATGATTGGTCCGTTTTAAAAAAATATATATATTTTTAATAAAACTAAAAAAATAACAAAAATAAAAATTAAAAACTTTTAAAAAAAGTAAAAAAAAAATTAAAATAAATAAAAATTACAAAAAAAAAATAAAAAAAAATTAAGAGGTGGCAGCCACCACCTCCTCCGTGATTGCCCACCCCAAAACCCTAGCCACCACCACCTCCTCCATGACTACCCACCCCAAAACCCTAGCCACCACCACCCCTGCCGCCAGGGCTAGCACCGGAAGGCGCGTTGGCCTCCGGCGACCCCTCCCCTTCCCCTCCCCTAACCCGTTGCAACCCCTTAACCCGCAAAACCCCACCCCCCTTCCTCCACCACCCCGAAATACAGTGGGGACTGGGGATTCGCCGGTGGGTCGCGACAGGAAAGGGGAGGGGGCTGCGACGGGGGGAGGCGAAGGGGAGGGGGCTGTGACGGGAAAGGGGAGGGGAAGGGAGGGAGCTGCGACGGGGAGAGGGGAAGGGGAGGGGGGCTGTGACGGGAAAGGGGAGGGGGATGCGACGGGAAAGGGGAGAGGAAGGGGCTGCGATGGGTTAGGGGAGGGGGTTGCGACGGGATAAGGCTAGGGGAAGGGTCGCCGGCGCGCCTGCCGGTTCTAGCCCCGGCGGCAAAAGGGTGCGGTGGCGGCTTCGTGGGCTGGCCGGTGGCGGGCTGGTGGTGGCAACAAATTTTTTTTTTTTTATAATTTATTAATTTTTTAAAGTATTTTACTATTTTTAATTTTTTTTAAATTTTTTTAACTTTTTTTTATAATTTTTGTTTAATTACTTTTTTTTTTTAAAAATGGACCAATTAGAAAGTGACACGTGGCAAGTGATGGGGTCCACTAACGGTCAACTAACGGTTGTCAGTCATTAATGGCATTTGGTGAATTTTGTTAAAACTCGGTGGCATTTGGTGAATTTGGAAAAGTTCGATGGCATTTGGTGAATTTCGAAATTACTCAGTGGCATTTGATGAAATAGCCGTTGTTTTAATGATTTTGACGGATTTATAATTTTTTTATTTATGTCTACAAACTATTTTTGTGCATCATGCTGTTTGATTGATTTTGTATCGTCTTTATGCTGAACTAGCAGATTTCTTGTCTAGAAGCTTAATTGAATGGTCATTACATTGGCCGGTGTTTAAGCTATTATGAACTATTTAAAAAAATTTATTTTTAATAATGATGGTACACTACAATATCATTCGGGAGGAGTCCTAAAGAACAACCTAAGAAGAACAGTGCATGTATCATTCTATAAGATGAACGTATCTGGAAACATTGTTGTTGAACCTTAACACATCGAAGCAAGAAAAACTAGAAGTTCACTGATGGTCTGTAGGCTTACAACTCTTATCTCATCCTAAAAGATGGACTTCTTATCACAAGTGTAGTGTTATTGTAATCTTTGTATTTTCTTCTCTCACTTAAGGCCTTAAGGGCTTCAACCACTTCATTGAATAAGGTGAAAAAAGATATGACTTGACATAATTCCCTTATGGGGCTCAAAACCCTAACCTATGGTTTTAGCTGTGATCAAAACCCTAACCTACGGTTTTAGCTGTGATCATGGGCACGAACATGATTCATTGATTTTGGGACCGTGTCACATGTTTTGTGACTTTGAATTAGATTTCAAAGTACTTTTAGGATTTTTATAGTAGTGGCATGCTGTTAAAAAAAATAAATTAAAGTAGCATAGTTGACATGAGGAGCCATTGGTAGGGAGGCATATCAGCAATTTTTAAGTGAAACACTAGATGTAATTTTCAATGTAGCATTGGAAAGTTTGATCAGACGAGATTATGGGTTTTTGAAACACCCCTTGTCGATATGGATAATTTCATTTCGATCAATTGAATTTTTTTTAAAATGCAGCCCCATTGAAACGATGCAATCATGTTTTTGCACCATGCCCTCACTGCCTAGACCGAACGTTAATGAGAATGATATCTCATCATACGCTTTTAAATCCATCGGGCACTATAACTTCATCGTATCCTATCATGGAGATTCTCTCCCTTATTTTCTTTCATGCACTTAGGAACCCAAATTCTTCATATCATTTTGAACTCCTTCCATCTAAGTCGTCTTCAATCTCTAATGACTTCTAAAATCCTTACGAAAGGATATTTTATTAGTCCTTCTCCAAAGTCCAAACCTTCAATAGGATTACCACCTGAATAAACTACTTTATTTAGTTTCATTCATCTCAATGTCTTCTATGCTTCTACTTTAGTTGTTCGTATATATTTGCAGTTTACTTCATGGTCTTCAATTGAAATGACTCTTTGCATCCTATGATCTTTATTCTTGCTCCACTTCACTTACAAAGGTCCTTATTTAACATTTTTCTATCCTATAAATAGCCAAAATTAGAATCTACTTTGTTGTAAACCTCTCATCCACCATCACACCCTTCTGTTTACTTGTCGAAGCACTTCACTTACATGTCATTCTTCCATTTTCCCTAAGCCAAATAACTATCTCATTACTTTTAAGTCCTTATTTCATCAGCACCAATGTTTTCCTTATTACCTCTCCTAGAACATCAGCCACTCTAAATTAACTTCTCTTCACCTTGAACTCAGGGCTTGTTTAGTTCACTTATTTTTGCTTATCTGTCTAGTCTAGTCTAATCTGATCTAATATGATTGTCTAATTTAACTAAACTTTGACCTTATGTGTAGTGTGTACGATAATCTATACAGAAAAAATATACCAAGTGGGGTCTTGTTAGATTCGTAATAATGTGTATTTTATTGATATGTAATTTTTATAATTTTTTTCATTACATAAATGAAGATATTTAGCGATAAGAAACCGCATATAAAACGATGATTTGATGTTAACTTATTTTTTTTGAATTAAGTTGAATTAAACAAGGCCTAAGTATGGTCCACCTTTACCTTTTATTAAGCTACACCATCTTATTGTTGATTCACCTTGAACTTTCTTCCATCTTAAACCTGTGTTGATATGAAAATCAAAGACTAAGATTCTATCTTGAGTAGCAAAACTCCCAGAAATAACCTCACATCAGCAACACTCCCAGAAATAACCTTACATTAGAATTCTTACTAGGAAAAAGTCTACTTGGATTTCATTTGCTCCACTTTGAAAAATTCTGTGCACTCTCCCTTATGCCTGGGTGGGTATAGGTATGACCCACCTTGCCCCATTTTATGAGAGTATGAGGGAGCCTTGTAAATCGAACTTGGCTAATGGCATGGTCCCAAAATACAGTTATAATTGCAATTGTGGGAGTGATCATAGTGTTGCGGGAATGGAAATGATGGTTGATCGCGGACTCTACCTTGGTTTTTGTGATACAAATTTGATTTTAAAGTATTAGGAATTTATCTTGATTTAACACTATTAGAATAGTTAGAGTAGATTATTAGAGGTTTACAACCATTATTGCGGGAGACATGGGGAATCTTTAACTATATCTTTTAATAGCAAATAATTATTTGACTGAAACATGGGATGTAACATTCAAAAGCCGGATGATGTAGAGTAGGGATGTAAAATGATTTTGGGTTTTAAATCCCTATACTGAATTGGATGATTTTTGATTTGGTCAACAAAAATCCTTTACAGTATGACCTAACTGAAAGGTTGTGGCTGTATTCTTGCACCATGGCTGATGGTTTTGTATGGTTATGTATATTGTTAAGTGATCATTGTAATGTAGTTATTGGTTTTTTCTAATTTCAGTTGGATGTCTGAAAGATAACTATGGAGTGCAGATTGCTCGTACTAGGGCAATATTATCACACAACAGTGATTTAAATAGTTATGATTGAATTTTAATTGTTGATAAAATCTCTGTTCAATACAAAAGTATTTATTTATTTATTTCTTTAGCAGTTACATGGGAATGAATTCCTTGAAAAGTATTCATGCATGCTTATTAACTTTATTTGTGGAAAGGATGTTGGACTATAATTTTATCAGTCAAATTGAGCTATCTCGGTTTCTCAGTTTTGTACTGACAAGCAATAATGACATGTATATAAAAGACATCAAGGGGCCAAGGGAGTGTTATTTTTCATAAGGGAGAGCTAGTAATAGACAGCCACCTTTTAAACTCTAATAAAAAGGATAGAATAACACGATACATCCAGCTTCATTCCTATCTATCTCTGTAGATTTCATAGCAGCTAACTAAATGGAAATAAATTCCTGGGAAGTGGTTGTGCATGCTTATTATTCTAGAAGGGATTTTGGTATTAAACTTCATCAGTTGCTAAGGGTTGTCTGGTTTTATAATTTTGAAGACAAGCAATAAAGACGTTTATTAAGAAGACATCAAGTGGGTGTTATTCTGTTACAAACGGAAGGCTAGGAAAAAACAACAACCCTTTAAACTCAATGAAAAAGAACAAAAAGACACTTAATAGTGTTAATACATCTGGATGCTATGGGGTAAAGTTAATTCTTGAAAGAATACAAAACAGTGAACACTATTTCAATGCCAGGATTACAATTTAAATTTGGATTCATTTAACATTTTGTGGTTGGCCATTTTTCGTTCCCAAGTGAATTACCAAAATAAATTTGGGTATATGTACTGCCATTATAGCAAATAACTCAATCTTTTACTAGAACAACTTGCTTTACTGTTGTGAGGTTGATGTATCTTCTTGTATTCCTTTCTAACCTGTCTCATATCTTAGATTTGTCCATGCCTGACAGAATTACAATGCTCTTAGCTATAATGACAAGATCTTGGATGGTTTCTACGACTTTTACGGTGTGATCACCGGCTGTGAGTCATCAAGGATGCCTACCCTTGTTGATCTTCAAGCAATACCAGTATCTGAAGGTATTAGTTGGGAAGCAATTTTGGTCAACAGGGCTGATGATGCTAATCTGCTTAAGCTTGAACAGAAGGCCCTTATTTTTGCTGCCAAGGCAAGGTCAGAACCTCTTCTTCTAGGTGATTCTGCACTAGTGCGACAACTTGCGACTATGGTATCTGACTACATGGGTGGACCCGTTGGGGAACCGGAAAACATGTTAAGAGCATGGAAAAGCCTTAGTTATAGTTTGAAGTCAACTCTTAGGAGCATGGTGTTGCCGCTAGGTTCTTTAACAATTGGACTGGCTCGTCATCGTGCTTTACTATTCAAGGTACTTACTTCAATCCTGGCTCTCTTCAATTCAAATTTGCCCCAAAATCAAGCCTAAGTCTAGCTTTATACTTGCAATTGAGGCATTAATTAAAAATTTAATTATGGCGATTGTAATCCAATATCCTGCAAAACTTGCCCATCAACAATTACGGCCTTATCTTGGAGTAACATGAATATCTTCATAGTTATCTAGTGTTGATCTTTCTTCCATCTTGCTGTTGAATTGGACCACCATGCTCTTACATCAACCTGAGAATATTGAACATACAATATCAAAATAAATATTACGAATTACATTCCTAATTAGATAGTAGTCTCTAGCATCATCTGGTGTTTGACTACTTGCAAAATTAATTTGTAGGGAGTCATTAATGCTTTCAAAAGCTTGTGGCTGTTGAATAAAAACTAGAGGCATTAGGAAGTTAGCCAAAAATTGAAGTTGAATAATTTTTATTTAGATCCCATACATTTTACTGCCAAAACATAGCAGTCATAGTCTCATAGAAAATCTATTTTAAGCCATCATAGAGAATCTATAGGGAATCGTTAATGCTTACGAACACATCAGGAAGACAGTCTAAATTAAATTAACTCTACTTCCTGAGTTGAGTCATAGAGATTTTTTTATTCCTTAATTTATTGATTGTTGTTTATTTTGTGTTGCAATTCCTCATTCTTATATCTTTGACACATCTTTTTGTTTAATCTATTTCTGAAGGTTTTAGCCGACAGTGTGGATATACCATGTCATTTAATGAAAGGCCAGTTATATACAGGCTTCGATGATGTTGCAGTGAGCTTTGTAAGGATTGATGATGGAAGGTAAGGACACTGTGTGTAAGTTTTTTGTACAATGAAAGTGTCCAGAAAGCTTGCTTTGTGGCTTTTGTTTGTTCTCTATAGTCCAATAAAGAAGTATTGAAATCTTAATGGAGGTGATGCTTTCCAATTTAAAGTCTGCATAGTTCTTTAATCAAAATTTATCAATGGCATATCATCCTCTGGTGTGGGATTTGGCTCTTTTGCAGTAGCTAACTCAAAGCAAACTTCATGCTTATGATTTGTTTGATTGCAATTGTCAGATTCTAGGAAATTATTGTCATTTTTGTTTTCACTACTTGATGGAGGTGATTTTAAAGGCTTAAAGAAATATACTACTCTGTAACTCTTGACATTTGGTGATTAGCTTTCTAACATTTAGGTTTTATAATTAACTTGCATAACTTTGGATCATTATTGGGCTGAAATAGGATTTGTTTCGGACTACTTTGGAGGTTGTAATTGAATAAAATATTTAGTGTATTATTTTATTGTATATTTTTCTTACTCTTATCTTCTATTTTTTTCTTGTGTCTTATTCGGTGCACGTTCTCGTATCTCATATGATTTCATAATGAATATTCTGGTGGTTGGTTTTTAATTTTCAGTTATTGTGATATCTGAAAATTGGGGAACAAAAATCCTTTTTTGGGTGGGGGTGAGGTGGATCAAAGTAGAGAAATTTGGGCTTTTTAGGATGTATGGTTTACATGCTCTGGTGAACCAAATGTAGCATCTAAGCTGGACTCTTTTTTTTTTTTTTTTTTTTTTAATTGATGGAGGGACTAAGGAGTTCTGGATTTTGGTACAATTCTTTTGGGATAAGTTTGTAATTGAGCATTTGCTTATTACCTTGGTGTCTTGTCCAGTTATATGGGGTCCTACTTTTCATGTTTAAAATTATGTAGGTTGCTCATTTTGTTTGGCATCTAAATGCTCTATGTTGCATATGGTTACTCTACAAAAGCACTGCCAATTTTCTCTATTCTCCATGCATTAGGATGGAATGTTGATGAGACTTTGGCTAGTCTCTAGTTTTCAATGGTAAATCAAAGCAAGTTATCCCTCTAGTGTAGATTTTTTTTTTTTTTTTTTTTTTTTTTTTTTGTTTTTGTTTTTATTTATTATTATTATTATTATTATTATTATTATTATTTTATATAAGAAATAGAGAAGTGAAGCTACAAAACTTTTGGTAATATTATTTTTCTTCCAGAAAATTCATCCTCTAAAATCCTGCTACTTAAAGGTTCACAAAACTTTAAGTAGTCTAACCTTTGATTTTAATTTCAGGGAATTCATTGTTGATCTAATGTCTGATCCAGGAACACTGATTCCATCCGATATGGCAGTTACCCATGTTGACTATGCGGATTCCCTTTCTTCTACTAGTCCCTTGTCTCGGGACATTGAGTCAAATATGGGCACTGGTAGCAGTGAGGCAGTGAGTTCATTTGATGAGCCATCAGATTGTGGTACACTAGATGAGAAGATTTACTTAAAGAAGCAGCCTGTTAATATAGAAGATTCCAGTTACAGACTTGCTTCCACAACTTCTGCTAACCTTCTCAGACCAGGATTTAGTGATGACGAAGCGCATACATCTACTAAGTTCAGTCCTAGTGAAGTCAAAAAGCTACCAACAGAGGCGGTTCCATCTAGAAGTCAATATCCTATTTCGCATGCAAGATCCCCTTCCTGGACAGAAGGAGTTAGTTCACCAGCGGCTCGAAAAATGAAGGTGAAGGATGTTTCACAATACATGATTGATGCTGCCAAAGAAAATCCCCAATTAGCTCAGAAACTCCATGATGTGTTGCTCGAAAGTGGAGTTGTCGCTCCTCCCAATTTGTTCACTGAAGTTTATTCAGATCATTCAGATGTATCAGTCACTTTTACTAAGACTGAAGGAGAAAGAAGGCAAGAAAATAAAAAGAGGCTGGAAAGCAGAAAGCCTAATAATCTGGATGATTCTGCTCAACCAAAATTCTTGCCTCCTTTGCCTCTCTATAAAGAGCCACCAAGGGCTACTCCTAGCCCGCAATTGGAAAGTTTAAAGCCCGTACAAGATACTGGGATTGACAACATAGTAGTAGATGCAGGCAAACGTAGCACAAATACTTTTGTAATGCAATCTGATGTGACTCCAATAAAATATGGGAAGAATGTTCCTGTTTCAGCAGCTGCAGCAGCAGCTGCTGCTGTTATTGCCTCATCCATGGTAGTTGCTGTGGCCAAATCGAGCCCTGATCCAAAGTTTGAATTCCCTGCCGCAGCTGCTGCAACTGCTACTGCTGCCGCTGTGGTAGCAACAACCGCTGCTGTTGGTAAGCAGTATGAACATATGGATGCTTCTCCTCGCTCTCCGGATGGAGATGTTGGTTTCTTCAATGAAATAGTTGGCTCAAGGATTGGGGAAGGAGATGATGCTTGTGAGGATCTGCGTGGTTCTGGCAAGGAGCGAGACACTTCTGCAGCAAATTCAGAGGACAGAACATCTGATAGGTCAGCAGGGGGAGATAGTGCAAGCAGTGTAAGATCTGAAATGCCAGATGATGTGTCAGATTGTGAGATTTCGTGGGATGAAATCACCTTGGGTGAGCGTATCGGACTTGGTACTAGACATTACACTTTGTTTTGCAGGAATTCTGTATTCACCTATTTTTAGTTAAATTCATATTCTCTTCTTTTCTTCGCACTTGTAGGGTCATATGGAGAAGTTTATCGCGGAGATTGGCGTGGAACTGTAAGTAATATATGCTGATTTTGACATCTGATTGCATCTATACTTGTGTATCAAGGATTCACATTACATACTTTTGTCTCAAGGAGTTCATTTATCCTTTGTTTTTTGCTTATTGTTGGTTGAAGTAAATTCTTCAACATTTGACCAGACAACCAACATCTAAAACGTACAAAGGCGTTAAATGTAATTGTTATTGTAAAGGATGGTGCCCATTGTGGTGCTTCAGGATAATTGAAAAAGCTGGGCTTGGGAAAGGACTTTCTGATTACTGTATCCTGCTCTAAAATATGTGAAATTTAAAAAAGATTGGGGTTCCAAATTACAGAATTGGCAATGGCACAGAAGAATAAAGATCTTTTCTGAATTAGAGATAAACTACAATACAGTGTCGTGGTCCTCCTTAGGGTGGGTCTTTTCTCTTAATATTTGGTGCATTTTAAAGTTTCCTGCGTATGTTTTGGAGGGAATAAGATGAGGAAGTTTCTTTGGAGGTAAGCCTGCCCAATATTTTTTGGGTTTTGTAAGACTACTGCAGCATATACAGATCAATCTTTATAATGTACAGGGTGTGAGTTTTTTGGGGTAGAGTATTTTTATCGGGCTTTCCTTTGGTGCCGCTTTAAGGAACATTTCGTCAGGTTTCCCCCGGTGATGCTTTGTATGGTTGACATGGCATTATATTGTAATAAGATCTCATAGAGGAGTTCACGTATCTGCTATGATTTCTACTACTTTACATTCCTTTTGATAAAAGGTTATTTATTGGAAAAAATAAAGTACATGCTTATCTCATGATAAAGAAGCACATTGGAAAAATGAAGATCGAGTCTATGTTCGGGAACTTCAAGTTTTAGTTATTACTTATCCTTTGAAATTAATTACCATATACCTTTAATGCTAAAAGTATAAGCTTCAATATAATCCTTAATATTATGGAGAAACAAGATGAGAATAAGTGGCAATTGGAACAGTGAAGCATGTGACTGATTGAAATAAAAATGAAGCAGTTTGAAATGATAAAGCTACCAAGTCAGCAAAGGTACATCTCAGTAAAGTGGCTGATTTGTACCCGGATATGAAGTAATGACAAACCCATGGATATTTTATTTTTGGCTTTAGTCTAGGCTCCCTTTGAAATTTGCATTTGTCTCCTGTATGACTGAGGTCATGGACAACTTATGGGCTTGTTAGTTATCTGTATAGCTTTCTTAGGAACTACATGGTTTTACCATACTCTTAATGTGTGGGTTTAACATGTGGATTTTTCTCATATTATTTGGTCAGTTACTTGATGAGCAGCTGTAGTCCTATAAACAACATCTTAGTGAAATAAGGCTGTTAATTACCTCCCCCTTTCCTGACATCTCCAGTGTTGAATGTCATTTTGATAAAGAAAGCTGTAATGACTTGAAGGAAATTTGCTGTTAAGTTTGTTGCTCTTCTTGCTGTGGCCTTTATCTTATCTGTTTCAAGATATTAATTGTCTTTATGTTTTGTCTGCATGGTTTATTTGGAATTTATAATTTTCCATCTTAATTTGTTGTAATCTTTTTTCATATATTCTCAATTTTTGAATGTCAGGAAGTAGCTGTTAAGAGGTTCTTAGACCAAGACATTTACGGGGAGTCTCTTGAAGAATTTAAAAGTGAGGTAAATATCCACCCCTCTCACGTTTTGAGTGCACTTGGCAGAGCAATCACAGTATCTTTATAGTTCAAAATGTTAAGACAAGATAGCAGTTACTCCCTCCGCCCCTATTTATAGTTCTCATTTGGACTGTGCACGTTTGCCGATGCAACACTTTGACCGTAAATATCATTAGTTGCTTATTAGTAAAAAAATATAACAATTGAATATCAATCATCTATTTATCGTAACGAATCAAATAAGACACAACATTACTATTTTATATCTTATATATTAAGAGTAATTAAAAAGATTCTCTCACATTATGAATAGTGTCAAAATTACAAATAGGAACTATAAAAAGGGGCAGAGGGAGTATTTGCTTTTACTTGTTATTGGTTAACATCAGATCAAAAGAAGGGGTCAATGTTGTCAGTTTTTACAACAGAGTAATACCGACGTTAACTGCTCTCATTGTGGAATTGTTTCAAGTATTTTGTGAATGCCATAATTTATACTACGCATTAAATTTTGTGGTCTCATTTTCTTGCAAAGAATGAAAATGTTAATCAATACAATATACCCAAGTTTCCTAGGGAACCTAATAGAACAATAATTCTGCTACATGTGCTGTATTTGGAATAGCAGTTGAATTTTAAATGAGCTTGAATATTATTGCATTTCTCACTAGATCTAGAAAATCATATTGGATGAAATTCAGGCTGCAAATTAAGATTTCTTTATGCATGCCCTTTAAGATGAGAACTTTACACTCACTATAGATTCGGATTGTTTAACATATATGATGAATTGTTCAAATTGTCAAGGGTAATGCTGCATACATTTAAGATAAATCCTACCTTGCCTCTGATGTAGGGTCATTTAATGATTTTTTTATTGGGTCTACATTGTCAGTGGATAATATACACCTTCTCATGACTAGGTTCGTATCATGAAAAGACTAAGACATCCAAATGTTGTTCTGTTCATGGGAGCTATTACTCGTCCACCAAATCTATCCATTGTTACAGAGTTCCTTCATAGGTATGCTCTCTTTCTATTGTGACCTTTAAAAGTGTAATTTTTTTCAACTCTGCACGAACCAAAATTTGGTATGCACGTACAAGCTTGGGATTCTTGAGCATATCACTTCAATATGACACGTGATAGGTACTCCCTAATAAAAAACTTGAAACTGTAAGCAATGAAATTTCATTCAATTGACATTATGGTGAAGAATTTCATGCTTTGGTTTAGGCAGAAAACTTACCTATTGCACCCTTGTTGTTTACTTGATGTGCTTCAGCATCATCTTTGACATCTTTGTGACCCATAACTTTTCTGAAATCATTCATATTCACTTGGTCGTCGTTTTTTGTAGTGATAAGCACTTGAATTTTCCATATATTGATAGTTGTAGGGCTTGTTGTTTTCCACGTTTTGTCACAAGACCTTAGTGGCACCTACTTGGTTTCCTAATATGTTTATGTATCATTCACAAGAAAGGTTTTAGGTGATGGGGGAGAAATCGAGTGTATGTTTAAGCCTTTAACTTGAAAAAAGGTAACTTCAATTTAGGATGTCTTTATAGTAGTATGGATCTTTATTTTTGGAAGGACTACCCTTTAATAAATAAATAATTCAAATATCAGAGATGTGGCTGTATACATGGTATAACACCTTTTTCTTTTTTGCAGGGGTAGTTTGTACAGATTACTTCACCGACCTAACAATCAATTAGATGAAAGGCGGCGTTTAAGGATGGCGTTTGACGCTGTAAGTGTCTTTCATTCGTCTAGTGTTTGTACAATTTAGTCAACCAATTGTAATACACTCAATGACAGTATTTAAAGTTCCATTTCAGGCAAGGGGTATGAATTATCTTCATACATGTTCACCCGTTATTGTTCATCGTGATTTGAAATCTCCAAATCTTCTTGTTGATAAGAATTGGGTGGTAAAGGTTGGGTCCACCTCTTTTGTGTTTTTATTTTGAATTGGGCTCTTATGGTTCGGTTCTCTATGTACGGATTTTCATCTAATGATTTAACACCTTTTTTTGTTAGGTCTGTGATTTTGGGTTATCTCGTATGAAGCACAACACATATCTCTCTTCTCGTTCAACTGCAGGAACGGTAAGTTATGATTCAGTTGTCATAGAGTTGGCATTTAATTCAGCAAAAGAAAATTTGACCTTCATTTGGATAGTTCACCCATTTTATGCGTTTGTTTTTCACATGCTTTCGAAATATGAATATTGATCTAAATCCTATAAGTAGAGTATCTTTAACTCATGTGTCTTTGAGAAATGATCGAATCTTGGAGGAACAAAATCTCCGTGAAGCTTAAATACAAGGGATCTGGAGCGTATTATCACATACAGATTATACTCCCTCTATTTCAAAAAGTTGTTATCACTTGGAATCTTGACACTATTCATAAGATGAAAGAATCTACATCCTCCGTTTTTTTAATAGTTCCAACACACTTTTTCACACTATTTAAGAAAAGTGGGGTTCACATTTGGAGTATAATTTAGTGGGCCATGTGCTTTATATAAGAGAAATAGTACAACTTTGTCCAAAAAAAACTTTTCATTTATAGTGTGTTGCAAGTATTTGGACATTTCTATTTTAGGGAAGTGTTGTAAGTATTAAAAAACGGAGGAAGTATTAAATTACTCTTAATATATGAAATATTACATAGTTATGTTGGGTATTGTTTGATTCGTCTCAATGAGTAGTTTATTAAAATCATTTCTCATATATTTTAATATCATGCAATTAAAAAATATTCATGGTCAAAATGATGTGTTTGACAATTGTGTACAGTCAATGTGAGAAGATCATTTTGAAATGGAGGGATTAATCAAAAGACCGTAAACTACCCTTCTACCTCCGCAAATAGTTAGATTATTTTTCCTAAATTACTAAGATTAAAGGGTGAATGTAGATTTTGGCCTCACTAAGAAAATTGAAATTCACAAAAAGTCGGAATTTTATAACCACAAAGCTTGAAATAGGGGCTTGTTTTGGTATTTTTCAGGAAAGGGGACACAATCAAATGCCTTATTCCCTTTCATATTATAAATCAATTTAGTCATTGCTCTACACTTTCCTTTACATGCATCAAGGCTAATTGCACCCCTAAAAAAAATTCCCAGCAACGTTACTATGTTAATAGAGAAGCCAAGATCGTACCATATGAATGTCTATAGCTACAACCTAACAAGTGACTAAATACGAATGGTAAATCAACTAATTAAATCTTATTTCATAGGTTCAATATGAATGTAGGACATATCAATAACAATAATGATGATCATACTATCTAGAATTTTAAAACTTTCTCAACTCAATGTTTCATTTAGAACAAAAGTTTACTAGGCTTTTCAAAATTTATGCTAGGAATTAACCCAAAACAGGAAATAGAAAAACAGGGGATTGATCAGAAAATTAAGTACGGGAAGGATATTTGTATTGATGATCAAGGTAATCAAACAATACAATCACTCTTCATTCGAGAGGAAGAGTAGCTCTCCAAAACTAAGCAAAAGCTTAACACTATTTTTCAGCATATCCTCCCTCTCAAGCTAACCTCCTATTAATACCACTAATCATAGCAAAACTGGGAAGAGAATTACAAAACTGCCCTCAAGGCTAACAAACTCATAACATAATTATTCCAGCTCATTCTTCACTTAGATGCTCCAGCTGACTTAGTTCTCTTGCGGGAGTAAGTGTAATGGATCACAGGCTGGGCTGCACATTGGGCTGATTCCTTGCAATACCTCCTTCCCAAAGATTCACCTTGTCCTCAAGGTGGAAGTGAGGAAATCTGTGGTCTATGTCAGAAAAACATTCCCAGGTGGCTTCCCAATCTGGCAACCCTTTCCACTTCAGCAAAACTTCAGTGGCAGTCTGGTTGGTGCGAACCCCAAGCACCGCCTCTGGCTCAGTGTCAAGTATCAGCTCAGAGGTAAGCTGCTGAGGCAGAGGAGCAGCCTGCTGTCCTGTTCCCAGGGCTTGCTTGAGCTGAGAGATGTGAAAAACTGGATGGACACGTGCTGTAGGAGGAAGTTCCAACTTATAAGCAACCTCCCCAATCCTTTGCATCACAGGGTAAGGACCATAGTACCGAGGGGAAAGTGTCTCATACCTTCTCCTGGCCAAAGTTTGTTGCCTGTATGGCCTGAGCTTCACTTATACCAAATCACCAACCTGAAAGGTGCCTTCCCTTCTACCCTTATCCTCCTGTTGCTTCATATACACCTGAGCTTTTGTGAGATGAAACTTAAGTTCATCTAGAATAGCATCCCTCTCCAACTGATCTTCAGGGAAGGAACATTAGTGCTACCAGAAATGAATCGCACTAATTGAGGTGGGTCTCTGCCGTAGACTGCCTTGAAAGGAGAGCATTTAGTAGCTGTGTGATAGGCGGTATTGTAACAATACTCTGCCCAAGGTAACCAGGTTGCCCATGATCTAGGCTTGCCATTAACGAAGCAACGCAAATAAGACTCCACACCCTTATTTACCACCTCGGTCTGCCCATCAGACTGCGGATGGTATGAAGTACTTCTTTTTAGATGTGTACCTTGGAGCCTAAATAATTCTGACCAAAAGACACTCAGGAAAATCTTGTCCCTGTCAGAGACAATTGAAGAAGGAATTCCATGCAGTCGGACTATCTCCTTAGAGAAGCTTTGAGCCACAGATTGAGCAGTGAATGGGTGTTTCAGGGGTATAAAATGACCATATTTGGACAGCCTGTCTACAACCACGAGGATAGAATCCCAACCCAAAGATTTGGGTAATCCCTCTATGAAGTCCATGGAGATGTCCTCCCAAACCTTGTCCGGAATCGGCAAAGGTTGGAGTAATCCGAGGGGAGAGAGAGTAGAAGCCTTGTTTTGTTGGCAAACATGGCAGCCTTTAACATAATTAGTGACATCCTTCCTCATACCTTCCCAATACCATTCACTTGCCAATCGTTGATACGTTTTCAGATCACCAGCATGTCATGATACTCCTTAAGAAAAAGAGTAATGAGCCTAGAATTCTTGGGAACAACCACTTTGCCCTTATACTTCAAAATCCCACTCTCTAGGGTGAGCCATTTAGGAACCACTTCACCATTTTGCAACTGAGAAATCAGCTTTTGTAGGGCCTGATCCATGACTATGAATTCCTGAACCACTTCCCAACTTAGACCACAGGTTGTGGTTAAGAAGGAACACTCTGGTGAGAATTGCTGAGATAGAGCATCTGCTACCTTGTTACAAGGCCCTGGCTTGTAGTGATCTCAAATGTGTACCCCAACAATTTACTCACCCATTTTTGATATGCTTGCCCTACTTCCCTTTGTTCCAACAAAAACTTCAAGCTCTTCTGATCGGTTCGAACTACAAATTGTCTACCCAAGAGATAATGCCTCCACTTCTCAATAGCAAACACAATGGCCATCAACTCTTTTTCGTAAATGGGCTTCGACCTAGCTCGCATTCCCAAGACTTTGCTAAAGTAAGCAATGGGGTGGGCATCCTGAAGTAATACGACCCCTAGTCCATGGCCAGAAGCATCTGTCTCCACAATGAATGGCCGAGAGAAATCTGGCATAGCTAGGATGGGGGCTCGAGTCATGGCTGCCTTCAAAGATTCAAACGCAATTGTTGCTTCTTCCGTCCACCCCCAACACTCCTTCCGGTCAGTCAAGGGCCTCGCAATCAAGGCATAATTCTGGATAAAATTCCTATAGTACCCCGTGAGTCCTAAAAAACCACGTAGCTCCTTGAGACTAAGAGGGACAGGCCACTCTAGCATAGCTTGTACCTTAGTGGCGTCAACTTCCACCCCGGCTGCTGAAATTACATGTCCCAAGTAGGCAACACGTTCTTTCCCTATCTCACATTTTTTAAAGTTAGCATAAAGTTGGTTTGAAGCCAAGGTGACCAACACTTGCTGCAAATGAACCTGATGCTTTGTAAACCAGAATGTCGTCGAAGAAAACCAATACAAACTTCCTAAGGAACGGTCTAAAAACTTCGTTCATCACTGGAAGGTGGCAGGAGCGTTTGTGAGGCCGAATGGCATCACTAAAAACTCATAGTGCCCTTCGTGGGTTCTAAAAGCAGTTTTATGAACATCCGCTTCCTTAACCCGAATCTGATGGTATCCTGATTTGAGGCCCAATTTCGTGAACACCTTTGCCCCAAACAATTCATCCAGCAGTTCATCAATTACGGGGATGGGAAATTTATCAGGAACAGTTTCTTTATTTAATGCACGGTAATCCACACATAAACGCCACGAACCGTCTTTCTTTTTAACTAAAAGGACAGGATTCGAAAAGGCACTAGTGGATATTTGAATGATACCTTCTTGTAGCATATCTCTCACCAATTTCTCAATTTCGTCCTTGGGGGTATCTATACGGTCGAACACTCACCGGGTTGGCACCATTCTTCAATGTGATAGAGTGATCAATCTGCCGTTGAGGAGGCAATCCCTCAGGCATGTGAAAAACCCCTTAGTATTGAGTGATCCAAGGCCTGAGAGCTGCTGGTAATTGTGGTTCCTCTTCTACAGAATTTCCAAGGTGGTTCAGCTCTACCAGTACACCATGACAAGCCTTCTGGATCGTCTTCACCATGGCCTTGAGCGTAATGCAAGTGCGCCCCAGCTGTGGATCACCTCGTAAAATCACCAACTCACCACCTGCCTGAAATCGGAGTGTTTGCGTTTTCCAGTTTGAAGAAATTGTTCCCAATTTCTCGAGGGACCCCCAAAATGACGTCCGAATTGCCTAAGGGAAGGATGAGAAAATCTTCCACTATTGTAACTCCTTGCAGCTCAAATAGTACTCCTTCACACACTCCATCACCTTGCACCGCCGCTCTAGTTCCCAAAGTAACCCCAAAACTCTTGGATTCAGTTACGGGAAGATTCAAGTGAGCCGCTGCCACCGTTGAAATAAAGTTGTGGGTCGCCCCCGGGTCTACCATCACAATCACCTTACCCCCATTGATCCTGCCTTCCATGCGCATGGTTTTAGGGCTAGTAATGCCCATGACAGAACAAAGAGAAACTCCCGGTGGTGGCTCAATTCGTGGGAAAAAAGGTGGCGGTAGGGGTGGTTTAATTTCTGCGGCCGAGAGCTCTCCAGCTTCCTCGGCTTTGCCCACATCGTCATCAACCATGAGCAAAACACTAAGCTCACGACGGCTGCAACGGTGATTGACTGCCACTTGTCATCGCAACGGAAACAAAGCCTTTGCTCCCTTTTTTGCTGCACCTCCTCCGTCACGCGTCTTATGCCGCCGGTGGTTTTATGGGTGGATGAGGGGAGAGAATGGTCGAGTTGTGGTGATTTGGGTTTGTGTTTAGATTCGTGTTTAGGTTCGGGTTATTTGGGTTAGTATTTTGCGGGTTGGGTTTGGTAGTCGGGTATGGGGTGTGCCAAGTGGGTAGGCTGCCAGTGGGCTTGTGTTTTGGGCTGAGTTTTAACTTCTCTTCAATCTTTATAGAAAGCTCCATGGCCTGGTCCAATGTAACCGGATCTAGGATCCGAACTTCGACCCGGATTTCTTCGCGTAGACCATTCAAATACTGACCCTTAGCTATTTCCTTTGGCACCCCCTCAATTGGAGCAAGCAACTCGATGAAGCGGCGCCAATAATCCTCCACCGTGCCCGTTTGCTGGTGAGCTAACCACTGCTCGTGGAGGGTGCCGGTGGTTCGAAATCGCCAGAGAACCAGCTTTTTCATGGCTTCCCAAGTCAACACGGGTTGGCGCCTGTGCTCCCATTGATACTAGAGCAAGGCGTCACCCTCTAACGCGACGATCGCCGCCTACGACCTTAGCTGACACGCTGACAACCGGTAAAAATGGAAGAATCTCTCCGCGTGAAGAATCCATCCATCTGGGTTAGTTCCATCGAACAGGGGAAAATCGAGCTTTCTCAATCGCTAATTCGCCTAGCCACCATCTCCTCCGCCATCTCTCGGCGCCAGTTGCGGTTGTGATCTAACAAACGGATTATCCCATTAATATGGAGAACCGTTAGCAGCGGCAGAGCGAGTCTTCTCCGGCGCAGCTCCGAGCTAAGCAGAGAGATCCGTCTTGAATGCTGCCAATGCTGAAGTGATCTCGTGGGCTACCCGGTTCGAGACCTCAGCGATCTCCTGTTCCAGCAAATCCAACCGTTGAGCGTGGGTAAGTCGGGCCATCTCACTCCGGCAGGACTGAGGTTGCTCATCTTTCAGGAAGTCCGGATGGGATATCCAATTTTTTGGGCACAATTATAAGTCCCATCGTCCAAAGGTTCGGTGGTGGTCTAAAAAATCGCGGCTCCATTATCTCCTCCCAGGACTTACAAGAAATGCGAGGAAGAGCGTATTTCTTTCCAAATAGAGCTGGATCTTTATTGTACTGGCAAAGAAACCGGTTGTGTACTAAGGTGGGCGAGGAAATTAAGTAATATTTCTCCTTCCATTCGGTCCACCTTGAGTGCTTGTTTTCAAAGTGTACCATGCCCCAAATCCGACCCCGGTTCATGTAGTGCATGTGAGAAAAGGCCTCGAAGGTAGGCTCAAGGTCTTGGAACTAACAGGCAGAAATATAACTTAATATATTTATCCATGAGTTGGGGGGTGAGTTGCCCGTTGCCTAACTCATACCCCTTCAAAATTTTCTTTATTCCCTTGTGTAGGGGGAAGCGGAGGCCGACTCTAATAACGGCCTCATAGCAGCCGAAGTAATTGTCGGCGTTCTCAATGTTATTCTCCCAGGCAACGACAGGCGGCACCTCTATATGCCAGCTATCTCCTATAGGATGCTTGTCCTTAAAAGCTTGGAAGCTGCAAGGTAGCAATGTCCCTAAGGGACATACCCGCCTGTGTAGGGTTGGTCACAAACAGTCCCCTAGCCGGCTGCTGATAGTTAGCCGCAACATCCTCATGGTCAGAGCTAAAAGCCTATGACCTAGATCTTTTGGCGGCCTCTTCGCCGCCTATCTCCTCTTCGGAATCGTTACTGGAGGCTCCGCCTCCTAACTCTCTTAAGATCCCATCACTGGGAGTGGATGGGACACCGCCTAGAGAGGATCCTTTTTGCTCATTGGATCCCTCATGCTCCCCATTCGTGGTAACCTGGACTTCCCGAGCACGCCGTCTCCTTGGCTTGGTAGCCGTTTGTTTTACTCTGGCCATCGTGTCCTGCATAGACACAGAGACGGAGGGATTCGGAGCTGAGCAAGGCAGGTCCAAATGTCCAGAAAAAGCACTCTCGGCTCTAGACTTAGCCGTACCAGGAGACCGGTAAAATGGGACACAGAGCACTCTCTCTAGAAATGTTCTCTCTTTCTCTCTTTAGATTTGCAAAAGGGTTAAAGATGGGGAGAGAAGGGGGGGGGGTTAAAACCTATTTATAGAGAGGTAAAATGGGGGCATTCCCGTCATACCTCAGAAGGGGGAAGGGTGACGTGTGCCTGTGAAGGGCAAATGTTTAGGGTAAAAATACCCTAGACACATGGCCCAATTAGAGAGGGACATGTGTCGTAGGTCCAATATGGGCCACTCACTCACTAGCTGACACGTGTCAACCTCAGATATCAGCTAGAATTGCGACCTTCAAGGCCCAATTCTCGAGAAAGCCGCAAAACGGAAAACTAATGAGCACGTATTCCCATGACCCTATAAATAGGGAGATTTCCCCCATTTTGGGGACAACTACATTCATTTATTACAACCCTACATTCTCTCTCATTAGAGAAAACACCTGATCTCGGAACCCGAGAAGATCTCACTTTACTTTTCCGCACTATTTACATTCCCGTGCACGTTCTAACTTGATCGTCGGAGGCGGAGCTTCAACCACCCGGAGTCTTCGTGTTTTGTAGGTACGGACCGCGTCGGATCAATCTTCGAGCTGTAACTCTCCCGAGGGACAAAAACACCCAAAACAGCCACCATCATCCCACTTTTTGGTGAGGCGGCGACCACCAATAAGAAGACTGTCACCATTATCCCCCTTTTTATATATCTTTCTTTTCACTCTTCTTCAAATCTTTTCTTCTAGTGGGCAAGGGAAGGGTTCCGTGGGGTTATGGGTGGGTTGAAGTAGGGTTACAAGTGGGTTGGATTGTGGTTTTGTGGGGTTATGGGCAGTGGTTGGGTGAATTTCGTGGAGGTCGATGGTGGTGGTTCGTGGATTTTTGGAGTTTAGGTGGGTTATGTAGTTGGGTGGTGGGATGGTGTTGGTGAGGTCGGTGCTGGTTAGGGTGGGACAGGAGGATGGAGGTAGATGTATGGCATTGGCTAATGAAAGGTAATTCAAGTACCTAGAGGGGGGGTGGGAGTCAACCTAGTATTCTTTGGGGGAATGGGGAAGGTAAAGGAAACGACCTAAATGTCATTAAAAACATCAGCCTACCCTTCTCTGGATACCCTGAACCAAACACTCTCTAAGAAATGATCTTAAACTACTCTTGTAATTAAGAATAAGCAAAATAAGCAAGCGATGAAGCTGAAACTCGTAATGAAAGCCTTCTCAAGTTGGTTCTAGAAACCTAGAAAAACTATGACTTTGATCAATTTACTTAATTGATGATTCACTTTAACATGATGCATTTATGTATCTGAATTTATTACTTTAATTTGTAAATTAACCATGCCCAAAAATGTAAATATTAATTAAATGATTAATCTTTAATTGACACTTCGATTTTGTATCATTCTCACCTTCTTTGAAAGGAATTGCTGCTTGAATTTACCTATTCTCAACAGCAAGAAACGATCAAAACCTCAATACGTTGAACCACGATTCATGAACCCCCAAAAAGGATCAAAAATTGGAGGATTAAAATTACAATTTTAAATCACAATTTTACCTTCACAACCACTAACAATATCATTCTTGACAAGTTGTCAATCCCAAAAGTATTGATCAACTAATCAGGTGTAGGGTCGAATATAGAATCGAAATCATTGACAAACATTTGTTTTTTGATGACCTAAGGTTTACTGGCTACTTAAATCCGTTTTAATATTTGAAACATGTTGATCAATTTACACCACATCTAATTTATCTACCACCATATATAGGAAGACATGAATTTTCCTATTTGATTTCCTCCTCTTGAGCATTCGCACTAATTTGAACCACAGCTAAATTTTCTGAATCGCAAGTATCTCGTACAAAAATAGTTGAATTATCATAACTAGGATAATCTCCATCTTTGTAGAACGATATACTGGCTGTCATTCACATACATTCTTATTATGATCTTTGAGTAGCTAATGTCCTCTTTAAACCATTGCAGCCATTGAACTTGAGTCATTTATTTTGAACTAGTGCATTGGAAAGAATAGTGACCAAATCCTTGACAAAAATGAGTACCTATTAATCTTGAGTACAGTACCCTGACTTGCAAAGGTGCAAGCAACGTATTTTAGGCAAATTGGAAAAGTCACGAATGTATGAATAATAGGCTCCTGAAATTTCTCCTGAAGTCTGCTTGATTTGGCACGAATGCAATTCTAGGGGAAATCAATTAATACTTCAAATACGATTGGTGCAATCCCATTGGGCAAGTTGCCTGATCAGGCGCGAACTTCTGGTATCATTCCAGGTGAAAGTCAAAGTGCTGTATCTAGTTATGGTTACAGTTCAGATGTTGGCTGACTGATTCCATTCAGGTAATCGTGTATGTTAGTTTTTAGGCTTACCTCCTAAGTGCTGCACTTGCCTATACCCAATATTCTTTGGAAGTTGCATTGTTCTTGGGCAAAACACATGTGAAATGACCTGGCCAGTACCCTTGTTTATTGGACCTGCCAATGTATATTATCATTCAATAATTCTCACCGTGGTCATTCTCTTTCATATGTTTGCTGTTTTTGTCATGCATTCGGTACATCACTCACACATTTCTTGTGAACTTGGTGTGCAAAGAATTGAAATGTATTTGCTTGCTGCAGGCTGAATGGATGGCTCCAGAAGTGCTTCGAAATGAACCGTCGGATGAAAAGTATGTCCTGTGTCTTAAAAATGTTTGAAAACGTTTTATATGCACCTTTAGTTTAGCACATTGTTTTTATCTATGCCAGTCTCAATTCTTAATTTTCTAATCTGTTGATAATTGTGTTACTCTTTCTCACTTGGAACTTTTGAGAAAATAATATGCGTAATTTTATATATTTCATGTTCCCTAATATATTTCATTTTCCTCTTAACATTGACAAATTTCTTGTGGGTATAGTACTTATAAAGTAATAAGATTTAATCCATCATCTAATGACTTAATACTTGTAGGTGCGATGTATATAGCTTTGGAGTTATACTTTGGGAGCTTTGCACTCTCCAGCAGCCATGGGGAGGCATGAATCCTATGCAGGTGGTTGGTGCAGTTGGCTTTCAGCATCGGCGTTTGGACATTCCAGATGATATTGATCCCACAATTGCTGATATCATTTGTAAATGTTGGCAAACGTGAGTACATGATTGCAATTATTTTGCTTTTACTGAAGCATTCTTCATTTATATTTTTTTTTGCTTATCTTTGATTTAGTTGCTACATATTCTGGTTGCGTTATTCCAAAGATCCAATTACCACGATTATTTGATTGCACTTGATTACTTGATTAGCTGTCTTTCATTTGCTTACGTGTGTCAAAATGTTTACAGAATTTCAATATAGATAAAAGCTGACTAAATTTCCTCTCGTGTTTATTGAAAAACCTTATACTGCATCCCTAGCTCCCTGGAAATATGTTTGAACAAAAACGTAATACTGAATCTTCGAAAATTAGTCCGTATTTTCTATTATATTTATTTAGATTACCTGCAGTAGATGCTCCACACTAAACTGAGGGACTTCGATTCATGATTTGTTGTTTAAAAAATGTTTAATCTAAAGAGTTATTTACATGGTGGTGGTACTGATATTAGCTTTGATGTTTTTGAAATGATAGGGCCCTGGCTAGGAGTGTGTAGGAGCTATAACATTTAGAAATGGAGGTTGATATTAGTGTCTTAGAATAAGATTTTGCATCTTTAAACCCGATAAGACCTGTGAAAAGGAAAAAATAAAAAGGAAAATATTTTTAGTTGACCATAGAATATGAGCCTATTTGAAATGAGCTGAGTTGGACCCTGTTTGGTAGATCTTTTTTGTATCATTTTTCATTCACATCTCCTGTGTTCAAGGTTCATTGATTTTGCTTCAGCTCTAATACTTTGTTAATTGCCCCTTGAAGCGTTTTAAGTTATATACAAACTTTTTGAGTCCCTTTTCTGTTAAGCCTTGGTGAAGTTGGATAGTGGTATAAAAGAATTTTTGTTTGTTCATGGCATGGATTTTCCCCTGGAATTATTTATGAACTAAAACATAATTTACTTAGGATAAGCTTGAGTGTGTTATCCTTTAATAATGATTAATGACAGTTGAAGTTGATCTGTGGAAGCTCTTCCATAAAAGAAAGAAATGGTTTAACATGAACTACTCCGGCTGAAATTCACTTCCAGTTATGCCATTAGATTTTATATCCTATTTCTTATGCTATACGAACTAATTTCATGTGAACTTAATATTCCAGAGATCCAAAATTGCGACCTACTTTTACCGACATCATGGCTGCATTGAAGCCGCTACAGAAGCCTATAGGTCCACAGTTGCCAAGACCGAGTTCGTCAAGAAGTGGTGAATAGGAGAAATAGTGATCATGGATCAGCAATGGCTTTTCACTCATGAAATTGCTCTTTCTGATGGAATAGAGTGTGGCAAAATAGCATGTTGCCTAAAGTTTGAGGCAAATTCCTAGGAATCTAGGAAAAAAAATTGTACAAATGAGACTGGATCAAGATCCTGAATGATATATACCCCAAACTTTAGATAAATATGATTCTTTGAAAGTTGTTTTCTCATGTGATCCTGATTACTGTTGTGATTCTCTCTCTCTCTCGGTAAAAAGTTCTTCAATATTATTGTAATCATTGAATTGATTTTGATAATTTTTTAAGGGTTGATATTAATGATTTGCAAATTGGGATGATTTTTGAGGGCCTAAAATAAATTTTTTAGTTACTATACTAGATTAAATTGCAGATGTTTAGGTAGACCCAAATCCAGCCAGGTCCCTGCACAAAATGACGTCATGTTTAGGATGTTTTGTCAATTAACAAATTTTTTTTATTTGTTTTTTGACAAAGAGAATTAAAAAAACAATAAAGAAACTAAAAAACAAAACAAAGTAAAGTCCTACGCCGAGCCGCTCCCGCCAAAGCATGAGCTTCAAAAACTGACGATCTAGGCACCTTGCGAATAAGACAAGTAACAAAGGAGTCAAGGAGCACTCGAATATCTTGCAAAATCCAAACCACAGTAATATCCATAGGACCCACACCAAGAAGCAGCCGAGGAATACTCTGGCAGTCGGTAAGAATAGACACGCTAGAAAATCCCTGTCTACAAGCATGTTTCAGAGCAAAGAAACAAGCCAATTACTCAGCATGAAGAGGCGAACTAGCCATACAAGCACGCTCTCCCCCACCTAAAGACTGAGTAGAAGAGGAATTCCAAAAACACCAACCAGCACCAGCATTATGATTTCCTTGATCCCAGGCACCATCAAAGGACAAAGAGACAAGACAGTCATCCTTTAGACTACCCCGAAGGACATAAACCAAAGGTGAGTAGGAAAAACCCGGTGGAGGGCCCGATAAGGGAGAAGAAACTACACGAGCCGCTGCACTTCTATCACTCCAACTAGAGGCCAACTCAAGAATAGAATGAGGAGAATACACCTCTGGCCTAAAACGCACACTATTCCTAGTCAACCAGATAGCCCAACATAACCCAAAGACTCAATCCAGACCGAGCCAATCTCGAGAGCCGATAAGAAATGAACATTTATCAATTTAGAAATTAACATTTAATTACTACCTCCGTTACATATTATTTGCAAGGATTAGATATTTTTCCTCTCTACTTTAAGTCAAATCGTTGCAAATAATATGTAACGGAGGTAGTATTTGGAAATGAATATATAGCATATCATATATAAATACATATAAATGTTAATTATACGAATGGTATTTAACGAACAATACATTTATTGATTCATTAACGTCATTGGTTTTATTCTCAATAAGAAATATTACATTATATAATTATATATCAAATGAAAATGACATATTTCTACGTAGAACATCTAAGCCTTGTAGGCATTGCATTTGTAAAATTTAAAGTGAATTATATTTTGTCATATTGTTTATATTTTCAACATTGAATCTTCCTTTTGTTATATTAATTTGAGTACAATATTTGATGTTCAATATCGTCATGATTGTTGCAGGATGCATTATAGTACGATTAGTAAATGTAATATTAGTGATAATGAACAAAATATATATTATAAATAAACATACATAGTTTATGATCAAATCATCTTATAAATTGATAATATATATATATATATATATATATATATATATATATATATATATATATATATATATATATATATATGAAAAAAGAACTAAAATGAACATACAACTTAGGAAAAATTAGAAAAAATAATCCCAACTTTCATCAATTTTGCTTGAATAATCCCAACTTTGGATTATTCTGGAATAATCCGAACTTTATGGGTTATTTTTTTCTTCAATCCCTAACCGGTCAACCAAAGTCAATGACCCATTATATCAGGTCACTTGACATGTGTCAAGTCCTGATTGGTCTAAATTTTTTTTATAAAAAAAAACAAAAAAAATAAAAAAAAAAAGAAAAGAAAAACCCAGCCAGCAGCCTCCCCTCCCCCACCGCTCCACCCTAACCTCAACCAATAAGAAATACCGCCGCCTCTCCATCACCGGACAGCCGTCGTTCGTTCCACAGTCACCGTGTTCTTCCCTCGCCGTTTTCCCCCTTTCCCGAACTCCCCTTCAACGAGTTCAACCCCCCCACGCAACCACCAAAGCAACCCCTTTCCCATTCTCGGAAAACCCCAATTACTCCTCCCCCACCTCAAAACCCTAGCGGCTAGGATTTTCGACGGTGTTGAAGGGGTTTTTGGTGGTTTTCGGGAGTGGGAAAGGTGGTTTAGAGGGATATTTCGAGAGTAGAGCTGCTGGTTTTTGGGGTTTTGGGAGTGGGGCTAGTGGTTTTTAGGGATTGGCTGGTGGCGTGGGAGTTTCGGGGAGGCGATGGAGGTTTGTCAGCGATAGGGTGGCCGGCGTCAGTCAGGGTTTGGGTTAGGTTGGTGTGAGAAGGGGAGGGGGGAGTTTTTACGGGATGGAGGAAGGGAGGGGGAGGGTTTCGTGGGTGGGGGAAGGGAGGGGGAGGTGTTTCGGCGGGTGGGGAGTGGTGGTTAGGGGGTGGGGGCGGTTTTCCGGCTACGTGGGGGGTGTTTTCGGGTGGGGGCTGGTGAAAGGGGTGGGGGAGGGCTGGTGGTTAAGGGGAAAGTGGGTGGGTTTATGTTTTTTTTTTTTTTTTCTTTAAAAAAAAAAATTTCTAAGTTTTTTTTTAAATTTTGGACTAATCATGTGCTGACACGTGGCTTTTAATTTAAATAACATAAAAAAAAAGTAACCTTCTCAACAGGTAAGCGGTCATAAGGACTGAAGAAAAAGAAGACCCCCCAAAGTTCGGATTATTCCAGAATAATCCAAAGTTGGGATTATTGTACCAAAATTGATAAAAGTTAGGATTATTTTTTCTAATTTATCCTACAACTTATTGAAAATAATGAACATGTACATACCATTTATTGGATTTTTTACGAAACTGAGCCTAATTGAAAAACAATTTACGAAAATAGACGCGTGGCAAAACTATTTACGAAACTGAGCTTTAGAGGTAAAACGCTGACTCGGTCAACGTTTTATTCCTTTTTATTTTTTTTTTAAAAATTTCGTATTTTAAAATGCCAAATTAAAAAAACATGAAATACAATGAAACGCTGACTGAGGCAGTGTTTTTAGGTAGGTCCTAAAACCGCTGCCTGAGGCAGCGTTTCATTAACAAGGGAAAGACGCTGCCTCAGTCAGCGGTTCTTGCTGGTATATTGCCACAAAAAACCGTGACATCACATTATTCACTCTACTTCAAACTCTCTCAAACTTGCTCAAACTCTCTAAAACGGATATTCCGTTGTTGTACTAGGCCTCCCCGCCACCGGAAAGTGTGCTGCTGCCACCGCCGTCGCCGCCTTGTTGGTACTCTCTCTCAAACTCTCCTCTTCATTTAATGACATTGTTGGTACTTCTCTTTGTTTTTAAAATTTTAAAACCTAGGTTAGTTTGATAATTATATAGTACATTGTTTTAATTTGATAATGTTGTTGATTATTCTAAGTTAGTTTGATGTAAATTGATAATTATGTTGATAATTCTAAGTTAGTTTGTTGTAATTTGATAATACTTTAGTATAAAAGCCCTAAATTGATGTTAGTTTAGTAAGAAAGTTTATGATGAAATTGTGGAAATGTTTGGTAAAAATGTTGAAAATGTTGATGAAATTGTTGATATTGTTGATGAAATTGTTGTTTTAATTTGATAAAATAGCCTACATTGTCGTTTAATTACGAAAATTATGTTATGTAGAATACGTTGGTTGTTAGTGTGAATATGTTCGTTGTGTACTTTGTTTTGGTTGTTATGTGAATTGGAACAATGATGGTTAATTATGTTTGTAGTGTGAATTTCTTGGTTGTTATTGTGCGAATTGGTGGAGATTGCATGCAATTAAGATGTGTTTTTGGTTGTTGTATAGAATATGGCTGCACAAAACGCAACTTTGTTATGCCGATGGGGGGGTGAATTTGTGTCTGATGGACCGAATGTCCAGTATAGTGGTGGAAATATGGAACCATTTCCACTTGGACCAGACATGACTTTCAACGATCTGATGAACGAGGTTCATAGCATTATTGGCTTAAACCGAATGAATGTACAACTTAACATTCAAATGAGGTTTGAGACTAATAATGCGGTTCAAGTGTTACCTTGTTCTAACGATAGACATTTGAAAGCTTTGAGGAGCGCTGTTTTAATGAGGGGTTATCCACATGAGATATATGTAGAAATAGTGTCTACGTGTACGCAACAAAGTACTCGACCAGATCAACAAACTACTTATTTTTCCGGTTACACAGAGTCCTTTCGAATACCCTCACAAGATATTCCATCAACTGAATATGGGATAGGGTCTTTCAGCAGACTGCTTCATGACGATCGGTTCCAGATGTCGTTGAGTTCACATATAGCTTCACCTGTATATGGTGGAACATCTACGACAATGTTTGGCCAATCTGGGCCTTCGACATCGAACACAGTTATATCTTCTCCCATACAACTCCAAAGTTATTCACCTACGCAGCATGATGATCATACATCACCGTCTCAACCATTGGTGAATCATCTTGAAAATCTACAACATATGTTGAATAACGAGTTGTCTCTGTATGATGTGCTCCGGGAAACAAATGATGAGGCTGAGAGAGAAGAGGAGGAACCAATTCTGGATAACATGGATGTTGATTCTACAGACATGGAAGGTGGGGAGGCCATGGTTAGAACTCCTATTCCTTGGTTAAGTCAAGTAAATGAGAATTATGAGGTTGATCAATATTGGGCCGAATCAGGTAGTCATACAACATTTGTGATCGGGGGGGGGGGGGAGTTTGAGAAGGGTATGTTCTTTGAATCTAAGAAACTGCTTCGGGAAATGGTGAAGAAGTATTCTATACAAAGGAACCAATTCTACACCATAGTGACCTCGAATGAGAAGGTCCTTCATCTGCGGTGCAAGAAGAATTGTGGTTGGTCGCTACGAGGTACCAAAAAAAGTGAGCACTCAGACGGCTTTACCATAGTCACATACAAAGGCCTGCACCGGGACACCTGTGTCACTGAAGTGTTATCTACAGATCATGCACACTTGGATTCATCCATAATTTCCGATTTGTGAAGTATTTTGTGCAGAAAGATCCATGCTTGAAAGTTGAATTTATACAGGAACTCATATCCAAGCATTTTCAGTTCAACGTTACTTATCGAAGAGCATGGTATGCTAGGGAGAAAGCCGTAGCTGAAGTATTTGGAGATTGGGAGAGTTCTTATGGCCGACTTCCACACTTCATGGAAGCACTCAAACAATCAAACCCGGGAACCGTTGTTGTATGGAAACACAAAGCTCTGGTAGACGGTGTTTATTACAGCAACATGGAAGTGTTTGAACGAGTATTTTGGGCCTTCGGCCCTTGTGTTGAAGGTTTTAAACATTGTATGTCTGTCATCTGTATCGATGGGACGCATTTGTACGGGAAATTTAAAGGAACATTGTTGGTTGCTACAAGTGTGGATGCAAACTTCCAAGTATTTTCGCTTGCATTTGCGTTAGTCGAAGGGGAAAACATTTCCAGCTGGTCTTGATTTCTGGGCTGCATTCGGGTTCATGTCACTCAACGGGATGGCCTCTGTGTTATATCTGATCGACATGCTGGGATCATTGCAGCAATGAATGACCCTAACGTTGGATTCACCGAGCCGCGAGCCTATCACAGGTTTTGTGTTCGACACTTGGCTTCTAACTTGAAGACTCACGTGCGAAGAAACGACATGAGAGATATGTTCAAGGCTGCTGCGTACCAAAGGCAGGAAAGAAAACTGGTTAGCTATATGAGTTTGATCGGTCAGGCGTGTACCAAGGCCATACAATATATTGTCCAAGTGCCCTTGCCTATGTGGTCTTTGTTTCACGATGCTGGTCGCAGATATGGGATATGTACTACAAACTTCTCAGAAACATTAAACAATGTGTTGAAGGGTGCTCGATTTCTACCTATCATGTCCCTTGTTGAATTAACATTCCACAGAGTCAATAAGTATTTCACTGATAGAAGGGAATTATCTCAGACTAGATATGAACAGGGACTTGCATACTCCCCCAAAGTCACATCCATTATGGAGAAAAACATTGCAAAGGCTAGATATCACAAAGTGGAAGTGTATAACCGTCGACTGCATATATATCAAGTTGAAACAAAGAGGGGAGATAGAATTGGTAGAAAAGGAGGCCATAGACATACTGTTAACTTTCAGTTAAGAACGTGCACATGCAATAAACCACGGATCTTCCACCTCCCATGTTCTCATGTTCTAGCAGTTTGTGTGAAGTATTCGATATCAGAGCGGCCATGGGTGGACCGGGTACTGCAATCAAAGGCCTACGCAAACACATACGCTCCCCAATTCTGGCCTATCCCTTGTGAGACGACATGGAGAGAGAATGGTGGTGGTGGATGTGGAGGAGGAGGGTGGTGGTGGATGTGGAGGAGGAGGGTGATGGTGGTGGTGGATGTGGAGGAGGAGGGTGGTGGTGGTGGTGGTGGATGTGGAGGAGGAGGGTGGTGGAGGATGTGGAGGAGGAGGGTGGTGGTGTTGGTGGATGTGGAGAGGGTGGTGGATGTGGAAGGGGGCTGCACTGGCTACTGTTGGGGCCTGCTGTTGCTGCCTTCAGCCAGCAGATAAAACGCTGACTGAGGCAGCGTTTTATGCTTAGGTGTAAAACGCTGACTGAGTCAGCGTTTTTCTCTGTTATGGATACAAGAAAAACGCTGACTCATAACGCTGACTGAGTCAGCGTTTTACTGTATTTCCAATTTTTTTAAAAAATTTGTATTTCACATAATACGAAATTTTATAAAAAAAAATAATAAACAAAGGTAAAACGCTGACCGAGGCAGCGTTTTATGTCAGAAGCTCAGTTTCGTAAATAGTTTGGCCACGCGTCTAGATTGGTAAATTGTTTGCCAATTAAGCTTATTTTCGTAAAAAAATCCCCATTTATTCTCATTATATACAAAGTCTATCATAACTTTATGTTATGAACCTAAGATTTGTGCAAAAAAAAAAAAAAAAAAAAAAAAAAAAACCCTAAGCTACAATGATCATTTAACCTGCATACTATGAACATAAATTAAAATAAACTAAAAACAAGTTTTGTCTCCGAGTGATGCACGAATTTATAAATTATGATATAATAATAGTCAATTGAAATTAAATGACTTATGTTATAATATATTTTTTTTTTAAAAAAAATTGAATTTAATAATGTCAATCTTTTTTTTAAAAAAAAAAAAAAAATAATGTCAATCTTTAAAATTCTTTTAATAGATTTTTTTTTTTTTTTTTTAAAAAAAGGAGAACATTTTGGAAGGAAATTTTTTTCATAAAATCATATTATATGTGTTTAGTGTTCCTCCAGTGATTTCTTTAGTATATAGTATAGATTGCCATTAAACAGTAGTTACAAGAGCAATAGTGTAAAAATAGAGAAGCTTTTGCGTGAGATCAGACTCACCTTGAGTCTAATATATATGACATTAATATTCTAATATTTGACAATAAACTATTCTAATATCCGGTGAAAATAATATTCTAATATATGACATTAATAAATTAATATCTAACATGAGAAATCTAATATATGACATTAATAATATCTAATACTCCCTCCGTGTTTTTTTTTAAGTTTTACACTTCCCATTTCCGGCCTTGTTTTTTTAAGTGTTACACTTCCTTTTTTCGCAAAAAGCTATATTAAAATATTATATCTCTCTCCTCTCATGGTCCCCACCCAAACCCACTATTACTTTTTTATTATATCTTTCCTCTCACATTCATTACTTTTCAATAAACTATTAATGTGTCCATCTAGGCGCATAGGAACTATTTACAAAGATTGTAAATAGGAGGGCACAATGGTAATTTGGCTAGCTGAGTCAATAAAATGCAGTATGTTTTCTTTTATTTAAAGTGTTGACTTTAATGTTGACTCCGTTATGTTTTGAAATGTAACGGGACATTTGAAAATGTCCTTCTAACTTTTGTTTCACTTTCTTTCTTTTTCATTTAGTTATTTCTCTCTCTTGTAACTTATTTGTTTCTCTCTCTTAAAGTTCTCTGGTTTCTTCTCCTCTGTCGTCCTTCATCGTCTGCGTTTCAAGGGATTCATCAGAGCATACCGTCGGATTTTATTAAGTGAAGTGAAGTAGTGAATTCCTGTCTTCTTAGGTAAGTCGTTGAATTTTTCATTTTCTAGGCTTGTTAAATTTGTGTGGGTGTTTAACTTGGTCGGCGGTAGGGTGTGAGTTAGTATGATTTTGTGTTTGCGAGTGGTTTTCATGTCATTTTTGGTGAAATTGAGTAGAATTTAATGTTATTTGCGATTTATTACCTTCTAATTTTAGAAAATGCAAGTCAGTTAGGGTTTGTGGGTAGTGGTGTTCATCTCCATTATGTGAATATCAATTGTGGCGAAATTGTTTAGTGTATTATTGTTTTTCCGTTTTATTACCTTCGAACTTTGGGAAAAGCTGGTCACCTAGTGTTTGTGATTAGGGTATAACTCAAAAAAATTAAATTCTGCTGTAAATCTTAGTTGGATGCGTTTTATACTCTCTTATTTAGTTATTCATGCATGAGGAGGTTGAAACTTTTAACTAATTGTTTATACATCGAAGGAATGTTGAGTATGTTAAATTCTGAACTTATGCGTAGGGTAATGATGTACCTCCCTTATTCTAGAGTTTGATCTTAGCTGTTTGGAAACCCTTTTTAAGCTATTAGGGAATATAGGATGAAATCATTGTGTAAATGAAGTTTATTGATTCCATTGGTTGTATGAAAATGGATGATTAAGTTCTTGTGTTAACATGGCAGGATTGAATAATGACTAAGAGGAAATCTTCTGAAGCCGGTGGAAGTGGTGTTGGTGGTAGAAAGGATGTGGTGAGTTGATGTGTTTGTGTTGACTGTGTTTTTTTGTTTGTTTATGGTTTATGTGTACTTAATTGCTGCCAATTCTTGTAATTTTTTGGGTTGTAGGGGAAATTAATGAAGATGAATGATGGGGTTAAACCCAAAGGTGCTAATAAAGGCAAGAAGAAGGTAAATGTAGATCATGATCCTGATTTTGAGCAAGGGGAATTGGAGGATTCCGGTACTGGGGACGGTTATGAAGATAAACGATATGAAGAGGATGATTCAGACTCATCAGATGGTGAGGAACAAGAGGATGATATTCCTTCTTCTGGTCAACAAAACAAGTGGCAGAAACTATGTATGCAGTTGCTGCACGAACGACTTCAAAACGGAAAGAGGAAGGGTGGAAAATTAGTAAATAAAACAGGTAAAAAGGAAAAGGTTATGTTTATGATTCTTGTTGTATGCATAGTGTGTAAGTATTGTGAATTTAATGAAATTCATGGTAAAATTCTTGTTACGTTCTGAAAAACCGAGGTGATTTAGTGAAGGAGGAAGAGCTTGTTGTTAAAACCCAATCTAGAAGGACTCAGAAGGTAATGTATCTAATTTGTGTTGACTCATGTGTTGGTGTAAATACACTTAGAGAATGAATGATACATTTGAGGTTGTTGGAATGTACCATTAGTGTAATCAGTGGTGTTTTTTGATTAACATATTGTTGAAAATGATTCCAAGTAATAATAATGGGAAAAGAAATGTATAAATGTACCATTATTTTACTCAGTGGTGTTTTTTTTATTAACATATTGTTGAAAATGATTCCAAGTAATACTAATGGCTAAAGAAATGTATTGTACCACCAATACTCTATTGATAGTGGATTTATTACATGTAGTGCTATGACTAGCTTAAATATGTTGATTGAATATGTTTCAGTTGTTTATGCATTTGAGGTAATCATGTGAAAATAAATTAAATGTACCACCATTATTAAAGTGATAGTGTTTGAGGTATTAGGACAAGCTTAGATATGTATCCGGAATACGATCAATTTGTTTATGCATCTGTTTTGTATTGTGTAGGCTTTTAATATGAATGGTGTAAAGGCATTTAGAAGTTTTGTTAAGAAATTTGATAAGACGAGGAAGGATTTGGTGAATGAAATGGGGTTTGGTGGGATGTTAAGCATACCACTGGAATATTTGCCTCATAAATTTTCTTACGACCTGTTGTCAAGGGTTGATGGAGATGGTTCCATGGTATTTGGAGATGAGTATGTATGTCCTCTGTGTCCAGCTCAGGTGGAGTGGGTTCTTGGTATACCTAAGGGTTCCAGGCCAGTTCCATCTACCATTCCGGAGGATGATGAAGTGGTGAAATTTGAAATGAAGCGTATTCCTAGACTGTTTGGCAAGCCTGGGGAGAGCATTCCTGTGACAGTAGCTACAACTGCGGTGATTCGTGTTGATAAAAAAGGGAAGCTGTTTTTTATTAAAACAGACAAGGAGAAGGCTAAGTTTAAGATTGCATTTCTGGTTGTTGCTCTTGGGTACATATTATGTACCACAACAAACACATCAAATCTGACTGCTTCTCTGGGACTTGCTTTAACTGTTTTAATATGATGCTGCGAACTACGATTGGTGCACTTTGACTTATTCTTGGTTGTGCACAACAGCGAGGAAGTTCTAGAAGAAATTTACTGAAAATGGCTATGTTGCAGGCTCTGGAGGTTGCATTTTATTTGCGTTGGTAAGCAATGTAGTATTGTATCTTATAAATCGTTGTTGATTAATGTTTTAGATTGTTACAAGTGGAGGGATTATTTATTATTAGTTGTTGACATAATATTTAATGCATACATGTTGTAATCCCATGATGTAGATATTTTATATTGACCATCTAGATCGGGTACCTAAGTCTCGGGGACTGACTCCGAGGTTGGCGGCATGGTCATAGGAAGAAATTAACAAAGTTGTACAAGATGATAAAAAGAAGACGGGGGACTATGGTCTGTCACTGGTTAGTGTTAAAATCATTGTTCTCTTACATGACATCAGTGTTTATTGTGTTGTTGTGTATTTGTTTGATTAAGTTTGTTTGCTATGCAGTCCGTGAATATTGCCTATGGTGAAGAGCATCCGCTGGCACCTCGTGACGGTCCAGTGATAGCTCCCTGCACCTGCTATTGATGTGGATGGGATCACTGAGCAGGTCTGGAATTATTTTTGGTTTATTAAAATGAAGAGTTATTGGTGTTGTAATTGATCCTGGCTCTTGATCTGGTTTCCCACTATAATTTTTCTATTTATAGTTTAATTTTACTGCTAAAAAGATTTTCAGTCATGGTTGGTTGGTTGTCTTGCTTAGTTAATTCTGAATGTATACAGGTGGTTTCTAGGGTGGTGCGTCAGTTAACTCCAAAGTTCATGGATGCAATTGATGAGAAAATGGGTAAGATGTTGTATAGTATGAATGAAATGTTTAAAGAGAGTTTGGCCGCATCGGTCGCGATAGGGAAACCACTGAAAATGACTGTTAAGAAAACTTTACCGATGGAAAAACACTCTAAGGTTGATACCATGGTGGTGGAGGTTGGTAAAACAGATGGGGATAAGAATGTTTTGGTGGAAAGCATTACTAATGGTGCAGCTGGTAATGATGCAACTGGTGATGGTGAGAAAACCACTGAAGTTGATGTTGAGAAGGTTGCAGATGAGTGTCTGAAGGATGCCTTGTTGGAGGGTGTTGATGGTGAGGATAGAGAGCTGGGTGGTATAGGGGGTGTTGTTTCTGCAACGGTTGAAGAGGATGATGTTAATGACAATGAGGGTGAAAGTCCTCGTTCGGCTGATGATGAAGAAATGGATGATGCTAATGTTCCCCAACCATGGGAGAGTTTGTTGTGAAACTAGTTTCATCAAGGGGGACGACTGTTTTGGTGGTTGCTGACAGGGTAAAGTCGTATCCCCAAATCAAAAATAATTCCTAAATCCTCTAACTAATGTAGATAGGGAAGTAGGGTCAAATCTACAGAGAAACGGATCTTTCTATTCCTAATTAACTAATATAATCTAGATTATGAAGTACCAATATATAAATTTGAATAATAAACTAAACTACGGAGATCAAGAATAGGGAGAAAATAATATATAGAAAGACCTAGGGCATAGGTTCTCCAATAAATAATATTCCAGGGTAGAATATAATAATCATTCATCAATGCATATATTAATCAGATTATAAAGGGCTTCGCTACGTATTATAATCACACAATTAATTTACCGGTATTAAATCTCATCTTTGGAATCTCGACCTAACCATCTATAAATTAACCTGCCTATTGAAACTAGACCTAAACATCAATTCTCATCTGTCGAATCTCGAATCAATATTGTCAAACTCATGCATAAAAGATCAGGCCTAATCTAGTCACAGAGCAATAATTCAATCAATAGGAAATTAATCTAGCATTGATAATTAACAACAATAAATTACCCCTTCATATTATTTATGGATCCCCATAAACCCTAGAAAGAAAAATACTCACACATAATAGAGACTAAACTAATCAAAGCAATAAAGCAAGACATGATTAAAGGAATAAAATAAACAACTAAGATTAAGAGAGGAGAAATCATTACCAAAATAAATCTGGAATTAAGAGTAGATTAAGAACAAAGGTTTAAGAGAAAGAAATCTAAGAAAACAACTAAGAGAGTAAAGGGAGAGAGAGAGAGAGAGAGAGAGAGAGAGAGAGAGAGAGAGAGAGAGAGAGAGAGATAGAGAGAGAGATCCTAAAATCGTATTACGGAGGAGTATTTATACTCCGTACAAATCCTAAACTAAAGCAAACTTAAACGAAAAAATTAACTCCTAATATTTACAGGCACCCGATCGGGCGAGGCATCGCCCGATCGGGCGCGCCTTTTTGCTCTTTAAGTTGAATCTTGCACCCGTCCGGGCGCGTCACCGGGCACCGACCTTTGCTTCTCCCGCCCGGCCGGGCGCGCCTCCGGGCTCCAGCCTCTTTAGCCGAGCGGCTCTCTTGGGCCACTATTTGGACTATGATTGGGCTCTAATTCTTCGAGCCAATCTGGGATTCCTCTTCCGGTCTTGAATACTCGATCCAAATGCCTCGGTATCACCTATACCAAGCCCTTAATCACCGGTTTGATGACTCTAACCGGCCTTGGGCTATAAAAATCTGGTCGTGCTTCTCCAGTGCTCGTGATTGCTCCAAAATATCTCGGAAAAATACTCCAAAAGTGTAATTTCCTGCAAAAGTCAACCAAATCTACGAAAACACTAGAAAACACCAATTAGTAATAAAAGTGGCTCTAAAGAGCCAAAAACACTACTAATTATGACCAAGGGATGGGGGTTAAATACTATATAAAATAGACACATCAAACTCCCCCAAGCCAAACCTTTGCTTGTCCCTAAGCAAAGATCTCATCAATGAATCAATAAACATGCTTCACCCCAAAAGTAAAAATCAAGCACAAGCGATCCAGGGTAAATCAAATAAACATGCTTCAAAATCAACCAATCAAATCCATCTAACTACCAATCTCCCCTAATAATTGTCAAATAGAGCAAACCACAAGAGCATATAGAATTCAAGACTAGTGCTCACACACTCAACTCTCATTTATGTGGCGAGTAAAAGATGTACTCGATCGCTCTCCAACCAACCCTTTATGTGAGCAATGCCCTCCCAACTCACACTCTCGTGTGTATAAAACAATGAACGCTCAACCTACTAGTCGACTCGAAATATGTTAAATCATAACTTGCATTGATAAGCAATACTTTCACATTCATACAATTCTCTGCACAAAGGTCGGAAGGTCTTTAAATCTTGTAATGTAAGGCTAGGGTAAAGGGTAGGATAAATTTGGGAATAAGTGAGAGAAAAGCTATGCTTAAGGGAGCAAATACTAATAAAACCCATGATCAAAATAAATAATGTTCAACATCTCCTTACATAACCAACTCCAACAAAAATCCACCAAATATACTCCCAACAATATAAACAATCCCAACTCTTACAATTTCACTCATAGAAATATAATAATGAAGAAGTGGAGTGAATAAACAAACTTTATTTCCAAACTTGAATTTTTCATTGAAGCTCTGTTTTTTTTTCTTTCCTTTGATCAACCTCCAACTAGAACATTTGAACATTGAACAATTTTTTTTCTATTGAAGTTCACTTATTTTTTCACATTTTTTTTTTCTTTTTTTTTTCATAACATCATGCTTTATTTTTTCAATAAAATATAACTCTCAAACTCATCAAAAATAAACATGATAAAAAACAAAACAACTTCTCAAAAACCCACCCAAATTATGCAAATAATAAGCACACTACAAACTCCCTCACCTCACTCACTAATAGCTCCCCCAAGCCAAGCTTGGGACTAGTAACCAATGGGGAAAAATAGGCTTGTAATGTGGCTAATAAAACAACAAAAAGTCAAGGCAAGAACATGGGTAGCAAGAAGGGAACAAATGTATCTACAATCATCTAGAGGCTACCTAAAAGAACAAATGCCTTCGTCCTCCACAATGTGCATAATAATGAATCATACAAACATTACTTATAGTTGCAAACCAATACTCAAATTCATTGACGTACCAGGAACTAACACACGTTCCTAATCAAATCAACTAGTCAAGCACTATATTCACAAGTAGTTGGACAAAATTGACGCATGTTAAGATTTCAAGGCAATCAAACATCAAATCATGATCAACTAATCCACAATGCTTATCATCATATACCAAGAATCAAAACAATTTTCTCAAGTAAGGGGCACAGGGAAGCATAATTTACAATTCATTGGAACGTATTTTTGATTTTTTTTAATTTTTCAATTTTATTTTGTATTTTTCATATATAAGAAAGCAATAAATCTACCCTAAGAAAACACACAAAAAATAAAAGAAAAGAGAAAAAGAAAAATACCAAATCCAAAATCTCCCCCAAGCCAGAATCAGACAATGTCCTCATTGGCTCGGGAACTAGCCCAGCATAGCTAGTCCTGATCATCCTCATCCATCGAGCCGAAACCCGCACCTCCACTGCCACCTGCACCAGAAGAGCTACCACCAAAATAATCAGCATGAAAACTCCCCCCCGCCAGTCCCCCGAAAGGATTGTTCTGGCCGTACCCATGGAAGGAAGAATAGTCAGTGTAAATACCATGGGAAGTGGGATCCCTATCGTATCCCTGGGGTGGAGGCTGAAACCAGTCAGGGTGAATAGCGTCGTCGGGAATGTTGCCCCGGCGAGCATAATAATCGTACATAGGGTAGAAAGCTCTACCCTGGTTCCTCTCTAGGTACCCTAACCTCTGGTCTATGGAGCCTACCATCCTCCTAAGGTTAGTATGGGAATGCTCGATACGTCCTAAGGTCTGACCTATACTCTAAAGGTCCCAAACTGGGTCAGAGTCAACATGAGGGACGGAGTGAGACATGCGAGGTGGAGAGAATGCCACCTCGGGCTGAGGCTGGGGTGGTGGTACTGGTGGTGGTGGTGATTGCCCCCTAAAGTTGGCAATTAAAAGATCATATGTATAGGATGGTTGCCCTGGGGGAAAGGTGGTCAAGTTAGGACTGGGTAGGGAAAAGATGGGCAAAGGTTGCTCGCTCCCAGTCCTAATACACCAGAAGGGTGTCTGCTCGCTATCCGGTCGTACCCACCCTAACTCCTCAAAATACCTAGCAGTCATGTAGGTATCTGGTCCACAGTTGGTCAATTGGTTGGGTCCATCCACTACAAAACCGGCCTTTTTCACTGCTATTCGAGTGATAAGACCTCCTAAACGGATGGGGTTTTTTGATGTGGTGCTTGCCGTGGCATGCCTACTCAAATGGTGAATAATAAACCTACCTATGTTCAATTTCCCGAACCCATACACATAGTGTCCTATGACAGCTAGTTCGTTAGTTTGGGCATTATGGGGCTCGTTCCTACCTAAAAAACACAAACCTGCAAATCTTTGCCAGATTTTTGGGACAGGGTGATGAATAGGTTTGGTACTAGTATGTTGGGGGACAGGAGTAGGCATACCAGTCAAAGCATGATATATGTCACCCATTTTATAGTCTGCGTGCTATTGGTGAGGTAATTCAGAATTTAATTCAAATAATTTACAAAATTCTACATAAGTTAAACTAATATTCCTATTGTTCAACCTAAAAATTAAATTCGGCCCATTTCTACTACTTACAACTTGTAAAGAAGACAAGAATTCACAAGTTAGTTCTCGGAATGTAGGATAGTGCATATCAACAAATTTTCTCATGCCAATGTCATTTAAAAATCGTTTTACAAAATCATACAAACTAAATTATTCTAAAGTAGGGCGGTGTAACCACCGAGAAGGAATTACCTCATGCCCAATTAAGTGTTCTAGCCGCTCCTTTTGCTCTCGGCTAGCAATACGGATCGTCGGCCAATACGGGAGTTGCGAATCCGGGTCGTATTCCTCCCTCAAACTGGAGCTCCTACCGAAAATAGACCGATCCCTCTTTGAAGCCATGGTAGAAATGGGTATGAAAATTTATTTGAATAAAATCAGAAAATTTTTATATAGAAATGTAGAGGATGAAGAGGGGATTACAAATATGTAAAAAGTTTTGAATATGGGTGAGAAAAGAAGAAGAAATCTTAGAGAGATGGTAGAGAGAATTTGAGTTTTAAAGAGAGAAAGTAATGGAGGAAAGAAGAAATGAAGGAAGAAAGAAGAAAAGAGAGAAGAAAAGGAGGCGGACGACCTCGTGCCCGGTCGGGCGGTGCGTCGCCTGGTCGGGCGATCTGGAATTTTCGATTCAATTAGTTCTCGCGCCCGGTCAGGCGATCTAAGCCCGAATTTCCTTCTGCTGTCGCGCCCGTTCGAGCGCCCATCGCCCGATCGGGCGATCTAAATGCCCGATTTGCGTTGATTCTCGCGCCCGGTCAGGCGCCTTTCGCCCGGTTGGGCGATCTAACGCTCGAATTTTTCACCTCTTCTCGCGCCCGGTCGGGTGGACAATTTAGTTCGTATACGATGAGTTTCGTGCCCGGTTGGGTGCCCATCGCCCGATCGGGCAAAATGACTTGATTTCGAAACCTTGCTCTCGTGCCCGATCGGGCGAGCTTCGCCTGATCGGGCCCGAGGCTAAATTGTCGAACTTTTGTTTTCTTCTTTTCTCCAAAATTTGGCTAACTCTTTTCCTTAAAACCTGTACAAACACTCATAAAACTCATTAAATTCTCTCATCTGTCTTCTCATAAGAAAAAGGAAAGAAAAACTAATCTAAAAAGCATTAAAAATACAGGTTGCCTCCCGCAAAGCGCTGGTTTATCTAGGTCCCGCATGACCTTCTTACCAAGTATAACAACTAGGACCCTTGGCCTAACGCTTGATCGGGCGGTTTCTCACCCGGTCTAGCGGTGTTTAGGCTGCGACGCGGCTTCCTGACATGCCTTGTGGGGCGCCAATTCACCTTATCTGGTGGATCCTCCTTGACTTGGACTGGGGATTCTTCAATGCTACGCACTAAAGATCCTTCTTTGATCGAGGGTTGCTTCAGATTGTAATTGTATTTAACACTTGCAACTCGATCTGGCAAAACACTTACCGTAGGCTCAAATTGCACAACTTGTTTGATTGATTCCACCTTTTTGTCCTCAAAACCAAGACCAACAGTGTACAGGGCTCTTTCTATTGCATCGAATTCCTTCTGCCATTTGTCTATCTCATCTGAAAAGGATGCAACACAAGATACCGCCTCCAAGGGATCTTTTTCAAGAGCTTGGGGCTTGTTAGAATAATTCTCAACCACATTAACACTAAAACATTTCTCCTCAGTCATGGGGCTTTTAGGGGTATCATTAAGATCGAAAACAATTTTATCATCCCTTACTGATAGTGTTTACTTACCACTTCTCACATCTATGATTGCTCCTGCAGTGTTAAGGAATGGTGTACCCAAAATAATTGGGGTTTGCATATCCTCAGCCATATCAAGAACAACAAAATCAACAGGTATATAAAATTTACCTACTCTAACGGGGACATCCTCTAAAACACCTAAGGGGTATTTGAAAGAACGGTCGGCCATTTGTAGAGTTATATTGGTAGCTTTTAATTTACCCATATTCAACTTGGAACACAGAGATAATGGCATGACACTAACGCTAGCACCCAAATCACACAATGCATTATCAATCATTAGATTGCCTATATGACAAGGGATAGAAAAACTACCCGGATCTTTTAATTTAGGTGAAGACTTATTTTGAAGTACGACACTACACTCTGCAGTGAAAGCTACTGTCTCTATCTCACTAATAGTCCTTTTCCTTGTCAATGTTTCTTTCATAATTTTGCATATGAAGGAATTTGTGTGATTAATTCAGTGAAGGGAACTGTTACCTTCAAATCTTTTACCATCTCCAGGAACTTACCAAACTGCTTATCCAAATTTGTCGTCAAGTGACGATTGGGGAATGGAAGTTTGATAATTGGCTTTGGAGCATTGTTGCTCTTGTCTGGAGTAGCTACCTTCTCTGGAGTCGTGCCCTGCAATGTAGAATTAGATATGTTAGTGCTATCCTTTATCCCTACAGGGCTATTAACTACATTGTTTGGTTTAACGGAATCAAGATTAGCATTATTTAATAAATCAAGTTCATCAACTCTGCGCATAGAGGGCCCTTCATAGTTTGAACCACTCCTAAGAGTAATTGCATAGGCTTGATCCGTAGGCCTGCTCGGCTGTGCCGGTTGAGCTCCTTGTTGGCGGGCTTGTAGAGTAGCGGAAAGTTGCGCAATTTGATTATCTACAATTTTATTGTGCGCTAGAATTGGATCAATTGTCGCATCTCTACTCTTCATGTGCTTCTGCTTATTAACCAATATCGCTCTAATTTCCACCAAAGAAGGGTCGGAAGATGAGGAGGTTTGTTGTTGTTGGTTCTTCTGGCCAGCATTGAGATGGTAATATTTCTGCTGCTGTTGTTGTGGCGCCTGTGGTTCTTGTGGTGGTGGATTTTGAACGTTAGTACTCCAGTAGGAAAGGTACGGATGATTCCGATACCCAGGATTGTAGGTGTTGGAGTATGGGTTATTCTGCCTATAAGCTTGAAAGACATTAACTTGCTCCACGGAACTCCTGCAATCTTGTTCCCAATGACCTATAATACCACAATTTTCACATAAAGCCTCATTAGAATTATTATTAATTGCAGAAACATTAGCTACATTAGCAGTGCTCAGATTATCTAATTTTTGGCATATAGAGGTCAGTTGAGCTTGCAAGAAGGATACAGAGTCAACACTATGTTTCCCCTTGTTAGCAAATCCTCTAGGATTCCAATATTGGGAATTATGTATCGCCATATCTTCAATAACATGACCTGCATCATCAACATTAAGATTTATAAATCTCCCACTAGCTGCAAAATCTAAAATTATTCTAGAAGAATTTCCAATGCCATAATAAAAGGCTTGGATTAACTGCCATTGTGCTAAATTATGGTGGGGGCATTCTCTTTGTAGGTCCTTGAACCTCTCCCAAGCCTCATATAAAGATTCATCGGCTTCTTGGGTAAAGTCTGAATCGCACTCCGTAGTACGGCTGTTCTCTCTTCAGGATAATACTTGTTATAGAAATTCAAAACAAGAGTTTCCCAGTCAGTTATACCAAGTGCAGTTCTATTTAAGCCATTAAACCACAATTTAGCTTTTTCAGTTAAAGAGAAGGGAAATAGAATCTCCCTGACTTGGTCTTGAGTGACCCCGGCTTGCTTGATAGTGTTAAAATATTGACAATAGTCGGCAATGTGAAGATTTGGGTCTTCACCCTTTGCTCCACTAAATTGCTTCCTTTCTATCATCGTTATACATTAAGGTTTAATTTCAAATTGAACCCCATCAAGAGCCAAAGTGGGAGTGAGATGTGGAAAATCTGTGAGCTTTGGTTGTGAATAATCACTAAGCTTCTTTGGAACCGAAATCTCCGATTCTGCGTCTGATGATACCTCTGAATCGCTAGAACCAGTCGGAGGATCGCGGTGATTATTATTATCACAAGAATCCGCCAGGATTTGCTTGTAGAGATTTTTCTGTCTATGGAAGGAATGTTCGATCTCAGGATCGAATGGGATGTACCCTGATCTGGAACACCTGGGCATAAAAAAAAAACTAGAAGCAAATGTGAGATTTTCCTAAAAGAACTAACGTTCTCTGAGACAAAAAGAAAATAACCTAGACTACAAAAATAATCAGAAATAAAAATAAAAACCGTTTCCCCGGCAACGGCGCCAAATTTTGACAGGGTAAAGTCGTATCACCAAATAAAAGATAATTCCTAAATCTTCTAAATAATGTAGATAGGGAAGTAGGGTCGAATCCACAGAGAAACAGATCTTTCTATTCCTAATTAACTAATATAATATAGATTATGAAGTACCAATATATAAGTTTGAATAATAAACTAAACTACGGAGATCAAGAATAGGGAGAAAATAATATATAAAAAGACCTAGGGCATAGGTTCACCAATAAATAATATTCCAGGGTAGAATATAATAATCATTCATCAATGCATATATTAATCATATTATAAAGGGCTTTCGCTACGTATTATAATCACACAATTAATTTACCGGTATTAAATCTCTTTCGAATCTCGACCTAACCATTTATAAATTAACTTGCCTATTGAAACTAGACCTAAACATCAATTCTCATCTGTCGAATCTCGAATCAATATTGTCAAACTCATGCATAAAAGATCAGGCCTAATCTAGTCACAGAGCATTAAATCGAACAATAGGAAATTAATCTAGCATTGATAATTAACAACAATAAATTACCCCTTCATATTATTTATGAATCCCCATAAACCCTAGAAAGAAAACTACTTACACATAATAGAGATTAAACTAATCAAAGCAATAAAGAAAGACATGATTAAAGGAATAAAATTAACAACTAAGATTAAGAGAGGAGAAAACGTTACCAAAATAAATCTGGAATTAAGAGTAGATTAAGAACAAAGGTTTAAGAGAAAGAAATATAAGAAAACAATTAAGAGAGTAAAGGAAGAGAGAGAGAGAGAGAGAGAGAGAGAGAGAGAGAGAGAGAGAGATCCTAAAATCGTATTACGGAGGAGTATTTATACTCTGTACAAATCCTAAACTAAAACAAACTTAAACGACAAAATTAACTCCTAATATTTACACGCGCCCGATTGGGCGAGGCACCGCCTGATCGGGCGCGCCTTTTTGCTCTTCAAGTTGAATCTCGTGCCCGGCCGGGTGCGGCACCGGGCGCCGACCTTTGTTTCTTCCGCCCGGCCGGGCGCGCCTCCGGGCGCCAGCCTCTTTGGCCGAGCGGATCTCTTGGGCCACTATTTGGACTACGATTGGGCTCCAATTCTTCGGGCCAATTTGGGTTTCCTCTTCCGGTCTTGAATACTCGGTCCAAATGCCCTGGTATCACCTAAACTGAGCCCTTAGTCACCGGTTCGATGACTCTAACTGGCCCTGGGCTGTAAAAATCTGGTCTTGCTTTCTCCAGTGCTCGTGATTGCTCCAAAATATCTCGGGAAAGTACTCCAAAAGTGTAATTCCCTGCAAAAGTCAACCAAATCTACGAAAACACTAGAAAACACCAATTAGTAATAAAAGTGGCTCTAAAGAGCCAAAAACACTACTAATTATGACCTAGGGATGGGGGTAAAATACTATATAAAATAGATATATCAGCTGCCAGTTGTTTTGGGGTTTTTTGTACGTACTCGAGTGGAGGGCGGGTACGTCCCGCGGGAGACAGATCCACAATGCAACATGCGAACGACCCAGTCACCTGCAAAACAACAGACCTCGGGGGGCCGGAGGTCTGCCTCCGACGATCAAGTTAGTGATCGAAATAATGTATTTTAGAGAAAGTAGAGAAGGGAGAGTAATTGTGGGGGGCATTGCCCTTGGAGAGAGAATTGGATCCCGTGAAACTGATGTAATGATCAGTATTTATAGAACAATGAGATATGTGCCTCTTAGGTTATTTAATCTAAGTAGATTGGCTTTCCACCGTTTTACGGTTTCTAAGGTTGTGGGCTTAAAGCCCATTTTCACCCTTCTATAATTGAGTGACACGTGTCATGCTCTAATTGGCTCATTAAGCGTTGAGTTTGCGGACACGTGTCGCGGTTGCATTAGTCCACATATAGGGGGTATTTTTACCCCCAAACATTAGCCCCTCGGAAAGGGTAATTTCTTTTTCAAAAGGAATTACTCCTGACAAAATCAAGGCTTTGTTTTCCGCTTTTTCAAAAGCTCTATGGACGGCATATGTCTAGTTCAATAAAAGAGAGATTTGATTAACTTGGAAAATTTGATACCTTAAATGGTATGATATTTTCTAAGTTAATCAATCATAATAATGATTGCCTCCTAAACTATACAGATGACGACTTTTATTTCTTTTAGCCCCACTATGGTGGTCATATGACCTTTGGGTGACTTAGAATATTTTTGAGACGTTTAACATCCCATAAGGCAGGAGGCAAATGGCCGCCTGTTAGGGAAGGAGGCAAAAGGCCGCTTGACTCTTCATAGAATAGGAGGCAAATGGCCGCCTGGGGGTAGAAGGCTAATGGCCGCCTGACACGACAGGAGACAAATGTTCGCATGGGGTGTTTGTAATCCAATTACACTTTCAATGTCCTTTTACCCCATTGGGAGGACTTGTATAATTTCGGAAGGTAATCTAGATTAGAACTTCGGTCAGTCACCCAGGTCGTTCTTTAGATTACCCAGGTCAGGCGGCTATGAGTTGACCAATTAGGTTGTTCAATTTTTGCCGCCTACATGCATACGTAAAGAAAACTATAGAGTGCTTTCTGCGACGATTGCATCCAGAGGGTTGTCTCCGGACGCCATATTTCACATTGGAGTAGGCGAATTTATAAAAATTTATAATGATATGTTCATTTTATATAGTATTTTATCCCCATCCCTTGGTCATAATTAGTAGTGTTTTTGGATCTTTAGAGCCACTTTTATTACTAATTGGTGTTTTCTAATGTCTTCGTACTTTTGGTTGACTTTTGTAGGGATTTGCACTTTAAAAGCATTTTCCCGAGATATTATGGAGTGACTACGAGCATTGGAGGAGCACGACCAGTTCTTATAGCCCAGGGCCGATTAGAGTCATCGAACTGATGATTAAAGGCTTAGCATTTGAGATTTTGAGGCATTTGGACCAAGTATTCAAGACCCGATCCGGATTGGGTCGAAGGATCGGAGCCCAATCGAAGTCCAAAACGTGCCTAAGTGTCCGGGCCCGGCCAAGAGAGCTCCCGCCCAAAGGCGCGCCCGGCCGGGTGCGAGAGAAGCTTATAGTGGATAAAAGGTGGGCCCAATCAGGCAGCCCTTCGCCCGATCGGGCGCGAGGTTTTTAGCAGCTAATTCCGGAGATTTATTTTAGTTTTAATTAGGAGTAGTTGTTTTTTGTATAAATACGATTTTAATCCTTTCGATTAGTACCTCTTCTCTGAGACTTTCTCTCTCTACTTAGTTTTAGATTAGTTTCTCTCTCTATAACTTTGTTCTTAATTCAACTCCTTAATTCAGGTTATTTTGGTAACGATTTCTTCTACTTTAATCTCAGTTATTTACTTTATTTCTTTCATCATGTCTCCTTTAATTGCTTTGTTTAGTTTATATTTAATTATGTCTGAGTAGTTTCCTTTCTAGGGTTTTTGGGGATCCGTAAATAATATGAAGGGGTAATTTATTGTTGTTGATTGTCAATGCTAGATTAATTTCCGATTGATTGATTTAATGTAATGTGACTAGATTAGGCCTGCTCTTTCATGCATGAGTTTTACAATATTGATTCGAGATTCAAGAGATGAGAATTGATGTTCTGGTCTAGTTTCAATAGGCAGGTTAATTTATAAATGGTTAAGTCAAGATTCGAGAGATGAGATTTAATACCGGTAGATCAATTTTGTGATTGTAATACGTAGCGAAAGCCCTTTATGATCAGATTAATTGATGCATTGATGATAAGTTATTATGTTTTACCCTGGAATGTTATTTATTGGTGAACCTATGCCTTAGGCTTTTATTTCATTGATTTTTCCTCCTACTTTTATTCCTTCCTACTTTTACTCTTAGTAGTTTAGCTCTCCTTTATAATAACAAATTGGTTACTTAATAATTTAGATTGTTTTAATTAATTAGGAATAGAAAGACCAGTTTCCCTGTGGATTCGACCCTACTTCCCTATCAACATTAGTTAGAGGATTTAAGAATTACTTTTGATTGGGTGATACGACTTTAGCCTGTCATATAAACATCTGGCCATTGGCTTCATGTCTTTTTCAAGACGGTTGTATAGCCATTGCACAACTCTTTTTGCCCCAATGGGAGTGTCTATGAATTTTGGAATGAAAAGCCTAAGAACTTCGGTTGGACACCGGGCTGATGTCTTAGGACATCCGGTGTTTCGAAAACTTAGTCGTTCTTTAGACTGTTCTGGTCAGACGGCTATGAGTTGACCAATTTGGTCGTTCAATCTTTGCCATTTGCATAGGTACGTAGAGCAAACAGGTAGGCTGCTCTCTGCAACGATTGCACCCGGAGGGGTGTCGCCGGACGCCATTATCCATGTTGGGACAAACGATTTTATAAAACAAACAACCATCTAGCCATTGGCCTCTAGTCTAGGTTGAGACCGGCTATATAGCCACTAAGCGTTTTTGTGCCTAGTTTTGTTATCTGGTCATTGGCCGCATGTCACTTGGACGTTGAATTTGCTACTAAGTTTTCAACTTAGTTTATTATCCGACCATTGGCCTCACGTCACTTAGACGTTAGTTTAGCTACTAAGTTTCAACTTAGTTTGTTATCCGGCCATTGGCCTCACGTCACTTGGACGTTAGTTTAGCTACTTAGGTTTCAACTTAGTTTATTATCTGGCCATTGGCCTCACGTCACTTGAACGTTAGTTTAGCTACTAAGTTTTTAACTTAGTTTATTATTGGAGTTTGGACGGTCCGTCAGATGATATTGAAATTCAATCAATGAATAAATAATAACAATTATAACAATAATAATGTAGGCTATCATTACTATCTTAATGCATTAATATTATTGGAGGGAATAAAACCATATTATATGGTTACCTCCAATATTCAAATGCTTGGTGCGTCTTTGAGTTGCTTTAAAAGCTTAAGAATCGGAGCCGGATATATCACAAGCTCCTTGTTGTAGTTCCATGCGGCATTTGCCGCTTGCTTTCAATTTCATTTGTCTCTTATGCTAACTCATACTAGATAGGACGCAAGTTCTCAAATATTGGTCGGCTTTGGCAGCCGTTTGATTTTCGGCTGCTCCTCATTTACGGAGCTTAAGAGTTTCAGACGGACTAAGGCAGACGAACTAAGGCAGATGACAGGCAGGCTTGATTGATTAATCGAGCTCAATGAGTCAATGCCACCGCCGGGCCAGATTGGTTACAACCCGATGCTACAACGGGCTGACTTAAGGATAAAACTTGAACCGCCTTACAATCGAGCAAATCACATTATTGAAGTTCTTTAATGATGATACAATCGGTATTGAGGACCGACTCATCACTACCTTGCTCACGCTCAAATTTTTGAGTGAAATATGACCATAGACAGCCCCTTCAGCCAGCTTTTGAGGATGAACGAGACAACCACGCAGCCGGGCTTGGTTAAGGCACAAAGCAGCCATACAGTACTAGTACAGTCGAGCTAGATAGATGAGCAAAGATGGAGGTTCGCGGCTAGAACAATCTTGGGGGCCGACTTTGGCTGATGAGTTATATCACCTTGTTTGAGCTTGCTCCCAAAACCTTATTAATATGGAGCTGCTCTTGGGAAGACATATTGAGCTTTGGCACTTATATATTTATACATATATAAGCGTTTATCTAACAAGCTCATAATTGTCGCTTGACACATGGCCAGCTCACCGAAAGGATGTATAATAATGGAGTAATTATTCTCCTTTTATATGTATTTATTTATATGCTGATATGCATACATAAATATACTAGTTGCATGCCCCTTTGTTTTTTACCAAAATGGTGTATATACACAGCCGGCATTGAGGATGAACAAAGCAGCCCCTGTCATTGAGCTCAATGAGTTGATGCCACAACCGGACTTAATGAAGAACAAAGCAACCCCTGCATCCGTGATGAGCAAAGCCCCCCTGCAGCCGGCTATGGGTGCTTAGTGTTTTGGGTTTTCTATGTCCCTTGGGAGAGTTACATCTCAAGACTGGATTCTACAAGGTCTCCTGTACCTGCAAAGCAAACGGACCGCCGGATGGTCGGTGGTCCGCCTCCGAAGATTAAGTTAGTACGGTATTCGGAGTAAAACGTGCGGAAATAAAGTTATCTGCTTGGATTCCAAGCTCAGGTGTTGTCTGTTTCTTGAGAACAACAGCTCTATAATAAATGTTGATGTGACGTTCCGTCATAAATGAGGGAACTGTCCCTATTTATAGGGTCTTTTTGGGGAAGTGTGCCCTCCCTAGGGTTTGATGACTTAGGGATTAGGGCACGCTGTTTTTGCGGCGCCTATTTCAGAGGTGATATTTGAGTGACACGTGTCGCACATCCTAAAAGGCCATTTGGGCGTCTCTTATGGCAACACGTGTCGCTCTCTTATTGGTCCACTTGGGATCATCAAATATCCCAAATTAGGGTTGTATCTACCTAACACGTGTCACCATCTGGAAGGTCCAAGGTCGCGCCCCTTCTAGTGACACATGTCAGGCTCTAGTTGGGCCACTTCACCGGGTATAAAATACCCAAAAAATTTGCCCCTCACAAGGGTCACGTGCTTGGCACATGACGCATGTGACAGGTGTCAGGCCATGAATGGCCAAAAAATTGACTTTTACTGTTCACTCTATTTTAGGGTTTTATCCTGGAACATTTTACCCCCCTTTCTCTATAAATAGAAGGGTGACCTCCCTTGCATTCACATTTGCGTGAATCTTTGGGAGAATCTTTGAATTTGACTTGCAAAGACTTTGATTTCTTCAGCATCCGACAGTCGGCCATCTTAGTTCTCCTGCTCAACCAGACGCCCCAGACCGACGCCTCTTGTTACCTTCTTCTAAGGTAACCACCCGATCCCTTTTTTACTTATTTCTTTGCATTTTTTCTTTATCAAAAATGGTTTCCTAAACGCACCGGGCACGACCTAGATTAGAGATCAGCCGGTCATCGGGGGCGGCTGAATCTAGATTTAGGAGTGCCGAATGCTCGTTCGAGAACTTTCCTTTAATTAAGTACATCTCCAAATCCGACAATGTCTATGCCCTTACAAGACACGATGTCTAGAACAAAGAAGACGACAAGGAGATATAGGAAGGATGGTTCATGGTACCATTCGGACAGTGAGACTTTTTTTCAGATGGCTCTATTAGGGCGCCTATCTCGGAAATAAGTAGGGAACCCCCTAGCACCGTCAGCACTCCAAGTGACTCATTCTTGGAGGAGTGCGACGAAGAGTATGAGAACCCCGGGCCGAGTGGATCGGTGCCGGATGATGAGTTGGGGAAGGAAACTGCTGGCACCAGCTGGCAAGCCCCCAGCTCCAAAGAGAACTCTGATGATGACTACTCGTCATCATCCTTCAACTACGTCCCCCTTGACTAGGAGGAGGCGCAGTCGAATCTCAAAGCTGCTAGAGAGTCCCTCTCCGTTGAGAAAGGAGAGGGCTGGGAGGAACCGTCTGCTTACAGGCGGCATGAACTTGCTCCTTATTATTTCCACGTTGCTGAAGGAAGGCGGCTAACCATGAAGGATGATTTGGCCAAGTTTATTTCTACCCATGTTATGGGACATAGGTTCATTTTGTCCATGCTAGAAGCTACAGACACGGTCACCTGGCCTGAGATGGCCTGCTATGGTGACCAGTGCTTCGGCTGCTACGAGGCGGCCATCTAGGCAGGACTATGCTTCCCTCTCCATCCGGCTGTGGAGAGGATCTTGGACGGATACCAGCTGGGTATCTGGCAACTAGCCCCCAATTCTTGGGTTAACATTTTAGGCTACATTGTCGCCTGTGAGATGCTGGAGGTGGAGCCCAGCTTCAAGGCGTTTGCTCATATGCACTACCTGAGCAGGACTCCAAATTCAAGCAGGATCGGCAGGTTTGCTTTGACCACCTACTCCCGGTATATGATGACTCTGGGGAAAGAGAACAAATGGAAGGATTAGAGAACAAAGTTTTACATAGTCTCTTCCCCAAACTTCCAAAAGAACAAGTGGTATTGTAGGGAATATTTCAAGCATTACCCCAAACTTGAACCCCACTGTGATCATACACTTAAGCATGGTGGCGTCCAAAGGGAAAGAAGCTAGAGCAAAAGAGTCGCTAACAAGTTTTAGGAACTTGTAAACCGTTCTAGGGTGAAGGTTACACCCCTTTCATAGATCGTTAACTCCAATAGGTCTGGAACCAAGACTGGAAGTTCGGGGATGAAAGTACAAATCCAATCTAAAAGAGAAAGAACCAGCCCTAATAATAGGCATCTACTTAATTCTTCTCGTATTCATATGCACTTTCTGACTAACATGAAATCAATAGGTTTACCCTAAACTTGTTTAACCTATGTTGGTTAAATATTAATGCACAACAAAACTATTATTGGCGATCACTTGAATTATAATCATATTAACCCCAAACAAGATTATTAATTATCTTATATAAGCGTGATTACAAGTACCAATTACCTTTAAACATGCATAAAAGGTGTGATCAAGCAATAAATAATAATAACCATCAACCAACATGATATTAACAAATTATATATAAGTTATCCGTCAATTAACAAATAACATGAAATAATTCGTAAATTAACAAATCACGCAAAACAATTTGTAAATTAACAAATTACGTGAAACAATTCGTAAATTAACAAATTACGTGAAACAATTCGCTAATTAACAAATTACGTTAAATTATATAATTCAACACAACAATGATAATCATTATCATAATAATAATTATAATAATTATAAAAATAATCATGTTAAAGCATAATAATAGCAAGACCCTAGACATGATATTAACAAGTTTAATAACAAACCCTAGCATGTCACTAAACATCAAATATCAAAGCTTTTTACCTAACATGATACTAACATGATATTAGGAAAAAAAAGTAGGAAGCATCATAAAAATCATAATTGACATTATATTATTTACCCTAAACATTATACTAAGAAAAACATCCTAACATGATATTAGGAATCAAAATAAAATAACCTAAACATGATTTCTATATCATAATAACAATGAAAACAATTAAAACACTTACTTGTATGTCTCGTATCTCTTTATAATAACAAAATACACACGTTAGTAACTTCAAGGAAAATAATAATCAAATAATTAAATCAAATAATTGAAATAGAGATTAAGAAAGTTTACACTAGATTTGGGACCAAACCCTAAGAAATCAAAACTTTCACATCTAGGGTGAAGGCAACTTCGAACTTGTCTAGGTGTGTTTAGATCTTGTGAATGCGGAATTTTTTTTTGTGAAAAGGTTGATTTAGAAAGAGAGAGAATATCAAGATTTTCTTGATAAGAGTTGGTGAGAATTAGATGGGAATTGATGAGAATAATTGATTATGAGAATAATTGATGATGAGAATTGATGATAAAAAACGGAGGTCTAAGGACGATGTCGCTGCAATAGCCTCTGTCGCCGAGCGACAGAGTCTGTCGTCCAGCGCTACAAGACAAATTTTGCGGATTTTGTTTTATCATATCTTTTGATCCAGAAGTCCAAATAAGGCGTATAATATGTCGTTGGAAATCTCTTAAAGTCTACTTTTAAACCCAATTAGAATCAGATTAAAATATTTTGTAGATAAAAAGATATGGACAAAATAGTAGAAAGGTGCAAATTTTGGATAGAGTTTCATATCTCATTCATTTCGTTTTCGTTATAGCTCGGAATTAATATTATAATTTATCATTGGAAATATAATTTCAAGATCTATCCAACCATATAAAATTTGGATAAAGATTATGAGGCACAAAAATAAAATCTGAATATATTCCACTTTGTACAAATTAAGGATTCTCAAAGGGAGTAGTTTTATTCAATTTCAAACTCTTTAAAACATAATTATCAATCCTAATGACCCTAGGGCGAGACTAGGTCGTTGAAAACTAATCTACCCTTGGTCAAAAAAAAATTTATAATCTCTTAACACACTCCAACACAAAGCATAGAGTAAGTCGAGGGTCGAACCACTAGGAATGGGAAATGAATGCTAAAGTCAAAGCTAAGCTATTTCGAAGCAATAAAGTGAGGTGTGTGTATCCAAAACAATCAAATAATCAAATTGAAATCAAATTTAACAAGTACTAGGGATAGGATCCACATGTACTCGGAATGGACATAGCTAATTGGGATTGGAGATGACTAAGTTAAGTGTTGCGAGGGAAAATCAACTAAGCAATCAAGAGAGTAAGGTAGGCTAATCTCCTAAAGGTCAAGCTAGCGCCAAATACGAGAGAATCTTACTAGGAGCCTTGCAAACCTACTCAATCGACAAAAGCAAGCCACATATCAATTTTCCGTATCAATGCAAGCCTACAATGCATTCTAGTGTAACAAATCAAAGTTAGCTACTCTTCAATTAATCACACACATGCACTTAATCAATCAACCAATTTAATCACAACATCAACTCCATAAATTTCCCCCAATTAGCATCAATCCATCACTCATACATGCTTCACCATTCCCGTAGCAAGAGAACTACTCACAATCCTTTGAAATCAAGATCAAAACTAAGCTAATCAACAATTTCATCATTATCATATCAATAGAACTAATTCAATCACAAATTCAATTCAAACTTGAACAATCAACAAAACAATTGAAGTGATAAGCTAAAAATTGCATTAAAGTAAAAGAAATCCTTACAAACTTGCTTCAATTCAATGGAGGAAATGCTAGAATTAACAATCTTCAATCATCAATCAACAATCAAGAATTTCTCTCTACAATCTAGAGTTTCTCTCTCTAAAATTCTAAGCCTAATTTCTATTCTAATTTCTAAAAAGAATTCCTCTCTCTAAAAATAGAAAGAGAATCTATATATAGTAAACCTATCTAAGAGAAGTTAGTTAGATCGTCCCCATATAAACCCATACAGGCGTGGCCAACCATAAGGGGGAGCGCGGTCGCGCAAAATTGGGTACGGAACAGGGACCTAGATAGGCGCGGCTGCGCCACCAGGCCGCGTGGCCGCGCCATGGTCGCGCGCGCCTGCGCTTGGGAGCAGGGTAGCCCTCTTCCCTATCGTTCCGATGCTCCTCGTGCGTTCCACTTAATGCTCTTGATAAACACGGAACCTTACAGTTTCTAAACTCCATGTTTGCGGGTTCAAGACTAGAAATCATGCCCCTACGGCTTGAATGCACAGCTCAAGGACTTTAGGAGCTTGCACTTCTCCATGCTTGAGCTTCAAATGGAGAAAACTAGACATCCTAATCAATGCCGAACTTGGGAAGAGGCCTCGGGAAACTTGGATAACGACCTTAACCTGAAAAATAAAAGGAAAACAAGCAAATAAAAGAGAAAATAACAAAATAAACCAAGAAATGCATAAAGAAAGAAATCAAACTAAGAAAATGTAAACTAAAAGAAATAAAGAGTAAAATCAAGGAAAAGCTAAGTAAAAGAGCTATAGAATAGCGTGAAATTCATCCTAAAGAGAACCAAATGAGTGCCATAAATGACACTCATCAAATTCCCCCAAGCTAAACTTTTGCTCATCCTCGAGCAAAACAAAGCAAGAAATAATAAGGATGAAAGACTTATTCAAAAAGAAAAAGAAAGACATAAGACGGGATTATACACTAAGACTCACTGTCATAGGAATCACGGTTGTTTTTAGCTACAACAAGCCCTTTAAACCCCAAAGTCGCCTATGAGGACGTGTGAGGTCTCGTAAAGGTTTCCTAAGTGATTAACCTATAACTCTCTACCAACATACATGAGGCAAACTACAAAAAGGAAAGTAAAAGAAAGAAAAAAAAATTGAAACCTTTACGAATTGGACTTTAAAAAATGACCACATTTCAAATGAATAAACATCTTTCTTAAGAAATAGAGGTATGCACGTTTTAAGATATCCGAGGTTGATTGAATCATAGAGTATGCTAAGCATAGAGAACTAGTTATCACAATTTGCGGTACCCGTTTTTTGACTAATTAAAATTAGAAGTCAAAATCCCACGTAAGTCGATAATTTGACTGAAAAAATAAAAATTAGAGTCGCCACTCTATTTTTGCCCGAATAGAGACGGTCTTTTGTTTATGATCGTTTTCAAATAGAAAACGACATTAACTCCATTAGGTGAGACACTATATAAGTATGGTCTTAGGAAAATTAGAGATCTAGGTACGGGGTATAAGTTAGGAAGATCGAATGTTTGGAACTCGTCTCTTCCTCTGTTCTAACGAACATGCTCTTACTAATACGTTGTTAATTGGTTATGATTATTCACATACTTTTCCTTAAACTAATGCATAAAAACATGAAAATTTCCACATTGTCAATAACACTCAAATGTAAAATAAAAGTGAATTAAACCTTACGATATATGGTGGGTTTTAGCATTAAAGTTGCCCTATGTACCGTTCATTGTGGGATTTGAATCCACTCCCGGATCAAAACCCTACGTAGTTCTTACAAACGTTCATTTATACATGGTCGAAATTTCATACGAGGTTTCAAGAAGGTATATATATTTTTTTTTTTGGGGAGAGGTGGTCGATCCATATAGGGTCATTTGAATGAGGTTGAGCAATCTTGCTTTCAAGGTGGAGGTCAATTTATCAAGGTTGAGGAAGTCACTTGAATCAGCGACACCATAGGAGTTTCTTTGAGGAGAATGATTTTGTTTGTAAAATGCGTTTCAATTAACGACTTTATTTAGGGTTGACCAACTTCCAAAAAGAGATAGAGATTGTGTGGGCTTATTTGAGTGTGCTAAAAAGGGAATATTATTTGGTATGAATCGAGAAGAATATGAAGGAAATGTATTTGGATTGTATGAAATTGACTTATGCATAATGGACATTCTATGTGGCTTAAATCTAAATGATAGGTAGTATATATTGAAAACCTTAATCATGTTAGATTACGTAGGCGATCTATCAGAGATAATAAAACTTTAAAAGTATAATTCTCTGCGGCAAATAGATCATCTTATAACCTATCATGGTTGAATATTCAACTTTACCCTCTTATTTAAATATAAGCCATAAACCATAACTCGAAAGATTTATTTTATTAATGAAATGATACAAGCATGCAAGACCATGTTTTGCTTAATTAAAAGTTAGTTGTCTCTTTATTAAGAAATGCATAAGGAAATTTTGCTCTTACGAACGTGATGGAATTAAAACTTACGAGATTTATTTAAAAAGTATAAGACATTCTATTCCAAACTAAATGAATTATTTATATGCTCCTTTCATATAGCCATAGGATGAAGAAGATTTTTTTTTTTTAAAAAAAAAGTGTTAGTCTTAAAGTGATACAAATGTGTCTCTTTTTTGGATTAATATAAAAAATTGGGATTTATCCAACGGTTGAAATGAAAGATAATGAATTTTCTTTAACAACATTCCAGTTTGGGACGTTCATGGGGAATTGGGTGATAATGGTCAAAGTACTTCAGAATTGGCATGGTCCTTTTAATGATATGTTAAGGACAAACATTTAGACTGTAGAAAATTCTCCCTTTTTAGAAGTCATTTGATATGTCAAATAAAAACGTATTCTTGGTTGGGAAAAACAACCTCAAATCAGTTTGACATTTTAATACCTAGACTTGTAAAAATCGTAAAAAATATAGTATTCATCCTATGAGAACATGTGACCACAATTTACAAAGCTTAAGGAATCTACTTTCTATTTAGTCAATTAAAATTTTATTACTAATAAAGGACATTGGTCGAAATTTGAAAATGGACAGACCTGTAGTAAGAAATTTGTGGTGTTACTATGTCTTAATGTCTAATTTTTTGTGAGTCGGTTAAAATTTATTTTTATAAAATTCCAAGTCTCATACACAAATAAATACATAATATTACTTTAAAAAATTTATTTTTTAATTTTATGATGAAAAACGATTTTTTTTACATAATAAAAAAATAAAGTAGTCGAAAGTGCTATCTTGCTAGAATTCCATCATTCATTCTTTAGAGCTTCCTTATGCATTTTGTACAATTATCATTGCTTCCATTTCATACTCTACATAAGGATGATACATACAAAATAAAGAAAATCAAACAAACCATGTATACTCACTCTCAAACTCGCTCGCGGTCGGTCAAATTCTACTTGGTTTCCAAATTAGGAGGTTATGAAACACACAAAAGTAGAAAAGTTAGTAAATGTATGTAAAAATAATATGAAATCACAAATAAAAAAAAGAAAGAAGATATTACCTTTGGCTTTAAGTAGCTATCTTGAGGAATTAGTCAAGGTAGCGTTAAAATCATCGATTTAATTATTAGGCCAAGTCTTTCTACAATTTTTTTTGTATATTTTTTTATTTTACTGAAAATAAAAATTTTGATTACTTTTTTTTTTTATCTAATTATAGTGTTGAAATAATTTAGACTTCTTTTATGAGTTTTTTATAGCTGTTTTCTTCGATATTTTTCTCGTCCTCTTTTGTGAAGAATGGGGGTGGTATATGTATGGGAGTAAATGGGAGCTAAAATACAAAATACAAAGAATATACTGTTATACAAAATAAATACGTACGAATACAAGAGTTAGGTAGAAATTGTAATCAAAATTCGTCTTAATGAGGTAGAGGACAAATAGAATTAGCCTACTACTTCATGCAAAACTTAATTACTAATTTGACTGAACAAATCAAAATATTATTAATGACTAAAAATAATTAAAAGTACTAATATAATTTAAATACAATGGTTAATTGGTGCTACTATCCTTTGAAAAGTGTACTTACTCTTCGTATATTAACTTACCATAGCAAAATACAACTATTACACAACCCACTTATCAGAAAATAACAAGGAAAAAAGTTGTTTGCCATTGATTGTGGATAGTCATATCACCTTACCGTTTGGGAAGAAACACGGCTCAGTGATACAACGTATTCTCATATCACACCATTTTTTTATTCTCGTTGCTAAATTACAACCATGGCTTACCATTTTTTTTTCCGTAGAGATTTGACATCTCAAATGAGTGGTAATGGTAGAGGTATATTTGCTTAGAGCCACTCTTTTACTGTTAAATATTATCGTCATTGCAATAACCCGGAAGAGAAATAGCATGCATACTTACACTTTTTATTTCTGAGTGTATGAAACAGAGAATATATGACTCATGAAGGTATAGTGGTAATGGTGTTTTGGTGGGAAGTTGAATAGGAAGGAAGAAGATGAAATATGAGGTAGTAGCATTACGTTATTAACAAAGGAAAATCTAACAAAAATGCATTTTATGAGTGAAAAATAAAAAAATTAAAGTAAACAATAAAAAAAATAAGTTGGGAAGGGGGGAAAACCGTGACTTTCATTAGCATTGGTAATAGCTTTGTATGCATGCATGCTTTGCATTCTTTTACATAATCAAAATATGCTAATTTGTCCTGTATGATTTGTATTTTTATTTTTTTCTTTTCTTTTTGTTTAAAAAAAAAGATGATTGAAAATATTAGAATAATTATAATAACAATAGGATACAAAAAAAATCAGTAGTACTAAAATTTTATCCGGGTTAGAAAGTGATACTATAGAAACGTCACGGTTTTAAAATTGTACAAATTAAAAGGTCAATATTTGATATTCTCGACCAGGATATGTCAAACGGAATAAGTGTTACATATGTCAGTGGTAACACATTATTTTTATTTTATGTTATTTTTAAAAGATACACTTACTACTATTATTAGACTAAACGATTACACAATTGGGATATGAAAAAAATACGGATAAGGTTTATTCCTTATAAAAGGGATATTTTCCTTATCCGAAATCACCCTTTACCCAAAAAACACACCCCTTGCCTTTTCCTCTTCGGTTTCCATGGCTCCCGGCAACAAAAACCATCAAGCTCCGTCTCCGTTCGACGAGCACTTTCGAGTGCTAAATTTATATTTAGCTTTGATTATGGCGTTAGTGGTTGTACTAATGGCGTTAATGATTTTCATAATCATGGATAAATGACGATTTGAAGTTTTCGGCACGGAGTGTACAAGGTTCGAGTTATGCTACAAATTAGCCTCGTGTTTTGTTTGTAAATTAGGAGTACAAATTGTAAGGGTTTTGTATACTCCAAAATTATAAATAAACACTACTTGAACTTGTCTTTTATGTCTAATTATTGCGGTTGTCCTTAGAAAAATTAAATTTTGTTATTATAATTATGAAATTACACAAAATTTATTAGTTAATTGAATGTAAAAAAAATTATGGAAAATAGGGGATCAAAATTTGGTGTCTACAGAATGCCCCTCATTGATCGAGTTTGGAACAAACGATGATCAATGGTTAGAAAAAGATAGTAAATTTTGATCCTTAAGTAGAGTTTATAAAGAAACTAGAGTAAAGTAAAACAAAATGCTAATAATCATCGAGCATTTGCTTAAATATGGCGTGAGAATATTGCGGTCAAATACGACGTATTGATTGTGGTTAAAACTTAATTGTCAATTATTTGAAGTTGAAAAATTGGCTTAAAAATTAGGAATGATTGATTAATAATCAGTTGTGGTTGAAAAACCAGCTTTCATAAATCTCGATTGCGGTTGAAAAACCGGCTCAAAAAGTCTTCGTCAATTAACCAATGATCAAGTGTGGTTGAAAAACCAGCTTTGGGAGTCTTGGTTGCGGTTGAAAACCGGCTTGAAAATTTTGATCTATTGATCAGTCGTGGTTGAAAAACCAGCTTTGGAAACTTCGATAAAGAACTATCGTTCATTACTTACGGTTAAAAAAAAAAACCGGCTTGAAAGATTCCATATAGGACGGAGATAATAAACAGCTTGTAGCATATCAAAGTGCAACCGTAAAACTGGCTAAAATGACATTCATAGGATTAATTTAATTTTGTTTGACTATCCTATTCATGTACAAAAAAGCAAGTTTCACGGGTACTTTAACCATGAGAATATGGAGTAAAAAAAACAATTGATTGTTGTCATAACACATGCATGTAAGTAAAGTTTGCATGAAAAAAAATGGCATGTTGTGGTGGGACTAAATGCATGAAAGCTTATAGGTGTTTCAATGTAAGGTGGGGTGTTTGCTTGCCTATATAAGACATGAGTTTGGGTGATCATAATCATCCACTTCTATTCTCCTTTGAAACAAGAATACTTAGTCTTTCTTGTTTTCCTTTCCTCCTTTTCCTCAAATTTTCTTTCAAAATTATGGATATGAAAGGAAAAGAACCCAACTACTTGAATGAAATCAATGAAGTAGACTACAAAAACACATTATTTTCCATGGGGGTAGAGGTTGCTTTAGGAGAGAAAAGTTATGAAAAAATCTTCTTTGATTCCCTTCTTCCTCTTCTCAAACTTCCACTTTGCTATGACCTTATTTATGCTTCTACTAAATATTGGGATGAGAAAAAACATGTTTTTAGGTTTAAAGGTGGGAATATGGTGCCAATGGTAGGAGAAATTGAAGGCCTCTTGGGTTTTTCCATGAGTGGACCATTGGTTACAACAATAAAGTGTAATTATACTAGTGGTTATTTACATGAGGCTTTAGGCATATCTTATCATGATGGTATGACTTTCCATCATGAATATTCCATCCTTATCAATTGTGTCCTCGAACCTTTTAAAGCAAAAGGTACAAGTCTTAAACTTGATATTTCATATGGCTCGGCACGAAGTCGAGCATGCTTGATTGCCCTCATGGGTCTTTTGTTGTTCAAGGAAGATCTTGGGTTGTGTCATAACAATGTAGCTAGCTATGCACTACAAATGGTTTATGGGGGCCGATTGGGGCCATTGATCTTGGGAGAATTGGTCCTTAGTCTTGATCATCAAAAGGAACATCCATACATGTAGGCGTCGTTTGAAGTGCTCCCACGTTAAAGCATGTGGTGAATATGCTTGGCACTCATAGGAAGTGGGAATTGACATTACGGTTAGGGACAAATAAAGTAGGGAGCCGCCGACAAGTTTTTAAGGAACTTGTAAACCGTTCACGGAACATAAAAGGCAACCACGATAAAGGGACAACGAAGGCAACAACGATTGACCCGTGAAGGTTACACCCCATTCATAATCCATGAGATTACTAACTCCATACGGTTCGGACCACGAAAGGAGAATCGGGGATGATGGTACGAAGTAAGTCATGGAGTCACATTCGCCCGTATTGGCCTCTACTCGATTCTTATAGTGAAAAGTGATTCCTGCGATCTCAAAGGCATGCAAACAAAGATTCAATGTGCTCCAACCTATTTTTATGCTAAATTGGTTTAATATTAATGTAACACATTACTCTAAAACATTTGTGATCACTTGATTAAATAACAAGATTAAAAGGATCCTAAACCGGTTGTCCAAATTATCTTATTAGGCGTGATTTTCAATTACATATTCCCTTTAAACATGCAATATGGTGATCAATAAATATAATAGAACAAACATTAATATTGGAAACAATTTAATCACAATTCCAACAACATAAAATCGTTAGAAAAATAATAGAAATAAAAGGAACATGATTCTTACTTTGATTTTGTTTGTTTGCAACTACAAAATAATAAACGAGTTAGTAACTTCAAGGAAATAATAATAGTACAACAATTAAATTAAATTAAACAAAGTAGAGTTGATTTGGGGCCAAACCCTCAAACATTTCTACCTTTCACGCCTTGGCTTAAGGATAGAACCACGAGTAAAGTATGGACTCCTTTGAGCACTTGAAGAAGGAATTTTGAAATGAGAAGGGTAGGCTACTGTTTAGGCTAAAGCATAGAAGAGAGAAAATAACCAGAGAATTAATTGATGCCCCGTACATCAGAAATGAGGGGGTATTTATAGGGAAAATGTGCTGAGGGATCACACGGAACCCTAAAATGATAAAAACCCAAAAAAAAGTATCCCGTGACACGGCAAACTGTACCGTGACACGGGACTTCCCACCGTCAGACGACAAACTTTCCTGTGACACAATACATTTTTAGTGTGACGCGGGAAATTTTCAGAAAACGGGAAAGAAAACGCGTTAAGGGTTTACGCGGAAAAGACACGGAATATCCCGTGTCACGGCAGACTTCCCGTGTCACGGGAAATCCCACCGTCAGACGGGAAGGATTCCCGTGACACGGTGGCTGTCTACCGTGGCGCGGGAATTTCCAGCCCACTTTTCCGTCTAAATACATTTTTAACCCTAATTTCATTCGGCATTTTAAGTGCCGATTGATAATTTCGGGCCTTTTCTAACTTATTATCATTTGGGCTAAAATAAGAAAATAATTAAATAAAAATAAATAAAAGTTTTGGGCCAAAAATAAATAATAAAACAATAAAATAAAAAAGGTTTGGGCTAAAATTAAATAATAAGTTTTGGCTGAAATAAAAACTATTCTTTTACCAAACATCAAGACCGATCCATGGACCGTTCAAAAATATCAATTTAATCAAATACGTTTTCTTAAGCACTCTCGGGATTAAATACTAAACCCGACCAATAGTGGCGGTGAAAGGTTATTCATCATCGGGTTTGGTTTCGGGGGAGACATTTTTAGGTGTCTACAGAAGCCCCCACTTTGACTGAGTTTGTAGAAACGTCAGTTTCGAAAACGATAGTCAAAGTAGCCGATAGGGACGGAGAATGATTTAAGACGTTTTGCGATCCTAAATCACTATGTATACGCCGATACATGCAAAAAAATGTTAATTCCACAGATAAAAGAGTAAAAGGATAGAATACGTATTTGGCACCAGTGTATCGGTGACAAATGAGTTTGGTAGCTTCATATGCTTGAAGGAATGCACCGGATGACATTTGTTGAAATGCTTTCCATGCTTGTGGAAAGCCGACTGAAGAGCTTGGTAGCTTTATAAGCCTGAAGAAACCTACCGGATAATACTTTCCATGCCTGAGGAAAGTCGACGAATGAATTTGGTGTCATTATATGCTTGAAGAAATCCACCGATAATGCCTTCCATGCTTGAGGAGAGCCGACAAAGGAATTTGGCGGTTTTCTATACTTGAAGAAAAATTCACCGATAACGCTTTCCATACTTGAGGAAAGCCGACTTGGCGGTTTTCTATACTTGAAGAAAAAACCACCGATAACGCTTTCCATGCCTGAGGAAAGCCGACTTGGTGGTTTTCTATACTTGAAGAAAAATCCACCGATAACGCTTTCCATGCTTGAGGAAAGCTGACTTGGCGATTTTCAATACTTGAAGAAAAATCAACCGATAACGCTTTCCATGCTTGAGGAAAGCTGACGACTACTTGTATCACTGAAATTTGCAAGTATATAATGGTTCGATTATCCCCGAACGTGGGCCGCAGATGATTCACACCTTCAAATCGATTATCCGACCATATTAAGTGTTTGAAATGCCGAAAAATAGACTTTGATGCTTACTAGGGGTAAAATGGTAATTTCAGTCCCCTTTAAGTATCATTTAAAATTTTCCGCGTAATTCCAGCGAAAAATAACTATCTAATTTACGCAAAAAATCGTGCAACCTTAGTTAAAATGTCGCAAATAACTGTTTGGGGCAGGCACAAAGCCATTATGTCACGAAAAGGATTCCCGTGACACGGCACGGGTCCCCGTCACGCGAAGCAGTTTCCCGTGACGCGACAGGGGGATCCCGTCACGCAGAACAAACTCCCGTGGCGCGGGAATTGGCTGGCTGAAAAATCGGTCAACTGGCATCTTTGACCAATCAAAGCATGTGCACCACACAATATATGACCGTTACGTGGGAACGGGGTCCGTTGTACAGGATTTTTTTGGTTTTAAATATCAAACATTTTTCTCATTTTGCTCATCCCCCATTCCTTTTTCTTGTCCGATTTTCACCTAAAAAAAAAAAAATTTTTGGTTTGCCGTGCCTCGGCGACTTCTCACCGGCACTCGGAACTCGTTCCCGTCAGCCGGCATACATCACCGTGTCACGGCGGTTCTGCTTCCCCCCCCCTTTTTTTTTACTTTCGCTGCAACTCGCTGCTAATCACTGCTGCTTGTCGTGTTGCTGTTGCCTGAAGCTGTCGCCGGAGATCCGTCGCTTCTGAGGCTCACCGTGACACGGAACACACTCACCCTGTCACGGCATTAACTGATCGTGTCGCGGTGGTCTGCTGGGTTGTCGGAGTTTTTTTGAGCTTTTGTTGCTCGATTTTTCACCAAATTCACTCCAAATTTTTTCCATACTCCTCATATTCGAACCTCTACAAGGATCTATGTAGGTTCCTCTTAATTTTTATCTCGAATTTTCTTCACATGAGTTATTTCATGAAAAACTCATAAAAATCAATTCGGGGATTTTTGATTTTGAGGTTTTATGTTGAAATTCTTGCCATGAGTTTACTTGTATATGTATGTATGTGTGTTTGTGTGAAATTTGAGACAAAAATTGCAGGATTTGATGAAGAATTGAGCAAATCACCATTTTTGGGTACTACTTTTTGTGAAATGATGTTCTTGTTGTTCATGTTACTTCTTTGCACTTGAAATGGAGAAATATTGGTGGTAGATCTTGTAAAATATGTCATGATGTGTTGTTTGTTCATTTTTGTGCAATTTCAAAACATATTTCGTGTATGTACTATATTGTCATGGAGAACATAGTATCATGCGGCTAGGAGAGCTGTAGTATTAGTTTGTCATGGAGAAACTAAATACCATAATTTTGCTAATTTTTAGCCTTGAGGTAAAAATTTAGCGTATAATGCGATAAATAACTAAATAACTTAGGAAATGATGCTAAGAATTTAGATCTTTATTTTTATAATAGCATGCCTAGGCGGCGGGATCGCGATCTTTTTACCCACGGCCGACGTCAGGCTTTTCGGGAGGACACTCCCACTATTGCTGAGGGTATGGACGACGATGCCTTAGAGTCCGGGTCTCGGGCTTCTACGAGTAGAGGTAGGTGGGTTCCACCTATGTGGACTCCAGACCAGTTGGTTTTCTGCCGTGAAAACCATGTTTCCCCACGCCCACTCTCCGACATAGTCGACGGCACGCTTCGCCACCACGGTTCTGGAGCCGGCGATTTGATTCCTTGACTTCACCAGATCGTTACGAGGGATCTTGCTACGAACGCCCTATGGGAATCGGCTGGATTAGTAGATTTCTATACGGCGGCTGTAGGGTTTCGCAGCCCTCGGGGTTTCGGTGCGACGGTCGTTCGCGCATTGTTGGAGTATTTTTGGGATACTACCAACACTTTTCATTTTGCTTGGGGGGATATGACAATGACCCCTCTGGACTTCAGCATGATTAGCGGGTTGTGCTTCACTGACCGGGCCGTAGCTCAGATGTCTGATCTGTCTTGGGGATCGGCTGAGGCGGATGATTTCTTAGGTCCGATCGTTCAGCATATCAGGACCCGACCAGTGTCTCGAGGGGTCCTAGGAGCAGGTGAATCGGAGTTGGCTTTGGTTTTAGCTCGTGGCTTCGACATGGAGGATACATCGGCTGAGCAGCGGGTGCGGATCTTCATCCTGATTCTGATCTCCATGACCCTTTCTCCTGATAGGAGTTCACGCGTACTCCTTTGCTACCTCCCCTCTTTGGTTAGGATCCATGAGATAGGATCCTATAGCTGGGCCAGCCTCGGATACGCCGACCTTTTCTTATCGCTACGTCATAGGTGTCGGCAACTGAACAACGAGTCTCCCATCATTGTCTATGGTCTGTGGAGAGTCGTAGAGGTGATGATCTTTTCCTCTTTTTGTTTCACTTTAAATTGTTCGACTCATGTGCTAAAGATTACTTTTCATTGCAACTATGGTTCTACGAGTACTTCCCAGGCTTGGCTCCTCGCCGGCGTCGTGGAGCGGTCCATGATTTCCCTGTCGGGGCCAGCTGGCGTGATCGAGGAAAGTCACGGGTGGAGTCTGTCCTTGCGCTGCGTGGGCTGCTACGCCGAGGCACCTCTTCTGTTGGCGTAAGAATTAGTTTTGTTGCCTGTTATTTTCCCTCCGACGTTGTTTTCGATGTTTCATGCCAACTTTTTATGGTTTTCAGGTTGCCATTGATGTCCAGTATCGTCCTTGGGCCGGGATGACTGATCTTCCTGAGGCCTTGCGTCTTTAAGCACACCGCACCATTTTGGTTGGTACCGGACGCTTTGTCTGGTACTTGGGGGTGCGTGTCGTTCGTCAGCATAGCGACGATCGCTTTGTGGTGCCCTCATCTCCACCAGATTCGATGCTGGACTCACGCTTGATTAGGGAGTTGATAAACAGGGGAGAGCATTATATTTTTCCATGGCAGGACCTTGTGCACATGGAGGGTGATTATGCGCGGGACTTGCTTCCCCCTATGGATCCTCCACCCCGTCTTCCTAAGGTATGATTTCTTTTGAGTATCTTTGTTACTAGTCTCTGTTTTAAATAGTCGAATAACTTGATTATTCGATCATTTCAGACGACTATTCGCCCTGTGGGGAGGATCGAGATTCCGCCTCAGTCTGTCCGCTATCCAGGGCCGATTGGTATCACCGAGGACCATATTGCTGCCGCGCCAGAGGGTTACAGACATGCGCAGGAGTCTCTGCCCGAGGTCTTTGAGCCGGTAAGTTTTTTTTGATGCATTATTCATCCTTTTAACACCGCTTGTTACTGACTTTTCTTTGTTTTATCCTCAGCCTAACCGCCCGGAGATGATGGGACTCATGAAGCTGGTTGACGCCCTGAAGTATTGCATCATCAAGCTTCGGCGTGGTGCGAATTGTCGGAGTTCTAGCGACGTTCTTGAGGTATTATTTTTTTCACTTCTACCATTTGTTTTATTTTACATTGTTGACACCTTCTGATTTTGTATCTTTCAGGAGCAACGGAGGTCCCGCTCGCGCTCGAGGCATAAAGGCTCGGACGAGGAGGAGCTTGGTCATGGTAGACGATCTCCTGAGATTCACCGGCGTTCTCATTCTCAGCGAGAGCCTCAGATTACTCAGCCGTTTCAGGAGGCTCAGTGGCAGCAGCCTCAGTCTTCCCAGCGCTTTCCGGGCTAGAGTCAGGGGCAGCGGCAGTCGTTTTCACAGCCTCCACAGCCTGAGCTTGGTTCTGTTTTGACTCCCATGGATCCTGGTTCATTTTCAGCTCCATTGTCTGGGATTCCTCCACCGGTGTCGGGCTTGTTCTTAGTGCCGATGTATGGGACGATGCCTCCACCGACGATTCCCGCGTCTTTGAGCCTGTCTACACCGTTTGCCGGTTGGACGGGTCTTGCCTTGAGTTTGACTACTGCTGGGGTCACAGGGACTATCAGGGACACTACTCCCCGTACTCGGATGATGGAGGGACTCTTTGGCTCACTGTTCCCATATTCACAGGGTGGAGATGATACTGATTCTGGCTTTAGAGACTTCTGACCGAGGGTTTTTATTTGTACATACTATGATGACACTTGACATATCTATTTATTATGACTCTTTTTTACATTATTCACAGTTTATGTGTTTATTATTGTATGTTAGTGTGTGCTTGAGACTCATTGTGTGTGATCGTGTATTTATTAATGACGCGACAAAAACGTAAGTGGAGTAATGGAGGGTACTGACCTTCCCCAAAAGAAAAAGAAATAAAAAGACAAGTAAAAATAAATAGAATAAGTAAATAAAATGATAAAGAGAAAAATAAAAAAATAAAATATTAAATGATGAATAAACAAATAAATAAAATAAAGATAATAATAATAAAAAAATAATAATAAAAATAAAAAAGTTGAGAATTTTATTAGAAATAAAACTCTCAGAAAATTGAAAAATAAATGGTGAAGATAAAATACTAAAAAAAATCCGGATAGATACGGGAAAAAGATGAAAAAAGAAAACGCGTGAGGTGCCGTGACACGGCACTGTACACCTTGTCACGACAAAAATTGTCGTGTTGCGGCAAAAGTTCTTGTGACACGATAGGATTTCCCATGTCACGGTACGCGTATCCCGCAGCGGTGTGTTTTACGCGTATGAAAAGATAATTTCTGAGAAGTTTCGAGCGCTTTTGCTATAAAATAGGACCAGTATATTCATGATACGCATAATTACGAAACAGAAAATAATTTAGAATTTCATATTTCAATAATCATGTCTCAGAATTTTGATAATACATTGCGTGACTGGTCTTATTATTTCATGTCAGGGGTTTGCTAGCCCTGCGACATGTAGCTATTGAACATGATTTTCTTAGGGCAGCATTAGATTATTGGAGTCCAGAAACACACTGTTTTAAATTTGATTATGATGAAATATGTTCCCTGCCGGAGGAATTCGGTGCAATCTTTGGATTTCCTGCTAGAAATCTTATTGCCATGCCTACCCTACGTGAATATTATTACCAAGATTTTGAACGCCATCTGAATCTAACAGATCCAGATTTAAATATAATTGTGTGTGGTAATGAGGTAGACTTAGAAAAACTTGCAAATTTATATTTTAATCACCGTATCTCTGAGTCTTATCATGTATATCGTAGAAGGGCATATATTTTTTGCATGTTTAGCAAGCTTTTATTTGCAAACGGTAGGGTAGGACATGCTTGTCTAGCGTCTGTGCTTGAACATGTCGAATCTGGAAGATCTCCTATGCCGACGTGCCTTGGAGAAACAGTTCGTGGTCTTGACGAAGCAAAAGCTGACCGGAAAGCCATCATGATGGGCTCTTTGGTACTGCTGCAGGTAAAAATACTCTCCGAGTAGCCCCCGTGACACAAAACAGGCACCGTGTCACGGTGGATGTCTGCCGTGACACGGTGAAATCTTCCGTGTTACGGGAATCTGCAATATATATATATACATATATGTTTGTATATATATATATATATATATATATATATATATATAATATATATATATATATATATATATTTTATCAACAACTATATATATATATTTTATCAACAACTAATTTTTTTTTTGTTTTTGTTTTTTTTTTTTTTTTTTTTTTTTGCAGATTTGGTTGATGGAGCGTTTAGAACTATTTGAAGCCCCTGACGATGTTGAAAAATATGGCCCTAACGACAAAAGAATTACTCTGCGAACATGTCGTATGAAGACTGAAAAAATTTCTTTGCAAAGAGGGAATTTTCCATTCGTTGGGTGGTGCCTTGGTGGAGGATTACTAGGATGGTTGGCATGAATGATACTCCATATTGCCGTGTTCCTAGTATCTCAAAACTAACCTTTTATTGTCCTTCTCCACTGATGCGGCAGTATGGACTTGAACAAGTAGTTCCACGCTATAACGATAGTCCTCGTGAAGTATCGTTGCATGAAAGAAACGTTCACAAGTACGAGACTTACTGGATTGGAAGACCTTTGTGGACCGTTTCTACAAGTGACCAAGCTCCTCCTCCTTTATCTAGTGCATACAAGGCATGGTTGAACCCTAGAAGTAGGAGGGAACGATTCGGATCACGCAAGTCTGATGTGAAGAGTCGTCTTGGAAATAAGAAAGCCCCTCCTGAAGATCGTCTAGGTCCGAGAACACAAAGGGGTTGAGTTTAAGACTCCTATAATGCCGAAAAAGAAGAACTATGTGAAAGGGAAGGGTAAAGAAAAGATGATCTATAGAGAGAAACAATCGAAGAATTTCGAGAAAGGTGAAAGGGGTGAATGTTCGACTAGGGGTGTGACGGTTCGGGCTACAAAAGACGCATTAATGGTGAAGGCCGACCTAATTGACCAAGAGAAGGATGTTCTTAAAGTGAAGAGAGATTAGATCAATATTGCTTTGCTTTTTATGATTTATAATTTTTATTTAAAATAAGGCGTATGATGCCAATAGTTGTAGTCACATTTATTTCAATAATAATAGCATTTTCAGCCTTAAATAAAAAATTAGAATGACTTCTATTTATTATTTGTTTATCCGAGTCAAGGAATCGGACGCAATGGAAGAATAAAAATAAAAAAAAAACCTCGAACAAACAATGAATTCGCAACGAATGTGTCACTAAAAAAAAATCGGAAAACCTGAAATTCCACCGTGTCACGGTGAAAAATCCCGTGACACGTTACAAATTCCCGCGTCACGACAATTTTTTTTTTTTTTTTTTGTGCACTCAGGTCCACCGCGCCACGGTGAACTGTACCGTGACACGGTGGAATGTCCCGTGTCGCGGCAAAAACCCTTTTTTTTGTCGTGAAGCAATGCTGAACTAATGCGCATATTTAATCGACAGAGGGAGGATTTTTATTATTTAAAGTGGCCGGGTCCCCTTAAGGGGTTGCCTAAGTATCCTAAAAAGGAATCAGGCCAAACGTAGCTCTATTGGGTCATGAACCCATGCGACTAGGCATAGAATTTCTTGAGTTGATCCAAGTTGGTTAAATTGTGGAAGCCGTTACCATCCATGTCTACCAATTGTGCCGCTCCGCCAGACAGGATGGCTTTAACAATGTACGGGCCAGACCAATTCAGTCTGAATTTTCCTCTTGGATCTAACACATTTTTACGAAGTGCCTTAAGCACCTGGTCACTCTCTTTGATGTTCCTAGTCTTGACTTTTTTATTAAAATGCCGAGCCATACGCTGTTGGTAGATTTGGACATGATGCAAAGCTGCCAAGCGTTTTTCATCAAGTAAGACCAGTTCATCATATCTTGCTCTAATCCAGTCGACTTCATCTAATTGGCTTTCCAATGTGATTCAAAGAGAAGGGATTTTGAGTTCTATTGGTTGTACAGCTTCAACTCCGTAGACTTAAGAGGAAGGAGTAGCCCCGTTGATGTACGAACAGAGGTTCGATATCCCCAAAGGGAGAAATGTAGCTTACTTGGCCAATCCTTGTAATTTTCCGTCATCTTTTCGATGATAGTTTTCACATTTTTGTTGGCCGATTCGACTGCACCATTTGTTTGTGGTCTGTAAGGTGATGATCTGTGATGCTTGATATGATATTTCTGTAATAATTACGCGCATTTGGCTTGGAAATGTGTTCTATTATCACTGATCATTTCATGTGGTACCCCATAGCGGCATATGATATTTTTCTCAATGAATTGAGCTACATGTTTCGCCGTCCGCTTAGCATATGAGGCAGCTTCAACCCATTTGGTGAAATAGTCGATTGCTACGAGAATGAATTCATGTCCCCCTTGTCCTGCTGGTGTTATTTTTCTAATGATGTCGATGCCCCAAGTGGAGAAAGGCCATGGAGAAGTATACGTGTAGAGAAGCGAAGGTGGAACATGCTGTAAGTTTGCGTAAATTTGACACTTCATACATTTCTTGACGTACTCGTGACAATCTCTCTCCATAGTAGTCCAATAGTAACCTTGTCTTTGAATCTTTTGGACTAACATCTTTGCATTCATGTGAGTTCCACATATACCAGCATGAAGGTTTTCCATGGTTTTATGTGCTTCTTTCTTGGCTATGCATAAGAGATTTCTTCCCATTGCAGTTCTCTTGTGGAGTTCTCCCCTGATGAGCACATACTGTGAGGCCAGGAGCCTCAAAGCACGACGTACCCTTTTATCAGTATTAGGAGGGTATTCTCCTCTTGTCACATAATTAAGTATATCTGTATACCATGGCTCTTCATCTTCTTCTTGTTGTTCTTGTTCATCGTCGAGTGCGTGAACATAAGCCGGCTCATATCTTCTTTCTATGGTTAGTGGCATTCTGATTGTATTAGTTGGAATTCGCACCATTGATGCTAATTTAGCAAGTGCGTCGGCGAATTGGTTTTCTTCTCTTGGCAAATACGTATATTCCACTTCATCTAGTTGCTCCGTGAGAGTTTCTAAATGAGCTTGATACGTAGCGAGACTTTCACTTCTCACTTTCCATCTTTTGGAGATTTGGTTAATGATTAGTGAAGAGTCACCGTAGATTCTGAGTTTCTTAATTCCTAAGGCGACAACTATTTCTAACCCGAAAATGCATGCTTCATATTCTGCGGCATTGTTGGTGACATCAAAGTCGAGCTTCATGGAAATTGGGATGTGCTCTTCATTGGGTGATACAAGCAAGACTCCTACACCACATCCTTTTTGGTTTGAAGCTCTATCGAAATAGAGCGTCCAACTATCATCTTCAGTCATGAGTAAATCTTCGTCAGGGAAATCATACTCATCTTCTTTTTTTTCGACTTCTTCTAGCGGAAAGTCTGCTAAGAAGTCAGAAACCGCAGAACCTTTGATGGCTTTTTGTGGCACAAATCTCAAGTCAAACTGAGCAAGATTGACTATCCACCTTTATAATCTGCCATTGAGTGTCTCTTTTTTGAACAATTATTTAAGAGGATCCATCTTGGACACGACATACACCGTATGAGTGAGCATGTAATGTCTTAGTTTCTGTGCGGCCCACACAAGTGCGAGACACAACTTTTCAAGTGGTGTGTATCGCGTCTCATATCCTTGAAGCTTCTTACTCAAGTAGTAGATTGCATTCTCTTTGTTTTCGATTTCTTGTGCTAGCATTGCCCCCATCGTTTCTCATGTGACCGTAAGGTAGAGTCGAAGAGGAAAGTCAGGTATTGCTAGAGCTAGCACGGGTGGGTTTTCCAAGTACTCTTTGATTTTTTCGAAAGCCTTTTGGCAATCGTCATCCCATGTGACTGGAACATTTTTCTTGAGCTTCTTGAATATGGGTTCACATATCGTTGTGAGCTTTGATATGAACCTACTTATATACTGCAACCTTCCAATGAACCCTCAAATCTCCTTCTCATTTTTGGGCGGTGGCATGGCCATGATCGCCTTTACTTTTGTAGGATCTATTTCAATCCCTCGAGAACTGATCACGTATCCAAGTAATTTGCCTGACGTGACTCCGAATGCACATTTTGCTTGATTTAATCTCATGTTGTACTTGCAGAGTCTTTCAAAGAACTTGCGAAGTGCAATAATATGGCCTGGGCGATCTTTAGACTTAACGATCAAATCATCGACATAGACCTCCACCTCTTTATGCATCATGTCATGTAACAATGCTGTAGCTTCTCTTTGGTAGATGGCACCCGCGTTTTTCAACCCGAATGGCATTACCGTATAGAAATATGTACCCCATTGCGTGATGAATGTGGTTTTCTCCATGTCTTCTTCGGCCATCAATACCTGATTATATCTGGCGTAACCATATATGAATGATAGGAGTGCATGGTTTGCTGTGTTATCGACCAGAATGTCAATGTGAGGTAGAGGGAACCCATCTTTTGGGCTTAATTTATTGAGATCCCTGTAATCAACACACATTCTGACCCTTCCATCCTTCTTTGGAACCGGAACCACATTTTCTATCCATTCTGGATATTTGGATACTCTGATGAAACCTGCGGCCAACAACTTCCTGATTTCTTCCTTGATTTTGAGAGCCACATCGGGTTTCATATGGCGCAACTTTTGTTTGACAGGCTTCAAACCTGGAATGATTGGTATAGTATGCTGAGCTATATCCCTGTCAATTCCTGGCATATCTTGGTATGACCAAGCAAATACATCAACAAATTCACTAAGCAAGTAAATTAGCTCTTTGTGTTCATCTTGACTTAGTGTTAATCCAATTTTTACTTCTTTAACAGTCGTATCATTGGAAATGTTAACTATTTCTGTATCTTCGAGAACTGCTGTGTTTATTTTCGTGTTCTTCCATTGCTTTTATTATTTCTTTGTCATTTTTATCATTAGCAAAGCAATATTGATCAGGGCTAGGGGAATGACACGCATCGTAAGCAAAGGTACTCATTTTATTGAATTCATTGGCTAATACATCAAGAGGGGCAAGGTCGGCTGCGACCTCACCGGAATTATTAGGACTAGAAAGAGAGGACTCAACAAGAGACTCATGGTTGAACTCTATAGAAAAAAGAGGGTCGGCCTCAGACTTTAAGGACTCGTCTACAGACTTAGACTCAGACTCGGACTCGAACCCAGACGACTCAGACACATCAAACATAGGACCCTCGCCAGCGGTTATTTCCAACTTCTCTCCACTTGGCGTAGTGATCCTCAATGTCTTGCGCCATCCCCTTGAAATGTTGTCAGCTTGGACAATTAACTCGGAGGGGTCAAAATCCTTGTTTTCTATGACAGCTTGAACGAGTTCGGAGTTATCATTGCGGACCGACTTAGACTTATTCTTCTCCATTCCAAAAAGAAGGTTGATTCCTAGATCATTAGAGTTCGGGCTAGCTGGCTTCTCGGTTGTGAAGAGCTCTTCGTCTTCATCAACAAAGTCACAATCGAGGAACATCTCGAATCCTGGTTCAGGGATCCCATCATGGACGAATGGTTCAGGGAATTCATAGCATGGGAAGTCTTCTCTTCTTTGATGTACTTGCCATTGAGGGTGAACGGATATGGATCCATGGCCATTTATGTCTTCGTGATTCGAGCATTATTGCGAGCCTTCATCTTCAATAAAGCTTGTTTCGCATCTTCTTTTGTTGGCTTGAATCCCAAGCTAAGATTCAGCCATTTTCTTCTTGAGTCCAAGGGTCATTCTAGGGAAATGACCTTGCTTCTTAAGAATGGCATTGATATTGGTGTTTGAATAGGGATCGAAGTTGAGATGGCACTTTTCCTCCTCTTCAATCACGAGACCATCATCTAATGAAAACCCCCAAAGATCTTCATCTTCTTCGTCATGTTCAACATGGACGATAGGAGTGTCGATAACTTGAATGCGCATAGGAGAGGCATCAATGGTAATTGGAACCCCTCCAACTATGGCTTTCACTTTTTGGTGCAGCGATGATGGAATCGCCTTTAGCTCATGAAGCCAAGGGCGTCCTAACAACAGATTGAAAGAGGCCCTAATGTCCACCACCTGAAATTTAGTGCAACGTTCAATGGCCCCAGTAGTTATGTTCAGTATGATAGTACCCACGGCTTGACGGCGAGTATTGTCATAAGCACGAATCCCTTAAGTGGAGGGAGTCAGTTCTTCATTCTTTATGCCCAACTTCTTTGCAGTACGGAGTGGGCACACATTGATTGCAAAGCCATTATCAACCAGGCTCATAGAAACATTGATCTTCCTACACACCCCAGTGAGGTGTAAGGCCTTATTATGTTGGTCCCCTTCCGGGGGCAGATCCTTGTTAGAAAACGAAATCTGATTGCTAGTACTTGGCAATTAAGTAGTGAGAAAGTTGACCAGTCCTTGAGGAGTCATGTCATCATCAACTCCTATTTTCACCAGAGCATTCATCACAGCCTTTCGATGCTCGTGGGAAGTGGCCAAAAGCTTCCATACATTCATCTCCACCTTGGTCTTTTGTAGTTGTTTGACCACATCGCTGTTCACAGGGTCGATGGGATCAACTATCGGATGTGATTGTGGTGGAGGTGGATTAGGTTGTTGCAACCGTCCACTTCGGGTGAGAACCTTGACCTCAAAGTCCCCACAAACATCTTCACTTGTGCCAAGAGATGAGCAGGCTATATCCTTGAGATAGACGTCTTCATCGTCACTATCCCAAATTCCATTCACTTCTTCAGAACTCGAGACAAATACAACTTCTTGCAGAGGTTCATTTACAGGTTGAATGAGTATCGACGGATCAAAGGAGACTTCATCTCTCGTGATAGCCAAAGCATCAGAAAGAGGACATGTTTGAATGTTAGGCTTCTTGCCCCCTGGAGGGACAGGAAGTTGATTAGCATCAATTAGGTCTTGGATCGCAACCTTCAACCTCCAGCACTTCTCAGTGTTATGACCCTTGCCTTGATGAAACTTGCAATAAGCATTGGGGTCATAGGTAGCGGTCCTATTCTCTGGTCGAGGTTCTAGAAATGGTCCGATTGGCATAATCAGTCCTTGACCATGAAAACGGTCATAAGCAGCATCATAAGTCATTCCCAAAGGTGTGTAAACCCTCCTTTGACTTTGGAATCTTTGAGGAGGAGCATTAAGGGCCAGCACATCATTGATATTGATATTGTTGGTAGCATTATTGGGCTTAGAAGACGAAGAAGAAGGAGTGTCGTTCTTCTTGTTTTTCTATATGCTGTTATTATTGTTGCTACCAACAGACTTCATTAGTTCGTCCTCGATATTGATTCCAATATCGTATACAGCTTCAAAGGTACTCAGAGGAAGAAACTTCAAGTGTTGCTTGTACTTATGAGTCAGATTGGCAATGAAAAAGCGAACCATTTCTTTCTCCTTGGGGGGATCTACCAGGAGCGCAGCTATTTCCCTCCACCTGCTTAAGTAAGTGGTGAAGCCTTCATTCTCTTTCTGTTTGAGAATGGAGAGTTCACGTTCAGAAGTCTTGGCCTGAATGTTACATTTGTAACGATTCATAAAGCTTTCAGCAACATCCTCCCAGGTCGCGACATGTTTGGATTCCAAAGAATAGAACCACTGTTGACAGACATGCTCCAAGGAAAGAGGGAACACCGTAGGGAAGAGTGTCACATCTACTCCCTTAAGAGCCATAGTTGCAGAAAAAGCCTTCAAATGGAAAAGCGGATTATCAGTAGGCTTGAATTTGGGAATGTCAGCAGTGGAAAATTTCTCAGGAAGCTTGTCTCTTATGGACGAAGAGGTGACATGTTGTTCCACATAAGTGAATTCTTATGAAATCTTGCTCATTTGTTCCTTAATCTTGTCCATTACAGCAGTAGTGACATTGTTTTGATTGTCTTGTTCTACCGTGCTGACTCTAGTGGTGAGTGTCTGCATCATGTCAGACAATTTTTCAATTGTCTTGTTGAGGTTCTCGATGTCTTCCTTAGTGGCCATTGGTTGAAAGTAGACTGGAGATGGATCTTGTGGAGATGATTAAGGTGGTTTCCTTGTACGCCTCTTTGGTATAAGAGGTTGTTGAGGTATTGACTCGAACCGTAACAATCTACCCCTGCTTCTTGACCAAGTGCTGTGACACCGAAACAAACACACCGTTAATGACCAAACTTAACCTTAACCCATCCAGATTAAAAAGAATAAAAAAAAAAGAAATTTTTTTTTATTAAAAATCTATTATTTTGAAATTCTAGTTGTTTATTTTTTTTTTAAAAAAAAATATGGGAGGATACCATCCAACTTACTCCGAAAAAAAACGACACAAAAACAAGACCTCCCTAAAATACGGTCAAAAAGTAGTGCAGGACTTAAAGAAAAAAAAAGTGTGTGAACACGATATGTGAGTGATTAAGTGAAGTTATGGACGTGTGTTTTGACCGTACAGCTAGACATGACAACAAACTGGACACAACAACCATATACGCACGCACAAAAATCGAAAAAAGGAATGACAGGACACTTTTCCTAGGCACCGTGTCATGGTGCAGACTGTCGTGACACGGTGCAGTCTACCGTCAGACGGTAGAGAGCCCCGTGTCACGGAACTGTTCACCGTGGCGCGGCAGAACATGCCGTGACACGGTGCGCAGTTCCAGGTCATTTTTGTGATTTTTCCAGATTTTAACCGATTTTAGGTCCGTACTAATTACTATGTGAGAATAAAAACCCTCGGTCATGGGTTAAACAAAAGAGTAAAAACATGAAGGTTAGCACCAAACAACCACATAGCATTTAGGCACAATGATGTAAAAAAAGTTTGCAACCTAGAGTCAAGATCTATGTTCAACTATTGGTCAAGCTTTGGGTGTCAAAAGGGTACCATGGTTAAGAGTTTTGACGCGTTAGCAAGGCAGCCTCCCTTGTGGGTGTATGCCAACGGACGGCTCCGCGAGTTCGTGATGAAATCGAACTCGACTCCATGGTTTGGGTGGATTTAATAACTCGGATGAACCCTTATTTCCATAAGCGTTTTTGGGTCGATAGAGCTTAAATCCCCCGGGGCTAAGACGCATGTAGAACACATACGTTTTTTCAGAAAAATCGAAGGAAGTCGACTGTGAGGAAAGAAAATAAGCCACCAGACTGATTTTAGGACACGACATAAAATTCCCGTGTTACGGTACTCTGCACCGTTAGACGGTGCACTGTACCGTGACACGACAGATTTTGCCGTGGCACGGCAGTCAGAAGATCTGACTGGTGCCCTGTTTTCCTTCGCGCGCAACCAAGTCTATGCAGATGCAAAAATGTAAAATTAATCGCAGGAATATTTTTTTCAAGAATCTTTCAAGTCTCATCCACTCATTTTAATTAAATACCGATCACTCAAATCGATAAATAATCAAGAATCCTTTACAGTGGAGTCGCTAAATTGTAGGCGTCGTTTGAAGTGCGCCCATGTTAAAGCATGTGGTGAATATACTTAGCACTCATAGGAAGTGGGAATTAACATTATGATTAGGGACAAATAAAGTAGGGAGCCGCCAACAAGTTTTTAAGGAACTTGTAAACCGTTCACGGATCATAAAAGGCAACCACGATAACGGGACAACGAAGGCAACAGCGATTGACCCGTGAAGGTTACACCCCATTCATAATCCATGAGATTACTAACTCCATATGGTTTGGAACCACGAAAGGAGGATCGAGGATGATGGTACGAAGTGAGTCATGGTGTCATATTCGCCCGTATTGGCCTCTACTCGATTCTTATAGTGAAAAATGATTCCTGCGATCTCAAAGGCATGCAAACAAAGATTCAATTTGCTCCAATCTATTATTATGCTAAATTGGTTTAATATTAATGTAATACATTACTCTAAAACATTTGTGATCACTTGATTAAATAACAAGATTAAAAGGATCCTAAACCGGTTGTCCGAATTACCTTATTAGGCGTGATTTTCAATTACATATTCCCTTTAAACATTCAATATGGTAATCAATAAATATAATAGAACAAACATTAATATTGGAAACAATTTAATCACAATTCCAACAACATAAAATCGTTAGAAAAATAATAGAAATAAAAGGAACATGATTCTTGCTTTGATTCTGCTTGTTTGTAACTACAAAATAATAAACGAGTTAGTAACTTCAAGGAAATAATAATAGTACAACAGTTAAATTAAATTAAACAAAATAGATTTGATTTGGGGCTAAACCCTCAAACAGTTCTACCTTTCACGCCTTGGCTTAAGGACAGAACCACGAGTAAAGTATGGACTGTTGGAGTTTGGTGAATCCGACTCACCGCGGAAACAAACCCAAAAACAAGACCGCACTCGCAATAAATAAAACCATAAACATAATTAAATTAATCACAAGATTAAGATAAGCTAATTACCTTTGACGCGTGCTTCGCTCCGAAATGAGCTCTTACTTGAAAACTTCAAGTCCCGCTCACACAGAGACCTCCAACGAAGCCCACCCGCACCAACAAAACCGACTAGGTCCAATGTCTTGGGGTTAGCAAGACTCGACCAATAAAACTCGAGTAATTATATTGAGTTCAAAGGTTTTCACTAATTGTGATGCCTTTTCCAACTCTTACTCAAGCATCATTCCCAATGCCCATACTTGGGTATTTATAGGAAATGATGGGAGTATCATTTACTCTCCCATCAATGTGGGATAATATGATTTTTCCATTTTATTTTAAAGCTAAAATAAATTTAATAATCAAGCTAGTAATAAATCAACAAGTGGCAAGCTCATGTGAGTGGTTAGGTGAGGACCACTTCGAGAAGGGGGGGGGGACCAAACTTGCTCCCCACTCCCTCTCCCATAACCGGCCACCTCACTCCACACACACTCAAGGACCACAAGCCATAGGGCACCCACCCTTGGGAACCAAGGTAGCCATGGTGGGCTGCCATGTGCTGCTGTCCGTGGCAGCCACGCCCAACAAGCCCAGCAGGCCCAGCACTCGCATGCGGGCTGCCAAGCTCTGCTGGCCAGCAAAGCCAGCATGCTTGTGCGGGCTGCTGCTGGCCTTGTGCCTTGGCCAGCGCTGCTAGGCAGCAAGCAATGGCCCAGCCATGCTGCTGCTAGCTGTGGCGAGCTGGCGCGCCTAGCGTGCTAGCTGCTGCAGCTTGTTGCGGCATGGCTTGCTAGCCATTGCGCGCACAAGGCTGTGCCTAGCATGCTAGCACGCACTAGGCAACGCCTAGCCTTGCGATGCTAGCATGGGTGCGCTAGCACGCACCAGCCATACGCCCTTAGCACTCGGTTTGCTTGGGCATTCCGATGCTAGGGGTATTTTGGTCTTTTGTTGATTTATTACTATTTCTCGTCTCGTCTTTCACTATTTATCGACTCGACTTCCGACGCTCTAAGCTCGAATTTCCGACGTCTAAATAATTATCACTCGGTCGACTCATTAATTCCTTCCGAATTGATTTGTCGGTTCTGTTTGTTGAATGCTTGGGTGTGACCCAAAGGGTTCAGTCAAGATTAAGCTGTAATATTAATTATTCATTAATATTACTGATCGGAAGCGGCCTCTACCCAGGCATTCTGATCACTTGACCTCACTGAATATATTAGCTTTCTAATAATTCTGAACCCACTAACGGAATAGTACACTTGTTCGAAGGACACCATTCCTTTCAATCTCCCACTTGTCCTTCCGGACAAGTGCGCATTTTGTGTACAACCTTTTTCCTATGTCGCTTAATGTCTCTTCATGAACTATAAGGTAAGATTTATTTTGTCATCCTTATTACGTCTAGAAGTGTTTCCCGATTTCGAGTCCGACTGTCAATAAACAGATGATTTCTAAAATCCATCTGAGCACGGCCATGCATTTTATAGTCTCGCTCTACAAGAGGCCTTGTATACAACAAAGACATCTTCCCTGTTTTAGTAGGGGGACATTCCCAGTCTTGTAATGTAGCTCCTCTTACTAAGAGGACCTAGTCGCCCGAGTGTTACCGTTATAATCCCCTATTACGGCAGACGTTTGACAACATCAAAGCGAACTAGTATTCAAACAAGAGAACTCACAATACTCATGTTCGAGGAAATAGGTTCCCATAGCCATAATGAGAAGTATACTTCTGACAAATTTTTAATTTCTTAAAGTATTCTCATAGGTCAATCCAGTATGGTTCTAAACCAATACTTGTGCAAATGATTTATGACAATCATGTCCTTGTAGCACATGACACGGTGTTATAAATAAAACTACACACTAATCTCAATCGGTCATTAATCGTCCGTCGTTTAAATGACCTTGATTAGGGATAATTTTCGATTATAATATTCAATGTTCACTTAATAGGTGTTTCCTTACCAAGACTGGTCTTGATACCCTATTTTGAATATTCTCAGAATCAAATGGACTCATTATTTAATCTTAAACCACAATTAAATAGCATAATCGGAGTAATAAAATATTGCATGAAATTTTATAATACTCCAAAACTTGAATGGTTTTCCTTAGCGGCTTACATTAATTTTTCTCAAAATTAACTAAAACACTAAACAAGGAAATCAAAGCCAGTCTCCTACATGCTTGATTCCCATTGCCTCAACGTGCTTGTTGTGCTTCACTTGAGGCAAAGGTTTATTAAGTGGATCGACTACATTGTCATCCGTTCCAACTTTGCAAATTCTGATTTCACCCTCTGATTTCCATTCTCGAATCATGTGAAATCGCCGCTTGACATGTTTGACCTTCTGATGTTCCCTAGGCTCTCTGGCCTGAGCAATAGCTCCATTGTTGTCACAATAGAGAGCTATTGGACCCTTTATAGAGGGTACAACATCAAGTTCACCAACGAACTTACGAATCCAAACAGCCTCCTTAGCTGCTTCAGCAGCTGCTAAGTATTCGGCTTCAGTTGTAGAATCTGCAGTTGTACTCTACTTTGCGCTCTTCCAACTAAACGCCCCTCCATTTAGACAGAACACATATCCAAATTGCGATTTGAAATCACGTCTCTGTCTGTCTGGAAGCTTACGTCGGTATAACCTTCCACAACTAAATCCTCTGCACCACCATACACCAGGAATTTATCCTTGTTCCTTTTCAGGTACTTTAGGATATTTTTGGCCGCAGTCCAATGCGCCTCTCCTGGATCTGATTGGTAACGGCTCGTAGTACTCAAGGCATACGATACATCTGGCCTAGTACATATCATGACATACATGATCGATCCAATAAGCGAAGCATATGGAATCTGATTCATTCTTACCCGCTCATCAGGTGTCTGTGGACACTACTTCTTGCTTAGGGTTATGCCATGTGACATTGGTAGGTGACCTCTCTTGGCCTCCTCTATGCCAAATCGAGCAAGTACCTTATCAATATAAGTACTCTAACTCAATCTAATCATCCTTTTCGATCTATCCCTATAGATCTTGATGCCTAGTATGTACTGAGCCTCTCCCAAGTCTTTCATTGAGAAGCACTTTCCAAGCCAGGCCTTTATAGACTCTAACAACGGAATGTTGTTTACAATGAGCAATATGTCATTGACATATAAGACTAGGAAGGCGATGTCACTCCCACTAACCTTCTTGTAAACACAAGATTCATCTGGATTCTTGATAAAACCAAACTTACTGATGGCTTCATCGAATCGCAGATTCCAACTTGTGCTTGCTTGCTTTAGTCCATAAATGGACTTCTTAAGCTTACAAACTTTCCTAGCATTGTTTTGGTCGACAAAACCTTCAGGCGGTGTCATATACAAAGTTTCTTCCAAATAACCATTAAGGAAGGCGGTTTAGACGTCCATCTGCCATATTTCATAATTGTAATATGCAGCAATCGCTAGGAGGATCCGAACGGATTTAAGCATTGCGACTGGTGAAAAGGTTTCATCGTAATCAATACCATGAACTTGTCTGTAACCTTTTTCCACCAATCTAGCTTTGTAAATGAATACATTTCCATCTTTGTCGGTTTTCAACTTAAAAATCCACTTACATCCGATAGGTGTATAACCTTCGGGTAAGTCAACCAAGTCCCAGACTTGATTTTCAAACATGGAATCCATTTCAGATCTCATGGCCTCTTGCCATTTAGCAGAGTCGATGCTTGCCATCGCTTGCTTGTAGGTTGCCGGTTCATCTCCATCCATAATCAGGATGTCCTAATTTTCGGTTAATACTAAACCAAGATTTCTATCAGGTTGAGATCTCGGCCTCTAAGACCTACGTAGGGTAATGGATTGAGCATATGCATTGTCGGTTCGACTTTGCACATTTTGATCATTTTAACCTGCGTCAACAGATGCTGTTTGAGCACTTTGATTGTTGTTTCGGGGTTTTCTGATGTCCTGCGGGAGAGTTACAATTCCGAGACTGGAACTGGACGCCTGTACTTGCAAAACAACGGAGACTCCTAGTGGTGGGAGCTCCGCCTCCAACGGTCAAGTTAGTACTTGATTAAGGAGTAATTAACGCGGAAATTAAAGTGATTGGGTCTCTCTAGGTGAGAGTGTTTAATGTAGGTAATCTGCTTTTTTAGCGTGATCAGCCTGCTATTCCTGTAATCTCCCTTAATGAGGATTAAGGGAGGTATTTATAACCTTGGGAAACGTGATAATCCTAGGTTTAGGTTAACCTAGGGCTGATTGGACTTCCCTCGGAAGTTGGGCCTGGGTGGCCGGTTTCTCCATTAGGCATGGAGTATGCCACGTGTCATGACATAATAGGTCCAAGGTGGACGAATAAGCGTGTGCCACGTGGCAAGCCCTGACAGTTCCAACTGGGGGACACTTGGCAGGACCTGATTGGCCCACATGCCGCATTCCGATTGGTGGGAGCAAAATCCCCTAATCAACTGTCATTATGATTTTGTTGCTCATCCTCACGAGCTTCGTCGATTTCGATTTTCCTCCTACTTGTCATTTTGGAAAGGTGCTCCTTCTCCAAAAAGACACTATCGCGAGAAACAAACACTTTGTTCTCCGATTTGTTGTAGAAGTAATACCCTTTGGTTTCTTTTGGGTAGCCCACTAAGTAAACCTTGTCAGATTTGGGATGAAGTTTGTCAAAAATCAATTTCTTGACATATGCTTCGCATCCTCATATCTTTAGAAAAGATAACCTGGCAGGTTTCTTCGTCCATAATTCATATGGAGTCTTTTCTACAGCTTTTGATGGAGCACAGTTTAGTGTTAGTGCCGCAGTTAGAAGTGCGTGTCCACAGAAAGAGATAGGAAGATCACTAAGACCCATTGTTGATCGTACCATGTCTAACAAGGTCCGATTTCTCCTTTCGGATAATCCGTTCCATTGAGGAGTTCCTGGAGGTGTAAATTCTGAAAGTATACCCTTTTCTTTCAGATGGTCATCGAATTCTTGGCTCAAGTATTCACCACCTCGATCCGATCGAAGGGCTTTGATTTTCTTGCCAAGCTGATTTTCAACTTCACTCTGAAATTCTTTAAAATTTCAAATGATTCAGATTTATGCGACATGAGGTAGACATAGCCATATCTACTATAGTCGTCTGTGAAAGTGATGAAATATCGATGTCCATTTCTTGTGGTTGAGCTAATTGGTCCATATACATCGGTATGTATAAGACCCAATAAGCCACTTGCCCTTTCTCCCAACTTGGAGAATGGCTGTTTAATCATCTTGCCTAATAGACATCCCTGGCAATTCTCAAACGATTCTAAATCGAAAGAGTCAAGAACACCTTCTTGTAGAAGTTTCTTGATGCGTTTGATGTTGATGTGGCCAAGACGACAATGCCACAAGTAAGTCTGATTTGACTCTATGGTCTTAGCTTTTTTGGTATCATTATTCACATTATAAACTTGTTTTTCTAAAGAAAGCACATAAAGGCCATTTTCAGAATGTGCAATACCATATAAAACATCATCGAGATAAACGAACATTCTTTGTCCTTTACTCGAAATTCAAAACCTTTGGCGTCCAACGCTGAAATTGAAATAATGTTTTTGGTAATGTTAGGAACATAATAAACATTATCGAGTTCCAAAACTAGCCCGGTGGGCAAAGACAAACTGAGAGTTCCTACGGATACGACACCAATTCTGGCTCCATTTCCGACCCGGAGTTCAATCTCTCCCTTCTCTAGCTTTCTAGCGTTCCTTAGTCCTTAAGAATTGGAATAAAGGTGTGAGCCACATCCGGTATCTAATACCCATGATGTTAAGCTAGTGAAGTTAAAGTCTATAACGAATATACCTGATTCAGAAGCAATGGTTCCGTTCTTCTTATCTTCCTTGAACTTGAGGCAATCTCTCTTCCAATGTCCCTTCTTCTTACAGTAGAAACATTCGGAATCAGATTTAGAAGACGCTACCTTCTTATCCTTGGTAGCTTTAGACTTAGGCGGAAAAGTTTTCTTCTTACCTTTCCCCTTAAAGCCTTTCTTTTTCTTGCCCGAAAATTTGAACGGCTTGCCCTTTTTAATCATGAGCATATCATGCTTCCCCTCATCCTTGAGCGTTTGCTCAGCTTGCTTCAACATACCATGAAGCTCGGTGAGGGTTTTCTCCATGTTGTGCATATTATAGTTCATCTTGAACTGATCATAGCCTTTGTGCAGCGAGTGGAGAATGATGTCAATTGCCATCTCGGTTGAATACCCCGCATCAAGCCTTCCCATGTTTTCAAACAATCCAATCATTTTTAGTACATGTGGGCTGACTGGCTCTCCGTTCTTGAGCTTTCTCTCAAGGATCTCCCTGTGGGTTTCAAACCTTTCAGTTCGGGCCTGCTCTTAGAACATATTCTGCAATTCAGAAATGATCTCAAAAGCCGTCTCTTTTTCAAAGAAAGTCTTTTGAAGCTCAGGAGACATTGTGGCCAACATGATGCATTTGACATCTCGATTGGCACTTTGCCATCGATTTAGGGAAGCTTGAGTCACCTCCTCATTGGGAGCTTCGGGTATTTCCTCATCAAGGACATATTCCTTTTGCTCTTGCATGAGAAAAATTCGCAAGTTCCTTTGCCAATCAAGAAAATTTGGCCCACTCAGCTTCTCCTTGTCGAGAATTGAGCGTAACGAGAATTGGTTGTTTGAGTTATTTGAAGACATGATTCTACAATTGAAAGAATTTGAAATGAAAAACCATTCATTATACTTAAGTAAGATTAAATTCATGCATTTTAATCAAATTTATTTAAAACGTCTTATTCACACATTAAAGATTGTCCCCATTTTAGGTGAGAATAAGTCGATTCCAAGATCCAAAGAAACAAAGAGTGGTTAAGCATGCTTTGGCTTGTCTTAACACTCAATATCCTAAGGTAAGCAACGCTTTTCTAATGGCTCCAAGCCACTCTTGGTTGAATAAATCGTCGCATCTAATTCTCTCTAAACAATTTATTCACTTTGCCACGACATGTTAGGTCTCCATCACTCATATCGTTGAGTATAACCAAAACCACCTTGCATAGCCGGTATGCCTTACGTTCCTTGGAGAAGTAGTGATGCCTCGCTTTGGCGTAGCCCACCACTACCCTCGTTCAGTTGGTAAGTGTGTTTTGGAATAGCAAGTTTTACTCAATATTTTAGGGACCTAGGGTTTCTATGTTGGTTGATTTAAGTGAACTTAATTAATCATCTCAAAATTCGAAATCCTAAACATGCATCTAACATATAATTCATATATATATAAACATAAATATATATCGAAAACATAAATAGAGATGCATTTGGAAACTAGCATGACCCCTTGAGATCTTCAAGTCTTCAAAAGGTCTTCATTTGCAACTTCATGGCTTTGTCTTCTAAGAACCTCGTCTTCAAGACTTGACCAAAATATTACAATCGCTAGTATCTACGATTAGGACTAATCTAAATATTAAGGTACAAAAATACTCAACGTTTCGCAGACCGTATTTAGATTTACAAAAATACATCACGGATCACAGTTCGTATTTTCTATCCTAATCGGGCCCCATTAGTTGCCATTTCATAAAACCTGTGAGAGAGTTTTACATTCCATTCATCCATTCACTATCTGTGAATGGCCCATGCATTTTACAACGATAAAATGTAACAATGCATAAAACGCGCGAGAACTAGTAACTAATCTAGGTGGTTAATCCAATTAACACGCCTAATTAAACTAGTCAAAGTTGTTTTAACCGGTTATGGAAATAACTAAGAGACGCTCCCACTAAATTCCGCATCCAACTTAACTAATCCAATTAATTAAGTCGGTGAACCAAATATTTGCCAAAATTAATTTTGCAAATGTCGCTCAAAACCCGAGGCCTAGCCTCCAAAAATTTTAATTAAATAAACAAAATAATTAAAATAATTAAAACGACAATTTATGCAAAATACGTATTCCAAAATGTCTAAGTGCCTAGCACTAAGACTTGGAGTCCAAAAAATACCCTTATTTACATATTAAGCAACGCTAAAATTTAACTTTAAAATAGCATCTCCTTAATAACTCGGGGTTATTGTGCCAATTATGGGATTGTACGTACCGTACAACAAGCACGTAGTATGCCCATGCGCACCCCCACAACACCTAGCATGCATGTGGGCTGCTTGTGCTCGCATGCGCCACGCCCATCCCAGCCAAGTGTAGTAGCACGCACAGCACGCACAACCTTATGCTGCTGCTGCGCCATGCTGCTGCTTGTTGCTGGCTGGCGCGCTATGCTGCTGGCAGCGAGTAGCAGCCCACGCCCTTCCTCGCACACACAGACGCACAACACCGCGCACCTAAGAACGAAGCGCCCAGCAGCCTCGACAGCCACATATGGGTTGCGTGAGCAGCCCAGCTGGTCGAGAGCTAGCTCGGGGCTCTTAGGCCTCGTGTTGCGTGCTAATGCTTTGAAAATTATCGATTTTTGTGTGTGACATTATAAATCAATTCTAAATTAATTTTAGAATTAATTTTGAGAAAAAATGAAAAATTACAAGTCCAACTTAAATAATTCATCCAAAAGCAATTAACCAAATTTATTTCTTAGAACCATTATTTAATAAAATTGGTTTAACTTGGTGTGATAAAATAAATTAGGGCAATTCTCACTATTAATTTAATCACTTTAAATTAATCTTGAGATTTTGACAAAATAAAAGGGAGTTGGAAAAAAATGAACATAAGTTCAATAAAGACTCCAACTTTAATACTTGTGACTCCATGAAAAATTATATCTTCCAATATGAAGATAAACCAATTTCAATCACAAGTTTTAAACTTTATGATTCCAATCAACTAAAAAATGATTAAATCAACAAAGTTTAACAAAAATACATGGAATTTAGTGACTCAAAGTTTCAATCACTTATCATAAATAAAGATGGAATCTTTAGTACTTGGAAGCAACAAAGAACAACAATTTCACACTTAATGCAATTAATTTGCAATTATATGAAAAAAATAAAACCAAACTTTCAAGCACCAATTACTACCAAGTAATCATGCTTAAAGTGGTCTAAAATTTCATATAAATAAAGGAAAGAACCAAATTCATAACCACCATAAATATCCAATCAATTTTCAAGGTTCAAAAGACTTAAAATTTTTCGTCAAAACGAAATATCCCTCGCATTTCTGGTCGTTTTTTGGCTAAAACCCGAGTCCTAAAAGGGAAAAACCATTTCCAAAACGCCTTTTCCACCCAAAATTCACTATTTTTGGGTCGAAATCTGGGTTTGGGAGCTGAAGACAGCTATAATACCATGTAAAAATTGGAAAAACGAGTTACTAATCTTATTAGTAACTTAAAACCAGAAAAATTAAGCCATAAAAACACCTTGAAAATATTATGATTTTAAAAATAAACGAGCGAGGCTCCGATACCGCTGTTGGGGTTTGGTGAGTCCGACTCACCGCGGAAACAAACCCAAAAATAAGACCGCACTGCAATAAATAAAACCATAAACATAATTAAATTAATCACAAGATTAAGATAAGCTAATTGCCTTTGACGCGTGCTTCGCCCCAAAATGAGCTCTTACTTGAAAGCTTCAAGTCCCGCTCACACGGAGACCTCCAACGAAGTCCACTCGCACCAACAAAACCGACTAGGTCCAATGTCTTGGGGTTACCAAGACCCAACATATAAAACCCGAGTAATTATATTGAGTTCAAAGGTTTTCACTAATTGTGATACCTTTTCGACCTCTTACTCAAGCATCATTCCCAATTCACATACTTGGGTATTTATAGGAAATGATGGGAGTATCATTTACTCTCCCATCAATGTGGGATAGTATGATTTTTTTATTTTATTTTAAAGCTAAAAAAAAATTAATAATCAAGCTAGTAATAAATAAACAAGTGGCAAGTTCATGTGAGTGGTTAGGTGAGGACCACATGGAGAAGGGGGGGACCAAACTTGCTCCCCACTCCCTCTCCCATAACCGGCCACCTCACTCCACACACACTCAAGGACCACAAGCCACATGGCACCCACCCTTGGGAACCAAGGCAGCCAAGGTGGGCTGCCATGTGCTGCTGTTTGTGACATCCACGCCCAGCAAGCCCAGCAGGCCCAGCACTCGTATGCGGGCTGCCAGGCTCTGCTGGCCAGCAAGCCCAGCATGCTTGTGCGGGCTGCTGCTGGCCTTGTGCCTTGGCCAGCGCTGCTAGGCAGCAAGCAATGGCCCAGCCATGCTGCTGCTAGCTGCTGCAGCTTGTTGCGGCATGGCTTGCTAGCCATTGCGCGCACAAGGTTGTGCCTAGCATGCTAGCACGCACTAGGCAGCGCCTAGCCTTGCGATGCTAGCATGGGTGCGCTAGCACGCACCAGCCAGCCTAGGCTCGGCTTGGTGCGCATGCTAGCCACCATGCTAGGCCATATGCCCTTAGCACTCGGTTTGCTTGGGCATTCCGATGCTAGGGGTATTTTAGTCGTTTGTTGATTTATGACTATTTCTCGTCTCGTCTTACACTATTTTTCGACTCGACTTCCGACGCTCTAAGCTCGAATTTCCGACGTCTAAATAAATATCACTCGGTCAACTTATTAATTCCTTCCGAATTAATTCATTGGTACGCTTTGTTGAATGTTTGGGTGTGACCCGAAGGGTTCAGTCAAGATTAAGCTGTAATATTAATTATTCATTAATATTACTGATCGGATTCGGCCTCCAACCAGGCATTCCGATCACTTGACCTCACTGAATATATTAGTTTTCTAATAATTCTGAACCCACTAACGGAATAGTACACTTGTTCGAAGGACATCATTCCTTTCATGGACTCCTTTAAGCACTTGAAGAAGGAATTTTGAAATGAGAAGGGTAGGCTAGTGTTTAGGCTAAAGCATAGAAGAGAGAAAATAACCAGAGAATTAATTGATGCCCCGTACATCATAAATGAGGGGGTATTTATAGGGAAAATGTGCTAAGGGAGCACACGAAACCTTAAAATGATAAAAACCCTAAAAAAGCATCCCGTGACACGACAAACTGTACCGTGACACGGGACGTCCCACTGTCAGACGACAAACTTTCCCGTGACACGGTACATTTTTAGTGTGACGCGGGAATTTCCTGCCCACTTTTCCGTCTAAATACATTTTTAACCCTAATTTCATTCGGCATTTTAAGTGCCGATTGATAATTTCGGGCCTTTTCTAACTTATTATCATTTGGGCTAAAATAAGAAAATAATTAAATAAAAATAAATAAAAGGATTGGGCCAAAAATAAATAATAAAACAATAAAATAAAAAAAGGTTTGGGCTTAAATTAAATAATAAGTTTGGGCTGAAATAAAAACTATGCTTTTACCAAACATCAAGACCAATCCATGGACCGTTAAAAAATATGAATTTAATCAAATACGATTTTTAAGCAATCTCGGGATTAAATACTGAACCCGACCAATAGAGGCGGTGAAAGGTTGTTCATCATCGGGTTTGGTTTCGGGGAGACATTTTTAGGTGTCTACAATACACCTTCATGAAGGGGAGCCCACTGGTGCTTCACTTGTGGCTGATGGAGAAATTTAAGTTGGTGAAACCTTTGAATGAAATGAAGTACCATCCTAAGATTATCCTTAGTAAGGTAAAGAAAAGTAAAGCTTGGAGCTTTACCCTTGAAGGTGAAATCCAATGGGTAACCTCTCATTTGGGGATCAAAGAAGTCATATATAGTACTGCTAACAAAAGGGGTGTAGTGCTTCCAAGTATCAACAAGATCACTTTTTATTATCCGTGGAGGTGTCTTCGACAGCTCGGGCAGCGACAAACCTTCCTAAAGGATCTTCCCACTGATGAATGCACTACTCATTGGATAGATACCAACATGTTGAGGGATTTGTTCAAAGTTTTGGAACGGGTTAAGAAAATTCCATTTCTCCCGGTCTTAAGAGATCCGACTATTGATGTTTATTATGAAGGGTGGATTCTCAGAGATGTGGGTTCTTTTAAAAGGCCAAAGATAGAGGATGAACCCTCGATCAGCAATTCGAAGAGGATTAAGGAAGAGAAATGATAAAGTCAAGAACGGAAAGATTCAAATGCCCCTTTTTTTCTTTTCTTTTTTTTTTTTTTTTTTTTTTTTTTTTTTTTTTTTTTGCACTTCAACTTTTCACGTAATAAATCTAGGGTTTCCTTAGCACTATGGGCATTTAAAGCATCAAATTAGGATCGAATGTCATCTTATGTAACACTGTGTTTTTAAGGTTGGAATTTCTCATTGAAATGAAGTTTTTCTTTAAAAGTCGACTCAATTGTTGCTCTAAACTTTGACATTTGTTACTTGAAATTTAAAGTTTGTGATCACGAGATCATGATTTAGAATATTTCATTTTATGAGCCCAATCATGTATTTTAACCGTAAATGGAGGTCCAAAGTTTAGACAATGACATTAAAGCCTAAATATTCAATCGATATATCTAAAGGAGACGAGATTATAAAAATTGTAATTCGTATGCAACCCTTAGAGTTGATCGAATGTCATACATTGACGAGTAATTTTCCAGTTTATTGACCAAAGTACATGCGAAGATCCTCTTTTTTTAATTTTTTTAATTTTTAATTTTTTTTTTATTTTTACCCATATTGACTTGGGTATGGATACTAAGCGTAATACTTTTGAGTTGATCAAGATTGGTGAAGTGGAGGAAAGTATCACCATTCATATCGACTAACTTTACTGCCCCGGCAGGAGTGATGTGTTTGACCAAGAATGGTTCTGACCCATTTGGTTTAAATTTGCCCCGAGGATCATGAAGAGGAGCGCGGTTTTCTTTTAGCACCTAATCACCCTCCTGGATGTCTCTATCTCGACCTTTTTTGTTGAAGGCTTGAGCAATGTGTCGTTGGTAAAGTTGGGTATTGTGAAGAGCCTGTAACCTTCATTCATTTGCTATGGCAAGTTCATCATTCCGAAGTTTGAGCCATTGATCTTAAGAGATTTCACTTTCATTCATGACCCGTAAGGATTGAATTTCGATTTCTATAGGAAGGATGGGTTCCATCCCATACACCAAGGAGTAAGGAGTAGTTCCTGTTGGGGTTCGAATAGAGATTCTATACCCCCAAAGAGCATACGACAACTTGTCAGGCCATTCCTTTGACTTTTTATTCATTTTTGCGATTGTTGTCTGAATGGTCTTATTGGCTGCTTCAACTGCTCCATTGGTTTGAGGGCGATAAGGAGAAGATTGATGATGTCTAAATTTATACTTTTCAAGAGTTTTTTTCAATTGCCCCTCGAATTGCGACCCATTGTCCGAAATCATTTCAAAAGGTACTCCATAGCGACAAATAATGTTGTTTATCACGAATTTCGAGACTTGTTTTGCACCTAATTTGGAAAATGATGCTGCTCGAATCCATTTTGATAGATAATCAACTGCTACTAAAATGTATTGATGCCCATTTGAAGCTTTCGGATGAAGTTGTCCAATGATGTTGATGCCCCAACTTGAGAATGGCCACGGTGAAGTGAGATTATGTAGTAAGATGGGTGGCATATGGTTGAGATTTGCAAAGATTTGACACTTCTTACAAGTCCTAACAAAGTGTATGCAATCTGTCTCCAAGGTGGTCCAATAATACCCGGCTTGCAAAATCTTACGAGCTAACATTCGTCCGTTCATATGTGGTCCGCATTCTCCTCCATGGATTTCTCCCATGACCTTTCAGACTTGTTCACCATGAATACATAGTTGCAAGGTTACCTCAAAACCTTTATGATACAATTGATATTTTAATATCACAAAGTGAGCGGCTAGCCTTCGAATTGCAAGTTGATCTTTTTTATGACTCCCTTCGGGATATTCCCGAGTGGCCAAGAAATTTTTTATGTCACTATACCAAGCGTCCTCTTCGTTTTGTATAGTTAATGATGCGATCATTTCTTCATCCATGATCACCGGGGAACTTTTTTCTTCTACAGTTAAAGACCAAACTTTAACGTTATCTTCTCAGGTTAAATTTACTGCCAGATTTGCTAGCGAGTCAGTGAAACTATTTTGTTCTTGAGGAAGATGTTTGAAATCGATTTCCTCAAAGTAGGGGATAAGTTGTTGGAGATGGTCAGTATACATTTGCAACCTTTTATCTCGAACCCTCCATATACTCCAATTGTTTGAGATATAATGAGGTTTGAATCACCATACACTATAAGATTTCTTGCCCCTGCTGCTAAGGCTGCCTTTACACCGTAGATGCAAGCTTCATATTCAGCGGTGTTATTGGTTGTTGGAAAACTAAGTTTTATTGAAAAGGGAATATGAACTCCATGAGGATCAATAAGTAACACAACTGCACCGTTCCCCCTTCTATTAGATGCTCCATCAAAGTACATCTTCCATTGTGATGTATTGATATTGAATAAATGTTCATCCGGAATGTCATTATCGAATTCATCTCCTGATATAGCCCCATCAGCTAACGCTTCAGATATGGCTCTCCCTTTAACAGATTTTTGACTAACACATTGAATATCGAATTATGAGAGAATAGCATGCCATCTCGCAAATCTTTCACTCAGAATAGGTTTCTCAAAGATATATTTGATAGGGTCTAATCTTGAGATGAGGAATGTTGTATGAGCTTGTAGATAATGTCGGAGCTTTTTTGTCGCGTAGATTAGAGCGATGCATGCCCTTTTGAAGGGAGTATATCTAGTCTCATATTCTAAGAACTTTTTTCTTAGATAATAAATAGCAATTTCTTTCTTGGTACCTTCTTGATATTGCGCCAACAATCCACCCATGGCAGTTTGTCACTATAAGGTACAAGAGAAAAGGTTCCCCGGGCTTGGGTGGCATCAAAACTAGAGGATTAGAAAGATAATTTTTCATTGAATGGCTTGACACTCATCATTCCACTTTTTTGGCACATTTTTTCAAAGAAGTTTGAAGATTGGTTCGCATCTAGTTGTAAGTTGTGATATAAACCTGCTAATGTACCGAATTCTTCCCAAAAAACCACTTATTTCTTTTTCACTCTTCGGAGGAGGAAATTCCTTAATGGCCTTAACCTTATCTGAATTAACCTTGATTCCTTCTTGACTCAAGATAAATCCTAGTTGTTTTCTGGAAGTTACCCCAAACACACATTTCTGGGGGTTTAAGTTGTATTTTTGAATTCTATCAAAGAAAGACTTCAATACCGATATGTGTTCCATACGGTCATGGCTTTTAACAATCATATCATCCACATACACTTCAATAGTGTCATGAATGAGGTCGTGTAGGATGGTTGTTGCAACACGTTGATAAGTAGCTCCAGCATTTTTTAGTCCGAAGGGCATCGCTTGGTAGCAAAATGTCCCCCATGGGGTAATAAACGATGTTTTTTGGTGTATCGTCCATCGCCATCAGTATTTTATTATAGCCTGAAAAACCATTCATGAATGAGAACATTGGATGTCCCGCAGTATTATCCACCAAGACATCTATGTGGGGGCAGTGGGAAATAATCTTCTGGCGATGCTGCATTTAAATCTATGAAGTCTATCCATACTCGAACCTTTCCTTCCTTTTGGCAACTATCACCACATTAGCCAACCATTCGGGGTGTTTAATCGGTCGGATGAATTTTGCATCAAACTGCTTTTGGATCTCCTCTTTGACCTTAAGACTGACTTCTGGCTTCATTCTTCACAATTTTTGTAGTTTTGGCTTGCTGTCAAGATAGAGAGGAATACGATGTTCATCTATGTTACGGTCCACACCTGGAATATCGGCATATGACCATGCAAACACATCTACATAGTCTTTAAGTAATGAAATGAATGCAACTTGTTCTTCGGGGGAGAGGGAAGATCCTAATTTGATCTCTCCTTTTGTCACCTTCTTTGCCTATATCTATGACTATGGACTCTTCTATAGGTGTCATGCATGATTTAGGCTCATTGAAAGATTCATTGTCAGATAACTCAAGATAATCAACATTAATTTCTTGCATACAAACATGTTTAGATTCTACATGAGCTTCGATGTCTTCGTGATCAGAAAATTCAGATTGTGTATGTAGGGAAAATTGGCTGGATGAAGAACTATCTATTTCATAACCATCTGAGTGAGAGAAATGAATCTCATTTGTTTTCGAAAAAAGTTTAAGGGAAGGGTCTTTTAGGTAGGGTTGGTTTTGAGTCTTTTTGGTTTTCATTTGTAGTTGAACATCACCCCCAACTGTACTATGAGTGATAATGGATCTATGTCTTTAATATCTCCAAATTTTGTAGAAAATAAATTTCTCAGAACACCATGCTTCAAGTACTCTATCCAATGCATTCCTTTTGTTTAGGCTTCTCATAAAACCACTTTTCTACCACATCCTCGTCTCTAGCCTCAGTGAAGAAGATTTCTAATCTAGGGAGTATTTTTTGTGAGGCAAAGTCATACCACGACTCAGGGAATTCATGGTATGGCTCGGTATCATTTTGGAAAACAAACTATCCATTGAGTGTTAGAGATGATCTTTTGTGAACGTGAAAGTCGTGGCTAGGATCATATCCTAAACCATGGCGATTCTTCTTGTCAATGATGGGGATGGGGTCCCTCCTTCCTTCACTATTTTGACCTAAACCTTGACCAGGTACGTAACCCATTTTCATCATTAATTTCAGACCCTTAGTAAGTGGCTGGGATATCAAATCTTGGTTTTCTAGGTTGGGATTTTCTGGTCGGTTTGAAAGGTTGGTTTCTTGAGAGTGATTGGTCATATTTATAAAGAGAAGGCTTCCAAATCAGACGTATGTTTATCCTGGGTGGTAACCTATACAAGGGGTATTACAGTCAACAAATGTTTGAATGAAAAGATATGTATGAATCATGCAAATTCGTATGCCAAATAAGATTTTTTATTTTTATTTTTATTTTTTTAAAAAAAGAAACTTAGAAAGAAAGTGCATACATATGAATTTTTTGTTTGGAAAAAGTAAATGATTTTTTGATAAAAGAAAGAAAAAATCAGTAAGGACTTTTGATTAAGGTGTTAGATTAGGGGTTTCTTTATATACAGGGTACCCTAGATGTTAGAACTTGTTCATTGTTTGACATTTAGTCATGCTACAAAAACCATTTGGGTATGCAAGCATGAAGATTTATTATTAGTAATTAATAAGGGAAATGATATGGGTTAACAAAAGGTTTTGAAGGTATTCATCTCTCATGTTATACCAATTTTAAAAAAGAAAGTAAAGGACAAAGATGTAGAACATGGTCCTGTATCCCTTTAATAATTTTCGTCGACGGAAGCTAAGAAATTCAACAATTTTCTTATGCGCTTGCATATTTCCTTGTCTCTTGTACGAGTCCAAATTCTGCACAATCTCAATTTTTTTTTGCGATACACATATAAAGTGGAAGGTTGGTTTTGTGTTTAAGCAGCTGGACTCATGCCTGAGTTGCCTACGTACCCCCAATGGCGTGGTGAGAAAAGAAAGTAATGAAGGGTAGGGTAATCATAGGAGTTTTAGTGTTATAGTGTGCCATGAGGGATCAAGTTGCTCGTAGTTCTTAGGGTAGTAAGAGGAGGCATTTTTTGTGGATTTTTTGTGGATTTTTTTTTTATTTCTTGTGGTTTTTCTATTTTTTCTATTTTTTGGTTTTTCTTGTTATTTTTTCTATTTTTTTTGTTTTTTGTGATTTTTTCTATTTTTTTGGGTTTTTTTTGTTGTTTTTTTTACAGAAGTTACGTTTAAACAAGGTTGGCTAAAAAGGAACATAAATGTGGATCATGATTTCTTTTTTTTAATGTCCTGAATCTTCAATAGGTTCTTCACCATAACCATCCTGCTTCATTTTATATAACCATCTAGCCCACGCTTTACATACTTGAGTACATGCTTTCTTGGTTTCGTTGTTGATCCATCTTAGAAAGATATGTGACTCCATGATTGATTGAATATATGCAACTTTCGTTGTAGATGTATCTTCTCCATCGGCAGTCACGAAAAATTCATCACCACCTATCCAAAAGAGCTCTTTGTCACCAGGTGATGTACTAGATTGTGGTGCAGGAGATAATGGTTCATTCACAGTCATACGTCCCATTTCTTCACTTAGAGGATCAAATGTCATAATACTCGTAGGATCTTCAATATCATTAAAAGTTGATATGACATTAATGGATATTGACCTTTTACAGCTCAAATGTGATATCTTGGTAATACGTTTGATGCGCAAGCGAAGAGCGTGACATCCATCGGTGTCGTGACCGTGAAGTTGATGGTAATGACAATATTTGTGGAGGTCTACTCCAATAAGGCTGGCTGCAGGTCGTCGAGGAAATGGTTTGATAACGCCTTCATCGAGTAATCCTCGAAAGATTGCAGATTGAGATGACCATTGTCGCGATGAAAAACATCGCACAAGATTGTGTCTAGACTTGGGCTTTGTGTGGATTGGGTCGATTATCCTACGATCAATGAGGTCTTGGATAGAGCATCGAAGAACATAACATGAATCAGTTGTGTGACCAAACTGACTGCAATAACTACAGTATCTCTCCATATTTACTTCGGGCGGTGGGATTGCACATACGTATCCCTTTGTTCTTATAAGGCCATGTCTGTGTAAACGACGATAAACCACACTTAGAGGCTCATCAATTTCTGTAAATGATCTTCTTTCAGATATTCGGCACATGGATTGACCCTCGGCCTATGGTTTAGTAATTTGTATGTGTCGATGTTGAAACCATGTTGTTCTATATGCCGAAGAATGTTGTATCATTGTAACCATTTGATGATAATAGAAATCATTAAGATTCTTAATAATGATGAGCATAAACTCTTTATCTGTGATAGGATTTCGGAGCTTGGATCGTACAACAGAACATCGAGAACAGAAGTGAGAGAATGTTTCCTGATTTGTTTGTACTGTTGAGACTAAGACCAATTTTTGAGGGTCCGTTTGCCTAAAATTATAAGCCTAATTAATAAAAGCTTGTGTTACCTCCTTCCAAGTTGCTTCACCCATGTGTTCAAAACCGTAATACCAAGATAACGCTACACCTTCCAAGCTACGATCAAATAATGTAGGGAGGTGTTCTTCTAGGACATGCATGGGGACAAGGACATTGACAAACTTACAGAGATGGATCATTGGGTCACCTGTACCGTCAAATTTTTCTAAATTTGGTAGATCTTGATATCTTGGTTCATGTTTATGGCCCGGAAACAAAATTAATTTTTCTGGGCGAATTTCCACTATACAAAGTATAACATCAAAATGTAAATCAAAGTCATCGAGTGCGTCAGTGCTATTTACAAGACTATCGCTGCTAGTCCACGACTCTCCTTCTCGTTCTTGTTGTTCACTATCAATCATGTCCTCTAGGGTTCTAGGTTCTTCTTCCTTTTCATGATATAGAGGATCATCGCCTTCTTTTGGGATCTCAATTAGGTCCTCTGGTTCTTCATTACTGTCCTATTCAGATACTTTTATCCACCCACCACTTTGAATGCAAAAGACATTAAAACCGTCCAAGCGACTCCCTTCTTCTTCATCTAGGTTGTTTTGGGTAATTTTACCCCGCCACGTGGTCCAATCAGAGTATGACATGTGTCAGCCTCAGGTTGGCCCAAAGTGGACCAATCTCTGCCTGACACGTGTCACTCCAGCAATTAGGGGGAAAAAAGGCGGCCTTCAGGCCTAAATCCCGACCCTAATCATTGGTGGGCTGCGCCGTTTTGCGGCTTTCTCGGGATTTGGGCCTGAAGGCCGCCTTTTTCCCTTAATTTCTGGAGTGACACATGTCAAGCAGGGATTGGTCCACTTTGGGCCATCCTGAGGCTGACACGTGTCATCCTTTTATTGGACCACGTGGCGGGGTAAAATTACCCTAAACATTTGCCCCTCACAGATATGACGTGGCATGCCACGTGGCATCTGTGACACGTGTCACGCTCCGATTGGCGGTAATTTTACCATTAAAGAGTAACCATTCACCTTCCGAGTAAATTACGAGAATGCCCCCATATTTACCCTCTATGTATAACCGTTTTACCCTCATAATTTTGTACGTTTACAAAAATTTTCTAGAGAGAAAACTTTTAGAGAGCAGAAGTCATCCGTTTGAGTCAGGTGCAAGCAAGAAAGTTTGTTCTCCATCAACCCAGCCGGACCCGCCTATCTTCAGATATCACATCCAAAGATACCGTCTCTGCCTCTCTCAGCTCTTTTTCTTTTTTCACCGCTTGTACATATTTCTTGCAATAAATGGATGCATCACCAACACACACGGCACAGCCTAGGTTAGAGTCCAGCCGGTCACCAGGGACGGTTGAGTCTAGGACTGGGAGTGCAGTCTCGGGGCGTTGGGACCACCCTTTGCCTTGGATTCCGACCAATTACGTTTCTGTGCAGGACACAATGGCTCGGATAATGCAGACGACAACTGATCCAAATTACAGAAGCGAAGGCTCAGGCGGCCAAACGACTGAGGGAGAAACGTCTGGTAAGGGAGATCAGACGGCTCTGGAGAGATCCCCTCCGCGCTCCCCCTCAACTCTCGCGTATTCCTTGAGTCTTGTAATGTTAGTAGAATAGTTGAAGCCATAGACGGTGGAGGGAGTTGGTTCACAAGCATATGGAGAGGCTATTTTTCTTTCGGCTCCTTCGAGGAGTCATGAGACATTACCATTAGGGGGAATTTGAACTTTGTGTTGGGGAAGCGGTAAGATTGGTTGAATGGACCAAAGTTGAGTACATTCAGGAAGGTTAGCTAGGCCTCGGCTAGTCATGACCGTGGTTGATCTTAGGCATATACCTCATGCTCGAGTTTTATTGCTTAAGGATTCTCATATCTATGCATGTGCTTTTCTTTGAGCAAATTGATCTTTTGGTTTGTTTTTGGGCAATGTGAATTGCTTTAGGACAAGCATTTGGCTAGCTTGGGGGGATTTGATAAGTGGTTTGTTTGACCACTTATTGTGTAAATTTAAACCCGATTTTGCAATCATTTCCCCTCTTTCTAACCCAATTTTGAATGAAAATGTTTTTTCTCGGCTTTCCCCCCCTCTTGGTTTGTGTTTGTCCATGTTTTGCAGGTCTATGAGCTCAATTAGGCAGGCTTTCGGTGCATGAATCGTGTTTAAGACAAGAGGATTGAAGATTGGAGAGGGCGCTCCAGGGGAGCGGGCGTGCCCCTCTCATGGAGCGGGCGCTACTCCCTTTGAAGATTGAATCTGCCCATGCTGCTGGAACAGGGGAGCGGGCGTGCATCATGTGAGGAGCGGGCGCTCCTCCCTGACACTTTCAAATCTGATCCTTCATTGAAGCATTCTGGAGAGGGCGTGCAGCCGAAAGGAGCGGGCGCTCCTCATTGTGGAGCGGGCGCTCCTCGCTGGGAATCCGTTTTCTTTTGACGGATTTCCCTATGTGTTTCGAGGAGTATAAATACTTCCCCTTTAGCTCATTTAGAAAAGGGGGGACAGTAGCCTAGTTTTCAGAAACCTCTCTTAGTTTGAAACATTCCTTAGGATTAATTTAGCTTAGTTTTCATCAAATCATTGTATTAGTGAAATTCAAGAATTATTCTCAAAGTTTGGCATTTTGTATTCAACATTTGAAGCTTCAATTAGTAATTTCTCCAACCTTCTTCCTTTTAATTTCAGATTTTATTTGGTATTTGCATGTTATTTAAATCTTCATAGTTCTTGGTAATTTGTTATTGGATGATAGTTATTTCAATTGTTAACCACTTTTCCCCAATTATTGAAGTATTTAGAACCCTAATTCTTGATTGCATGTTGATAAACATGAGTTGTGAGTAGTCTTCTTGCTAGGGGTTGGGTGAAGCTCGACCTTTTGGGTTAACTATGCAAATGTGGGAGAAGCATTGATGTTTGAATTGCAATTAAATTGATTATATGAGATTGCTTGTTAGTTCCTCATGATAGGTTTAGCTACCCTTGACTAAGGAGCTTGATAGTATGATATGCCTAATTTGACATGGAAGTGTAAATTGAGTACGTCATTACTTATTGTAATTTGATTATGTATCATCTATTGCTAAACTAATGAGGAATCTAAGTTTAGTAGTGTGAGTTGTTTTCTAATTGCATGAGGTTGATTTTACATATAGTCCTTGCTATATCTTGTCTATTTTACTCCCCGTTTGCCTATTTACCTTGGTTGAGTGGATCTCATTCCCTAGTATCTTTAATTCATTGATTTAGAACCATAGTTTGTTTGTCTTCTAGACGAACCCCAATTCACCAATTGATTTCGAGTTAGCTTAAGTGTAAAGATCTTTGGCAATCATATCCCGTTCCTTGTGGACCGAACTCTTACTTGTCATTATGCTTGGTTTGTAAGGTGTTTGTTAATAAATGTGTTTGATTGAGTGTGGAATGTACGACCGTTCCAACGCCCATCAAAATGGCGCCGTTGCCGAGGAACGGTGTTGTTGATAGCTAATTGATTACTTGAGTCTAGTTCACCATAAAAAAATTTCAAAAAGATTGTTTCTTTTTGGCTACACTTGTAGCCTTGGTACTAATTGCGTTTGTTGAGAGTGTATGCGCAGAACTCTATAACAAGATCTTGGTACCTTACGATCCCGAGATTGAGCAAACTTATAGAAGGAGAAAAAGAGCCGGTTCTAGGCCGTTTACTACTCCCCCAGCTAGAGAGACCAATTTCGAGGAGGATCGAGATCAAATGGGTGACGCGGAACCACAACCTCAAAGACCTTTAAAGGAGTTGGGAACTCCGGGAGCTTATAGAGCTTCAAGCGGCATTGCTCCACCCGTTACTCAAGCCAATGACTTCGAGATTCGGCCCGCAATGATTAATTTGATTGAAAGGAGGCAATATAGTAGAGCAAAACATGAGAGCCCTCTTGCACACTTGAACGAGTTCAAAAAATATTGCAACACGATCAAGGTAAATGGGGTAACTCAAGAGTTTGTGAGACTAAAGTTGTTTCCTTTTTCTTTGATAGGAAGGGCTCTTGAATGGCTTGAGAAGGAGGTGAGGCCTAACTCCTTGAGAACTTGGGACGAGGTCACCACGGCTTTCTTAGGAAGATTCTATTCCCAAAAGAAGACAACCGAGGCAAGAGCTTTGATCCAAGGTTTCCGTCAAAAAGCTAGTGAAACCATTTATGAAGCATGGGAACGATACAAGGAATATCAAAGGGAGTGCCCTCATCATGGCATTCCGTCATATCAAGTGCTTCAAATTTTCTATGGGGGCTTGAGCCCATAAGGAAAGACTAGCTTGGATGCAGGAGCGGGTGGCCCGATTATGAACAAGACGGAGGAGCAAGTCATAGAGATAATTGAGGATGTGGCGAGGCACCACATGGATTCGCAAGAAGGAGAGAGAGATTCTCTAAACAAGGGAGGAAATGCGGTTTACTCCGTTGATCACCTTAATGCCATCAACAATTTGACCTCCCAAATCGCCAACCTTGGAAAGGAGATGACGTCCATTAAGGCAAAACTAGAGACCTCTAGTTCAACACAAGAGCATCCCTCCCAATCTAAGGGGAGAGGTATGAATTCTAACTCTTCTCCCTCTACTTCTAATAAAATGCCTCATGGATGTTTGTTTTGTGAAAATTGTGGGTCTTATGACCATGATACCTCTTCTTGTAATTATGATTTCCAACCCCAACCCCAATACGAAGATGGTAATGAAAATGAAAATGAACAAGTCAATGCCTTGTCTTATGATAATAGACATAGGAATGATAATCAAAGATACTTACCACCAAATAGAAGAGAACAAGGGGGGAATTCCTATAACCAAAGAGGAAATGATTACGATTACCATAATCAAAATCAATGGGGAAATAGGAACCAAAGGGACCAAAATCCCCAAGGTAACTACAACCAACAAGGTGGTTATGGTAACCATAATCATAATAATCAAGGAAACTATGGGAATCAAGGGCAATTTCACCAAGGAGGAAACTCTAATAATCGGAACAATTGGAACAACAATAATAATAGAGGTTCTTCAAATCAAAATGCGTCCAATTCGAATGTTAGAGGTAATAGGGCTTCCCAAGACAACCACTATGCACAAGCACCACATAGTAGGTCTAGCTTGGAGGAAATGATGGAAAATCAAACTAAAATGTTCAATTCTTTCATGGACTCAAGTGAAAAGAAATTTAGTGAAGTGATGACCCATAATAAAATGCTAGAGACACAAATTTCACAATTGGCCAATGCTTTGAAGGAAGGGACTAGCACTTCTAAACTACCACCCCAAGGACTAGATCCTAAGAGGCCTGTAAATGTTATATCAACAAGGAGTGGTAAAGTTTTGGAAGAAAGTGTTCCTAAAAAAGGCAATGAGAGAATGAACATGAGTGAGCCTCCCTTTAAAAGTGATTTTAAACAAGAGAGAGAGCAAAACCATGAGAATGAAAAGGAGAAAGAATGTGAGAAAGAAAAAGAATTTGAGAAAGAGAAAGATTTTGAAAAAGAGAGTGAAGAGAGAAGAGAAAAAGAGAGAGAAACAAAACAATTGCAAAAACTACCATATCCTCACAAATTTGTTAGAAACAAATTAGATGTGCAATTTGGAAAATTTCTTGAAACATTGAAACAAATTCACCTTTCAATTCCTTTTACCGATGCTATTAAGCAAATGCCTAACTATGCTAGGTTTTTGAAAGATATTTTGAGTGGAAGGAGAAAGTGTGAATTGGTTGAAACGGTGAGTCTCACCGAGAATTGTAGTGCAATTATCATGAACAAGATGCCACCCAAATTAAAAGACCCCGGTAACTTTTCTATCCCATGTGCAATATACAAGATGCAAATTGATAATGCTTTGTGTGACCTAGGGGCTAGTGTTAGCCTAATGCCATACTCGGTATACCAAAGACTTGGGATAGGGGAACTTCTACCCACCAACATCACCCTACAATTGGCCGATCGCTCTATTAAATTCCCAAAGGGTAAGGTAGAAGATGTTCCTCTAAGGGTGGGGAAGTTTGTAATCCCGGTGGATTTTGTTGTGTTAGAGATGGATGAAGATGTTAACATTCCAATAATTCTAGGAAGACCTTTTCTTGCTACTTCGGGTGCTTTAATAGATGTTCAAAGTGCTAAAATTTCACTAAAAGTAGGAGATGAGGTGATAGAATTTGATTTGAATGAGAGCATGAAATATCCAAGCTCTAGTCTTGATAATTGCATGATGATTGATACTATTGATTCTATTGTAACTTCTATGCATGAGCACTTGCTCACTACTAACGATGCCCTTGAGAATGTCCTTTTGAACAAGGAAAAGATAGGTGACCAAAGCAAAGAGATGGCATTGTATGAAGAGATGCTTGAAGGAAGTACGGAACCAAGCAATGAGCAAGTGTGCATGGGAATCACAACACATGATGCATTAGAAGTAGCTACCTCAAGAGAAGGTAAGGGTGTTCCAATGGTAGAGTTGAAACCTCTACCATCACACCTAAGGTATGAGTTTTTGGGCCCCAATTCAACTTTTCCGGTTATTGTGAATTCTTCTTTGAACGAGTGCCAAACTCAAATGTTATGTGGTGTTTTGAGAGATCACCAAGGTGCTTTAGGCTATACCATAGATAACCTCAAAGGTATTAGCCCCGCTTTATGTATGCACCACAAAACACTTGAGGAGGGTGCTAAGCCTTCCATTGAGAGGCAAAGGAAACTCAATCCTCAAATGGGGGAGGTGGTGAAGAAAGAAATCACCAAACTCCTTGATGCCGGCATCATCTTCCCCATTTCGAGTTCTAGATGGGTTTCCCCCGTTCATGTGGTCCCTAAAAAGGGAGGAATGACCGTAGTTGAAAATGAGAATGGTAATCTCATTTCAACTAGAACGATGACCGGTTGGAGGATGTGCATAGACTATAGACGTCTAAATGCATCCACCAACAAGGATCATTTTCCTCTCCCTTTTATCGACCAAATGCTTGAAAGACTAACCAAGCACAAGTATTATTGCTTTCTTGATGGTTATTCGGGTTTCTTTCAAATCCCTATAAACCCGGATGACCAAGAGAAAACAACTTTTACTTGTCCCTATGGAACTTTTGCATATAGGAGGATGCCCTTTGGGCTTTGCAACACACCGGTAACCTTCCAAAGATGCATGATGAGTATTTTTGGGGACACGCTTGAAGCCGAAATGGAAGTTTTCATGGATGATTTCTCGGTAGGGGGCCTTTCGTTCGAGGATTGTTTGTCCAACTTGGGCAAGTGCTTGACAAGATGTGAGAAGGTCAATTTGGTTTTGAATTGGGAGAAATGCCACTTTATGGTGGAAGAGGGAATTGTCCTTGGTCATAAGATTTCAAGCAAAGGGATTGAGGTTGACAAGGCCAAGGTTGAAGTGATAGAAAAGCTTCCGCCACCAATCAATGTGAGAGGAGTAAGGTCATTTTTGGGGCATGCCGGGTTCTATAGGAGATTCATCAAGGATTTCTCACAAATTGCTAGACCCCTAAATGCTCTTCTTCAAAAAGATGCCATCTTTATTTTTGATGAAGAGTGTCTCCAAGCTTTCAACAAATTAAAGGAGGCTTTAATCTCAACTCCAATTGTGCAAGGGCCAAGATGGGATTTGCCATTTGAACTTATGTGCGATGCAAATGATGTTGCAATTGGAGGAGTATTGGGGCAAAGGATAGAGAAGAGCCTTCACGTGATTTACTACATGTCTAAGACTTTGAATGAAGCTCAACGGAACTACACCACAACGGAGAAAGAGTTTCTTGCCGTGGTTCATGCTTTTGAGAAGTTTTGGAACTACCTCATTGGTTCCAAAACTATTGTTTATACCGATCACGCAGCCATTAGGTACCTTATTGCAAAGAAATAATCCAAGCCACGTCTTCTTCGGTGGGTCCTATCTCTCCAACAATTTGATGTTTAAATCCGTGATAAAAAGGGGGCCGAGAATGTGGTTGCGGACCATCTTTCCCGACTAGAGAATGTGCAAGCTAGTGATGATGAAATCCCTATATGTGATGAATTGAGAGATGATATGCTTTACATCTTGAATGAAAAGGAGCTTCCTTGGTTCGCCGACTTGGTAAACTACTTGGCTTGTGGAGAATGCCCACCCGATTTCTCCAAGAATCAAAGGAAGAAGCTAAAAAGGGAAGCAAGACATTATGTTTGGGATGATCCCATTCTCCACAAACGAGGAGTAGACGGTTTGCTCCGTAGGTGTGTCCCGGATGAACAAGTGCAAGGAGTGCTCAAGATGTGCCATTCCGATCCATGTGGAGGGCATATGGGAGCCAACAAAACTGCATTGAAAATCTTGCATAGCGGTTTGTGGTGGCCTCACATCTTCAAGGACGCTTGGGGATTTGTGAAGACTTGTGACCGGTGTCAACGAACCGGCAACATATCCAAACGCAATGAGATGCCCCAACAACCGATTCTTGAGCTTGAGGTATTTGATGTATGGGGTATGGATTTCATGGGACCATTCCCAAATTCTCATGGGAATCAATACATCCTTGTGGCGGTCGACTATGTATCAAAATGGGTGGAAGCCATTGCCTCCCCAACTAATGACCACAAGGTTGTCATGAAGATGTTCAAAAAAGTCATATTTCCAAGATTCGGTATTCCAAGGGCGGTGGTGAGTGACAATGGTTCACATTTTGTTCATAGTGCTTTTCAAAAGATGCTAAGAAAGCACGGGGTCCACCAAAGATTCGGCCTTACCTATCATCCACAAACAAGTGGACAAGCGGAAGTGTCTAACCGTCAAATAAAGCTAATCCTCGAGAAGACGGTTGCTAAGAACAGGAAGGATTGGTCAGAAAAGCTTGATGACGCTCTATGGGCATATAGAACGGCGTACAAGACCCCAATAGGCACAACTCCATATCGTCTAGTGTATGGAAAATCTTGTCATCTACCGGTGGAGCTTGAGCACCAGACCCAATGGGCGATCAAGAAGATTAATTTCGACTTGGCTAGCGCGGGAGAGCAAAGATGGCTTGATTTGCATGAGATTGAAGAGCTAAGCTTGGAAGCCTATGAGTGTGCTAGCAACTATAAGAATCGCACTAAGGATTGCCACGACCGGAACATTGAAAAGAAAGCATTTCTAAAAGGCGATAAGGTACTCCTCTACAATTCTAGGATGAAATTGTTTCCCGGGAAACTTTTATCAAGGTGGAGTGGACCTTTTGTTGTCAAGGAAGTGTTTCCACATGGAGCCGTGGAAGTTTGGGATATGGACGGCAAGAGATCTTTCAAGGTGAATGGGCATCGCCTCAAGCTTTACTACGAGGGTGCTCATGTGGGTGTTTTAGAATCAACTCAATGTAATCTTACCTCCTGAGTGTGGAGGTCGTCAAGCTATTGACGTTAAAGAAGCGCTTCCGGGAGGCAACCCGAGTAAAAAAAAAGAAAAAAAAAAAAGAGAGAGAAGAGAGAGTCAAGAAAATAAAAGGAGTGAAAAATAAAACAATGAATGAGAGAAGAAAAGAATATGAGTGTTGGGAATATCTGATTTTGGCCAAAATTGTTGAATTTTGTTCTTGTGGGTTTTGATATAGGTACTTGAAGCAAAAAGAGCCGAAGAAAACAAAACAGGAAGCTGTCAACAGCTAGGAGCGGGCGCTCCAACACAACTGCAAGCCCGCTTCAAGCTCAATGTACGAAACAGTAGGCTTCAAGACTGGTAGGAGCAGGCGCTCCAACTCAAATGCACGCCCGCTCCTGTCTGGGTTAGCAAACAGGTTTCAATCATAGCATTAGAGCGGGCGCTCCACTATCATTGCACGCCCGCTCCTGTCAAATGCCGTAGCCAAAATTGATTTAAGGAGCGGGCGCTCCAACTCAACTGCACGCCCGCTCCTTGCTGGGTTAGAAAGTCAGTTTCTCAACTACGGCTTGGAGCGGGCGCTCCAACATCATTGCACGCCCGCTCCTTGCTGGGTCAGAAAGTCAGTTTCTCAACTACGGCTAGGAGCGGGCGCTCCAACATCTCTGCACGCCCGCTCCAAAATGGTTTTAAAACGGGCAGAAACTCTTTCTCAGTTAGGAGCGGGCGCTCCTACCCTTCTGCACGCCCGCTCCTACCTGTCCGGGTAAAAAAAAAGAGGAACTTATCTCTCTTTTAATCACTTTACCCATCATTTCTCACCACTCATTCAAACATTCATACTCTCTCTCCTCCTTCCCATCTACTTCCCTCTCTAAAAACCTCATATTCTCCAACTTCTCTCTTCATTTTCATTATCAAATCTCAACTTTCTTCAACCGAAATTCACAAATTCTTAATCTACATCAAATTCTCTCTCCAAAAACCATAATTTTACAAAAATTTGGGCAAAAATTTCGAAGACCCACAAGTGGGAATTGAAGAAAATCAATAGGGAAAGGGGCAAGCTTGCTAGTAAAGGAGGAATGTGAGGAAATTGGAGGATTTTAGAGTATTTTCATACTCAAAGTGGTATAATTTTCTTCCTTACTTCACTTTCCCTCTTAAACCTAAGGGTTTTTCTTCAATATTTCTCTCAATTTGTTTATTTCATGATTGTTGTGTAATTAGTTGCATGATTAGGTGATTTAAACAAATTTTCTTGCCTTTGATAATTAAATTGTTGGTTTTTGTGGATAATTGTGGAGTAAGGGAATGGCTTGTGCATGAAAAATTAATTATAATTTGTGAATTTGTGAATTTTTGTGTGAGAATTGTTGTGTTAAGATTGTTGGTTGGTTGTGTGGAATTATTATTGAATTGTGAGCAGGTACCTTGGTTTAATTTGGGGGATTTGAAGTTAAGGAGGTTGTGTTTGTTGAATTTTGGTGCTTGTGTGAGGAGTTTTGAGTGAACCCTTTTTACTCCTTTTTCCAAATTTTATCAAGATGGTGCTAAGATTATTTGGAGGTGCGGGAGGAAAGAAAAGAAAGACTTCCAGCATCCAAATATCCAAAAACCAAAACCAAAACCAAACTCAAAACCAAGACAATGCTCCTCCTCCCATTAGAATCCCCGAAAAATTTAAAAAGTATCACTCCGAGCTTTCAAAACGAAAAATCCTTCCAACAAGATTTTACGACCAATCAACTTGCCATCTTTTAGGGATAGATGAAGGAATTCGGCGAGTGGCCGATAATTTCGGATGGTTAAACTACCTCAAGAAGAGGGAGCTAACCTACGAATCGATCACTCTCGAGTTCCTTTCAACCTTAACCATGCGCCGAATCAATGGTGAGGGAAAGCCTCTTGAGTGCGAAATTAAGTTTAGACTTTTCAATCAAGAAAAGACTCTAACCTTAACTCGCCTCAATGAAATATTTGAGTGGCCCGTGTATAATCAAATAGACAACCCCGATAGTTTCTACCTTTCTAGCTACGAAGAGCGAAATTGGTGGAATACTATCGCGGAGTATCCTAATTTCACCACCCGGTCTAGCCACGCTAGCCACATTGTTTACCCCGTACTCCGTATATTCATGAGAATTATGGGGTACGCTTGTTTCTCGAAACAAGATCTCGGGAAGCTAACAAAAGAGGAGATCAAATGCCTCTTTATAGCTTCCCGATTTGAGGGGGACCTTGAGGGTAATGTGAACATGGGATACTTGTTTATCAAAAGGTGCCTTGAGATTAAGAGGAGTACGGAGTTTAGAGGGGAGATAAAATGTGGTGGCATGATCACAATAATTGCCAAGGCTTTGGGTTTCACTAATTGGGTTGAGCAATTAACCCCGGTGAACGGATCCAATGTCCTTGACCTTGCCGGACTTGCCTCAATGCAAATGCTTGTGGAGATCCGTGGCAATGTCACCACATACTCTTGGTTGGTCAAGGGTAAGCACCGTTGCTTTCTCCCTAATGCGGCGGTAATGAACACCGTGGGGAACACTTGGCAAGTGCCATTTGAGCCACTCCCCACGAATGTTCCCATCCCTGACCAACCATCTCAACCTCGTCACCATAGTATTTCTACCGCTCCTAGGTTTTTCGGCGACTCCTCTTCTTCTCCTTCTTCCTCCTTCGACCTTGAATCGGCTTTTCACCGCCTAAATCTTTCCAACCAAAGAATCCTCCAAGAAAATGAATATCAAAGTTAAGTGTCTCAAATGACATATCAAAGCCAAGTTGAGAGGGGAGACTTTCTCCCCTATGTCAACTATCCTAACCGCCCCGTTCAAGAGGGGCCGGTTGCGGGTTGGAACAACAACCAACCCACCTACTCTTATTGGCAAGGACCTCGTAGCTCCGTTTCGGAGCTACGATCCTTTCCTCCCTACGATTATACACAACCCGGGGGTTGTGATTTTAGGGGGACCCATCTTATTACCACGTCCCCGAGACATGTGGTAATATGACTCCCGAGGAAATCGATAACCACCCCTTAAGGGGATACTTCGGGTTTCCACCCGGGTATGATGGTGGGTGGGGCACTAGTAATGCACCGGACTACGGTCACTATCGTAGTAGCCCCAGCTATGATCTTCCTCCATACGTGGATCAACCTTCCTTTTCCGGCGATGTAGACCTCAACTATAACTACATGCCATCACCGCCTAGGGAGGATGATCGGGAGTAGCCTTTAGACATTTGTTTTTACCGTTCCCTTCTCTTCTTTTCCCATCATGTGTAACACCGAGGCCGGGGTCGAGTTCTAGCTTGGGGGGGGAGATGTTTCTCATTGTGTCCATCTATCGTGGGAAGGTAATCAAATGTCTAGCTTGGGGGAAGTCTTGGGGTCTTTGTGTCTAGGGTAGTTTTCGGTTTTGGTAGGAAATGTGCTCTCTTGTGATGCCTTTTGTGCTATGTATGGAGAAATTTGAGATTGTATGTGGAATGTTTGGCATGAAAGGCTTAGTCTAGCCTTTGGGACTTGTGGTAGGATTCATAAGGTATTATGTTCTAGTTTGCATGCCTATATTAGGTTGGTTGTTACCCCTTTTCACGTTTTTATGGCATGCCTAGGCTAGAACAATTGCATATTGATGTTTTTGTCTCACTTCTCTTTATGTGTGTGCTACTTGGAGCATCTTATCTATGGCTTTGATATGATCATGCTTTGGTTGGTTTGATTGTTGGTTGGTATCATGGTTGATTGGCATTGTTCTTGGTCTTGCTTGATGGTGAATTTTGATGATGATTTCCCTTAATATCCAAATTTCTTTTTCTTATCCTCTAACCCCTCTAACATCCAAATTCCCTAATATCCAAATCCCTAATATCCAAATTCTTTAATTAGTTTTTCTTTCCCCCATTTTCAACCTTTATTCAAAAAAAAAATAATAAAAAAAAAATTAAAAAGGATTTTGTTTGCCTTTGATCGGTTTGCAATGATGATATTGAATTGTATGTGGTGGATGTTTGTTTTCTTTTCGTAATAAAATTTCGAGCATGGTTTAGATACCCTTGGTGGAACATAGAATTGGTTAGTTTAGGCTAGTGTGAGAATAACTTTCCCGAATGTGCGAAACTTAAAGTCTAGGTTTGTGGTAAGATGGAGTCGCCCATATCAAAGGAATTTGAACCCCGAAAGGTAGTAATTGATCCCACATTGTTCCCAAAAGTGAGGGTGTAATATTATTTTTTCAAGCCTACTACATTTGAATGAGTGGCAAGGATCCTCTTTGATTTAGTACCTAGATCGAGAACTTGAGTCCTGACTCCCAAGGTCGCGGCCTAAACTACTCTTAGTAATATGAAGTTGTTATGTATTGTTCATTCGCACAAAGTTAAGGCATGTCATTCTTGTTTCCTTAGTTCAATCTTTAAGTTGTTATAAATAATAGTTTGTGATGTAAATACCCAAGTTTGAAAAAAAAAAAGTAATGAATAGCCACCACCCTAGCGATGAAACAAGCTTGGGGGTGCGTTTTTGTTTCAAGTTTATTCATAGTTTGTATTTTGGGTCAAAGTTAGAAACCTCTTTAGGTTTGCTCTTAGTGCTATATATCTTAGCTTGACTTTAATTGCAAAGCACTTCTAGTTTTCTCTATGCCTTAACTTTGTGCCGTATTCCTTGAGTCTTGTAATGTTAGTAGAATAGTTGAAGCCATAGACGGTGGAGGGAGTTGGTTCACAAGCATGTGGAGAGGGTATTTATCATTGAGATGTCGAGTGCTCTAAACTTCTTGGGTCTATTTTTCTTTCGGCTCCTTCGAGGAGTCATGAGACATTACCATTAGGGGGAATTTGAACTTTGTGTTGGGGACGCGGTAAGATTGGTTGAATGGACCAAAGTTGAGTACATTCGGGAAGGTTAGCTAGGCCTCGGCTAGTCATGACCGTGGTTGATCTTAGGCATATACCTCATGCTCGAGTTTTATTGCTTAAGGATTCTCATATCTATGCATGTGCTTTTCTTTGAGCAAATTGATCTTTGGGTTTGTTTTTGGGCAATGTGAATTGCTTGAGGACAAGCATTTGGCTAGCTTGGGGGATTTGATAAGTGGTTTATTTGACCACTTATTGTGTAAATTTAAACCCGATTTTGCGATCATTTCCCCTCTTTCTGACCCAATTTTGAATGAAAATGTTTTTTCTCGGCTTTCCCCCCCTCTTGGTTTGTGTTTGTCCATGTTTTGCAGGTCTATGAGCTCAATTAGGCAGGCTTTCGGTGCATGAATCGTGTTTAAGACAAGAGGATTGAAGATTGGAGAGGGCGCTCCAGGGGAGCGGGCGCTCCTCGACTCTAGCCACATTCTGCCCAAGTTCAGGTGCTGTTAGGAGCGGGCGTGCACCTCTCATGGAGCGGGCACTACTCCCTTTGAAGATTGAATCTGCCCATGTTGCTGGAACAGGGGAGCGGGCGTGCATCATGTGAGGAGCGGCGCTCCTCCCTGACACTTTCAAATCTGATCCTTCATTGAAGCATTCTGGAGAGGGCGTGCAGCCGAAAGGAGCGGGCGCTCCTCATTGTGGAGCGGGCGCTCCTCGCTGGGAATCCGTTTTCTTTTGACGGATTTCCCTATGTGTTTCGGGGAGTATAAATACTTCCCCTTTAGCTCATTTAGAAAAGGGGGGACAGTAGCCTAGTTTTCAGAAACCTCTCTTAGTTTGAAACATTCCTTAGGATTAATTTAGCTTAGTTTTCATCAAATCAAATCATTGTATTAGTGAAATTCAAGAATTCTTCTCAAAGTTTGGCAATTTGTATTCAACATTTGAAGCTTCAATTAGTAATTTCTCCAACCTTCTTCCTTTTAATTTCAGATTTTATTTGGTATTTGCATGTTATTTAAATCTTCCTAGTTCTTGGTAATTTGTTATTGGATGATAGTTATTTCAATTGTTAACCACTTTTCCCCAATTATTGAAGTATTTAGAACCCTAATTCTTGATTGCATGTTGATAAACATGAGTTGTGAGTAGTCTTCTTGCTAGGGGTTGGGTGAAGCTCGACCTTTTGGGTTAACTATGCAAATGTGGGAGAAGCATTGATGTTTGAATTGCAATTAAATTGATTATATGAGATTGCTTGTTAGTTCCTCATGATAGGTTTAGCTACCCTTGACTAAGGAGCTTGATAGTACGATATGCCTAATTTGACATGGAAGTGTAAATTGAGTACGTCATTACTTATTGTAATTTGATTATGTATCATCTATTGCTAAACTAATGAGGAATCTAAGTTTAGTAGTGTGAGTTGTTTTCTAATTGCATGAGGTTGATTTTACATATAGTCCTTGCTATATCTTGTCTATTTTACTCCCCGTTTGCCTATTTGCCTTGGTTGAGTGGATCTCATTCCCTAGTATCTTTAATTCATTGATTTAGAACCATAGTTTGTTTGTCTTCTAGACGAACCCCAATTCACCAATTGACTTCGAGTTAGCTTAAGTGTAAAGATCTTTGGCAATCATATCCCGTTCCTTGTGGACCGAACTCTTACTTGTCATTATGCTTGGTTTGTAAGGTGTTTGTTAATAAATGTGTTTGATTGAGTGTGGAATGTACGACCGTTCCAACGCCCATCACCGTCTCTGTCCCCTTGACCCAAAATGAGGAGGAGACGGAGAGTGACAGCTCCGCCTCTACCTCTGAGAGCAGTGACGATTTACCCCCGCTTCAGGAAAGTGAGGAGGAAGAAAGGAAAAAATAGAGCGAGAAGAACGATCCCTTCAACATTCACGTCTCCTCCAAGGACCGGTTCCAAATGCGAGAAAACTTGAAGAATTTTACTCAAATGCACCTGCTAGGAGACGGGTATAGGATCCGGGTGCCGCGTGAGAATGGCACCATCGCCTGGAAGGACGATCAAGAGAACACCAACAACTATTTTGGCTGTTATGAGGCGGCGTTCAAGGCTGGTCTTCGTTTCCATCTTCACAAGGCGGTGAAGGCAATTTTGAGAGGCTACGGCCTCGGAGTCTGGCAACTTACCCCCAACTCTTGGACGAACATTCTAGGGTATGTTGTCGCCTGCGAGTTCCAGGGGCTTAACCCCGGTTGGGAGGCTTTTGCTAGTATGCATTATCTTAGCAGAAGCCTAGGCGGCTGGAGGGCGTGGTATACTCTAACCATGCATCCCCAATACATGATGACCTTGGAAACACAGGTTCTGCCTGATTTCAGCTCCAAGCAGACGGGAGAATTATGAATTCCGTCTGTACAATAAGAAGTCCGACTTGCTGGGCCGGAAGTGTGCTCTTCCCCGGATCCCAGAGAAGATTTTGACAAGATCATTGAGGCAGAATTTTTCGGCCTCACAGACGCAACCTTGTCAACCAGGGAAACAATAAAGGTCCCCAAGAACTTGATCCCAAAAAGCGCCTTGTTCAGGGACGAGTGTTTCCTAGCCGCATGTGGGCTAGGGCACATGTTAACCAAACGTATGCGCCTGAGTTTATATCCGTCTATAGTGCTTTTGTACCAGATTTGATTTATGATACTAATCAGTCTCGTTCTTTTTTGCAGAAGAACCTTTAAACATGTTGCCAACAGAGAAGACTCCCCAGCGATCCTCCGCACTCATCCGCAAACAGCTTGTGGAAAAAGCTGCGGCTGAGGTCAAGGCCAAGGTAATAAACGCCTGTCCCTTTCTTAATTTGGTCTTAAAGACTATTTTTCCCGGATGTTGACTTTAACTTGGTTATTTTTGCAGGGGGGAGAGGTTAGAAATACGTTTGAGAAGTAACTCAAACGGGCTAGGGAGGAGACCCCCTCCATTCTCCACAAATCGAAGAAATCCACCTCCGCCTCAACTCTTGGCGCCTCAGCCGGGAAACAACAATTACGGATAGCGAGGCGGATCGAGAGGGTAGGCGGCAGCCTGGGTCTCGACCTCGTTAACCCTGTAACAACGACCGAGGGGTTCACCATGCCTGCAAGTGGTTCCCGCTTAGGTGGCTCTGAAGGTAAGAACCCTTTTTAATCCCCGCTTGAGTTGGGGTGGCCTTTGCGGGTGAAATCCCACTCTCAACAGACGTCGTCTTCAGACGGTCGGCAACAAATAGGTGCTGCCTTAGTTTCGTAGTCACCACGTATTAATTGTGGTGCAGATCAATCTCGCTGGCCAGACGTCCAAAAGCATGCGAAGGCCATGCTTGACGCCGTCCGGAAGAGGGATAAAGACAACATCCCTGGGATAGAGACGTTCAATTTGGAACGCATTCTATCCCTTCTGGCTGAGGTAAGAAACTTGCCAATTTTATTTTTTCCAAGTATTTTATCCCGCCTGCAATACTCATATCGCTTGCTTTTTTGCAGGCTATGCTACGAGTGGACGGGCTCAAACGTCCTTATTCCCGCAAACGGGAAGAGGTAAAAAGGGCCAAGAAGTCCGCCATAGACGCTGATAATATTGCTTTACACTCAACTATCGTAAATGAACTTGAAACTAAAGCAATAATAATGACACAGGCGTCCAGAATCCAGCAGCTGGAGGCGGATCTGGAGACGGCCAAACAGCGGGCGAGTGATGCTAAGACGGCCCAGAAGAAGGCAGAGGAGGCCCGGAAGAAGGCAAATGAGGGCGCTAAAAAAGCTGATGAGGCGCTCAAGAAGGCCCAGACGAACCTTGGCACGTTTCAGGGTGTTTCTGAAGCGAACACAAAACTGAAGGCCAAGGTTGAGAAGCTAGAGAAGGAGGCGTCTCAGGCTCAGAAGAACTTTGCAGTAGCCCTGGAGGCGGAGCAGAACCGCCTAGTTGCTGAAAGTGATGCTTACAATGACGCCCGTATGAAGATCGCCTGGGCTGCTTTGTACCCAGATGCGGATTACAGCGTCTGGGCACTGGCTCACAACTATGCCGAGTACGTGGTGTACTTAAGGGATAGAGGCGAGCCAGAGCTTGACTATTTTGAAGCCTAGGTCAACTCCAACAACGAGCCTTCCGCGCCTTAGCTACCTGGTCCGGGTGAAGCACAAGATATACCCTCAGATGACGAGGAGGAGGACTAGGAGGCACTGTTTGTAGGCAAGAAGTGACCTTTCAGCGGCAGTATGCCAATCTCTGTTTTTTATCTTTTCTTTTATTTATTCAGCGGCAGTATGCCAAAACTTGTTTTTTCCGGCCTGCGTGCAGAGTATATTTGTATTTACCGGATAGGGAGCCGGGTTAATTGACAATTTCTCTTTCTCCCGAACGAGGTTCGGTTAACATTTATTCCACTACAACCGTTTGGTTGGGTGGACTTTTATGAAATGCACCGACTGAGTCGGTTTTGATCATTTTGCGTCTGAATTTTAATTCTTGCAAATTTTAATTTTTCATTTTTGCCAAACTTATCAAAAGCATGCGGCGATTTTTTTACCCAACTAATCAATAGTCCGATTGTCCTTGCCCCTGGACGGCTGTGTGATTGGTTTCAAGTGGAGTTGGTTGATTGACTTGGAAACGTCTGATGTTGCAAAGAGCATGATACGTTTTGTAAGTCAATCAATCACAATAGTGATTACCCCAAACTAAGTGCACAGCCGTTCACCAACAGGCGTTCCAGGTACTACCCAGGCGGCGTTTTGTCCGTCCTGGTAGAGATTTCATAGCCATTGAACAACTCTTTTGCCCTAATTGGGATAGGGAGTGCAGTTTTGGAATAAATAACCTGAGTGAGAACTTCAGCCGGAGACCGATTGATGCCCCAAGGCATCCGGTATTTGGTAACTTGATCGTTCATCACAGATCATTCTGGTCAGACGGTTATGAGTTGACCAATTCGGTCGTTCAATTTTTGTCGTCTGCATGGGTACGTAGAACCGACAAATAGTCTGTTCTCTGCGACGATTGCACCCAAAGGGGTGTCGCCGGACGCTTTTGTCCATGCTGGGACAGGCGATTTTATAAAATGAGCAACCATCCGGCCATTTCAGCCTTTGGTCTAGTTTAGGACCGGTTGTATAACCACTAAGCATTTTTGTGCTTAGTTTTTAATCGGAGCATTGGCCGATTTACACTAAGTGTCGAACTTAGTTGTTACAAAAAATTTACATTCTCAGAAGTAGTACTTTTTCAGATTGTCTACATTCCAAGTTCTAGGCAGGCGCCTACCGTCTGGAGTTTCCAGGCGGTAGGTGCCATCCCTTACTTCTTCATAGATCCGGTAGGGGCCTTCCCAATTTGGAGTTAGCTTCCCCAGCTCATTGGCCCTACCGGTTGCCTCCATCTTTCGTAACACTAAGTCGTTGAATTTCAAGGGACGCTTCTGTACTTTTTTGTTGTAGGCTCTAGTCATTCTCAAACGGTAAATCTCATGACGCAAGGCAGCATTGCCCCTGCGTTCCGGGAATGAATCCAATGTCAGGCGCATTGCTTCCCTGTTTGCCTCTTCATCATATAGCACGACTCTGAGAGTCGGCTCGTAATGTTCAATGGGCAAGACGGCTTTAGCACCATAAACCATGAGAAATGGGGTCTCACCGGTTGCCCCCTTCGCTGTTGCCCGGATGGCCCATAAGCCACCGGCTCTTTCTATTTTCATCTTAATGGCGTCTGAGATGAGTTTATTCAAGGCTTCAACTTGGCCGTTTGCTTGGGGTCGGCCAACAGATGCAAAATAGCTTGAGATCCCCTGATCTCCCAACCATGTTTTTAGCTGAGGCGTCTCAAACTGAGGATCATTATCAAAAACCATAGACATAGGTACCTCATACCGGGTGATAATGTTTTTCCAGATGAATGAAATCACGTTTGAGGTTTTGATGTTTTTAACCGCCTCAGCTTCTACCCACTTGGTGAAATAATCCACCGCCACCAAGATGTAGCGCTTTTCTCCTGGAGCAGGCGTGTAAGGACCTAGAATGTCCATGCCCCATTTTGCAAACGAGATTGGGCTGTGGATGGCCGTCAGGTCAGTAGCCGGACGGTGAATGAGTTTGCCAAATTTTTGGCACTTGTCACATTTCTTTACCAATTCCTTGGCGTCTGCCTCAAGAGTGGGCCAAAAATAATGGGAGGCGCAGATTCCCGAGTGCAAGTCTTCGAGAACTTCCTTCCCCTTATCTGGGGTGACACACTTCAGCAAAGGCTTCAGAAACCCCGCCTTGAAGAGTTCTCCATTTTTCAACTCGAAGCTTGCAGCTCGCTTTTTCAAGACGGCTGCTTCCTATGGCGAATCAGGAAGTGTACCGTCCGAGAGATAGGCCCGGATGCCATCCATCCAGGTAGAGCTTCGGTCCAGAATTCCAATGAGATCTTCATAGATGCTTCTCTTTTCAAGAACTTCCTAGAAGAGTGACCGAGGCGTATCATGGTAGGCGGAAGACGCCAATTTTGACAATGCATCCTCTTGGTTGTTTTCCGACCTAGGCACTTGACTCATCCGGAATTCCTCAAGTGCCTTGGTCTCTTCTTTGACTGCTGAAGATATTTGATCATAGCCGGATGAGTAGCCTCGTAGCTTCCCTCATACTGACTAACAACCAATTGAGAATAAGAGTAGGCGTCAATTTTCATGGCCCTGCCGCCTTACACATGCGAATGCCGGCTAGCAGGGCTTCATATTCCGCCTCATTGTTAGAGGCCTGAAACTTAAAAGCGTAGTTGACGAGCGCTAAATTGGTCGCACAATTTAGGCTCATTCAAACACATTTATAACAAACACCTCACTCAAACAAGTACAATGGCAAGCAAAGGTTCGGTCCACGGAGAACGGGAATCAAATGCTAAATAATCTTAATGCTCAAGCTAAATCGAAATCAAGGTATAAGTGGTGATTAACTAACAAACTACAACTAAAGGTTGAATTCGAGGGATTAAAACACTAGGGGAATGGGATTCACTCAACCAATAGCAATTAGGCAAATAGGGAGGAATGAGGGTAATGGAATAGCAAAGACCACATGTAAGATCAACATCAAACGATATGAAAACAACTCAGATTACTAAGCTTAGATCCCTCATTAACTTAGCAACAAAAGATACATAATCATATTGCAATAGGTAATGAAACATTCAACTCACATTTCCATGTCGAACCAAACATTTCATGCCATCAAGTTCAATAATCTAGGTTAATTACTCCTATCATGAAGAACTAACAAGCAATCCCATATAATCAAGTTTAGTCGCAATCCATCATCAAAATTACTCCCAAACTCACATAATCACCAATAGGTTGAGTTTCACCCAACCCCTAGCCAAGAGGACTACTCACAATTCATTGTGAGTACATGCAAATTCCAAGTTTGGATTATAAGCGATTCTAAGATTTGGAAAAACAAGTGATTATCTATGGAAAAAGCTAACATGCAACAACAATATATCAAGATTGAGAGAAAATCAAGTGGCTTACAAAACAAAAAATAAAATCAGAAAATAATGAAGGACAAATGAAAGAAGTTACTATTGAAGCTTCAAAAATGTTGGATAATTGCTGAAATTCTTGAGATAAATCTTGAAATTTGCTTCTACAATGATTAGATTTGAGAGTTTCTAAAACTAAATCAACTAATTTAATGAAGTTGCTAACTAAGAGAGAGTATCTTTTTTGCTGAAAACTATTCTACTGTTTTTCTTCTCTCCCCCCGAAAAACGATCTCAAAAGGACCTTTAATAGTCCGTACAAAATTGGCTGAGATCGGGAAAAGGTCCGACCGAACTCTGGGTTGGTTCGGTCGGACTCATGGTAGGTTCGATCGAACTCTGTGTAGGTTCGGTCGAACCTCCCTGATCCTTGTTTGGTCGAACTTTTGAGGTTCGACCTCTCCTGCAAAATTGCAGAAAACTGGTTTGACACTGCCTTCACTGCACCCAGGAGGTTCGGTCAAACTTTTCAAAAGTTTGACCACACCTAGGTTCGACCGGACCTTTCAGAGGTTCGGCCACACCTCCTCTTGCACTTCCTTTTCTTGCTTCCTCTCCTTCCCTTTTGCTCCTCTTGCCTTTGTCCATGGCTTCCATACTTGGCCAAGGGGCCTCCCACCGTGCATATGACCGTCATGGAACCTGCAGAAGATACCAAATTTCACGAGAGCATGGGGATGATAAAATAATGCATAAAGATTATCAAAATAAGCGCAAATAAGCATTACTTTTCATCAATACATAAAGAAGCCATAAGAGGATAAATGAGGTGGAAAAAACTAAGAAAAATAAGAGGAAAAAGACCTAAATGCTACCCCTAAGAGTGACATAAATGTCACTCATCAAACTCCCCCACGCTAAGCCTTTGCTCGCCCTCGAGTAAAGCAAAGGAAAATGAACAAGGGAGAAAGAATTAGTTATTCAAACATGCAAGGAACAAAAGAAAAACCGAAATTGCTTTTAGCAAAAGCAACAAGCCATTTAAACCCCAAGGTCGCCGATGAGGACGAGTTGTGATCTCGTGAGGGTTTCCAAAGAGAATACCCCACAACTCTTACAAAATTGTGTTCAAGACAAACCAAAAACAAGGGAAAGAGAAACAACAAGTCCAACACAAATCATAGCCAAGTCGAGCTTTTGGAGATAACAAACATGAATGAGTGTCAAACTTTCTGAGTAGCAGAAGTGAGCATGCAAGGGGATGCCGAAAGTTGATTGAAGGATAAGTCATGCTAAGCATAGAGAACTCAAACATGCACCACTCCCCCCGCATTCCATACAATCTTACCGCGTTCCCTCATCTAGATTCAAATCCGCCCTTGGAGATAGCATCAAGTGACTCCTCGAAGGAGCCGGAACAAAGATAAAACACTGCAAAATAGAGGAACCCGACATCTCACCAAGTCATGCCTTCTCCATATGCTTGAGTTCCAGCTCCCTCCACCGACTAGTGACTCAACCAACCTAGGTCAACAGGGCATTGAAAGGGTTGTAACGTTGACTAGGGGGTAAGGGTGTGGAGGAATTTGGAAATTGGTGCTTAGCCTAACCGTGACGCAAAGGGTGATCAAGCCTCTTTTTCAAAATCAATCATCAACCAATTTTAAAACTACGTTGCCACAATCTTGAACTATAATGCCAAACACTTTTGAGCTTTCTCTTTCCTCTTACATCTTCATTCATCAACTCTTCGTTTGTCACATTCTCTCTGTTTTTTTTTTTTTTTTTTTTAGCTTCAAAGGCTTTTTCTAGGATTTACATTTGCTTTTCTTGAACACATATTCACAAAAACACTGCTTCACTTTCCAAGTAGAACCATTCCCTTCCAAATTTCAAATCAAAACTACAATAAGCCCACATGGCTTGAGCTTCACGATTCTAAGGGTGAAAGTAAAACAAAAGGGCCATGGGCTACCATCATAAGAATATTACCAACCAAAAATCATCTCTAACTACAATAAATTCATTATCCCTGATGGTTCTCCATATGCACAAGCTACCATCCTACCACACTACCCTCCTATGTACACTTCAACCAAAAGGAACATCCTCCCCCACGCTAGTCTTTTGCACGTCTCGAGCAAAAGGAATAGGCATGAAAGTCCGGGGGGAAAAGGGAAGGAGAGAACCCTCATTGGGGGTTTCTATCCTCCCGTTCCTTAGGAGGGTTCATGAAATCAAACCCCGGGCGATCCATGAATGGATGGAAAGGTTGGTTAAAGTGCTCATAGGGCCACCCTTGTGTACCCCAACCACCATCAAAAGGATTCGGGGTTGATGGACTTGCCGGATCATAGGCGTAGTCACACCCACCCGGCCGATAAGGGTTGTATGGTGGGGTACCAACACGTTGGGATGGGTCGATAGGACCTTCCCAATAAGCATAGGTGTTGGGGGGAGGGGTTGTTAGGGTCATAGGAGTCCCAATGTGGAACTGGACCCTCTTGAGGCGGGTGGTAGGGATAGTTAACATAGGGCGTTTGAACGCCCGCTTGCACAAGACTATCATAGTTCATCCTTGCGTAGTACCCCCATTGTTCAATAGAAGCCTGATTATCATAACGAATACCATCGAGGGTACTACGCAGGGCACTCATATCAAAAGGAGAAGAGGAAGAAGAAGAAGATGTCTCACCTCCCCCACTAGGGGGGAAAGGGATGCTCCACTTGGTAGACCGGTTGAGGGTGAGGGATTGCACCGCGGACTTGATTTTTCCTTAATTCATCGGGGATGAATTTTCGCGCAATCTTCCACCTTAGCGGGTTGGAAGGGTCTACCGAAGTGTGAGGAGGATCCGAGAGGACACACCATTCTTCTCCATTATCAACCAAGAGGATAAATTTGCGATTCTGGGTGGTGTAGTTGATGAAGCGTTGGTTGCGGAGAGCAACAATAGAAAGAGCATAAGGAGGGTAGCCGACGACCTCTTCTTCTTTGTTTTGGAGCACATGGGGGAGCAAATCAATTTGGTCCTTGTAAGCTCCACCATTCAAAGAAAGGGCAATGAGGGTGATCATGCCCCCCATGTGTATCTCATCACCAAGCCGCCCATCTCGAGTGTCCAACAATCTCGAGATAAAAGTGGTGGAGAATTTGAACTTTAAACGCTGAGGATTGTCGGCCAAGTAAAGGCAAGCTACCTCATCTTTCACCATAGAGCCGAGGTTTGCCTTGAAGAATACGGCATACTGAAGGAGCCGGGCAAAGTATCTCAAAGCAATATGGATGATGTTGTTGACCTTTGCGGTGTTAGTGCGAAAGACGGGCTTGGTGGAGATGCTCTGCCACCATTCTTGTTCATTATAGGGAATGTGACACATTGAGGTCATATCGGAAGGTCGATGCATCCCGGTTGCTTGCCAATGGAAGATCTCATTGAGCTCACTCTCGGTTAGGGAATGGTCTTCGTTGAACATACGAAAGTGAAGAATAATTTGAGATTCATTCCCTTCATCATCTTCTTCAATGACTTCCTTGCGGAGGGAAGCAAGGAACTCCAATGTGACGCGCTCATAGGTGTGAGCGTGGAGGTCAATGAACTCGCCCCAACCAAAGTTTTGTGCGAGCCTGACTACTTCATCCATGATGTGAAGCTTTCTTAAGGTGTTCCCGCTGAAGAACCTTGTAGATCGTATGGGACGGTCTATGAGGGTTTTATAGACATCCCAAAAGTGTTTGTTTGGAGCGATGATGCCATGATCATAGATGCCGGATGGAGGTGGAAAATTTGACGATGAAGATTCACCCGTCCTCTTCCTCTTGAACTTGCTTTTGCCAAAAAGATGCATTGTGAATCTACAAAAATCGCCAAGAATTAACATTAGGAAGATTCAAGCCAAAAGGAGGCACAAGAAGCTCGCCGAGATAAAAAGTGTGTGCAATGAGAGTAAAAGCCATGAGTTGTGAAATAGATGTAGACGGTAGCAACAATACAACTCAAGGCATTAATGGACACTTATAAACCTAGGCATGAGCTAAAAATCCTATGGCAATCGAATGCAAATCCTAAGAAAACCTAGGCGAAATTGGGCATGATGTCCCCTAAAATTCATGAAATCCACTCAAAACTCATCGAAATCAAACCGAGAACAATGAGTAATAGTCACAAAATTCCATCCAACTCAAGAATTTGTCAATCAAAATGTAGCATGAACAACCTAGTGAAAGATTAACACATTCAAGCAAACAAATTGAAATCATGAAAACCCAAGTCATACATGCATATTCATCATGAAACAAGTTCTACTAACAACAACCAACCAATCACAACAAGGAAATCCCAATAACCACTTAAATCAAACAAGCCATGACTAACAATATCAATTATACCACATATCATACTTGAACATGTAAAACATGGTAAAACAAAGAGAAATTGAAGAAATGAGCTTGCAAAAGCTAGAATAACCATACCACAATTGATTGGAAGTAAGTAGAAATCAAGAAGTTTCAAGTCACTCAAACCCTAGAAATTGGGGAAAATTTAAGGAGATTGTAGGAATTGAGTAGTGGATGTTAATGAAGTGAGGAGGGAAAAAGATTGGAGTGATTTTTATGGAGATTTGAGGTTGAAGGAGGGGTGACAATGGAGTATTAGGGTGAGAAGGAGAAGAGAAGGGAGAGAGAGAGCCGAATGTATGAAGTAAGAGCGAGAAAGCGGCGGCTCAAGCCTATTAATTATGGGCAAGCTCGAAAAAGGTTCGGTCGGACCTTATGAGGTTCGGTCGGACCATAATAAGTTCGACCAAACTTTTGAAAAGTTCGGTCGAACTTTTGGATTTTCCAGAAACTGCCAGAATTCAGCCTAATTTGATTTCCAGAACAGGAGCGACCGAACTTTCTAGGGGTTCGGTCGGACCAGCATAGGTTCGACCAAACTTTTGAAAAGTTCGGTCAAACTTTTTGATTTTCCAGAATCCGACAGTTTTTAGCCCATTTTGAGTTCTAGGGGAGGAGCGGCCGAACTCTTGGGTGGTTCGGTCAAACTTTTGCAAAGTTCGGCCGAACCTTGTTGCAGTTTGGTCGAACACCCCTAAATCCCTCTATCTGAAAATTTGCACAAAACTTCCCCTCAAGACACACTAAAATACAACACAATCATGCCTAAGGTATATGGAAAATACATTCCTTTTTAAGGCAAGACAAACAATAATACCAACACAAACCAAATACACGCAAAACCATCAATCCAAAGTTGTGAAAGAAGAAAAGAAAACATCAAGCAAATAGAATAGAGGAGGGTTAGAAACTCAGGTTGCCTCCTGGAAGCGCTTCTTTAACGTCACTAGCTTGACGTACTTCACACACTCAAAAGATGAGATTGCATTGCATTGACTCAATCAAACCAACATGAGCATCCTCATAATAAAGCTTGAGGCGATGCCCATTGACCTTGAATGACCTCGATCCATCCAAATCATTTAGCTCAACGACTTCATGGGGGAACACCTCCTTAACGGTGAATGGACCACTCCACCTTGACATGAGTTTTCCGGGAAATAGTTTCATCCTTGAATTGTAAAGCAACACCTTATCTCCAACATTGAAGGTCTTCTTTTCAATTTTCCGGTCATGCCAATCCTTTCACCGGGTTTTGTACAAGCTTGCACAATCATAAGCATCCATCCGTAGTTCCTCTAACTCATGCAAGTCTAGCCACCTTTGTTCACCCGCACTCGCCAAATCAAAGTTGATCTTTTTGATAGCCCATTGAGCACGGTGTTCAAGTTCAACCGGAAGGTGACAAGACTTACCATATACAAGCCGGTAGGGGGTAGTGCCGATGGGGGTTTTGAAAGCGGTTCTATAGGCCCAAAGGGCATCATCTAGCTTGTCCGACCAATCTTTCCTATTCCTAGCCACTGTTTTCTCAAGAATTTTCTTGATTTGGCGATTGGAAACCTCCGCTTGCCCACTTGTTTGTGGGTGATAAGTCGTGCCAAAGCGTTGATGGACCCCATTCTTTCTCAGCATCTTTTGAAACAAATTATGAATAAAATGAGAACCATTATCGCTAACCACTGCTCTAGGGATCCCAAATCTTGGAAATATCACCTTTTTGAACATCTTCATCACTACCTTGTGGTCATTAGTTGGGGAGGCAATGGCTTCAACCCATTTAGAAACATAATCAACCGCCACAAGGATGTATTGATTTCCATTAGATGAGGGAAAAGGTCCCATGAAATCAATGCCCCACACATCAAACACCTCAAGTTCAAGAATCGGTTGTTGAGGCATTTCATTTCTCTTCGAAACATTACCGGTTCTTTGGCAAGAGTCACATGTTTTCACAAAACCCCATGAATCTTTGAAGATATGAGGCCACCATAACCCGCTTTGTAGTACTTTCAAGGCTGTTTTGTTGGCACCCATGTGCCCTCAACAAGGATCGAAGTGGCACATCTTCAAAACACTCTTCACTTCATCATTTGGCACACATCTACGGAGTAAACCATCTAATCCTCTTTTGAAAAGGATCGGATCATCCCATATGTAATGCCTTGCTTCCCTTTTCAACTTCTTCTTCTGGTTCCTTGAAGCATTTGGAGGAAACTCCCCACAAGCAAAATAGTTCACCAAATCCGCAAACCAAGGAAGGTCTTTCTCGTCCAACAAGTAAAGCACATCATCTTTTAACTCATCACAAATTGGGACCCCATCGTCATTATCTTGCACGTTCTCTAACCGGGATAGATGATCCGCAACCACATTTTCGGCCCCCTTTTTGTCCCGAATCTCTACATCGAATTGTTGAAGTGATAGCACCCAACGAAGAAGACGAGCCTTGGACTCTTTCTTTGCCACAAGGTACCTAATAGCCGCATGATCAGTGTAGACAATAGTTTTGGAACCAATGAGGTAGTTCCAAAACTTCTCAAAAGCATGAACCACGGCAAGAAACCCTTTCTCCGTTGGGGTGTAGATCCGTTGAGCTTCATTCAAGGTCTTAGACATGTAGTAAATCACGTGAAGCCTCTTCTCTACCCTTTGCCCCAATACTCCTCCAATCGCAACATCACTTGCATCGCACATAAGTTCAAATGGAAAATCCCATCTTGGCCCTTGCACAATTGGAGTTGAGATTAAAGCCTCCTTTAATTTGTTGAAAGCTTGGAGACACTCTTCATCAAAAATAAAGATGGCATCTTTTTGAAGAAGAGCATTTAGGGGTCTAGCAATTTGTGAGAAATCCTTGATGAATCTCCTATAGAACCCGGCATGCCCCAAAAATGACCTTACTCCTCTCACATTGATTGGTGGCGGAAGCTTTTCTATCACTTCAACTTTGGCCTTGTCAACCTCAATCCCTTTGTTTGAAATCTTGTGACCAAGGAAAATTCCCTCTTCCACCATAAAGTGGCATTTCTCCCAATTCAAAACCAAATTGACCTTCTCACATCTTGTCAAGCACTTGCCCAAGTTGGACAAACAATCCTCGAACGAAAGGCCCCCTACCGAGAAATCATCCATGAAAACTTCCATTTCGGCTTCAAGCATGTCCCCAAATATACTCATCATGCATCTTTGGAAGGTTGCCGGTGCGTTGCAAAGCCCGAAGGGCATCCTCCTATATGCAAAAGTTCCATAGGGACAAGTAAAAGTTGTTTTCTCTTGGTCATCCGGGTTTATAAGGATTTGAGAGAAACCCGAATAACCATCAAGAAAGCAATAATACTTGTGCTTGGTTAGTCTTTCAAGCATTTGGTCGATAAAAGGGAGAGGAAAATAATCCTTGTTGGTGGATGCATTTAGACGTCTATAGTCTATGCACATCCTCCAACCAGTCACCGTTCTAGTTGAAATGAGATTACCATTCTCATTTTCAACTACGGTCATTCCTCCCTTTTTAGGGACCACATGAACGGGGGAAACCCATCTAGAACTCGAAATGGGGAAGATGATGCCGGCATCAAGGAGTTTGGTGATTTCTTTCTTCACCACCTCCCCCATTTGAGGATTGAGTTTCCTTTGCCTCTCAATGGAAGGCTTAGCACCCTCCTCAAGTGTTATGTGGTGCATACATAAAGCGGGGCTAATACCTTTGAGGTTATCTATGGTATAGCCTAAAGCACCTTGGTGATCTCTCAAAACACCACATAACATTTGAGTTTGGCACTCGTTCAAAGAAGAATTCACAATAACCGGAAAAGTTGAATTGGGGCCCAAAAACTCATACCTTAGGTGTGATGGTAGAGGTTTCAACTCTACCATTGGAACACCCTTACCTTCTCTTGAGGTAGCTACTTCTAATGCATCATGCGTTGTGATTCCCATGCACACTTGCTCATTGCTTGATTATGTACTTCCTTCAAGAATTTCTTCATACAATGCCATCTCTTTGCTTTGGTCACCTATCTTTTCCTTGTTCAAAAGGACATTCTCAAGGGCGTCGTTAGTAGTGAGCAAGTGCTCATGCATAGAAGTTACAATAGAATCAATAGTATCAATCATCATGCAATTATCAAGACTAGAGCTTGGATATTTCATGCTCTCATTCAAATCAAATTCTTTCACCTCATCTCCTACTTTTAGTGAAATTTTAGCACTTTGAACATCTATTAAAGCACCCGAAGTAGCAAGAAAAGGTCTTCCTAGAATTATTGGAATGTTAACATCTTCATCCATATCTAACACAACAAAATCCACCGGAATTACAAACTTTGCCACTCTTAGGGGAACATCTTCTACCTTACCCTTTGGAAATTTAATGGATCGATCGGCCAATTGTAAGGTAATGTTAGTGGGTAGAAGTTCCCCTATCTCAAGTCTTTGATATACCGAATATGGCATAAGGCTAACACTAGCCCCAAGGCAACACAAGGCATTATCAATTTGCATTTTATATATTGCACAAGGGATTGAAAAGATACCGGGATCTTTTAACTTTGGTGGCATCTTATTCATGATAATAGCACTACAATTCTCGGTGAGATTCACTGTTTCCACCACATCACACTTTCTCCTTCCACTCAAAATATCTTTTAAAAACCAAGCATAGTTAGGCATTTGCTTGATAGCATTGGTAAAAGGGATTGAAAGGTGAATTTACTTCAGTGTTTCAAGGAATTTTCCGAATTGCACATCTAATTTGTGTCTCACAAATTTATGGGGATATGGAAGTCTTTGCAATTGTTTGGTTTCTTTTTCACTCTCTTTTTCTTTTTCATTCTCTTTTTCTTTTTCATTCTCAGAGGCTTTCTCTTCTTCATGCTCAGAATCACTCTTAAGGGGAGGCTCACTCATGTTCACTTTCTCATTGTTTTCCTTAGGGACACTCTCTTCCAACACTTTCCCACTCCTAGTTGATATAGCATTCACCGGTTTCTTGGGGTCAAGTCCTTGGGGTGGAAGTTTAGAAGTGCTAGCTCCCTGTTTTAAAGCATTGGCCAATTGAGAAATTTGTGTTTCAAGCATTTTGTTATGGGTCATTACTTCATTAAACTTCTTATCACTAGTGGCCATGAAAGTGTTGAACATTTTGGCTTGGCTTTCCATCATCTCTTCTAGGCTAGACTTTTGTGGAGGTGGTTGAGTGTAACAATTGTCTTGTTGTGCTCTAGGACCTCTCAAATTGGAATTAGCATTTTGGTTGTTAAAGCTTCTATTACCATTATTATTCCAATTGTTCCGGTTATTAGAACTCCCCCCTTGGTGGTATTGGCCTTGATTTCCATAGTTTCCTTGATTGTTATGATTATGGTTACCATAACCACTTTGTTGGTTGTAATTACCTTGAGGATTTTGGTCCCTTTGGTTTCTACCACCCCATTGGTTGTGGTTGTGGTAATCATAATCATTTCCTCTTTGATTGAAATTATTCCCTTGCCCTCTTTGATTCGGTGGTAAGTATCGTTGGTTGTCATTCCTAGGTCTATTATCATAAGACAAGGCATTGACATGTTCATTTTCATACTCATTACCATCATCATTAAGGGGTTGGGATTGGGAATCAAAATTACAAGAAGATGTATCATGGTCATAAGACCCACAATTATCACAAAATAAGCATCCACTGGGCATGTTATTAGATGTAGAAGTAGAAGGGTTAGAACTCATACCTCTCCCCTTAGATTGGGAGGAAAAGTCTTGGCGCGAAGTGGAGGACTCAAGCTTAGCTTTGATCGATGTCATCTCCTTTCCAAGATTTGTAATTTGGGATGTCAAGTTGTTTATAGCATTGAGGTGATCTACCGAATAAGCCGCCCCCCCACTCTTGCTTGTGGATTCTCTTTCATTTTCTTGCCAATCCATGTGGTGCCTTACCACATCTTCAATGATCTCAATCACTTGATCTTAGGTTTTATTCATGATTGGCCCACCGGCTCCCGCATCCAAGCTTGTTTTGCCTTGAGAACTCAAGCCTCCATAGAAGATTTGTAAAACTTGGTATGTTGGGATTCCATGGTGAGGGCACTCTCTTTGGTACTCCTTGTACCTCTCCCAAGCTTCATAGATAGTCTCACTACCCCTTTGCCGAAAGCCTTGAATTAGAGCTCTTGCCTGGCCGACCCTGTGCCTAAACAGGCGGCTACCCTCCTTTTACTTAGCACCTACGTTCACCAAGAACTAACCAAGGCCACAGGCCGAATGATCAGACCAGGCGCCAAGCCAACTGATCAAATCTTCAAAACTAATACGACCTGTCCCAACATCATAGCAGACGTCCGGCGGCATCCCTCCAGATGAAATTCGTCGCAGAGAGCAGCTCCCTTTTGGGTGGAACATTGCTCTATAAACTAATTACACGGCACCTATACGACTGTCCCCAAGGGCAACCAGTGGTAGCAGTTGACATCTGAGTCAGATGACCGCCTGTATTACTTGGGATAAATGCAAGGGGTACCTCTTGAGTTAATAGCCAACAAACATTGGCGAATCAAAAGGTTCAGCCGGCCTCCGCCGCCTAGTACCTTTACTACTCAAGAAGGAGTGACGACGACTAAGTAACACCAAAGTTAACTCATAGTCACTCTCTCAAACTTAGTATGGGGCCTAAAAGGTATGAGTCGTCCGCCTGTTTTTAGCAAACAGGGGCTCTCAACCACTACTCCTGCTAGGTTAACAACCTATGAGTTAAAAGCTAACAAACATTGGCGAATAAAGGGGAACAACCGGTACCCACCGCTTGATACCTCTACTACTCAGTTACTTGGTCACTCCTTAAAAATTTAGTATGAAACTAAAAAGGTGTTCATACAGCACCTGTTCACACTAGATTAAATATGGCGGGGAACAGTCGGCCTAGACGGCCTAAAGTCTCTAGCCTAAAAGCATGACAAGTAGGAAACCACTTTCCTACTTGGTTAATTTTACAAATGACAGGACCGCCTGCCTAAAAGGGATCCAGTCTTTAAAATGTTTCGAATACCGATTAGATAAATGGCTGACTGATCGTCTAGCTTGGAAATAGACAACCAGTCGTCCAGGGGCATAGGCGGTGTGACTAACTATCCGTACCTGTTTGCAACTATCGGCCATGTAAAACAGTCGGTATAGTGTACAATTGGATATCAGAATATTCAATACCTAAACAAATTTGAAGCAAAACAAAAAAAATTCATTAAAAAGAAGCCGGTCATCAAAGACCGGCAAAATATTCAGAGCCCCGCCCCCTGGCCGGGTAAACACAAACAAACGGCACGCAGGCCGTGGGAAGAAGACATAAAGCTTAAGAAGGGGGAAGATCTTCAATATCAGCAGTTGCCGCCTGGTCAGCACTCTTCTTGCTGGACTCGGCTTCAGCTGCATCCTTCTTTGATGCATTACCCCCAAGCGGCACAAGCGCCACTACCGGCTCCTCCTCCTCCTCCAACGCCTCTTCAGCAGCCGCCAGGATCTCTTGATTATATCTATCAGAACACTGGCGGTACGTTTTTTCCCATGAGGCAAAGTCGGCATTGGGGAAGAGGCTGCCCCAAGTCATGCGCTGGATTTGAGCAGAGTTTTCCATCATCTCATGGACCAGCTCTTTCTTTTCTTGCTCGGCCTTTTCCGAGAGCTCCTGAGTAAGACTCTTCTCCTGGGTCACCAGGCGTTCCTTTACGCTCGCCAAGGATTTCTCCAAGGTTTCGTATAAGGACATCTTTTGGCGAAGAGGTCTCAGCTCGGCCTTGAGGTTTTTGATGGTCGCCTCCAGCTCGCTATTCCTCTTCTGGGCCGCCTCTAACTGAGCCCGGTTAGCGGCGGTAGCCTGCGCCTGATAATAACGAATATCAATGGTCAAAACTTCATTTTGGGGAATTTGAAACATTGCCTTATCACAGTCAGAGGCGGCCATAGCTTTTGCAGCCTTTACCTCTTTGTTCTTCCGGTCAAGCGGCTTGCAAAGGCCGTTCACTCGGAGCAGGGCCTAAGTAAAAAGGGGAACATGCGTCAGTTTCCAAACAAAAAGAAAACAGGCGTCCTGGAATTCAAATACTCAAAAAAATGCTAAGTATACCTCAGCAAGGACCCCTGCAATCCCGTCTAGGTCAAGGGTGCCGACACCCCCAACCGCCTCCCTTTCAGCTGGAGGAACGACCTTGACCATAGACTTAGCCACCTCGACCAAGTCAGGCTCCTGAGGGCCGGCTGCATCAAGCATAAACAAACGGATTAGACCTAGTAAAGAAGGGAGCAAGTCTAAAATTTACAAGGACAATTTCATACTTCTAGGTGGCCCAGCTGGAGTTTTAGAAGAAGTGGCCGGCTGTTTCTCAGCCGCCGCATGTTTCCTGGCAGAACCAGGAGAGCTCGCAACAGTCGTCCTCCGGGCCTTGGGGTCCGGTTGTTGGGAAGAAAAAGCTCTTGGAGCGCCCGTCTAAAAAAGAAGAAAAGAGTCAGTATATGCATAAACACAACTCCAAAAAGAGGGTGAAAGGTTCGAAGCCCACCAAGGGTGCCCCCTTGTTGGGGGAGTCGGTTGAAGACTGTTGCATGATGGAGGCCCGCAACATGGCCGCCGAAGTCTTGGAGGCGGTAATTTTGCTCATGGCGTCCGCTGCAAAAACAAATAACAAAGTTAATAAAAGTCATAACAAGAAATGCACGGAACAGCAGAGTATTCGACAGGCCGACTACCTCTTGAGCACCGACTGCTGAGGCCACAGGCGGTCAAAAAGTACTCGTGGTAGAGCCATTTGAAGCTCGGGACGCAGTGCAGGGGTACTTGCTCTCGTACCCCTGAAGTAGAGTTCACATTCGACTCTACTTTGAAGAGTCCTTTATCTAGGATCTCTTTCTTAGCCTTGGGGGGAACAGGCGGCATGCTGCGGCCGCCTGCAAGAAGGGGCGGATTCCTGTTCCACCTGTTGAAGAGCTTGTTCAGCTCTGTGTCTGAACTCTCAATGATGAGGAAGGTGCTCCGCCAGTCCTTCCATTTGTTTGCTTTACCTCTCGTCATGAGGTAGCCCCTGTGGCTCGTCAATTGATACCAGCCGGTACCGCCTGCCTTAGGGGTCCGGTTGAGGTAGTTCATGTGGGCGAAAGCCTCGAAGTTCGGCTCCACCCCGTGCAGTTCGCACCCGGCCACATAGCCGAGTACGTTGACCCAGGAGTTCGGGGCTAACTGCCATAACCCCAACTCATACCCATCCAAGATCCGCTGAACAGCTGGATGTAGTGGGAAGCGCAGCCCAGCCTTGATGGCCGCCTCGTAGCAGCCAAAGCAGGCGCCATCATAACAGGTACCAGCCGGCCATACGACTGTGTCTTCTGGATCCGGCACGAACACTAAAAAGCCGGGGGCCATTGTGTGGTTTGCGATAAAGCTCTCCACTTTCTCTTGCATGGCCGTGATCCGGCCCCGAGGTACCGTGCAGTAGTAGGGGGTATTTTGCTCTCGGTGAGAGGCGGATGGCTTCGCCCAATCGTCCCCCTTCTCAACTGCGTGAGAAAGCCTCGCCTCTTGTAGGCGACTGTTTTTCTCTTCTGTGTCCAGGGAAGCATGGCCAGAAGAGCTAGACTCGAAATCGTCCTCTGACGAGTCCGAAGAGGACGACTCTTCCCCTCTCCCGGAGGGGCCCGCCTCCTCTCCTTTAAAAGGAGCAGGAGAAAATGTAGAATTGTCAACTGTAAAATGGGAAGGGGTCACTTTGACTCCTCCCTCAGAACTGCCGGCTTTCAAGCCGCTTTGTTTCACTTCCACATCTGGCGCCTGGTCAGATGTTTCACTAATCGGCACCCTGTGGGAGGAGTCGTCTGAGTTTGAGATCCTGACAGTCTTTTTTGTTCTGGCCATCATGCTCTGCATAGACACAGATACAGTCGGACTTTGTATAAAGGGCAAAGATGGGTCCAGAAAAGGGCAGGCGGCACTCCTAGTCCTAGATTCAGCCGTCCCCGGTGACCGGCTGTTCACTAACCTAAGCCGTGTCGTGTGCTTCCGTGGTGCCATTTCAAAAAAGAATAAAGTAAAGAGAAAATTAATAGTAAGAGAACCGACGGTTACCTGAACGAGTGACGATTGATGAAGTTCTGAAAATCCTTTGCAGTCGGCTTGTCAGAGCAGGCGGTAGGCAGAAACGGTCCAAAATGTCAGAGCAAGTTCAGGGGTCCGAATGTTCTCTCACAAAGTTTTCAAGTGTGAAAATGACCGAAGTCAACACTCCTTTATATAGGCGAAGTGAGAAGGCGAAGGGTCACTTCCAGAATTCAAAATTTTGGCGGGAGAATCTCTCGGCCTCTCGCCGAGTGACACTTGTAGCAGGCCGTCGCCTGTTACAGGGCGATACCTGTCACAGGTAACACGTGACCAGTCACGTGCCACCTGTGAGGGGCAAATGATTAGGGAATTTTTCCCCACCAATCACCATCTGACAAGTGGACCAATCAGGTTCCGCCATGTGTCCGTCACATGGGCCAATAGGAGCCTGCCACGTGTCAAGCAATGATCCGTCCACTATGGACCAATTACGACACGACACGTGTCCTTCCCATGACACCTGGGATAACCGGTCACCTAGGCCCAACTTCCGAGGGAAGCCCAATCAGCCCAAGGTTAACCTAAACCTAGATTGACACGTTTCCCGAGGTTATAAATACCTCCCTTAATCCTCATTAAGGGGGATAACATGCTAAAAACGCAGATTACACACATTAAACACTCTCACCTAGAGAGACCCAATCACTTTAATTTCCGCATTAATTACTCCTTAATCAAGTACTAACTTGACCGTCGGAGGCGGATCTCCAATCATCCGGAGCATCCGTTTGTTTTGCAGGTACAGGCGTCCGGTTCCAGTCTCGGAATTGTAACTCTCCCGCAGGACATCAGAAAATCCCGAAACAAATAGCACCCACTAGGATCAATATGTACTTTTCGGAATTGAATTTGAGTTTGAAACAAAGGAAAACGAAGGATTGCAAAGTATCAAATAGGATCTGTGTCCATTGTTTTAGTCATATCTCAAGTTCTACAGATCGGATTAGGGTAATTCAAGTTAGGTTGGAAACTAGACTTGAAGAGCTTTCCAATGATAGGTTGCACACCTTCATACAAATCTTAGATCGGAAGTTACAGCCTTCTGAAGTTGGGCCTGGAAAACTATCGCGGGCGCGGGCTACAGTACCCGCAGGCGCGAATGTGCTGGCGCGGGCTTGGGCCGCGGACGTGGCTATCGGGGTGTCCGTTCCCCTTCGCGGGCGCGGCCGATTTCTCCGCGGGCGCGGGTTTCTGGGTCTTTTACGATTTTAAGGTTCTTTTCTCCTTTTGTTTATATAGTTTTTGGTTTCCTTTATTCTTTATTCATGTAATTCTTTAGTTTTAGAATAGTTTTCTCTCTCTTAGGTTGAGAGCTTCTCTCTCTAGATTAGGCTAGATTAGGATTAGTTTTAGAGAGAGAAAGTGAGGAATTTCAATGGTGATTGAGAGATTGAAGATGCAAGTGTGACAATTGTGTTGGAGATCTTCTTAATTTGTGTTTGTTTGGTTTGATTTTGATATTTGATGTTTGATTAGATTAATTGTTCTTGATATTTCGTTGATTCTTGTTCTCTATAGTTGATAGTTGATTTGATGATGTTGTATGAGTAGTTGTTGGCTAGGAATTGGGTGAAACTTGTATGATTGGTTAATTGTGATTAATTTGGGAATTGTGTTGATTAATTGTTGAGATTAAAGTGATTAGTGAAGGTTTGCATGTGTGTAATTCAATTAGGCCTTGAGAATTATGCTAGATTGCATTGTAATTGCTAATGACATGAACAATTAATTTAGAAATTGCAATTATCAATTGGTTTTGATTATGATTCTCTTAGTTTGTTATTCATAGTGAACCTTAGCTTAACAATTAGGAGATAGCTCTTTGATTCCTATTTATTGCTCTTATCTTTAGTCCTCACAACCTTTGATTGGCATGCTCTTCCCAAGTTGTTGTAATTGACATGATTACTTGTTGATCCCCGTTCCTAGTGTTTTATTTCCTTGGTTACTTGTTTTGTTAGTTGTTAGTATTCTCTCTTACCTTCGTCTTCAACCTAGCTTAGGCGCATAATTGAAATTGCTTGAACATTATCGTTCCTTTGGGTTCGACCCTTGACATGCCCCTATACTCGTACTTAGGTTTGTTAAGTGTTTATAAATTTAGTTTGACCGAGGGAAGATTAGATAACGACCTAGTTTTTCCCCTCGCCAGACCAATGAGCTCAACCACAAGAAATGGACATCGATATTTCATCACTTTCACAGACGACTATAGTAGATATGGCTATGTCTACCTCATGTCGCATAAATCTAAATCATTTGAAAAGTTCAAAGAATTTCAGAGTGAAGTTGAAAATAAGCTTGGAAAGAAAATGTAAGCCCTTCAATCGGATCGAGGTGGTGAATACTTGAGCCAAGAATTCGATGATCATCTGAAAGAAAAGGGTATACTTTCAAAATTGACACCTCCAGGAACTCCACAATGGAACGGAGTATCCGAAAGGAGAAATCGAACCTTGTTAGACATGGTACGATCAAAAATGGGTCTTAGTGATCTTCCTATCTCTTTCTGGGGACACGCACTTCTAACTGCGGCACTAACACTGAACCGTGCTCCATCAAAAGCTGTAGAAAAGACTCCATATGAATTATGGACGAAGAAACCTCCTAGGTTATCTTTTCTAAAGATATGGGGATGCGAAGCATATGTCAATAAATTTATTTCTGACAAACTTCATCCCAAATCTGACAAGGTTTACTTTGTGGGCTACCCAAAAGAAACCAAAGGGTATTACTTCTACAACAAATCGGAGAACAAAGTGTTTGCTGCTCGCGATGGTGTCTTTTTGGAGAAGGAGAACCTTTCCAAAATGACAAGTGGGAGGAAAATCGAACTCGACGAAGTTCGTGAGGATGAGCAACAAAATCATAATGACAGTTAAAGTGCTCAAACAGCGTCTGTTGACGCAGGTCAAAATGATCAAAATGTGCAAAATCGAACCGACAATGCAAATGCTCAATCCACAACCCTATGTAGGTCTCAGAGGCCGAGATCTCAACCTAATAGATATCTTGGTTTAGTATTAACCGAGAATCAGGACATCCTGATTATGGATGGAGATGAACTGGCAACCTACAAGCAAGCGATGACAAGCACCGACTCTGCTAAATGGCAAGAGGCCATGAGATCTGAAATGGATTCCATGTTTGAAAATCAAGTCTGGGACTTGGTTAACTTACCCGAAGGTTATACACCTATTGGATGTAAGTGGATTTTCAAGTTGAAAACCGACAAAGATGGAAATGTATTCATTTACAAAGCTAGATTGGTTGCAAAAGGTTATAGACAAGTTCATGGTATTGATTACGATGAAACCTTTTCACCAGTTGCAATGCTTAAATCCGTTCGGATCCTCCTAGCGATTGCTGCATATTACAATTATGAAATATGGCAGATGGACGTCAAAACCGCCTTCCTTAATGGTTATTTGGAAAAAACTGTGTATATGACACAGCCTAAGGTTTTGTCGACCAAAACAATGCTAGGAAAGTTTGTAAGATTAAGAAGTCCATTTATGGATTAAAGCAAGCAAGCAGAAGTTGGAATCTGCGATTCGATGAAGCCATCAGTAAGTTTGGTTTTATCAAGAATCCAGATGAATCTTGTGTTTCAAGAAGGTCAGTGGGAGTGACATCGCCTTCCTAGTCTTATATGTCGATAACATATTGCTCATTGGAAACAGCATTCCGTTGTTAGAGTCTGTAAAGGCCTGGCTTGGAAAGTGCTTCTCAATGAAAGACTTGGGAGAGGCTCAGTACATACTAGGCATCAAGATCTATAGGGATAGATCGAAAAGGATGATTGGATTGAGTTAAAGTACTTATATTGATAAGGTTCTTGCTCGATTTTGCATGGAGGAGGCCAAGAGAGGTCACCTGCCAATGTCACATGGCATAACCCTAAGAAAGAAGCAGTGTCCACAGACACCTGATGAGCGGGTAAGAATGAATCAGATTCCATATGCTTCGCTTATTGGATCGATCATGTATGCCATGATATGTACTAGGCCATATGTATCGTATGCCATGATATGTACTAGGCCGTTACCAATCAGACCTAGGAGAGGCGCATTGGACTGCGGCCAAAAATATCCTAAAGTAACTAAAAAGGAACAAGGATAAATTCCTGGTGTATGGTGGTGCAGAGGATTTAGTTGTGGAAGGTTATATCGACGCAAGCTTCCAGACAGACAGAGACGATTTCAAATCGCAATCTAGATATGTGTTCTGTCTAAATGGAGGGGCGTTTAGTTGGAAGAGCGCAAAGCAGAGTACAACTGCAGATTCTACAACTGAAGTCGAATACATAGCAGCTGCTGAAGCAGCTAAAGAGGCTGTTTGGATTCGTAAGTTCGTTGGTGAACTTGATGTTGTACCCTCTATAAAGGGTCCAATAGCCCTCTATTGTGACAACAATGGAGCTATTGCTCAGGCCAAAGAGCCTAGGGAACATCAGAAGGTCAAACATGTCAAGCGGCGATTCCACATGATTCGAGAATGGAAATTAGAGGGTGAAATCAGAATTTGCAAAGTTGGAACGGATGACAATGTAGCCGATCCACTTACTAAACCTTTGCCTCAAGTGAAGCACAACAAGCACGTTGAGGCAATGGGAATCAAGCATGTAGGAGACTGGCTTTGATTTCCTTGTTTAGTGTTTAAGTTAATTTTGAGAAAAATTAATGTAAGACGCTAAGGAAAACCATTCAAGTTTTGGAGTAATATAAAATTTCATGCAATATTTTATTACTCCGTTATGCTATTTAATTGTGGTTTAGGATTAAATAATGAGTCCATTTGATTCTGAGAATATTCAAAATAGGGTATCAAGACTAGTCTTGGTAAGGAAACACCTATTAAGTGAACATTGAATATTATAATAAAAAATTATCCCTAATCAAGGTCATTTATACGATGGACGATTAATGACCAATTGAGATTAGTGTGTAGTCTGATTTATAGCACCGTTTCATGTGCTACAAGGACATGATTGTCATAAATCATTTGCACATGTATTGGTTTATAACCATACTGGATCGACCTATGAGAATACTTTAAGAAATTATAAATTTGTCATAAGTATACTTCTCATTATAGCTATCGGAACCTATTTCCTCGACCATGAGTATTGTGAGTTCTCTTGTTTGAGTACTAGTTCGCTTTGATGTTGTTAAACGTCTGCCGTAATAGGGGATTATAACGACAACACTCGGGCGACTAGGTCCTCTCAGTAAGAGGAGCTACATTACAAGACTGGGAATGTCCCCCTACTAAAATAGGGAAGATGTCTTTGTTGTATACAAGGCCTCTCGTGGAGCGAGACTGTAAAAATGCATGGCCGTGCTCGGATGGATTTTAGAAATCATCTGTTTATTGACAGTCGGACTCGGAATCGGGAAACACTTCTAGACGTAATAAGGATGACAAAACAAATCTTACCTTATAGTTCATGAAGAGACATTAAGCGACATAGGAAAATGGCTGTACACAAAATGCGCACTTGTCCGGAAGGACAAGTGGGAGATTGAAAGGAATGGTGTCCTTCGAACAAGTGTACTATTCCGTTAGTGGGTTCAGAATTATTAGAAAGCTAATATATTCAGTGAGGTCAAGTGATTAGAATGCCTGGGTGGAGGCCGCTTCCGATCAGTAATATTAATGAATAATTAATATTACAGCTTAATCTTGACTGAACCCTTCGGGTCACACCCAAGCATTCAACAAGCCGAACCGACAAATTAATTCGGAAGGAATTAATGAGTCGACCGAGTAATATTTATTTAGACGTCGGAAATTCGAGCTTAGAGCGTCGAAACCGAGCGTCGGAAGTCGAGTCGAAAAATAGTGAAAGACGAGACGAGAAATAGTAATAAATCAACAAAAGACCAAAATACCCCTAGCATCGGAATGCCCAATCAAACTGAGTGCTAAGGGCGTATGGCCTAGCATGGTGGCTAGCATGCACACTAAGCCGAGCCTAAGCTGGCTGGTGCGTGCTAGCGCACCCATGTTAGCATCGCAAGGCTAGGCGCTGCCTAGTGCGTGCTAGCATGCTAGGCGCAGCCTGGTGCGCGCAATGGCTAGCAAGCCATGCCACAACAAGCTGCAGCAGCTAGCAGCGCTGGCCAAGGCACAAGGCCAGCAGCAGCCCGCACAAGCATACTGGGCTTGCTGGCCAGCAGCGCCTGGTAGGCCGCATGCGAGTGCTAGGCCTGCTGGGCTTCCTGGGCGTGGCTGCCACAGACAGCAGCACATGGCAGCCCACCTTTGCTGCCTTGGTGCCCGAGGTTGGGTGCCATGTGGCTAGTGGTCCTTGAGTGTGTGTGGAGTGAGGTGGCCGATTATGGGAGAGGGCGTGGGGAGCAAGTTTGGTTCCCCCCTTCTCCAAGTGGTCCTCACTTAACCACTCACATGAGCTTGCCACTTGCTGATTTATTACTAGCTTGATTATTAATTTTATTTTAGATTTACAATAAAATGGAAAAATCATACTATCCCACATTGATGGGAGAGTAAATGATACTCCCCTCATTTCCTATAAATACCCAAGTATGGGCATTGGGAATGTTGCTTGAGTAAGAGTTGAAAAAGGCATCACAATTAGTGAAAACCTTTGAACTCAATATAATTACTCGGGTTTTATTGGTCGAGTCTTGCTAACCCCAAGACATTGGACCTAGTCGGTTTTGTTGGTGCGGGTGGACTTCGTTGGAGGTCTCCGTGTGAGCGGGACTTGAAGCTTTCAAGTAAGAGCTTATTTTGGAGCGAAGCACGCGTCAAAGGTAATTAGCTTATCTTAATCTTGTGATTAATTTAATTATGTTTATGGTTTCATTTATTGCGAGTGCGGTCTTGTTCTTGGGTTTGTTTCCGCGATTAGTCGGACTCACCAAACCCCAACAATAGGATCTGGGTGCTGCCTAAGAATGGCACCATCGCCTGGGAGGACGATTAAGAAACGCCAACATCTATTTCGGCTGTTATGAGGGGGCGTTCAAGGCTGGTATTCGCTTCCCTTTTCACCAGGCGGTGAAGGCAATTATGAGAGGCTACGGCCTCGGAGTCTGGCAACTTACCCCCAACTCTTGGACAACATTATGGGGTATGTTTCCGCCTGCGAGTTCTAGGGGCTTAACCCCGGCTGGGAGGCTTTTGCTAGTATGCACTATCTTAGCAGAAGCCCAGGCGGCTGGAGGGCGTGGTATACTCTAACCACTCATCCCCAATACATGATGACCTTGGACAAGGTCTCTAAATTCGACGGCTGGAAAGACAGGTTCTACCTGATGTCAGCTCTAAGCAGACGGGAGAATTATGAATATTGTCTGTACAATAAGAAGCCCGACTTGATGGGCCGGAAGTGCGCTCTTCCCCGAATCCCTGAGGAGGATTTTGACAAGATAATTGAGGCAGACTTTTTTGGCCTCACAGATGTGACCTTGTCAACCAGGGAAACAATAAAAGTTCCCAAGAACTAGATCCCCAAAAGCACCTGGTTCAAGGATGAGTGCTTCCTAGCCGCCTGCAGGCTAGGGCATATGTTCCCCAAACGTATGCGCTTGAGTTTATATATGCCTGTAGTGCTTTTGTACCAAAATTGATTTATGATGCTGATCAATTTCTTTCTTTTTGCAGAAGAAGCATTGAAAATGTTACAGACAGAGAAGACTCCCAAGCGGTCCTCTACAGTCATCCGCAAGGAGCTTGCGGAGAAAGCTGGGGCTGAGGTCAAAGTCAAGGTAATAAACGCCTGACCCTTTCGTAAATCAATCTTAAAAATTATTTCTCCCGGATGCTAACTTTGACTTGGTTATTTCCGCAAGGAGGAGAGGTTGGAAAAATGTTTGAGAAACAACTCAAACGGGCTAGGGAGGAGACCCCCTCCGTTCTCAACAAAATCAAAAAATCTACCTCAGCCTCAACTCCTAGCGCCTCAGCCGGGAAACAACAATTACGGATAGCGGGGCAGATCGAGAGGGTAGGCGGTAGCCTGGGTATCGACCTCGTTAACCCCGTAACAGCGACCGGGGGGTTTGATGTGTCTATTTTATATTTTATTTTACCCCCGTCCCTTGGTCGTAATTAGTAGTGTTTTTGGCTCTTTAGAGCCACTTTTATAACTAATTGGTGTTTTCTAGTGTTTTCGTAGATTTGGTTGACTTTTGCAGGGATTTATGCTTTTGGAGTATTTTCCCGAGATATTTTGGAGCAATCACAAACATTGGAGAAGCACGACCAGAGTTTATAGCCCAGGGCCGGTTAGAGCCATCGAACCGGTGATTAAGGGCTCGGTGTAGGTGATACCGGCTCATTTGGACCGAGTATTCAAGACCCAAAGAGGAAACCCAGATTGGCCCGAAGAATTGGAGCCCAATCGTAGTCCAAATGGTGGCCCAAGAGAGCCGCCCGATGTTTAACGTAGTTTTAATTTGTTTTAATTTAGTATTTTGTACGGAGTATAAATACTCCTCCGTAATACGATTTTAGTACCTCTTCTTCTTCTCCTCTTTACTTTCTTTACTCTCTTAATTATTCTCTTAGAATTCTCTCTCTAAACCTTTGTTCTTAATTCTACTCTTAATTCCAGATTTATTTTTGTAACGATTCCTCTTCTCTTAATCTTAGTTATTTATTCTATTCTTTTAATCATGTCTTATTTTATTGCTTTGATTTTTTTAGTTTTTAATATGTGTGAGTAGTTTTATTTCTAGGGTTTATGGGGATCTAATAAATAATATGAAGGGGTAATTTGTTGTTGTTAATTATCAATGCTAGATTAATTTCCTATTGATTGATTTATTGCGCTGTGACTAGATTAGGCCTATCTTTTATGCATGAGTTTGACAATATTGATTCAAGATTCGAGAGATGAGAATTGATGTTTAGGTCTGGTTTCAATAGGCGGATAAATTTATAAATGGTTAAGTCGAGATTCGAGAGATGAGATTTAATACCGGTAGATTAATTCTGTGATTGTAATACGTAGCGATAGCCCTTTACAATCTGGTTAATTGATGCATTGATGATTGACTATTATTGATTATTGATATTTCATGATAATTTCCTATTGAATTGTTTTAGGGGGTGTTTGGTATGGAGTTAGTATAGGAAACGGAATGGAAATAAATTAGGAGGGGAAAGGGTAACAAATAGTGTTACCCTTACTAGTTGTTTGGTACATCAAAGGAAACGGAAACAGTTATCACCATTCCATTTCCTCTTGTTTGGTATAACAAACGGAAATGAAAAATAAGAAAGAATAATACAATATTGTCTATGCTACATATTTTACGGTAAAAAAAAGATAAAAATAAATAAATAACTTGTATTGCATATAAATATATAAAGCAAAGTTGGCACTCATTAATTATCCAAACATTGACTAATAATATGTCAATCATCATAAGAATAATCCTAAGACATAACCTATATTGCTCAAGTTGCATATGTTTAACAAAAAAACAAAGACATTGCTCAAGTTGTTACTTCTTAAGAAGATCAATTGCATATTGTTTTTTCATATTTAATGGTGCTTGATAGAAGATGCGAAGCTTATGTTCTTCCACCATGAGAATAGTAGCAACCTCTAAAGCTTCGGATGGAGAAATGCCATCTAACTTCATCACCTCGTCCAATACCTTGTTCACCTTTTCATCCATCCTTTGCTCCCTTTCTTCCGCTTTAGACCATGCACTAGCCATAGTCCCGAGATTAACATTGATATTTTCAAATATCTTCCCAAAATTGTTGGAACAATCACGGAGGGAGGCCACCAAATCATCATCATCATTCCTACACAAACTCTTCAAATTTACCTTGTTCTTTCCTTTCACCTTAGTCTCATTTGCCTTTATAGAGGGTTTTTCCGGATTGAGTAGTAGAATCACTTGCGGAAGAATGAATTGTAGAAGCCTTCACTTTTTCCATTTTTGAAGGAGTTATATGATCATCCTCTATCTTCATGGGGCGTTTTCCGGATTGACTTATAGAAGAATAAGTGTCCGAATGAGTAGAACTCACATCATCTTCTTCATCACTCTGGACATTGAATGGTTGCTTATCAATCTCTTGATCCATTTCTTCTATAGCATCAACAAACGACTCACTTGCATCTCCGGTAGCTTTGTCTTTTGCGTATATCTCCGCAAGAGTTTCATAGTGAATGAATGGAACTCCAAACAACCCTTTAGCTTTCTTATGAGTCTGCCATATAAGAGAATGCAACAAGTCAAAACATGAAAATCAGAATTGAACCAAGCAACTATAACCACACATACTGTAGCAGAGTGCTTCAGCAGCAGTACATACTAGATTCTGAGATATAAACTTTCTGCTTATCCTACATATTCCCATATCGCTGCAAAAACTAAAAATTCAAAAACAAAGACAGCTTAATAATTTTAAAATAAATACAGCTTATAAAAAAAAAGTAATAGAATCACACCGTCAAGTGATCATAAACAAGATACAATTACTCCATCTACAATGAATAAATCCCAACCAAACTTTGACAAAGTTGTTAATCACATTGTGAACCAATCTGTTTCAAACAACTCAGAATTGCAAAATCATAAAATCAACTTAAAACAGTAAATTAATAAATCAACTTCTTCAATGTTTGGGCTGAATATGCTAGTTTCAGTAAAGTTGTGGAGGATTCATGGGTGCAAACTAGACAAGGGACTGTTATGTTCAAGGTAACTCAAAAACTCAAATCAGTGAAGATGGACTTCGAGAACCTTAACTATCAGTTATCCCCTCCCCTATCACCTATTCCCCTCCCTGCCCCCTTCCCTTACACACACTGCTTCTCTCCCTACTTCTCTCATATTCACTATGAGCATCAATTCTCTCAGGTCATATGAACTGTCCATCAGCAGTTCTAAAGTGTAATTGAAAAAAATGAACAAAGAGGAATGAAATAGCAGTTCATACCTTCACCCATTCATCGTACACGACCTTGTCTACTTGCAACAATTTCTTTTCAGCATCCCATCCAAATCCTGAGGTGGATAACATTTCTGCAAATGCACTATATTTCTCCGACCAATGCTTGATCCTCGACTCAATGTGGGGAACCGCTCTCAAGCCACAATTAGGAAGTACACCATTGATCATCTCTTCCAACTTATTCATGTAACCATTCTTAAACCCATTCTCACACTTCCACTTCGGATCGCAACTCAACTCATGCAAATATCTTATTAGAACCGCATCTTCTTCATACGTCCAATACCTTTTATTTTTACCTCTTCCTCGATTGCTAGCCTCCATCCTAAGCAAATTAGAAATAACATAACGCAGATTAGAAATAATAGAAGACAAATTAGAAATAAACAGAACATAAGGCAGATTAGAAATGAACAGAACAAAAAGGCAGATTCAAATTGGCAGTGGCTTTAAAATGCACAAAAACAAAAAAAAATGCATCTATATGTATAATATAATCGAAGGTAAAAAAAAATCATACATTTTTTGCTATTGACCATGTCTACCTCTCGCCCTCCAATCATTAAACATATCTTGGGCTAATTTGTTTCTAAAATTGGTCCAATGATCTGAAGTAGCAACACTTGTAATAAATTCCCTTTCATCATCAGAATCACTTTCGGAATCATCATCGGATTCATTCAATTCATCTTCGTTTATATCATCGGTAGGCATGCATTTTCTAAGTAGATTATGCAATAAGCAACAATCCATCACGATACGTCCATGAGTTCTTATAGGGAAAAATGAAGGACTTATAAGAATACTCCATCTTCCTTTAAGTAGGCCAAAACATCTCTCAATCACATTTCGCGCCCTAGCATGTTTCATGTTATAGAACTCCTCGACACTTTTGGGTTGTCGATCCGTCCATTCTTTTAAATGGTATCTTTGACCTTTATATGGAGCAAGAAAACCCTCACAATTCGTATATCCCGCATCAACCAAATAATAATTACCTTCAAAGTTATTAAAGGAAAGGATTACTACCTACCAAAACTAACAAAACTTATACATTCACAAAAGAATGAGCTTCACTTACCTCGAGTTACCCTAAAACCGTTTGGTCTAGAGAGAGCATTGCGAAGTACACGCATATCATGGGCCGAACCTTCCTAACCAGGAAGAACATAAATAAATTGCAAATTGGGTGCACAAACACCCAATACATTCATAGCAATTGTTCCTTTTCTTGTTCTATACTTTGGTCGTTCTTGTGAAGGCACATTTACATTAATGTAAGTCCCATCTAATGCCCCTAAACAATTCTACAAAAATAAGAAAAAATATTACTTACATACAATCAAAAATAAGAAAATCCTAGCAAAATTTAGGGGCTTAAAAAAGACCAATACCTTGAAAAATTTCCACCTTTCATCTTCACAATCATCCAATATTGGTGTGGGATTGTAAAGTAATACTTCATGTAATTTGAGAAGAGCCCTTAGACAAAGGTAAAATTGTCGGCTCACGGTTTCTCCACTTCTAAAGAAATATTGTCCAATAGACCTATTCTTCTTATGGTGAGCCAACGTGTATAAAAACATGGCTACGATCTCTTGAAGTGACATATTTTTTGTTCCACTCAAATCCCCAATGTCTCTAAGCATCTCACAAATAATATTGAAAGTTCTTCTATTAACGCGAAGCTCACTCTTGCATTTCACATCACTCTCTTTATAAAGCCCTCTCAAAACTAACATTCGTAGCAACTTTTTGTTTCTTTTTCTTTCTTTCAATTGAACACCCTTTATTGTAACAACACACATCATATGCCACATCCAATACATCATTAAATAATAATAATCATTGAAATAACTAGTTGTATTTGTTTTAGCTTTCTCTTCCTTGTGGAACGCATAAGTCGGGGCATTGTAGAAATCTTGAAAAACTAGTCCAAAAAATATACAATAGTATCAATATACACTAGTATCACAAATAACATCAAAATAATAAACTCCTTATTCAGAGTTGGAAATCAGATTCTGACTAAGCTCTCTGCTCATATGAACTGTCTAGCAGTAAAACTATAGATTGGCCTTCAATAGCATTCAGTTTTGCATTACAGTCTTCAGAAAAAAAAAAGAAAAAAAAAAGAAAAAAAAAGAGCAGCAGATTCAAGGCAGTCTAGAGACAAACTACTTGATGGGAATAAGCTACCAAAGGATTAGAGCTAATACAACACATCCAATACATCCACATGAACATTATACAATATACATCAACCCAATTGCTCAAGATTGTTGGAATCATCTAAACAAATTACAATGTCTCAAAATTTATAATAACCAAATCATTATTATTATTTTGGCAGCAAATCAATAATATAATGGAGAAAATAAAAATATGAATACAAATTACCCTTCATGTAGTATTAAGAGACTAACTGCCTTCAACCTAAGACGATAAAAGCCATTCAAGATTGGCCACTACCTAAGTTCCTCAGCAATCAGTTTATGATGACAAGGAAAGTTCTGCTTCAAAACCCCTTCCAAAGTTCCAAGTATCATAAGTTCAAAACTTGCATTTATTCGATTTCACGTGTCATGGCGATTGTATTCTACTCATGTCAAAGCAATCACAGGCAATAATAACCAACAATTACAAGCAATAATAGCAATATATACCATCAAATTGGGGAACCACAAAATAGCCAACAATTACATGCAATAATAGTAATATATACAATCAAATTCAGCAAAATATCAACGAAAGAGAAGAGAAAACTTCAATCGAACAAGCAAATAAGGAATTCAAATCAGAAAGCGAAATTGATATCATATAAACCCTAGTAATTGAGTAAGCGAAATTAAAGAATTTGCCGTACTTGAGATTGTAGATTTATGTAGATTTTAGGTAGAAAATTGAAAATTTTGCAGCGAAATCAGGAGAATTGCAATTTTCATAGGAAAATTTTCAGAAAAAATGTCGAAGGAGGTTGGGAATTCTCAGGAGAAGGGTTGGATGAGAGGAGAGAGGAGAGAGAAAACTTTGTTTTCTTTTGTTACAGTAAGGAAAGGTATTTGTTTCCCTTTGCTTTCCTCTGGAAACAAAATGATGGAAAGGGTTAGAGCCAAGAAACGGTTTTTGTTTCTTTACCCATTAAACAAACACAATGTAAAGGAAACGGTAACAGATTCCGTTTCGAACTCTATCAAAAACCCATACCAAACATCCCCTTAATGTTTTACAATTGCGGCTTGTAAAAGTATAGCAATATTAAATTGATGAATCGAGCAGATCTTATTTTGATATTAAAGGCTATTTTCAATAAGAACTTAGATCTAGTAAATTGCGAGAGCCTGTTAGATCTATGTTGATTAATAAATTGGGAGAGCCTGTTAATCATGTTATTTATGCAATGTCAATGATTGATTACTATGTTTTACCCTGAAGTATTATTTATTGGTGAACCTATGCCCTAGATCCTTTTTTATATTGTTTTCTCCCTATTCCTATTCTTTGTAGTTTAGTTTCATACTCAAATATAAATATCGGTTACTTAGATTAATTAATTAGGAGTAAAAAGACTTGTTTCCCTGTGGAGATCGAGCCTACTTCCCTTTCTACTTTAGTTAGAGGATTTAGGTATTTACTTTTGATTAGGGGACACGACTTTACCTTGTCAAAATTTAGCGCCGTTGTCGGGGAACGGTTTTATTTTTATTTCTGATTGTTTTTGTAGTCTAGATTATTTCCCCTTTTGTCTCAGAGAGCGTTAGTTCTATGAGACAAGTCTCACATTTGCTTCTAGTTTTTTTTTTTTTGTTTATGCCCAGGTGTTCCAAATCAGGTTACATCCCATTCGATCCTGAGATCGAACGTTCCTTCCATAGACAGAAAAACTTCTACAAGCAAATCCTAGCGGATTCTGGTGATAATAACAATAATCACCGCGACCCTCCAACTGATTCCAGCGATTTAGTGGCATCATCAGACGCAGAATCAGAGATGACGGCTCCAAAGAAGCTTAGTGATTATTCACAACCAAAGCTTACGGATTTTCCACATCTCACCCCTACTCCGGCTCTTGATGGGGTTCAATTTGAAATCAAACCTCAATTTATAACGATGATAGAGAGGAAGCAATTCAGTGGAGCCAAGGGTGAAGACCCAAATCTTCACATTGCCGACTATTGTCAATATTGCAACACCATCAGGCAAGCCGGGGTCACTCAAGACCAAATCAGGGAGATTCTCTTTCCTTTCTCTTTAACTGGAAAAGCTAAATTGTGGTTTAATGGATTAAATAGAATTACACTTGGTATAACTGACTGGGAAACTCTTGTTATGAATTTCTATAACAAGTATTATCCTGCAGAGAGAACAGCAGTACTACGGAATGCGATTCAGAACTTTGCCCAAGAAGCCGATGAGTCTTTATATGAGGCTTGGGAGAGGTTCAAGGACTTACAAAGAGAATGCCCTCACCATAATTTAGCACAATGGCAGTTAATCCAAGCCTTTTATAACGGCATTGGAAATTCCTCTAGAATAATTTTAGACTCTACAGCTAGTGGGAGATTTATGAATCTTAATGTTGATGATGCAGGTCAGGTTATTGAAGATATGGAGATACACAATTCCCAACATGGGAATCCTAGAGGATTTTCTAACAAGGGGAAGCATAGTGTCGACTCTGTATCCTTTTTGCAAGCTCAATTAACCTCTATTTGCCAAAAATTAGATAACCTGAGCACTGCTAATGTAGCTAATGTTTCTGCGATTAATAATAATTCTAATGAGGCTTTCTGTGAAAATTGTGGTATTGTAGGTCATTGGGAGCAGAATTGCAGGAGTTCCGTGGAGCAAGTTAATGCCTTCCAAGCTTATAGGCAGAATAACCCATACTCCAACACTTACAATCCTAGGTATCGGAATCATCCATACCTTTCCTACCGGAGCACTAATATTCAAAATCCACCACCACAAGAACCACAGGCGCCACAGCAACAGCAGCAGAAATATTATCATCCCAATGTTAGCCAGAAGAACCAACCACAACAACCCTCCTCATCTTCCGACCCTTCTCTGGCGGAAATTGTAGCAATGTTGGTCAATATGCAAAAGCACATGGAGAGCAGAGATGCGACAATTGATCAAATTTTAGCGCATAATAAAATTGTAGATAATCAAATTGCGCAACTCTCCGCTACTTTACAAGGTCGCCAACAGGGACCCTTGCCGGCACAGCCTACAAGGCCTACGGATCAAGCATTTGCAATTACTCTAAGGAGTGGTTCGAACTATGAAGGGCCCTCTATGCCCAGAGTTGATGAACCTGTTTTACCAAATAATGCTAATCTTGATTCCATTAAACTAAACAATGTAGTTGATAGCCCTGCAAGGCTAACGGATAATGCTAACATATCTAACTCTAAATTACTGGGTACAACTCCAAAGAAGGTGGCTACTCCAGACAAGAATAAGAATGCTCCAAAGCCAATCGTCAAACTTCCTTTCCCCAATCGTCAATTGAAGTCAAACTTGGATAAGCAGTTTGGTAAGTTCCTGGAGGTGGTTAAAGATTTGAAGGTAACAGTTCCCTTTACTGAATTGATCACACAAATCCCCTCATATGCAAAATTTATGAAAGAAATTTTGACGAGAAAAAGGTCTATTAGTGAGGTAGAGACAGTAGCTTTCACTGCAGAGTGTAGTGTCGTACTTCAAAATAAGTCTCCACCGAAATTAAAAGATCCGGGTAGTTTTCTATCCCTTGTCATATTTGCAATATCTTGATTGATAATGCATTATGTGATTTGGGTGCTAGTGTTAGCGTCATGCCATTATCTGTATGTTCTAAGTTGAATATGGGTAAATTAAAAGCTACTAATATAACTCTACAAATGGCCGAGCGTTCTTTCAAATACCCCTTAGGTGTTTTAGAGGATGTCCCCGTTAGAGTAGGTAAATTTTATATACCTTTAGATTTTGTTGTTCTTGATATGGCTGAGGATATGCAAACCCCAATTATTTTGGGTAGACCAATCCTTAACACTGCACGAGCAGTCATAGATGTAAGAAGTGGTAAGTTAACACTATCAGTAGGGGATGATAAAGTTGTTTTTAATCTAAATAATGCCCCTAAAAGCTCCATGATTGAGGAGAAATGTTTCAGTGTTAATGTGGTTGTAAATTATTCTAACAAGCCCCAAGCTCTTGAAAAAGATCCCTTGGAGGCGGTATCTTGTGTTGCATCTTTTTCAGATGAGATAGACAAATGGCAGAAGGAAGTTGATGCAATAGAAAAAGCACTCTACAATGTTGGTCTTGGTTTCGAGGATGAACAAGTGGAACCGATCGAGCAAGTTGTGCAAATCGAGCCTACAGTAAGTGTTCCGCCAGATCGAGTTGCAAGTGTTGAACGCAATGACAATTTGAAGCAACATTCGATTGAAAAAGGGTTTTTAGTGCGTAACATTGAAGAACCCCCAGTCCAAGACAAGGAGGATCCACCAGATAAGGCGACTTAAAGTCCCACAGGTTATGTCAGGAAGCTGCATCGCAGCTTAAACATCGCTAGACCGGGTGAGAAACCACCTGATCAAGCGTTAGGCCAAGGGTCCTAGAAATTGTACTTGGTAAGAAGGTCGTGCGGGACCTAGATAAAACAGCACTTTGCGGGAGGCAACCCGTATTTTTAATGCTTTTTAGACTAGTTTTTCTTTTCTTTTTCTTATGAGAGGAGAAATGAGGGAATTTAATAAGTTTTATAAGTGTTTGTACAGGTTTGAAGGAAAGAGTTAGCCAAATTTTGGAGAAAAGAAGAAAATATCGAGAGCAAGGTTCAAAAATAAAGTAATTTCACCCGACCAAGCGAGTGGCGCCCGACCGGGCGCGAAATTTGTCGTATACGGACTAATTTGTCCGCCTAATCAAGCAAGCCTTGCCCGACCAGGCGCTAGAAGGGCGAAAATTTTGGATTAAAAAATCGCCCGATCGGGTGACTGGCGCCCGACCGGGCGTGAGAGCAAGAAGAATTAAAGTTATTAGATCGCCCGACCGGGCGAGTGGCGCCCGACCGGGCGCCAAAGGTTACGAATCAATGCGTATAAGATCGCCAGACCGGGCTACGTACGCCCGATCGGGCCACGTACGCCCGACCAGGCTACGTACGCCCGACCGGGCGCGAGAACGAACTCACAAAATAGCACAGATCGCCCGAACGGGCGACCCACCGCCCGACCGGGCGCGAGCACATCCGCGTCTTCTTCTTCCCCCTTTTCTTCTTTCTTTCTCCATTTCTTCTTTCCTTCATTACTCTCTCTCTCTAAAACTCAAATTTTCTGTAACTTCTCTCTAAGATTTCTCCTCCATTACCAACCCAAATTCAAAACTCTTTACATATTTGTGATCCTCTCTTCACCCTCTTCTCTTTCATATAAAAAAATTTCAGTTTTAATTCAATAAATTTTCAACCCATTTCTTCAACATGGCTTCAAAAAGAGCTAGGTCCATTTTTGGTAGGAGCTCCAGTTCGAGGGAGGAATACGACCCGGACTTGCAACTCCTGTATTGGCCGACGATCCGGATTGTGAGCCGGGAACAAAAGGAACGATTGGAGCATTTGGTCGATCGTGAGGTAATTCCTTCTCGGTGGTTACACCGCCCTACCTTAGAATCATTTGGTTTATATGATTTTGTTAAACGATTTTTGAATGACATTGGCATGAGAAAATTTGTTGACATGCACTATCCTACATACCGAGAACTTACCTGTGAATTCCTGTCCACTTTTCATGTTGTTAGTAGTAGGAATGGGCCTAATTTATTTTTCAGGTTAAATAATAGAAATATTAGTTTAACTTTTGTTGAATTTTGTTAAATTTTTGAATTAAATTCTGAATTGTCTCACCAGTGGCATGCGAACTATAAAATGGGTGACTTATATTATGCTTTGACTAGTTTACCTGTCCCCGACCCCCAGCATGCTAGTACCAAACCTATTCACCACCCTGTCCCAAAAATCTGGCAAAGATTTGCGGGTTTGTGTTTTTTAGGTAGGGTCGAGCCTCATAATGCTCAAACAAATGAACTAGCTGTCATAGGACATTATGTGTACGGGTTCGGGGAATTGAACATAGGCAGGTTTACAGTTCACCATTTTAGTAGGCATGCCACAGCCAGCACCACTTCCAAGTCCCCTATCTGTTTAGGTGGCCTTATCACTCGAATAGCGGTGAAAAAGGCCGGTTTTGTAGTAGACGGACCCCACCAGCTGACTAACTGTGGACCAGATACCTACATGAATGCTAGGTATTTTGAGGATGTGGGGTGGGTTAGACCGGATAGCGAGAAAACACCCTTTTGGTGTATTCGGAATGGGAACGAGTAACCCTTGCCCATTTTTCCCCTACCTAGTCCAGGCTTGACCGCCTTTCCCCCAAGGCAACATTCTTACACTTACGATGCTTTAGTTGCCAACGCTAGGGGGCAGGCACCACCACCACCAGTTCCACCACCCCAGCCTCAGCCCGAGGTGGCATTCTCTCAACCTCATATGTTCCATTCCGTCCCTCATGTTGACTCTGACCCAGTTTAGGATCTTCAGAGTATAGGTCAGGCCCTAGGCCGTATCGAGCATTCACATACTGACCTTAGGAGGATGGTAGGCTCCTTAGACCAGAGGTTAGGGTATCTAGAGAGGAACCAGGGTAGAGCTCTCTACCCTCTGTACGATGATTATGCTCATCGGGGCAACATTCCCGACGACGCTATTCACCCTGACTGGTTTCATCCACCACCCCAGGGATACGATAGGGATCCCACTGCCCGTGGTATTTACACTGACTATTCTTCTTTCTTCGGGTACGGGCAGGACATTCCTTTCGGGGGACCGGCGGGGGGGACTTTTCACGCTGATTATTTTGGTGGTAGCTCTTCTAGTGCAGGTGGTGCAGGTGGAAGTGGAGGTGCGGGTTTCGGCTCGATGGATGAGGATGATGAGGACTAGCTATGTTGGGCTAGTTTCCAAGCCAATAAGGACATTGTTTGATTCTGTCTTGGGGGAGATTTTGGTTTGGTATTTTTCTTTTTCTCTTTTCTTTTATTTTTTGTGTGTTTTCTTAGGTTAGATTTCTTGCTTTCCTAGTGTAGTTTTTATTGCTTTCTTATATATAAAAATACAAAAAAAACAAAAAAAATTATCCAAAAATACGTTCCAATGAATTATAAATTATGCTTCCATGTGCCCCTTACTTGAGAAAATTGTTTTGATTCTTGGTATTTGATGATAGGCATTGTGGATTAGTTAATCATGATTTGATGTTTGATTGCCTTGAAACCTTAACATGCATCAATTTTGTCCAACTACTTGTGAATATAGTGCTTGACTAGGTGATTTGGTAAGGAATGTGTGATAGTTCCATAATTCCTGGTATGTCAATGAATTTGAGTATTGGGTTGCTACTATGAGTAATGTTTGTATGATTCATTATTATGCACATTGTGGAGGACGAAGGCATTTGTTCTTTTAGGTAGCCTCTAGATGATTGTAGATGCATTCGTTCCCTTCTTGCTACCCATGTTGTTGCTTGTTTTCTTTTGTTGTTTATTAGCCACATTACAAGCCTATTTTGCCCCATTGGTTACTAGTCCTAAGCTTGGCTTGGGGGAGCTATTAGGGAGTGAGGTGAGGGAGTTTGTTGTGTGCTTATTATTTGCACAACTTTGGTGGGGTTTGAGAAGTTGTTTTGTTGTTATTCATGTTTATTTTTGATGAGTTTGAGAGTTATATTTTCTTGAAAAAAGCATGATATTATGAAAGAAAAAAAATGTTCAAATGTTCTATTTGGAGGTTGATCAAAGGAAAAAATAAGAACTTCAATGAAAAATTAAAGTTTGGAAAATAAAGTTTGTTTATTCACTCTACTTCTTCATTATTATATTTTGTGAGTGAAATTGTAAGTGTTGGGATTATTTATTATGATTGGAGTATATTTGGTTAATGTTAGAGTTGGTTATGTAGGAGATGTTTATCATTATTTATTTTGATCATGTTTATTAGGATTTGCTCCCTTAAGCATAGCTTTACTCTCACTTATTCCCAAATTTATCCTACCCTTTTCCCTAGCCTTACATTACAAGCTTTAAAGACCTTTCGACCTTTGTGCATATAATTGTATGAATGTGAAAGTGTTGTTTATCAATGCAAGTTATGATTTGGCATATTTCTAGTCGACTAGTAGGATTGAGCGTTCATTGTTTTATACACACGAGAGTGTGAGTTGGGAGGCCATTGTTCACATAGAGGGGTGGTTGGAGAGCGATCGAGTACATCTTTTACTCGCCACATAAATGGGAGTTGAGTGTGTGAGCACTAGTCTTGAATTCTATATGCTCTTGTGGTTTGCTCTGTTTGACAATTGTTAGGGAAGATTGGTAATTAGAGGGATTTGATTGGTTGATTCTGAAGCATGCTTATTTGATTTACCCTGGATCGTTTGTGCTTGATTTTTACTTTTGGGGTGAAGTATATTTATTGATTCATTGATGAGATCTTTGCTTAGGGACAAGCAAAAGTTTGGCTTGGGGGAGTTTGATATGTCTATTTTATATTTTATTTTACCCCCGTCCCTTGGTCGTAATTAGTACTGTTTTTGGCTCTTTAGAGCCACTTTTATTACTAATTGGTGTTTTCTAGTGTTTTCGTAGATTTGGTTGACTTTTGCAGGGATTTATGCTTTTGGAGTATTTTCCCGAGATATTTTGGAGCAATCACGAACAATGGAGAAGCACGACCAGAGTTTATAGCCCAGGGCCGGTTAAAGCCATCGAACCGGTGATTAAGGGCTCGGTGTAGGTGATACCGGCTCATTTGGACCGAGTATTCAAGACCCAAAGAGGAAACCCAGATTGGCCCGAAGAATTGGAGCCCAATCGTAGTCCAAATGGTGGCCCAAGAGAGCCGCCCGGCCAAAAACGCTGGCGCCCGATCGGGCGCATGTATTTCTTAGAAGATGTTTAACGTAGTTTTAATTTGTTTTAATTCAGTATTTTGCACGGAGTATAAATTCTCCTCCGTAATACGATTTTAGTACCTCTTCTTCTTCTCCTCTTATTTTCTTTACTCTCTTAATTATTCTCTTAGAATTTTCTCTCTAAACCTTTGTTCTTAATTCTACTCTTAATTCCAGATTTATTTTGGTAACGATTCCTCTTCTCTTAATCTTAGTTATTTATTCTATTCCTTTAATCATGTCTTATTTTATTGCTTTGATTTGTTTAGTTTTTAATATGTGTGAGTAGTTTTATTTCTAGGGTTTATGGGGATCTAATAATTAATATGAAGGGGTAATTTGTTGTTGTTAATTATCAATGCTAGATTAATTTCCTATTGATTGATTTAATGCTCTGTGACTAGATTAGGCCTATCTTTTATGCATGAGTTTGACAATATTGATTCAAGATTCGAGAGATGAGAATTGATGTTCAGGTCAAGTTTCAATAGGAAGATAAATTTATAAATGGTTAAGTCGAGATTCGAGAGATGAGATTTAATACCGGTAGATTAATTCTGTGATTGTAATACGTAGCGAAAGCCCTTTACAATATGGTTAATTGATGCATTGATGATTGACTATTATTGATTATTGATATTGCATGATAATTTCCTATTGAATTGTTTTAATGTTTTACAATTGCGGCTTGTAAAAGTATAGCAATATTAAATTGATGAATCGAGCAGATCTTAATTTGATATTAAAGGCTATTTTCAATAAGAACTTAGATCTAGTAAATTGCGAGAGCCTGTTAGATCTATGTTGATTAATAAATTGCGAGAGCCTATTAATCATGTTATTTATGCAATGTCAATGATTGCTTACTATGTTTTACCCTGAAGTATTATTTATTGGTGAACCTATGCCCTAGATCCTTTTTTATATTGTTTTCTCCCTATTCCTATTCTTTGTAGTTTTGTTTCATACTCAAATATAGGTATTTACTTTTGATTAGGGGATACGACTTTACCTTGTCAGGGTTCACCACGCTTGCAAGCGGTTCTCGCTTGGCTGGCTCTGAAGGTAAGAACCCTTTTGAATCCCCGCTTGAGTTGGGGTGGCCTTTGCGGGTGAAATCCCACTCTCAATAGACGTCGTCTTCAGACGGTCGGCAACAAATAGGTGTTGCCTTAGTTTCGCACTCACCACGTATTGATTGTGGTGCAGATCAATCTCCCTACTGGCCATACGTCTAGAAGCATGCCAAGGCCATGCTTGACGCCGTCCGGAAGAGGGATAAAGACAACATCCCTGGGATAGAGACGTTCAATTTGGAACACATTCTATCCCTTCTGGCTGAGGTAAGAAACTTTCCAATTTTATTTTTTCCAAGTGTTTTATCCCGCCTGCAATACTCATACCGCTTGCTTTTTTGCAAGCTATGCTGCGAGTGGACGGGCTCAAAAGTCCTTATTCCCGCAAATGGGAAGAGGTAAAAAGGGCCAAGAAGTCCTCCATAGACGCTGATAATATTGCTTTACACTCAACTATCGTAAATGAACTTGAAACTACAGCAATCATAATGACACAAGCGTCTAGAATCCAGCAGCTGGAGGTGGATCTGGAGACGGCCAAACAGCGGGCGAAGGATGCTGAGACGACCCAGAAGAAGGCGGAGGAGGCCCATAAGAAAGCGGATGAGAGCCTGAAGAAGGCTAATGAGGAGCTCAAGAAGGCCCAGACGGACCTTGGCACACTTCAAGGTGTTTCTGAAGAGAACACCAAGATGAAGACCAAGGTTGCGAGGCTGGAGAAGGAGGCTGCTCAGGCTCAGAAAAACTTTGCAGCAACCCTGGAGGCGGAGCAAAACCGCCTGGTTGCTGAGAGTGACGCTGATAATTACGCCCGTATGAAGATCTTCTGGGCTGCTCTGTACCCAAACGCGGATTACAGCGTCTGGGCACTGGCTCACAGCTATGCCGAGTACGTGGTGTACTTAAGGGATAGAGGCGAGCCAAATCCTGACTCTTTTGAAGCCTGGGTCAACTCCAACAACGAGCCTTCCGCGCCTCAGCTACCTGGTCCGGGTGAAGCACAAGATATACCGTCAGATGACGAGGAGGAGGACTAGGAGGCACCGTCTGCAGGCAAGAAGTGACCTTTCAGCGGCAGTATGCCAAAACTTGTTTTTTCCAGCCTACGTGCCGAGTATATTTGTATTTACCGGTTAAGGAGCCGGGTTAATTAACAATTTCTCTTTCTCCCGGACGAGGTCCGGTTAACATTTAATCCACTACAACCGTTTGGTTGGGTGGACTTTTATGAAATGCACCGACTAAGTCGGTTTTGATCATTTTGTGTCTGAATTTTAATTTTTGCAAATTTTAATTTTTCATTTTTGCCAAACTTATCAAAAGCATGCGGCGATTTTTTGCCTAACTAATCAATAGTCCGACTCTCCTTGCCCCTGGACGGCTGTGTGATTGGTTTCAAGTGGAGATTGATTGACTTGGAAATGTATGATGCTGCAAAGAGCATGATACGTTGTGTAAGTCAATCAATCACAATAGTGATTACCCCAAACCAAGTGCACATCCGTTCACCAACAGGCGTTCCAGTCACTACGTAGACGGCTTTTTGTCCATCTTGGTAGAGATTTCATAGCCATTGAATAACTATTTTGCCCTAATTGGGATAGAGAGTGAAATTTTGGAATAAATAACCTGTGAGAACTTCAGTCAGAGACCGATTGATGCCCCAGGGCATCCGGTATTGGTCACTTGATCATTCATCACAGATCATTCTGGTCAGACGGCTATGAGTTGACTAATTTGGTCGTTCAATTTTTGCCGTCTGCATGGGTACGTAGAACCGATAAATAGTCTGTTCTCTGCGATGATTGCACCCGGAGGGGTGTCGCCGGACGCCTTTGTCCATGCTGGGACAGGCGATTTTATAAAATGAGCAACCATCCGGCCAATTCAGCCTTTGGTCTTGTTTAGGACCGGTTGTATAGCCACTAAGCATTTTTGTGCTTAGTTTTTAATCGGAGCATTGGCCGAATTACACCAAGTGTCGAACTTAGTTGTTTAAACAAACGAGTTTGTCTGGGTATTACCGAGACGGACAGGCAATTATTGAATCATACCAAGTATCAAACTTAGTTAGGTAAATGAAAAATCCGTCTGAGTATTACCCAGGCGGATAATCAAACTTAGTTAAATAAACAAAGTATCAAACTTAAATAAACAAGGGATCCGAGTATTACCCAGGCGGTCAAACAAATGTAACCTTTACTAAGTATCGAACTTAGTTAGGTAAAAGAAGAATCCGTCTGGGTATTACCCGGATGGATAATTAAAAAACAACAAATCAATTTTGCAAACAAAGTCTGAATCTTCATTAACAAACTCATTGTTTACAAAAAATTTACATTCTCGGAAGTAGTACTTTTTCAGATTGTCTACATTCCAAGTTCTAGGCAGGCGCCTTCCATCTGGAGTTTCCAGGCGGTAGGTGTCGTCCCTTACTTCTTCATAGATCCGGTTGGGGCCTTCCCAATTTGAAGTTAGCTTCCCCCAGCTCATTGGCCCTATCGGTTGCCTCCATTTTTCGTAACACTAAGTCATCAACTTTCAAGGGACGCTTGTGTAATTTTTTGTTGTAGGCTCTCGTCATTCTCAAACGGTAAATCTCATGATGCAAGGCGGCATTGCCCCTGCGCTCCGGGAGTGAATCCAATGCCAGGCGCATTGCTTCCCAGTTTGCCTCTTCATCATATAGCATGACTCTGAGAGTCGGCTCGTAATGTTCAATGGGCAAGACGGCTTCAGCACCATAAACCATGAGAAACGGGGTTTCACCGGTTGCCCCCTTCGCTGTTGTCCGGATGGCCCATAGGACATGGATTAACTCTTCTGCCCATAAGCCACCGGCTCTCTCTATTTTCTTCTTAATGCCGTCTGAGATGAGTTTATTGAAGGCTTCAACTTGGCCGTTTGCTTGGGGCCGGCCAACAGATGCAAAATAGCTTGAGATCCCTTGATCTCCCAACCAAGTTTTTAGCTGAGGCGTCTCAAACTGAGGAGCATTATCAAACACCATAGACATAGGTACCCCATACCGGGTGATAATGTTTTTCCAAATGAAGGAAATCACGTCTGAGGTTTTGATGTTTTTAACTGCCTCAGCTTCTACCCACTTGGTGAAATAATCCACAGCCACCAAAATGTAGCGCTTTCCGCCTGGAGCAGGCGTGTAAGGACCTAGAATGTCCATGCCTCATTTTGCAAACGGGATTGGGCTGTGGATGGCCGTCAGGTCAGTAGCCAGACAGTGAATGAGTTTGCCGAATTTTTGGCACTTCTCACATTTCTTTACCTGCTCCCTGGCGTCTGCCTTAAGAGTAGGCCAAAAATAATGTCGTCTGGCTCTGACGGCTAGGGACCTGCCGCCTATATGGGAGGCACAGAATCCCGAGTGCAAGTCCTCAAGAACTTCCTTCCCCTTTTCTGGGGTGACACACTTCAACAAAGGCTTCAGAAACCCCACCTTGAAGAGTTCTCCATTTTTCAACTCGAAGCTTGCAGCTCGCTTTTTCAGGACGTCTGCTTCCTGTGGCGAATCAGGAAGTGTACCGTCTTAGAGATAGGACCGGATGCCATCCATCCAGGTAGAGCTTTGGTCCAGAATTCCAATGGGATCTTCATAGATGCTTCTCTTTTCAAGAACTTCCCAAAAGACTGACCGAGGCGTATCATGGCAAGCGGAAGACGCCAGTTTTGACAATGCATCCGCCTGGTTGTTTTCCGACCTAGGAACTAGATTTAGCCGAAATTCTTCAAGTGCCCCGGCCTCTTCTTTGACTGCCTTAAGGTATTTGATCATAGCCGGTTGAGTAGCCTCGTAGCTTCCCTCATACTGGCTAACAACCAATTGAGAATCAGAGTAGGCGTCAATTTTCGTCGCCCATGCCGCCTTACACATGCGAATGCCGGCTAGCAGGGCTTCATATTCCGCCGCATTGTTAGAGGCCTGAAACTTGAAGCGTAGTGCATACTCAAATCAGTCCCCTTCAGGAGACTCGTAGATTACGCCTGCACCACAGCCGTTCTTTGTAGAGCTCTCGTCTACATACACTTTCCAAACCTGATCAAGATTATCCGGAGCCACCGGACGGGTCATTTCAACAATGAAGTCGGCAAACGCCTGACCTTTCACTGCCTTTCTTGGTTCGTAAGTGATTTCAAGACTTTGTATTTCAATAGCCCATTTCAACATTCTCCCGGATGAGTCCAAGGTAGACATTGGCCGCTTGAGTGGCTGGTCGGTGTAAATCACCACCAGATGTGCCAAAAAGTAAGGCATCAGTTTTTTGAAAGCCATATACAAAGCAAGGCCAAATTTTTCAACCATGGGGTACCGGAGTTAATCATTTTTAAGAACATGTCTAATGAAGTAAACCGAGAGCTGCACGCCGTCTCGCTCAGTAAGGAGAACGGCACTGAGGGCATGATCTGAGACAGCTAAATATATGTACAACGTCTCCCTAGGCAAGGGACTGACCAACCTAGGTAGAGAGTGTAAATGCTCTTTCAACCTCTGGAATGCCGCCTCAGCATCATCCCCCCATTCAAATCTGGCCTTCTTCCTAATTGCTTGGAAGAAGTAGAGGCAGTTGTTGCCTGACCGGCTGAGGAACCTCCCCAAGGCGGCCAGACAACTGGTGAGTCTCTGCACTTCCTTGAAAGAACGGGTTGACTTCATGTCTATCATGTCATCGATGTACGCCTCCACCTTCCTCCCAATTTGATTAATGAAGACCGTATTAATCATCCGTTGGAAAGTGGCAGGCGCATTTTTCAAGCCAAACGGAATCACAATATAATAGAATAACCCCTGATCAGTGACGAAGGCCGTCTTCTCTTGATCCTTTTTCCACAGAGGTATCTGATGAAAGCCGGAGTAGGCATCCATAAAGCTCATCAAGGCGTGACCGGCTGTAGAATCGACTAGACTGTCGATCTTTGGAAGCGGATAACTATCCTTTGGACACGCCTTGTTGAGGTCTGTGTAATCAACACACATGCGCCAGGTCCTATTCGGTTTCTTAACAAGAACCACATTGGCCACCTAGTCGGGGAAGTTACAAGGCCGAATGAACCTGGCGTCTAGCAGCTTTTTGACTTCGGCAGCTGCCGCCTGACTTCTTTCCTCACCGTGGTTTCTTTTCTTTTGCCGGATGGGCTTCTTTTTAGGATCCACAGCGAGCTTGTGGACGACAAGATCCGGGCTGACGCCTGGCATCACTTCCACATCAAAGGCAAAAATGTCTTTGAATTCTTTCAGCAAAAGGTGCAAGTCTACACCCAACTTAGCATAAGCAACCGTCCCAACCTTCACGGTACGCTCTGGACGGCTGTCGTCCAGAGGTATATCAATATGTTCACCAGCCGATTGGGGACGGAGCTCATCTGACCATTCACCAGTCAGTGATTGTTATTTCTTCTCTTTCTTTACCTCCACCAACAGAGGTGCCTTTCTTTTCTTCCCGGCTGCTGGTGGGGCAGGCGCTGGGTCGGTATCCTTGACATTGTCAAGGTCTATTGGTTCCTGGCCGCCTGGGGCCACAATGTCTCTGACGGCTGAGAGATAGCACTCTCGGGCCGTCTTCTGATCCCCATTTAGGGAACCAACAGTGCCGTCATCCCTCACATACTTGATGAGCATGAGAGACAAGATGATTACTGCCTTGGCTACGTTGAGGGTCGGCCGGCCAAGGATAATGTTGTAGGCGGTTAACTCCTTAACGACCTGACGACAATATGTCGTCCTTGGCCTTTCTCTCCCAGCCGGATGGGTAAGTCAATTCTTCCGGCTGGGTAAACCATCCCACCCCCAAAACAAACAAAGGGGTGAGTGACCGGATGCATGCTGCTAACATTATATTTCAGCTTTTGCAAGCACAGAAGGCTGATGATGTCTGATGAGCTGCCGGTGTCAATAAGGATCCGTCCAAACAGCTGGTTGGCAACCTTACATTCAATGACGACCGGGTCATCATGCGGACGGCGGACGCTGCCCCTGTCCTTCTCTGTGATCAAGACGTCTGGGAAGGAGGTGCTTGCAGACGCCTGCTCATCATCATCCTTGTCCATCTTTTGAAGATGGCTCTTGGCGCCCCGGATGGTAGGACCACCACAGGAGAACCCGCCTGCTATTGTGTAGACCGGCTCCTTGTCGGTATCCGAGCTACTAGCAGGCTGGGGGGTAGTCTTGGAGAAAGGACCCTTATGGTGAGTCCGACTCACCGCGGAAACAAACCCAAAAACAAGACCGCACTCGCAATAAATAAAACCATAAACATAATTATATTAATCACAAGATTAAGATAAGCTAATTACCTTTAACCATGCTTCGCTCCAAAATGACCTCTTACTTAAAAGCTTCAAGTCCCGCTCACACGCAGACCTCCAACGAAGTCCACCCGCACCAACAAAACCGACTAGGTCCAATGTCTTGGGGTTAGGAAGACCCGACTAATAAAACCCGAGTAATTATATTGAGTTCAAAGGTTTTCACTAATTGTGATGCCTTTTCCAACTCTTACTCAAGCATCATTCCTAATGCTCATACTTGGGTATTTATAGGAATGATGGGAGTATTATTTACTCTCCCAGCAATGTGGGATAGTATGATTTTTCCATTTTATTTTAAAACTAAAATAAAATTAATAATCAAGCTAGTAATAAATCAACAAGTGGCAAGCTCATGTGAGCGGTTAGGTGAGGACCGTTTGGAGAAGGGGGGGACCAAACTTGCTCCCCACGCCCTCTCCCATAACCGGCCACCTCACTCCACACACACTCAAGGACCACTAGCCACATGGCACCCACCCTTGGGCACTAAGGCAGCCAAGGTTGGCTGCCATGTGCTGCTGTCCGTGGCAGCCACGCCCAGCAAGCCCAGCAGGCCCAGCACTCGCATGCGGGCTGCCAGACGCTGCTGGCCAGCAAGCCCAACATGCTTGTGCGGGCTGCTGCTGGCCTTGTGCCTTGGCCAGCGCTGCTAGGCAGCAAGCAGTGGCCTAGCCATGCTGCTGCTAGCTATGGCAAGCTGGCGCGCCGAGCGTGCTAGCTGCTGCAGCTTGTTGCGGCATGGCTTGCTAGCCATTGCGCGCACAAGGCTGCGCCTAGCATGCTAGCACGCACTAGGCAACGCCTAGCCTTGCGATGCTAGCATGGGTGCGCTAGCACGCAACAGCCAGCCTAGGCTCGGCTTGGTGCTCATGCTAGCCACCATGCTAGGCCATACGCCCTTAGCACTCGGTTTGCTTGGGCATTCCGATGCTAGGGGTATTTTGGTCTTTTGTTGATTTATTACTATTTCTCATCTCGTCTTTCACTATTTTTTGACTTGACTTCCAACGCTCGGTTTCGACGCTCTATGCTCGAATTTCCGACGTCTAAATAAATATTACTCGGTCGACTCATTAATTCCTTCCGAATTAATTCGTCGTTTCGGTTTGTTGAATGCTTGGGTGTGACCCGAAGGGTTCAGTCAAGATTAAGCTATAATATTAATTGTTTCGGGGTTTTCTGATGTCCTGCGGGAGAGTTACAATTCCGAGACTGGAACCGGACGCCTGTACCTGCAAAATAACGGAGACTCCTGAGAGCTCCGCCTCCAACGGTCAAGTTAGTACCTGATTAAGGAGTAATTAATACGGAAATTAAAGTAATAAGATCTCTCTAGGTGAGAGTGTTTAATGTTGGTAATCTGCGTTGTTAGCGAGATTAGTCGGTTATTAGTGTTCCGTAATGTTTCTGTTCTGTTCCGTTCTTCAGGTGAGATTAGTTGCTTGATCAATTGCTCTCTCAATTGCTTGATCGCTGGATTAATGAGGATTAATTAAGTATTTATAGTCTTGAGAAGCGTGCCACTCTCTAGGTTTAGGGTAAACCTAGGGCTGACCGGGCCTCTAGACAGGATTGGGCCTTGTTGGCCGGTTTTCCCATTTGGCATGGGTGGACACGTGGCGTGTCTCAATTGGTCCGTAGAGGACGTATCTGTGATTGACACGTGGCAGGCTCCTATTGGCCTACGTGAAGGACACGTGGCGGAACCTGGTTGGTCCACTTGTCAAACGGTGATTGGTCCACTCACTTTGCCTATATAAGGAAGTGCTGACTTCGGTCATTTTCACTTTTGAGAACTTTGCGAGAACATTCGGACCCCTGAACTTGCTCTGACATTTCGGACCTTTTCTGCCTACCGCCTGTTCTGACAAGCCGACTGCACCGGATTTCCAGAACTTCATCAACCGTCACTCGTTCAGGTAACTCAGTTCTCTTACTCTTAATTTTCTTTTTAATTTTTGAAATGGCACCACGGAAGCACACGACACGACCTAAGTTAGTGATCAGCCGGTCACCGGGGACGGCTGAATCTAGGACTAGGAGTGCCGCCTGCCCTTTTCTGGACCCATCTTTGCCCTTTATACAAAGTCCGACTGTATCTGTGTCTATGCAGAACGTGATGGCCAGAACAAAAAAGACTGCTATGATCTCAAACTCGGACGGCTCCTCCCAAAGGGTGCTCATTAGTGAAACATCTGACCAGGCGCCAGATGTAGAAGTGAAACGAGGCGACTGCCAAGCCGACAGTTCTGAGAGAGGGGTCAAGGTGGTCCCTTCCCATTTGACCGTTGATATGTCTAATTTTCCTCCTGCTCCTTCTAAGAGAGAGGAGGCAGGCCCCTCTGGGAGAGGGGAGGAGTCGTCCTCTTCGGACTCGTCAGAGGACGAGTCCGAGTCCAGCTCTTCTGGCCACAGTTCTCCAGGCTCAGAAGAAAGAAACAGCCGCCTACAAGAGGCGAGGCTTTCTTATGCAGTTGAGAAGGGGGACAATTGGGCGGAGCCGTCCGCCTCTTACAGAGAGGAAAACGCCCCCTACTACTGCATGGTACCCCGGGGCCGGATCGCAACCATGCAAGACAAAGTGGAGAGCTTTATTGCTAACCACAGAATGGGCCCGGAATTTTTACTGTTCGTGCCGGATCCAGAAGACATTGTCGTCTGGCCGGCTGGTACCAGCTATGATGACAGTTGCTTTGGCTGCTATGTGGCGGCTATCAAAGCTGGACTGCGCTTCCCATTACATCCGGTTGTTCAGCGGATTTTAGATGGGTATGATTTGGGGTTATGGAAGTTAGCCCCCAACTCTTGGGTAAACGTACTCGGCTATGTGGCCGGGTGCGAAATGTACGGGGTGGAGCCAAGCTTTGAGGCTTTCGCCCACATGAACTATCTCAGCCGGACCCCTAAGTCGGGAGGTACCGGCTGGTATCAATTAACAAGCCATAGGGGTTACCTCATGACGAGAGGTAAGGCGAACAAATGGAAGGACTGGCGGAACACCTTCCTTATCATCGAGGGTTCAGACACGGAGCTGAACCAACGCTTTAACAAGTGGAATAGGGATCCACCTCTTCTCGCAGGCGGCCGCAGCATGCCACCTGTTCCCCCAAAGGCTAAAAAAGAGATCCTAGACAAAGGACTCTTCAAAGTAGAGACTAGGGTGAACTCTACTTCAGGGGTACGAGAGCAAGTACCCCTAAACTGCGTCCCGAGCTTCAAGTGGCTCTATGACGAGTACTTTTTGGCCGCCTGTGGCCTCAGCAGTAGGTGCTCTAGAGGTAGCCGGCCTGTCAAATACTCTGTTTTTTCACGCTTTGTTTACTTGGGATTTTTCTAACTTTGCTGTTCATTTTTTGCAGCTGACGCCATGAGTAAAATAACAGCATCCAAGACTGCGGCGGCCATGTTGCGGGCCTCTCTTATGCAACAGTCTTGTACCGACTCCCCCAACAAGGGGGCACCCTTGGTAGGCTTCGAAAACTCTTCTGCTTTTAGGAGTTGTCTTATGCATATACTAACTCTTTTTATTTTCAGTCGGGCACTCCAAGAGCTTCTTCCTCGCAACAGCCGGACCCCAAGGCCCGGAGGACGACTGTTGCAAGCTCTCCTGGGTCTTCCAGGAAAACAGTGGCGGCTGAGAAGCAGCCGGCCACTTCTTCTAAAACCCCGGCGGGGCCGCCTAGAAGTATGGACAATTACTTGTAAAAACTTTTACACTTGCTTCCTTCTTGACTAGATCTAACTTGCTTTTTTGCGCTTGATGCAGCCGGCCCTCAGGGGCTTGACTTGGTTGAGGTAGCCAAGTCCATGATCAAAGTAGTTCCTCCATCTGAAAGGGAGGCGGTCAGGGGTGCCGGCACCCTTGACCTTGATGGGATTGCAGGGGTCCTTGCTGAGGTATACTTTTTTGAGTATTTGAATTCCAGGACGCCTGTTATCTTTTTTGTTTGGACTCTGACGCCTGTTTTCTTTTTGTACTTAGGCCCTGCTCCGAGTTAACAGCCTTCGCAAGCCGCTTGATCGGAAAAACAAAGAGGTAAAGGCTGCAAAAGCTATGGCCGCCTCCAACTGTGATAAGGCAATGTTTCAAATTGCCCAAAATGAAGTACTGACCATTGATATTCTTTATTATCAGGCGCAGGCTACCGCCGCTGTTCGGGCTCAGTTAGAGGCGGCCCAGAAGAAGAATGACGAGCTGGAGGCGACCGTCACAAATCTTAAGGCCGAGCTGAAACCTCTTCGCCAAAAAATGCACTCTTACGAAGCCATGGAGAAATCTTTGGCCAACGTAAAAGAACGCCTGGTGAGCCAAGAGAAGAGTCTTACCCAAGAGCTCTCGGAAAAGGCCGAGCAAGAGAAGAAAGAGCTCGTCCGGGAGATGGTGGAAGACTCCACTCAAATCCAGCGCATGACCTGGGGCCGCCTGTTCCCCAATGCCGACTTTGCCTCTTGGGAAAGAACGTACCGCCAGTGTTCGGAAACATATAATCAAGAGATCCTGGCGGCTGCTGAAGAAGAGGCGTTGGGAGATGCGTTGGAGGAGGAGGAAGAGCCGGTTGTGGCGCTTGTGCCACTTGGGGGTAAGGCATCAAAAGAGGATGCAACTGAAGCCGAGTCCAACAAGAAGAGTGCTGACCAGGCGGCAGCTGCTAATACTGAACTGCCCCCTTCTTAAGCTTAATGTATTTTTTTTTTCACGGCCTGCGTGCCGTTTGCTTTGTATTTACCCGGCCAGGGGGCCGGGGCTTTGAATATTTTGCTGGTCTTTAATGACCGGCTTATTTTTAATCAAATTTTTGTTTTGATTCAAATTTGTCTAAGTATTCCATATCTAATATCCCATTGTTCACTAGACCGACTGTTGTACATGGCCGAACGTTGCAGACAGGTACAAATAGTAAGTACGCCGCCTATGCCCCTGGACGACTGGTTGTCTGTTTCCAGGATAGACGATCAGTTGGCCATTTATTCAATCGGTATTCGAACTATTTATTCAATCGGTCTGACCAAGTAAATAGTATTACCTAGTCGCCAAGGAATTAAGTAAGTAGGATAACAAGCGGCGGGTACCGGTTGTTTCCCTTTATTGCCAATGTTGGCTTTTAACTCGTAATTTGTTAACCTAGCAAGAGTAGTGGTTGAGAGTCCTTGTTTGTTAAAAACAGGCGGACGACTCATACCTTTTAGGCTCCATACTAAGTTTGAGTGACTATTGAGTTAACATAGGAGTTACTTAGTCTTCGTCACACTCTAGATTGAATAGTAGAGGTACCAGGCGGCGGAGGCCGGCTGATCCTCTTGATTTGCCAATGTTTGTTGGCTATTAACTCAATAGGTTACCTAGTAGGAATAGGGGTTTGAGTGCCCTTGTTTGTTTAAAACAGGCGGACGACTCAAACCTTTTAGGTTCCATACCAAATTTGAAGGAGTGACTATGAGTTAACGTTGGAGTTACTCAGTCGCCGTCACTTTTGTTTGAGAAGTAGAGGTACCAGGCGGCGTAGGCCGGCTAGACCCCTTGATTTGCCAATGTTTGTTGGCTATTAACTCAATAGGTACCCCCTGCATTTATCCCAAGTAATACAGGCGATCATCTGACTCAGATGTCAACTGCTACCACTGGTTTGGTTAGTGATAGAGTTATCCTTGTCTCAAAAACGGCTACGTGGTTGCCCTTGGGGACAGTCGTATAGGTGCCGTGTAATTAGTTTATAGAACAATGTTCCACCCAAAAGGGAGCTGCTCTCTGCGACGAATTTCATCCGGAGGGATGCCGTCGGACGCCTGCTATGATGTTGGGACAGGTCGTATTAGTTTTGTAGATTTGATCAGGTGGCTTGTCGCCTGGTCTGATCATTCGGCCGGTGGCCTTGGTAAGTTCTTGGTGAACGTAGGTGCTAAGTAAAAGAAGGGTAGCCGCCTGTTAGGCACAGGGTCGGCCAGGCCCTAATCTTTTTAGCTAAGTATTGTGAGTAAAATACTCAATGGAGAGTAGCCGACTGTAAAGGAACAGACGGCATGCCCCTCTGAAGATAGAGTGAAAAACTGAATGGAGAGTAGCCGACTGTAAAGGTACAGACGGCATGCCCCTCTGAAGATAGAGTGAAAAAACTCAATGGAGAGTAGCCGACTGTAAAGGTACAGACGGCATGCCCCTCGTAATACAAAATTGAATAGTAAGTGCAAACTTTATTAAGTAGCTCTTTACTTTACATCATTCAGAAGAAATATTTTTTAAGGTTATCTACATTCCAAGTTCGAGGCAACGGTTGTCCGTCTGGTGTTTCCAGACGGTAGGTACCGTCCCTGACTTCCTCATAGATTCGGTAGGGTCCTTCCCAGATGGGAGTTAGTTTGCCAGACTCATTAGCCCTACCAACTGCTTCCATTTTTCTAAGTACAAAGTCCCCTACTTTGAGTGGACGCCTGTGTACTTTTTTGTTGTATGATCTAGTCATTCTCAGGCGATAGATCTCATGGCGCAAAACAGCATTGCCCCTCTTTTCAGGAAGTGAGTCTAATGCCAAGCGCATGGCTTCCCAGTTTGCCTCTTCGTCATATAGCATTACTCGAAGAGTCGGCTCGTAGTGTTCTATTGGAAGAACAGCTTCCGCACCATAAGTTAGGAGGAATGGAGTTTCTCCAGTCGCCCCTTTTTCAGTCGTCCTAATGGCCCAGAGAACATGTGGTAGTTCATCCGCCCATAGGCCGCCTGCTCGTTCAATCTTTTTCTTGAGACCGTCTGAGATGATTTTATTAAAGGCTTCTACCTGGCCGTTTGCTTGTGGACGGCCGACAGATGCAAAGTAGTGTGCAATTCCTTGGTCTCCCAACCAGCTTTTGAGAACAGGCGTCTCAAATTGGGGACCATTATCAAAAACCATAGACATGGGAACCCCGAACCGAGTGATGACGTTTTTCCAAATGAATGAAATTACATCTTTCGTCTTGATTCCCTTTACAGCCTCCGCCTCTACCCATTTAGTGAAGTAGTCAACGACAACAAGTACATACCTTCTGCCGCCTGTAGCAGGCGTATATGGACCCAGAATGTCCAAGCCCCACTTAGCAAACGGTAGTGGGCTGTGAATGGTGGTGAGGTCAGTAGCCGGACGGTGAATTAATTTGCCAAACCTTTGGCACTTGTCACATTTTTTCACCATCTCCATTGCATCTGCTTCCAAAGTAGGCCAAAAGTAGCCCTGTCGCCTTGCCCTTTGAGCAAGCATCCTACCACCTATATGAGAAGCACAGTAACCAGAGTGAAGATCATCTAGTATCTCTCGTCCCTTTTCAGGAGTAACACACTTTAAAAAGGGTTGAAGGTACCCCCTCTTGTGAAGTTCTCCCTGTATCATTTCAAAACAGGAGGCTCGTTTTTTCAGTGCTGCCGCCTGTTGAGGATCACCCGGCAGTGTACCGTTTGTCAGATATGCCCTGATTGAATCCATCCAGGTTGAGCTTCTGTCTAGGATTCCAATAGGGTTTTCCTCGATGCTTCTCTTCTCCATTACTTCCCAAAAAACAGTTCGAGGAGTATCGGAGGAGGCGGATGATGCTAATTTTGACAGTGCATCCGCCTGGTTGTTTTCTGATCTCGGCACTTGGATCAGATGGAAATCCTCAAGGGAGCCGACTGCTTGTCGGACCGCCTGTAAATACTTGATCATGGCCGGATGGGTTGCTTCGTATTCGCCATTGTACTGACTCACTATCAATTGTGAATCAGAACAGGCGTCTATTTTTCTTGCCCCTGCCGCCTTGCACATGCGGATCCCGGCTAGTAAAGCTTCATATTCTGCCTCATTGTTTGAAGCCTGAAAACTGAAGCGTAGAGCATACTCGAACCTGTCGCCCTCTGGAGATTGACATACGACGCCTGCTCCACAACCATTTGAAGTAGAGCTTCCGTCCACATATACCTTCCATACTTGGTCTGGAACTTGAGAGTCAGGAGGACGAGTCATCTCTACAATAAAATCAGCAAAGGCTTGCCCCTTCACTGCTTTTCTAGGCTCGAAAGTAACTTCGAGGCTCTGTATTTCTATGGCCCATTTGATCATTCGTCCTGACGACTCCATGATGGTAAGGGGCCGCTTGATTGGTTGGTCTGTATACACGACGACTGCATGTGCCAAAAAGTAGGGCTTCAATTTTTTAACAGCCATGAAGAGTGCAAGACCAAATTTCTCCACTAGGGGATACCTCAACTTGGCATTTTTCAGTACGTGGCTGACAAAGTAAACCGGGTGCTGACAGCCGTCCCTTTCAGCAAGGAGAACAGCGCTTAACGCATGATCAGAGACGGCCAGGTACATGTAGAGATCCTCTTTGGGCAAAGGGCTGACCAGCCTCGGCAAGGAATGCAAGTGAACTTTTAATTTCTGGAAGGCGGCCTCAGCATCCGGCCCCCATTCAAACCTTGCCTTTTTCTTAATTGCCTGGAAAAAGTATAGGCATTTGTCGCCTGATCGGCTTAGAAATCTTCCCAAGGCCGCCAGACAACCTGTTAACTTCTGAACCTCTCGGATGGTACGAGGCGACTGCATGTCGATGACCGCCTGCACCTTCTCAGGGTTCGCTTCTATTCCTCTCTGATTGATAAGGAATCCGAGAAATTTCCCAGACTCAACTCCAAATACACATTTCTTGGGATTGAGCATGACATGGTGCCGCCTGAGTGTGGCGAAAGTTTCTCGGAGGTCCGTCAGATGATCTTTCTGAAGTTTAGTCTTAACAATCATATCATCAATATATGCCTCGACGTTTCTCCCAATCTGATCAAAGAACACAGTGTTTATCATTCGTTGGAAGGTAGCCGGGGCATTCTTAAGACCAAACGGCATGACCGTGTAACAGTATAACCCCTGATCAGTGACGAAGGCCGTCTTCTCCTGATCTTTCTTCCATAAGGGAATTTGATGGAAACCAGAATAGGCGTCCATGAAACTCATCAAGGCATGGCCGGCTGTTGAGTCGACCAGGTTGTCAATTTTAGGCAGAGGGTAACTGTCTTTGGGGCACGCCTTGTTTAAGTCTGTGTAGTCTACACACATTCGCCAGGTGCCATTCGGCTTTTTAACGAGCACCACATTTGCAACCCAGTCTGGGAAGTAACATTGCCGAATGAACCCTGCATCAAGTAATTTTTTAACTTCGGCGGCTGCCGCCTGACTTCTTTATTCGCCATGGTTCCGCTTCTTTTGTCGTACCGGCTTCTTTTTCGGATCCACAGCGAGTTTATGTAGCGCCAGATCAGGACTAATGCCTGGCATTTCATGGACTTCAAATGCAAAGATGTCCTTGTATTCTTTCAATAAGTTGTGAAAGTCGTCACCAAGGTTTCTCAGAGCAGTCGTCCCAACTTTGACTGTTCGGTCAGGACGTGAGTCGTCTAAGATCAGGTCCGCATGCTCACCAGCCGGCTGAGGGCGGAACTCATCCGGCCGCTCCTCTGCCAATGATTGCTATTTTCTTGCTTTTCTTGCGGACTCTGTCTGGGACACCTTTCTCTTTTTGTCGCCTGTTTCTTGAACAGGCGCACTCTCCTTGACATTGTCAAGGTCTGTTTTTTCTCCACTTGACCCAGTGGCCATAACAGTGGGCTTGACATCCGAGAGATAGCACTCTCGGGCCATCCTCTGATCTCCCCTTAGGGAGCCGACTGTTCCATTATCCCTCTCAAACTTGAGCAGCATAAGAGACGGGATTATAACAGCCTTGGAATTATTCAGGGTTGGTCGACCCAGAATCATGTTGTAGGCCGAGAGTTCCTCTACTACTAGGAACCGGACTACCATGTGTCGTCCTTCCCCTTTTTCGCCCAGGCGAATGGGTAAATCTACTCGTCCCAGTGGGTGGACGACTCCTCCTCCAAACCCTATTAAAGGGTGGGAGGCCGGATGTATGCAGTCCGTCTTATATTTCAGTTTTGACAGACATTTGCTGCTGATGAGATCTGAGGAGCTCCCGGTATCTATGAGGATTCGGCCAACTCTCTGGTTGGCCACTTTACATTCAATAACGAGAGGGTCGTCATGCGGCCCCCTTATTCCTCCTAGATCCTCTTCAGTGATGACAATCTCAGGAAATGTATATTTGGACGGCCGTTCTTGGTGAACGGAATTTACATCTAACCGCCTTATATTATCTTTGTTGCCCCTAATAGTGGGGCCGCCTCCTGAGAAGCCGCCTGCAATGGTGTAGACGACTGCATCATCTGTATCGGAGCTGTCGGCCTGTTGATTCTTTTTGGCCGACTGCTTTTTTGAGGAAGTGTTCCCCGTAGATTTCTTGACGTAAGTGTCAAGATCACCTTGCTCAGCCAGGCGGTCTAGGTACCGCATGAGACTGATGCAGTCATTGGTGTGATGACCAACGTCATCATGATAAGCACAGATTTTATCTTGGTTCCGGTTGTTTGCAGAACCCTTCATGGGGACCGGCTTCTCAATTGAGATCCGTCCCTTTATTTCTTTTAGGATAAACTGGTTATCCTTGTTAAACGCATACTTTGGGGAGTATGGTTTGAATTCTTTTTTCTTTTTCTGGGCCGGCTGTTTAGAGGAATCAGCCGCCCAGACCTCTTTTCTTTTCTCATCTTTGTTAGACGACTGTTTCTGTCGTCCTTCTCTTTTGTCGAATCTTTTCCCGTCCGACTGTTTTATCGTACACAGATCAGTCGTCTGTATATAGGCTTCTGCTTCAATCAAGGCCTCTTGAAGAGTCGCCACCCTTTTTCGAACCAAATCAAATTTGAAGGTAGACCCATCTTTGAGACCTCTAAAAAAGTCGGTATAAGCTACCTCATCCGGTAACCCTTGAATCTGTATTCTCATCAGGTTGAATCAACTGATGTAAGAGCGAAGCCCCTCCTTCTCGCCCTGCTGAATTGTTCCCAAATCAAGGGTCGTTTTCTTCGCAGGGATGTTCATGGTGAAGTTGGAGGCAAATAAGTAAGCAAGCGTCCTGAAGCTGTTTACACAACCAGTCGGCAGGTTGCCGAACCATTGCTGTGCGATTCCCTTGAGAGTCGCTGGGAAACACTTGCACCAAGTGGGATCATCCAACCCTTGAAGGTACATCAGGTTGGTGAATGCCATCAGATGGTCTTCTGGGTTAGTAGTGCCGTCATAGGCGCCTACTAGTACATTTTTTACCTTGGCCGGCTGAGCAGCTTCAGTAATTTCCTTGGAGAAGGCCGACGGCTGTTCACCAAGTCTAAGCAACCGTAGCTGCCAGTCCATAGGTTGGACGTTTTTTGCTACAGGTCCACCAAATGGAGGTGGCTGCATAAAATACTGTTGTTGCGGCACAAATGGTAAGTTTGGTACCGCCTGGGCACTATGAAAGCCGGACTGACGGGAGGTGCCGCCTGACTGACTCTCATGGTACGACTGTGTATGCCTCATCGAGGCATTTCGCAAACTGTCTTGAAAATTTGAAGTAGAAGCCGACTCTGACAATCGGTCACTCTTCTTCTGCTCTAGCAGTAGCCGAGCATCTGTGAACGTTTGCTTTGACCCGTCCGCTTGAATATGACGAACCGGTTTCCTATTTCTTGTAGGATAACGAAATTTTGTGAAATCAAAGGCAGGTGGCTCCCGCTTCCTAGATTTAGGATGAGGAGTCGCCTCTCGCCCTTGAACTGGCTTCCTCTTCTGTGAAGTGGAAGGTTTCTTGGCCGACTGCTCCTTGACTGAAGCAGACGGCTTCCTGTTGATCAACTCTTGAATCTCTCCCTTGAAATCCCTCATGAAGGTCATGAGTTCGTTCCTTGTGATGGGAGCAGACCCATCAGTCGGCTGTTGCCGAGCAGGCGGTGCGCCTGCTGGCTCGCTTCCTGTTTGAAGATGCTCCCGTTCCCTTCTTTCGGTATGACGGGTACGTCGGGCCCTTAGGGTCCCGTCTGGAGCTGTATGAGTTTCAACTTCAAATTCACTTTCGGTGTCATGGTCCGACTGAACTTGAGGGTCGTTTAGGGGACGCCTCTCTTCAGGAGTCGGTACAGACTTGGATGCCATCTCTGAAGTACTCTCCCCACAGACGGCGCCAAATGTTTCGGGGTTTTCTGATGTCCTGCGGGAGAGTTACAATTCCGAGACTGGAACCGGACGCCTGTACCTGCAAAATAACGGAGACTCCTGAGAGCTCCGCCTCCAACGGTCAAGTTAGTACCTGATTAAGGAGTAATTAATACGGAAATTAAAGTAATAAGATCTCTCTAGGTGAGAGTGTTTAATGTTGGTAATCTGCGTTGTTAGCGAGATTAGCCGGTTATTAGTGTTCCGTAATGTTTCTGTTCTGTTCCGTTCTTCAGGTGAGATTAGTTGCTTGATCAATTGCTCTCTCAATTGCTTGATCGCTGGATTAATGAGGATTAATTAAGTATTTATAGTCTTGAGAAGCGTGCCACTCTCTAGGTTTAGGGTAAACCTAGGGCTGACCGGGCCTCTAGACAGGATTGGGCCTTGTTGGCCGGTTTTCCCATTTGGCATGGGTGGACACGTGGCGTGTCTCAATTGGTCCGTAGAGGACGTATCTGTGATTGACACGTGGCAGGCTCCTATTGGCCTACGTGAAGGACACGTGGCGGAACCTGGTTGGTCCACTTGTCAAACGGTGATTGGTGGATAAAAATCCCCTAATCATTAATTATTCATTAATATTACTGATCGGAAGCGGCCTCCACCCAGGCATTCCGATCACTTGACCTCACTGAATATATTAGTTTTCTAATAATTCTGAACCCACTAACGGAATAGTACACTTGTTCGAAGGGCACCATTCCTTTCATATTCTTCTTCTTTGCCCCGGCTGGGGACTTGGAAATGTAGGACTTCAGCATTCCCTTGTCAGCCAGACGGTCCAACACCCTTTGAAGGCTGAAGCAGTCGTTGGTGTCATGGCCGACTTCCTCATGGTATTGGCAGAATTTATTTTTGTCCCTTGATTGAATGGAACTTTTCATTGGATTCGGCTTCTCTAGGGACAGCCGGTCCTTAATTTCCATGAGGATGGAATTGCAGTCCTTGTTAAACTCGTAATTGGGGACGTACGGTTTAAACTCTTTCTTCTTCTTCTGGGACGGCTGGTCAAAATCACTAACCGCCCAGATTTCTTTTCTCTTCTTGTTGTCTTCTTTCTTTTTGGCCGGCTGGGCAGGCCGGCTGTCTTTCTGCTTGTCGGACCTCTTTGAGTCCGACTAGCTGCCAGGCGAGCAGAGGTCGGTAGCTTGAATGTAACTTTTCGCCTTCCTCAGGGCCGCCTGTAAGGTGAAAGCCCCTTTTCTGACTAGGTCGAACTTAAAAGTTGACCCGTCTCTCAGACCTTTGAAAAAGTCTGTAAAAGCTACCTCATCAGACAGTCCTTGAATCTGAATTCTAATTAGATTGAACCACCTGACGTAAGAGCGCAGCCCTTCTCTCTCCCTCTGCTTAATGGTGTCAAGTCCAAGCTTGTTTTTTTAGCAGGAATGTTCATTGAGAAGTTGGAAGCAAATAGGAAGGCAAGCTTCCAAAAATTGTCAATGCACCCAGCTAGCAGGTTACCAAACCATTGTTGGGCGATGCTCTTCAATGTAGCCTGGAAGCAACGACACCAAGTGACATCATCCAACCCCTGCAGATACATGAGGTTGGTATAAGCCATGAGATGGTCTTCTGGATTGGTGGTACCGTCATAGGTACCAAACAACACATTCTTAACCTTGGACGGTTGTGCCGCCTCGGTTATCTCCCGGGTGAACGCAGAAGGTTGTTCACCCAGGCGAAGCAAACGAAGCTGTCATTCCAGTGGTTGGACATTTTGGTATGCCGCCTGACCTCCAAAGAGGGCCGACTGCATGAAATGAGGGGGATACTGGCTGTAAACCTGAGTAGGCACATACGGTACAACTCCAATCATATGAGGGCCAAAATGGACGGTATTACCGCCTGTCTGACTCTCATGCAAGGAAGATGCATTCCCTGCAGAGGTATTGTTAAAGCTGACAGGAAAGTTCGACGTGGAAGCCGACTCAGACAGCTGCTGATTTCTCTTCCGGTTGATGATCTCCCGGGCATCAAGAGATGACTTCTTATTTTCACCGGCTGTTAGTCAGGCGGGGGTTATTGTTATTCCCTTTAGGAAAAAGAATTTTGGACCAATCAATGGTCCCGGCTGCCTTCTCCTTTAGATGAGGAGTGGGCTGCCGATCTTTGCCTGACTTCCCCTTTTCCAGAGGAGTCTTCTTGGCCGACTGACCTCTACTTTGGCTAGCCCGGCTCTGGGTGATCAGCTCTTTAATTTCACCCTTGAAACTTGTCATGAATCTCATGAGCTCGTCTCGGGTGACAGGCGTTGATCCAGCTGCCGTAAGGGTTTCCCCTTCCGGCTAACCAGGGGGTCTACTTGCACCCGCCTGGGAGGCACCCCGCTCCAAAGTCTCTCTAGGCCGGATGCGCTTGATTCTGAGAGAGCCGTCTTCGGCTGTAAAGGTTTCAATTTGAGGATCTTTATCCTCATGGTCTGTAAAGAATTCTAGGTCTTTGCCCAGACGGTTAGGGGGTGGTACAGACTCTTGAACCATCTTCGAGGTACTCTCCCCACAGACGGCGCCAAATATTTTGGGTGTTTTTGTCCCTTGGGAGGGTTACAACTCGAAGACTGATCCGGTGTGAGCTGTACCTACAAAACAAACGGAGACACTGGTTGGGTGGTGCTCCGCCTCCGACGCACAAGTTAGGAACTTGAAGAGAGAATAAAGTACGGAAATTTAGGTGGGTATCTGCTCGGATTCCAAGCTCAGGTCGTTCTCTGATGTGAGAGAATGCAGGTGTAATAAATGGTAAAACGTGTCCTCAAAAGGAGGAACATCTCCCTATTTATAGGGTCTTTGGGATTTGTGCCCCTAATTAGGTCACTGGACCCTAATCATTGGTGGGCTACGCCGTTTTGCGGCTTTCTCGGGATTTGGGCCTGAAGGCCGCCTTTTTCCCTTAATTTCTGGAGTGACACGTGTCAAGCAGGGATTGGTCCACTTTGGGCCATCCTAAGGCTGACACGTGTCATCCTCTGATTGGACCACGTGGCGGGGTAAAATTACCCTAAACAAACCCATCTTGGATTTTTGGGAAGAGTGCTAGAGTAGGAGTTCAATAGAGCATTGCATTAGCAAAAAATCTTAAACTCACATAATACTCGGGTTTTGGTCGGACCTCACTAACCTCGAGGTAACGGACCTAAAAGTCACTATTAGTTTTTGCGGGTGGACTTTTGTTGGAGGCTCTCATGTTAGCGGGGCTAAGCTTTCAAATAAGAGCTCGTCTTTGAGGGCGAAGCACGCGTCAAAGGTAAATTCCAATTTTATCCTTTTATGTTTATTTGTTATGCTTTATGGTTTTATAAATTGCGAGTGGTTCTTTCGGTCGGGGTTGTTTCCACGGTAAGTTGGACTTACCAAACCCCAACATTAAAGTTATGTAGTTTACTTTAAGTGGAATTACATTTAATACCACTTTTACGATAAAAAATCAGCTTATACAAAACTTCACACTTCTCTCACCAATATTGCAACCAGATTTAATTAGATTTAATTGATTTTTAAATTTAAATGCTAGTGTTCAGATCTAGTTATTCAGGATTCAAGCAAGAAAATCAATCACGAAAATCATTCTTTACCTCAAATTTTTGAATTAAATTCGAATTTCACTATAATGAACCTTAAATTGATCATAATCACCATAAACTACCAAAAATCAAACAAATTCAAATCAACATCTATGAAGTCTCGCATATATACGAACTTCAAATTCACCATAAAAAAGTTATAATTACTAAACTAAACTGAAAAAACACCAAATTGTTGACGAATTTGCAAATATATGCTCCAAATTGATAGAATATATAATATGATTAGGCAAAAAAAGTATTAAACCCTAAACATCGATTAATATAAAATTTCAATGCTTACCTGTGTTGTCGAGAAATTTTGCAACAAATTCAGCACAATATTAAAGAATTATGTAAATTGTAGCACCTTTTTCCTAATATTGGAGTTGTTGATTGAATTAAGGAAGCTTGAATAATTCTAGAGAGAGAAAATGGCGTAAAATGATATGAGAAAGAGGAGAGATAAATGGCAGAGAAGAGAATTCCATGAAACTCGTTCAATTCGTCTGATTTAATGTAGACCGTTAGATCGCTCGCCTTTTGTGTTAGATTTGACGGTCTAGATTAGTTCTTAGTTCCTATCATAGGATTGGTTCTCATTATAACCTGGTCACATATGTATATATACATATATGTATATATATATATATATATATATATATATATATATATATATATATATATATGTATATATATATATATATATATGTATATATATACATGTATATATGTATATATATACATGTATATATGTATATATATGTATATATATATATGTATATATATACATATATATATATATGTATATATAATATATATAAATATATATATATATGTTTTGGAGTTTTCCGATGTCCTGCGGGAGAGTTACAATTCCGAGACTGGAACCGGACGCCTGTACCTGCAAAACAAACGGATGCTCCGGATGATTGGAGATCCGCCTCCGACAGTCAAGTTAGTACTTGATTAAGGAGTAATTAATGCGGAAATTAAAGTGATTGGGTCTCTCTAGGTGAGAGTGTTTAATGTGTGTAATTTGCGTTTTTAGCGTGTAATCTCCCTTAATGAGGATTAAGGGAGGTATTTATAACCTCGGGAAACGTGTCAATCTAGGTTTAGGTTAAACTTGGGCTGATTGGGCTTCCCTCGGAAGTTGGGCCTAGGTGACCGGTTATCCCAGGTGTCATGGGAAGGACACGTGTCGTGTCGTAATTGGTCCATAGTGGACGGATCAATGCTTGACACGTGGCAGGCTCTTATTGGCCCATGTGACGGACACATGGCGGAACCTGATTGGTCCACTTGTCAGATGGTGATTGGTGGGGGAAAATCCCTAATCAATATATATGACCAGGTTATAATGAGAACTTATTCTAGAATAGGAACTAGGTACAAATCTGGATTGTCAAATGTAGGATAAGAGGCGCGCGATCTGACGGCCCATATTTGTTCAGACAAATTAAATGCAAAATTCAATTCAGGCGCCTTTTCTCTCTCTCTCTCTCTCTCTCTCTCTCTCTCTCTCTCTCTCTCTCTCTCTCTCTCTCTCTCTCCATCTATCTATCTTTTTTCGCAATTTTCTCTCTCTTTCCGCGATTTTCTCTCTCTTGATCGCCATTTTCAACAGCAAAAACCTTTGAAAACCGCCATAACCGTCAAATCAACTACTCAATTTTGCTATAAAATTACAATTTCATGTTCTACTGTCTACATTTTTCAATTTTAGAACAAAAATTTTTGAAAATTGACGAATAAAAGGTATTTTATCACAACTTCGAAGTTCATACTATTTTTTTTTTATTTTGTTGCAATTTTATACATATATTTGTGTTTTTTGCTTGATTATGTTAGAATTAAAGTAGCAAAACTTGAATCCGAGAATTTCGAAGTTCAATTTTAGTGTTTTCAGTTCGATTTCTTCATAAAAAAGTATTATCACAAATTAGTTCATTTTTGTTCAAATTATGATTAATTAACTTATCGTTTCTGTGCAAATTTGTTGTAATTTAGGTTAATATCGACATGCATGTGAAAATTATTCAAAGTTTTAATTATATTTATGTTTTTTTTTGCTTGATTATGTAAGAATTGAAGTAGCAGAACTTGAATCGGAAAAATAATTTTAGGCAAAATCGACATGGATGAGAAAATTATTCAAAGTTTTACATAAATTAATATTAGGTTTTTCATAAATTAGGTATAAAATTATAGTAAAGTGTTTTTGAAAAAATATTTGAAAAACTTTAGAACCGTTTATATTTATGAACTTAAGTAATTTTACTTAAACTCATACTAATTTAGAATAATTTTGGTTAATTTATGAGTAATATTTGAGTGCATTATTGTTGATATAGTACTTATGTTCTACTATTTGAGTGTCAGAAATTTGCTAAAAGTAAATAAAATATTATTAAAATTAGATAGAAACTGACTAAAAGTAAATTAAAAGTAGTTGTTTGAGTTTCTATAGTTTTGAGTGCATAATTTTTTAAAAGTACATAGAAATTTGTTAAAAGTAGATATAAATTTGTTAAAAGTACACAGAAATTGCCTAAAAGTAAATTTATTAATTGTTACTGAATTACTATGAAATCTATAGCTATTGTAGCTTGTGTATAAATCAATCAATTGATGTTACTATTATGGCTTGTGTATAACATATCAAAAATGATGATAATCATTGCTCATTACATTACCCTATACATTATTCTTGGTCATCTCATATTTGTTTTGAATTGTTCACAAATTAAAATGGCCAAAACTACAAAGAAAAAACCTACAACAAAACCAGATCCAGCAAAGGATATTGCTACAGCAAAGAAGGCTGCTGCAAGTAAAAAAGTTACTGCAGTCAAGAAATATCCTGCAACCAAGAAATCTCATGCGGCCAAGGTGACTCCTAAAGCCAAGAAAGTTCCTACAAATACAAAGCAATCTCCAATTAAAGGTATATAATATAAAGTAAATGGAGACTGTTATAAAGTAAATAGAAACACTTATAAGGTAAATCATTTATCTTCATTAAAAAAGCTTATAGGGTAAATATATATGTTTTAAAAGATATTTAATATGTCTATACTTATAAACTGATTGTGTTAACTAAATGTAATAGGTGCTAAGCTTCAAAGGATTTCAAAAAAGCGAATATTGATAAAGAGAAGAATTAAGGAACTAGAAGCATCAAAAGGTTCATAAAAGTTTATATAATTAAATTCATATGTTATGTATTATATTGCACCAAGGTATTACACCAAGGTATTACATAAAAGTTTATAAAGTAAATGAAGATTGATATAAAATAAGTACAAATTGTTATAAAGTAAATAGAAACTCTTCTAAAGTAAATGAAAACAATTTTAAAGTAAACTGTTTTAAAGTAAATCATTATATGTCTATGATGTTTATTGATAACTTTAATAAAGTTAACAAAAATGTTTATAAAGTAAATATAAATGCTTTCAAAGTTGGTTAACATGTTTTAACAAATTATAGGAACAAAGAACAGGGTAAAATCTGAAGTGAAAGATAGCAATTATGAACCAGAAGAAGATCAAAATGAGGATTCTGATGGTTCATCAGAAGAAGACAGAAAAAAGGGAAAAGCTCATTAAAGAAAAAAATGAAGCTTGACAATTCTGACCTTGATGTACATGAAGTTATTGATGTTAATGATGATGATGATGATGGTAATTTGGAAATTAAGAAAACACAATGCAGACCCAATGCAGTTGTTGATTTAATCAACAATTTTAGTGAGCAGCAAAAAAAAAGATGTCATAAGTATTGGTTTTGGAGGACTGCTTGAACTAAAGTTAAGAAGAATTTCAACAAAGATGCTTCCATGGCTTTGTCACCATTTCAATGAAAGCAGCTGCATGTTCAACATTGAAGAATTTTCAGTGAGTTCCTACGATGTTGAAGATATATTCTTGCTTCCACATGTAACTGAGAGCAAGGTGAGTTTTCAGTTAAGGAAGCAACCTCTATCAAACTTGCCGATTTAAAAAGAATGGAAGATGATGAGATAATTGTGAATAATTTGGAGAACAAATTAAAGAGTCTAAAGGAAGGAGGGGAGGATTTTAAAAGATTCTTTGTGATGTATGTTTGCAGCACATTCTTGGCCCTTGTTGCAAATAGAGTGATTGATTACAAGATAATCAATTATGTTTTGGGTGTTTTTGTCTCTCGGGAGAGTTACGTCACAAAGATTGGTCAGGCTGAGCTGTACCTGCAAAAACAACGAAGACTCCGAGTGGTGGAGCTCCGCCTCCAACGATCAAGTTAGTAACTTGAAAGAGAATAAAGAATACAGAAATTTAGGTGGGGATCTGCTTGGATTCCAAGCTCAGGTGTTTTTCTGATGAGAGAGAAAGTAGGTTTGATAAATGATTGAATGTGTCCCCAAAATGGGGAAATATCTCCCTATTTATAGGGTCATTGGTAGGAGTGCCCCTATCTAGGTCATTTGACCAAGGTTTTGGTGAGCTATGCCGAATTACGGCGCTTCTTGGGATTTGGGTCCTTGAAGGCCGCCATTTCAGAGGCTTATCTGAAGGGGACACGTGTCAAAAGGTTATTGGGCCACTTGGGCCATCCTGAACTCGACACGTGGCCTCCTCTCATTGGTCCACATGTCTAGGGTACTTTTACCCTAAACATTTTCCCCACACTGGGGTCACGTGCATGTCATGTGAGGCTTGTGATACGTGTCCACCTATCAAAGGTGAACAGTAACAACGGATAGTGAAATTTGAAATTGAAACGAGGATGCCCCCATTTCACCTTCTATAAATAGAAGTTTCCCCCCCCCCCCTTCCCTCTCTCCTCACCATATTTTCATTTGACTTTCTAGAGAGAGAAAGAGAGTTTTTTAGAGAGAGATTCTCTGCTTCCGTCTGCGTTAGAGTTTTCCAGATTTCCGTGTGCTAACATTGCAACACCCGGTCACTTCTGTAGCTGTTTTCAGATTTTCCAGAGTAAAAAGTAAGGTAACCGCCTGTACCATTTTTAGTTTTTCTTTTCCAACTTGTATACATTCTTTTTTTCGTCTGTATAAGTTGTCTTAGAAATAAAATGAGTTCTCAATCGACAAACTTGGCATTTCCTAGGACACTCAGCCGATCTCCCAAAATGGCTGAGTCTAGAACAGGGGGTGCCTTTTCTGGACTGTCGGAACTGCTAAGCTCAACTCCAAATTCCTCCCTCTCTGTGTCTGTGCAAGACACAATGGCCAGAGTTAAAAAAACGGCCAGAAAATCTAAGAGTCGGCACACTATGGAAATGCCTGCCGACGAGGTTGTTCCGGAACGGGAACATGAGGATTTGGGGGATAGCGGCAATTCTGATGAAGAGGCTCCTTCTTCTTCCGGGAGCTCTAGCGTACGGGAGGTAGGCGGTGAAGAAGTTGCCTCCTCTAATGGATCCGATGGTAGTGAGGCCGATGAAAGATCGAGGGCCGAAACTTCTGGCTCTGATCAGGATAATTCCGCGGCTGACTATCAACATTCAGCGAAAGTTGCTGACAACCCAACCCGAAGAAGATAAGGCTTCCGGGTGACATAGCCCTGTTGAAGAGTGGCTTTAGGGATTTTAAGGAGAAGCACCCCTTTGGGAAGGGGTGGGATATTATCGTCTCGCCTGCAGATGCAATGATGGCGTCGGACGATGAGATTGAGTATGCAGACCACTATTTCGTCTGCTACGAGGCGGTTATAGAAGTCGGCCTCCGGTTCCCCCTCCATACCGGGATTAGAAAGATCCTGAAGGGGTATGATCTGGGAGTTTTAGAATCTTGCTCCTAACTTCTCTGCCTTTGCTCACATGCACTACTTGAGCAAAGCCCCAGGCGGTCACGGGGCTGGTACACTCTTTCCACCTTGCCCCAGTACTTAATGAGTTTGGACAAGGTGTCCAAGTGGACAGGGTGGAAAGACAAGTTTTACTTAATCTCTTCACCAACTCTGAGACACAACCGGACACTACGCCTGTACAATCAGGAACTGGTTCTTTAGGGCAGGAAATGCCCCCTCCCGGCGCTCTTTACTAGTACCCGGGAGCAAATAATGGAGTCGCGTTTCTTTGAAACCACTACTGAGCCCATTGGGGATGGGTCTCACATCATTGTTCCAAAAAACTGGATCCCCCACCCGGACTACTTCAAAGACGAATGCTTTATGTCCGCCTGTGGGTTAAGTCTCATGTTTCCTAAGGGTAGATCCACTTGTATCCGGCATTTCTGTAGTTTTTATATTGTACTACAATCTTTTCATGATTTTTTCTAACTTTTATTTTCTTCTCGCAGCTGACGCCTTGAAAATGGTTGACCTAGCTAAAACTCCGGCTAAGTCAGCAGCGTTGCTGCGCAAAGAAGCGGCTCTTGCAAAGAAAGCAACCGTTGAGGCTAAAGATACCAAGAAAGGCGGGGTAAGGCCGCCTGACTTTAGGTTTTTTTTTTTTTTTTTTTTTTTTTTTTTTTTTGCAAAGGCATTTCGCCGGTTGGGTATGTTTAACTCTTAATTTGCAAGACTCTGTTAAACGCGTTCCACGCTCCTTCTCCAAGCTTTTCAAAAGGCAAGGAGAGGATCCGGAAAAGGCCCCGGCTGCCAAGGCCGCCAGGAGGGACCCCTCCCCCAAGTCAACTTCTACTGCCCAAACCGACCGACCCACGACCGGTGGCAAATCGCCTTCTGCAATGAAAATTCTGAGGGAAAACTAAGAACGCTCGCAGAAGAATGCGCCGGATGCCTCTACAGCATCGAAGGGTGGCCCGCCACCTAATGTTGCAGCCGGTGCGGCAACAAATGGGGAGGAGATTCCTGCGCCCCATCCGGATACCCAAGGTAAGGACAAGATTGAAATACCTTCGCCACTTGACTTCATGAGAGTCAAGACTAAGGTAGACCCCTCTGGGGGTTCAGTCAGCAGCCAGCAACGGATGAATGCCAACTATGCTGCTTCCTTCTCACCAAGTACTTATACTTCTTTTGGTGCAGATCTTACATCTGACGAGCCGGGTCTTGTTGGTTTCGCCAAACGGGATGGTGAGGACCCTCACCCGGTCGGAGAAAAATTCCATACCTGATTTGCAAGTAGTGGACTTTGACCGGATAATGGGTCAACTGGCTGAGGTAAAGAATCCTCAACTTAATTCTGATCTTTTCTTGATTTTTACTAAGTATGTCATAATCCGGATGCTCTTTTCTCAGGTAATGTAGTGGGTAGACAGTCTCCAAGGCCCCTTCAGGCGGAAGCAAGAAGAGGTAAGTGACGCCAAATGGAGGGCCCTTGAAAACCTCAACTCTGCTGAATATGCTAATTATATGTGTGATTTAGAGATTAAAGCAATAGAGTTGAAACAGGAGGAGCTGATCCGGAGCTTGACGGCTACAAATGATGAAGCCACCAGCCGGGCTAATGAACTTGAGCAAACACTGAAGGATGCTCAATTTGAACTCAAGGAATTAGAGGATGCTGACAAGCAGAACACAAAACTCCGGGCAGACGTCTCTCGACTGGGGGTGAATATCGTCAATCTACGGAACAAGCAATCAAAGGAGATTGCTTAGGAGCCGAAGCGGTTGATGAAAGAGAATGAGCGGGACAATGCAGCCCGCCCGAAGATCACTTGGGGTCTCCTCTATCCAGATATAGACTTTGAAGTCTATAAACTTAGGTATGATTACGCCACTGAGGTGTATGATGCCCAAGTGCTGGGAGAGGCAGCTACGCCTCGCTTCAAAGATTGGGATGTAGAGCTAGGATATGAAGTCTCAGATAATGAGGAGCCGGCAGAGGAAGAGAAAATGAAAGCAGCCACCCTCAGGTGGCTGACGACCAAACAGAAACCTTCCCAGCCGGTGAGAACCAGCCGGAGCAGCAGCTTCCCCCTCAGCCTTAAATCAGCCTCCCCAAACTCAGCGGCAGTATGCCAACTTCTCTCTTTCCCGGCTTGTATGCCGAGTAATGTTGTATTTTTACCAACTGTGGAGTTGGGTAGACAATTTGTTTCTTTTGTTTCCTCACCGGATGTGATTCCGGTTAACAATTATTCTGGCCTTAGTGCCATTTTCAATATTAATGAAATAATCCGACTCGGTCGGTTGTTTATATATGTTTTTGTTGTTTAAATTTTTTCAATTTAAATTTTGTATATATATTGAAATTCTTCAATATTTTGCCTAACTTTTTAAAGCATGCGGTAATTCGCAATCCTGCTACTCTTACCCCTGGACGGCTGTGTGGTTGGTTTTATTTCAAATTGATTGATTGGGTTGAAAACACTTGATACTTGGAGAAGTATGAGGTGTTTTTGGGCCAATCAATCACAATGGTGATCGCCCCAAACCAAGTGCACAGCCGGCCATTAGAACGGGTGCTTCTAGCCTCTTACCCAGGCAGTAATATTCCACCTGGGATTATTTCATAGCCATTACACAAACTCTTTTTCCCCAATTGGGAGAGAGAGTGAACTTTGGAATAAATAATCTAAGTAAAAACTTCAGCTGGTAACCGATTGATGCCTCGGGGCATCCGGTATTCAGGTACTTAATCGTTCTCGTAGATTATTCGGGTCATACGGCTATGAGTTGACCAATTTGGTCGTTCAATCTTTGTCGTCTACATAGGTACGTAGAACTGGCAAAGAGTCTGCTCTCTGCGACGATTGCACCCGGAGGGGTTTCGCCGGACGCCATTGTCCATATCGGGACAGGCGGTTTTGTAAAATAAGCAACCATCCGGCCATTGGCCTTTGGTCTTGTTTGAGACCGGTTGTATAGCTACTAAGAGTTTTTGTGCCTAGTTTTTTATCTAGCCATTGGCCGCGTGTTATTTTAACATTGAATTTTACACTAAGTATCGAACTTGGTGTGTTAAGCAAATAATCCGTCTAAGTATTACCCAGGCGGACAAGCAATTATAACATTAAAATACACTGAGTATCAAACTTAGTCAGTTAAGCAAAAGTTCCGTCTGAGTATTACCCAGGCGGATAACTAATTATAAAGATAACAAAACAATTTTGGAAACAAAGCCTGATTTCTCATTGATAGACTTGTTGTTTACAAAAAATTTACATTTCTCAAAAGTAGTACTTTTTTAAGTTATCTACATTCCAAGTTCGAGGTAGGCATCTACCGTCTGGAGTTTCTAGACGGTAGGTGCCATCCCTGATTTCTTCATAGATCCGGTAGGGGCCTTCCCAATTAGGGGTTAGCTTTCCAGCCTCATTGGCCCTACCGGTTGCCTACATTTTTCGTAACACAAAGTCGCCAACTTTTAAACGGCGCTTATGTACTTTCTTGTTGTAGGCTCTCGTCATTCTCAGACGGTATATCTCATGGCGCAGGGCAGCGTTGCCCCTGCGTTCCAGGAGGGAGCCCAATGCTAGTCGCATGGCCTCCCAATTTTCCTCTTCATCATAAAGCATGACTTTGAGAGTCAGCTCGTAATGTTCAATGGGCAAAACGGTTTCAGCACTATATACCATAAGAAATGGGGTTTCACCGGTTGCCCCTTTGGCAGTTTTCCGGATGGCCCATAGGACATGAATCAGCTCTTCTTCCCATAAGCCATCGGCTCTTTCAATTTTCTTTTTTATGCCGTCTGAGATAAGCTTGTTGAAGGCTTCAACTTGGCCGTTTGCTTGGGGTCAGCCGACTGATGCAAAACAATGTGAGATACACTGATCTCCCAACCAAGTCTTAAGGTGAGGCGTTTCAAACTGAGGGCCATCATCAAACACCATAGACATAGGTACCCCAAACTGTGTGATGATGTTCTTCCAAATGAAAAAGATGACATCCTTTATCTTGATGTTCTTGACCGGCTCAGCCTCTACCCATTTGGTAAAATAATCCACAGCCACCAAAATATTACGCTTTTCGCCTGGAGCAGGCGTATAAGGACCCAAGATATCCATTCCCCACTTAGTAAACGGGACTGGGCTGTGGATTGCCGTCAGATCAGTAGCCGGGCGGTGAATAAGCTTGCCAAACCTCTGACATTTGTCACGCCTCTTCACCAACTCTTTAGCGTCTGCTTCAAGAGTGGGCCAAAAGTAATGCCGCCTGGCTCTGACGGCTAGGGACCTGCCGCCTATATGAGAGGCACAGTATCCAGCAAGCAATTCTTCAAGAACTTCTTTTCCCTTTTCTAGGGTAACACACTTCAATAGAGGTTTAAGAAAACTCGCCTTGAAGAGTTCTCCATTTCTCATCTCAAAGTTTGTTGCTCGCTTCTTCATGACGTCCGCCTCCTGTGGTGAATCAGGAAGTGTGCCGTCTGTTAAATATGCCCGGATGCCATCCATCCAAGTAGAGCTTCAGTCCAGGACTCCAATGGGCTCTTCACAGCAGGCGAAAAATGCCAATTTGGACAATGCATCCGCCTGATTGTTATCTGACCTAGGCACTTATCTCAGACGGAACTCCTCAAGTGCCCCGGCCTCTTCTTTGACTGCGTGAAGATAATTGATCATAGCCGGAAGAGTTGCCTCATATTTTCCCTTATACTAGCTTACGACCAACTGTGAATCAGAGTAGGCATCAATTTTTGTTGCCCCTGCTGCCCTACACATGCGGATTCTGGCTAGCAGGGCTCCGTATTCTACCTCGTTATTTGAGGCTTGGAACTTAAACCGCAGTGCACATTCAAATTTGTCCCTCTCAGGGGACTAATATATAATTTCTGCACCGCAGCCGTTCTTCGTCGAGCTCGTCTACATACACTTTCCAAACCTGATCGATGTTATACGGTGATTCCGGTCGTGTCATTTCAACAATGAAGTCAGCAAACACCTGACTTTTCATTGCCTTTTTGGGTTCAAAAGTGATTTCAAGACTTTGCATTTCAAAAGCCCATTTAAACATTCTTTCGAATGACTCCAAGGTAGTCATTGGCCGCTTGAGGGGCTAATTAGTGTAAATTACCACCGGATGAGCCAGAAAGTACGGCTTTAATTTCTTGAAGGTCATATATAGAGCAAGGCCAAAATTTTCAACCATGAGGTATCGGAGTTCAACATTTTTTAACACATGGCTAATGAAATAGATCGGGAGCTGATGAGTGTCATTTATGGCACTCATTTGGCTTCTTTTAGGATGATTTCATGCTAATTTATAGCTCTTTTCTTTAGTTTTCCTTAGTTTTGTTCTTTATTTCTTTAGTTTGGACTTTCCTTAGTTATTTTTCTTTCTTTGTGCATTTCTTTGTTTATTTGGTCTTTTTCTCTTCTATTTGCTTGTTTTCATGTATTTTCAGGTTATGATCGTGTTCCGAGGATTCCCGAGCCTTCCTCTCATATTTCCCATCATTTTGAATGCCTCTTGCTTGTCATTTAGAGCTCAAGTTTGAAGGAATGCAAGGAACAAGTTCATGAGATCGGTGCATGCATGTGGTGGAGGCATCATCTTTGGCATAAACCCACCAAAATAGTCATTTCAAGACTGCCTACCTTAGTGTTCATCATCATCACCAAGACGAGCGCACGAGGATAAGCTAGGACGAAGAAGAGGGAGCTCTTCTGCTGCTAGGTGCGGGCGCGCACGAGGGTGGTGCAACCGCGCACCTGGGTGGCGCAGGCGCGCCTAGTGCAGGTGCTGGCGCGCCTGTCGGGTCCCTGTTCCGTACCCATTTTCTCACGGTCGCGCCTCCCCCTTGATGCGACCGCACTTTCCGGGGGTTTCTTTTGCGACGATCTAAGTAACTCTTTTTTTGTATCTTTCCTTTATATAGTCGTTCCTTCTATTTTTAGAGGGAGAAGGGATTAGAGAATTCAATTAGATAATAAATAGATCATAATTAGAGAGATTTTAGAGAGAGAAACTCTAGGTTTTTAGAGAGATAAATTCATGGTGGATTGTTGATGACTGAAGATTTCTTCATTTCCTTTGATTTTTTATCAAGTTTGTAAGGATTCCTTTTCTTTGATTCAATCTATAGTTTGATCTTTAGTTTGATTTCTTTTTTTTTTTTGTCGATTGTTCTAGTTTGATTGAAGTTTGATTGATTTGTGTTTGATTTTAGCTTGTTTGATTTGATCATGATGAATTTGTTGCTTAGTGTTGTTATTATCTTAATTTTAATGGCTAGTGAGTAGATTGCTTTCTAGGGTAATGGTGAAGCATGTATGAGTAATGGATTAATGCTAATTGGGGAAAATTGATGGAGTTGATGATGTGATTAAATTGGTTAATGATCATGTGCATGTGTGTGATTAATTAAAGAGTAGCTAACTTTGATTATTGCACTAGATTGCATTGTAAGTTCACATTGATACGGACCATTGATTTGTGGCTTGCATTTAATGATAGAGGTGCGTTGTGACGTTTCTAGATAGGGTTTATCATAGTTGACGCTAGTTAGACCTCTAGGAAAATAGCTTGATACGCTCTTTTGGTTACATGATTGGTCTTCCCTCACATTCCTTGACTTAGTCACTTTGACCTCCCAATTAGTTGAATCCATTACGATTACATGTGGATCATATCCCTAGCATTTTACATACTTGATTTCAATTCGTTGTTTAGTCATCCTTGTCCTAGTTTACATACCTACACCCTACCATTTCGGAGTAGCTTGACTTAGGCAATAGATAATCGCCCACCATTCCTTAGTGGTTCGACCCTCAACTTACCATTATACTTGTGTAAGGGTGTGTTGAGAGATTAAAATTTTTTTGGCCTAGGGTAGGGGTTAGTTTCAACGACCTAATTCTGACCCTTGTCAAAATGGCGTCGTTGCCGGGGAGTGGTGTTGTGATTGTGTATTGTTGTTGAGTCTATTCCATCTTTTTCAAAAACACAAAAAGATTTTTCTTCTTTCTTTTAGGCTACACTTGTAGCCGCGTTACTAACAATTTCTTTCGAGTTTTTGCATGCATAGTAGAACTCGTGATAGGTCCTTAGTTCCTTTGGATCCAGAAATTGAAAGAACTCTTTCACGAATTGAAGAAGGATAGCCAACCGATCTTTGAGCCTAAGTTCCTCAAGTGAAGAAGAGTTTAAGGAAGAAGAAGAGCAAGGCATGGGAGAGAATCCAAGAGTAGCTTTGAAGGAGTTGGGAATTCCCGGTGCTTATAGGTTTGAGAGCGGCATTGCTCCACCTACAACACCGGCGAACGATTTTAAAATAAGACCGGCCATGATTACTTTGATAGAGCGGAGGCAATTTAATGGATCCAAGAGTGAGAGCCCGTTAAATCACCTAAAGGAATTTGAGAAGTATTGTAATATTATCAAGGTGAACGGCATTTATCAAGAGTCTATTCGGCTAAAGTTGTTTCCCTTTTCTCTTATTGGTCGTGCCTTAGAGTGGTTGGATAAGGAGGTTAAGCCCAATTCCCTTAGGACGTGGGATGAAGTCACAAAGGCTTTCTTGTCTCTCTTTTACCCACAAAAGAAGACGGCGGACGCTAGAGCCTTGATCCAAGGATTCAAACAAAGGCCTAATGATAATCTTTATGAAGCATGGGAGAGGTACAAGGAGTACCAAAGAGAGTGCCCACATCATGGAATTCCTACCTATCAAGTGATACAAATTTTCTATGGAGGCTTGAGTGCCCAAGGCAAGTCATGCCTAGATGGAGGAGCCGGAGGTCCTATAATGAATAGGACGGAAGAAGAGGTAGTTTACATAATTGAGGATGTGGTGAGATACTATAGAGATTGGCAAAAAGGAGAGAGGGAGTCTACGAGCAAGAGTGGCTCAACGGTTTATTCGGTGGATCATCTCAACGCGATTAACAACTTGTCCTCCCAAATTTCAAATCTAGGGAAGGAAATGACATCGATCAAAGCCAAGCTTGAGAGTGTTTCTACGAATTCATTGAGTCTTCCCTCCCAATCCAAAGGGAGAGGTACACTTTTTAACTCTTCTCCTTATACTTCCAATAACATGCAAAGTGGTTATCTATTTTGTGATTCTTGTGGATCTTATGATCATGATTCTTCCATGTGTTCTCAAACTTTTGTTGATGGATGTGATAATGTTGAAAATAATGAATGTGAAAATGTGAACTTTGTGTCTAATGCCAATGGTGGTCAAAGGTTTGATGGACCTAAGAATTTTGGCAATAGGAATTCTCACCCCCAAGGTGGTTTCGATAACTACAACAATGGAGGCTATAGGAACCAAGGAAACCAAGGTTTTCGAGGTAACTATAACAACCAAGGTTATAGTAATCAAAACCCAAGCCATGGGTAGGGAAACCAAAGTCAATCTCAAGGCTTTGGTAACCATTACCATAATGGTGGCAATAGTCAAGGCCGAGGCAATTGGAACAAAAACCAAATTCGGGGAAGTTTTCAAAATAACAACCAAAGGGGACCCCCACCCGGTTTTGCTCCAAAGCCTCAATCCAGTGATGAAAATTCTTATTCCTAACCATCATCATTTAGGACAAATTTGGAAGAAATGATTGATAACCAAACCAAGATCATAAACACCTATGTGGCGGTGAGTGACAAGAAATTTAATGAGATGATGACTCATAACAAAATGCTTGAGACACAAATAACCCAACTAGCCAACACTCTAAAGGATTATGCTAGTCCATCCTCTTTTCCTTCTCAAGGAGTGGAACCTAAGAAACCCGTGTATTCTATCACCCCTAGGAGTGGGAGAGTTCTTAATGAGGGAGTTTCAAGGTCCATTGAGGAGGATGAGGAGAGGAGTGACCCAAGAGAGGAAGTTGAGAAGGTTGTGTCTAAGAGTGTGAGTTATGAGGATGTGCAAGAGAAAAAGAGGAGTAGTGAGAAAGAGCGTGAGGAAGTGTGCAGACCTGACCTTCCATACCCACAAAAATTCTCGAGGCACAAAATGGATGAGCAATTTGGAAAGTTTCTTGCTATGCTCAAGGAAGTTCACCTTTCTATCCCCTTCACCGATGCAATTACCCAAATGCCTAGGTACTCTAAATTCCTTAAAGAGATTTTGAGCGGGAAGAGAAAGTGTAATGAGGCTGATTCGGTTGAAGTTGGGAATTGTTGTAGTGCTTTCATTCATAATGAGTTGCCCAAGAAGATGGAGGATCCGGGTAATTTCTCTATTCCATGTGAGATCAAAGGGAAAATGTTTGATAATGCTTTTTGTGATCTTAGAGCTAGTGTGAGCGTCATGCCTTATTCCATTTTCAAGAAACTCAAGCTAGGTGAACTCCTCCTATCTAACATAACCCTTCAATTGGCCGATCGAACTATTATGATTCCAAAGGGGAGAGTTGAGGATGTTCCTCTTAAGATAGGAGGGTTCACTATTCCCGTTGATTTCATTGTGCTTGAGATTGCGGAAGATGACCATATCCCTATCATTTTAGGAAGACCTTTCTTAGCCACTTCGAGAGCCTTAATAGATGTGAAAGGAGGTCGTATTACCTTGAGAGTTGGTAATAAAGAGGAAAGTTTTGAGTTGAAACCAACGCATGAGTCTTTGTCTCTTGTGCAAGGAATTATGTGTGCTAATTCCCCTCGCTCTATTGATAATGTGTGCATGATTGGTTCTTCAACTAACGATGTTCTTGAGAATTGTGATGATGCTTTTTCAAGTTTTGATGGCAAGAAGGTTAGTGAAGAGAAAATGATGATTCCCAAGCTTATGGACGAGGGGGAAGTTGAAATTCCTCATTAGTTTGAGCTCTATCCTCAAGATGAATGGGATGTTTCCATGAGTATGGATGGTGAGGAACCATCTACAATGAACAACAAGCCAAAGAAAAAAGCTCGTGATTGTAAGAAGAAGAGAGAGAGAAAGAATTTACGGAAAGAAAAATTTGCAATTGAAAAGTCTTTGAAGGAAGTTTCATAACAAGAGGTTGCTAGAAGTTAAAGAGGAATTTGCTCTTTCCGCTACCTTGAAGAAGGTGGTGTTCTTTGACCCTCCATGATTTGGAGGAAGGGTTGAGCTTAGGACCATAAGCAAGCGCTTCTCGGGAGGAAACCCGGAGTTTTCTAACTTTTCTTTTTGATTTTTGAATTTTTCCTATTTTTCCTTCTGTTAGTTTCTTTTCTTTCACTTTTCTACTTGTTTGGATTTGTAGGTTGCATTTTTGGGATTGGATTTCATCAAGTGAGCATGAGGAATGAGAAGGTGTTTGCGATTTTTGATGTGATTATATTCGATATCATCGGAATTTGAGGTAAAAGGGTAAGAATTTTGTGAGGTAAGATAGGGAATTTTGTGCTTTAAAGTTGAAGGTATTTTGCACTTGGTGGGTTCATGTGGTGCTATCATTATTTTGGGATTTTGAACCACTAAAATCTTGATTTGAATCTGCCACTTTCAGTGGGTTCAAGAGCCTAATTGTTGATCTTGATCGATAAACCCACCGATGAACGCACCAAAAAAAAAAAAGAAGAAGAATCGGGCTAGGCTCAGGTGCGGGCGCGCACGTGGTTGGTGCGGCCGCGCACCTAGCTGGTGCGAGCGCGCCAGCCAGCCCGTGCCCCCCTTATCTTCTCTTCCTTCCTTCCTTCTTTCATTTCCCCTTATTTCCTCCTTCTACATTCGACCCCCATCAACCTCAAACCCTTGAAACCGCACCACTTCCCTCTCATTCCCATCATATTTCAACACAAATCACTCAATTTTTCACTTCAAATTCACTAATAATCTCTACATTTTCATCAAAATCATCAAATTCATACCACTTTCACCAAATTAAGCCTCCAATATCTCTCCTCCATACTTGGGTATAATTTGGGGCTTTTTAATTTGGTGGGAATTGGTGGCTAAAAGTGGTTCAATCTTGCTTCATATATGGTATAATCATCTTCTCTAGCTTTTAATTGCTTAATTATGTCATATTTTTGCATGTTTTGATTTGTTCATGAGCATGAATAGTAGTAGTATCATTTTTGATGATTTTGATGATTGTTATTGGTTTTTGGATGATTAATTGATTTTTTGTTGTTTGATTTCAACTCAAATTGTATTGTTTGTTGATTTTGTAGCATTTGTGAGCAATTTTGTTGAGAAATTTGGAATTTGAATTTTGTTAGTTTGGGTAGTAAGGTGCTATTGTGGTATTGATTGGTTCTTCTTGTGATTTTGATTGTGTGGGAAGAAATTGTTGGTTGTTTAGTGTTGTTTGGTAATTTGGACTGGAATTGTGATTGGTGGAAATTGAAGTTCTTGGTTGGTGAATTTTGCGAATTATTGTTGGAAATTTTGTGATTGGTTTTTGTGATCTTACACTTGGAGTTTATCATGTCAAAAGTCCTCAAAAACCTTGTCAAGAAATGCAAAACAAACACCTCCATTGGTGAACCTACCCCAAGCACATCCACCTCCCAAACACGCAAACCTACTCCACCACCCAAAAGAAAAATCCACGATCTAAAACAAAAGAACCGATACCATCAAATAAAGGAAAACCGCTCCCTCAAGCCCACAAGGCACTACTTCTAACCCGACATGTCCGCGTTGGGGATTGATGAGGATGTAAGGGAGTTGTTGATCAACCTTTGGATGGGCACATTCATGTCCTATAGCTTCCGCACCTATGTTGCGCCCACTCTCGAGTTCTTTGCTACGGTTGAGATAGTTCCCGTAGAAGGTCAATATAGGGTTCGTTTCCAGATTTTCAACAACTTCTTCGACTATTCCTTAGAGCAATTCAATGTCGCTCTAGATTTTGATCCTCATGGTGATATCTTGGATCGAGAGCCTTATATTTTTTAGGAGTATGATCAGGATTCTAGGTGGGATGATATCTCTGGAGGTGATGAGTTTGTCACCAAACAGGCCAAGATTAGCTTTGTGTACCAACCTTGTCTTCGGCTTGTTCACCGTCTTGTGGGGTACTCGATTTTCCCCAAGCAAGAGTTGGGAAAGATGAGCAAATTGGAGCTCAAAACTTTATGGTTGGCCACTAGAGGAGAATATCGTGGCCGGTTGAACTCGGGGTACATCTTTGCCACTTACTGTGTAGCTTTACAAGACCGTGACACCGGGGAGATTCCTTGTGGGGGAATGGTCACTAGGCTCTTGACCAACCTCCACCTCGATCATCATTTTCCATATTGCAAGCCGGTTGGAGATGCCGCCTCCCTATACCTTGATATGAAACAATTGGGGCAAATTCAATTCATCTCCAAGCATTATGAGGAGGGGCATTTTGAGTGGCTTCGGGATAACAAGCATTGGTGCTACCTTCCCAACCCATCTTTGACATCTCTCCGCCGGATGGACATCCCTAATGTGTGGAATGTTCCCCAAGAGCTTCTGTCGCCCCTCTTTGACTCTGATGAGGAAGAAGAAGAAGAGGAAGAAGAGCCACAACATCAACAAAATCAACAACAACATCAACAACAACAACAACAACAGCAACAACAAGGGCAAGTGCAACAACCTCAATTTGCTAGCTCCGACTTGGAGGCCCTAAGAAACCAAATGAGTGGGTTGCAAATTCGCTTGGAGGGCATGTATGACCAAGATTTTGAGGCCCTATACTCCCAAATGCGAGGTATTTTTGAAATGCAACAAGGTGTGTTCATTCAACAACAACAACTCTATGATGCGGAGGTTAATCGAGGGAAAATCACTCCCCCGGTTAACTATCCTTACTTCCCGCCCCAGCAAGGTCCTATACCTTTGAATGGGCATCCTTATTGGCAAGGGCCTTTAGAGCCCGGTACCGAGCCCCGTTCTTACCCGGACGAGCATAGAAACTATGATTACCGTGCTCCCGGAGGGTGTGACTATAGGGGTGACCCTAATTACCCCTATGTGCACCCTAACCATCCATTTGAGCTTACCTTGCCCGAGAAATTCACACCTCTTGCCCCTTGGCAGCAAGATAACTTCAAGGGGCATTATGGTTGGCCCGAGGGATTCACCGGAGGTTAGGCTCCTTACTCACCCCCAACCTTCGATGACTACATGGGCAACAATGATTCCAATGAGGCCGGGCCAAGTGGTGGTGGTAATGATGAGTCTTAGTTCCCTCACTTTTATGCCTTTTACCTCCATCCCTTATGTTTTATGTGCTTGATTTGTATTGTTGGGATGTTGATATGTATTCATGTTTAGCTTGGGGGAACTTCATTTGTATCTCGGTTGCCAATATTTGTTGTTGTTGCTTACCTTGTATTTTATTTGCCTCTTGCATGATGGTTTTCATATCTTGGTCTCTAGTCTTGATGATGCTTGTTGCTAGTCCCATGAGCTTGTTTTTCCATTGTTGTTGTGATGTTTTCCTTGTGATGATGTTGATTGATTCTTGCTCCCTTATATCCAAAACCCATGAATCCAAATCCCTTTGAATCCAAATCTTGTAGTCTAGTGTCTTTTAGTTAGTTAGTTGTTTAGTTGTTTACTTAGTCTTTCTTTACTTTCCTTTTTGGTCTTTGTTACCTTAGTTTTGCTTAGTTGTTTAGTGTTTTTGTTAGCTTCGTTTAGTTTTACTTTGTAGTATCTTTTTCTTTTGTTTTGAAGTTACTAACCTTTTTATTTGTCTATAGCTTCTTTTGCATTTCTTGTTCTCACATGGCTTTTTTATGATGCTTACGATTTTGGAGCGCAACGAAGGTGGTTCTTTCTATCGCCTTTGTTTATTATCCTAAGCATGGATAGCCCGATGAGACCTTTCTAATTTTTCTCTTTATTTTCTTTGGATGCATAGATTAGGTTTAGTTTAGGGGAAGTTGAACAGTTCGAGGATGATTGCTTGTTAACACGTAATGTGTTTGTGATCGTTGACGATGTTGTCATTCGATCACTTGTATGTCGATTGGGATATATGTGTTTAACTTGCTTTCTAGTTCCTTTCTCAATTTTTCCTATTCTTCCTTTATCTATGGCTTTCCTTTTCTTTTCTTTTCCTTTTATTTTTCTTTTCCCTTATTTTTACATTGTTCTTGTGTTGGTATGTGGTATGCTTTTGAGGCTTGTTTTTCACCCCTTTTTTTTCCTTATAAATTGGTCTTTGTACATTGGATTTTGTCTTTTGAATGAATTTCTTCCTAGGTAGTAAAGGTATGCACGGTTTGAGACTATGCTTGGTTGACTCTAGGATAGGTGTATGCTAGGGTAGTTGGTTTGAACTAGGAGGATCATGAAGCCGGATTCTACTTGTTTGTGGCATGTTTGGTAGTTGCTCCCTATAGTCGATTTGACACCACCAGTGAGTTTTTGCTACATCCATGTGAGGTTCATTGTTTTTCAAGCCTTCAACCTATTTTGTATGAGCGGCGTGGATCCTTGACTATTGAGGACCTAATCTATTAAGCTTGATTTATGATTCTTCGACCCGAGACCAAGCTATCAAGGGAGGACAAAGGCATCTTTTCGGTGTGGTATTTATCATTTTTAGGATAGTTTGTTTCATCTTTGTTTTTGGGTTTACATTTGCCTTCTTGCAACCATTTGAGCCTATTACCTTCTTTTCAAGCCACATCTTTAGATCTTTGGCCTTTTGTTTTGTTTTCTTTCTTTTCTTGTTTTTTGTGAAGCAATTGATCATTCTTGTTTGAGTTTGTGGTGAAAAAGTTGGGATATGTGGTTCCCTTGATGCAAGCTTGTGTTATATCTTCTTTGTGAATAATGGCAAATGAGTATGAGTAAAAGCCATCCTTAATTATAAAAGGCATGGACAAATAAGTGAAAAATTGAAAAAGTCGTCCAAAGTTGGAAAAAGGCAAGGACAAAGCATAGCAAACAAAACTAAACAAAAAAAAATTGAAAAAGTGAAAAAAATTCAAAAATATTTTGATGTATTCTTTTCTCCTTCTATGCATTGAGGACAATGCTTCATTTAAGCTTGGGGGAGAAGCGTTTACGCTTTTTTTACATATTCTTGTGAGTATAGCTTTAAATAAGCTTGGGGGTGTAGTTGTTTTTGTTTGGTGATTTCTTGATCGTGATGTTGAGGATTGATCACCCTTTTGCTTCACTATTTAGAAAAACCGCCAAATTTTAAATTTTAGCCTACCTTCACCCTTTATGCCTTACGTTACAACCTTTGGGAAAGCCCTTTCGACCTAGAAGTTGAGTCACTATTCGGGGGAGGGAATCATGGGTCATTTCCTAAGGAAAGGGGATGCATAGTCAAGATTGTCGAGTAGCCTAAATAAATATCTTCTTCTGGTTGCAGGTCTGTCCTGCTTTGTGCTTGTTTTGTGTTCCTGAGCCTTGTTTCCAGAACCCTTCCTAGAAGGTGGCTGGAAGCTTGAGCTCTTGTTGTTCTTGTCTCTTTCTCCTGAACCCTTCCTAGAAGGTGGCAGGAGATTGAGCTTGAACTGTTTGGTGGTTGGTTGGCCTATTTTTCAGGTCTTGTGGGGTTTGGTGTTTGTTATAACTTAGCTCTTGTAAGTTGTAACTTTTCCTTTTGGTAATAAAATTTTTCATATTTTCCAAAAAAAAAAAAAAAAAAAAATCTCTTCTTCTGGTTCCTTCGAGGAATCATTGGGATGCTCACTAAGGGGAGATTTGAGACTAGTGGGGAGAACGTGGTAAGATCGTTTGGGATGAACGTGGATTGTGATGTCTAGTTCCTATGCTTAGCATACCTTATGTTTCAATCAACCTCGGATATCTTGGAACGTGCATACCTTGATTGCTTGAGAAAGATTTTCATTCATTTGCAATTTAGTCTCTTTGTAAGTCCATTTCGCAAAGGTTTGTTTTCCCTTTTCCTTTTTTCTTTTCTTTTTATGGTTTTGCCTCTTGGATGTTGGGGGAGAGTTATGGGTAAACTCTTAGGATATCCTTACGAGAGCATTACACGTCCTCTAGGAAGATCTAGGGGTTTAAAATGGCTTGTTGTAGCTAAAAATAACCGTGATTCCTACGACGGTGAGTCTTAGTGTATATTCTCATCTTGAGTCTTTCTTTTTCTTTTTTAATAAGTCTTTCATCCTTATTCTTTCTTGCTTTGTTGTGCTCGAGGACGAGAAAAAGTTTAGCTTGGGGGAATTTGATGAGTGTCATTTATGGCACTCATTTGGCTTCTTTTAGGATGAATTTCATGCTATTTTATAGCTCTTTTCTTTAGTTTTCCTTAGTTTTGTTCTTTATTTCTTTAGTTTGTGCTTTCCTTAGTTAGTTTTCTTTCTTTGTGCATTTCTTTGTTTATTTGGTCTTTTTCCCTTCTATTTTCTTGTTTTCGTGTATTTTCAGGTCATGATCGTGTTCCGAGGATTCCTGAGCCTTCCCCTCATATTTCCCATCATTTAGGATGCCTCTTGCTTGTCATTTGGAGCTCAAGTTTGAAGGAATGCAAGGAGCAAGTTCATGAGATCGGTGCATGCATGCGGTGGGGGCATCATATTTGGCATAAACCCACCAAAATAGCCATTTCAAGACTGCCTACCTTAGTGTTCATCATCATCACCAAGATGAGCGCACGAGGATGAGCTAGGACGAAGAAGAGGGAGCTCTCCTGCTGCTAGATGCGGGCGCGCACGAGGGTGGTGCGGCCGCGCACCTGGGTGGCGCAGGCGCGCCTAGTGCAGGTGCTGGCGCCTGTCGGGTCCCTGTTCCGTACCCATTTTCTCACGGCCGCGCCTCCCCCTTGATGCGACCGCACTTTCCGGGGTTTCTTTTGCGACGATCTAACTAACTCTTTTTTTGTATCTTTCCTTTATATAGTCTTTCCTTCTATTTTTAGAGGGAGAAGGGATTAGAGAATTCAATTAGATAATAAATAGATCATAATTAGAGAGATTTTAGAGAGAGAAACTCTAGGTTTTTAGAGAGAGAAATTCATGGTGGATTGTTGATGATTGAAGATTTCTTCATTTCCTTTGATTTTTGATCAAGTTTGTAAGGATTCCTTTTCTTTGATTCAATCTATAGTTTGATCTTTAGTTTGATTTCATTTGTTTTGTTGATTGATCTAGTTTGATTGATTTGTGTTTGACTTTAGCTTGTTTGATTTGATCATGATGAATTTGTTGCTTAGTATTGTTTTGATCTTAATTCAATGGCTAGTGAGTAGATTGCTTTCTAAGGTAATGGTGAAGCATGTATGAGTAATGGATTAATACTAATTGGGGAAAATTGATGGAGTTGATGATGTGATTAAATTGGTTGATGACATGTGCATGTGTGTGATTAATTAAAGAGTAGCCAACTTTGATTGTTGCACTAGATTGCATTGTAAGTTCACATTGATACGGGCCATTGATTTGTGGCTTGCATTTAACGATTGAGGTGCCTTGTGACGTTCCTGGCTAGAGTTTATCGTAGTTGATGCTAGTTAGACCTCTAGGAAAAATAGCTTGATACACTCTTTTGGTTGCATGATTGGTCTTCCCTCACATTTCTTGACTTAGTCACTTTGACCTCCCGATTAGTTTATTCCGTTACGATTACATGTGGATCCTATCCCTAGCATTTTACATACTTGATTTCAATTCATTGTTTAGTCATCCTTGTCCTAGTTTACATACCTACACCCTACCATTTCGTAGTAGCTTGACTTAGACAATAGATAACCGCCCACCGTTCCTTAGTGGTTCGACCCTCAACTTACCATTATACTTGTGTAAGGGTATGTTGAGAAATTACAAATTTTGTTTGGCCTAGGGTAGGGGTTAGTTTCAACGACCTAGTTCCGACCCTTGTCAGGAGCTGGATGTCGTCTCTCTCAACAAGGAGAACAGCACTGAGAGCATGATCTGAGACGGCTAGGTACATGTATAACTTCTCTTTGAGCAGAGGTCTAACAAGCCTTGGCAAAGAGTGAAAATATTCTTTTAGCTTTTGAAAAGCCGCCTCAGCATCATCCCCCCATTTAAATCTGGTCTTCTTCCTGATTGCTTGGAAGAAGTAAAGGCATTTTTCACCTGACCGGCTGAGGAACCTCCTCAATGCCGCCGGGCAACCGGTTAGTCTCTGCGCTTCCTTCACAGTGCGGGGTGACTTCATGTCAATTACCGCCTGTATCTTCTCGGGGTTAGCCTCTATCCCCCTTTGATCAATCAGAAATCCGAGAAACTTTCCAGACTCAACACCAAAAACACATTTCTTAGGATTTAACATAACCTTATGCCACCTGAGTATGGTGAAGGTTACACTGTGATCCCGTTTGGCTTGGATTTGACTATCATAGCATCAATGTACGCCTCCACATTCCTCCCAATTTGATTAATTAAGACCGTATTAATCATCCGTTGGAATGTACCCGGTGCATTTTTCAAGCCAAACGGGATCACAGTGTAACAGAATAACCCCTGTTCCGTGACGAAGGTCGTCTTCACTTGATCTTTTTTCCACAGGGGTATCTGATGGAAGCCGGAGTAGGCATCCATGAAACTCATCAAGGCATGCCCGACTGTTGAATTGACCAGACTGTCAATCTTTGGGAGCAGATAACTATCCTTAGGACATGCCTTGTTGAGATCTGTGTAATCAACACACATACGCCTGGTATCATTCGGCTTCTTTACAAGCACAACATTCGCCACCCAGTCTGGGAAATTACATGGCCGAATGAACCCGGCTTCTAGCAGCTTTTTTACTTCGGCAGCTGCCGCCTGACTTCTTTCCTCGCCGTGATTTCTTTTCTTTTGCCGGATGGACCTCTTTTTTGGATCCACGACGAGTTTGTGGACAGCAAGATCCGGGCTGACGCCTGGCATCTCTTCCACTTCAAAGGCAAAAATGTCTTTGAATTCTTCCAGCAATAGGTGCAGGTCTGCACCCAGCTTAGCATAAGCAACCGTCCCAACCTTAACAGTACGCTCTAGATGGCTGTCGTCTAGAAGTATATCAATATGGTCTCTAGCCGGCTGGGGACGGAGCTCATCCGACCGTTCCCCGGTCAGTGATTGTTATTTTTTCTCTTTCTTCACCTCCACCAGCAGAGGAGCCTTTCTTTTCTTCCCGGCAGCTGGTGGGGCTAGGGCGGCATCCCTGACATTGTCAAGGTCTATTGGTTCCTGGCCTTAGCCGTCTAGGGCCACAGTATCCTTGACAGCTGAGAAGTAACACTCCCGAGCCGTCTTTTGCTCCCCATTCAAGGAACCAACAGAGTCATCATCCCTCTCATACTTGATGAGCATGAGAGAATAGATGATTACAGCCTTGGCTTCGTTGAGGGTGGACCAGCCTAATATAATGTTATAGGCGGTCAACTCCTCAACGACCAAGAATTTGACGACTAGGTGTTGTCCTTTTCCTTTTTCACCCAGCCGGATTGGTAGATCAATCCTACCGACTGGATAAACCATCTCACCTCCAAAGACAACCAAGGGGTGGGTTACCGGATGCAGGCTGCTGAGGTTGTATTTCAGCTTTTGCAAACACCGGAGACAGATGATTTCTGACGAGCTGCCGGTGTCAATAAGGATTCGTCCAACCAGCTGGTTGGCGACCTTACATTCAATGACGACTGGGTCGTCATGCGGACGACAGACAGTGCCCCTATCCTTCTCAGTGATCCGAACGTCTGAGAAGGAAGAACTTCCTGCCGCCTGATCATCATCATCATCATTGTCCATCTTTCGAAGATGGCTCTTGGTGCCCCGGATGGTCGGCCACCGCATGAGAACCCGCCTGCTATGGTGTAGACTGGCTCCTTATCAGTGTCTGACCTACTAGCAGGCTGGGGTGTCTTAGATGACTGCCCCAAGTTCTTCTTATCTAGTCCCTTTGGACTTAGAAATGTAGGACTTTAACATTCCCTTGTCAGCCAGACTGTCCAACGCCCGTTGAAGGCTGAAGCTGTCGTTGGTGTCATGGCCAACTTCCTCATGGTATTGGCAGAATTTATTTTTGTTCCTTGGTTGAATGGAACTTTTCATTAGATTCGGCTCCTCTAGAGACAGCCGGTTCTTGATCTCCATGAGGATGGAGTTGCAGTCCTTGTTAAACTCGTACCTAGGAACGTACAGTTTAAATTCTTTCTTTTTCTTCTAGGATGGTTGGTCAGAATCACTAACCGCCCAAAATTATTTCATCTTTTTGCTCTCTTCTTTTTTCTTGGCTGGCTGTCTTTCTGCCTATCACACTTCTTGGAGTCCGACTGGTTACCAAGCGAGCAGAGGTCAGTCGCTTGAATATAGCTTTCCGCCTCCCTCAGGGCCGCCTGTAAAGTGAAAGCCCCTTTTCTGACTAGGTCGAACTTAAAGGTCGACCCGTCTCTAAGACCCTTAAAAAAGTCTGTAAAAGCTACCTCATTTGACAGTCTTGAATCTGAATTCTGATCAGATTGAACCGCCTGACATAGGAGCGCAATCCTTCTCTCTCCCCTACTTAATGGTGCTCAAGTCAAGACTTATTTTCTTCGCGGGGATGTTCATTGAGAAGTTGGAAGCAAACAAGAAGGCAAGCTTCCTGAAACTATCGATGGACCCGGCTGGCAAGTTGCCAAACCATTGTTGGGCAATGCCCTTCAATGTAGCCGGGAAGCATCGACGCAAAGTGGCATCATACAACCCCTATAAATACATGAGGTTGGTGTAAGCCATGAAGGAGTTATGTCTTCGATAAGTGCAATTACTAGATATATCAAGGATCACTATTAAGGAGATAATAAGTTCGTTCTTTTGGGTCGTTATTATCTGTTGCTAGACTATGAAGATTGACCTTTGGGCTAGTTAAATAGTCCAAAGCCCACTAGAATGGATCCTATGAGGCCACAGACAAAGGTATTGGGTTAAGCAAGTCAGAGGCCCATTTATGGGCCTCATGAACAAGTAACCAATCATGAATTGGATTGGGCTAGTATAATTAGATTAGAGTTAGGATTTGGGCTTTGTCATGGACTCTTATTTATAGATGAGATCTATAAATAAAGTCCATGCTTAGTGTTGTATCATATAACACAATTAACAGTTAATTATGCATCAAGCATACAGTAATCCAAACCTCTCTCTCTCTGTACCACACGCCCATCTCCTCCCTTCGTGGTGGTTCGTGATTTGTTCGTTGCTCGTTCTACTCCATAGAAGGTCAATTGAAGGGTTCAATTGCAACTAACTAGCATTAGTGGAGGACTTAATCTGTGCCTGTGGACCAAGTAGAGGAATCACGCTTGAGGTTCTTTGTCTCCCTTGTTCTTGTTCGATCGCACGTGGAATCACGCTTCAAAGGTATTAATTCTAATTCTTTATGTGTTATGCATGATCTTGGGATTAGGTGCTATATGAATATGATTCATGTTTTCCGCATTCGTACCTATAAACTCCTACAGTGGTATCAGTTAGCCTATGCATGTACATATATTGAATATTAATTCTTTGATAGTCCACAATTTTAATTCAATTAGGAGGGAGAATAATTTAATTATGGTTCAATCATTATATTAAATGAGATTTAATTTTTGGAATTGTTTAAATATGATTTAAATTGCTCAATTATTCTAGTAAAATCTGACTTAAGCCCTAGAATTTTTGAAAAATATGATTGAAATGGAGCCCTAAATTTTGATTTTGTGCTTAATTTTGATGATTCTCGAACCCTAGATTTGAAATTGAATTGTGAATTTGATTTCAAAATTGAATTAGGCATAAATGGTATGTTTTAATTTAAAAGACCTAATTTAATTTAATTTTACAAGAGTTGTTAAATTAAATTAAAACTCTCAAAAAAAAAGGGGAAAGAATTGATTTTTGGGAGGGGTAGCCGTGGCTGGGTGGTCGGATCACCGTTAGGTGGACCACGGCGGCTACCCAGGTGGTCGAAAGGGGTAGTGAGGGCGGCGGAAACTGGCGGCAGCATCAACAAAGTGCAACAGTTGCACAGTCAACTGCAGGAGCGAGGCTGTGGTCTGCTCGTGGCTGGGCTCCGGCCTGGCTGCGACGCGCGGACAACCCTCAGACAACAGCGCCGGTGTTCGACTTGAAGTGTTCCAGTTAGGGTAAAGGTGGCGTCGTGGATGGGCTTTGTTCCTAGTCGCGGTTGTGCGTTGGTTTCCCTAGCTGACGTGCAACGCCAGTATTGTTGATGCGTTGGTTGCGATTTTCCCAGCTGACGTGGCAGCACATTATTATATAAAAAAAAATTATTTTATTTTAAAATATTTTCAAAATAAAATCTGATTTTATTTTGAGGATAATATTAAATTTTAAAAGTTGATTTTTGATAATTATCCTTAATTAAAGTTGTTAATTTTGGATAAAGTTTGTTAAGATAATTTCTGAAAATTTTAAGGATTGTTGAGCAAGATTCCAAAAAGATAAAGATTGAATTAAATAATATAATTATCCCATAATTATTTTGGATGATAATTGAATTAAAATTATGTGATTGGCTAGCAATTAGGATAGAATCTCCTAAATTAGTTAGGATAACCATGGAAGATAAATATGATTTATCTTTCATAAGTAAAATATGATTTGATTCTATCTATTACCTTAAATAAAATATATGATATTTTATGATTGGTTAGAAATAATATATGATATTATCTAATTGCAATAATAAATTAAAAATATGAGATATTTTATGTCATGTTTCCTCAATTATGATCATTCGATGTTATAGTTTAGGAAAGCATGATGAGTGATTTATTATGTGGCACTTTATAATATATGATATTATTTATTGATATATATAAAGACTAGTATGGCCCATAGATTCTAAATACGATCTGCGCATCGTTTCGTATTTTTGTAATCTAAATACGGTCTGCGTACCGTTAAATATTTTTGTAATTTATTTTATTTATTTAAGTAGTAAATAGAATAGAATAGTATTACAGGTTGCAGTTAATCCAAGAAATCCATGGAGTGAAGGCCCAAAGGAGCAAGATTGCTGAGATCCATGAAGGTTCAAGTGGGAGCTTTTTGCTTTATTAGTTTTTCTTAGGATTAAGGGGCCATACTATGTCATGTTTTATTTATGCATTAGTAGATTATGCATGTTAGATTTTATTTATGTTGATTAATGATGCGTTAGAGTTCACTAAATAATCACAACATGATAAATCTAGGTCCCAGTAATATTGAGGTAGCTTTTCCAATCAAAAACCCGATGAAACCTTTGATATTTATGATGGGTCATGCTAAAGCTGGGTGTCATATTATATCTTAGGGGGGTGGGGGTAAAACAAATTTTACACTTTTGATTGGTTATTCTCAACGAGGTTACCTAAAGAGTTTAGAACCTTGAAGCTAAGGGTAATAATTAAACATGTGATGGGTAATTATTCAACCAAGAATTACAAAGAGTTGTAATCAGTAAAGAGTTTACTCACCTTGAAAATGTAATGGTTGATGGTAGGGCTAAAGTCCGGTCAATTATTGCACAATTAAAGGATCTTGGAATCATTTTATTCAATAGGGATCAATTAAAATTGAATAAATGTTTTAAAGTTACCAACTATTAACATCGCTTATGGTACTTTAAATTTTTTAAACATAATTATTGAACTTTGCCTCGTTTTTTTTTGTTTGTAGATGAATAACCATAACGACAACGCTATTTTGCCAACGAAACTTAATTTAAAGCTTAATCTCAGAAACTTCAGGGAATGGGAAAGCGAGTTGAGAAGAGTTCTCACAAGCCATGGGCTTGAATCTCGTTTATATATACCTGTTGAGAGCGATTATACTAAGGGTTATAAAGGTGAAAGGCATGCTGAAATTGTTTCAGATGCAGAGAAAATCAGACAACTCATTTTAGAATCTATTCCAAGTTGTTGGAGAAGAAGATTCAGGCACTGTGAGGTAACCAACTTGTATCAATGTCTTCGTGCTATCTGTCGAGGTGGCATTGGGGCATTAGGAAGTAGAGGCTTCAGAGATCATAATGTAAGAGAGATCGTTAATTCGATCCCTCAGATTTACTATTCCTAGACTGACAACATTAGGTATGAGGCTTACAATGTTCATTGTAAGATTATGGCTAAGAAACTCATGCCTGGTCAGTCAGTAAGGACCCATGTCTTTGAAATGATTGATTTGTTCAATCAAATGGACGTCCTTGGGAAACCGTTCGATGATGACTCCGAGCATGATACAATCTTGTTCTCATTCCACGATGGTTTTGATATAGTTAGGCTCACTCATAATGATGAGGGCTCGACTGTGACATTAGTCAACCTTTTATTAAACCATGCTGAGGAGTACCTGAAGAGGAGACAAAGCGAATGCTTCTATTGTGGTGATTGGCTTCGCCATACACCAGGGTGTCCCCATTATACACTAGTGAAAACAGAAGGTAAAGAGTTACTTGATGTTTTTTTTGTAGAAATTAATCTTACTTCATCTTCCACTTGGGTATTTGATACCGGTTGTGGTGCTCACATCGTTAATAACGTGCAGGGCTTGAGAGAAAGTAAGAAGTTAGCAAAAGGGGAAGTAACGCTTCGAGTAGGAAATGGAGCAAAAGTTGCTGCACTTTCTATTGGAAGTTATCACTTGAGACTTTCCTCTGGGCTTATTTTGGTGCTTAATAACTGTTATTATGTACCAACAATAACTAAAAACATTATTTCAGTTCCTGTTTTAGATTCTGGATTTTCATTTGAAATAAGAGACAAATGTTGTTTTATTTCTAAAGAAAATATGTTATATGCTAACGCAAAATTAATTAATGGTTTGTATGTCTTAGAATATACAACTCATGTCTATAGCATTGATCATAAAATACAAAGAACAAATGATTCAAACCCAACGTACCTATGGAATTGTAGGCTTGGTCACATCAACCAAAAGCGCAACCAGAAATTACAAAAGGATGGACTCCTTTCTTCTTTTGATTATGAATCATTTGAAAATTGTAGTCATGCTTGCTTGGTAAAATGACTAAATCACCCTTTACGGGTGTAGGTGGACCAATGAGTTCAAAAGCTAGGGGTCAATATAGATACTTCATTACTTTTACTGATGATTTAAGTAGATTTGGATATGTTTACTTAATGAAACAGAAGTTGGAAGCCTTTGAAAAGTTCAAAGAATTCCAGAATGAGGTAAAAAACCAACTTGGGAAAACAATCAAGGCATTAAGATCTGATCGTGGTGGTGAATATTTAACCCAATAATTTGATGAACATCTAATTAATTGTGGAATAATTTCACAGTTAACTCCTCCAGGGACGCCACAGTTAAATGGGGTGTCGGAAAGAAGGAATAGGACCTTACTAGATATGGTTCGGTCCATGATGAGAGCTTTACTGATCTTCACATATCATTCTGGGGATATGCATTAGGAGCAGCTGCGAACATACTTAACAGAAGCCCATCCAAAGCAGTTGAGAAGACACTATATGATTTATGGACTGGAAAAGTTCCAAAGTTGTCTTATCTCAAGATTTGGGGATGTGAAGCCTATGTAAAGCGTTTACAAGGCGATAAACTACAACCTAAATTAGACAAATGTTTCTTTGTGGGTTATCCAAAGAAACAATGGGGTATTACTTCTACAATCGCGAAGATAACAAAGTGTTTGTTGCTCGCGATGGTGTCTTTCTTGAAAAGGAATTCCTCTCTAGAAAGTCAAGTGGGAGTAAAGTGGTTCTCGAAGAAATTTGAGACGAGCAACAAATGGATGTGGATAACACCACACCAGTGGCGAGGGCGCATGAGTCGATTAATCATGTGTCGGAGCAAGCTAATTCTACTAGCGAGACTCCTATCGTCCCACTTGAATCTAATTCATGCGGAAATCTTCAAGAAGTTGGAGAGAACATTTCTATTGTTGCTCCTACCCCACGTAGGTCTGCCAGAATCAGAAACAAACAGTTTGTTGAAGTTCTGTTAACTGAGGATTCTGAAATCTTCTTATTGAAGAATGAGGAACCTTCTACCTACAAGCAAGGTTTGGTGAGCCCTAACTCAAATGAATGGCTTGAGGCCATGAAATCCGAAATGGAATCAATGTCTGAAAATGCTGTGTGGACCCTGGTGGACTTGCCTGATGGGGTAAAACCTATTGGTTGAAAGTGGGCTTACAAGATTAAGACAGACAAGGATGGAAATGTCTACATCTATAAAGCAAGACTGGTAGCAAAAGGATACAAACAGATTCATGGTATTGACTATGATGAAACCTTTTCTCTAGTAGCAATGCTTAAGTCCATTCGGATTTTTCTAGCGATTGCTGCATTTTTCGATTACGAAATTTGGCAGATAGATGTCAAAACCGCCTTCTTGAATGGGTTCTTGATGGAGGAAGTGTATATGACACAACCTGAGGGTTTTGAAGATCCAGAAAATCCTGGAAAGGTATGCAAACTTCAGAAATCCATTTATGGATTGAAGCAAGCATCAAGGAGTTGGAACCTTCGTTTTGATGAAGCAATCAAACAGTTTGGCTTTCTCAAAAGCGAAGAGGAACCTTGTGTATACAAGAAGTCCAGTGGGAGTAGCATAGTTTTCTTAGTCTTGTATGTAGATGACATACTCCTCATGGGGAACGACATACCAATGCTTAAGTCAGTCAAGGACTGGTTGAAGAGTTGTTTCTCCATGAAAGACTTGGGTGACGCCGAGTACATTTTGGGAATCAAGATTCATCGAGACAGGTCTCAAAGGATGATTGGGCTAAGTCAAGAGACTTATATTGATAAGGTTCTTGATAAGTTCGAGATGTCAAAATCCAAGAGAGGATTTCTCCCCATGTCTCATGGCATTACGCTCAGTAAATCTCAATGTCTGGTTACACCAGACGAGATGAGACGTATGGTGATTGTACCTTATGCTTCGGCAGTAGGGTCAATAATGTATGTCATGATCTGTACAAGGCCGGATGTTTCATATGCTTTAAGCATGTGTAGCAGATTTCAGGCAAATCCAGGAGAAGCACACTGGACAGCTGCCAAGAACATCCTTAAGTACTTGAGAAGGACTAAAGGAATGTTTCTAGTATATGGTGGCGAAGATGGGTTGGTTGTCAAAGGTTATACGGATGCGAGTTTCCAAACAGACAGAGATGATTTTAAATCCCAATCTGGATACATTTTCTATCTGAATGGAGGAGCAGTGAGCTGGAAGAGTTCGAAGCAAAGCACTGTCGCAGACTCTACAATAGAATCAGAGTATTTGGCTGATGTTGAAGCAGCTAAGGAAGAAGTTTGGATAAAGAAGTTCCTAACTGAGCTGGATATCGTACCAAGTGCTCAAAATGGAATCGAATTGCATTGTGACAACAATGGCGCCATTTCTCAATAAAAGGAGCCTAGGTCACACTTAAAATCCAAACATGTTGAGAGGAAGTATTACCTCATTCGAGAGATCGTTGGCAGAGGAGATGTCAAGATGTGCAAAGTTCATACGGATGAGAATGTCTCTGATCCACTTACTAAACCCCTTCCATTGCCTAAGCATGAGAAGCACACTAGTGCAATTGGATTAAGGCAAATGATGTAATTAAAAGTTGTATCTGTTTTTGGAGAAAAATAAGTTACATATGTAATACATTCATTTGCAGAATTATGTTTAATCAGAAATTTATTATTTCTCTTATTTAATTGTGGTTTCAATATTAAATAAAATGTCCAAAATATTTATGGATTGATGGGCTCGTCAGTTAATTTATTTAAATAACCTTGTGAATGAATGATGTAAATCTAAATACCCCCTCCCGAATATGGGTTGATGGATTTAAAAATACTTATAGTTAGAATACTCAGTTATCATGGAACAAGATAAAAGGGCCAAAACTCAAGGACACACTCAAAGTTTTTGGGTTTTAGGCCAGAGATAAGACTCACTCAATCTCTCCTAAGCTTATCACTCAAGACTCACTCAAAGCAATAAGGGAACACTTGAACTTGAGACAAACTCTAAGTTAAAAAGCTATAAACACAAGGTTTTTTATCAAATCTCAAAACTGCCTTTTAATTTCTGTTATGCTCTCCCTTTTATAGAGGAAAGGAGCAGCAAAAGCACACCAAAAGCCAAGGAAAACCGTCCAAGAATGAAAGGCCAACAGCCAATGGTTTCCTCCTTGATTTAAGCCTTGATTTAAGCTAAGTAATGAAAGCATAATAAAGCCTATTGATAACCCCCCCATTACAACCGGCCAAGAGCTAGATTCTTGGCATTATTTCAGCAACATTAACTAGCACATAAGTTAATAATAGATAGTAAATGGCCTAGGATCCACACGCCCAAAATAGTCATGAAATGCGTCCAAAATGTGATGCTAGCCAACCGTGTACCAATCTTCAATCTTCCCATGAAATGCAGCATAGAATTTCACCCTTCTTTGTGAATGGGAAAAACCCAAGAGTCTCTAAGACTAAAGCAACAGGTTCATTAGATGTCCACTTTGGATCATTCCCCCCTTCTTCAAAAGAGTTTGCCCTCAAACTTGAATCATCAAAGTATGGTGATAAATCCCCTACATTGAAAGTCGCACTAACACCCATCAATTTGTCTGGTAGCTCAATTTTGTAAGCACTATCGTTCACCCTCTCAAGAACCTTAAAAGGACCATCAGAACGAGGCATAAGCTTGTTTTTGCGAAGCTTAGGGAACCTCTCCTTCCTCAAATGCACCCAAACCAAGTCCCCGGGATGAAAAATAGGCTGTTTGCGTTTCTTATTGGCTCGCTCTTGGTATTTTTTATTCATCTCCTCAATTCTTTTCTTCACTTGCTCATAGGTTTTTTGAAAGGTTTCCACCCTCTTTTTAGCATCTTTCTCTACCATGTCACTCTTAACCATAGGAACAAGATCAATCGGCACAAATGGGTTCACTCCATAAACTACTTCAAATGGAGAACGGGAAGTAGTTAGGGAATGAGCTCTATTGTAAGCAAACTCCGCATGGGCTAATTTCATGTCCCAATCTTTTTGCGTTTTGCTCACAAGACCTCGTAACAAAGTACCCAAAGTTCTATTAGTGACCTCGGTCTGCCCATCGGTTTGGGGATGATGCGAGGTACTAAATAGTAACTTGGTACCCACAAGTTTCCATAGGGTTCTCCAAAAGTGACTAAGGAATTTGGAGTCCCTATCAGATACTATACTTCGAGGAATGCCATGGAGTTTGACAATTTCCTTGAAGTACAGCTCGGCCACTTTCACGGCATCATCAGTTTTATTACAAGCTACAAAGTGTGCCATTTTAGAGAATCTATCTACAACAACCATGATGCTATCTCTTCCCCTTTGAGTGCGAGGCAATCCAACAATGAAATCCATGCTAACACTTTCCCATGGAGCATCCGGAACTGGCAACGGAGTATAAAGACCCTTTGTGAAGTGTCCCTTAGCCTTTTGACAAGTAGCACATCTCTCCACAACATGAGTAACATCCTTGATCATTCTAGGCCAATAGAAGTGTTCACCTAGAATATCAAGAGTCTTTTGTATCCCAAAATGACCGGCTAAACCTCCACCATGCACTTCTCTCACTAATAACTCCCTAACCCCACTCTTCGGAACACATAGCTTGTTACCTTTAAAGAGGTATCCATCTTGTCTCACAAACTCTTTGGTAGGATTCTCTATCTCGCTAGCAAAGTCGGGATCATTTATGTAACATTCCTTGAGTTGTTCAAAACCCAAGATCTTAGCATCCACCATGGAAAGTAAGTAGCTCCGACGAGACAATGCATCGGCCACAACATTACTCTTTCCATCCTTGTACTTGGAGCTAAAGGTAAATGATTGAAGAAACTCCACCCATTTAGCATGTCTCTTGTTGAGTTTTTGTTGCCCATGAATAAATTTCAGAGCCTCATGATCGGAATGAAGAACAAATGGTTTTGGTCTAAGGTAGTGAGACCAATGATCAAGTGCTCTAACTATGGCATAGAACTCACGGTCATAAGTGGAATAGTTCAACTTAGCCCCATTCAACTTCTCACTAAAGTAACTCACGGGCTTCTTCTCTTGAATCAAAACAGCACCTATTCCAATCCCACTTGCATCACACTCTACCTCAAACACTTTGTTGAAATCTGGTAGCACAAGTATAGGAGCGTTGCAAAGCATATGTTTAACCTTCTCAAAGGCTCGTTGAGCATTTTCTTCCCATACGAACTCACCCTTTTTGGTCAACTCGGTGATTGGAGCCATGATGGTAGAGAAGTTTTTGATGAACCGCCTATAGAAGGAGGCAAGTCCATGAAAACTTCTAACTTCGTGCACATTGGTTGGATCCAACCAAGACTGGACTGCTTTTACCTTCTCCGGATCTACATGAACCCCCTCTCCTGTTACAATGTATCCTAAGAATACAACACTAGGAGTCATGAATACACATTTTTCAAGCTTACCATACAACTTCACCTCCCTCAATTTTTCAAACAATCTCCTCAAATGAATTACATGATCATCATTGTTTTTACTATACACAAGAATGTCATCTAAGTAAACAACAACAAAATCATTAAGAAAAGGACGGAGAACTTCATTCATCAATCTCATGAAGGAGCTTGGGGCGTTGCAAAGCCCAAATGGCATCACTAACCACTCATACAACCCTTGTTTTGTTTTGAAAGCCGTCTTCCACTCATCCCCCTCTCGAATTCTCATTTGATGGTACCCACTCCTTAAATCTATTTTGGAAAAGACTAAGGCACCACTCAACTCATCTAACATATCTTGCAATCGAGGCATAGGAAAACGGTATTTGACCGTTATATTGTTAATGGAACGACTATCAACACACATTCTCCAAGTACCATCTTTTTTTGGTACTAAGAGGGCTGGAACCGCGCAAGGACTAAGGCTTTCTCTCACATAACCTCTCTCAAGTAATTCGTTCACTTGCTTTTCAAGTTCCTTACTCTCTTCCGGATTACACCTATAGGCAGCCTTGTTGGGCAAAGGTGCTCCTGGAATTAAGTCAATGGCGTGCTCAATGCCTCTAATTGGAGGTAGGCCTTTGGGCAAGTCATTGGGGAACACATCTTGGTACTCTTCTAATAACTCATTTAGCATGGATGAGTTAATACAAGTAGTACCATTATCATCTTTGGTCCTTACCACCAAAGCATACCCTCCCCCCATTTCTTTCATTATTCGTTCATATTCATTACAAGTTACAAGATAGTTGCTTTTCTCCTTTTCTTTCTTAGCAACTTTAGGAGGTAAAGGCACTAACTTAACTTTTCTACCATTTTTGGTAGTTACAATATACACATTAGTTTTCCCTTTATGCTCCGAATCATGATCAAACTGCCACGGTCTTCCAAGCAACAAATGACACGCATCCATAGGAAGAATATCACACCAACGCTCATCTTCGAACCCTCCAATGGAATAAGACACCAATGCTTGCTTCTTGACTCTAATGCTTGTGCCATCATTCAACCAATTGAGCTTGTAAGGTTCACCATGGTCTCTAGTGGGTAGCTTCAATTTACTCACAGCCTCGGATGAAACAACATCTGTTTGGGCACCACTATCAACAATCACATTGCAAGTCTTCTCTCCTATCTTGCATCTAGTGTGGAACAAGTTGTTTCGTTGTTTAAGATCAATTTCGGGTTCATTATACAAGATTCTACGAACCACCATCATGTTGAACTCATCTTCGGGTTGAATCTCTTCCTCATACTCTTCATCAAACTCGCAACCCTCCTCATGAGCCACAAAGTTATAGACCTTTTCTTCCTCATCCATGAGAGCACATTGAGAGGCTGTTAACACACTCTTACTAGGACATTCCGATGCAATATGTCCTCTCCCATGACACTTGAAGCATTTTCTCCTAGTTGAAAGCTCACTAGGCAAAACTACTTGTTTTTCTTTCCCTTTTGATGAGCTAGGTGAAAAGGTTTTACTTTGAAAAGTACTCCCTTTAGAGTTGAAAGGAGTAAATTTCGAAGTATTCTTGAAAGAAGAAGTTTTGGGCTTCTCTTTCTCCCTTTCTTCTTTAAGTTGAGACTCATACTTCAAAGCTAGTTTGCATACATCACTAAAAGTGGCATAATGAGTAACTTCCACTTTCCTATTAATTTCTTTGGTCAACCCCTTGACAAATCTAGCAATTTTGTAAGCCTCCTTTTCTTGCAAGTCGCAAGTCAAGCCTAACCTTTCAAATTCTTTTATGTAATCCTCCACACTCATGTTTTCTTGTGATAGGTGGGTTAATTTTAAGTATTGATCTTGTTCATACTCTTTACTTACCCATTTTTCCCTCATTTTCTTTTTTAATTTTTCCCACGAGTCTATCTTATCTTTCCCTTCTCTTCTTCTATTTGACTTGAGGTTTTCATACCACAATGCAGCTAGTTTAGTGAGTTTAAGGACAGCCAACTTGAACCGTTTCCTATCATCATACCCCTTGTAATCAAAAACGGTTTCAATTTGCCTAACCCAATCTAAGAAAGCCTCACAATCATGCCCTCCATCAAATTCATGCATATCAATTTTTAGACCCCTATCTTCATCAAATTGTCTAAAATTGTTACCACTATTTTCATCCTCCTCCTCTAATTCATTTATTTTCCTAGTGGCTTTAAGGAGCATATCATATATGGCATCCATCCTAGTATCTTGTTGTGCCCTAGAGACTTCACTCGCTTCTGTTTTTTTCTCCAAATTCTCCAATTTTTCAGTGATTACTTGCAACATTCTAGCAAGCTCCTCACAAGACATGATTTCACTATTTTTGCTTGGATATTACAAGTACAATGAAAACTGCCGAAATAAGAGACAAAATGAAAAACGAAAATTGCCTCTAGACTCTCAAAGGCTTACAAATTCAGAATATTCAGATCAAAACAACCAATTTGCAAAAAAGAAATTCCTCAAAAGCTTTTCGGATGAGGGAGAAATCTTCAATTGAATTCTGCCTTCCCGGTTTTGCCTCTTTTCTGCGCTGCTGCGAAAAACCTGCCCAGTTTATTAGCAGAAAGATTCCAAAATATCTGAAAATTTTTGTGAGTAATCTACGCAAAAAAATATCCAGATTCAAAAAAGAAATAACTCGATTTGGACAGAAAACGAAGGAGATATGTCCTTCTCAAACCGCAACTCCAAACTGATTGAATTCTGCCGTTTTGCTCCAAACGCCTTCAAACTCGATTTTCTTTAAGAAAACCCTTAACTAGGCTCTGATACCAGATGATGTAAATCTAAATACCCCCTCCCGAATATGGGTTGATGGATTTAAAAATACTTATAGTTAGAATACTCAGTTATCATGGAACAAGATAAAAGGGCCAAAACTCAAGGACACACTCAAAGTTTTGGGGTTTTAGGCCAGAGATAAGACTCACTCAATCTCTCCTAAGCTTATCACTCAAGACTCACTCAAAGCAATAAGGGAACACTTGAACTTGAGACAAACTCTAAGTTAAAATGCTATAAACACAAGGTTTTTTATCAAATCTCAAAACTGCCTTTTAATTTCTGTTATGCTCTCCCTTTTATAGAGGAAAGGAGCAGCAAAAGCACACCAAAAGCCAAGGAAAACCGTCCAAGAATGAAAGGCCAACAACCAATGGTTTCCTCCTTGATTTAAGCCTTGATTTAAGCTAAGTAATGAAAGCATAATAAAGCCTATTGATAACCCCCCCATTACAACCGGCCAAGAGCTAGATTCTTGGCATTATTTCAGTAACATTAACTAGCACATAAGTTAATAATAGATAGTAAATGGCCTAGGATCCACACGCCCAAAATAATCATGAAATGCGTCCAAAATGTGATGCTAGCCAACCGTGTACCAATCTTCAATCTTCCCATGAAATGCAGCATAGAATTTCACCCTTCTTTGTGAATGGGAAAAACCCAAGAGTCTCTAAGACTAAAGCAACAGGTTCATTAGATGTCCACTTTGGATCAATGAAACCCCACGGGTGAACAAAATCCATACATTATTTTAGTTCCTAGTCTAGAGTCATTAAAGTGGACATAAATGATCTCTTTGAATGGACTAGCATGTAAGATTGATTGGATAGCGTTGTTTCTTGGGCTATAGAAGCGTAGTGAAGCTCGGTCAATCACATGGGTATGCATGAATGGTGCATGATCGAACTATAGACCTACTTTGAAGTTCAAGCATAGAACTTCCGGATATATTAGTGGATTCCTTTGACATGAGTGGAACATTGATTTCATTCAATTATTGATGTAACTGTGTACATTCAAACGTCTTCCCGTAACTGGAGATTATAAAGGGTGTTTCCTAGTTACCTCATGATTTGAGTGGGAGCCTTGGTTGCCACAAAGATTGGATTGAGTCTACCTATTTAATTAGAAATGTGTCGTGGCCCCTTGAGGAGGGAGAATTCAGGAAATGTATGGCCGTACTCAAATGGATTACAAAGTAATCATTTGTTTTGTAATTCTAACTTAGTTTCTCAAGAAAAGATTTGTAGATTAATATGATCACGACATGAGATGCAATCATATTATCAAATCGACACACATTAACTTAAGGAATTTGAATATTGTGCACTTATCTCAGACAAGTGGGAGATTGAAGGAGTTCTGTCTTCGATAAGTGCAATTACTAGATATATCAAGGATCACTATTATGGAGATAATAAGTTCGTTCTTTTAGGTCGTCATTATCTGTTGCTAGACTATGATGATTGACCTTTGGGCTAGTTAAATAGTCCAAAGCCCACTAGAATGGATCCTATGAGGTCACACGACAAAGGTATTGGGTTAAGCAAGTTAGAGGCCCATTTATGGGCCTCGTGAACAAGTAACCAATCATGAATTGGATTGGGCTAGTATAGTTAGATTAGAGTTAGGATTTGGGCTTTGTCATGGACTCTTATTTATAGATGAGATCTATAAATAAATTTCATGCCTAGGGTTTATCATATAACACAATTAACAGTTAATTGTGCACCAAGAAACCAGTAATCCAAACCTCTCTCTCTCTCTCTCTGTACCACACGCCCATCTCCTCCCTTCGTGGTGGTTCGTGATTTGTTCGTTGCTCGTTCTAATCCATAGAAGGTCAATTGAAGGGTTCAATTGCAACTAACTAGCATTAGTGGAGGACTTAATCTGTGCCTGTGGACCAAGTAGAGGAATCACGCTTGAGGTTCTTTGTCTCCCTTGTTCTTGTTCGATTGCACGTGGAATCACGCTTCAAAGGTATTAATTCTAATTCTTTATGTGTTATGCATGATCTTGGGATTAGGTGCTATATGAATATGATTCATGTTTTCCGTATTCGTACCTATAAACTCCTACAAGCCATGAGGTGATCCTCCAAGTTGGAGGTACCGTCATAGGTACCTACCAACACATTTTTAACCTTGGCCGGCTGTGCCGCCTCGGTTATCTCCCGGGTGAACGCAGAAGGTTGTTCACCCAGGCGGAGCAGACGGAGCTACCAGTCCAGTGGCTGGACATTGTTGTATGCCGCCTGAAGAGGGTCAGCTGCATAAAAGGGGAGAATACGGACCATAGACCAGAGGTGGTACATACGGTGCATTCCCAATAATCTGAGGGCCAGAATGAATGGTATTACCGCCCGTATGGCTCTCATGCAAGGGAGGTACATTCCCTGCAGATGTATTCTTTTCATCCACATACAAACTCAATCTGAAATTTTACTAGACATAAGATTTCATCCCCTACCTGACGCGCCAAATGATGTAAAAACTTATAGAAAGTCTTAGTTAATACAAGCTTAATGGATCAAACTTAATTGGAAAGAAACAAAGGTTGGTGTTTTAAGTCAAATTACGGGTAAGGTTTGTAGGTTGCTTTGGAAATGGTTAAGGAACGTTTTTAGAGGAAAGAAGGATTAGTTTGTAAGGATTACTCACTTAAACAAACAAGATATGTAGGTAAGGATTACTCAGTTAAAACCCACTAGTTGTTTAATTTGCATGGAAGGAAAACTCACTTAACCACTCAAATTCGTCAAGTTAAACTTGGTAACAAAAACGATTTATCTTAGCAACAAGAATAAATAGTTTTTAAGGAGAAAACTTTCTTAATTCATATATCATAATCTGCCATACACTTACATTTAATCACCCTTAATTAACCTCTTAAAAACTGCTGAAAAGAAGCTTAAAAAATAGCCATAAAGAACCAGCAAAAACGTGGAGTAACCTCCCCTTGATTCATGCCTTTCTTCATGCTAAATGTTTATGACTTGCAATGAAGTTTCTCCTTGCTTCAAGGACGCCTTTTCCTATGCCTAAGGCTGTCCAAAACGTGCCTAGGATGCCCATTAACATTCATAACCAGAATGTAAACAAGTAAACCCGTGGTTAGCAAGAAACGGTCCATGCGCACAAAAAGTATCTAACACTTGATCTTCAAATGACTTAGCAAGAATGATTTCTTTGTGAATTGGACTTGTAGGATGATCATGCTTGATTGGACTAATGGACTCGTCATGATTTGCATCATCCTCCCCTTCTTCGAAAAGAGTTGCCCTCAACTCATCATCTTCTAGATAAGGAGCCAAGTCACCCACGTTGAAAGTTGATGAAACTCCGAATTGCCCTCCAAGGTCCACTTTGTAAGCATTATCATTGATCTTTTCCATGATTTGAAAAGGCCCTTCTGCCCTAGGCATCAATTTGTGTTTCCTTTGTTTAGGAAACCTTTCTTTGCGCAAGAATATCCACACAAGATCACCCACCTCGAACTTCTTCATACTTCTCAAGTTTTTGTTAGCTTGCTTCTTGTATGACTCATTTGCCTTTTCTATGTTCTTCCTAACTTCTTTATGGACATAAATCATGAATTCTACATGCTCCTTGGCTGTCCCATGCACGAACTTATCTTTAGGAAGTGAAATGTAATCAATCGGCACATAAGGATTCACACCATACACAACTTCAAAAGGTGAATACTTTGTAGTTTTGCTTGGAGTTCTATTGTAGGCAAACTCTGCATGAGCTAACTTCAAGTCCCAATCTTTACCTCCCTTATTCACTAAGGCACGAAGCAAAGAACCAAGAATTCGGTTCACCACTTCGGTTTGACCATCTGTTTGTGGATGATGGCTTGTTGAGAAAAGTAGCTTAGTACCCACGAGCCTCCACAAGGACTTCCAAAAATGACTCACAAACTTAGTGTCACGATCCGAAACTATGGTTCTAGGCAAACCATGTAATCTAGCCACTTCCTTAAAAAAAAGTTGCGCCACATTGAACGCATCATCCACCTTCTTACAAGCTATGAAATGAGCCATCTTTGAAAACCGATCAACGACCACCATGATAGAATCTTTTCTACGAGCTGTTCTAGGCAAGGCCATTATGAAATCCATACTCAAATCTTCCCAAGGTCTTTCGGGAATGGGCAAAGGCTTATACTCTCCCTTATGAAACGTCATTTTGGCTCTTTGACAAATAGAACACCTAGCCAAAACTTGGTGCACATTAGCTAACATTTTTTGCCAATAAAAATGACTTTGTAAGATTTCTAGGGTCTTTTGTATACCCATATGACCAGCAAGTCCTCCTCCATGAGCTTCCTTGATCAACAATTCTCGAATTGCACCTTTAGGAACACAAAGTTTGTTCCCTTTGAAAAGGAAACCATCTACTATGACAAATGAACCGTGGACTCCATTTTTGCAAGACTCCATGATTTCCTTGAGTTCAAGATCATCTTTGTATGATTCCTTCATGACCTCGAAACCAAGAATTTTAGTTTCCATGATTCCAAGAAGACTATGCCTTCTTGATAATGCATCCGCCACAATATTGGTTTTGCCCTTCTTGTACTTGGTTGCAAAGTTGAAAGATTGTAGGAATTCCACCCACTTAGCATGCCTTGCATTCAACTTCTTTTGCCCATGAATAAACCTTAAAGATTCATGGTCCGAATGTAAGATGAAAGGCTGTGGCCTCAAATAATGTGACCAATGATCCAAAGCTCGAACCATGGCATAGAATTCTTTGTCATAAGTGGAGTAATTCAATTTTCCTTGGCTCAATTTCTCACTAAAATACGCAATTGGCTTCTTTTCTTGGATTAGGACAGCACCTGTTCCTTTTCCACTTGCATCACACTCAACTTCAAATGGTTTCATGAAATCTGGAAGGGCTAGAACCGGCGCTTCACACATCTTTTTTTTCACCAACTCAAACGCCTTTTGCGCCTGTGGAGTCCATTGAAAACTTCCCTTCTTTGTACATTCGGTGATGGGAGCCATAAGGGTGCTAAAATGTTCAATAAACCGCCTATAGAACGAAGTAAGTCCATGAAATGAACGAACCTCCGTGACTGTTTTTGGAATTGGCCATGAAGAAATGGCTTCCACTTTGCTTGGATCAACTTTAATTCCTTCACCTGAAATAATATAACCAAGGAAAACAATATCCGTTAGCAAAAAATGGCATTTCTCCAACTTTCCATACAATTGTTGCTCTCTCAAGGTTTTGAAAATCTCTTCCAAATGTTTCAAGTGCTCCTCCTCATTTTTACTATAGATGAGAATGTCATCTAAGTAAACAACTACGAACTTCCCCAAAAATGGCCGCAACATTTCGTTCATAAGTCTCATGAAGGTGCTTGGAGCATTTGTTAATCCAAATGGCATAACAAGCCACTCATACAAACCATGCTTAGTTTTAAAGGCTGTTTTCCATTCGTCACCTTCCCTCATTCTAATTTGGTGATATCCACTCCTCAAATCTATCTTGGAAAACACTTGAGCTCCACTCAATTCATCTAACATATCATCAAGTCTAGGCATAGGAAACCTATACTTAATGGTTATGTTATTCACCGCCCTACTATCAATACACATCCTCCATGTTCCATCCTTTTTTGGAACTAACAAAGCTGGAACGGCACAAGGACTCATGGATTCTCTCACGTAACCCATTTGCATCAACTCCTCAATTTGTCTTTGTAATTCCTTAGTTTCCATGGGATTGCATCTATAAGGGGGTTTATTTGGAAGGGGGGCTCCCGGAATCAAATCTATTTGATGTTCTATACCACGAATAGGAGGCAACCCTTGTGGTAATTCATTAGGGAAAACATCTTCATACTCCTTGATCAATGCGGCTAGCCTAGGGTTTTGTTGGACAAACCTTCGTGTTTCTCTTTAGAAAACAATAAGAACACTTCATCTTCCTTCTCCAAAGAGTTTTCGAATTCTTTTAAGGAAAGCAACAAAATGTCCTTTCTTTTGGGTTCTTTTTGTGGTGGTGGGGATTGTGTTTGGGAAAGGCTTTTTTGTGGTGGTAAGGGGTGCAACACTTTCTTGCTGCCTTGGTGAGTAATGGTGTAGGTGTTCGATAGGCCATCATGTACTGATTTTTTGTCACTTTGCCATGGCCTCCCTAACAAAATGTGACAAGCATCCATGGGAATGACATCACATAAAATTTCATCCACATACGAACCAATCTGAAATTTTACTAGACATTGTTTTCTAACCCCCGTACTCTTGCTCTTATCAAGCCAACTCAACTTGTAAGGAGTAGGATGTCTAGTAGTCTTCAAGTCAAGTTTCTTAACAAGATCACTTGACACAACATTAGCTTCACTACCACTATCAACAATTAAGTCACACACATCTTCATTAACCTTGCATTTGGTTAAGAAGACATTCTCTCTTTGAATTGGGGTTTTCTCAACCTCCACGTGCATTTGGAGGGCTCTCCTCATTACTAGACTATTTTTTTCGGGAAAACAGTCATCAACTTGCTCCTCTTCCTCATTAGAATCATAAGACTCTAAAGGTACATTTTCACTACCATTTTCGTCCTCCTTCTCTTCTTCAAGGACAAAAGGTTGTGCCATCATGTTCTTAAGCTCTTGTATGGTTAAAGCTCTTGCATTAGGACAATCTCTCTTTTAGTGTCCTCTTCCGTGACATTTGAAACAAACAATGTCACTTAAGTCTCCGGTTTTGGCTTTTCCTTTTTCTTTTTGTGAAAGATCAAACGAGGTAGGGTTCTTTTTGGTAGTGGAATTTGGAAAGGAAGGGGTTTCTTTTGGTGGGTTAAATGGACGTTTGAATTTTGGGTCAAAAGGGTTCGAATGTTTCTTCTTCTTCTTTTGATTGTCAAATTTCACCGAAAGCTTACAAGCTTCATCAAAGGTCAGATTGGGTTGCACTTCTACTTTCTCATAAATGTCCTTATGCAAACCAGCCATAAACCTCCCTAATTTGAGTTCTTCATTTTCCACTATTTCGCACATAATGGAAAGTTTCTCAAACTCTTTAATGTATTCCTCCACACTACTCCCTCCTTGCTGCAAAGTGCTCCATTTCACATACATGGATTGCTTGTAATTAGAAGGAACAAATCGTCCCCTGAGTTTCTTCCTAAGCTTGGTCCATGTAGAAATACGAGTTTTCCCATTGCTTTCTCGTTTTCTTTGGACTCCTTTCAACCAAGTTTCAGCATACTTGGCTATCTTTACCTTAGCAATCTTGTACTTTTGTTCATCTTCCTCAACGTCTTTGAACTCAAAGTACCTCTCAAGTGATTGCTCCCACTCCAAGTACTTCTCAGGGTCAAGAGTACCATCAAAAAGGTCTACATCCACCTTTAGACTCTTGTCATCATATCTAGGAGGGTTTTGACGCCCATCCCTTTGTTCTTGTGTCAACAAACGAGCCATTAGAGCCATTATATTACCATGTAATTGCTCATTGGTTTCCAAGAGTCTTTGTTGGTTTTCCTCCATCATTCTAAGTCTCCTTTGGTCAATGGTTTCATTTGGGTTTGCTTGATCCATTTGGACAGAAATTCCCCCTACCTGACGCGCCAAATGATGTAAAAACTAATAGAAAGTCTTAGTTAATACAAGCTTAATGGATCAAACTTAAGTGGAAAGAAACAAAGGTTGGTGTTTTAAGTCAAATTACGGGTAAGGTTTGTAGGTTGCTTTGGAAATGGTTAAGGAACGTTTTTAGAGGAAAGAAGGATTAGTTTGTAAGGATTACTCACTTAAACAAACAAGATATGTAGGTAAGGATTACTCAGTTAAAACCCACTAGTTGTTTAATTTGCATGGAAGGAAAACTCACTTAACCACTCAATTTCGTCAAGTTAAACTTGGTAACAAAAACGATTTATCTTAGCAACAAGAATAAATAGTTTTTAAGGAGAAAACTTTCTTAATTCATATATCATAATCTGCCATACACTTACATTTCATAAGCTTAAATAAAGAAAGCAAACTAGTACTAAACTACACGCATTAAACAAGCTTAATGTGTGTTTATTGTAACTAAACATGAAAGCTAAAACCAAGCCTAGAATCACGCCTAAGCTAAACAAATTTTCTTAACTGATTTTAGGCTTTAATCACCCTTAATTAAACTCTTAAAAACTGCTGAAAAGAAGCTTAAAAAACAGCCATAAAGAACCAGCAAAAACGTGGAGTAACCTCCCCTTGATTCATGCCTTTCTTCATGCTAAATGTTTATGACTTGCAATGAAGTTTATCCTTGCTTCAAGGACGCCTTTTCCTATGCCTAAGGCTGTCCAAAACGTGCCTAGGATGCCCATTAACATTCATAACCAGAATGTAAACAAGTAAACCCTTGGTTAGCAAGAAACGGTCCATGCGCACAAAAAGTATCTAACACTTGATCTTCAAATGACTTAGCAAGAATGATTTCTTTGTGAATTGGACTTGTAGGATGATCATGCTTGATTGGACTAATGGACTCGTCATGATTTGCATCACCCTTGTTCTTGTTCGATTGCACGTGGAATCACGCTTCAAAGGTATTAATTCTAATTCTTTATGTGTTATGCATGATCTTGGGATTAGGTGCTATATGAATATGATTCATGTTTTCCGTATTCGTACCTATAAACTCCTACAAGCCATGAGGTGATCCTCCAAGTTGGAGGTACCGTCATAGGTACCTACCAACACATTTTTAACCTTGGCCGGCTGTGCCGCCTCGGTTATCTCCCGGGTGAACGCAGAAGGTTGTTCACCCAGGCGGAGCAGACGGAGCTACCAGTCCAGTGGCTGGACATTGTTGTATGCCGCCTGAAGAGGGTCAGCTGTATAAAAGGGGGAGAATACGGACCATAGACCAGAGGTGGTACATACGGTGCATTCCCAATAATCTGAGGGCCAGAATGAATGGTATTACCGCCCGTATGGCTCTCATGCAAGGGAGGTACATTCCCTGCAGATGTATTCTTGAAGCTGTCTGGAAAGCTTATGTAGAAGCTGACTCAAACAGCTGCTGATTCCTCTTGCGGGTGATGATCTCCCGGGCGTCAAGAGTTGATTTTTTGTTTCCTATCAGCTGTTGAGCCCGGCGGGGATTGTTGGTATTCCTCTAGGGCAGAAGAATCTTGGACCAATCAATGGTCCCGGTTTCCTTCTCCTTAGGGTGAGGAGTTGGTTGCTGATCTCTGACTAACTTCCCCTTCTCTAGAGGAGTCTTTCTTGCCGACTGACCCCTGCTTGGGCCAGCCTGGCTCTTCGTGATCAGATCTTTAATTTTACCCTTGAAACTTGTCATGAATTTCATGATTTCATCTCGAGTGACGAGAGCTGATCCACTGGCCATATGGGTTTCCCCTTCCGGCTGCCCAGAGGCTCGGTTTGTACCCGCCTGGCTGGCACCCCGCTCCATAGTGTCTCTGGGCCGAACGTGCTTGGTTATCAGAGAGCCATCACTAGCTATATAAGTTTCGACCTGAGGATCATCATCCTCCTAGTCAGTAAAGACTTCCGGTTTTTCTATCGGACGCTCAGGGGGCGGTACAGACTCTTGAACCATCCTTCAGGTACTCTCCCCACAAACGGCGCCAAATGTTTTGGATGTTTTTGTCCCTCAGGAGAGCTAGGTCACAAAGACTGGTCCGGCTGAGTTGTACCTGCAAAAACAACGAAGACTCCGGGTGGTAGAGCTCCGCCTCCGACAATCAAGTTAGTAACTTGAAAGAGGATAAAGAGTACGGAAATTTAGGTGGGGATCTGCTTGGATTCCAAGCTCAGGTGTTTCTCTGATGAGAGAGAAAGTAGGTGTAATAAATGATTGAATGTGTCCCCAAAATGGGGAAATATCTCCCTATTTATAGGGTCATTGGTAGGAGTGCCCCTATCTAGGTCATTTGACCTAGGTTTTGGTGGGCTGCGCCGAATTACAGCGCTTCTTGGGATTTAGGCCCTTGAAGGCCGCCATTTCGAGGCTTATCTGAAGGGGACACGTGTCAAAAGGTTATTGGGCCACTTGGTCCATCCTGAACTCGACATGTGGCCTCCTCTCATTGGTCCACATGTCTAGGGTATTTTACGTTAAACAAATTATGCAAACAATGTAAAAGAAATACATAAACTAGATTGGTGTGGTTATGTGATGAATAACCTATGCAAATCAGTGGGGAGCTTCAAGAACAAAAAAAAAAGGAATCAAGATCGAGAATCAGTGGATGTATCCTTATTCTTTAACTTGTATACTTTCATCATCTAGCATTCAGAGGGCAGCTTGAACCTACAACACTGCCATTGATCCAACATTGGTCAGATGAGAAAGTCAAAGAAAGAATTGCAAAAGAGGTAAAGGCATCTTTTGGTCAAGGAGAACTTCAAAAAGATGATTATCTAGTTTGTAGAAAAAAAAGGAAAGCAAGCATTCTTGGGAGATGTAATTGAGAATGCTTATAGAAATTTTACTAATAGAGAGAGAAGATTGGTGTCATTCAACCTACCAGAAGGTGTGATGACAGATAGTGAAATACATGAAGCTGCAAAAGATGTGAGTAATTTTTTTTTTTAGTTACAATAATTTCTTTTATTTACTTTAAAATGAAATGTAGTTACTTTTATCTCATATTTGTTTACTTTTATTATATTGAATTGCTCTTCTCCTAGTAATAATAATCTATAGTAAATGATAAACATAAAATAAATAATGTTGACTTAAAAGTAAAAAAATTAACTTTAAAAGTAAATATTATTTGTGTTAAAAAATAATGTACTAGTTATTTATTTTGAAGGAAATTGAAGAAGAACTGCATTTGTTGACTAGAGATTCACAACTCTTTGCAATGATACATGCTAAGTGTATAGCTACCTTAGGAGAAAAGATCAAAAGGCAACAAATGAATGTGTCTACATCTAATTCTCAATAGGTTTCTGAAACATAATGGCTGATGGAAGATCCTAGAGTACAAAGGGTTATGGATAAAATAGTCAAGCTTTATGATGATCTAAGAAATGTACCTAGTGTGATTCTGTCAACATGGGAGGAGCAACATAAAACTGAAACAGATCCTACAACTTTTGAAGAAGATGCAGTTGATCCTAAAACTGTCCATTTGGATGTTGATGATGAAGATTTTGAAATAGAGGATCTGGATGATGGAAAAAAAGAGAATGATGACAAAAAAGAAGAGAATGAAAACAAAAGGCAGGAGGAGGAAGAACAGGATGAGGAGGAAGAAGACGAGGAGGAGGAGGAGGAGGAAGAAAAGGAGAAAAAGAAGGAGGAGGAAGAAATGGATAAAAAGGTTGAGGAGGAAGAAGACGAGGAGGAGGAGGAAGAAAAGGATAAAAAGAAGGAGCGGGAGGAAGAAGACGAGGAAGAGGAGGAACAAAAAGAAGATGATGACAAAAATGAAAAATAGGAGGAAGAAAACCAGGGAGAAAAAGGAGAAAAGAATGAAGAGAAAGGAGAGAAAGATGCTACTAATCAGGAGGTTGATGCTGATAATTAGGGAGAAAAAGATGTTGAAAACCAAGGTGTTGATGCTGATATTAGTAAGGTAGTACACTCAGTTACTGAGAGTATCCTAAATCAGCCAACACTTATAAAGGAAGCAACAAAAAAAATAATTGAAGTTAAGTTGTTAACTTTAGTAAATATAAATCAATCCATAGTCAATAGTGTATCATTATATTGAAACTATATCTGCTATTTTATTACAGTTGTTGCTGAAAAACAGCTTCAGGTAGAAACATCCACAATTGAGTTTAAGGACATTCACAATGAGATAGTTTCAAAAGTTAAAATCAATTAAGATTGTGGAGAGAAAGATGTTGACATTGATTTTGTTTCTAAGACAATGAAAGGAAACAAATCAAGAATGAATGAAATGCAAGAGCTTTTTCAAGTAGTGGCTGAATACTGCTTTGTGAAGTACAACCCATTCAAACAGTAAATAATATATTATTTAATTTCAAACATATTATATCTACTTTAAATTATATTTAGTTTACTTTAAATAATATTTTATTTACTATAAATATTTAATTTTGCACAGTGAAGAGATTGGGAAATTAGAAAGTCTTCTCATGATAACAAGAGATGACACAACATCCCTAGCTCCAACAGCCCCTACTCAAATGATAAAATCTAATATAGTTCAATGTTGGTCATTTCTAATGAATGATTCTCAATTGAAAGAAGATCCTTCATGCTTTTTCTTTGGCATTGATCACAGTGTAAGAGTTAAAAAAACTGTTAAGCTCAATCATAATTAAATATATATGATCTCATAAAGTAATATGTTGTATGTTCTTATTAATACACAGAGACCTCTAGAGCTGTCTCTCGGGTCACAAGATGCTTCCCAGCCAATAGATAAAAAAAACAGAGGTGAAGTCTCCTTTAGTACACTCACAAGAATTGAATCAGGCATGGTATGATTGGATGTGCCTATGTGATGCAAAGGAGAAAATTAAGACAGCTTAGTTGGTATGTCTTATTATTCATGTTTATTAAACTACATTGTATGGAATTATGATTTTGAATTTTAAACTAATAACTGTAATTTTAGTGACAGATTTTTGTTCCAATCTGTATGAGTAACCACTATAGTTTAATAGTGTTTAACTTTATGAATCAGACCATTCATTACTTGGATAACAGGGAGTATGATGACAGGCACAAGCCTTTCTACAGAATTCTTGGATCTATTGTGGTAAGATTTTTTTTGGTTTATAAAAAGTAAATTATTAAAGTAAATAAAATTACTATTAAAGTAAATGAAAATGTATTAAAAGTATAGATTATAATGACAATTAAAAAATAAGATAAAATATAAAGTAAAAGATGATCTGATTAAAGTAAATAATATTTTTATTAAAGTAAAAGAATATCTATTAAAAGTACATATTTTATTACCTATAAAAATATAATATAAAATATAAAGTAAAAGATGTTCTAATTAAAGTAAATCATATGTTTATTAAAGTAATTTATACTATAAATTTTTTTTTACTTATATATTGCTTTACAAATGTTAAAGGTGGAGGAAATGTCAAACTTTCTGAAAAGAATTAATCATGAAAAAGCTGATGAAATTCTTGAATATGAGTTTGATGAAGTTAACTTCAAGTGGAAGACACCAAGATATACTCTTGATTGTGGTGTTTTTGCAATGATCCATATGTTGTGTTTTTCTAGAGAGACTTTTGATTCTAACCTTGATTTAGCAAATAGGAGAAAGGTTTATCGTGTAGAAATATGTGCTACTCTTGCTTTGGCAGACATAAACACCAAAAGAAAACAACTTCAGAGAAAAATTTCAAGGTTCAGGGTAGTTAGAAAACTAGAGAAGGAGAAAGGGGTAGAAGATATGATTTGTGTTTCTGATTTCTTGAAGAAACACAAGGAAGTAATGGATAACATGAGTTTGCAATGTTACCAAGTGATTGACTACTTAGCAAATAATGATGGTGAAAACTTTCCAAACAAGAGGTATGTTTTAGACTTCCTAAAAAAACAAATAATCATATTGCATTATATATAATATTGTTTAACATAAGTTTAACTTTAACATTAACTCTACATTACAGCGAAGTAGTTGACTGGTTTATAGATTCAATTGAAATAGTAAGGCAAGATTGTAACGCTTTGCTCAATGAATGGAAAGTTTCAAGTAATGTGATCACTGCTTGGTCAAACCACCTGAATAAAGATAGGTCTGAAAATGACTTGGTCAGATACGTTTTTGGATTTGACTTCATGGTAAGTTTTTCAAATTAACTTTTATAGTTTAGAATTCTGCATTGAAAAAATATTAGAAATAATAATTGGATTTTTTTTCTTTGGAAGGATGCTTTAACAATGTGTTTGAAAGCTCATGGAAAAAAGGGAGTAACAAGTCTACAAAACTATGGATTGATTGGAACACTTCACAATCATAGGACTTGGATGCAGCTCAATGTGTAAGACGGAATTAATATTAAAGTAGAACAATATATGTTTAAAGTAATTAAAAACATGTTTAAAGTAAATATTTTTAAAACAAATCTATATGCAGGTATATATACCACTGATGTTAGAAGATCATTATTTTCTTGTTGTGATAAACTTCAAAGATGAAACAATTGATCATCTGGACAACACTTTGTACGAGACAAATGAAGAATATGAGCCTGTACTGAGTTTTATCTTAGAAACGGTAAAGAATCCATAAATTAAAAAATTATCTTTAAATTCATTTTTCAATATCTTTTATTATACTAATATTCATTGCATTCAGGTGATACAAGTACATAAGTTGTTTAAAACAAAGGAAGCATCTACAAGCAAATGATATGCTGACCTACAAGCTGAGAATAATTGAACTTCCATTCCAAAAAGAAAGAGAAGATAATTTCTCAGCAAGCTATCTACTGTTGCATATGAAGGTTTATGATGGTGCAAATGGCATAGGATTAGGAACAATAATAGAGGTAAGTTACCATACTTATTTTTGAAGTCGTTACACTCTAGAACTAATCTATACTTAGAGTATAATTTATTTATAATTTTTTTTTAGGAATTTGCAAGACTGAATCACCATCATATAAGATTAGTGCTTGACCTACTTCTCAATGAAAGAAATCAAATGAAACAGAAATTGCTAACAAATGTTGAGGATTGGGAAGAAAAGAAAGAATCAGAACAATTGTACATGATATCAGTAGACTTGAATATATCATAGATATTTAGAGTACTTGAACTTGTGTAGCATTAATGCAAAACTTTTGTTAAGTAGTGGTTGAAGATAAGTTATTGGTGCAGCTTCAAGTTCTGCAACTTGTAGTTCTGCTGCTGTAGCTTCTACTTCTGCGGCTGTAGCTTCAAACAGTGGTACTAATGCTATAGTAGCTAATGTTATGTCTCTGTAGTTATATGTGATTTTTTGTGATGGATGAAAAGAGCTTTTGGGTTGGTGCAGGTTTAGGGAAATGAAATTCAGGGACTGTTGTATAGCAATTTGGTAGTTCTAGTATAATATTATACCTTATTTTGGTTAGCATTAATTATAAATGTAAAAATTATGTGATGCTATTTGTAATTAAAAACATGGCTTTAGCCACTTAATATAATATTTTCAGTTTGTGTTAAAAAAAAGAATACATATTATATATCTAAGTTAAATTACTAGGATTGTTCTTTCTCAAAAATGATGGTAGATATAAAAGTAAATGTAAATAGTGTTAAAGTAAATAACAATGTGTTTAAAGTAAATGAAAAAAGTTTTTAAAAAAATCTTTCTGAAATGTGGTGTTCGATTATAAAGTAGAGAAAAATACTTTTAAAGAAATAAAAAATGAATCAAAAGTAGAGGTGGAGATGAGAAAAAGTATTAAAGTCAAAAAAATGTTATTCGATTATAAGTAAATGAAAATAATGTTAAAGTAAATAATACTATGTTTAAAGTAAAAGGAAAAAAGTATTAAAAAAAATTATGAAATAAGGTGTTCAATTTTAAAGTACAAAAAAATACTATTAAATTAATAGAAAATGGATATAAAGTAAAGGAAGAAATGGGAAAAAGTATTCAAGTCAAAATCGTTGACCCAACCCAAATGACCCGACGCATGACCCAAAATTGACCCAAAATCATTAACACAAAAAATGACCCAAAACTCGAAATTAACTTAACCTAACCCATACCCAACTCGAAAATGGAGTTGACCTAATGTTGACCAAACACCCGAAGTCACCTGACCTGAAGTTGACCAACTCGAATTTGACCCAAAGAGTTTGACCCAAAGTGTTTAACCAACCCGAACATGATCCGAAGTGTTTGACCTGAAGTGTTCTACCAACTCGAATGTGATCATACACCAAACTGGGGATGGGTCAAGTCTCCTACTTCATTTTCCTCACTAACATTTGGCCTATGTTGATCGAATTACAACCGGCCTTACATCTTATTAGATTTGGTACAAGTTTAGGTGAGTTTAATAACCGGTCAAATTACATTCAAATAAAGTCAATAATTAATGGTTAGAAAATTAACTCATTCTAGAATTTTAGTCAAATTTGGTTCAAGTCAATAATTTTACGGGTAATAATCAAGTTGAAATCACCAAGTCAATAATATATGGGTTACATTTGGGTCGGGTCATTTACACGTCAATTCAAGTTCAAAATAGGTATCAAATACTCTTGTCAACTCGGGTTCCACGAAAATATGACAAGTATTTTAGAACAAAAAATGGATATGGTAACAAGTATTCTAGGACAAAGGGAATAATACAAGAAATTATCTTTAATTTTGTAAGTAAGAACATTATATAAATCAAATAATTCATATGATATAAAATATGATAAACGTAAATGAAATATTTCATAAAGTTAAAGTATAATAACTAAAAGTAAACAAACTAAACTAAAGTTCTGTAGTACAATTACTTATAGTAAATGTAAAAATATTACAATAATAAAAAAATAATAAAAAATATTTGTTCATTAAATCTTGATCTTGATCTTCCAAAACATCTTTAAATTTCCAAGTATGAAAATAACTGCACCAAAAAAAAACATCAGTTATTTGTCACAAATTAAAGTAAATAAATTAAAATGTAAAGTAAATAAATTACAACTTAAAGTAAATAGAAAACGTAAAGAGGTAAAATACCAAATAAAAAAAATACCAAGTATAATAACACCTGCAAAATAAAAAGTAAATGAAGTTACTGTTAAAGTAAATAAATAGAAGTTTAAAGTAAATGGAACACACTTAAAAGTAAAATACCTGAAAGACTACTTGTTTGGACAGTTTCTACTGTCATGGGAAACACTAGATTGCCCACAAGCTCTACAATTTCTGCCTTTTTAAGATTTTTCTTCACTAGCTATTTCTTTTGCACTCTTCAACCTCTTTGAACTTCTGGCAGAACCTTTATTAAGACACTGATTTGGAGGCAAGACATTTACATCAACTTCATTTGACCCAACCAAAACTTGAATATCAGCATCTTTCACCTCTTTTGAACTAGGTGCATTTTCAGGATTATTCTTTGATATCATCTTCTCCTCAAATGAAGATAATGTCCTAATAAGCTCAGATAAATCATCCTCAGATTGGTCAGTTAAACTCACACAATTGAAAATCTTGGACCATACATCACTAACCAGTTGCTTATTCTTATCATACTTAGAAGCATCATCTAGAGCAACATCTATGACAGAAGCTTTCTTCATAACATCTTTTCTCCAACGATTCAAGATATAAGCATCAGGAATTTCACGTATACATTTGCCTTTCATAACAAACAAAATGTGTCTACATAAAACACCTTGACTCTCAAACATTCTACAAGTACAACTTGACCCATATGTTGCCAGGTCAAAATTTACATCAAAATTTTTCCTTTTCTCATGATCAACAATAATAGAAAACTCCACACCATCTCCATACAGAGAACTACAACTTTCAACACCACATGAAAAACAGGATCCCTGGCATTCTTCATGAAAATCATAAAATATGAAACGAGTATAAACAACAGCAGCATGCTTTTCCAAATGTAAATTAGTAACCTATTGAGGCTCAAGTTTATTAATCCTGTACAACTCATCATGTTCATGCCTTTGAGCATCAAGAACAGTTTCATAACGGACAAAGAATTCAACACAGGTCACATGAGGGTTTGTAAAATTGCAAAAGAAACTATTTTCACCTTCAGACCTAGATGTAGAACGCAGTAACCCACCCATAAATAAGTCCCTAAAATATGCAGGAATCCAAAGATGTTTAATCTTGAACATGTATGCAAACCACTCATGATCAACAAGGTTAAACTCCTCCATAACACTATTCTAGCCATCAACAAATACATGAGGATCAATCTCTCTATCCCAAACTACTACACTTAGCTTTTTCAGGAAATTAGTTTCATTACAAAAAGCAGTTCCAACCTTTTCAGGTACCTTCCTCATTATGTGCCACATACATAGCCTATGTTTAGTCTTGGTAAAAACCTTTTCTATGGCAATACCCATTGCAGGATCTTGATCATTGATAATACAAGAGGGTTCTCTTCCCATACACTTCAAAAAATTTTGAAATAGACACACAAAAGAATCTATGTCTTCTTTAGATAATAGAGCAACACAAAATGTAACACATCTCTTGTGATTATCAACACCAGTAAAAGGACAGAAAACCAATGAATATTTATTTGTATCATAGGTAGAATCAAAAGATAAAGAGTCCCCAAATAATTGATAATCTCTTCTACCAATAGTATCAGCCCAAAAGACACGGGTCAAATGCCTACTTTCATCAACACAGTAATCAAAATAATAACCCCCTTTACTGGTTTTCACTTTTTGTTCAAGGTTCTGAACAAACATTGCACCATCAGCATTAGAGATATAAACTTTCAACTCCCTAGAAAAATTTTTGAAACCATTTTTACTGCCCCTGACATTTTGAAACCCACCACAAAGTTCATGATCCTATAAGACATAACAACCCCTATATTTAACTTTGATTTGTCAAAAATAAACTTCTTATGAGCAAAATTTAAACCAACTTCATTTTTAGTAACCTGCCTAGTAATAGGTGTAGAAAAAGGGTGAGAATGAGATTAATAAAAACAATACAACATATACTTCCCACCAGTACAAAACCTAAATTTTATTTTAGCAGGACAACCAACTCTCTTCACAGTCTTTCTCTTTAAACAAGCACCTTCAACTTGTTAACAGGTTTCTTGTTATTTGTCACATACCCTTCTTTGCTACATAATAAATATTTAATTATAGTAACTCCTTTACCAGTAGGATCGTTCTTATTCTTTTGTGATTTAGTAGTACTAGAACGGACTTTAAATCCACACTCATTAGCATATTTTTAATAAAAGGCAATACCATCTTGAAGGGTATCAAATATCATTCCAACAAAAGGTTTGTTTTCAGAAGAACAACATGGCATATACTCTTTATCACCTCTAGAATTATAATATATTTTAGGAAGCAAAGGTTGAGTGGGTGTTTTAAAAATTCTTACATTGTTATCTTCAGTAGTGACAGAAGAAGAACAATGTTCTATGCTTTCAGATATGTTCCTGAAAAGTAAATGAATAGAAGGAAAAAGTAAATAAACAATAAATAAAAGTAAATAAACTATAACTAAAAGTAAACAATAATTTTAAAAAAATATGCTCTACGCTTTCAAACATGTTCCTGAAAAGTAAATGAATAGAAGGAAAAAGTAAATAAACAGTAAATAAAAGTAAATAAACTATAACTAAAAGTAAACAATATTTTTTAAAAATATACTAATAAAAACTATTAGAGATATACTAAAAAGTAGATGCCTCAAAGCATAAAGTAAATAATAATATAAAAATTATAAAACTTGAAGAAACTAAAAAAATGAAGTTATAAAAATTAAATAAAACTAATAATGAAAAGTTAATGACTGAAAGCAAAAAGTAAATTTAAAACAACAACGAATTATATTACTAAATTAATGACAGCAAGCAATATACCAACTATATGCACGCAGAAAACAACTACATTGAATCCGTAAGTGTAAAACCATAAAATAGGAATTAAAAACCAATATCGTAAAAATAAAACCCAAAATCAAACACTAAATTGTATAGAATAATTCAGAGAACAATTAATAAGCAAAAATTAAGAAAAATTACAATAAAAAAAACCCTAAATCAAAAAAACTCAGCTCAAAAATAAACAATACAATCAAAATAAACAAACAAAATACAAATATAATTACAAAATTACCTCAATGAATGAAAAAACTGAAGAATACGATATAATTGAAGATCAAAATCAAAAAATCTGAGCAAAAAATTCGCTAAATCGAAGAACTTAGTAGTGGCAGAGAGCTCGATGTTAGAGAGAGAAAATGAGGACGCGACGAGAGAGAAAAAAAGAAAGGAAGAGAGAGAGAAAGAAAGGAGGTCATTCAAAGTGGAAAAATTACAAAAATACCATTACTAAAATGAAAAATGCGGGTGGGATGTCAGCCATTGGATAAAGGACGATCAACGCACCAGATTAGTTCCTAGTTCCTATTTTATGCTTAGGTTCTCACATGATCCCATATATATATATATATATATATATATATATATATATATATATATATATATATATATATATATATATATATATATATATATATATATATATATATATATATATATATATATATATATATATATATATATATATATATATATATATATATATATATTCCGAAAGTAACATTTTTATTTTTTTTCTTTTTTTACAAAAAAGAAATATAATCATTTTTAAAAATCATTTTATTATAATAAAACGAATGTAAAATGAAATCTAATATATAATTTAAGAGTTTTTTTCCAACTTTCATTCACAGTACTCTAAATTCCCATCCCTGAAATTCTAGTCATCCTATTTTTTATTTTTTTATTTTTTTTTTATTTTTTTTTTTTTGAAAAAAATAACCAATAACCACCGTTGTTACTCATAACTACCCATATCACTCAATTAAAATCTAGCCCTCTATTAAAAAAAAAAACCAAAACAAAATAATAATCACCCTTTAATAACTTTCGCTTCTACTTTTTTTTCTCATAATATATATACTACATATATCCCATGGTACACTTTAGTTATTGTAATCTTTTATATAATTTAAAAGTAGTTTTTTACGAGAGTGCCCCAAATCCCCAATCCTACACTCTCATTCACTCCCGCCTGATTTTCCTTATTTCCTCTAAACTGCCTACTCTACATATACATATTTGAATTTCAAAAAAATAAAATAAAAAATAAAACACACAAATCATGGTAGGCAGTTACCCACACTCCACCACACTACTCCATATTTGCACACACTACAAAAGAGTATGGATTATTTGTATTACTACTATACTTTGCAATACTCATTTCACACACACAGTACAAAAAAAAAGAAAAAAAAAAAAAGAGCAGCACAAATCTGATAGAGAGTACGTTATTGTTTGGGGTTTCAATCAGAGATAGATAATCCTACTCACTACGACAGATTGAATTGAGGTAAAGATTAAACTCTTTATTCATAATTCTATTCTCTCTTTGTTGATTGTTTTTTTTTTTTTTTGGTACGTAAATATCATTAAGGAATTATATAAAAGATTAACTAACGAAATTTGATCATTGAGGAATTATAATCATTAAGGAAATTTGATCATTAAGGAAATTTGATCATTAAGGTTACACCGTCATTAAGGAATTAGGATATTTTTTGAATACTTTTTCACTCCTATTTTACTTCTTTAATACATTGGTTATGATTTATAAAATTGCTCACTTTGAGGTTCTGTATATTATTGGAAGATTAAATTGAGGTAAAGATTAAACCCTTTATTTTTGTGAATTTCTTTTGTATAGATATTAGAGTTTTTGATTAAAAGATTATCTTTTGTGCTTAATTTAACGTAAATGGATGTGAGTTTGTTGGGAAATTTGGTCAACATGGGGTTTTTTGATTGGTTTGTGGAGAGATTATTTGATTAAATTAGAACTCCACCATAAAGAAGGAAACGGATGAAGTGGTTTGGGTATTTCAGTTTTAAGGTCTTTAGAATGTCATTTATAGTGCTCTTGGATGTTGGAAGCAAGTAATGAATGGCAATCTTTGTTTTAGTTGCAAAGTACTTACTGAGATTTGAATTATTGATTTATTGAATTGGTAATTTGCAGGATTCGAGTGTACCTCTTTCGGCCGAAAAGCTTGAGAGAAAGAAGGTTTGTAGTACCTAGATATTGGATTATTTGCTCAAGTTTATTATATAGTAGGATAATTATGGTAAATCTAATACTGTTTATTTGATTGTATTTTTTTATTACCATATAAATTTTACGAATGCATTACAAATTAAACTTTATTGGAAACTGACTTCCTATCTAATACTTATTATAGCACGAGAATAAATTTCTTATATTGTATAAAGGTTTAATTTATCTCTTTCAACCAAAAAAAAAATCTATTATGTTATCTAATCCCCTACTCACTACGAAAGAGAATTGATACAAGAAATTGCTACACCATTTGTAACTAGGTGGTTGGTTTTAATTTAATTATCTCTTTAATAGTTTTTTTTTTTTTTACGTATGTAAATATCTAACTTCTCCCCTAAAAACAAGGTGGTATAGTAATTTTTAATATTCATGGTTTTTTTTTCTACGTACGTAAATATTAAACTTCTCCCGTACAAATAAGGTGGCTTAATTTATCTTTTTTTAATATATATATATAATTTCCTCATTTTTGCCGCCTAAAGTCAAATGTATTAATTTTTCCTCAGATTATGTGAAACTAATCATGGCAAGCAAGACATTTAATTTACTACTCTGAAGTTTACTAATTTTGCAGAAACACACTCTACAAAATCAAACAATACAGACAATTATATGAACAACCTTCTTATACAAGTCTACAACAACATTTATCCTTAATTGAGGATTAGCAATAATTCCCTCAAAAAAAAAAAACACAAAAAAAAAAATTAGCAATAATAAACCACGATTCTACTACTATTTCATACATGTAACGTAGAATTCAATAATAGGTTTGACAATTTTTTTAAATGAAATTGAGTTGGTGTTGGAGATCGTTCATTCATTTTTTTTTATTGTTCCATTTTTTAACAGTTTATATAACACTCCGTTGACTGTGTTCCCCCTTTATCTTAAATTTCTACCCTCTACAGGTATGAACAATTTATTGTACTTTAATTTTGGTAATGTGAATGATCATGTATATTTAGGTAAAATGAGGAATTTATCCCATGCTAGAGGGACATGCTATTAATTTGCCACTACTAGGATTATAACATTGTAAATTGTTACAACTTACTTATATTAATTAATGTTTGTTCAAACTATAATATCGATTCTTATATATTTATCTCTTGATTATTGTATAATTACTAGATTAGAATGGACATACGTACAAGTATTTATCGATTCAGAGAGAATTTGCAACACAAACATGCTAGATTAGCTGTTAGGCGAAGGTTACTATTCAAACGCACTACAAACCATGAAGATCATATTTTCAAGCATCGTCGTTACTTATTGGATAAAGAACCACGATCCTTGCGACTATTAATGATGCAATTACGTCGATCTACACATCAATATCACGATGTGACACGTGAATTAGTGGATCAATTTCCTAATGAGATCAATATGAATGGTACTTAATTATAAGAACTATTAATATTTACTTTATAGTACTAATACCTTGCAAAAAGGATTCTATTAAATTTTTAAAAACTTTCATTCTAGAAAGCTCACTAAATGATGGGTTGCAATTACGTCGATCTGCACATCAATATCACGATGTGACACGTGAAGTGGAGCAATTTGCTAATGAGATCAATATGAATGGTACTTAATTATAAGAACCATTAATATTTACTTTAATAGTACTAATACCTTGCATGAAGGATTCTATTAAATTCTTAAAAACTTTCATTCCAGAAAGCTCACCTAATAAGGGGATAGACAATGATGCTAGACCTGCTGAGCAAATTGTCGGAAGGATAGGTTACCACCTTGCCAAGCTACTTAACCACACACATTATTGATATCAACATTGTTAATTTATATTCTCTAAAATAAATTATTTGTATGTAGAAGTGACTCATCGATGTCGTAAAGATGAGTTTGATAGACGTTGGGAGTTTGGACCTAGAACGGTTGTGTTTCCTAATTGCAAGGCCCTTATGTGGATAGAAGAAAGGGTAAAGAGTAGCAATAAAACACACCCAAGGTTCAATCACTGCTGTCAAAGTGGGCAAGTTATATTGCCGCTTTTACCTTTAACACCGTCATTTCTACATTCAGTTTTTCCATGTCAGCAATTTCGAAGCAATATTAGAGCTTTTAACTCTGTGTTAGCTTTCACCTCTATGGGCGATCGGATAGATAACACCGTGAATGATGGTAGAGGCCCCTATGTCTATCGTATAAGTGGTAGCAATTACCATCGAATTGGAACTTTACTCCCTGAGCCTGGAACTGGGCCAAAGTTTGCACAATTGTACATTTATGACACTGAAAATGAAACATCTAACCGACTACGTTACATGGGGGGTGCAGAGGCTTCTTCCCTATATCCAACAATTTTACAAGGACTACAAACAATGCTTGATGATATCAATCCTTATGTCGCAGTATTCAGAAATGCCAGAAGTATGTTGCGCGATCAAGGTGAGCATCAAGATTTGAGAATAAAGCTTATTTGCGCAAGAGAAGGCAGACAATATATCCAACCAACCGCAAGTGAAGTGGCGGCATTGATGGTAGGTGATGGAACTAATGACATAGGTAATCGGGATATCATATTACAAAAAGTAGATGGTGGATTAAAAAGGATTGATGAAACTCATCCAAGTTATATGCCTTTTCAATACCCACTATTGTTCCCTTATGGTACTGATGGATGGAGAGCTGGGATACCTAAGGTGTCCGATACAAGTACCAGTCGAAATACTGTGACAATGAGGCAATTCTATGCATTTAGGATACATAATAGGGAAGAAGAATGTGACACCTTGATAGATGCTGGCCAGTTACTGCAACAATTTAATGTTGATGCATATGCTGCAATGGAACAATATCGATTGCTTTTTATAAGGAAAAATCAAGGTAGGCTTCGCTCTGATTTATACAGTGGACTCCAAGATGCAATCACGACTGGAGATGTGAATGCTATTGATTTAGGCCGAAAATTCATATTGCCATCATCCTTCACACGAAGCCCTCGTTATATGGCCCATCTTTATCAAGATGCTATAGCAGTTGTCCGTGTTTTGGGTCCACCTGATTTATTTATAACTTTCACTTGCAATCCAAACTGGCCTCAGATTGTAAATGAGATATCTATATGTGGAAATCGCCGCAATGAAGATAGACCAAACATTGTAGCGCGTGTTTTCAAGATCAAATTCAAAGAAATGCTTCACGATTTGAAGGATTAACGGAAGTTTGGGAAAGTCATTACTGGTGAGTTTTGTGGTTTAATTATACAATCTTACTATATTTCTTGACATATTACGTTAATTAACATGTGTTATATTTCATGATATAGATTTTTATGTCATTGAATTTCAAAAGCGAGGACTACCACATGCGCATATTCTCATAACATTGGCTCCTGAAGATAAGCCTAAGTGTCCAGAGGATATCGATGTAATTATCTCTGCGAAAATCCCTGACAAGGATAGAGATCCTTTGACATATGAAACAGTTACCAAGAACATGCTCCATGGACCATGTGGGCCATGTTTAATAGATGGAAAGTGTTTAAAGCATTTCCCGAAGAAATTTTGTGCAGAAACCACCTTTGATGAAAATGGCTTTGTGCAGTATAGACGTAGGCAAAATAGAAAGCCTATCATTGTTAATGGAAGGGAGGTTGATAATCGTTGGGTGGTACCATACAACAGAGATTTATGTGTTAAGTACAATGCACACATAAATGTTGAGCGTGTTGGTGCGAGAAGTGTGGTGAAGTATTTATACAAGTATGTTACTAAAGGTCAAGATCGAGCAACATTTGTCATTGAAAACAATACAGACACACGACGCAGCCAAGAGGTACGACAAGCAAGTAGGGTGGATGAGATACAACAATACTTAGACTGTCGGTATGTATCTTCCATTGAAGCATGCTGGAGAATATTTGAGTTTGATTTGCAACATCAATATCCTTCAACGGAACTACTTTAGTTTCATCTACCTGGTGAACAATTTGTGGTTTTGAATGATAATGATGATCTGCATACAACCCTTGAACAACCGAGATTGCAACAAACCATGTTAACTATGTGGTTTCAAGCTAACAAGGATTTTGCAGAAGCAAATTAATATACTTACCAAAATTTTCCAGCGGGATTCAAATGGGATCGTTCTTTAAGAAGGTGGACACAACAGATTGATAGACCTTGCATTGGTAGATTGCCTTTTGTTCATCCAAATTCGGGGGGACGTTATTACTTACGGTTGCTTTTAACTAAGGTTTGTAGAGCAAAATCTTATGAAGATATACAAACTGTTAATGGTTTCATCCACCCTACCTTCAGATCCGCCTGTCATGCCATAAGGTTACTTGACGACGATAATGAGTGGCATGCAACTTTGTCAGAAGCATCTACCTGGGCATCGGGTTCACAGTTGAGAAATATGTTTTGCGCCATATTGATGTTTTCAGAAGTAAGTGATCCAAAACAGTTGTGGGAACAACATTGGGGTGGACTTACTGATGACCTTGAGAGAATGATGCAACATCAAACTAGAAACCCTAATTTATGATTAACACCTGAAGAGATGTAGAATCAAGGATTACAAGAGATTGAGCATATCTTGAATAAACTTGGAAAGTCATTGACAGATTTCCCTGACATGCCACAACCTTCTTCAGAGATATCACACACTGCCTTAAATCGGTTGATAAGAGATGAACTTGATTATGCTACACATGATGAGGCCAATAGATTTGATACCTTAGTTAGAGGGTTAAACATGGATCAATATAGAGTATACGCTGCAATACTCGATGCACATTCTCGAGATGTAGGTGGGCTGTTTTTTGTCTACGGTAGTTGTGGGACAGGAAAGACATACCTCTTGAACACTCTGATTGCAAAATTCAGATCAGAAAGAAAGATTGTGCTCTCCGTGGCTTCATCGGGAATTGCTACTTTATTATTGCCTGGGGGTAAAACTGCACATTCAACTTTCAAGATTCCTTTCGATCCCCTGATCAACATTCGGTTTGTAACTTCAAAAAAGACTCAACCCGTGCTGATTTGATCCGTGAAGCATCATTAATTATATGGGATGAGGCTGTAATGACCCATCGATTAGCATTCGAGGCGGGAGATCGACATTTCAAGGACATTTGTAATGACAATAGAGTTTTCGGAGGTAAATTGGTTATTCTTGGTGGAGACTTTAGACAGATACTTCATGTAGTGCCAGATAAAAGACGAGAATCTATTGTTGCGGCTACCTTGCATCGAGCATCCTTTTGGAGAGAGTGCCAAGTTATGTGCCTAAGGATAAACATGCGCTTATGTCGAAGTGAAGTTCCCTCCGATACCCTTGAGCAAATTCGAGAATTTGCTGATTGGATAATAAAAGTTGGAGAAGGAGATATAGTAGGAGTGCCCATTATAGAGGAAGGGGAACCAAATTGGATTAAAATTCCACATGATTTTTTGATAACCGATGATGAACATGGTTTGCAAAATCTCATTAACTTTGTCTACCCCAACTTGCCTTCAAATTACACGGATTGGGAGTACCTCAAGGATCGCGGGATTCTAGCACCAACAAACAATGATGTCGATGAGTTAAATTCGAAAATTTTATCAATGCTACCAGGAAATGTGCAGAGATATTATAGTTCGGATTCTTTGGGTCATACAGGAGATGGTGGGTTCCTTGATAACATGGAGCCTATGGAATTATTGAACTCATTAAATTTGTCGGGTCTTCCTAATCATTGCTTAGAGTTGAAGGTTGGTGCTCCGGTAATATTGATGCGAAATATGAACCAATCCATAGGGTTGTGCAATGGAACACGCCTTATTATCAAGAAGTTGGGTAATAGGGTGATTAAAGCACAAGTGATCACTGGTCCAAGAGCTACGGAATCAGTACTTATTCCAAGAATTGATTTAACGCCTTCTAACAAGAAGATAGATCTTCCTCTTAAAAGAAGGCAATTTCCATTAAAATTAGCTTTTGCCATGACAATAAATAAAAGCCAAGGACAAACGTTGAGCAAAGTTGGCATTTTTCTCCATAGGCCTGTGTTTAGTCATGGCCAATTATATGTTGCAATGTCACGAGTTACATCTCCTTCCGGGCTAAAAATCTTACTACAACATAAGAAGGATGTTTCCAATAGTTTAACTAAAAATATTGTGTATAAGGAAGTATTAAACAGTGTAAATTAGCTATGTATGTAGTTGTGTTATAACATTTATTTAGTAACTCTTAGCAATGTTTGTTTTAGTTTAATTTTCAGAGCTATACTTTTTTTTTATTATTTTTTTTAATTCTCTTTGTCATGTTAATGCTTCTCTTTTACTTTATTAAAGGTTTATTTCACTATCTATACTAATTATATAACCTTTATACACGTACGAGGTTGGATCGATAATGATATATTATGTAAATTATTTTTAATGCCCACTTCAATGATGTTAAAATGCAGGAAATGGATACAAGATACACACCATGTTGTTGTATTACCCCTACTTCATTCAAAGTGAATATGAGAGTGCGTTTATTATGGATGGTCAATGAACAAGCTAGAGCTAGAGGTCCAAATTACGTCCATCGTTCATGGAATATAGTATTCATTGACTCAGAGGTTTATTTGAACTATATTTTTACTTAGTTCTTGATTTCTTTTTCCGATATATTCATTTATTTAACACTTATGTATGAATTTCCAATTTCTAGGGGGACGAAATTCAAGTCACATTATTCAATACCGATATTGATAAATATAAAGAGATTTTGAAACAAGGAAATGTTTATTCGATTGCTCAGCTAGAGCTTATGCCTCCGGATACATCTTACAAATATGCCAATAACCAAATGAGATTGAAATTTGGTAGTATTACCATGATAACAAAAGTTCTTGATGATTGTGATGATATCCCAAGGTACAATTTCAGGTTTATAGAATTTTGCCACATTCCACAGTACCTTCACATGCCCAATTCTCCTCTCATCGGTATGTGTCTTATAGTAATAAAAATCCATAATATGAATATTTATTGCATTTTCAAAATTATTTATGAGTTCTAATGGTCATATAATTTTTTTTCTTGATGATGAATGTACACAGATGTTATTGGATTGGTTATATATGTGTCTGAATCATATAGAGTCTCAGGAGACAACAATTCAAAAGAGATGTGTTACTCTACAACATAAAGTAAGAGCGTGTTACACAATTTACAATATGTTTATGTAATTATAACAACTTTTGCAATGTTAAGTTTTTTTTTAATAAAAAAAATAAAATCCAAACACATATTTTGATTTACAGGATGGAAACAATGAGGATAAATTTATGGGAAGGGTTTGCTCATAATCAAGGTCGTTTCTTATTCCATGAGCTTGATCAGGATCATGTGTTGGGTGCATCCATGGTATCAGTTGGCTCCTACTATGGTAAAGTATTTTTTTATTAAATAAGATAACCATAAAAGGCTATGGTATCATTAACTTTATTATCTTTGCTTTGAATACTTTTACTGACATTCCAATAGGTGCATGTCTTTCGACTGTTGGACGTACCAGGCTTTTTATTGATCCTGATATTGATGAAACTGATGATCTACATGGATGGTAAGCCTAAAAACTTCATAATCAACAATGTAAGCTTATGTTGCATACTAATTTAAATTTATATAACTCATATAGGTATGCAGATGATGGATATGTCCAAAAACATATCAGCTGGAGTCAAATTTTAGCTAACAATATCTCTCAAATGGAAATGGTGTTCAATGCTAAAAGAATCAAGTTAAATCAGTTTTCAGCTGCTCATAATGTATTAATACCAACCATTATTTATTTGACATTTTCTTACACATGATGTATCTAATATTTGATGTTTTTTTTAGGTAATATACTTTCGAGTACTAGCAAAAGTGTTATCCATTGATTCTTCTATGCCTATTTGGTATGAATCATGTGCTCGACACTCAAGGAGAGCTGATATGTGCGTGAAGTGTGACCCTTCCAATAGTAGGCCAAGGTAGTCCCACTTTATACTTTATATTCATAACTATATAATTATATCATGCTTTTCACATCATTATACCTAATTTTATCATATCAATAATAACAGATATAGAATCAATGTAAAAGTTGGTGACGCTACAAATACATTATCTGTTGTACTCTTTGGCCAATATGCTGAGATGATTATCGGCTGTCCAATATCAAGTATTCAAGCAATGACAAATAATGTAAGTATACCGTTTAATCATATATTAAGGAAATACACACATGCATAATGACTAAATATGTTCCTTATGATCAGGAATTTGCAGCCTATGAGTATCTGAGTGAACGTCTGATGAATACATTCACTTTCATACTACATGTTCCCGAAATAGAATTCTACTACTTAAAACGAGAGATGCACTAACAATCAAATTGAAGACTTAGATTCATTCAAAGACTTTTTTTTTTTTTTTTTTTTTTTTGTGATTTTTGTTGTTACCTTTTTTTTTTTGTTTTATTAAAAACTATCTTTATGACTATATTTATGTACATTTTATTTTTTTTTAAAATCTTATTATTAATTATAACCCGTATATTAGCACGAACACATTCTACTTATGAAGAACCTGAAAAATATGCGTAATGAATACTCCTTAACTAAATAGGCACGGTTAGCCAACAGATTTGAGAAATGAATCAAATGATCAATTCTCCCGATTCCAATTTTTGCAGTAAACCGTGTTAGGTGTTTACGAAGAAGCATGGCTGGTTGGATCTCTTCCAAGCTCAAGGTTGCTGAAAATCTCCTTCAACAGGTTCTCCCTCTCACTCCTCCCCTTTCGCAACTTAATTTCTGTCAAATTGTTAACAATGGCAATTAATTTCATTTTTTCCTTTATAATTTTATTTGTTCTTGGGTCTAGATTGACCAACAAGCTGCTGAATCACTTCGTAAAGAGGAGAGTAAGCAATCTGATGGTTTAGATGCAATTACGTCACAAAAATCTAGTGGTATTGTTCCTTTGCGAGATCAATTGAAGAAGAAAACATCTGAGGATAATGAAAATTTGGAAAAATTATACAATGATTCTGTTAATCATGGTGAAGTTAAATCAAGTAGTGATGAAATTAGTAAGGTAAGCAAGCTGAATTTGAAGAAGGATGTTGGGAAAAAAACCCAACTCTTCTCTTAATGATAGTGATTGGACTGAACTTCTTAATACCCCGAAACAACACGTTGTCACTAAGGCGAATCGCTCTAGTGGGGCACGGAAAGATGGGGTAAAGGCTGGAATTATGGGATTGAAGGGTAAGGGTAATGGTAAAGTAGTGGGGAAAACAGTGAGGAAAGAAGGTGATGGGAATGGTGAGAAAGGAAGTGGTGTTCTTGGAGTGGGAGGCGGTTCGGGCATGGGATCTAGGAAGATTGTTGAGGGATCGGAACCGAGCTTGAGATTGAAAAAGGTGGAAGGCTATGATGAAGTAGAGCGTGAAAGAAATATAACTGGGGATGGGAATGGGAATGGGAATGGGAATGGGTATGGGGAAGGGGGTGGGTCATTAGGCTATGACGAGTCCATGGTTAAGGTTGATTCCCCGACTATTGGGAATAGCGAGAATGTGTCTGTTCTGATGTCTGATGAAGGGAAAATAGCTGTTTGTGATGATGAAAGAATTGGTAGAACTACTTTCGAAATGAATTGCAGTGATGAAGGCATTCCGAAAACTGGTATCAGGGGTTTCAAAAGTGTCTCTCAGTCTGCTGGCAATCATGAGTCGGATTCAGATTCATGTTCGACGTCTGACTCAGGGGCTGAACAAGAGCGGGAGGAAAGGATGGAGAGACGAAGACAAATTTTGGCTGCAAAAGCTGCTGCAAAAGCTTCAGAGGCCATTAAGGAACAGGAAAATATAGTGGCTCGATTGGAGGGAGAGAAGCAAAGCCTTGAGAAGATACTCGAGGAGCAAGCAAATCAAGCAGCACAAGAGGTTAGAACTTAGAATCACTTCTCAATATTTTTATTTTATTTTTTTTATTATTTTTTTTTGTGGCTAGATTTTGATGTTTTAATGCGTTGTTTCATGCTCAAATTTAATTATTGCTTGTAGTTTTGGTGTGGGCTGTATGGCGGACCATATTGCTCTCTAATTAGTATTGGCTTTTGAATTGATTAGAAGTAGATGTTTATACATCTTTTGTTCCTTGGAAATTCACTCAGGGAGTTTTGATATGTACATGGAGTGAAAGAGTGCCAACTACTTGAATTAAACTTTACTTACCAAATACCAATTGTGAGCTTTGGGACTTATACTCGAGTCCATGGTACTAACACATAGAATAGATGGAAAATTCTCTGCTACTTTAGAACCTTTATGTTAGACAATGAGCATTAAGATTATAAGAGAAATGATGGCCACTGAATGTGAATGGTTTACATGCGAAAAACACTTTGTCTTTTCAATATAAAATATTTGTTTTATTTCCAACCAGCAGAAAACATGCATGTGACTCGGGCTCTGCCAGTCTATTTACCACATTTACAGAACTTATTTCCCAATCCGGAAGATAATTGGAATTGGTGTTGATGATGCAGAATGGCGTAACAGAGATAGGATGATGGGCTGAAGTTATTAACGTAAGCTCATTCTGAAATCATACAGACATGCACCACTGTTTTTACTCATGGGAACACTGCCATTCTTTGGAACATTTCCTTCTCTTGGACAATTTGTCTGTTTTTCTATTTATCTATTTAGTTTTCACTTTTTCTCTTCTTCTTGGTGTGGTGTTTAAGTATAGATCTGTTTCGGATTCCACTTGGAAGATTTCTCCAGAAAAACTTGTATATTAGAAGTTCAAGCTCTTGGATTTTGACCTTGTGATGCTTGAAAATTGCCATTACCCCTAGTCGTTACCTGTGTCAACACGTGAATACGACCCTAGATCTGAAATTGGAGTTGAGATACTCAAAAACTAAAATTAAGACATTATGGCTTTTTTGACATTCGTTTGATCGACCAGGTGGGGCACTTTTCGGGCATCTAATACCTTCAGACACCTGATGACGACCTCTCTAATGGGTTCTTTTACTTAGTCTTCTGCACTTCCTAATTTGTTAAGGATTTTTGATTTTTTTTGGGCAATAAAGCTTGCATTTCCCAAGAAGTATTTTTTCAACCTTTCATTTGACTTTTTTTTTTATTGGTTTTTAATTTTGTTTTATTAAAGTACTTTATTTCCTCACCTAGAATCACATTTTTAGAAGTAATTGCTGAAGATTATTAAAATGAGAAGGACTCAAAGGTTGAATGTGCAACTTTATTGTATAAATATGCATATTTTATGAGCTTAATGTGCATATTTCAATTTCGAACTAAATTGTTAGTTTTCTAATGTTGATATATGCAAAACCTGTTCCAATAATATACTCTTGATGGAAAAGCTGCCCATTTTGTTTAAGATATATGCGCATTTAGCTGTAAAAATCTGCACAAAAGTGAATCTTATATATATAATGTGCACCTTTTTATTTCCGCAATTTTATGTAAAATGTGCATATTATGTTCAAATTATATGCACAATGTGCTTGAGTAAAAAAAGTTTGCACATTTAGTTTAGAAAATAAGCACATTCAATTCACAAAATATGCATACATAATCCTTCTTATCTTTCTCATTTTATAAATCTTCTCATTTGACCCTAAATCTCTCTAAATGGGTATATGTAGTTTTTTAATTAATAACCCATGTTCACGAGTCCAAATCCAAAATTTGGACACCTCTAAAACATATCCCTGGGTCCTCGATTATGGATAATACGAGTCTGAGCATCCTAGTATTGACCATATTGATGCATCTTTTTTAGTGTGTTGATTGCTGCAGGCTTGTACTAGACAGTGAGAAATTTGGTTTAAGAATAATTTGTAGTTTACTTCTATATATTGTGTTTGTACTGTTGGTTAAAAACTTATAAAGATTAAACATCTCTGATATTTCTAAACCTTTTATAATGTCAGGCTTCAGAACTTCAGGCAATGACGATGGAAATGATGGAAGCTACTGAAGTGGAGAAGCAGAAGCACAATCATACAAGGATGGAGGTCCTAGCTCAATTGGCCAAATTGGAGGTGATACAAATGTCCTTTTCTTTTTCCTATGTCCCTCTCGTGCTTTTTCTCCCTTCCTCATTCTCTCTCTTGTTTTTCTATTATGAAATAATTGTGTCAAAAGAGAATTTGTGCTTGAGGACCTACAACTTACTGCTGTCTATTGGTGTAACTCACTAATGATACAATTAGCCCAAGTTTATGGTCTAGATTTTAATGTAGAAATCCGAAAATTATTTATTGTGATTAGAGTAAATTGAAAATGAACAAACGCACACATAAATTTCTCAAAAGTCATGATTTTAAGGATTTCATGAAGTCTTGCCTCAAGATGCATTAAAAGTTCTGGGAGACAGAAGGATCGCGGGGGGGGGGGGGGGGTGTGTTATTTTACACTGGCTAAACTTCTAATAAAAAATGGTAAAAGAATTCCTCCAAATTGCGATCTATTTGGTGAGCTGTAGTCTTCTATAATTTGCCTTGTTAATTTTTTTTTTTTTTTTTTTTTTTTTTTCTCTTTCTTGCATTTCACATCTTATATCATTAATGCCTCCTTTTGATGTGCCTGAACCATTAGTCCTGACTACTTTGATAAAAATTGCAGACTGCAAATGCCAATCTTGCTAAATTGCTGGGTTCCACACAATGGAATCTTGAAATTGAGGTATGCAGTTGTATAAAAAGCGTTGTCGTCTCTTCCTATAACTCACCTTTAACCTCGGCTATATTTCTTGTTACTCCCTATATATGTGGGTTGTATTATCTTTATTTTAGTAGAGTTCCTAGTGGTTTCATGCATCTATTGTTTCTGGGGTGACAGAAGGATAAGAGGGGAGTAGCAACTAGCAAATTCTATGTTTATATCTTTTCTGACTTTTAATAGCTACTAGCAAATTCTATGTAAATATCTTTCTAGCATGAATTCTTTTTTATTTATTTATTATTATAAACAAAAATATGGAAACCATAAGTAATTTCCAATTTTTAATTTTCTGAGTAGAACCCTAGAAGAATTGTCATACAATATTTTAGAGATTACCCAAAAACATGAAGATTATATTTTACCCCTATTACTTAATACTCTTAGGTATTGTTTGGTTGGACCAACTTCCCATAGGCACTCAAAATTCCTAGGAATACAATTGTGCTATGTTGTGCCCAAACAGTTTAAAATGGAGGAAGTTGAAATTCCTAAGGAATTTGGAAGTCCTACATAATGTAGGAATTAAGATACGTAGGTCTTCCTATAATCTTAGGTCATTCAAAATTCCCAGGTTTTTTGATTTGCTTAATATTTAGCAAACTAATTAAACCTATTTCCTAGGAATTAGATAAGGGAATTAACTTCCCATAAATTGTAAATTATCTGATAAAGGGGAAGTTAGTTAATTTGGTTAAGTTGATTAACTTTGGTAAGCCGTGTTTCCTTTTTTTTGTCGTTTGATGAATTTGTTAAAAAGGAATCTTTGATAGAAAAGAGGAGGCTTAGTGTAATCATCTGGCTTATTTAAGCTAATCAAGTCGTAATTGAAAATCATAATATCAATTACATTGAATCTAATCTACTTCTCTCTCTATTCTATTACACTCTCTTCTCCCTCACATTCTCTTCAGATAAGTGACAAGGGGTAAATCTAGGTCGTTGGGGGCTAGAATTCCCAGTCAAAACAATAATATTTATAAAGCTAAACCAACCCGGGGTATAGGGTAAGTCTAGGTCGAATCCCAAGGGAAGGAGGGAGTGCTAAGGTCGATGCTAAGCTATTCCGAAGGCTAAAGAGTGGGTTGGTCACACTATTGGAAATCAAATCAATCAAGCAAAATCAAATAGAATTCAATATCGAAACACTAGGGAACTTAGGATGCACATGCATTGCTAACAATCTTGCTAATTCGGGAGGATTTAATTAACAAAGCGATGCGAGGGAAAATGGAACAAGCAATCAAAGTCACTTAATAGGCTATTTCCTAGGGTCAAGCTAGATTTCTCTAGAAATGACTTCAATAGGAAAATCACAAATCAAGATCAAACGATAATAATAGCACTCAAATCAATTGTTCGTGTCATTGAAGGCTATTATGCAATCTAGCATGATCCTAAAGGTTAGCTACTCCTTTTCAAACCAAGAACATGCACAAGTTTCATTAACCAAATCTCATCAACAATTCAATCAAAAACCCCAAATTAGCATTAGATTATCACCAAAACATGATTCACCACATTCCCTAGCAAATCAACTACTCATTAATCATGGTGAAATTGAAATGCATAACAAAAGAAATCATCAATCTAATCATCAACATTGTAATTCAACTTCAACAATCAAATTCAAGCTAAACAACAGAAATTCAACAATATAACAGAATCAAACATCAAATTGCATTGAAGAGTAAAAAATTCTTACAAAACTTTGATTAATATCAAAGAGGAATGAAGATCTCAATAGCATCATCATCAAATACCAAGCAACCCTCTCTAGAATCTAAGAACAATACCACAAAATCAAGAGTTTCTCTCTATAAAAATCTAATTCTAATTCAATTCTAATTCTACTCCCTAGAAAAATAAAGGAAAATCTATATATAGTAAAACTAACTATAAGGAAGTTAGTTAGACGTTCAAAAAGGATCTCAAAGAGCGCGGCCCCTCACTTGAATGCGTGACCGCTACAAAAAGGGTACGAATCAGGGAGAGGAAGGAGGCGCGGCCGCGCAGCAGCCTGGGCGGCCGCTCCTCTCTCGCGCGCGCCCGCTCCTCTCTCGCGCGCGCCCGCGTTGTTAGAGAAGGGGAACTCCCCTTGTGTGGTCGAGCTTGTCCTCGTGAGCTCCGGATGAGCCATGATGCTATAAGCCGTAAGTTTGAGCACTCTAGGTGCGTTCGACACCACTCCTTCATGCCCACATGGCATGAGGGTGCAACTTTGATGAACATTAACTCCTTTGCTCTTGGGCTTCAAATGGAGAAACGAGACATCTCTTTTGGCTTGAAAAATCCGAGGAAGACACACTTGAGGCTCTCGAACATTGCCAACTTCCTATAAACAAAGAAGATCAAACAAATAAAGAAGAAAATGAAAAATACACTAGAAAAGCAAGAAAATAAGAAAGCATCCGAGGAAAAAGCAAAGTAAAGAAAATGTAAGCAAAACTAGAGAAAAGGAAGTAAAAGAGATACCAAAACCATGTCAAATCATCCTAAAAGATGCTAAATGAGTGCCATAAATGACACTCATCAAACTCCCCTAAGCTAAATTTTTGCTCGTCCTCGAGCAAAAACCAAGCACGAAGAAATAGGATGAAAGACTTTATTCAAACAAGGAAAAAGAAAGAAAGAGACATGAATATACACTAAGACTCACTTTCGTAGGAATCACGGTCAATTTTAGCAAGTAAAGACAAGCCATTTAAACCTCTAGATCGCTCTAGAGGACGAGTGATGCTCTCGTAAGGGTTTCCTAAGAAATTAACCCATAACTCTTAGAAGTAAAATGAGGCAAAATCATTAGAAGAAAGAAAAATAAAAAAGCCAAGAATTTAAGCAAGTAGCTAATGAAACGGACTTTTACAAATGACCTAATGCAAGTGAATAAACAGTTTTCTACACAATGATGGTATGCACGTTCCAAGATATCTAGGGTTGATTGAAGCATAGGATATGCTAAGCATAAAGAACTAATGAAACGCAATTCACTTTCATCTTAAAACATTTTAGCACATTTTCCCAATTAGCCTCAAATCCACTTTTAGCAAGCATCTCGACGGAAAAAGAAAGGGATTTGAGGCTACTCGACGTCTCAACCATTGCATACCGCTCTATAAGCCTGACCTACATCTCCCTCCACCGACTAGTGACTCAACCATAAAGGTCTAAAGGTCTTGGAAGGGGTTGTAATGTAAAGGCGAGAAGGGTTAGGGTAGGCTAAAATTTGAAATTTGGTGGTATCCCTAAATTGTGAAGCCAAGGGTGATCAATCCTCAACACCCAAATCAAGTAATCACCAAACAAAATCACCACACCCCCAAGCTTATTCAAAGACAAGAATCACAAACATATGTACAAAAAGCGTAAGAACGCTTCTCCCTAAGCTTGAACAAAGCATTGTCCTTAATGTTTAAAATAGGGAGAAAGAAACTTACATTAAAATAATATATATATAATTTTGAATTTTTCATCTTTCTCTTTTTTCAATTTTTGCCAAAGCTTTTGAATGTGCTTTGCTTTTTCACTTTTTTTTTTTTTTTTCCAGTTTTTCACTTTATTCATTGTCCTCGCCTCTTTTAACTGTGGACGGTTTTTTCAACTTTTGCATTTGCTTTTTATTCACAAAATATTTTCAACACAAACTTGCTTAGAAGATAAGAACCAAACAATCCATTTCATCCACCAAAACTCCAATATAAGAGACCAAATGTTTCACAAAAACCAATGATGGGAACAAAAATTAAACAAAAGGCTCAAGATCTAAAGATGTGGCTTGAAAAGAAGGGTATATGGCTCAAATGGTTAGTAAGTAGGCAAATGAAAACCCAAAACAAAGAAAAGAAAACTATCCTAGAAGTAAAAATTACCACCCCGAAAAGATGCCTTTGTCCTTCTTAAATGGCTCGGTCGCGATGTCGGGAGATGAAAGTTAAATTCTAGATAAAGCATACAATTGCCAAGGATCCATGTGCCACTCATGCAAGATATATAGAAGGTTTGAAAAGAATTAATCCTCACATAGTTGTAGCAATAACTCACTTTAAGTTTCAAATTCACCAAAAGGGAGCAATTGCAAATTTTCAAAAACAAATAAAATTCGGCTACAAGGCCCAAAAAGTTCTAAAGACGCTACCTTAGCATACTCTATCCTAGAATCAACTAAGATACTCTCAAACCGTGCATACCGATACCACATAGGAAACCATTCATTCAAATGCAAAAGTTCGGATGATATTATGTCCATAACAAAAGCATACCGTGAAAAGAAAACTAAAAGAAAGCCTCAAAATCATTTTTTTATGAGAAGAAAGAAACGAGAATGAAAAGTAGAAAAGGAAAGAAAGGAGAAGAGAAAGAAAGTGCAAAGATGCATGCATATCATATAAATCCCAATCGTTAAACAAGTGGTCATTCGACAACAACGCCAATGACCCCAAACACCCTTGGTATTGCAAAGCAAACATCCTCGAACCATTCCACTCTTTCTAAACTAATCCTATTCTATGCAACCAATTAAAGAAAATAAAGAAAAGAGGGAAATAAGAACGATCTCACCGGGGATCCAACGCTAGCAAAGAAAAGCGTGGTAAAAAAAAAAAGATTTTAATGAACCTCCACAAGCATAGCATGAATTTGTAAAACTGGATGAGAAAATAAAAGAGAAAAAGAACTATATACAAAGAAAACGGTTAGTAACCTTAAAACAAAAGAAAATCAAAGAAATGAAAAGAACAAGAATCAAAACAGACTAACCTACAAAATCAAGGAAACTTAACAAAATCAACTACTCTTCCTAAAAGAACAAAAACAACTATACAAGAAAACAAAATCATTTGGATTAGAGGGATTTGGATTCAAGGGTTTTGGATTTAGGGATTTGGATGAACGGGAGCAAAAATCACCATCTCATCATGGGAAGATCATCATCATTATCAAAATCAACAACAAAAGATATCCAATAAGATAAAACATGAAATTATCATGCAAACAACATCTCTCGACATCATAAAAAATGACCAAGGAAACATACACCATAAGGCACCAAAATCATGAAATCCAACAACAACAAAGAGAAATGGCCACCGAGACTAACCATTAGACTAGTGTCCCCCCAAGCTAGCCAAAAATACATCTCAACATCCCATCAATACAACACAAATAACATAAGATAAAGGTTCGGAGGTAAAAACACAAAGAAAAGGGGAAACTAGCTACCACTAGGCCCGACATCATCATTGCCATCGTCCCTATCGTATGAAAAGCCGAATGGGGGACCATAAGGATCCCATCCCTCGGTGTAGCCCCTAAAGTTATCTTGTTGCCAAGGGACCAAGGGAGTGAATTGCTCGGGGCAATGCTAGTGGTAGAGGATGGTTGTGGTCGACATAGGGATAGTTGGGATCACCCCAATAGTCGCTCCCACCGGTAGATGGTAATCATAGTTACTAATCCGGAAATGATCTAATCTCGGTATAGGGTCCCGGCTAATATGGGTAAGTAGGTAACCCATCACCTATTCGTGACGGTACGAGACCGAGTTGAGGAGGGAAATACGGGTAGTTAACCGGGGGAGTGATCTCTACCCGGTTCACACTCGCATCGTAAAGTTGTTGGAGAAGCATACCTTGTTGCATCTCGGATATGCCTCTCATTTGGAGTAGATCGCCTCGAAGTCTTGGTCATACATCCCGTCCATGCGGATTTGCATGCCCGCCAATTGGGCACTCAATGCCTCCATGTCGGGGTTAGCATATTGATGTTGTCGAGGTTGTTGAGGCGCTCCTTGTGCACCTTGCTGTTATTGATGTTGTTGATGATTTTGTTATATTTGCTACTCTTCATTTAGAACATCCTCCATGTCTTAATCCTCCCTGGGGATGTGGTTACTAGAGGGCACAAACCAAACATTTGGGGCTACCCGGTGAAGAGAGGTAAGATAGGGGTTCGGAAGATAACACTAATGAGAGCTCTTACAAAGGCAATCGAACACCTCATCATCATCATTTCTTGCCAAGAAATACACTTGCTTTAGTTGATCGATTCGAGATAGAGGGTGTTAAGATCCCCCACCGGTGTGCAAGAAAGAAGAAACCTCTCACACCCTTGTAGCTATCCTTGTGATCATACTACCACAAGGTATATCACCCAACTGGCTGCCCCTCATATCCGTGCAACTTTTCAAAAATATCCGCCCCAAGTTCAACCGACCTCGATACTCCTCCTTAGTTGCTAACCACAAAGCCCGCAACTCCGGGAACGACAACTTTCCCAAGTCTTGCTTCGGGAACACCGAGTACCCTAATAATTGATGGAGCACTCTCAAACAAGGTTGAAATATTTCGGTTGCTAGAGAGTATCAAGCGCCATTCTCCCCTGGATGGCTTTCTAAAAGGCATTTTGGGAGAATCCCTCCAAATGCTCATGCTCTTGGTCGGAAAAGAGTAAATTCGCATTCGGGTTGAAATCTAAGGCCACATTGAACTCGGCAAGGACATGACATGAGCCTTATTGAAGAGTTGGAAGTTGATCTCATAGTCTTTGTCACCCACCAGAGTAGTACTCAAGGAAGCCAAGAACTCCTAAGTAGGCTCGAGGTCAGTCCGGTAGCTCTGAGTGACAAAAGTACTCAACCCAAGATTATCAAAAGGAGTCCACAAATCCTCATCGATTCCTAATTTGATCATGCTATGTTGGTGATAGTGCCGTGAGGGCTTGTAGGTTCTCTTTTTGAAGTTTTCCCTTGTTGGATATGTTGTTGAAAACAACTTTAGGAAGAGGAAGGGGCTCTAGGCGTTGTGTTTGAGGGGAGATAGTGTTTGAAGGTGATGGTTGATGTTGGTTTTTCTCTTTTTGGTTTTTGAGGTGATAGATTTCACAATTCTCGACATGCTTGCTTCACCAATTTATCACAATCGCAATCACAAATTCAACACAAAACACTTCAACCACCAACACAACTCAATAAACACTTGGCTCAACCAACCAATTTCAATCACAACCAACACTATCAAAAGTCACCTTCCACAATTCACAACAATTTTGCACAATTTGGTTACACAAACAATCAATAACACAATGTTAAGCAAAATTAATCAACAACACAAATAATGAATCCAAATTACACATTCAATCACCAAGTTCATCAAAATAAATACTTCTACTATTCATAATCATAAATAATCAAAATCTTGCAACAATATGATATAATTATGTAAAAGAGAGTCAAAGAAGATGATTATACCACACTTGAAGCAAGATTGATCAAGAACAAGCCACCAATTCCCACAAAGTCGAAAAGCCCCAAATTGGTCTTCAATGGAGGAGAGAGATTGGAGATTGAGAAATGGGGGAAAGTAGTATGATTTTTGATGTGTATAATGAATTTGGAGAAGGAATATTTTTGTTTTTGTTGATTGTATGGATGATTTGAGAAGGTTTTTGGTTGATTAAGGGAGTTAGGGTTTTCGTGGGTTGCTGTTTGGAGTGAGTTGGAGGTGCGTTCGAGGGTGAGGATGAGGGGAAATGATGGAAAGAAAGAAGAAAAGAAAGGAAGTAGCTTTGGCATGGCCGCGCAATAGCCGGCGCGCCCGCAGCTCGTGTGTCCGCTCCGGCTCCTTGCCCCCTTGTTTAATTGCTCCTCTTGGTGCGTTCATGCATGGCCTCAATGATCATTATCATTCCGGGTTATTGAACCCACTAAAACGACCAGTAATTCATTTTCAATGGGCATAACATTTTACATTAATGAGAGCACCATAATGAACCCACCAAGCTCATACTTGCTTCAAATGTGAGCACAACTTTTCCTAACTTACCTCCTACATTATCTTACCAATTCATCTCGAAATTCAACAATATCGAGCATATTCTCACCAAGCGAAACATATTCCCATTATGCTCATGCTCGCTCGGGGTAGTCTAATTCCAATGAATTCAACCTATTAATCCAAATACAAAACAAGTGAAAGAAATAAAAACATGACCAAAACTTAAGAAAAATAGAATCAAAAGAAAAAGTTAGAGAACCGGGTGCCTCCCGGGAAGCGCTTGCTTAAGATCCTTTGCTCGACTCTTCCTCCAAATCATGGAGGGTCAAAGAACACCACCTTATTCAAAGTGGTAGAAGGAACAAAATCTTCTTCAATTCTTAGCAACTTCACACCGTTGCTTGATGAATCCTCACTTGACAAAACTTCGGGAACAAGCACACTTTGTTTCAACTTCATTTTCTTTTTTCTAAAAGCTCTTCTCTTCCTTGCCTTCGTACTCCTTCTAGTAGACGGCTTCTCACCATCAACACATTTGGAGTCAACCTCGTCTTCTCGAGGGTAGAGCTCAAACCATGGAGAAATATCAATCACTTCCTCATCCTCAAGCTTCAAAGACTCCTTGTTTTCTTCACTAACCTTCTTGCATTCAACACTAAAAGACACATCGTCAAAAACCTCAAGAACATTGTTAGTAGAAGAAACATCCATGCAAACATCATCATTAGATTGAGGGGAATTGACACACATAATTCCATTTGCTAGAGACAATGATAGGCTTATCGCGTACCTAACAAAAATAACCTAACTATTCCTTCTAACTGTGTAGTAGGGCAAGTAAGGATCGAATCCCAAGAGACTATGGTTCATTCAATTAATCAGACTCAATTAATCACTAAGCACGTCACCAATCAATAATGGATGATAATAATCAACTAATATATTAAATAACACAATTAACTAGAGGAAATATTAATCAATAAACTAAAGCATCCAAGATCAAGCATTACCACGATTATGATTGATAAACTAATAAATCTACCCCCAATATATAAATCAATTGACAAGAAGAAAAGCAATCCCTAATAATAATACCAAAGGTCTCTTCCAAGTTATCAATGGCTTCCCAAATTAACTATCAAGCCTACTTCCGTGGAATCAAGCGAATAAGGGACATTAAACACCATGCCTAGATTCCTAATTATTCAATCATCTACTTCCGTGATGATCTTCAAACCCTTAATTGGAATAACCTAATCCCGTTAATACCCAACTTCCGTTGCAATAAGAACAAAGGGATGATAACAATACTAATTATTCCTAATCTAGTATTGGCATAAACACAATCAATTAAGCATGTCAATTGGGATTATTATTGGGGAATTTAAAGATCTACTTTATACATCAATCATAATCGGGCTTAGCAAGATCCCGGATTAAGGAAACTACTCACACATCATAATAAAATCAAAATCAAGTTCAAAAACAAGAAACAGTAAAGAAAACATATTTAGAGAACAGTGAATATCAGAAAAGAGTGAAGTAAGATAAATACCAATTACTCCAATTGAAAGAACTCAAATTGTTGATGAACAATTGATTAATCTGGGATTAAAAGATTGAAATTGCTTAAAGGAAATAAAACTAGGGTTCTTGAGAGTTTTCTAGGGCTTAAGGAGAAAAACTAATGAAAAAAACTCTCTTTAAAAGTTAATTACAAAAGGGTATTTATACCCTCAAAAGATAGAAATTCGGAAATAGCTGAAATCGCGCAATCTTGAACATCGCCCGGTCAGACCGGGCAAACCTCGCCCGATCGGGCGGAGGAAGGCTGCGTAAAATACGACAGTTTTCCTTCTTTGCCCGGTTAGACCGGGCGAACCTCGCCCGGTCGGGCGCGCGTAACACGTTTCCAGAATTGCATCTTCATAACTTGACTTCTTCATCGCCCGGTCTGACCGGGCGAAGCCTGCCCGATCGGGCGCGCGTTGCACCGTTCAGAATTGGGCTTCTTCCTGTGAACTCTTCATTGCCCGGTCTGCCCGGGCAAGCCATGCCCGGTCGGGCACTCCACATAAATTGCAGTTCTTGGCTATCAACTCTTCCGAATCTACTAAAAACACGTCCAATTGCCTAGAAACGCTTCATATTCCTGAAAAGCTTACTAAAACAATCGAATACACTAAAGAAGAGATTGTTAGCAAGAAATGGCTCCGTAGAGCTCAAAACCATATAAAATTACTAAGTAAAACCGGGGAAAACCATTGTATAAAACACGTATATCAAATTCCCCCAAGCTAAACCTTTGCTTGTCCCTAAGCAAAGCAATGAATAAATAAATCAATACTTCACCCCAAAAGCAATTCAAATCAATAAATACGATTAAAGGTAAACTCGACAGTTATGCATCAAAGTCAACCAATCAAATCCATCTGACTACTCATCCTGTCTGACAATAGTCAAATAGAGCAAACCACAAGAGCATATAGAATTCAAGACTAGTGTTCACACACTCAACTCTCATTTATGTGGCGAGTAAAAGATATACTCGATCGCTCTCCATCCAACTCCTTTAAATGTGAACAATGCCCTCCCAAACTCACGCACTCGTGTGTTTAAAGAAAACAAGCACTCAACCTAGCAGTCGACTCGAAATATATCAAATCATTCTTTGCATTGGAAAACAACTAATTTCACATTCACACAACTCTATGCACAAAGGTCAGAAGGTCTTCAAAGCTTGTAATGTAAGGCTAGGATAAAAGGTAGGAAATATTTGGGAAAATGTAAGAGTAAAGCTATGCTTAAGGGAGCCAAAATCCTAATAAATAAAACCAAGGTCAAAATGAATTAATGACCAAATCATCTCCAACACAACTCAACTCTACCAAAAATTCACCAAACATCCAATTATATTAAAAATTTCCAACACTTAAAATTTCACTCATATATACAAAATATAAAATTATAGAACTTGAGTGAACAAACAAACTTTGAACTCTCCTTTTTTTTCTTGAGCAGCCTTCAATTAGAACACTTGAACATTGAAACAATTTTTTCTTTTGCTCTTTCTTTTCCCTTTTTTTCATCTCACATTGGAATTTTTTCTTTGCACAATAAATTTTCAATTTTTTCAATCCACAACAATAAGAACAAATAAAAACTTCTCAAATCCACCCAAAATTGTGCAGATTACATGCACACTACAACTCCCTCACCTCACTCACTATTAGCTCCCCCAAGCCAAGCTTGGGACTAGTAACCAATGGGGCTTAAATAGGCTTGTAATGTGGCAAAATAAACAATAAAAGGGCACAAGCAACAACATGGGTAGCAAGAAGGGAACAAATGTATCTAATATCGTCTGAAAGCCACCTAGAGGAACAAATGCCTTCGTCCTCCTCAATGTGCATATTAATGAGTCATGCAAACATTACTCAAAGTTATAAACCAATACTCAACTTCATTGACATACCAGGAACTAACACACATTCCTAACCAAATCAACTAGTCAAGCACTATATTCACAAGTAGTTGGGCAAAATTGACTCATGTTAAGACATCCAAGTAATCAAACATCAAATCATGGCTAACCTATCCACAATACTCGTCATCATATACCAAGAATTAAAACAATTTTCATGAATGGGGCACAGGGAAGCATGATTTATTATTCATTGGATCGTATTTTTTGTATGTTTTTTTTTTTTTTTTTTTTTAAAAAAAAAAAAAAAAAAACTAAAATAACTACACTAAAATAAAACAAGAAAGATAAGAGAGATAAGGAGAGAGAGAGTACCACATGTACGAAGCAACTCCCCCAAGCTAAATGCGGCAATGGCCTCATTGCAGCGTAAGGAGAGCATAGGAATCTCGACGGCTCCTCAAAAGGAACCGGAGGGGCCATCATCATCATCACCAACATCATCATCCTCGACATCATCATCATCACCAACAGCTGTGCCACTGCCACCTGCCATATCTCCCGCACCGGGAAAGTGATACCAAGAAGGATGGGGACCATCCCTCGGGATATTCCCTTGCCTGCAGAAGTAGTCATAAACAGGATACATAGCCAAGCGAAAATCCTGCTGGCCTGCGTTAAGCTCCCGAAGGCTAGTCTCTATGGTCTGGACTCGGGTAGAAAGGTCCAGCTGACCTACCCTAAGCTCCCTAATACCGGCCATAATGGCCTCGTTATCACTAGGAGGAGGCGGAGCAGGGGAGGAGGTAGACTCTCTCCTAAAATAGGTCCTAGTGGGGGCAGCTGGTACAGGGGTAGACGAATCACTAGGGAACTGGAGAAGGTAGGAGGGCTGGTGAGGCATAATCTTAGTTAGGGCAGGGGAAGGTAAAGGCACAGAAAACCTGTTGGTTCTCCCTATGATCCAACTAAATCTATTAAAATCTATGGATAACCAACCCGCAGTAGTGAGATAATGCTGATCTAAGGTAATGGGGCCAGGCACTGGGCATCGGCTGGCTTCATCAAAGCCTTCCCGAAGTGCTAGGTGAGTGACAAGGCCTCCTAAGACGATAGGAATGTTAGAGCGTTCACCATTCGATTTAATTGTCGTATATGTGGTGCCTTGCTTTTTAAGGTGAAGGGCAAACAAGTGTGCAATATTCATTGTAAAGTCTCCATCCTCATCCCCACGCCTTAAATAACTACCTAGGATCGAAATCTCGTCCGACCTAACATTATTAGGTTCGATTCTACCAAAAATAGTCCACCCAGTGAATCTAGTCCACAGCCTAAGGACTGGTTGGTGGATTTTGTGTGAAGGGGCGTGCTGGAAAGATTCAATGTTTTCACCAGTCATGGCAAACCAAAGTTCCCCAGAATTGAAGCTACTAGGTTGCACGGTTAAGCCGGTACAAGGAAGTCCAAACTTCCTAGCAAAGCCTTCTAAGGACATTCTATGAGACCTATTCAGCAACCTATACACAACATGCTTCACCAAACCATTCCTACCCTTTTCAATATCAAATGAGCTCAAAAATTCAAGAGTTAAATCTTCATAAGTTCTATAGTTCATATTGAATAATTGAGACATTCCTAATTTTGCAAACAAATTCTTACATTCCGAATCTATTCCTAGCTTAGAAAGCAATGAACGGTCAAAAAATCGGGTAGGGATTACCTTTCGGCGCGAGAGCTCGATGAACCGCTGCTTTTGGTTTGGAAATTCCGGGACGAAGACCACGTGTGGGTACCCGGGTACACTTTCCAAGTCCAATTGTGGTTGTTGTTGTGGTGTGCTTCTCGTTCTTTTCCTTTGAGACATCATCAAGAGCCCGAAATTATGTGAGTGATGAGATAGCTTGGGGATTTCTTGAGGTTAAACAAGGAGGAGGGACGGAATTGCAGAAATTTTTGCAAAAATATTGGGTTTTCGTGGTGAATTTGAGGGATTTGATTGTTGAATCTTGATGAAATTGGATGGGAGATGAAGTTAGGGTTGTGGAATTGGGGATTTTTAGAGAGAGAAAGAGTAGAGGGTATGAGAGTTTGAGGGATGGAGAAGAAAAGAAAACGCTGAAATCTCTAATTTAAGCCCGCAGGATTCTGTCGCGCCCGATCGGGCGCTCTTTGCCCGGTCTGACCGGGCGAAGGAGACTGGACCTTTTTTTTTTTTTTTTTTTTTTTTTTTTTTTTTCCAGATTCTGCTACTCGCGCCCGATCGGGCAGACATTGCCCGGTCTGATCGGGCGGAGTAAAGCTTAGCTTCATATTCTCTTTCTGGCTCTTTGTTTCTCGCGCCCGATCGGGCGGACATTGCCCGGTCTGATCGGGCGGAGAAAAGCTTAACTTCATATTCTCTTTTTGGCTCTTTGTTTCTCGCGCCCGATCGGGCGGAATTTGCCCGGTCTGCCCGGGCGAAGAGCAAAAACGCGGTAACTCGATCTTTGACTGCTCTCTTGACATCCCACTTCGTGCTTAGCTTGATACTCTCTGTAAAACAGCATAACACAGACATAAACTGAAAGATAAAGTATAAAATACTAAGGAAAAGAAAAAAAAAAAAAAAAAAAAAAAAAAAAAAAAAGAATCGGGTTGCCTCCCGCAAGCGCTTGTTTAGAAGGTCATTAGCTTGACCGTATTCATCCTCATTGAGTTTGTGGTGGGGAAGAGAACGTGATATCTGACTTCTCTTCAATAGGATCTCCCGCTCGATAGTGCTTCACCCTTTGTCCATTGACTTTGAAGGTGCCCCCGGTGTTGTTCCATAATTCAATGGTGCCATAAGGATATGCTTTGTAGACCGTGAAAGGGCCCGACCATCTTGACCTGAGTTTCCCTGGGAATAGTTTCAACCTTGAATTGAATAGAAGGACTTGCTCTCCTTCTTTGAATTCTCTTCTTATGAGGCCCTTGTCGTGCCACCTCTTTGTTTTCTCCTTATAAAGCTTTGAACTCTCATAGGCTTCGAGGCGGAGCTCATCTAGCTCATTCAACTGCAATAGCCTCTTCTCTCCCGCGGCCTTAGCGTCAAAGTTTAGGCTTTTGATGGCCCAGAATGCTCGATGTTCTAGCTCGACGGGTAAGTGACAAGCTTTTCCGTATACAAGTCTGTACGGGGTTGTACCTATTGGAGTTTTGTAAGCTGTTCGGTAGGCCCAAAGTGCATCATCAATTTTGTCAGCCCAATCCTTTCTCGTTCTTGCAACTGTTTTCTCTAGGATGGACTTTATCTCTCGATTTGATACCTCTACTTGGCCACTGGTTTGGGGGTGATAGCCAATTCCAAGTTTATGCTGCACTCCATATTTCTTCAACATTGCTTCGAATCGGCTCTCCATGAAGTGTGTTCCCCTGTCACTAATCAACACACGTGGGATACCAAATCTATTGAAAATGTTTTTCTTGAAGAATTTACTTACCACACGGGCATCATTGCTTGGTGTAGCAATGGCCTCAACCCATTTTGACACGTAGTCAACGGCTACCAAAATGTATCGATTCCCCTTAGAGGAAGAGAAAGGGCCCATGAAATCTATCCCCCACACATCAAACAACTCGACCTCGAGTATGTTGGTGAGTGGCATTTCGTTCCTCTTGGAAATATTTCCCGTTCGTTGACAACGGTCACAGGCCTTGACATAGGAGTACACATCCTTAAACATAGTGGGCCAGTAAAATCCGCATTGTAGGATCTTCGCACTTGTTTTCGAGGGGCCTGCATGTCCACCACAAGGTAAGTCATGGCAATGAGAAATTATATTGCTTACCTCACATTCGGGAATGCACCGTCTGATCACTGCATCGGCACATAGTTTGTACAAGAAAGGGTCTTCCCAAAAGTGTCGGTGTGCCTCATAAAGGAATTTCTTCCTTTGTTGATAGGAGTACCCGTGAGGCAGTGTACCTGTAGAAAGATAGTTAGCTAAATCAGCATACCAAGGAGATTCAACCTGTAAAAGAGCTAACAAACGCTCAGCGGGAAAAGAGTCGTCAAATGGGAGGTTATCCTCATCCTCCTCATCAAGGAGGAGGCGAGAGAGATGGTCTGCGACGACATTCTCTGTCCCCTTCGTATCTCTGATCTCTATATCATAATCCTGCAATTGGAGGATCCATCTAAACAACCGCGGCTTGGCATTGCTCTTGCTCATCAGATATTTCAATGCCGCATGATCTGTATGGATAATCACTTTTGACCCAACTAAATAAGAATGAAACTTATCTATTGCATATATGACAGCTAGCATCTCTTTTTCAGTAGTTGCATAATTCATTTGAGCAGGGCTAAGAGTTTTACTAGAGTAATATATAGCATGCAATTTCTTATCCTTTCGTTGCCCCAGGACGGCCCCTATCGCATAATCACTAGCATCGCACATGATTTCAAAGGGTAGGGCCCAATCCGGGGGTTGCATAACAGGAGCAGAGGTTAAGGCTTCCTTCAACCTGTTAAAAGCTTCAAGACAAGCATCATTAAAATCAAATTGGGCGTCCTTAGCTAACAGTTCGGTTAAGGGTCGAGCAATTTTTGAAAAGTCCTTGATAAACCTGCGATAAAAACCTGCATGGCCAAGAAAACTTCGTACTCCTTTCACAGAATTTGGAGGGGGAAGTTTCTCTATTACCTCTACTTTGGCTTTGTCCACTTCAATCCCTTTGTTTGAAACTACATGGCCTAAAACGATTCCCTGTTGTACCATAAAATGGCACTTCTCCCAGTTCAATATCAGATTGACATCCTGGCATCTATGGAGCACCTTTGTTAGATTATCAAGGCAAATATCGAAAGATGAACCATAAACAGAAAAATCATCCATAAAAACTTCCATAGAATTTTCTATGAGACCTGAGAAAATAGCCATCATACACCGTTGGAACGTGGCTGGGGCATTACACAGTCCGAATGGCATTCTGCGATATGCGAAGGTGCCATATGGACATGTGAATGTAGTCTTTTCCTGATCACAAGGGCGGATGGGGATTTGAAAAAAACCGGAATATCCATCCAAGTAACAGAAAAAGGAATGGTTAGCCAATCGTTCGAGCATTTGATCAATGAAAGGCAAGGGGAAATGATCTTTACGGGTGGCTTTATTTAATTTTCTGTAATCAATGCACATCCGCCACCCTGTAACAGTTCTTGTGGCAACAGGCTCGCCTTTGTCATTCTTGACAACTGTCATACCTCCTTTCTTTGGTACTACTTGTACAGGACTAACCCACTTACTATCTGAGATAGGGTAGATTATTCCTGCAGCAAGCAATTTGAGAACCTCTTTCTTGACTACCTCCATCATAGTTGGATTTAGCCTTCTTTGAGGTTCTCTAGAGGAGGCATGATCGTCCTCAAGAATGATCTTATGCATACAAAAAGAGGGATTAATACCCTTGATATCATCAATGGTATACCCAATAACATTTCTATATTTTCTTAAAACAGCGAGAAGTTTCTCTAATTCAATGTTATTAAGCTCAGCATTAACAATAACAGGGTATGTATTTTTAGGACCAAGATATGCATATTTAAGATTAGATGGAAGGGGTTTCAACTCTACCTCGGGAGGCGTCGAACTCTCCCCAACACTCGATGTACTAAGGACTTCCTTGACTGGAGCGATGATTGGATTAGCTTTTGCGTCTTCTAGTAGCCTCGTGTACTCCCTTACTTCCCAATCTTCATCATGGATACTCCCTATCAACACCGTTTCAAGAGCATCTTCCTTTTTGATCAGGGGAAGTTGTTCTTGTTGTAGATCATCGAGGACATCCACTTGACAAATAGTCTCACCCATAGACGGATTTCCCATAGCATTCAGTAATGAATACTCCATTTTCTCATCCCCTACTTCAAATGTTATTTTCCCATTCTTCATGTCAATAATTGCACCTGCAGTAGCTAAGAATGGTCTACCAAGAATAATAGGGACATGGGCATCTTCTTCCATTTCCATAACAACAAAATCACATGGAATAAAGAATTTACCAACTCGCAATGGAACATCTTCAAGTATACCGAGGGGAAATTTAACTGACCTGTCTGCAAGTTGCAGAGATATCCTTGTAGGCTTTAGCTCACCCATTTGAAGCTTTTCGCAGATGGAGAGCGGCATAAGGCTTACACTTGCACCAAGATCGCATAGCGCTCTATTGATCTCTATATCTCCGAGCTTCACTGGGATTGAATAGCTGCCTGGATCACCTAGTTTCTTAGGAAGAGTGTTTTGCAGAATGGCACTACATTCTGCAGTTAGAGAAACAGTAGCATTCTCTGCAAGCTTCTTCTTGTTAGATAGCATGTCTTTCAAAAACTTTGCATAAGAAGGCATTTCAGAAATTGCATCCAAGAACGGTATATTAATGTGAAGTTTCTTAAGGATGTCTAGAAATTTACCGTACTTTTTCTCTAACTTAGCCTGGGCTAACCTCTGTGGGAAAGGGACTCTTGGCATGTATGGGGCGAGAGGTGGGATCGGTTCCCGTGGCTTTTCTTGAACATCATTCCTTGGAATTAGGCTGTCTGGATCTCCCGCCCGGTCGGGCAGTGATTGCCCGGTCTGACCGGGCGAAGAAGAGCTGCTTATGTTCTTCTGTTTGTCTGGAATTTCTTCTTGCGCCCGATCGGGCGGACCTTGCCCGGTCTGACCGGGCGAAGAAGAAATTCGCACAGTCCCCTGTTTTTCGTCGACTGCTTCTCGCGCCCGATCGGGCGGACATTGCCCGGTCTGACCGGGCGAAGAAGAATTTTGCAAAATCCCCTGTTTTTCACTCATTCCCTCAATATCTATCGTTGATGGTTCCCTTACGGGAAGGTCTTCCAACTGTTTTCCACTCCTTAAAATTACAGCATTCATGTGCCCCTTTTGTGGTTGCTCTGTTTGGCCAGGAAACGTACCTGGTGTTTTTGAAGATTGGCCGACTTGATGAGCAAGTTGGCTTATTTGATTTTCCATGAGCTTATTCTGGGCTTGTAACTGTTGGATGGAATTATTTGTGGTGTTGATGAAGTTCTCCATCATTAGTTCGAGATTGGATTTTTGAGGGAGTGGTTGCATAGGTTGCATGGGTTGTTGTACTAGGGGGGTCTTGGTTGAAAACCAGGTGGATTATAATTGTTGTTTCGAGGTGGGGGCGGAGGTGGATTTTGCTGAGCCTGGGTGTTTTTGTATGAGAAATTTGGGTGATTCTTCCAACCTTCATTATAAGTATTAGAATGGGGATCGTATGGTCTTTTAGGGTTGGAATTGTAGAAGGCATTGGCTTCCTCAATTGATACCTCATTCGAATTTCGTGGGCAATTAGGTGCGATGTGACCTTGAGTATTACACATTTGACAAGTTTCTAGCACATTATTAGAAGATCCAGTTTGTAATCTATCGAACTTGCTTGAAAGTGCCTGCACAGAACTAGTTAAAAGAGTTAGAGCATCAACATCTAATTTACCTCCTTTCTTGACACTATTTCGGCCGCCTGGGTGATAGTTGTCATTGGCTGACATCTTCTCAACCAGCTCCTTTGCTTCGGTTGGATTTTTAGTTAAAAGGGAGCCTCCAGATGCGGCGTCGATATAGATCCGGAATTCATGGGTTAGACCGTTATAAAAGGTTTGGATTAACATCCATTCAGGTATGCCATGATGAGGGCACTGTCTCTGTAATCTCTTGAATCTCCTCCATGCGTCATATAAGGATTCTTCATCTGATTGCCTGAAAGTGGATAGCTCGTTCCTTAATCTTGCAGTCTTTTCTTGTCCCAAGAACTTGACCAGAAAAGCTTTTACTAGTTTATCCCATGTATCAAAGGAACCAGAACCCTCATCTCTTAACCATTCCTTCGCCCTATCCCGTAATGAGAATGGAAAAAGGCGAAGTCTAAGAGCATCATCTGTAACACCATTCAGCTTCATAGTGTCACACTTTTCCAAGAAACCATCTATATGATTCACTGGGCAATCAAGAGGTGTGCCAGCAAATGAATCATTGGATATGAATTGAATAAACTGCGGTTTCAATTCAAAATTCTGAGCGGTGATAGGTGGTCTAACAATGCTAGAAAGGAGTCCGGTTGTTGTGTCAGGGATACCGTACTCCAAAAGAGACTTTGTTGCTTGGTCTTCCATATTTCTGTTACCTGCTCTTCTTCTACTTCTTCGTCTTCTTGCAGTCGCTTCAATTTCTGAATCGAGAGGCACTAAGTCGTCTGACCCTGAGCGACGTGTTTGCATACAACAAAGAACTAGGCAAAGAACATCAAAAACACAGGAGGCAATAGCCGAAGCAACAAACAACGCTTAGTAAAAACGAATCACGGAAAATCAATATGAAACCGTTAGTCCCCGGCAACGGCGCCAAAATTTGATAGGCTTATCGCGTACCTAACAAAAATAACCTAACTATTCCTTCTAACTGTGTAGTAGGGCAAGTAAGGATCGAATCCCAAGAGACTATGGTTCATTCAATTAATCAGACTCAATTAATCACTAAGCACGTCACCAATCAATAATGGATGATAATAATCAACTAATATATTAAATAACACAATTAACTAGAGGAAATATTAATCAATAAACTAAAGCATCCAAGATCAAGCATTACCACGATTATGATTGATAAACTAATAAATCTACCCCCAATATATAAATCAATTGACAAGAAGAAAAGCAATCCCTAATAATAATACCAAAGGTCTCTTCCAAGTTATCAATGGCTTCCCAAATTAACTATCAAGCCTACTTCCGTGGAATCAAGCGAATAAGGGACATTAAACACCATGCCTAGATTCCTAATTATTCAATCATCTACTTCCGTGATGATCTTCAAACCCTTAATTGGAATAACCTAATCCCGTTAATACCCAACTTCCGTTGCAATAAGAACAAAGGGATGATAACAATACTAATTATTCCTAATCTAGTATTGGCATAAACACAATCAATTAAGCATGTCAATTGGGATTATTATTGGGGAATTTAAAGATCTACTTTATACATCAATCATAATCGGGCTTAGCAAGATCCCGGATTAAGGAAACTACTCACACATCATAATAAAATCAAAATCAAGTTCAAAAACAAGAAACAGTAAAGAAAACATATTTAGAGAACAGTGAATATCAGAAAAGAGTGAAGTAAGATAAATACCAATTACTCCAATTGAAAGAACTCAAATTGTTGATGAACAATTGATTAATCTGGGATTAAAAGATTGAAATTGCTTAAAGGAAATAAAACTAGGGTTCTTGAGAGTTTTCTAGGGCTTAAGGAGAAAAACTAATGAAAAAAACTCTCTTTAAAAGTTAATTACAAAAGGGTATTTATACCCTCAAAAGATAGAAATTCGGAAATAGCTGAAATCGCGCAATCTTGAACATCGCCCGGTCAGACCGGGCAAACCTCGCCCGATCGGGCGGAGGAAGGCTGCGTAAAATACGACAGTTTTCCTTCTTTGCCCGGTCAGACCGGGCGAACCTCGCCCGGTCGGGCGCGCGTAACACGTTTCCAGAATTGCATCTTCATAACTTGACTTCTTCATCGCCCGGTCTGACCGGGCGAAGCCTGCCCGATCGGGCGCGCGTTGCACCGTTCAGAATTGGGCTTCTTCCTGTGAACTCTTCATTGCCCGGTCTGCCCGGGCAAGCCATGCCCGGTCGGGCACTCCACATAAATTGCAGTTCTTGGCTATCAACTCTTCCGAATCTACTAAAAACACGTCCAATTGCCTAGAAACGCTTCATATTCCTGAAAAGCTTACTAAAACAATCGAATACACTAAAGAAGAGATTGTTAGCAAGAAATGGCTCCGTAGAGCTCAAAACCATATAAAATTACTAAGTAAAACCGGGGAAAACCATTGTATAAAACACGTATATCAGACAACAACTTAGCATCGACTTAAGCTCAAAACTAGTTTTATCGCGACCAACTCTCAAAGTGATAAGACCTCCTTTCACTTCTATCAAAGCTCCCGAGGTAGCCAAGAAAGGTCTCCCTAGAATGATAGGTATGTTATCATCTTCCGCTATTTCTAGCACAATAAAATCAACCGGAATGGTGAACTCTCTTATCTTGAGGGGAACATCCTCAACTCTTCCCTTTGGAAACTTAATAGATTGATCGGCCAATTGCAAAGTCATATTGGTTGGATGAAGCTCACCTAGCTTAAGCTTCCTAAAGACCGAATAAGGCATGTACTCACACTAGCACCAAGGTCACAAAGAGCATTTTGAAACAACATTCCATTGATTTTGCAAGGGATGGAAAAATTACCCGAATATTTCATCTTCTTGGTTAAGTCCTTATGAATCAAAGCACTACAACATTCCCCAACCTTTACCAAATCTATCTCATTGCACTTTCTCTTGCCACTTAAAATATCCTTAAGAAACATAGAATATCTAGGTATCTGGTGGGTCATGGCTTCGGTAAGAGGGATTGAAAGATGAACTTCCTTAAGCATATCAAGAAATCTCCCAAATTGTTCATCGATTTTGTTTCTAAAAAACTTTTGGAAATATGGAAGTTTGGGTTTGATCACCTCCTCTCGCAATTTTTCATCGCTCTTCTTTTCCACTTGAGCTTCCTTACTCACCTTCTTTGACACATTACTCTCTTTTTCCTCACCTGAATCACTCACCTTCTTATCTTCCTCACTCTCCCTAGAAACTCTCTCTTCAAGCACTTTCCCACTTCTTGTGGTGATGGAATACACGGGTTTCTTAGGTTCAATTCCCTGTGAGGGTAAAGAAGAAGGGCTAGCATTTACACTCTCTTTCAAGGTGTTAGCCAATTGAGCGATTTGAGCTTCAAGCGTCTTATTGTGCGTCATCATCCCATTGAACTTATCACTCACCGGCATGTAAGTGTTCAAAATTTTGGCTTGGCTCTCGATGATCTCTTCCAAGGTAGTCTTGGAATTTCCATGGAAGAGATTCTCACTATTTCCTTGGGTCTTTGGAGCATATCCGGGTGGGTCCCCTTTGGTTATTTTGAAAATTCCCCCAATTTTGATTACTCCAATGACCCCGGTTTTGGTATTGGCCTTGATTTTGATTATTATAACCTTGATTATTATAGTTACCTTGAAAATTTTTGTTTCATTAGTTCTTATAACCGCCATTGTTATAGTTTTTAAAATTCCCTTGTTGGTGAGCATTCCTATTCCCAAAATTCCTTGTACTATCAAACCTTTTTCCATTGTTCTCACCATCATCACAACTCTCAAATGCATGTGGACATCTAGAAGAATCATGGTCATATGACCCACAAACATCACAAAACACACATCTAGGCATATTACTTGAAGTTAAAAGAGGAGTAGAGTTAGAAGATGTACCTCTCCCCTTATCGTGGGAGGGAAGAATAGGTGCTTGTGAAGAAGCACTCTCAAGCTTTAATTGAACTCATCACCTTTCCCAAATTTGAGATTTGAGAGGAAGTTGTTGATGGCATTGAGATGGTCGATTGAATAGACCGTTAAACCACTCTTGCCGGTCGACTCTCTCTCACCTTCTTGCCAATCCATATGGTATCTCACCCCATCCTCAATTAGATCCACAACTTCATCCTCCGTTTTATTCATGATAAGGCCTCACTTGCCTTGAGGACTCAAACCTCCATAGAATATTTGAATGATTTGGTTTGTTGGAATCCCATGGTGAGGGTGTTCTCTTTGGTATTCCTTGTACCTTTCCCATGTCTCATAAAGAATCTCGCTCGATTTTTGCTTGAAACTTTGAATAAGGGCTCTCGCCTCGGCCGTCTTCTTTTGGGGATAGAAGTGGGATAGGAATTCCTTTGTAACCTCATCCCACGTTCTCAAAAAATTAGGCTTTACCTCCTTGTATAACCATTCTAAAGCACTCTCGATAAGAGAGAAGGGGAAAAGCTTAAGGTGGATGAATTCTTGAGAAACCCCGTTCACCTTGATTGTGTTACAATATTTCTCGAATTCCTTAAGGTGGTTGAGAGGGCTTTCATGCTTTGCGCCACTATATTGACGTCAATCAAAGTGATCATTGGCGACCTTATCTTGAAGTCATTTGCTGCTGTCGTTGGTGGAGCAATCCCACTTTCAAATCTATAAGCCGCGGGAGTTCCTAACTTCTTCAATGCTACTCTTGGATTAGCTCCCATGCTTCCTTGATCCTCTTCGTCTTCTTGATGGATTTCCTCTCTTGGAGAACTTGGACTTGAAGAACGATTAACCACCCTTATCCTTGTTATGATTCTCTCAATTTCCGGATCAAATGGCACTAAAGTTCGATCTCCTGCCCTACACATACAAAAACTCAAAGCAAATATCAATAGCACGACTGCAAATGTAGCCTAAAAGGAAGAAAAATCTTTTCGTGTTTTTTTTTTATTATTATTTTTAATATTTATTTTTATCAAGTAAAAAGAATAGATTCAAACAACAATAGCAATCACCATGCCTTCCCCGGCAAAGGTGCCATTTTTGACGAGGGGTAAACCTAGGTCGTTGAGGGCTAGATTTCCCGGCAAAAAAAAAATTTATAAAGCTAAACCAACCCGGGGTATAGGGTAAGTCTAGGTCGAATCCCAAGGAAAGGAGGGAGTGTTAAGGTCGATGCTAAGCTATTCCGAAGGCTAAAGAGTGGGTTGGTGACACTAATGGAAATCAAATCAATCAAGCAAAATAAAATAGAATTCAATATCAAAATACTAGGGACCTTAGGATGCACGTGCATTGCTAACAATCTTGCTAATTCGGGAGGATTCAATTAACAAAGCGATGCGAGGGAAAATGGAACAAGCAATCAAAGTCACTCAATAGGCTATTTCCTAGGGTCAAGCTAGATTTCTCTACAAATGACTCCAATAGGAAAATCACAAATCGAGATCAAACGATAATAATAGCACGCAAATCAATTGTTCGTGTCATTGAAGGCTATTAAGCAATCTAGCATGATCTTAAAGGTTAGCTACTCCTTTTCAAACCAAGCACATGTACAAGTTTCATTAACCAAATCTCATCAACAATTCAATTAAAAGCCCCAAATTAGCATTAGATTATCACCAAAACATGCTTCACCACATTCCGTAGCAAATCAACTTCTCACTAATCATGGTGAAATTGAAATGCATAACAAAAGAAATCATCAATCTAATAATTCAACATTAACAATCAAACAATAGAAATTCAACAATATAACAAAATCAAACATCAAATTGCATTGAATTCTTACAAAACTTTAGTCTATATCAAAGAGGAATTAAGATCTCAATAGCACAATCATCAAATACCAAGCTTCAAGCTTCTCTCTGTAGAATCTAAGAACAATACCACAAAATCAAGAGTTTCTCTCTATAAAAATCTAATCAAAATCTAATTCTAATTCAATTCTAATTCTCCTCCTTAGAAAAATGATGGAAAATCTATATATAGTAAAACTAACTATAAGGAAGTTAGTTAGACGTCCAAAAAGGACCTTAAAGAGCGCGGCCCCTCACTTGAATGCGTGGCCGCTGCAACAAGGGTACAGATTAGGGAGAGGAAGGAGGCGGCCGATCCATGGTCGCGCGCGGCCGCGCAGCAGCTTGGCGCGCTGCTCCTCTCTCACGCGCGCTTGCGCAGCTAGAGGAGGGGAACCCCTTGTGCGGCCGAGCTTGTCCTCGTGAGCTCTGAATGAGCCATGATGCTATAGGCAGTAAGTTTGAGCACTCTAGGTGGGTTTGACACCACTCCTTCATGCCTACACGGCATGAGGGTGCAACTTTGATGAACAAGTTCTTGAATTCCTTTGCTCTTGGGCTTCAAATGGAGAAACGAGACATCTCTTTTGGCTTGAAAACTCCGAGGAAGACACACTTGAGGCTCTCTAACATCGCCAACTTCCTATAAACAAAGAAGATCAAACAAATGAAGAATAAAATGCAAAATACACTAGAAAGCAAGAAAATAAGAAAGCATCTAAGGAAAAAGCAAAGTAAAGAAAATGTAAGCAAAACTAGAGAAAAGGAAGTAAAAGAGATACAAAAACCATGTAAAGTCATCCTAAAAGATGCTAAATAAGTGGCATAAATGATACTCATCAATAAGGATTCAACCTTATCATCGGTATCTGCTAGGAATTAGCATGCTAAATATGGCAGAAATTAGGGAAGAACAATGGTGCTTATATTGATAATAGGTGAATTACATAATTCCACTTTCGAGAGGTGGATTCTCTCCTAATATGAGCTTTCGAGAGGCTCACACTCTCCCAATAACATAACCTCAACAATATTCAACATGATGATTAGTCCTCCTAATGAGGTCTATATATAGAAAAACTCTCCTAACAAACTCTAGCTTATTCCCCAAGTCACTAATAATAGACTATGACTAATATGCCCTTCTCCCAAATATTGATTCCTTGCATTACCCGCCGCCCAAACTTTCACCTTGTCCTCAAGGTGGATAGTAGCCGGCACTCCATTCCCGGCAGTGGCAATGATGAGCTGAGTCCAACTTCTTGTGACAACCGTAACCAAGTTCCTGTTTCAGTGAGGTGCTGAACTCGGTGGAGAATTGATCCTGTTCGAAAGCCTTGTAGCTGTCATCAGGTAGTACAATCTGATATATATGCACAGGGACTAAGTACTGGGGGTCAGGCAATAAATTTGTGGCTATAAGCCTGTTAAAGCTGGATACTAGTCGTCCATCATATGCCTTACGTGGGTTGGAGGAACATGAGGAAAGGGTTTCTTTTAAGAGTTGGGTGGGGTTGACTGAGATAGAAGTGGGCTGAAAAACTAATTGAGAGGAGTGGGATTGGGCTGGGCATAAGAGATTTGGCTGTGAGCTAGAAGTTTCACTAATGGGCCTTGTCCCATTTAAGAAGATTGAGCCCAGTTCCTCAGCCATTATATCATGATTTTGGTAATTGACAAAATTACCCTTACAGCATATTTCATTTCTGACTTCCCCTCCAAGCCAACAAGAGACCCCAAGCTTCTCTCATACTCCATTGTTACTGGAATATTCTGCAGCCAGTACCAAGGTGCCTCGCCATCCAAAAAAATCACAACCACCAGCACGCACCGGGGCCACCACCGGATCTACTTCCTCCGGCACCACCTCACTCGAACATTCCTCCTGGCACTTTCCTTTTGAGATAATTACATTCATCACTCGATCTAACGCCGGTGACATCTCCTTGACCACTGCCATTCCGGCCTCCAACTTTGCCGGTGGCGAAACCATCTTCACCACCGCTGAAACCTCCTGGTCCACCACCTGAACCACTGCATCCGGCGCCACCTTTCTCTAATATTCCACCAGGCAGACCACCTACAGAACCACCCGTCTTATTTCTCAAGACACCACTTCCAAAATTATTGATAACACCACCCGCAAAAGGCGCGCCACCAGTTTCGCTGGTGCGATCTCCTCGACCTCCACCTGTAAACCCATCCCCAAAATCGCCAAGCCTTCCCCCATATTTGAGTTCCGTTGCAAAGCCCTCCACTCCACAACCAATCTCACCGTCTGATTTCAGAGCCACCCAAAAAATCACCTATAAGGTCGTCGGCAAAAGAGCTTAACTCCAAATCGGCTTTCTCCACCACCAACTTTTCCTCTAGTGACGTGATTTCTACATCACCGCTGGGAACGTCAGTGGTGGCTGACTGTTTCGCATCATCGACTACAGGTTCTTCATTCTTGAGCTCCTCACGAATCAGTTTACACTCTGATTTGAACCGAGAAATCGCGTCACCAACTATCTTCTCTATGTTTTTGCACAGTCTCTCTGTAATTTCATCTATTTTCTCCTTAAATTCTGTCTGTGAGAACATGTCAGTGAACTCACTGTTCACCGGCACCTTCACCTGACTTCCGTCAAGGTCACCAAGGACCGGACTGCTCTGATACCATTTGCTAGGAATTAGCATGGTTTCTGACCAGATTACAGCTCTAAATATGGCAGAAATTAGGGAAGAGCAATGATGATTATGTTGATAATAGGTGAATTACATAATTCCACTTTTGAGAGGTGGATTCTCTCCTAATATGAGCTTTGAAGAGGCTCACTCTCTCCCAATAACATAACCTCAACAATATTCAACATGATGATTATTCCTCCTAATGAGGTCTATGTATAGAAAAACTCTCCTAACAAACTCTAGCTTATTCCCCAAGTCACTAATAATAGACTATGACTAATATGCCCTTCTCCCAAATATTGATTCCTTGCAGTATCAACCTTATCATTGAGCCTCCTGGCTAACAACCAGAGTGACTAGATTGGAAGTTCAGCTAGCTGCCTGGGAGAAGAAGCTTGAATCTCATATTTCAAGTTCAACCCACAAGCATGATGATGCAGCAACTCAAGGAGAGCATGGTGGCTTTTTAGGAAAACAGACCACCAGATGATCGTTTTAAGCTACCTAAGCTTGGGTATACTCCCAAACTTGATTTCCCTAAGTTTGATGGTAGTAATCCTAGGATTTGGATAAAAATATTGCAAGTATTTTGTGCTTTGCAAAATTCCTAATCCGAAAGTTGATTTAGCTTTTCTTAATATGGTTGACAAAGCTGAGAATTGGGTATCAAGTTACCTGGCTAACAGGTCTGTTGTTGATTGGAATGACTTTGTTATAGATGTGACTAGCAAATTTAAGGATGATAAGGGCCTGACTGTTGTTGAGGAATTTAATAAATTACAGCAGACTAGTAGCATTAAATCTTATATTGATGAATTTGAGAACCTTAGATCTATAATGCTGCATAATGCTTTGGAATGCTTTTGAAACCTGGACTTTGACCCTTTGTGAGAACTTTTAAACCTCAATCTATAGCTGCTGCTGTTGAGTATGCCAGATTACAGGATGAATCCGTCAATGCGAACTCCCAGAAGCATTCTAAGCCTTACATTGCCCCCACAAAATTTATCCAAACCTCATCTGTTTCACATGCCTTACCTCCTTTGTTACCTACCCCACCACTTAAACCATTACCCTACTCTAAAACAAATCCCAAACCATCTAAACCACACAAATATCAGTCAATTTGTCATAAAGTGTGTCATATGTCAAGCATCAAAATATGATACCTCAGCTAGACCAGGGGCCTTACAACCTTTGCCTGTTCCTGAGAATGTGTGGACTGATATTTCAATGGACTTTATATCTGGATTTTCTGGGTAAGAATGTGATATCTGTGGTGGTGGATAGATTAAGTAAATATGCCCATTTCATGGCCTTAAAGCATCCTAACATTGCAGTTGAGGTTGCTCAAGTGTACTTGGACTTTGTGTTCAAGTTACATGGTTAGCCTAAGAGCATAGTCAGTGCTAAAACCCTATCTTTTGGAGGGAGTTCTGGAAAGGGTTGTTCTCCCTCCATGGTTCTATGTTTTTGCTGTCTTCAACTTACCATCCATTTAGAAACAGATGGACAGACTGAAGTAGTGAATAGGTGTTTGGAAGCTTATTTGAGATGTTTTTCCACTGATAGACCAAAATATTGGGTTAAATACCTACCTATGGCTAAGTGGTGGTATAATACACACTATCATAGTGCTGCTAATGTTACTCCATATGAGGGGGTGTACAATCAGGCACCTCCCTTACATCTTCCTTATTTACCTGGGAATTTAGCAATGCTGTGGTTGATAGAATCATGCAGAAATGGGAAGAAATGCTCAAGCTGCTGGAGAAAATCTAAGCAGCATAGAATGAAAATACAGGCTGATGAGAAGAGATCCAAGAAAGAGTTCCAGATTGGTGATTGGGTCTCGTTGAAGTTACTACATTACAGGCAGCAATCAATTACTCAGAGGAGCAACACTAAGTTGGCTCCAAAGTATTTTGGCCCTTTTTGAGTGACTGCAGTCATTGAAAAGGTTGCAACTCCTAAGTGCAGCTAAAATACATGGTGTTTTTCATGTTTCTCAGCTGAAAGTTTTCAGAGGCACCTTGCCCCGACTTGAGTGATCCTTCTGACCGCACTCCTCTGGTGCCTTCTCAGTAGTGGCTCATAGGTCAAGTGGAGCAGTATTTGGTTCAGTGGTAGGACAAACCTTTCCATGACACTTCTTGGATGTCTGTTGAAGAATTTGAGGCTCTCTTTCCTGGATTTAGTGAACCTAAGCCTTTAAGGTCAAGTCTTTTATAGGGGAGGGTATGATATAGGGGAATCTTTTCTCTTAGAAAAGAGGACGCTTAGTGTAATGAGTTGGCTTATTTAAGCTAATTAAGTTGTAATTGAAAATCATAATATCAATTACATTGAATCTATTCTCCTTCTCTCTTTACTTTCTGTCTTTCTCTCTTGTTACGCTCTCATCTCCCTCACATTCTCTTCTCTGCTCTTCGTTTCTGGAAATTACTCAAGTTCTGCAGGATTCAACCTTATCATTATCATGGGAAGTAATTTCCCATTGCAACCGAACAATGCCTTCAAATATGTGCCCAAGCCTAAGGGGGCAATAACTTGAGGACTTGGGGAGTATTAAAATGATTAGTTTTTAAAGTGATTGTACAACTTATGTCACTTGAATTTCAAAATCGTAAAACCATTACCTAAAAATTGACAGTGATACAAAGCAGGCCTTCAATGCCCAAAATGTTCCAAATTCACTTCATAGACTTGTCATGTAATATTAATGTAATTTTAGCTAAGATTGCAGTTAAAAAAAGATGCACATTAAGTGCATGGACCCTTCTCACCTTTTCATCTTAAGTCTCTTCTAATTTGACGACCATACCTAATACTCAACTCGTGCTGCATATCATAAAAGTACAGAGCTGTACTCAAATAAATTAATATGAACAAATCCGAATTTCTGACATTTATTTTAGGGAAATTTTGTTAATTACTACTTAAAAAACAGAGGCTTTGTGACTTACTACCCCTAAAAAAAGAGTTGTTGATTACTACCCTAAAACTGATTAATTCAAGTGATTGCTACCCTTTTCTCTAATAAATCGATTTAAGATCTTAATGATATCATTAACTGGTTATTTTGTAATTAGTTACTTTTAAACCTTAATTAACAAATTATACCCTTGAACAACCTTCCCACCACCATTGCACCACCGTCCACCCTCCACCCACAACGGAACCTACCTCCTCCAACTCCCCACCATGACTGTAACACCCCCGATTTACTAAGTAATAATAAACAATAAATAAAGGAAAATTAGACAACCTTTAATAAAATTGCGAAAGCATACACCTAAATCGGAGCTATTACTGGCACACTCAACAACTTGTCAAGTGCCAAGGGTTTTAAAATCCCAACTATACAACCTAATAATCTAAGTGAGCTATTTATATTACTTTACATACTCGTTGTAACAAACTAATCGATCACTTGATGCTCCTTTAGCTACGATCATTTGATCAACCTGTTTAAACAATCTTGTTTGCTCACCATTAAGGACAAATTCCAAAATAGATCGTCGCAGGGCCACTATAAGAAAAATACATGACCACAAACACGAGTAGCACAACAAAATAACACACACACGTCCACATATCAGAATACAAAGAATAATATAATAATTAACATTACTAGGTCAATTAAATAATGTAGTTTGAAACTACATTACACATTGTACTTTGAAAATAACCTTTATCAACTCAACCTCGAATAATAATACAAACCTTTACTCAATTAACTCATATATCCCATAAGTGTGCCATGCTCATTGTTCTATACCTAGCCTTAGACATGAGTAATTTAAATAAATAAATAATCAATTATAAAAACTTGAATACTCTCAATAACTAGAAAACACCTTGAACCAGACCACATACGGGCCAATTCCCATTGTACGGGACCATAGAAAAATAAATAATAAATATCGCACCTCATTCTTAACTCATGATTATTACTCTCTAACCAACCAGCCAAGGACTAAGTCATATAACGCCGAGCCTCAAACCTAGAACAAAATAATAATTCTCAACCTTTTGATCTCGTACACTGATAAAATAATCATTCACAAACTAATGATGATAACTCAATAATGGCACATGTTCCCAAATAATATAACAAGATCAACTCAATTCATAAGCATCTCAACTCTTACGGCAATAATACTAGCACACAAAAATAATTAACTCACAACCCAAAAATAATACTCTGCATTAATAATCCTAAAACCTCAATAAAACAATATTTCCTATAGCAACATTAAAACCCTAAAAATAATTGCACAATTAATTATATAAAACAAAAGTAATATGATATTCAAATAAAATCAAATCATATAATACCACACTTATGTATATGTAAATCTTGATCATATAAATAACAAAATTATAAATTTTACACATGATAATACAAAATACATACAATACAACAATAATTAATAATTAAACAACTTCGGCAACATGCGTGTGATTACGTGTAACAAATAACAAATAACGAGTGTGATTACCTTTCAACAAATCACAATCAAATCACAATATTCAAGGCAAGGTATATGGAGCACTGTTGCAATTTGCGAGCTTTGACTTGTACAAATCCAATGGAGTTTGGAGAATAATGAAAGAAAAACTTTTATGAATAATCAAGTTTGGGGTTGGATCATGGAGGTCACGCACAAGATACGTACGACAAACCCTTTTTTTATTTTTTATAAAATATGTTTTGAGAGGTATATAATATTTTTAGGGTTTAAAATAGTTTATATACGTTTTGAATTGTATATGCTATTTAAACAAGATAGGGTTTTAAAACTTTACGAAGTCTAAATAAAAAAATATGAGATTAGAAAAGTTATATAATAAATAAAAATAAACTAGATTTTTATAAAATATTTTATATAAAATCATAAAATATTCGGGTATTACAATCTACCCTCCCTAAAACAAGTTTCGTCCCCGAAACTTAAAATAGAAAATTTTAAGGTATTACAATCTACCCTTCTTAAAACAAGTTTCGTCCCGAAACTTAAAGTAGAAAAATAACTTACTTGTAGATTTAAAAGAACCAAAAATATCTTAATAAAATATATAGGTAGAGTAATAAAATATTAGAGGTATTACATACTATCCCCCTTAAAAGGATTTCGTCCCGAACGCAAAGTTTGTCACATAAAAAAAAAACATAACAAGCACATATAAGACACTCTTAAAACGGCTTAACCTATGTCAATTTTAATCCTAACTCTTAATAAACAAGTTCATTCCTAAACAAACAACGCTGGGATAATGCGTAAACCCCAAGAGCGTATAGGCTCTGATACCATTTTGTAACACCCCCGATTATCTAAGTAATAATAAACAATAAATAAAGAAAAACTAGGTAACCTTTAATAAAATTGCGGAAGCATACACCTAAATCGGAGGTATTACTGCCACACTCAACTACTTGTCAAGTGCTAAGGCTTATAAAATCCCAACTATACAACCTAATAATCTAAGTGAGCTATTTATACAACTTTACAAACTCGTTATAACAAACTAATTGATCACTTTGATGCTCCTTTAGCTACGATCAATTGATCAACCTCCTTAAACAATCTTGTCTACTCACCATTAAGGACAAATTTCAAAATAGATCGTCGCAGGACCACCATAAGAAAAAGACATGGCCGTAAACACAAGTAGCACAACAAAATAACACACACACGTCAGCAAAAGCGGAGTAATCACCACATATCAGAATACAAAGAATAATATAATAATTAACATTACTAGATCAATTAAATAATGTAGTTTCGAACTACATTACACATTGACTCTGAAAATAACCTTTATCAATTCAACCTCGAATAATAATACAAACCTTTACTCAATTAACTCATATACCCCATACGTGTGCCATGCTCATTGTTCTATACCTAGCCTTGGACATGAGTTATTTAAATAAATAAATCAACAAGTATAAAAACTTGAATATTCTCAATAACTAGAAAACACCTTGAACCAGAACACATACGAGCTAATTCCCACTGCAGGGGACCATAGAAAAATAAATAATAAAGATTGTACCTCATTCTTAACTCATGATTATTACCCTCTTACCAACAAGCCAAGGATTAAGTCATATAACGCCGAGCCTCAAACTAAGAACAAAATAATAATTCTCAACCTTTTGATCTCGTACTTTGTCAAATAATCATTCACAAACTAATAATAATAACTCAACAATGGCACATGCTCCCAAATAATATAACAAGATCAACTCAATTCATAAGCATCTCAACTCTTACGGCAATAATACTAGCACCCAAAAACAATTAACTCACAACCCAAAAATAATACTCTGCATTAATAACCCTAAAACCTCAATAAAACAATACTTCCTTTAGCAACAACATTAAAACCCTAAAAATAATTGCACAATTAATTATATAAAACAAAAATAATATGATATTCAAATCAAATCAAATCATATAATACCACGCACTTATATATATGTTAATCTTGATCATATAAATAACAAAATTATAAATTTTACACATGATAATACAAAATACAAACAATACAACAATAATTAATAATTAAACAACTTCGGCAACATGCGTGTGATTACGTATAACAAATAACAAATAACAAATAACAACGAGGGTGATTACCTTTCAACAAATAACAATCAAATCACAATATTCAAGGCAAGGTATATGGAGCACTGTTGCAATTTGCGAGCTTTGACTGTACAAATCCAATGGAGTTTGGAGAATAATGAAAGAAAAACTTTTATGATTAATCAAGTTTGGGGTTGGATCATGGAGGTCACGCACAAGATACGTACGACAAACCCTTTTTTTTTATAAAATATGTTGTGAGAGGTATATAATATTTTTAGGGTTTAAAATAGTTTATATACGTTTTGAATTGTACAGTGCTATTTAAACAAGATAAGGTTTTAAAACTTTACGAAGTCTAAATAAAAAATATGAGATTAGAAAAGTTATATAATAAATAAAAATAAACTAGATTTTTATAAAATATTTTATATAAAATCATAAAATATTCGGGTATTACAATGACAACACCCCTTTATTTGTCCCCACCCTAAAACCACCATCTTCTCACCCTTAAACCACCCCTCTTTCAATTTCACGAAATTCCCCCCACCTACAGCGGCCCTAACCCCCTTCCCCTTGCCGGAAAACCTTGTTGAGCCTTCCCTAGTCTGCCTCCATCCCCAATTCCACTAATCACCACCCTAAAGCCCTAAAATTGAAACCCTAGTGATTTTAGGATAGTGATTAAGGGGGGGAAGGGGGTGGAGGAGACTTAAGGAGGGCCAATAGGGTTCTCCGACGAGGGGGAGGGGATTAGGGCCGCCGGCGGGTGGGGAGGGGGGATTTTTCGAGGGTGGGAGGGATGGTTGGTTGTTTAGAGGTGGTGCAATGGGTGGTTTAGAGGTGGGGTGGATGCCCGGCGGGGGTAGGCTGCTCATCACCTCGCCGACAAGGGGATGATGGGGTATGGGGCTGCCGGAGATGATGGGGATGGGGTAAAGGGGCCGTTGGAGGTGGTGCAGTGGTGGTTTAGAGGTGGTGTTAGGGTTTATTTAATTAATCATGGCTTAAAAACAACTAATTACAATTTCGCTGGACAATGATGTCATTAAGAGCTTAAATCACCTAATTAGGGGCTGATTAGGGAAGAGGGTAGAAATCACTTGAATTAATCAGTTTTAGGGGTAGTAATTAACAACTTTTTTTTTTAGGGGTAGTAATTTACAAAGCCTCTGTTTGAGGTAGTAATTAACAAAATTTCCTTATTTCTGAAAAAAAAAACTATTAGATGTGACCCAAAATGATGCGTTTGGGTTCCCGTGCCTACTAACCCGATTGCCTCCTCTAAATGCAAGTCCCACCCATACTAGGCATTCTAAACAATTTGGGCAACTCTTAAGATTTAAAATTAATACACAACATTCACATTCACATTAGGTGAACCTTTATCCCCTTTCATATCCACATATGCATATTACTAACCAAATCTTTTCAAAACGGTGAATACTTAGAATTGGTTTCAGATCTTTTTAACATATCCAATGTATGTACAATTTCACTCCATCGCAACAAATTACATTAACACAAAAACCCAGCAACTTTTAAGGTAAAACCATAGACCTTGATATTCTACCAAAGCCAGGGTTTTTATTTACTTTCTTGGATCATACTGCCTGAAGCACAATCTGAAAAAGAGTGAACATCTGCTTGAAACTAATTACTTTGTCATCCAAAAAAAAAACCACCAAAGCTGAAAGGCATCAATCTCACCCAAAACACCCCTTTTCAAGCATTCTTTCATTCAACCACCAGGGTGAAAAGGAAATGGTGACAAGGGATCTCCCAACACAATCCCCTAGCCTAGGACTATTACATGGGGCGTTCACCGAACTGAAAAGAAGGCATTGGATAAGAAGCCTTATGTTCGATCCATTCACCGCTACCTAAACCCCTTTCTTTCAAGAACATCAAGAAATTCCCTACTCATCCTATCATAGCATTCATGACTGCATCATGTTTGCTGAAGTCTATCTTTTCCTTTTAAACCAAGTTTTAATAACAAGATTAAAAAGGATCCTAAACCGGTTGTCCAAATTATCTTATTAGGCGTGATTTTCAATTACATATTCCTTTTAAACATGCAATGTTGTGATCAATAAATTAATAATAGAACAAACATTAATATTGGAAGCAATTTAACAATAAACTGTTAGTCAAATCAAATATAAATAAACCTAATCATGATACTAGCAATATTAAAATAAGAGTAATTAAGTGAATCAATTACTCACTTTCCGCGTTTCCTTGAATTGCTATATCATGAATAAACTGTTAATAACTTCAATAAAAATATAAATCAAATTGAAAATTAAATTAAATAAAGGTAGATTTGATTTGGTCCAAACCATCAGTCAATTATACCTTTCACGCCTTGGTTTAAGTATAGAACTAATTTGGGTATTGTATGGACTCCTTGGAGTGCTTAGGAGAAGTATTATGGAAGAATAGGGAGGCTAGTGTTTAAGTTAAAGAGGGAGAAGAGAATTATTATTGGAAAAGGGGTGATATGACCTCTATTTATAAGGGAAAAAGAGGGGTTGAAGAATCAAGAAAAGATAAGAATTCGAATCGGATAAAACTCTTGTGATAGACAGCAGTTTTTGCAGTTTTTGTTTTTATCATATCTTTTGATCTAGAAATCGGAATAAAATAAATAGGATATCGTTGGAAATCTCTTGAAGTCTACTTTCTAACCCAATTAGAATCAGATTAAAATATTTTATAGACTAAAAGATATGGCCGAAATAGTGAGATGGTGTCAGTTTTGGATAGAGTTTGATATTTTATTCATATATTTTCCGTTATAGCTCGGAATTGATATTATAATATATCATTGGAATGATAATTTAAAGGGCTATCCAACCATATAAAATTTGGATAAAAAATATGACGCACGAAAATAATATCTGTCTATCTTTGAACGTCTTTCAATTCGGATAGAAATAGGATTTTCAAAAAGAAAAGTTTTATTAATTTCAAACTCTTCTAATTAATCCTAAATGGTTTAGGGATGAGATTAAAGCTTTTGGACCCTCCACATGATCATTGGGTTGTAGGTAAGGTGGGCTTAGGTTCGGTTTGGGCTCAGTTTAATATTTTGGCCATAACTTATTCATTATAACTCGGATTTGGGCTTATAATATATCGTTGGAAAGATCTTTTCAAACCCTATCCAACTATTAAATCATTGGACCCATAATATGGACCAAAATAAACCTGAATAAACGTTTTTTATAAAAAGGACACGAAATGAATGATTTTAAAGGACACGAAATGAATTATTTTTGGTTTAAAGGCATGCAAAGAGGAAAATAAGTTATGGTTTGGGGAAATTTGCTAGGAATTGGGTTGGTTTATGGAATGGAAATATGGATTTAAGTACTCCGAGATTAAATACTCAACCCGATCAATAATGGCGGTGAAAGGTTGTTCATCATCGGGTTTGGTTTTGGAAAGACATTTTTAGGTGTTTTCAACACCCCAATTCATATAATTTGTATAAAATATATGGAGTAGGAGAAAAAGATACTGCGTAATGTTTATAAGAAATTGAAATAGTCCGACCTTCCTTTAATCCTCCAATGGAAATTGCATAATTAGTCAATTCAAATATAAAATCTATTAGAAAAATATATAATTAATTTTGCATTTCTAAATTTTATTTATGTTGAAAAAAAAAAATTAATGATGTCATTATTAGTTTTGGAGGGAAATTTTTTTACAAGAAGTTGACATGTGAAAGTAATGACATCAGCGGTAATTACTTTAGTTATATTTATAGATATATTAAACTTCGATATATTTATTTAGAAAAAAAAAAAAAAAAATCCCCTTCCCATGGCACCACCACCGCCTCCTCCTACTTCAGCCATGGCTGCCACCTCCCTTCCCTTCAGCCACGCCACACCACCAAGAAACCCCCACATCAGCCCAAAGGCCCCAAATGCAGCCGCCCCATATTAGCCATGCCGCCATCAGAACACCCCACTCACCCAAAAATCCCAAAACAAACTATCCCATCCTTGAAAACCCTCCCAGTCTATTTGAAAACCCCAAAATGAACCCACCCCACCCCTTTAAAATCCCTAAATAAACCCACCCACCTCTCAAAAACCCCAAAACAAACCCACCCCTCCGTCGAAAACCAAAATGGGTGGGCAATGCGGGGGGGGGGGTGGGGATGAATTTGGGTAGGTTTGGGTGGTTGTGGGACGGTTTCAGGGAGAATGAGGAGGGTGTTTTGAGTGGTTTGGGCGGGGTAAGGTGGCGGGCAGAGGTGTTGTAGTGAGGGAGGAGGTTGCACGGTGGCCATGGTAGAGGGGAAGGACGAGGAAGGAGATGAGTCTTTTTTTCCCTTTATTTAATTAAATATAATTAACATAATTTTTTAAACCAATCATATGAGAATGTGTGGCATGGTTAACCTATTTACCGGGCTATATCCGGTTTTGAAATTAATAACCCCCAAAGTTTATAATATGAAGAAATAATCAAAAGGTTGTCTTGTTTAAATTCAACTGTTGAAAGGTAGTATTATTTATAGCAATTTTTCCTAAATATTATAAGTAATAATTGATACAAAACTAAAATATGACAAACAAGTGATATACTATTTCTGATAAGTGACTCCATAAAGTTATTATAAACAACAAAATCGTTAAGTAATGAAAATGAAATTGTTTGTAAGTCTAGAAGATGAAATCTCGTTAACTATGAAACTATGTTGTTAGGGCTTAAACCTATTGTTTCTTTATTGTCCAGTTGCCCGAGCATTGAATTACAGTAATCCAGTACACATATGTTGTTTTTCTTTTGTTTTATTTTAGTTGTACATTTTTTTATGCTGCTTTGGTTTATTTTTCTTTCACTAGGTAAATCGTTTAGCAGAATTACGGCACCAAATTGAGGTAAAGGAAGCTGTCCTTGAAGGTATGTAAGTGCCAAAGTCAGCTCTGGCCCTATCCTTTTACTTACCTGTTTCATGAATGGTATCTGCTATTTAATATTCCTTCCGTTTCATAATGTTAGTCCCATATACTATTTTGGGCGTTTAAAAAAGGTCTACCCATATTGAATATATTTCATTTATAACTTGATTTTTTTTGGAATTAATTGGTTGTGGATTGATGACATGACTCTAAGTAAGGAAATATTTACCTTAAATTATGCAATAATGACTTGTGCTTTCCTGATAAAAAATCAAAAAAGTTAAATAAGGTAAACTAATTATGAATTATGTTGTATTTTAATGTTAGATTCCAAATATATATTTTTTTTTTATGTGATTGATTCCATATGGGACTAACATTATGAAACGGAGGGAGTATCTACTTGCTTTATGTCAGTCAACCTGTTATGTCATCTATGCTGCTGCGTTGTGTTAGTAAAAAAGAAAGGGACTTTTGTAATTTTCTATGCTTTCCAAATTTCCAAATGATAGAAATACTAAGTTATAGACTTGGTGGAAGTGATCAGCAAAGGTTTGGGTCCTTGACATACATGAAATCTAAATTATTGGAAGTTTTATAATCTAATTTACTTTACCCAAACATGTTGATATGCAATCTTTATACAGAATATGATGCATAAGTGCACCCACCTACACCACCTATCAGGTACAACGGAAGACGCAAAAGGGGGAATGGAGGGACACATCATCATAGTTAGATGGTTCCAATATCATATTGCTTTGGAGAGGAAGAATGAGGGTGCGTCAGTAATTTTTCACGAAGTTATTTAGCTTTGGGAATGATAATAGATTAAATAGAGGAAATTAAGGAAGTTAATGTCCTTCTTTTGTTCTCTTTGAATTGTAACATGGAGGAGATGCGTGATATTTTAGGAGAGGAGAGAGATGAAAAGAATGACTTGTGTAATGACAAGAGAGATAGAAAGTGCCATTGGCCAAATAAAGTAATGCTACAATTAATTTGTAGCATCCTAAAAAAGGATACTTTAAGATAAAACGAGAAGGAAGTATCTGATTTTTTTTTTTAGCATTCTCTTTCCACTTTTAGGAGTATCTGGGGTGGTAATCCTCCTTTTGATGATTCAATTGCATCACTAATACAACTTACTGTCAATCCCCCCCCCCTTCTCTCTCTCTCTCTCTCTCTCTACATGTTTATTTTTATGTCGATTAATCCATTACTCACTTTAAGTGAAGTGAAAAGGTAGACAAAGAAAGGGAGTGGTGGGTTTTGGAACTTTGGAGATCAAAGAAAGAGGAGCGGATTAAAATTCCATAAATGGTATGTAGGGTGGAGGGGGTCGTTGGGCCATGTTCATTTCACCTTATTTTTGCTAAACTGAAATTATTTTTAATGAATTGAAAATATTTTTGTTGAACTTAAACTATTTTTACTGTAGTGAAATTAATTCTACTGACCTAAAATTATTTTTGTTGAACTAAAATTATTTTTTTTTACTAATACTCTGTTATATTTGTTCTTGTAAGTTATTGATTTTTACTACACTAAAACTATTTTTACTAAATAAAACTTATTTTTACTATGAAACTATTTTTACTTAATAAAACTGAATATTTTTTACTGAATAAAATTGAATATTTTAAGGTGAATTGAACAGAGTATGAAAAGATTTCTTATTATATAGGGACACTATAAGTGAAATATGACATATTAAAGAGGGATGTAAGATCATTTTGTTTTTAAGAATGTTTTATCTAGTTCTCTCTTTTTTCTTTTCTTTCTTTATCCTGTATTAGACTAATTTACAATACCTTTTAAATTCTTCATTTATCTAGAGGTATAAATGATAAAAGATGAGTGAAATCTTCGATGTGTGACCTAAAAACCCGACTTACGATAAGTGTTACAATAATATTTGATACTTGTGAGTGGAGGCTTTATAGAAGTGTAGGTGAAGTACTTCCTCGGTTCACTCCGTTTAAAATTTTGTACCAATCACATTCTTCCCTTTGACCATCCTTGTTGATTTATATGTTAATCACAATGTAGTCATGTATGAATTTATTAGATTAAGCTCAATTTATATTTTCACACTATTTTTATTATTATTTTACTCATCTATGATACTTTCTCCGGTTTTTTTTTTTTTAATTGCATCATTTTCCTTTTAAGGATGTTGCATATTAATTCACTATTTCTACTTTGAACATTCTTTCATACACTTTTTGTTTGTGATCACACCAAATACCCATTCTATCTTTACTCACATGGATATTTAACCTTATTACCTATCTTTACTCTCTTTCTATTGTTTGTAGTCACATGGACATATTTTTTATTTAAATTCTTTCTTAATATTTGTTGGCATTGTTAAATAACAAAGGAAGTATTAGATATGGAAGTTTGAAATATGCATGAGTAAGCTTGAAAATCAAATTGTTGCAACTAATAGTGAACCGGCGGCGGGGGAATATTATTATCCATGTAACAGCATTAATAGTGACCTAAAAACCCGACTTATGATAAGTGTTACAATAATATTTGATACTTGCGAGTGGAGGCTTTATAGAAGTGTAGGTGAAGTATTTCCTCGGTTCACTCCGTTTAAAATTTTGTACCAATCACATTCCTCCCTTTGACCATCTTTGTTGATTTATATGTTAATCACAATATAGTCATGTAGGATTTTATTAGATTAAGCTCATTTAAAATTTTCACACTATTATTATTATTATTATTATTTTTGCTCATCTATAATAATTTCTCCTTTTTTTTTTTTTTAATTGCATCATTTTCCTTATAAGGAAGTTGCATATTAATTCACTATTTCTACTTTGAACATTCTTTCATACACTTTTTGTTGGTGATCACACCAAATATCCATCCTACCTTTACTCACATGGATATTTACCCTTGTTACCTAGCTTTACTCTCTTTCTATTGTTTGTAGTCCCATGGATGTATCTGTTATTTAAATTCTTTCTTAATATTTGTTGGCATTGTTAAATAACAAAGGATGTATTTGATATGGAAGGTTGAAATATGCACGAGTAAGCTTTAAAATCAAATTGTTGCAACTAATAGTGAACCGGGGGGGGGGGGAATTATTATCCATGTAATAGCATTAATAATACTTCCTTCATTTTTTTTTTATTTGCCACATTTTGACTTTTGATACTATTCATAAACTTGACTAGTTTTTGTGTTTTATGACTATGATAAAACAGTCATTGGGAATCTTGTTAGAAATGTCTAAATGCATTCATAATACTAACTTTTTATAAATTTTCCTTATTGGTAATAAGATATATAAATTGTTAAACTTGTGTGTTTACAAACGTGGAAAAAAAGAACTGTGTTAACTAAAAATGAATGGAGGAAGTATATACTAAGAGGGGAAGGCGGGTGGGAGGCATGTAAACAAAGAACTAGTGTATATATTTGGAAAGTTATTTTCTTGCAAGAAACTATGAAGGGATCTTATTCATAGTTCTTGCTGCTCCCAAATTTGTAATTGACTATGCAATTTGTGTTGTGTTTGCATATTTTTTTTATCATCAAATGCACAAGTTTTTGTTTTTCTTTTGGTGTAATGAAATCTTAATTAAATTTAAAATCTATGACAATCCAATATATCTATTAGAATAGATAAGAATGCTTATTTTACTATTCATTGGAATAATTTTGTATGTCCAGATTAATATCTAATTAAAGTTTTTTAAGTGTAATATGAAGTTGAACTACTGAAGATTTGAAGCTCAAAATTTTATATTATGTTTAATATTTCTAAAGAATTTATCATCCTGAATTTTGAAATATGTAGTGAAATATTTTATTTTCTTATAGTCAACCTTGAATTTCACATGTAAGCATCTATGCTTTGGGCTTCCCTACATTGGTTTTCCTTAAAAAAAATCTTCACTTTTGTTCCTAACAAAGAAACAGTTGTATCATATTTAATTGGCCGAAGATAGGCAAAAATGGACCCGTTTTGGTGTGACATCTTGTTTGCTTGGTGTTAGAGCATTTTGGTCCGTGTACTTTGTTGATAAGTGATGTCCAGGTGTGTCATACTTTGTTATATTCCTTTGCTCAAGTTAGATGGTAGTGGAGCAATATGGGCTATGTTATCAAGAATAATATTCCACCACTAGCTAATTTTTTATTTGGGCTTGTCAAATGTCATTATAAACTAAGGCTTGGTCCCTCTTTGCTCTTCCGGCACTGGTTAATGTTTTTACTAATACTTGACTTCATAGTTATTTTGTCGGTCTAACTTTAAATTATGAAGCAGTGATACTACCTAATGTTTTATGCCATGAAGTTTGTACTCATTTACTGTGCGGCTTTATATTTTATGTTAAATCTGAACTTATTATATAATCCAAGTATATATTTATTTATTTATTCATATTAATTTCTTTTATTTATTTATTTATTTATTTTTTTGCAGAGTTGAAGAGAGAGATTTATAGTGTTCATCAAATTAGGGCCACTTTGACAAGTGTAAGGCTTTTTTCATAACATTTATGTTATAACTTAGTTAACTGATAAATATGTGCTTCTATTTAGTGACTTTTGTTTCTGAAATATGCTACTCTTGCAGTTGGCGGTTTCAAAAGGCTTTGAGTTGCAGAAAGAGATGCTGGAAGCTGAACGTGCTTTTGCAACTGACAAGAATGCAAGACTGCAAGAGAAGGTGAGTTAGATAACATCTATTCCCTCTTCCCCAATTTTCTTTTTCTCGTCTTGAATCTTGATCGTTGTCTGTTGTCCGGAGATGAATAAAAGACGTCATATTGTTTGTGTGATTGTCATACTGCATGAGCTTTAAGAATGTTATGAGACCTTATAGTGATTAAAGTTTAATGGAAAACTCATCTGCAAAGAAACTTTCATTTGTAAGGAGTTATCCTAGCAAAAATAAGTATTTGCTGATTTTTTAGGATATGTACTTTAGGACTTGCAAATGGCTCTGTATTAACATTTTACCTTGTCAAAATGCATAAGAACTCGATTTATTTCTCCCTTGCAACTTTTAGGGAATTCCAAAATTTTCTCACTGTGAAAGCCACTTTTTTTTTTTTTTTAATTTAATTTTATTTTATTGTGAACTGCTTAGCTGACTAGTTCTTGATTAGATAGCTTTGTGACCTTTCCATACTTTTGACTAAACAAATTTCAAAATTTGTTCAGTACTGAAGTTGACTTTGAATTGTACAATGTACCTTGTTGACATAATAGGTAATGAAGCTGGAAGCAAACATTAACATGACATTGAAGGAAATGGAAAATTCAACTGAAGTAGAAGTTGAGCTTAGGCGAAGGCTTTGGCAGATGACAGATCATTTGATTCAGAAACAAGCCCAGGTATATCTTTTGTATTCTGTCTTGCTTCAATGGGACATTTGTTGATGGGTCTTAGTGATGCTCTGTTTTTAAGAGACAGCTTCAGTTACTCATCATGCCAACTATCACCTTTCTTTGAAAAATGTTTATTAGAGTGCTTAACCTTTTACATTATGATATTGTTGGATTGAAAACAGTTCGTGAGGTAGTAATAAAGATAGTACATATTAAGGGAAGCTCAGGTTATGAGGTAGTTTAGACCTCCCTCTTCCTACAGGTTATGAGGTAATTAGATGATAATTCTCTTGATAAAAAGCAAAGAAGCTCCCTTGAGATATATCTAGTTGATAGGTTACAAGGAAAAACAATACCTTATCTCTTCCTAGTAGGCTCAATGTGATACTTACCTGGACTCACCCCCTTTATACTTGAAGCACCCTTCAAATTCGAGTTTACGATCGACACTAACTGTCAATGATTTGTTCTTAAACAAGATGGACAACGTATTACATTTTGCTCTACTGTTTACACAATTATCCAATGAATTTGTGGAATCTTAACTTGATGATATACAGGGTATCTAGTTTACTACCATTCTTTCGCAATAGAATATATTTGCTGTGGGATCACATGCTTAGCCTGCTGACCATGCAATGTCATATTCATGATTTAAGTTATAAAAGCACGTATGCAGTGATGCTATTAAGAGTTTATCTGACATCACGGTCTTCAACCTGCCTTGTCTATCATTTGCCTTGATTTGAACTGAGTGATATGCTGAAACTTCATTAAAAATAATAGTTGGTGATGCTCAGAGCGATCTAATTCATATTAATATGCACACATTGCTTATACCTTGGTTTGTATACTAATTGTTTAGGTTTCATATTCCATTATTTCAAGCATACCCTTTATTTAAGAATTGTACATTCTTTAACTTTTTCACCTTTTGCAGACGTTTAGTTTCTTGAATTACACTATGCTACTGGTTACGGAGTACTAATTTATTTTTGTTATTTCAGGTTGAATCACTTTCTTCAAACAAGGGAACTCTTCTTTTCAGAACTGAGGTAGATCTTTTTGTTGAATTTGCATAACATTTTAACAATGGCTGTTACACCGTTCAACATATTTGGCTACAGGCTGTTTCAAGGTTACTTGAAGAAAATAAGTCTCTAATCAGTGCGAGTGATATTTCGGGCAATTTAAGAAAAGACTTGGAAGCAGGAACATGGGAGTCAACTGGTTCTAAGCTGCGGCCAATGTTAGAAAATAAAATTCAGTCAGGGAGGCAGCACCTAGGTTCACTGCTTAGGCAGTTGGATGCAATATTTTCAGCTGGTGCAGTATTTTTAGCAAGGAACCCGGCAGCAAAGCTCTGGTCCTTGGTGTATCTTATATCCCTACATTTATGGGTTTTGTATATTTTTTTCTCTCATTCTCAATCAACTGAAGATTCCACATCCAGTTCTGTAGTATCCTTGGAGAATATCAACGGTAGTATTGGTGTCTAAAATATCCATATTGTTATAGGCATTGTTTTGTTAATTGTTCAATGAGCTTGTGTATATTATCACGGTAACAAGATCTCAACCACTGCTGGTAACCAATATATATTTTTTTCTTTTTTATTGTGGTAATGTTTAGGCAAAGTAGATTGTGTGAAGAAAGCATTTGATTGTATGCGATCTAGCTAGATTAGTGTTTGGTATTTGACGATGAGGAGGAACCTCGTCTTTGGTTGTTCATAAATATGTTATGCCGTATTCTGTACCTAACATGTACTAATTTTGGCGGTGATTTCAATTCAAGTGACATAATCTAGGTACATGTATAAGGGGTATATCACTCTTCCCTTAAGGGCTTGATTTGGGTATTTATACCCCGCCAAATGGATCAATGAGAGGGTGACACGTGTTGCTCGAAGAGGTGTCCAAATAGACTCCCAGATGATGTCACGTGTCGCTCAGATATGCCCCCTGGGAATGGCGGCCTTCAAGGCCTAAATCCCAAGGTGAGCCGCAAAACAACGCTGCCCTAATTCCTAGGTCATCAAACCCTAGGACAGGGCACGTTTTCCTAAGACCTTATAAATAGGGAGATTCCCCTAATAATTGGGGCACTTTTGAACTTTACGTCTTAATCATTAGGTGTAGACACCTATTTGTGACTCCCCAAAACCAAACCCACTGATGAATATCTTTTACATCATTTAATTATCAAACGAGATGAAAGTGTGAAAAAAGTCTAGTGATGAGGATGTTTTTATTAAAATCTCTTTCTATTTTTGAAAATATTTCTTTTCTTACCCTATTTATGAAAAACGTGCATTTCAGTTTAGTTTGGTCCATGATCAGGGTCCAATAATAATGCAATTGGATAGGGGTTGAAAAGACCTTTCCAACAATATATTATAAGCCCAATTCTGATGAATAATGAGGAAGTTATGGCCAAAATACTAAACTAGGCTCGTTTTGGTTCTTATAAGCGGCCCAATGATCTAGAGGAGGGCCTAATATTAATTATCATTCCTAAGATTGATTATAGTCTTCTAGAATACTCTAGAAGGTTCTCTTAAATCCTAATGGAGTTAGGATTGATAATTAAGTTTCAAAGAGTTTGAAATTAAATAAAACTACTCCTTTAAAAAATTCTTGTTTTGTACGAGATGGAATATGTTCATATATTATTTTCGTGCCTCATAATCTTTATCTAAGACTTATGTGGTTGGATAGATCTTGAAATTATCTTTCTAATAATATATTATAATATTAATTCCGAGCTATAACGAAAAAGATATGAATGAAATATGAAACTCTATCCAAAACTGACACCTTTTCACTATTTCTGCCATATCTTTTTATATACAAAATTTTTTAATCTGATTCTAATTGGGATGGAAATTAGACTTCAAGAGCGTTCCAACGACATATTATATGCCTTATTTGGACTTTTGGATCAAAGATTATGATAAAAACAAAATACGCAAAAAACTATCTTGCAACGCCAAATAACAGGCATGTCGCGCTGCGACAGACTCTGTCACACGACGACAGAATCGTGTTTTATTCCTCTTCAAACTCCGATTTTTTTTTATCAAATCCGGACTATTTTCACTACAAATAGCGTCATTAGACCTCTGTTTTTTAAAAAACTCTTGTTTAGGGTAAAAATACCCTAGACACGTGGACCAACGAGAGGAGGCCACGTGTCGAGTTCAGGATGGCCCACGTGGCCTAATATCCCCTTGACACATGGCCCCCTTGGATAAATCTCTGAAATGGCGGCCTTCAAGGGCCCAAATCCCAAGAAGCGCCGTAAAACAGCGCAGCCCACTAAAATCTAGGTCAAGTGACCTAGATAGGGGCACATTTTCCAATGACCCTATAAATATGGAGATATTTCCCCACTTTGGGGACACATTCAATCATTTATTACACCTACATTCTCTCTCATCAGAGAAACACCTGAGCTTGGAATCCAAGCAAATCCCCACCTAAATTTCCGTACTCTTTATTCCCTTTCAAGTTATTAACTTGATCTTCGGAGGCGGAGCTCTAACCACCCGGAGTCTCCGTTGTTTTGCAGGTACAGCTCAGCCAGACCAATCTTTGTGACGTAACTCTCCCAAGGGACAAAAACACCCAAAACAACTCTCATCAAGAATTCTATAATTCTTCTCTATCTCTATCTCTAAGCTAAAGCTTATTCTCTCTCTCCCTCTTTCTAAGCCCACCTTTTCACAAACAAAATTCCGCATTCATAAGATCTAGACACACTTAGCATAGTTCGAAGTTGTCTTCGCTCTACACGTGAAAGGTTTGATATTTCTGAGGGTTTGGTCCTAAATATTTATTTCATTGCTTGAATTATTATTTTCCTTGAAGTTACTAACGTGTGTATAGAAAGAGGCACGAGACATCCAAGTAAGTGCTTTAATTGTTTTATTAATATTATGATATTGAAATCATGCTTAGATTATTACTTTGATTCCTAGTATCATGTTAGGATGTTTTATTGCTTCCTAATATCATATTTAGGGTGATTTGCTTATATCAAATATGATTTCTATAATGCTTCCTATTTTCTTTCCTAATATTCATGTTAGTATCATGTTAGGGCTAAAGCTTTGTTTTTTGTTACTTAGTGACATGCTAGGGTTTGTTATTAATCTTGTTAGTATCATGCCTAGGTTCTTTCTATTATTATGCTTTAACATGATTATTTTTATTTTTATAATTTGATTATTGTTGCTTGATGCTTATTATTGTTATTGCTTGATCACGCCTTTTATGCATCTTGAAAGGGAATTGATACTTGTAATCACGCTTAATAAGATAATTAATAAACTTGTTTAAGGTTTAATTTGATTATAATTCAAGTGATCGCCAATAATAGTTTTATTTGTGCATTAATATTCAACCAACATACTTAAACAGGTTTAGGGTAAACCTATTGATTGCATGTTAGTCAGAAAGCGCACATGAATACGAGAAGAATAAAGTAGAGACCTATTATTATGGCAGGTTCAATATCTTTTAGGTTGGATTTGTACCTTCATCCCTGAACACCAGTCACAGTTCCAGACCTACTAGAGTTAACGATCTCATGGATCGTTAAGGGGTGTAACCTTCACCATATGAACGGTTTATAAATTCCTAAAACTTATTGGCGATTCTTTTGCTCTAGCTTCTTTCCCTTTGGACGCCACAATGCTTAAGTGTATGATCACAGTGGGGTTCAAGTTTGGGGGTAATGCTTGAAATATTCCCTACATTAGGACATTTATTGCTCTCGAAAACAGAGAACACCTGATCTCAGAATCCGAGAAGATACCTACTTTTCGCACATTTTTCTTCGAATCCGCACTAACTTAATCTTCGAAAGCGGACCTCCGACCATTCGGAGCTCCGTTTGTTTTGTAGGTACAGCTGCTTGTAGACACCTAAAAATGTTTCCCCTAAACCAAACCCGATGATGAATAATCTTTCACCGCCATTATTGGTCGGGTTCAGTATTTAATCCCGAGAGTGCTTAAAAAATCGTATTTAATTAAATTCACTTATTAAATAGTCCATGGATCAGTCTTGATGTTTAGTCAAAGCATAGTTTATTTTTAATTTTGGCCTAATCCTTTTTTATTTATTTTATTTATTATTTTGGCCCAAACCTTTTTTATTTTATTTATTATTTTGGCCCAAACCTTTTTTATTTTATTTATTATTTTGGCCTAATTAATAAATAATAAATTAGAAATGGCCCGAAATTATCAATCGGCACTTAAAAAGGCTGAACGAAATTAGGGCAAAAATGTATTTAGACGGAAAAATGGACGCAGAAATTACTGCGTCACGGCAAAAAGCACCACGTCACGTGGCTCAATGCCGCGCCACGGTGTGAATTCCCGTGACACGGTGCTAGTGCTGTGCCATGGGGTAGCTCTGTGTCCTCTCCGCGTAAACCCTTCACGCGTTTTATCTCCCATAACCTATTTATTTCCCGCGTCACTTAGTTTTCCCCCGTGTCAGGGATTTTTTCCCGTCTGACGGTGTCTGGCACCATGTCGCGGTGTTTTCTGCCGTGTCGCGGTGTTATTTTTTAGGGTTTTTTAAAAATCTTTTTAGGGTTCCGTGTGTTCCCTCTACTCATTTTCCCAACTTTCCCCCTCATTTCTGATGTACGGGGCATCAATTAACTCTCTTTTTCTCTCTTCTATGCTCTAGCCTAAACACTAGCCTACCCTTCTTCTTTCTACATTCCCTCTTCAAGCACTCCAAGGAGTCCGTACTTTACTCGAGATTCTGTCCTTAAACCAAGGCGTGAAAGGTAGACCTGTTTGAGGGTTTGGCCCCTAAATCAAATCTATTTAATTTAATTTAATTTAATTATTGCTTTATTATTTATCCATGATTAACTTGTTTATGATTTTATAGTTGCAAGCAAACAGAATCAAAGTAAGAATTATGTTCTCGTTGGATTTATTGTTAAACTGCTTCCAATATTAATGTGTGTTCTATTATTATTATGATCACCATGTTGCATGTTAAAGGGAATATGTAATTGAAAATCACGCCTAATAAGATAATTTGGACGACCGTTAGGTTCCTTTTTAATCTTGTTGTTTAATCAAGTGATCACAAATATTTTAGAATTATATGTTGCATTAATATTAAACCAATTTAGCATATGATAGTTTGGAGCAAATTGAATCTTTGTTTGCATGCCTTTGAGATCACATGAATCACTTTTCAGTATAAGAATCGAGTAGAGGCCAACGTGACTCCATGACTCACTTCGTACCATCATCTCCGATCCTCCTTTTGTGGTTCCGAACCACATGGAGTTAGTAATCTCATGGATTATGAATTGGGTGTAACCTTCACAGGTCAATCGTTGTTGCCTATCGTTGTCCCTTATTGTGGTTGCCTTTTATGATCCGTGAACGGTTTACAAGTTCCTTATAAACTTGTTGGCAACTCCCTACTTTCCTTGTCCCTAATCGTATTATGTCAATTCCCACTTCCTATGAGTGCCAAGCATATTCACAACATGCTTTAACGTAGGCGCACTTCAAACGACGCCTACAATTTGGGGACTCCACTGGGGAGGATTCTTGGTTATTTATCGATTTGAGTGATCGGTATTTAATTAAGATGAGTGGATGAGACTTGAAAGATTCTTGAAAAATATTCCTGTGATTAATTTGGCATATTTGCATAAGTATAAGCGTTTTAACGTCGCATTTAGGTTTGTCCCGTAGGAAAAATTGAATAACTTGATTGCGAACGAAGGAAATCAGGGCAAATCTGACTGCCGCGCCACGACAGACACTGCCGTGTCACGGTGCCGTACACCGTCACACGGTGTGCAGCACCGTGACACGGTACACTCTACCGTGTCACGGCAGTCCTTAAATTAGTCTAGTGGCTTATTTTCACTTCTCACAGTCAACTTCCTTCAGATTTTCTGAAAAAACGTGTGTGTTCTACATACGTCTTAGCCCCGGGGGATTTAAGCTCTATAAACCCAAAAACACTCATGGAAATAAGGGTTCATCTGAATTATTAAATCCACCCAAACCATGGAGTCGAGTTCGATTTCATCACGAACTCCCGGAGTCACCCGTTGGTATACACCCTCAAGGGAGGCTGCCTTGCTAACGTGTCCAAACTCTTAACCATGGTAGCCTTTTGACACCCAAAGCTTGACCAATATTTGAACATAGATCTTAACCTTAGGTTGCGAACTCTTTTTACATCATCGTGACTAAATGCTACGTGGTTTATTTGGTGCTAACCCACATGTGTTTGCTCATTTTGTTTAATTTATGACCGAGGGTTTTTATTTCCACATAGTAATTAATACGGATTTAAAATTGGTTAAAACCTGGAAATTAGGCAAAATTTAGGCCTGGAATTGTGCACCGTGTCACGGAAGGTCTGCCGTCACGGTGTACAATGCCGTGACACGGTGCAATGTCCCGTCTGACGGTGCACTATACCGTGTCACGACTGTCAGCACCGTGACACAGTGCCAGGAGGTTTGTCATGTCAGTCTTTTTTGGTCTTTGTGCGTGCTTATGTGGTTCGTATGTCTGGTTTGATGTCTTGTCTAGCTGTACGGTCATAACACATGTCCATAACCTCACTTAGTCACTCACATGTCGTGTCAAATTCACACACTTTTCCTTTAGTCGTGCACCATTTTATGACCGTACTTAGGATGGTCTCGTGTCGTTTTTTTTGTTTCATTTTTTTCGGAGTAAGTCGGATGGTATCTTCCCATACATAATTTTTTTGTAGAAAATAAAGAAAATTTCGAAAAAAAAATTGCCTTTTTTTTTTTTTTCCGGATGGGTCAAGGTTAAGTCTAGTCATTAAAGGTGTGTTTGTTTCGATGTCACAACACTTAGTCAAGAAGCAGGGGTAGATTGTTACGGTTCGAGTCAATACCTCAATAACCTCTTATACCAAAGAGGCGTACAAGGAAACCACCACAATCTTGCCACAAAGTCCGTCTCCAGTCTACTTTCAACCAATGGCTACTAAGGAGGATATTGAGAACATTAACAGGACCATTGAGATGTTGTCTAACATGATGCAAACACTCACTACCAGGGTCAACACGGTAGAGCAAGACAATCAAAACAATGTCACCGCCGCTTCAATGGACAAGATCAAAGAACAAATGAGTAATGTTTTGGGGTTTTTTGTACGTACCCGAATGGAGGGTGTGTACGTCCCTCGGGAGACAGATCTGCAATGCAACACTCGAGCAACCCGATCACCTGCAAAACAACGAACCCCGGGGGGGCCGGAGGTCCGCCTCCGACGATCAAGTCAGTGACCGAAATAATGTATTTTAGAGAGAGAAAGTAGAGAGAAGGGAGAGTAAATGTGGGGGTCATTGCCCTTGGAGAAGGTATTGGAACCCTTAAAACTGAGGTAATGATCAGTATTTATAGAGCATTGGGATATGTGCCTCTTAGGTTATTTAACCTAGGTAGATTGGCTTCCCATCGTTTTACGGTCTCTAGGGTTGTGGGCTTAAAGCCCATTTCCACCCTTCTATCATTGAGTGACACGTGTCATGCTCTAATTTGCTCATTGAGCGCTAAGCTTGCGGACACGTGTCAATGTGGCATTGGTCCACATATAGGGGGTATTTTTACCCCCAAACATTAGCCCCTCGGAAGGGGTAATTTCTTTTTCAAGAGGAATTACTCCTTTCGAAATCAAGGCTTTATTTTCCGCTTGTTCAAAAGCTCTATGGGCGGCATATGTCTAGTTCAATAAAAGAGAGATTTGATTAACTTGGAAAATTTGATACCTTAAATGGTATGATATTTTCTAAGTTAATCAACATAATAATGATTGCTGCCTGAACTAGACAAATGATGACTTTTATTTCTTTTAGCCCCAAGAGGGTGGTCATATGACCTTTGGGTGACTTAGAATATTTTTGAGACGTTTGACATCCCATAAGGCAGGAGACGAATGGCCGCCTGATAGGGCAGGAGGCAAATGGTCGCCTGACTCTTCACAGGCCAGGAGGCAAATGGCCGCCTGACTCTTCATAGGGCATAAGGCAAATGGCCGCCTGGGGTGTTTGTAATCCAATTATACTTTCAATGTCCTTCTACCCCATTGGGAGGACTTGTATAATTTCGGAAGGTAATCTAGGTTAGAACTTTGGTGGATCACCGGCTGATGTCTTTTGGACATCCGGTTCCCAAAGACTTGGTCGTTCTTTAGATTACCTAGGCCAGGCGGCTATGAGTTGACCAATGAGGTCGTTCAATTTTTGCCACTTGCATGCGTACGTAAAACAAACGATAGAGTGCTTTCAGCGACGATTGCACCCAGAGGGGTGTCGCCGGACGCCATATTTCACATTGGAGCAGACGAATTACCAAAATGTATAACCATCCGGCCATTGGCCTCATGTCTTTTTCAAGACGGTTGTATAGCCATTGCACAACTCTTTTTTCCCCAATGGGAGAGTCTGTGCAATTTTTGAATGAAAAACCCGAGTAAGAACTTCGGTCGGTCACCGACTGATGTCTTAGGACATCCGGTGTTCCGAAAACTTAGTCGTTCTTTAGACTGTTCTGGTCAGACGGCTATGAGTTGACCAATTTGGTCGTTCAATCTTTGCCGTTTGCATAGGTACGTAGAGCAAGCAAGTAGGCTGTTCTCTGCGACAATCGCACCCGGAGGGGTGTCGCCGGACGCCATTGTCCATGTTGGGACACGCGATTTTATGAAAAAAGCAACCATCCGGCCATTGGCCTCTGGTCTAGGTTGAGACCGGCTGTATAGCCACTAAGCGGTTTTGTACCTAGTTTAGTTATCTGGCCATTGGCCGCATGTCACTCGGACGTTGAATTTGTTACTAAGTTTCAAATTTAGTTTATTATCCGGCCATTGGTCTCACGTCACTTGGACGTAGTTTAGCTACTAAGTTTCAAACTTAGTTTATTATCCGGCCATTGGCCTCACGTCACTTGGACGTTGAATTTGCTACTAAGTTTCAAACTTAGTTTATTATCCGGCCATTGGCCTCACGTCACTTGGACGTTAGTTTAGCTACTAAGTTTCAAACTTAGTTTATTATCCGGCCATTGGCCTCACGTCACTTGGACGTTTGTTTAGCTGCTAAGTTTCAAACTTAGTTTATTATAGGAGTTTGGACGGTCCGTCAGATTATATTGAAATTCAATCAATGAGTCAATAATAACAATTATTAAAATAACAATAATAACGAAGACTATCATGACTATCTTAATGCGTTAATATCATTGGAAGGAATCAAATCAAATTATATTGTTACCTCCATTATTCAACCGGAATTAATTGATGAACAAAGCAATCACTGCAACCGGACTTAATGAAGAACAAAGCATCCCACAGCCGGACATATTTGATGAGCAATTGAGCCTTGGCAACTGGGATAAATTGGAGAGGAAAGCTACTCCTACAGCCGACTTTTGTGATGAGCAAAGCTCCCTACAGCCGGATATAATTGATGAGCATTTAAGCCATAGCAATCGGTTAACCGAGGCAGGAAACAGCCCCTGCTGCCACCGTTATCAGCTCCGACCGACTGCCACCATTGATAACCACCACCGGCTGACACTATTGGAGAAAAACTGCCCCATGCCGCCTGCATTACAGTTGAGTAGGACTATGGATGCGTGCAGCTTGAGTGCACTTATGTAAAAGATGATAGTAGCCGGTTGTATGCACTTATGTACAAGATGATGGCAGCCGGCACAAGATCCGTCTCCATTGTTGCTTTCAACACCATCATTTTCCGACTCGGAGGAGCTTAAGCTTAATCAAAAGATAGCATAGGCTTTGATATGATGCCGCCTGGCTGGTGACATAGCAGCTTGAGGCCAAGAACTCAAGCTCACTAGTAAATAATTTTTTTTTTTGAATCATAATAATGATAATTACTGATTTGCATAACACTAATGCGGCCTGTCAACCAAGTAGTTGTCCAGCCATGATTACATGGTAAACGAGCTTTCGGCATGACACTCGGCACCATGGCCGGATGCCTTACCACCTACAATCGGCTTTTGGGCTGCTCTAAAAGCTTAATAATCGGAGCCGGAGGTGTTACAAGCTCCTTGTTGTAGCTCCATGAGGCATTTTTCAATTTATGCCGCTTGCTTTTAATTTAGTTATCCTTTATGCTTACTCATACGGGCTAGGACACAAGTTCTTGAAGGTTAGTCGGCTTGGGGATGTCAAGCAACTGACCTTGAAAAATGAGTTTGATAACTGATTATACAGACGACTCTTCATGCCGTATAAATATTGCCATAATGAGGAACAACGCAACCGGATTTAATTGGTGAAAAAGGCATCCATGCAGCCGGCTTTGAGGATGAACAAAGCGGTAAATCCCAGTTTATCTTTATGATTGCTGGAAAATGTAAATCTAGGGGTACGTCTGTCTTTTTGTAGGCGTCGCTCGAAGTGCGCCTACGTAAAAAGCATGTGGTGAATATGCTTGGCACTCGTAGGAAGTGGGAACTGACATTACGATTAGGGACAACGATTAGGGACAAATAAAGTAGGGAGCCGCCAACAAGTTTTTAAGGAACTTGTAAACCGTTCACGGATCATAAAAGGCAATCACGAATAAGGGACAACGATAGACAACAACGATTGACCCGTGAAGGTTACACCCCATTCATAATCCATGAGATTACTAACTCCATATGGTTCGGAACCACGAAAGGAGGATCGGGGATGATGGTACGAAGTGAGTCATGGAGTCACATTCGCTCGTATTGGCCTCTACTTGATTCTTATAGTGAAAAGTGATTCTTGCGATCTCAAAGGCATACAAACAATAATTCAATTCGCTCCAAACTATTATTTAACTAAATTGGTTCAAAATTAATGCACACGTAATTCTAAAAATTTGGTGATCACTTCAATTAATAATAAGATTAAAAAGGATCCTAAACCGGTTGTCCAAATTATCTTATTAAGCGTGATTTTCAATTACATTCCCTTTAAACATGCAATATGGTGATCATAACAATTATAGAACAACATTAATATTAAAACCAATTTAACCACAATTCCAACAACATAAAAATCGTTAGAAAAAATAATAATAATAAAAAGAGCATGATCTTTACTTTGAATCTGTTTGCTTGCAACTAAAAAATAAAAAACGATTTAGTAACTTAAAGGAAATAATAAAACAATAACTAAATTAAATTAAATAAAATAAGGTTGATTTTGGGGCCAAACCCTCAAACGATTCTACCTTTCACGCCTTGGCTTAAGGACAGAAGCTCGAGTAAAATATGGACTCCTTTGAGTGTTTGAAGAAGGAATTTTGAAGTAAAAAGGGGAGGCTAGTGTTTAGGTTAATAGCATAGAAGAGAGAAAATAAAAATAATAAAATTCTGGTTGCCCCGTACATCAGAAATGAGGGGGTATTTATAGGGAAAATGTGCTGAGGGAGCACACGGAACCCTAAAATGATAAAAACCCTAAAAAAGTATCCCGTGACACGGTCAGACTGTACCGTGACACGGTCAGTCTGTACCGTCGGACGGTACACTTTCCCGTGACACGGTACAGTTTTGGAATGACGCAGGAAATTTTCAGAAAACGGGATGAAAAACGCGTTAAGGGTTTACGCGGAAAGGACACGGAACGTCCCGTGTCACGGCAGACCTCCCGTGTCACGGGAAGTCCCACCGTCAGACGGGAAGGGTTCCCGTGACACGGTGGCAGTCTGCCATGACGCGGGATCTTCCAGTCCATTGTTCCGTCTAAATTCATTTTTAACCCTAATTTCTTTCGGGTTTTTAAGTGCCGATTGATAATTTCGGGCTTTTTCTGACTTTTATTATTCGGGCTAAAATAAGAAAATAATTAAATAAGATAATAAAAATGTTTGGGCCAAAAATAAATAATAAAATAAAAAAGGTTTGGGCTAAAAATTAATTAATAAGTTTGGGCTGAAATTAAAACTATGCTTTTACCAAACATCAAGACTAATCCATGGATCGTTCAAAAATATGAATTTAATTCGATTTTTTAAGCACTCTCGGGCTTAAATACTAAACCTGACCAATAGTAGCGGTGAATGGTTATTTATCATCGGGTTTGATTTTGGGGAGACATTTTTTGGTGTCTACAGAAGTCCCCACTTTGACTGAGTTTGTAGAAACGTCAGTTTCGAAAACGATAGTCAAAGTAGCCGATAGGGACGGAGAATGATTTAAGACGTTCTGCGATCCTAAATCATTCTGTATACGCCGATACCTGCAGAAAAATATTAATTCCACAGATAAAAGAGTAAAGGGATAGAATACGTATCTGACACTAGTGTATCGGTGACAAACAAATTTGGCAGCAACCTAAGCTTGAAGGAATCCACCGAATGACATTTGTTGAAACTCTTTCCATGCTTGAGGAAAGCCGACTGAAGAGTTTGGTAGTTTTCTAAGCCTGAAGAAAGCTACCGAATGACGCTTTCCATGCCTGAGGAAAGTCGACGAACGAATTTGGTGTCATTCTATGCTTGAAGAATTCCACCGATAATGCCTTCCATGCTTGAGGAAAGCCGACAAAGGAATTTTGTGGTTTTCTATACTTGAAGAAAAATCCACTGATGATGCTTTCCATGCCTGAGGAAAGCCGACTTAGCGGTTTTCTATACTTGAAGAAAAATCCACCGATAACGCTTTCCAAGCCTGAGGAAAGCCGACTTGGCGATTTTCTATACTTGAAGAAAAATCCACCGATAACGTTTTCCAAGCCTGAGGAAAGCCGACTTGGCGATTTTCTATACTTGAAGAAAAATCCACCGATAACGCTCTCCAAGCCTGAGGAAAGCCGACGATTGCTGAAATTGGTAAGTGTATGATAGTTCGATTATCCCCGAACGTGGGCCGCAGATGATTCACAATTTTAAGCCAATTATCCGACCAAATTAAATGCTTAAAATGCCGAAAAATAGACTTTGAGGCTTGCTAGGGGTAAAATGGTAATTTTAGTCCCCCTTAAATATCAGTTAGAATTTTCCACGTAATTCTAGCAAAAAATAACTGCTCAATAATCTCGAAAAAAATCAGTCAAACTAGTCAAAAAGGCCAGGAATATTCCCTGACCAAGTACAGAATTGTCGCGCCACGTCATACACTTCTCGTGACACGGGAATGACTCCCCGTCAGACGGGACAAGATCCCGTGTCACGGGACTCTCTTTTTTTTTTCTTTTTCTTTTTCGCTGTTTGAATCGGTCAAAGCACGAACGGTTACTTTCTTGTCTTTAAAAACCCATTTCTGTTTCACTACTTCACCATTTCACATCTCCTCTCTCACTCCAAAAGTTCAAAAAAAAAAACCTTTGGTTTACCGTGTCTCGTCAAGTTCTCATTGGCGCTCGACTTGCCTTCCCGTTGGCCGGTCTCTACCAACCGTGTCACGGTTTTCTTGCATTCCCTCTCTTTCTCTTTTTTTTTTATTTTGCTTTCGGTTTTTTTTTTTTTTTTTTTTTTTTTTTTTTTTTTTTTTTGCTGCGGGAAGCTACTGTTGTTAGCTGCTGCTGTTACTGTCTCCGCCGGGGCTGCCGTCGAGATCACCAGAGCTCCGTCGAGCTTTGAAGCTCACCGTGTTTGTTGACCGTGTCGCGGCGGTCCTGCTGGTGGCTGGAAGTTTTTTCGAGCTTTGGAGTTCAAATTTTCATCAATTTGCTGTAATTTCTTGCTATTTTCCTCATTTTCGACTCTCTACAAACATCCATGTAAGTTTCCTTTGATTATTGCTTTGAATTTGCTTCACATAAATAATTTCATGACAAACCCTAAAAAAATCAATTTGGGGGTTTTTGATTGTGAAGTTTTATATTGAAATTCTTGCCATGATTTTGCTTGTATATGTATACATGTGTGTTTGTGAGAGATTTGAGGCAAAAATTGCATGATTCGATGGAGAATTGAGCAAATTACCATTTTTGGGTGCTACTTTGTGAAATAATGTTCATGTTTTGTTCTTGAAATGGTGGTGAATCTTGTGAAATGATGTGTTGATTCATATTTTGCGTATGTACTATATTGTCATGGAGAACATAGTATCATGCGGCTAGGAGAACTGTGGTATTAGTTTGTCGTGGAGAAACTAAATACCATAATTTTACCAATTTTTAGCCTGGAGGTAAAAATTTAACATATAATTAAATAACTTAGAAAATGATGCTAAGTATTTTTATTTTTGCAACTTGAATTAAATGTTTAGGAAATGATGCGAAACATTTAGATTTTGATAATAGCATGCCTAGACGACGAGATTGCGATCTTTATACCCTCGGCCGGCGTCGGGCTTTTCGGGAGGACACTTCCACCATTCCTGAGGGTATGGACGACGATGCTTTAGAGTCCGAGCCTCGGGCATCCGCGAGTAGAGGTAGGTGGATTCCACCTCCGTGGACTCCAGACCAGTTGGTTTTCTGCTGTGAAAATCATGTTTCTCATCGCTCACTCTCTGGCATAGTCGATGGCACGCTTCGCCACCACGGTTCTGGAGCCGGCGATTTGATCCCTCGACTTCACCAGATCATTACGAGGGATCCTGCTACGAGCGCCCTATGGGAATCGACTGGTTTAGTAGATTTCTATACGGCGGTTGTAGGGTTTCGCAGCCCCGGGGTTGCGGTGCGGCGGTCGTTCGCGCATTGTTGGAGTATTTTTGGGATACTACCAACACTTTTCATTTTGCTTGGGGGGAGATGACGGTGACCCCCCTAGACTTCAGTATGATCAGCGGGTTGCGCTTCACCGACCGGGCTGTAGCTCAGATGTCTGATCTGTCTTAGGGATCGGCTGAGACAGCTAATTTGTTGGGTCCGATTGTTCAGTACATCAGGTCCCGACCAGTGTCTCGAGGTGGTCCTAGGAGCGGACGATAGGAACTGGCTTCAGTTTTAGCTCATGGCTTCGACATGGAGGATACAACGGCTGAGCAGCGAGTGCGGATTTCATCCTGATCCTGATTTCTATGACCCTTTCTCCCGATAGGAGTTCACGTGTACTCCTTTGCTACCTCCCCGCTCTGGTCAGGATCAATGAGATAGGATCTTATAGCTGGGCCAGCCTTGGATACGCCGATCTCCTCTTATCGCTACGTCATGGCTGTCGGCAGCTGAATGCCGAGTCTCCCATCACCATCTATGGTCTGTGGAGAGTCGTAGAGGTGATGATCTTTTCCCTTTTTGTTTCACTTTAACTTGTTCGACTCATGTGCTAAAGATTACTTTTCATCGCAGCTGTGGTTCTACGAGTACTTCCCAGGCTTGGCTCCTTGCCGGCGTCGTGGAGCGGTCCATGATTTCCCTGTCGGGGCCAGCTGGCGTGATCAAGGAGAGTCGCGGGTGGATTCTATCCTTGCACTGCGTGGGCTGCTATGCCGAGGCACCTCTTCTGTCGGTGTAAGAATCAGTTTTGTTGCTGTTATTTTCCCTCGGACGTTGTTTCTGTTGTTTCACGCCGACTTTTTATGGTTTTCAGGTTTCCATTGATGTCCAATATCGTCCTTGGGCCGGGATGACGATCTACCTGAGGCCTTGCGTCTTTCTGCGCACCGCACCATTTTGGTTGGTACCGGACGCTTTGTCTGGTATTTGGGGGAGCGAGTCGTTCGTCAGCATAGCGGCGATCGTTTTGTGGTGCCCTTATCTCCACCAGAGTCGATGCTGGACTCATGCTTGATCAGAGAGTTGATCAACAGGGGAGAGCGCTATACTTTTCCATGGCAGGAGCTTGTACACATGGAGAGTGACTATGCGCGGGATTTGCTTCCCTCTCAGGCTCGTCCACCCCGTCTTCCTGAGGTATGATTTCTTTTGAGGATCTTCTTTATTAGTCTCTGTTTTAAATAGTCAAATAACTTGATTCCTCCCTGTGAGGAGGATCGAGATTCCTCCTCAGTCTGTTCGCTATCCAGGGCCGATTGGTATCATAGAGGACCATATTGGTGACGCGCCAGAGGGTTACAGACAGGCGCAGGAGTCTCTGCCCGAGGTCTTTGAGCCGGTGAGTTCTCTTGGATGCATTATTCATCCTTTTAACACTGTTTGTTACTGACTTTTCTTTGTTTTATCCTCAGCCTAACCGCCCGGAGATGATGGGACTCATGAAGCTGGTTGACGCCCTGAAGTATTGCATCATCAAGCTTCGGCGTGGTGCGAGTTGTCGAAGCTCTAGCGACGTTCTTGAGGTATCATTCATTTTTATTTCTACCATTTGTTTTATTTTGCATTGTTGACACCTTTTGGTTTTGTATCTTTCAGGAGCAACGGAGGTCCCGCTCGCGCACGAGGCACAGAGGCTCGGACGAGGAGGAGCTTGGTCGTGGTAGACGATCTCCTGAGATTCACCGACGTTTTCATTCTCAGCGAGAGCCTCAGGTTACTCAGCCATTTCAGGAGGCTCAGTGGCAGCAGTCTCAGTCTTCTCAGCGCTTTCCGGGCCAGAGTCAGGGGCAGCGTCAGTTGTTTTCACAGCCTCCACAGCCTGAGTTTGGGTCTGTTTTGACTCCCTTGGATCCTGGTTCGTTTTCAGCTCCATTGTCCGGGATTCCTCCACCGGTGTCGGGCTTATTCTCAGTTCCGCTGTATGGGACGATGCCTTCACCGACGATTCCAGTGTCTTTGGGCCAATCTACTCCGTTTTCCGGTTGGACGGGTCCTGCCTTGAGCTTGACTACTGCTGGGTTATAGGGACTAGTAGGAACACTACTCCCCGTACTCGGATGGTGGAGGGACTCTTCGGTTCGCCGTTCCCATATGCACAGGATGGACCACATGCACAGGGTGGAGATGAGACTGATTCTGGCTGTAGAGACTTTTGACCAAGGGTTTTTATTTGTACATACTATGATGACACTTGACATATTTATGTATTACGACTCTTTGTACATTATATATATTTATTATTGTGTGTGTTAGTGTGTGTTTGAGACTCCTTGTGTGTGATTGTGTATTTATTAACGACACGACGAAAAAAAACATAAGTGGAGTAATGGAGGGTACCGACCTTCCCCAAAAGAAAAAGAAATAAAAAGACAAGGAAAATAAAATTACTTTCCCCAAAAGAAGAGAAATAAAAATAAAAATAAAATGATAAATAAATAAAATTACCCTCCCCAAATGATAAAAAATAAAAATAAATGAAATTACTTTCCCCAAGACAAAATATAAATAATGTGATAAAGAAATAAAATCTTAAAATAAATAAAATAAATATAATAAAAAAGGTGAGAATTTTATTAGAAATAAAACTGAAAAATAAGCGGTGAAGAAGACTAAGACTGAAAAATAAATAAAATTCCGGATAGATACGGGAAAAGAGGAAAAAAGAAAACGTGTAAAGTGCCGTGACACGGCACTGTGTACCGTGTCACAGTAGGGCTTTCCGTGTCACGACAAAGGATCCCGTGACACGGTGGAACTTCCCGTGTCACGAGACGCGTATTATTCAGCGGTTTGTTTTACGCGCATGAAAAGATAAATTCTGGGCAGTTTCGAGCGCTTTTGCTATAAAATAAGACCAGATTATTCACGATATGCATAATTACGAAACACAAAATAATTTAGAATTTCATATTTCAATAATCATGTCTCAGAATTTTGATAATACATTGCGCGACTGGTCTTATTCTTTGACCAATGCTGAAAAAAGAGAGTTAGAATTATTTCATGTCAGGGGTTTGCTAGCCCTGTGACACGTAGCTATCGAACATGAATTTCTTAGGGCAACATTAGATTATTGGAGTCCAGAAACACACTGTTTCAAATTTGATTATGATGAAATCTGCCCTCTGTCGGAGGAATTTGGTGCAATCTTTGGATTCCCTGCTAGAAATCTTATTGCTATGCCTACCCTACGTGAATATTATTACCAAGATTTTGAACGCCATCTGAATCTAACAGATCCAGATTTAAATAGAATTGTTTGTGGTAATGAAGTAGACTTAGAAAAACTTGCTAATTTATATTTTAATCCCCCTATCTCTGAGTCTTATCATGTATATCGTAGAAGGGCATATATTTTTTGCACGTTTAGCAAGCTACTATTTGCAAACGGTAGGGTAGGACATGCTTGTCTAGCGTCTGTGCTTGAGCATGTTGAATCCGAAAGATCTCCTTTGCCGACGTGCCCTGGAGAAACATTTCGTGGTCTTGACGAGGCAAAAGCTGACCGAAAAGCCATCAGGAAGGGCTCTCTGGTACTACTGCAGGTAAAAACACGCTCTGAATAGCCCCCGTGACACAAAACAGGCACCGTGTCACGGTGGGTGTCTGCCGTGACACGGTTAAAACTGCCGTGTCACGGGAATCTGCATTTTTTTTTTTCTTTTTTTTTTTTTGCAGATTTGGTTGATGGAGCGTTTGGAATTATTTGAAGCCCCCGAAGATATTGAAAAATATGGCCCTAACGACTTAGTCCGTAGGAAAAAGAATTACTCTTCGAACATGTTGTATGAAGATTGGAAAAAATTCTTTGCAAAGAGGGAATTTTCCATTCGTTGGGTGGTGCCTTGGTGGAGGCTTACTAGGATGGTTGGCACGAATGAAACTCCATATTGCCGCGATCCTAGTATCTCCAAACTGACCTTTTACTGTCCTTCTCGACTGATGTGGCAGTATGGACTTGAACAAGTAATTCCACGCTATAACGATAGTCCTCGTGAAGTATCGTTGCATGAAAGTAACGTTCACAAGTACGAGGCTTATTGGATTGGAAGACCTTTGTGGACTGTTTCTGCAAGTGACCAAGCTCCTCCTCCTTTATCTAGTGCATACAAGGCATGGTTGAATCCTAGAAGTAGGAGGGAACGATTTGGATCACGCAAGTCTGATGTAAAGAGTCGTCTTGGAGATAAGAAAGCTCCTCTTAAAGATCGTCTAGGTCCGAGAACACAAGGAATTGAGTTTAAGACTCCTAAGATGCTATGTGAAAGGAAAGGGTAAAGAAAAGATGGTGTATAGGGAGAAACAACCAAAAAAGTTCAAGAAAGGTGAAAGGGGTGAAAGTTCGACTAGGGGTGTGACGGTTCGGGCTACAAAAGACACATTAATGGTGAAAGCCGACCTAATTGAGCAAGAGAAGGATGTTCCTAAAGAGAAGAGAGATTAGATCAATAATGTTTTGCTTATTTATAATTTTTATTTAAAATAAGGCATATGATGCCAATACTTGTAGTCGCATTTATTTTAATAATAGCACATTTATTTCAGCCTTAAAAATAAAAATTACAATGACTTTTATTTATTATTTATTTATCCGAGTCAAGGAGTCGGACGCAATGGAAGAACGAAAACAAAAACTCGAACAATTAATTCGCAACGAATGCGCCAATATTCCAAAAATAAAACAGGAAAACTGAAAGCCCACCGTGTTACGGTGAAAGGATCCCGTGACACGGTACAAATTCCCACGTCACGACAAATTTTTTTTTTTTTTTTTTGACAGGGGGTGACGTGGCACGGGACATTTCTCCCGTCAGACGGGATAAATTCCCGTGTCACCGGAGTCCCTCTTTCCGTTTTTCTTCGTTTAGGCCCACCGTGTCACGGTGAACAGTACCGTGAAACGGTAGGGTATCCCGTGTCGCGGCAATTTCCTTTTTTTTTTTTTACCGTGACGCAATGCTGAACCGACGCGCATATTTGATTAACAGAGGGAGGATTTTTTTATTTTAAAGTGGTCGGGCCCCCTTGAGGGGTTGCCTACGTATCCTAAAAAGGAATCAGGCCAGACGTAGCTCTATTGGGTCATGAACCCATGCGACTAGGCGTAGAATTTCTTGAGTTGATCCAAGTTGGTTAAGTTATGAAAGCCGTTACCGTCCATGTCTACCAATTGTGCCGCTCCGCCAGACAGGATGGCTTTAACAATGTACGGGCCTGACCAGTTTGGTCTGAATTTGCCTCTTGGATCTAACACATTTTTACAAAGTGCCTTAAGCACTAGGTCACCCTCTTTGATATTTCTGGTCTTGACTTTTTTATTAAAATGTCGTGCCATACGCTGTTGGTAGGTTTGGACATGATGCAAAGCTGCCAAGTGTTTTTCATCAAGCAAGACCAGTTCGTCGTATCTTGCTCTAATCCAGTCGACTTCATCTAGTTGGCTTTACAATGCGATTCGAAGAGAAGGTATTTCGAGCTCGATTGGTTGTACAGCTTCAACTCCATAGACCAAAGAGAAAGGGGTGGCGCCTGTCGATGTACGAACAAAGGTTCGATAACCCCAGAGAGCAAAATGTAGCTTACTTGGCCAATCCTTGTAATTTTCTGTCATCTTTTCGATGATAGTTTTCACATTTTTATTGGCCGATTCGACTGCTCCATTCGTTTGTGGTCTGTAAGGTGATGATCGGTGATGTTGGATGTGATATTTCTGTAATAATTCCACGCATTCGGCTTGGAAATGTGTTCCATTATCACTAATCATCTCATGTGGTACCCCATAGCGGCATATGATATTTTTCTCAATGAATTGAGCTACGTGTTTTGCCGTCAGCTTGGCATATGAGGCAGCCTCAACCCATTTGGTGAAGTAGTCGATTGCTACGAGATTGAATTCATGCCCCCCTTGTCCTGGTGGTGTTATTTTTCCAATGATGTCAATGCCCCAAGTGGAGAAAGGCCATGGAGAAGTATACGTGTAGAGAAGCGAAGGTGGAACATGCTGTAAGTTTGCGTAAATTTGACACTTCATACATTTCTTGACGTACTCGTGACAATCTCTCTCCATAGTAGTCCAATAGTAACCTTGTCTTTGAATCTTTTGGACTAACATCTTTGCATTCATGTGAGTTCCACATATACCAGCATGAAGGTTTTCCATGGTTTTATGTGCTTCTTTCTTGGCTATACATAAGAGATTTCTTCCCGTTGTAGTTCTCTTGTGGAGTTCTCCCCTGATGAGCACATACTGTGAGGCCAGGAGCCTCAAAGCACGGCGTGCCCTTTTATCAGTATTAGGAGGGTATTCTCCTCTTGTCACATAATTAAGGATGTCCGTATACCATGGCTCTTCATCTTCTTTTTGTGGTTCTTGTTCATCGTCAAGTGCATGAACATAAGCCGGCTCATATCTTCTTTCTATGGCCAGTGGCATTCTGATTGTATCAGTTGGAATTCGCACCATTGATGCTAATTTAGCTAGTGCGTCGGCGAATTGGTTTTCTTCTCTTGGCAAATACGTATACTCCACTTCATCTAGTTGCTCCGTGAGGGTTTCTAAATGAGCTTGATACGTAGCGAGACTTTCACTTCTCACTTTCCATCTCTTGGAGATTTGGTTAATGATTAGTGAAGAATCACCGTAGATTCTGAGTTTCTTAATTCCCAAGGCGACAACTGTTTCTAACCTCAAAATGCATGCTTCATATTCTGCGGCATTGTTGGTGACATCAAAGTCGAGCTTCATGGAAATTGGGATGTGTTCTTCATTGGGTGATACGAGTAAGACTCCTACACCACATCCTTTTTGGTTTGACGCTCCATCGGTAATGAGTAAATCTTCGTCAGGGAAATCGTACTCATCTTTTTCTTTTTCAACTTCTTCTAGCGGAAAGTCTGCTAAGAAGTCAGAAACTGCAAAACCTTTGATGGCTTTTTGTGGCACGAATCTCAAGTCAAATTGAGCTAGATTGACTATCCACCTTGATAATCTGTCGTTGAGTGTTGCTCTCTCGAACAAGTATTTGAGAGGATCCATCCTAGACACGACATGCACTGTATGAGTGAGCATGTAATGTCTTAGTTTCTGTGCGGCCCATACAAGTGCGAGACACAACTTCTCGAGTGGCGTGTATCGCGTCTCATATCCTTGGAGTTTCTTGCTCATGTAATAGATTGCATTCTCCTTGCTTTCGATCTCAAGAGTGCATGGTTTGTTGTATTATCGACCAGAATGTCAATGTGAGGTAGAGGGAACCCATCTTTTGGGCTTGCTTTATTGAGATCCCTGTAATCAACATACATTCTGACCCTTCCATCCTTATTTGGAACTGGAACCAGATTTGCTATCCATTCCGGATACTTGGATACTCTGATGAAACCTGCGGCCAATTGCTTCCTGATTTCTTCCTTGATTTTGAGAGCCACATCTGGTTTTATTTGGCGCAGCTTTTGTTTGACAGGCTTCATACCTGGAATGAGTGGTATTGTATGCTGAGCTATATCCCTGTCAATTCCTGGCATATCTTGGTATGACCAAGCAAATACATCAACCAATTCACTAAGCAAGTTAATTAGATCTTTGAGTTCATCTTGACTTAGTGTTAATCCAATTTTTACTTCTTTAACAGTCGTATCATTGAAAATGTGAACTGTTTCTGTATCTTCAATAACTGCTGTTTTATTTTCGTGTTCTTCCATTGCTTTTATTATTTCTTTGTCCTTTTTATCATTAGCAAAGCAATATTGATCAGGGCTAGGGGAATGACACGCATCGTAAGCAAAGGTACTCATTTCATTGAATTCATTGGCTAATACATCAAGAAAGGCAAGGTCGACTGCGACCTCACCAGAATTATTAGGACTAGGAAGAGAGGACTCAACAAGAGACTCAGAGTTGAACTCTATAGAAGAAAGAGGGTCGGCCTCAGACTCTAAGGACTCTTCTACAGACTTAGACTCAGACTCGGACCTAGACGATTCAGACTCATCAAACATAGGACCCTCGCCAGCGGTTATTTCTAATTTCCCTCCACTTGGCGTAGTGATCCTCAATGTCTTGCGCCATCCCCTTGAAATGTTGTCATATTGGACGATTAACTCGGAGGGGTCTAAATCCTTGTTCGCTATGACGGCTTGAACGAGCTCAGAGTTATCATTGCAGACCGGCTTGGATTCATTCTTCTCTATTCCAGAAAGAAGGTTGATTCCAAGATCATCAGAGTTCAAGCTAGCTGACTTCTCAGCTGTGGAGAGCTCTTCATCGATGAAGCCACAATCGAGGAACACCTCGAATCCCGGTTCACGGATCCCATTATGGACAAATGGTTCAGGGAATTCATAGCATGGGAAGTCTTCCCCTTCTTTGATGTACTGGCCATTGAGGGTGAACGGATATGGATCCATGGCCATTTCCGCCTTCGTGATTCGAGCGTTGTTGCGAGCCTTCATTTTCAATGCAGCTTATTTCAGATCTTCTTTTGTTGGTTCAAATTCCAAGCCGAAAGTATCCTTCTTGAGCGCTCTAGGATGGCCCCAAGATTTAGCCATTTTCTTCTTGAGCCCAAGGGTCATTCTAGGGAAGTGACCTTGCTTCTTCAGAATGGCGTTGATACTGGTGTTTGAATAGGGATCAAAGTTGAGATGACACTTTTCCTCTTCTTCGATCATAAGAACATCATCTAGTGAAAACCCCCAAAGATCTTCATCTTCTTCGTCATGTTCAACATGGACGATAGGAGTATCAATAACTTGAATGCGCATAGGAGAAGCATTGATAGTAATCGGAACCCCTCCAACTATGGCTTTCACTTTCTGGTGGAGCGATGACGGAAGAGCCTTTAGCTCATGAAGCCAAGGGCGTCCTAACAACAGATTGAAAGAGGCCTTAATGTCCACCACCTGAAATTTGGTGCGACGTTCAATGGCCCCGGTAGTTATATTCAATATGATAGTACCCACGGCTTGACGGCGAGTATTATCGTAAGCTCGAATCCCTTGAGTGGAGGGAGTCTATTCTTCATTCTTTATACCCAACTTCTTTGCAGTACGGAGTGGGCACACATTGATTGCAGAGCCATTATCAACCAGGCTCATGGGAACATTCATCTGCCTACACACTACAGTGAGGTGTAAGGCCTTATTATGTTGGTCCCCTTCCGGGGGTAGATCCTTATCAGAAAAGGAAATCAGATTGCTAATACTCGGCAGCTTAGTAGTGAGAAAGTTGACCAATCCTTGAGGAGTCATGTCATCATCGACTCCTATTTTCACCAGAGCATTCATCACAGCCTTTCGATGCTCGATGGAAGTGGCCAAAAGCTTCCATACATTCATCTCCACCTTGGTCTTTTGCAGTTTTTTGACCACATCGCTATTCACAGGGTCGATGGGATCAATTATCGGATGTGGTGGAGGTGGAGGTGGGTTAGGTTGTTGCAACCGTCCACTTCTGGTGAGAACCTTGACCTCCAAGTCCCCCTAAACATCTTCACTGGTGCCGAGAGATGAACAAGCTATGTCTTTGAGATAGACGTCTTCATCATCACTATCCCAGATCCCATTCACTTCTTCAGTACTTGAGATAAATACAACTTCCGGTAGAGGTTCATTCATAGGTTGAATGAGTATTGACGGATCAAAGGAGACTTCATCTCCCATGATAGCCAAAGCATCAAAAATAGGACCTGTTTGAATGTTAGGCTTCTTGCCCCCTGGAGGGACAGGAAGTTGGTTAGCATCAATCAGGTCTTGGATTGCATCTTTCAGCCTCCAACACTTCTCAGTGTTATGACCCTTGCCTTGATGATACTTGCAATAAGCATTGGGGTCATAGCTAGCGGTCCTATTCTCATGTCGAGGTTCTGGAAATGGTCCGATTGGCATAATCAATCCCTGACCATGCAAACGGTCATAAGCAGCATCATAAGTCATTCCCAAAGGCGTATAAACCCTCCTTTGCCTTTGGAATCCTTGAGGAGGAGCATTAAGGGCCAGCACATCATTGATGTTGATATTGTTGGTAGCATTATTGGGCTTAGAAGACGAAGAAGAAGGAGTGTCGTTCTTCTTGTTTTTCCAAGTGTTGTTGTTATTGTTGCTACTAACAGACTTCATCAGTTCATCTTCGATATTGATTCCAATATCGTATACAGCGTCAAAGGTACTCAGAGGCAAAAACTTCAAGTGTTGCTTGTACTTATGAGTCAGATTGGCAATGAACAAGCGAACCATTTCTTTCTCCTTGGGGGGATCCACCAAGAGTGCAGCTGTTTCCCTCCACCTGCTTAAGTAAGTGGTGAAGCCTTCATTCTCTTTCTGTTTGAGAATGGAGAGTTCACGTTCAGAAGTCTTGGCCTGGATGTTACACTTGTAACGATTCATGATGCTTTCAACAACATCCTCCCAAGTCGTGACATGTTTGGATTCCAAAGAATAGAACCACTGTTGACAGGCATGCTCTAAGGAAAGAGGGAACACGGTAGGGAAGAGTGTCACATCTACTCCCTTAAGAGCCATAGTTGCAGAAAAAACCTTCAAATGGAAAAGCGGATTATCAGTAGGCTTGAATTTGGGAATGTCAGCAGTGGAAAACTTCTCAGGAAGCTTGTCTCTTATAGACGAAGAGGCGACAGGTTGTTCCACATAAGTGAACTCTTCAGAAATCTTGCTCATCTGTTCCTTAATCTTGTCCATTGCAGCAGTAGTGAAATTGTTCTGATTGTCTTGTTCTACAGTGCTGACTCTAGTGGTGAGTGTCTGCATCATGTCAGACAATCTTTCAATTGTCCTATTGAGGTTCTCGATGTCTTCCTTAGTGGCCATTGGTTGAAAGTAGACTGGAGATGGATATTGTGGAGATGATTGAGGTGGTTTCCTTGTACGCCTCTTTGGTATAAGAGGTTGTTGAGGTATGGACTCGAACCGTAACAATCTACCCCTGCTTCTTGACCAAGTGCTGTGACACCGAAACAAACACACCTTTAATGACCAAACTTAACCTTAACCTATCCGGATTAAAAAAAGAATTTTTTTTTTATATCTACTTATTATTTTTTTTAAAAAAAACATGGGAGGATACATCCGACTTACTCCGAAAAAAATCGACACAAAAATGAGACTTCCCTAAAATACGGTCAAAAAGTGGTGCACGACTAAAAAAAAAATTGCGTGAACATGATATGTGAGTGATTAGGTGAGGTTATAGACGCGTGTTTTGAGCGTATAGCTAGACACGACAGAAAACTGGTCACAGCATTCGCACAAAAATCGAAAAAAAAGACTAACAGGACACTTTCCTGGGCACCGTGTCACGGTGCAGACTGTCGTGACAAGGTACAGTCTTCCGTCAGATGATAGACTTCCCCGTGTCACGGCACTGTTCACCGTGGCGCGGCAGAACATGCCGTGACACGGTGCGCAGTTCCAGGTCAGTTTTGTGATTTTTTCAGATTTTAATCGATTTTAGGTCCGTATTAATTACTATGTGAGGATAAAAACCCCCGGTCATGGGTTAAACAAAAGAGCAAACACATGAGGGTTAGCACCAAACAACCACGTAGCATTTAGGCACAATGATAAAAAAAAATTCACAACCTAGAGTCGAGATCTATGTTCAACTATTGGTCAAGCTTTGGGTGTCAAAAGGGTACCATGGTTAAGAGTTTGGACGCGTTAGCAAGGCAGCATCCCTTGAGGGTGTATGCCAACGGGCGGCTCCGCGAGTTCGTGATGAAATCGAACTCGACTCCATGGTTTGAGTGGATTTAAAAAAAACTCAGATGAACCCTTATGGCCATGAGCGTTTTTGGGTCGATAGAGCTTAAATCCCCCGGGGCTAAGACGCATGTAGAACACATACGTTTTTTCAGAAAAATCGAAGGAAGTCGACTGTGAGAAAAGAAAATAAGCCACCGGACTGATTTAGGACTGCTGTGACACGGCAGAAATTCCCGTGTCACGGTACTGTGCACCGACGGTGCACTGTACCGTGACATGGCAGATTCTGTTGTGGCACGGCAGTCAGAAAATCTGACTGGTGCCCTGTTTTCTTTTGCGCGCAACCAAGTTATCCAATTTTTCCTACGGGACAGACCTGAACGCGACATTAAAACTTCTATGCAGATGCAAAAATGCCAAATTAATCACAGGAATATTTTTTCAAGAATCTTTCAAGTCTCATCCACTCATCTTAATTAAATACCGATCACTCAAATCGATAAATAATTAAGAATCCTCCCTAGTGGAGTCGCCAAATTGTAGGCGTCGCTCGAAGTGCGCCTACGTAAAAAGCATGTGGTGAATATGCTTGACACTCATAGGAAGTGGGAATTGACATTACGATTAGGGACAACGATTAGGGACAAATAAAGTAGGGAGTCGCCAACAAGTTTTTAAGGAACTTGTAAACGGTTGACGGATCATAAAAGGCAACCACGAATAAGGGACAACGATAGGCAACAACGATTGACCTGTGAAGGTTACACCCCATTCATAATCCATGAGATTACTAACTCCGTATGGTTCGGAACCATGAAAGGAGGATCGGGGATGATGGTACGAAGTGAGTCATGGAGTCACATTCGCCCGTATTGACCTCTACTTGATTCTTATAGTGAAAAGTGATTCCTGCGATCTCAAAGGCATACAAACAATAATTCAATTCGCTCCAAACTATTATTTAACTAAATTGGTTCAAAATTAATGCACACATAATTCTAAAAATTTGGTGATCACTTCAATTAATAATAAGATTAAAAAGGATCCTAAACCGGTTGTCCAAATTATCTTATTCGGCGTGATTTTCAATTACATATTCCCTTTAAACATGCAATATGGTGATCATAACAATTATAGAACAACATTAATATTAAAACCAATTTAACCACAATTCCAACAACATAAAAGTCGTTAGAAAAAATAATAATAATAAAAAGAGCATGATCCTTACTTTGAATCTGTTTGCTTGCAACTACAAAATAATAAACGAGTTAGTAAATTCAAGGAAATAATAAAACAATAACTAAATTAAATTAAATAAAATAAGGTTGATTTTGGGGCCAAACCCTCAAACAATTCTACCTTTCACGGCTTGGCTTAAGGACAGAACCTCGAGTAAAATATGGACTCCTTTGAGTGCTTGAAGAAGGAATTTTGAAGTAAAAAAGGGAGGCTAGTGTTTAGGTTAATAGCATAGAAGAGAGAAAATAAAAATAATAAAATTCTGGTTGCCCCGTACATCAGAAATGAGGGGGTATTTATAGGGAAAATGTGCTGAGGGAGCACACGGAATCTTAAAATGATAAAAACCCTAAAAAAAGTATCCCGTGACACGGTCAGACTGTACCGTGACACGGTCAGACTGTACCGTGACACGGTCAGACTGTACCGTGACACGGTCAGACTGTACCGTCAGACGGTACACTTTCCGTGACACGGTACAGTTTTGGAGTGACGCGGGAAATTTTCAGAAAACGGGATGAAAAACGCGTTAAGGGTTTACGCGGAAAGGACACGGAACGTCCCATGTCACGACAGACTTCCCGTGTCACGGGAAGTCCCACCGTCAGACGGGAAGGGTTCCCGTGACACGGTGGCAGTATGCCGTGACGCGGGAACTTCCAGTCCATTTTTCCTTCTAAATTCATTTTTAACCCTAATTTCTTTCGGCTTTTTTAGTGCCGATTGATAATTTCGGGCTTTTTTCTGACTTTTATTATTCGGGCTAAAATAAGAAAATAATTAAATAAAATAATAAAAATGTTTGGGCCAAAAATAAATAATAAAATAAAAAAGGTTTGGGCTTAAAATTAATTAATAAGTTTGAGCTGAAATTAAAACTATGCTTTTACCAAACATCAAGACTAATCCATGGACCGTTTAAAAATATGAATTTAATACGATTTTTTAAGCACTTTCGGGATTAAATACTAAACCCGACCAATAGTAGCGGTGAAATGTTATTTATCATTGGGTTTGGTTTTGGGGAGACATTTTTAGGTGTCTACACTTTTCCCATGCATTACTGAAGGCTATGCTCGTCAATTTACAGCAAACTACAAAACTTGACCTGGAACTCCCTCCACGTACTCAATGACTTGGAGTAAGACGACGTTATTTCCACGGTTTATCAAACTTCTTGCAGCTAGTCTTCCCGTTAGAAACATCACTGCCGACAAACTTAGGGTTTGATTTTCATTCCAAAAATTTTGAGCGGTAATTTTGGAATCATTAAACACCTCTTCTCCACTATCAAGGTCTTGATCTTACACTCCCTTCTGCCCGCAGGATTTGTGGTAACCATGTCTCTCAATCCACTTGGAAAACGTCTCCGGTGCAAGTCCCTGATTCAACAAATCGGCGTCCAACGGAAAACTGAAGATGAATTGGGATATCAACCCAGATCGCCAACCATAGTACATGAATCTGATTCGCAAGACGACAACGACTATGTAAGGCTCTTTGTATGCTTCTTATCCAATTCTAATTGCTCCTGTGTTTTAATTGAAACAAAATTTAATTGATTTTTGTATGCTTATTATCCAGTGTTCTCATAAACATTGTAATTGATCATAAATCAATTGTTCCTGTGTTTTTATATACATTTTAATTGATCAAAAATTAATTGGTCCTGTGTTTATAAATTATTTATCCCTCCAATTTCTGCTTTTGATAGTTGTTATTGATAATTGGAGTATGCTTTTGATAAGTACACTTTCACATTGTTAGCTTAAAATATGTTTATGTTCTGTACGTAATTCCGCAATTGCAGTAGTATATTGATACGTATAACCATTAAAAGATGGTGGGATGCAATTATTTAAGGACATTATAATTTACAGGTGCCAATTGCACTTGGATTGCCTTCAAAAAGTATACACATATATCCCGAATTGTTTAAGGTATATAATTTTATCATGCTATTTTAATTAGGAAACATAATGTGATTGGTTTAAACATCGTTTGAATTCGGATATGTGTCATATCTAGGATAATGCCTTAAGTGTTGGTGGATATGTGAAAGGCAGAAAGATGGTGATACGGGAATATTCTAAGTCTATTCGGCGGGTTAGTGAGACATACTGATTTCACTTTATTTATATTTAAAATTCCCTTGTTATTGTTATGAAAATAAATATAATTTGCTTAACTATATGTCCAGCCTCCTAATATGAACTGTCGGGTTGAGTCATTTGGGAGAATTTGTCAAAAATTTGATGATAGAAAGACAAGATGGGTTGGTGAGATGGGATTCGGGGGATTGCTTCATTTTGCCAAGGATATGCATTTACCAAGACAATTAGCTTATTGGGAATGACCCGAATTGATCCAATGAGTAGGGTCTTTATAGGCACAGATGGTCGGGTATTTCCTTTCTCTAAAAACCAAGTTTGTTGGGTTTTAGGAATCCCTTGTGGATCAAATGTGGTACCGTCTACAAAAGGAATGTCTGTTACTCTACGCGATAAGGTACAAACCATATTATTAAAATATGGTAGGACATGGGAGACCAAACCAGCAACAAAATTGGGTAGGTCGTACACATCTGTAGGCATTCAAGTCACTGTTGCGATGATGGATAAGTTGGAAGGCTATTTTGAAGAAGACCAAGAAGAAGACTTTAAGACTTTGTTCTTGATTATAGCCCTGCAGATGATTTTATGTCCAACACAATCACCAAGATTACCTCACGATTTGTTACCGGCTATTGGATGTGCCATGGATAGTAGTCAATATGATTGGTGTGAGTTGGTACTTGCTAAATTAATGGACAATGTGTCAAGCTTTGCTAGGCGTTTTTATGCGAATGGTTTTGCAGGAGGATGCGGTGGTTGCTCTATTTTTGTTGTTGTAAGTACCATTCATTTCACGAGTATAATAATTTTGTTTTGTGCTTAAATCTACGATCTATTGTTAATATAACAAAGCCTAACGAGTTGTCTAATATCTGGAGAAGTTGTTCTACCTTGACCGACTCAATTGGGAGCCTATCAAATTGGAAACGTACCCAAGAATAAAGGCTTGGGACATGAAGCAGATAGGCATTGCTGCAAAGCGTGACTGATTAAGGTCAGGGGACTATGGCAAATTAGGGGTAAGTTGTATAATTAATTCTAAATGGAGTAAAGTATTGTGTACCATAAAGTATAATGTTTTGATATCATGTGTCTCCATATTATATTCTGGTCATAATAAAGTAAATGTTATAATGTTATCAGATGTTGGATGCCGCATACGGGGAAAGGCACCCTAGAGAGGCGCGGGACACAGTAGCACCCCCAGATTATCCATTGTATGAAGTGAGTGATTGTTGTTCAATGGTTTTCCTCATTAGGATTAATATGTTCTCTGAATAAATCAAGGTATGACAAAAGGGTTGCTTGTGTGTTTGATGTAGGACGTCTCCAAACAGGTGGTGTGTGCTAGGAATAGAAGGAGGCGTGATGACTTGCGCTCTAACCGCTGGAGCTCTAAGTATGTAACCGACAGTTTAACAGCCAAGGGTGAAGATGGAGATTATACCACTTCCCCATGATATAAGCATAGGTTCCAATATGAGCTGGTTCTTTATATGATTTATGTTCTTCATTTGTGAAGTCAACAAATACTTTAAATATGAGTATCATTTGAACGGTTTGTATGTAATATGTATTATAGGTTTTTTAGTTGATGAAGTGGCCTGGCGGCATGACAACATTCATCTTCGATGATGTATCCTCATAAAGTGTAATTGGTTCGGCCCATTTAGGTAGTGGAAACTGGAAAGGGCCATAATACGCACCTGTGTGTTGCAGTGCTCATTTGTTTGGGATCATGATCTGAACTCTATGATTAGAATTTTTAGTATGCTTAGTAATTAATCATAAAATTATTAAATTGACACGTGAATAAGGCCCAATTACCTATGGAATGTACATTTTTTAACATAAGAGAACCTTTGAATAAAATAAAATTTATCTAGGTATCAAAAGGAACAATTATAAAATAAAATTTCGGTAATGGCAAATGTTTGCATATAATAAATGACAAAATTTAGTTTGGTGAGGATGGAAAAAAATAATTGAACATTGTCAATACTATTATATACATTTTACTCAAGTAAAATCAACATGAATTCATATACACCCCCAGGTCAAATTCGATGAGTCTTTGAATGAATTAATGAAAACGTCATCGGATGTTTTGATTGGATCGGATCGACCTTTCAAAAACCGAATTAATCGAAATATAAAAGCACTTTTTCCTACCTTTATATAAAGATCTCTCAAAATCAACCGAGTTAACAGGGTAAAAATGTGATTCATCTAATGAACCAAAATAACGGGATAGAGAACGTACCTTTATATCCCTCAAAATATATCTTTGCCTTGTTACCGTCAATTGTAATTCTGTAATATTTCTTAAGAGCACCAAATAATTAAATATAAATTAAATGAAGCATGGAATAATTAAATTTAATTTTTTCTATGTGTAATTATGGTTCATCATCTACCTGAATTATTCAGTAACGAAAGGTTGTTGCTTTGTGTGGGCGTTATTTGAAAGTAGCTCAACGCCTCAAGTAAAGTTTAGAACATTGCACATATACACAATATCCAAAACATTTATCGTCTATACGCAAAAAGGTTTAATAAAATATTATACATGTACTAGCATAGGACATAGATAACATCCTTAATAATTCTTATAAACATGCTAGCTATAACGCGCGCATAGGGCTCGTTGGAATCACTAGTACAAATAAGTATACATTATTTTAATCATGTAAATTTGTTTTTTAAATAAAATAATATAGCAAAGGAATAATTATGTTTTTTATTTGTACTAACCACGAGAAACTATGTATTTAAAACTAGGCTATTCAATTTCGTATCTTATTGGACTAGGCCTAAATCCAAACCTAAAACCGGAAAATAATAATTTGGGAAATATTAAAAATCGTGACGTGAAAAATTTGGGACCGTACTTTCTCTGAAATAATGTTGATAACTACACATATCATATACCTTTTGTTCATGAGTCGCTCGACTTTGTTCAAATTTAACTTCAGTTTTTTTATTCATGACTACACGAAACTTGTAGTCCAAGTAATGATGGAATTTATGTATCTTGACTTTGTTCATGACTACAAGAAACTTGTAGTCCAAGTAATGATGGAATATATTTGCCTATAAAAGCTTTACCAGCATCTCATATTTCCTTCCATTCAGCCCCCCTTTTCTAAATCCTTTCTTGAAATCACTTTTATAACCATGGTAAGATGTGCTCTTTCTCAATCCGGTACATTTGTTATGTTGTTCTTTGCTCCACCAACCGGACTTGTTCCGGAGATGGACTTCACTACCTTTGAGTACTTACTTAGGGACACTGCCAATTCAAACACTTTCACCGTTGTTTCCCGTGACACTATTGCTTCTCTTATTTTGAATCCCTCTAGGCCCAACCAAAATCTATTGAACAATCTCTTGATGCGTAGGGTTGGAGGTGAAGGTTTAGTCTACCCTGCCCATCTTCCAAATTACTATGACATTTATCCATTGAGAAGTGAATTCCACATATTCTTGAGATGGTGTCTAGGCCAATGTTTTAACCCAAACAACCTTACCCGTGCGCTTCATGTGCTTGATCCAAAGCCCGTCATCAACTTCAATCACCAGGTTGTGGAACTAGAACACACTGGAGTCCGGCTTTGTATTGTAACGTACACTGACGCATTCCAAATTATCAAGCTTCCTATCTTCCCACATGTGTTACATGTGTGGGTGGGATTTGAAAAAGAAACCAACATCGTTCCGGGCTACCATAAGGTGGATTTCACACCCTTCCAGGGCGCAACTGCTGTTAATGTTGTTAAAGGGCCTTGTATACCTATGCCAAAAGACACCTATGTATGTTGCTGGAATGTACGAGGTCTAGGAAGACCATCTCTTGTTGCACATTTCCAAAAAGTATATGACCGCTATAGGCCGGGTGTTGTGGTAATGCTGGAGGCAAGACAGAGTTCAGAGAATGTGCAAATGCTTGCTAGTGCACTACCTGGAAAGTATAGCGTTTTTTTCTACCCACCCGAGGGTCTTTGTGGTGGTGTGGTCACTCTATGGAGGAATGAAATTATAGCCATTGACCAAAGGATCATCTAATCTGATTTTGTGAAAGCTGATGCGTATTTCAAGGTAATCTACAAATTAAAATCACAACACATTCTTCATATGTAATTGCAAAAATAATACTCAATTTTGTATGGTTATCAATTCCATGATAAAAGATGTAAAGATAAGTGATTTATTTTGGCAGGGTCACCCCGTTGCGAGGCGTCCTTTGTTCTAAAGGGAGAAATGTGAAGCTTGTCTATGGAGTCCAGAGTGGCCAACTAAAAAATTCTCAATGATTATGCCATTACCTAGTATTATGTTACAATAAATCAATTTGTATGTGTTCCCTTGTCTTGAGGTTTCGTGGGTAGTGTCTTTGTGATTTGCAAACTATTTCTTTCGCTTTAACAAATGTTAGTTCTACTTAGTACCCCAGCTAGCGTTACTTAAATTACTTGTACTTTGTATTCCCTAAAAACATTACATTAGTAAATTGTAATGAAGTATGTGCGATATATATATATATATATATATATATTGATTATTTACATGTGGAAAATTTAATATCAGTTGTTAATGAGGAAACAATAATTAACAAATATTATTGAATAAACTAGATACGAGATCCACGATTACATGATAAACACAGAGTATAGAATTATTGAAATAAGTAACACTATTACAACAAGGTTGTTCCTAGATGCTAGAGTCATGTTATGCTTAAACAGAGACTCGTTTAGTTTAGTTAATCTTTGTTACTCAAGACGCAGTTTTGAAATTTCTTTGCGCAAATTTTCATTGCTCTGACTTAATTGCAATATTTTGTCTTCACCACCCTGGCTTTCCCCAGCATCTTCCCATGCGAAAAATTTACAATCCCTTGTTGGATCCTGTAATAATAAGAATTATAAAATTAGTTTGGCTTTAAAATATTATTAAATTAAAAAAAAAAGGTAATTTAGAAATTCAAGTGTTAACATATACCCTCCAATAAGGACATCCAAAAAACCGCTTGCCTAAGTTTGTACCCCTTCGTACGGTTGAAAGACGTGCAAAGATACCATGGTTGCATTTCATTTGGGTCGAATTTGTGGATGTAACGCTTGTTTGGGAATCCATTGGTATTATTTCAGAAATCCCTTCAAAAAAAATTTATTGGATATTTAATATTGTGATATGGCACAAATCCACAATGACTATATGTCTATATTGATTTATTTTAGAAATGACGTCTCATACAAGCCATCTCATGTTATCGTACACTACAAGCTTCACCAACACTAGATAAGCAGGGATGAATTATCCACTAGTTATGAATGTTAGAAATTCATGATTGTCAAGCAGGCACCAAGTTTGCTTATGCTAACCACAAGTTATAGTATCTTGCTACCCAAGCTAACTGAGTGCTACACATTGATGATTGTAATATTTGTAAACAAGTCAAAAAGTCAACTTCCTGCTACGTATGACAGTAAAAGTCAGGCATGGTTAAAAAAAAGAGAATTATTGCATGGATTATGTATTGGCAACAAGGTGGGTTTGAAAAAAATACAACATAACACAGTAAGGTAGAACATGTAATAATTTACCTCCAAAAGAACAATTAATTGATGAAACCGTGTGTACGTGTGGAGTAACGGATGCAATGGATAAAATAGTATAGTTGTATGAATGAGGTATTACGCTTAAATTTGAAAACTCACAATCTTAATCATATATTATTTTTAAGTAACTTCTTCAAATTAGACAGCGATCTCAAATTTAGACAAACAACGCATCTTAAGTCATTATATGAGGTAGATTAATGGGTTTTGTTATCGTTATTTTTGTAAATGCTTTTTCGGCAGTAAAGGGGGGTTTAATTGTTATTAGAATATCGTTTATTTCTAAGGGGTTCTCCCCTATGTAGCACTATACCCAAATTTTTTTTTAAAAAAACATTGAACCTAAATTAGTTGCAAACAATTATCAGGGCCTCAAAAAAAATAAATGCAAACAATCCTCTGTAGACTCCAGTTCTTTGTAAAGTCGTTGAAGCAAACCCTTTGTGCAACCTTTATTCAAAAAACAAAAAAAAATTTAAAAATGAAAACATCATTTAATTGATTTGGTTCAAAACTTGAAAAAAAAGGAAAGACATTAAACAACCATACACAAAATTGGTTGAATATGGAAAAGTAAAAAGGAATGCAGCTGCTAGTCATGGTAATTAAAAATCCTAATTATTTATTTAAGTAAAAACTACTCAAATAATTCGTTTGGGTAAAAGTGCGCTTGGATGAGGATCAAATAGATTGAATACCCCAATCAACCACTAAAGATATGATATGGTCATTTACATTTGCGGTTTCCCAATTTGGTGCAGCAAATTTGAATCCGTGATTTCATATAAAGTAGTCAAAATCATATGGCCAATAAGTCTACACTTGCAACATTGTCCATTTAAAATTTTCCTTAATAATCTCTAGGATACCATTCAAATTGACCTACAATATAGTACTTAATCTAAAACATATATCTAACGATCAGTGATAAAGTACGAACACATAATTTCAAATACCTTGCAATAAGAGTAACACATGCAATCTAATTAAGGAAAATAACAACCTCGAAAATAACCGATAATTGGCATCAAAACCCTTTTCAAACCCAATTACTCGTACACATTTGTAGTAACGTAGAATAGGGGAGTAGTGACGTCCCCATAATACTCTAAGTTGAGAGACTCTCCGGGCTGCACGAAGTTGCATTCAATCATCTGCCTAACGCCACTGTTAAGAAAGCACGGGACAATGTTATTGGTAGCATCATACTTTATATGAAGGAGTGCGTCCCAAATTTGTCTCCCCATGACCATTTGCACATATGTTGTCTCGGGAAATCCATTCAGGTCCTCTCTTGCGAATGTTACAGGCACATACTGGAAAAAATTATATATAAATCGTTAAACTTAAGAGACTTAAACGATAATAGCAATATTAGCAATGCAATTTGACAACGTTTACCAGTCTTCCAGCTCTTAGGTAAGGCTTTGTTACTTTAGCCTTGAAAGTAGGAGGTTCATTATCCAAATCATCAGCATTTCCTTCTTCTTCGTCCGATGAATCTATGTTTTCCTCCTCACCAACTCCTTTAACTAGGAGACCATTTCGAAAAACTTTTACCCTAAAATAATAGCTTGGGATATAAAACATCTCCACCGCATCACCATTCTGTATATCATTTTCATCAAGAAAATTTGTCCAGCCATCTTCAATGTAGTATCTCCATATATGTCCCATTTCTACGAGTCTTATTACTACTGGAAAGGGAGTGTTGTTGTGACCTTTGAAAACATAGTACTTCCCATTCCTTGATGCAAGCAAGTCCCTTATTCTTTCCGGGACATACTACAACAAATGAAAACCACATTTTTTACACACGTGTGTAGATATGTTATTAGTGCAATTGGAAATTTTCTAGTGATTTCGTACCAGTCGTTGCCTGGTGGTTTCGTCCACCCTGAATTGGAACCAAGGGATTGTGGAATCCATTTTTGCAAGTGTGTGTACTCCTTTTACTACAGAAATATAATCATATTAGTGCCAATGAGAATTTATGCCTTTTACATGTAATTGACTAGTGTTAGAAGTTCATTTGCATGATAATTAACTTAATTACCTATAGTCAAAAGTCATCAGTCTGTTCTATACTATTTCCGAGCACGTAGTTATCATAATTACATAGCGAAGCACATATAGATACAAGTAAAATATCAATGTAAGGGAAGAATATCCTAAGTAATTTTCATATTTTCTCAATGACCAAAACGATTTCTACATGACTAGCTTTAGCACATGCATATTCCACGTTAATATAGACCAATCCTAACAAGTTACAACAATATCACAAATTGGGACAACCTGCTCTAAACATATCGTAACTCAATAGGTCTTAAATTAGCCACGATTAGGGTAAAAGTTCAATTATCTATAAACAAATTTTAAAAGTGAATCACTTTGTTTAACAATTACTTTATCTTGAATATTTGGACATTTGTTTCCCAATTAAGATGTTTGTAAGAGATTTGGAATCGATTCTGGCAATTGAACATGATTATTATCTCATTTTAAATAAACATTTTGACAAAGAGAAGTAATTCCGATAATATTTGCTACTTCATTACAATATAGGATTTAATCTCAAATACATGGAATATGTGCAAATTACATGCAATTATGAAATAATAAATGAATCAAAACTTAAAATAATTACATGCAAATTCGAAACTAATCCTAAAAAGAAATAAAAAAAAACCACCATTTACAGCTACTCTAAACAGATAATAACATAACAATTATGAAATTAATGAATCAAAACTTAAAATTGAGTATTTACATTACATTATCTTTTCCATACATTTGTGCATGCTTTTTACATTGATAACTTTATGCACCCAACAGGAAGATGCAATAATAAATAAAATTAAATTAAGAATTACCTTTGGCTAATCAGTAGAATTGTTCTGCAAACCCTCTAGAATCGTTGTTCCCTTTAATTCTACGCTTAAAGCTTTCCTTCCTTATGTTGAGACTCTTCCTGTTACTTGAGGTAAAAGGCACAAGTAGTGTGGAAGGATGAGTTATGATATCTTAGGTTTATAAATTCCTTAGAGCATTTAAGAAAAAGGGTGGTGATAGACGTGTACTTAATTTTTACCATAATTTGTACTAGATAATTATGTTGACTAGATGGTATAAAATAAAAACTTATATAAAAACAACAACAACAATAATAATAACAACAACAACAACAATAATAATAAGGGCACGATGAAGAAAGTCATCCAAAAAATGTCTTTTACTGAGGTAGGGCTAGGGGTGATTGTGATTCGGATTAGATGCAAACTTAACCGAAAACCAAACCGCTTTACTAATTCGGTTTGTAAATATTTTTTAATTTGGATTGGATCGTATTGAAAAAATTAAAAAAATATGGTTTACGGATTGGATTTGGTTGGGGTTTTACAAAATTGAAACCCAAATTACAATCTGAATTTCAACCCAGTAATTTAAGCTCAATTTCATTTTCAAATTATCCAACCACTTTCCCCTTTCATATATAAACGTAAAAAAAAAAAAAAAAAAAAAAACTTAAAACCTTATTCTCAATTCTCCTTTCTCAGTAACTTTCCCTGTCACAAAGAAGGTAGATAACAAGAAATGATTGTAGGAATTTTTCTAGGTGAGGTTCGGATTTCGGGTTTGAATGTTGCAAAACAAGGGAACAAATTTCAGTTTGGATTGGATACTAATTTGAAAAACCGAATTAATTTGGTTTGGATTGGATTGGATCGGATCATGATTTTGTTTGGATTCGGATTCTGATTTCCGAAACCGAAGAAATTCGGTTTTGACTTTAATCCAACCCGCAAACCGAACTTACACCCCTAACTAGGGCATCTCCAACAAATATTCAATCAAATATCAAGGGAAGAAAGGGAGTAGCCTAATAGGTAATAGTTCTAATAGCTCATTGTTTGTATAAGTATTTAGGTTTAACGAGATGAGATATAAAATCTTTATGTTATATTAAACATATCCATAATAGATTCACGGTTATTAATTTTACTTTATGTCTTTGTAAACATACGGTGTTGGATTAGAATAGATGGAAGTTGAATGGCTAAAGATGCACACAACTAAAGGAGATATACAAATTATATTATAGAAAATTTTACATTATTCAATTAACTTTTGTTTGAATGTATTTGACTTTATATTGATTTAATAAGCTTTGTTTATTGCATTTACTTGCATTTGATTCATATAGTTTTATAAATTAGTGTGTTTGAGTTTCATTTGATTTTGTAAGCTTTGATCAACGCATTTGCCTTTCTTTGGAATGCATTTGACTAATATATATATATATATATATATATATATATATATATATATATATATATATATATATATATATATATATATATATTTATTTTATTACCTTTGTTTGTATGTTTTTGAGTTAAAAAAAAAGGCTGTTGAATGCATTTGAGTTTCATTTGATTCATTGTGCTTTGGTTGCATGTGTTTATGAGTTTTATTTGAATCGATTTCCGTTAATTGGATGTGTTTGATTCTATAAACATTTTTAAATGCAATTGACTTCTATTTGATTCAAATACTTCGAAGTTTGTGATTCAATTTTCTTTTTAAATGAATGTATTTGACCTTTATCACCTTCTCAACTGTGTGGATTATTAAATCATGTACTCCTCGAAGTTTTGACCTTTATCACCTTCACAACTTAGAGGGCCATAATGCGTTAATATCACAATAATTGCAGTTCTCCAATAACCCAAATTATAATTGCTTAGAACATTAAAGTTGGACTTAATGACTTGTTTTTAATGTATTTTTATTTTTTCCCGGGGTAACGAAGTTTGCAGTTTAACTTTATACTATTAGTAAGTGCCGTTTTTAGGAAATTCAATGAATACGAAAACTAATGGAAAATAATTTAAACAGCCTCGTGAATTATGTCATTTAATTGTCGGATTTGGCAAATAATACTGTTAAAAAAATTGTTTATAAAGCCTTAAACAACACTATTAGAAAAGGAAATCAAATTTTTTGACAAAAATTTCAATACATTGGCACCATTTAAATATAAAATTGACAAATAGCTTACGAAATAAAAATGCAAAGGTGAGTGAAAGCTGAAGTAGTTGTTGAATCATTAATCATTGTAGTTATTTTGTTAATCTACAAAATTTTTATTTGCTTATAATTTATCTGAAATTCAATCCATCCTTGACAACAATTGTAGTTACTATCCATATTTGGGCGAACAGCTTTGAAGGCATTCAGTTTGTTTCTCCTAATAGAGTGTGTCCAATTTACTAGTTACTACATTATAATCCATACCTCCAATGCTTATTTTCAATACTCAAAGTGGCATTGAATTAACTTCTACAGTACCCTACTAAGTAGAGTCCATAATAGACTTTAATGCAGGCCACTCAAATGAACTTCCCATGCATTAATGACACTGTCTATGCCCCTACTTACTTCCATACTCTTCAATCACCTTTTCAAAATACCAAGATAAGAATTATGAATAAATCCTAAATTGTAGAAAATATTAGACTCTTCTAGCGTTTTTTAGTCCAAAAAATGATCCACCAGTGGGATGGAAAATACCACCCTTATCGAAAATGTTTGCGTGCATAAATAGCTTCCCCACACTCAATTAACTTTTATTCCATATATACTAATTTATTACAAGCTCGCCATACCTTTGTACAAATCATATGTAAATTCCAAATGTGGTGGTAATTTGAGAATTTTCGATGTAGTATTTTAGAAATATATAATCCTTTTTTTAATTCGTTTGCTTAAAAATCCAACAACGGATATTCAACGAGTATTAAAACGGGAAAAAAATCCTTAGGTCTACTCACAAAATGCTGCATATATAGACAAGTAAGAGTTGTTCATGCCACCGTAAATAACTACTCTGTATCAACTAATCAAATGAACATTTTAAACACCAAAATACAAATAATCTTGTGAAATACAAATAATCTTATATTAAACATATCCATAATGTTCAAACTAGAATATTAACTCCAAACTTTAATTGTTGTATCCTCCAATTTAATTACAAAGTGAATCCATTGCAAACTAGAATAACTTATGCTTATAAATAATAAAGTTAATGTATAAAAAAAATAAAAAATAAAGTAAATTTTTATTTAAAGTACCATGATTTAACATATGATATCACATATTGTAATTCCCACATCAGTATTTAGGTGGAATAAAACTCGGTATAACATGTAACTTGTTAGTTATTTGTTAATTATTTATGAAAGATAACTTGGAAATTCCTTCTTGTACAATAAAATAAGTTTTATATTTGTTAATTATTTATGAAATATAACTTGGAAATTCCTTCTTGTACAATATTCATAAAATTTTATATGACTTTAGGTTTACAAAAAATAAAGGTGATTTCCATTTTGTACAATGTTAATAAAATTTATAATCAAAAACTGTTTTATTAAATTATAAAAACAAGGCATAAAAAAAAAGGCCTCACATAAATGAAGCTATGTTTACTATAACGGGTCAAATGAAGCCCAATAATACACGGACAATGCCACGACCCGATTCTGATACCACCAACTAAATCAAACATATATTCTGGCCCACATACAGGCCCATATTAAAATGGCATAGTATTTACAAGAGTAATAATCAATTAGTAATAATGATATTCAATTAGGGAATATCATTATTAAAAAGATTTGTATTTATGAGTAAGATGTAATCAATTTTAATATACTACCGCCGTCCTTTTTAAAATATAATATTGTTTATTGAAATAATTCTAAACTAGTAGGGAGTATAAAATAATGTTAATGTCTAATTCAAGTTTCAAATTAAAGATTCTAAACTAGTAAGAGTGTAGAATAATGTTAATGTCAAATTCAAGTTCCTTATTTTTAGTTTTACACGTACTAAATTAAAATAAAAGAGGAAAAAGAAAAGGGGTTTCAAAATTACAATTCAAAAATATAAAGAGCAATAGATGACATCATAATTACATGTGATTTCTTTATTACCCTTTCGAGGAATTGATGACATCCGCAAGTTTAGATTTAGTAATATTTCCTACAATATTGGTTTTACTCACATTTAATTTTTATTGTTCTATATTACTAAATTAAAGTTTCTAAAATAATGTTATTATTAATAATACTCGCAATTTTTTATCGAAATTTTATTAAAAAAACGTACAAAAGATTTGGACCACACCTTAAAAAAAAAAAAAATTTCAGGCTCTGCCACTTGATACTTCTCATTTCTCAAAATTTCTCAAACTCGAGTGTGTTCTCAAACTAGTTCCTCCTAAAAATACTTTGATTTTTGTTTCCGCATATAAGATTAAAGCTTATATTTGGAAAGGTATTTTTTTAAAAAAAAAGATAAGTAATTCCCTTAGGGAATGAATGAGTGCATATAGGCAACCGAATTTCCAAAAACACACATAAAACTTCTTACAGTATTTTTTTTCAAACACAACGATAAACTAAAAACATCCAAAGAATACATAATAGTTTGCTTAAACCTCGAAATACATAAATTGATGAATAACATAAAACATGAAATAGATTGCTTAGATAAGGTGTCTGCATTGTGCGCATCCTTCTTCCCTAGAACCGCCTTTGAAAATTGCCCCATGAACCAATCGAGTTTAGTGGTTTATGTAGATGCTTTCCGTTTCTTCTGTGAAAAGCAATGCAACATCATAAGGCTTGCATTTTACTGACTAGTTATCAAGGACTAGCAACACAACACATGTAATGGACTGGCAAATAGCACAAATCTTACCTGATTTTTGTTACCATGGCTTTTACCATCACATCCAACGGGAACCAAGTCATTTAAAGATTTCAACTTTGGGGCCTGATTTGCAACCAATATGAATCGATTAAACTAGTGAGAAAGGCTAAATATTTGTGTATTAATCTCTAAGTGAGAACATTCAAGCGCAGATAGCGTTAAATAGTATTACCTTGTGAGCTTGTTTCGTTGCTTGTGTCGTGTTCCTTCCGTTCTCAAGATTCTTCTTCCTAATTTGTGATTTTTGTCCTTCTTTATTACCCTTAATAGTGCTGCTTTTGCGTGGCCCATTTTTGCTACAATTTAGCGTGTTTATCTCCTTACTCCAATTCCCTTCCGATTCCTTGTTTGTCACTTGTGTGACTTTATTTTTGGTTGTCACTTGTGTCCCTCCATTAGACTTTTTCTTCGCTTTGCTCACTGGTTTCTTGAACCACATCTCCGCAAGAGTCTTTTGTCTTGATCCCTTTGGCCTACCCCGGGGTTTTTTCTGCAACAACGGATCTTTAACAGCAACATCGCAGTTACGAGGACATAAATCTGATCCAACGGTGTCATCGTTACCATTTGAAAATGCATTTCTCGATTCAGGGACAACCGTATCTGAGTCCAGTGCATCTTCTGGGAAAGACATTTCAACGCTTTCCTCTGATTTGTGACGCTTGCACTGCTGCACTTCTGACCTCAGATGAGATATAGCATTGGACACCAATTGCACAGCCTCATCGTTGACCATAGCTGCTTCATCGCACAACGATTCGAACTCACCCATAAGCCTATTATACCTTTGTACCTCCACTTTGTCACTAGGATCATGGTACGATACACGAACTCGAGTGTGTTTTCTTAGGATATCCTTTCGCCAACGACTAACAATATACTGGTCAGGTATTTCTAAAACGAGATTCTGATCCAGTATCCTCATCATATGCTTACACATAATACCATGCGTTGTGAATTTCCGGCATTCACATAACACCTCCTTCGTTTGCTTGTTAAAAGTGGCGGAGTAATACCGTCTTCGATTTGTATTTACTTCCTCACTCTGCCCCTCTGGTACAACCCACACTCGATCTTCAACGACATATTGAATTGTATTTTCATTCAACATCTTCTCCTCCTTGCAGTAGCAATACATCATTCGTGAGCATTCTGCTTGTACCTCTTGGAACTTGGTGTCGGTATACAACTTTTGAAACACCCTCTCAACCGCAAAACCAGTAACTAGCCTCCTAACATATTTCACACAATTGGCATCCGCGGCTGTCTCATCACGCACGCATTTCTCCAGGGCCTTAGCATACTTTTGTGGAAATTCAAACAACTTTGTATGTCGATTCACAAAGCCATCAAAAAAGCTATTTATGCTCTCAACCCGTTGTGTGGTTTTCATACCAGCCCAAAAGTGATATCTCATATATGCTGGAACCCACATATGCCGCTCCTTATATAGGCTAGTCAACCAATCATTACACTCCAGTTTAAAGTCAGAAATAAGTCCATTCCACCGATTCTCAAACTCTTCAACGGTTAAACTCTCATACACCACAACCTTCAATAATCCCTTGAAATCTTTGTACCTTTGAAATGAAAGAAAAATATATTCAAAGCTACAACATTTAACACAAATAATAAACATTAAGAGTAATGATAATATAGTACTAACCTTTCACATTTACCTAGTTTTTCAGGAATCTTCCTCATTATGTGCCAAATGCACAAGTGATGTCGCGTAAGAGGCATGACCTCCTCAATAGGCTTCCGCATTGCGGCAGCTTGGTCAGTAAGAGTTGCCTTTGGAGCCCGGTTATTCATAAACGACAACCATTCCTGCAATATCCATTTGAATGTATCACAATCCTCACGAGGAACCAAAGCACACTCCAGCAAAATAGATTGGCCGTGGTGGTTAACCCCAACAAAATTAACAAATGGTAGTTCATACTCATTTGTCAAATATGTGGCGTCAAAGCAAACGACATCCCCAAATTCTTCATAGGCTGCACGGCTCTGCGCATCAACCCAAATAACATCTTTCAGCCTTCCATGTGAATCTAGGCGTTGTGCATGATAAAAATTTGGGTTGGCGGCCTGCATTTTTTTTAAAATAGGACATCATTGCAGCTGAATCGCCTCCAACCATTTTCAACCTCCGTTCCTTATAAACCACGTGCGACAAATCTTTCACGAATAATTGCACCCTCCGTTGGTCCCCTTGTATTTCTGTACCTAAACAACCGTGAATTTGTGAAACAGGAACTGTTTCGGGGTTTTCTGATGTCCTGCGGGAGAGTTACAATTCCGAGACTGGAACCGGACGCCTGTACCTGCAAAATAACGGAGACTCCTGGGAGCTCCGCCTCCAACGGTCAAGTTAGTACTTGATTAAGGAGTAATTAATGCGGAAATTAAAGTGATTGGGTCTCTCTAGGTGAGAGTGTTTACTGTAGGTAATCTGCTTTGTTAGCGAGATCAGCCGGTTATTACTGTGTGTAATTAATGTGTTTTTTTCGTTCTCCTCCCCCTTAATGAGGATTAAGGGAGGTATTTATAACCTTGGGAAACGTGCCCATCCTAGGTTTAGGTTAACCTAGGGCCGATTGGGCTTCCCTCGGAAGTTGGGCCTGGGTGGCCGGTTTCTCCATTAGGCATGGAGTATGCCACATGTCATGACATAATAGGTCCAAGGTGGACGAATAAGCGCGTGCCACGTGGCAAGCCCTGACAGTTCCAACTGGGGGACACTTGGCAGGACCTGATTGGCCCACGTGGCGCATTCCGATTGGTGGGAGCAAAATCCCCTAATCATTTTCCCCTCACAGGTGGCACGTGATTAGTCACGTGTTACCTGTGACAGGTGTCGCACTGTAACAGGCGGCGACCTTCTACAGGTGTCAGTCGGCGAAAGGACGAGAGATTTTCCCGCCCAAATTTTGAATTCTGAAAGTGACCCTTCGCCTTCTCACTTTTCCTATATAAGGGAGGATTGTCTTGAGTCATTTTCACACTTTGAGAACTTTTTGAGAACATTCGGACCCTTGAACTTGCTATGACATTTCGGACCTTTTCTGCCTACCGCCTGTTCTGACAAGCCGACTGCACATGATTTTCAGAACTTCTTCAACCGTCACTCGTTCAGGTAACTGTCAGTTCTCTTACTCTTAATTTTCTTTTTATTTTTTGAAATGGCACCACGGAAGCACACGACACGACCTAGGTTAGTGATCAGCCGGTCACCGGGGACGGCTGAATCTAGGACTAGGAGTGCCGCCTGCCCTTTTCTGGACCCATCTTTGCCCTTTATACAAAGTCCGACTGTATCTGTGTCTATGCAGAGCAGGATGGCCAGAACGAAAAAGACTGCTAGGATCTCAAATTCAAACGGCTCCTCCCACAGGGTGCCGCTTAGTGAAACATCTGACCAGGCGCCAGATGTGGAAGTGAAACAAGGCGGCCTGAAAGCCGGCAATTCTGAGGGAGGAGTCATAGTGACCCCTTCCCATTTAACAATTAACAAATCTGCTCCTTTTCAAAGAGAGGAGGCGGGCCCCTCCTGGAGAGGGCAGGAGTCGTCCTCTTCGGACTCGTCAGAGGACGATTCCGAGTCAAGCTCTTCTGGCCATGCTTCTTTGGACACAGAAGAGAAAAACAGCCGCCTGCAAGAGGCGAGACTTTCTCACGCAGTTGAGAAGGGGGACAATTGGGCGGAGCCATCCGCCTCTCACCGAGAGCTAAATACCCCCTATTACTGCACGGTACCTCGGGGCCGGATCACAGCCATGCAAGAGAAAGTGGAGAGCTTTATTGCAAACCACACCATGGGCCCCGACTTTCTAGTGTTTGTGCCGGATCCAGAAGAAACAGTCGTCTGACCGGCTGGTTCCAATTATGATAGCGCCTGCTTTGGCTGCTACGAGGCGGCCATCAAGGCAGGGCTGCGCTTCCCATTACATCCGGCTGTTCAGCGGATTTTGGATGGGTATGAGTTGGGGTTATGGCAGTTAGCCCCAAACTCCTGGGTCAACGTACTCGGCTATGTGGCCGGGTGCGAACTGCACGGGGTGGAGCCGAGCTTCGAGGCTTTCGCCCATATGAACTATCTCAGCCGAACCCCTAAGACAGGCGGTACCGGCTGGTATCAATTGACAAGCCACAGGGGCTACCTCATGACGAGAGGTAAAACAAACAAGTGGAAGGACTGGCGGAGCACCTTCCTCATCATTGAGAGTTCAGACATTGAGCTTAACAAGCGCTTCAATAGGTGGAACAGGAATCCGCCCCTTCTTGCAGGCGGCCGTAGCATGCCACATGTTCCCCCAAGGCTAAGAAAGAGATCCTTGATAAAGGAATCTTTAAAGTAGAGTCGAGGGTCGACTCTACTTCAGGGGTACGAGAGCAAGTACCCCTGCACTGCTTTCCGAGCTTCAAATGGCTCTACGACGAGTACTTTTTGGCCGCCTGTGGCCTCAGCAGTCGGTGCTCAAGAGGTAGTCGGCCTGTCGAATACTCTGTTGTTCCATACATTTGTTGTTATCTTTTATTAACTTTGCTGTTTGTTTTTGCAGCTGATGCCATGAGCAAAATCACCGCCTCCAAGACTGCGGCGGCCATGTTGCGGGCCTCCATCATGCAACAAGCTTCAACCGACTCCCCCAAGAAGGGGGCACCCTTGGTGAGCTCCGAACCTTTCACCCTCTTTTTGGAGTTGTGTTTATACATATACTGACTTTTTTTTTTTTTTTTAGACGGGTGCTCCAAGAGCTTCATCTTCCCAACAGCCGGACCCCAAGGCCCGGAAGACGACTGTTGGGAGCTCTCCTGGTTCTGCCAGGAAACATGTGGCGGCTGAGAAACAGCCGGCCACTTCTTCTAAAACTCCAACTGGGCCGCCTAGAAGTAAAAAGTTGTCCTTGTAAATTTTAGACTCGCTCCCTTTTTTACTAGGTCTAATCCATTTGTTTATGCTTGATGCAGCCGGCCCTCAGGAGCCTGACTTGGTAGAGATGGCAAAGTCTATGATCAGGGCAGTTCCTCCAGCTGAAAGGGAGGCGGTCAGGGGTGTCGGCACCCTTGACCTAGACGGGATTGCAGGGGTCCTTGCTGAGGTATACTTAGCATATTTTTGAGTATTTGAATTTCTGGACGCCTGTTTTCTTTTTTGTTTGGAAACTGACGCCTGTTTCTTTTTACTTAGGCCCTGCTCCGAGTGAACGGCCTTCGCAAGCCGCTTAACCGGAAGAACAAAGAGGTAAAGGCAGCAAAAGCTATGGCCGCCTCTGACTGTGATAAGGCAATGTTTCAAATTGCCCAAAATGAAGTTCTGACCATTGATATTCTTTATTATCAGGCGAAGGCTACCGCCGCTGTTCGGGCTCAGTTAGAGGCGGCCCAGAAGAGGAATGGCGAGCTGGAGGCGACCATCACCAATCTCAAGGCCGAGCTGAAACCTCTTCACCTAAAAATGTACTCATACGAAGCCGTGGAGAAATCCTTGGCCAACGTAAAGGAACGCCTGGTGACCCAAGAGAAGAGTCTTACTCAAGAGCTCTCGGAAAAGGCCGAGCAAGAGAAGAAAGAGCTGGTCCGGGAGATGATGGAAGACTCCGCTCAAATCCAGCGCATGACCTGGGGCCGCCTCTTCCCCAATGCCGACTTTGCCTCTTGGGAAAGAACGTACCGCCAGTGTTCGGATACATATAATCAAGAGATCCTGGCGGCTGCTGAGGAAGAGGCGTTGGAGGAAGCGTTGGAGGAGGAGGAGCCGGTAGTGGCGCTTGTGCCGCTTGGGGGTAAGGCATCAAAAAAGGATGCAACTGAAGCCGAGTCCAGCAAGAAGAGTGCTGACCAGGCGGCAACTGCTAATATTGAAGATCTGCCCCCTTCTTAAGCTTTATGTATTCTTTCCACGGCCTGCGTGCCGTTTGCTTTGTATTTACCCGGCCAGGGGGCCGGGGCTTTGAATATTTTGCCGGTCATTAATGATCGGCTACTTTTTAATGAATTTTTGTTTTGCCTCAAATTTGTCTAAGTATTCCATATTCTAATATCCAATTGTTCACTAGACCGACTGTTTTACATGGCCGATAGTTGCAGACAGGTACGGATAGTTAGTCACGCCGCCTATGCCCCTGGACGACTGGTTGTCTGTTTTCAGGATAGACGATCGGTATTCGAACTATTTTAAAGACTGGATCCTTTTTAGGCAGGCGGTCCTGTCATTTGTAAATTTAACCAAGTAGGAAAGTGGTCTGACCAAGTAAACATGAGTGTTACCTAGTTGCCAAGGAACTGAGTAGTAGAGATAACAAGCGGCGGGTACCGGTTTTTTCCCTTTATTCGCCAATGTTTGTTGGCTTTTAACTCATAATTTGTTAACCTAGCAGGAGTAGTGGTTGAGAGCTCCTGTTTGCTAAAAACAGGCGGATGACTCATACCTTTTAGGCTCCATACTAAGTTTGAGGGAGTGACTATAAGTTAACATAGGAGTTACTTAGTCTCCGTCACACTCTAGATTGAGTAGTAGAGGTACCAGGCGGCGGAGGCCGGCTAGACCCCTTGATTCGCCAATGTTTGTTGGTTATTAACTCAAGAGGTACCCCCTGCATTTATCCCAAGTAATACAGGCGGTCATCTGACTTAGATGTCAACTGCTACCACTGGTTTGGTTAGTGATAGAGTTATCCTTGTCTCAAAAACAGCTACGTGGTTGCCCTTGGGGACAGTCGTATAGGTGCCGTGTAATTAGTTTATAGAACAATGTTCCACCCAAAAGGGAGCTGCTCTCTGCGACGAATTTCATCCGGAAGGATGCCGCGGGACGCCTGCTATGATGTTGGGACAGGTCGTATTAGTTTTGTAGATTTGATCAGTTGGCTTGGCGCCTGGTCTGATCATTCGGCCTGTGGCCTTGGTAATTTCTTGGTGAACGTAGGTGCTAAGTAAAAGGAGGGTAGCCGCCTGTTAGGCACAGGGTCGACCAGGCCCTAATCTTTTTAGCTAAGTATTAGGGGGGTGGCTATGTGTTTGGAACCAGTCGGCCATCTTCTTATGGAGATTAGCCGACTATATGTCCAGACGACATGCCCCTATTGTGAGTAAAATACTCAATGGAGAGTAGCCGACTGTAAAGGTACAGACGGCATGCCCCTCTGAAGATAGAGTGAAAAACTCAATGGAGAGTAGCCGACTGTAAAGGTACAGACGGCATGCCCCTCTGAAGAGAGTAAAAATACTCAATGGAGAGTAGCCGACTGTAAAGGTACAGACGGCATGCCCCTCTGAAAATAGAGTAAAATACTCAATGGAGAGTAGCCGACTGTTTGTTAGTAGGCGTGCCCCTCTTAGTACAAAATTGAATAGTAAGTATGCAAACTTTTATTAAGTAGCTCTTGACTATTTACATCATTCAAAAGAAATATTTCTTAAGATTATCTACATTCCAAGTTCGAGGCAACGGTTGTCCGTCTGGTGTTTCCAGACGGTAGGTACCGTCCCTGACTTCCTCACAGATTCGGTAGGGTCCTTCCCAGTTGGGAGTTAGTTTGCCAGACTCATTAGCCCTACCAACTGCTTCCATTTTTCTAAGTACAAAGTCCCCTACTTTGAGTGGACGCCTGTGTACTTTTTTGTTGTATGATCTAGTCATTCTCAGGCGATAGATTTCATGGCGCAAGACAGCATTGCCCCTTTTTTCAGGAAGTGAGTCTAATGCCAGGCGCATGGCTTCCCAGTTTGCCTCTTCGTCATATAGCATTACTCGAAGAGTCGGCTTGTAGTGTTCTATTGGAAGAACAGCTTCCGCACCGTAGGTTAGGAGGAATGGAGTTTCTCCAGTCGCCCCTTTTTCAGTCGTCCTAATGGCCCAGAGAACATGTGGTAGTTCATCCGCCCATAGGCCGCCTGCTCGTTCAATCTTTTTCTTGAGACCGTCTGAGATGATTTTATTAAAGGCTTCTACCTGACCGTTTGCTTGTGGACGGCCGACAGATGCAAAGTAGTTTGCAATTCCTTGGTCACCCAACCAGCTTTTGAGAATAGGCGTCTCAAATTGGGGACCATTATCAAAAACCATAGACATGGGAACCCCGAACCGAGTGATGACATTTTTCCAAATGAATGAAATTACATCTTTCGTCTTGATTCCCTTTACAGCCTCCGCCTCTACCCATTTAGTGAAGTAGTCGACGGCAATAAGTATGTACCTCCTTCCGCCTGTAGCCGGCGTATATGGACCCAGAATGTCCATGCCCCATTTAGCAAACGATAGTGGGCTATGAATGGTAGTGAGGTCAGTAGCCGGACGGTGAATTAGTTTGCCAAACCTTTGGCACTTGTCACATTTTTTCACCATCTCCATTGCATCTGCTTCCAAAGTAGGCCAAAAGTAGCCCTGCCGCCTTGCCCTTTGAGCAAGCGTCCTACCGCCTATATGAGAAGCACAGTAACCAGAGTGAAGATCGTCTAGTATCTCTCGTCCCTTTTCTGGAGTAACACACTTTAAGAAGGGTTGAAGGTACCCCCTTTTGTGAAGTTCTCCCTTTATCATTTCAAAACAGGTGGCTCGTTTTTTCAGTGCTGCCGCCTGTTGAGGATCATCCGGCAGTGTACCGTTTGTCAGATATGCCCTGATTGAATCCATCCAGGTTGAGTTTCTGTCTAGGATTCCAATAGGGTTTTCCTCGATGCTTCTCTTCTCCATTACTTCCCAAAAAACAGTTCGAGGAGTATCAGAGGAGGCGGATGATGCTAACTTTGACAGTGCATCCGCCTGGTTGTTTTCTGATCTCGGCACTTGGATCAGATGGAAATCCTCAAGGGAGCCGACTGCTTGTCGGACCGCCTGTAAATACTTGATCATGGCCGGATGGGTTGCTTCGTATTCGCCATTGTACTGACTCACTATCAATTGTGAATCGGAACAGGCGTCTATTTTTCTTGCCCCTGCCGCCTTGCACATGCGGATCCCGGCTAGTAAAGCTTCATATTCTGCCTCATTGTTTGAAGCCTGAAAATTGAAGCGTAGAGCATACTTGTACCTGTCGCCCTCTGGCGACTGACATATGACGCCTACTCCACACCCATTTGAAGTAGAGCTTCCGTCCACATATACCTTCCATACTTGGTCTGGAACTTGAGAGTCAGGAGGACGAGTCATCTCTACAATAAAGTCAGCAAAGGCTTGCCCCTTCACTGCTTTTCTAGGCTCGAAAGTAACTTCGAGGCTTTGTATTTCTATGGCCCATTTGATCATTCGGCCTGACGACTCCATGATGGTAAGTGGCCGCTTGATAGGTTGGTCTGTATACACGACGACTGCATGTGCCAAAAAGTAGGGCTTCAATTTTTTAACAGCCATGAAGAGTGCAAGACTAAATTTCTCCACTAGGAGAACAGCGCTTAACGCATGATCAGAGACGGCCAGGTACATGTAGAGTACTTCTTTGGGCAAAGGGCTGACCAGCCTCGGCAAGGAATGCAAGTGAACTTTCAATTTCTAGAAGGCGGCCTCAGCATCCGGCCCCCATTCAAACCTTGCCTTTTTCTTAATTGCCTGGAAAAAGTATAGGCATTTGTCGCTTGATCGGCTTAGAAATCTTCCCAAGGCCGCCAGACAACCTGTTAACTTCTGAACCTCTCGGATGGTATGGGGCGACTGCATGTCAATGACCGCCTGCACCTTCTCAGGGTTCGCCTCTATTCCTCTCTGATTGATAAGGAATCCGAGAAATTTCCCAGACTCAACTCCAAATACACATTTCTTGGGATTGAGCATGACATGGTGCCGCCTGAGTGTGGAAAAAGTTTCTCGGAGGTCCGACAGATGATCTTTCTGAAGTTTAGTCTTGACAATCATATCATCAATGTATGCCTCGACGTTTCTCCCAATCTGATCAAAGAACACAGTGTTTATCATTCGCTGGAAGGTAGCCGGGGCATTCTTAAGACCAAACGGCATGACCGTGTAACAATATAACCCCTGATCAGTGACGAAGGCCGTCTTCTCCTGATCTTTCTTCCATAAAGGAATTTGATGGAAACCAGAATAGGCGTCCATAAAGCTCATCAAAGCATGGCCGGCTGTTGAGTCGACCAGGTTATCAATTTTAGGCAGAGGGTAACTGTCTTTGGGGCACGCCTTGTTTAAGTCTGTGTAGTCTACACACATTCGCCAGGTGCCATTCGGCTTTTTAACAAGCACCACATTTGCAACCCAGTCTGGGAAGTAACAATGCCGAATGAACCCTGCATCAAGTAATTTTTTAACTTCGGCGGCTGCCGCCTGACTTCTTTTTCTTCGCCATGGTTCCGCTTCTTTTGCCGTAACGACTTCTTTTTCGGATCCACGGCCAGTTTATGTACCGCCAGATCAGGACTAATGCCTGGCATTTCATGGACTTCGAATGCAAAGATGTCCTTGTATTCTTTCAATAGTTTGTGAAAGTCGTCACCAAGGTCTCTCAGAGCAGTCGTCCCAACTTTGACTGTTCGGTCAGGACGTGAGTCGTCTAAGATCAGGTCCGCATGCTCACCAGCCGGCTGAGGGCGGAACTCATCCGACCGCTCCTCTGCCACTGATTGCTATTTTCTTTATTTTCTTGCGGCCCCTATCTGGGATGCCTTTATCTTCTTGCCGCCTGCTTCTTGAACAGGCGCACTGTCCTTGACATTGTCAAGGTCTGTTTTTCACCGCTTGACCCAGTGGCCATAACAATGGGCTTGACATCCGAGAGATAGCACTCTCGGGCCATCCTCTGATCTCCCCTTAGGGAGCCGACTGTTCCATTATCCCTCTCAAACTTGAGCAACATAAGAGATGGGATTATAACAGCCTTGGAATTATTCAGGGTTGGTCGACCCAGAATCATGTTGTAGACCGAGAGTTCCTCTACTACCAGGAACCGGACTACCATGTGTCGTCCTTCCCCTTTTTCGCCCAGGCGGATGGGTAAATCCACTCGTCCCAGTGGGTGGACGACTCATCCTCCAAACCCTACTAAAGGGTGGGAGGCCGGATGTATGCAATCAGTCTGATATTTTAATTTTGACAGACATTTGCTACTGATGAGATATGAGGAGCTTCCGGTATCTATGAGGATTCGGCCAACTCTCTGGTTGGCCACTTTACATTCAATAACAATAGGGTCGTCATACGACCCTCTTACCCCTCCTAGATTTTATTCAGTGATGACAATCTCAGGAAATGAATATTTGGACGGCCGTTCTTGGTGAACGGAATTTACATCTAACCGCCTGATATTGTCTTTGTTGCCCCTAATAGTGGGGCCGCCTCCTGAGAAGCCGCCTGCAATGGTGTAGACGGAGGAGCTTCCGGTATCTATGAGGATTCGGCCAACTCTCTGGTTGGCCACTTTACATTCAATAACAATAGGGTCGTCATGCGGCCCTCTTACCCCTCCTAGATTTTATTCAGTGATGACAATCTCAGGAAATGAATATTTGGACGGCCGTTCTTGGTGAACGGAATTTACATCTAACCGCCTGATATTGTCTTTGTTGCCCCTAATAGTGGGGCCGCCTCCTGAGAAGCCGCCTGCAATGGTGTAGACGACCGCATCATCTGTATCGGAGCTGTCGGCCTGTTGATTCTTTTTGGCCGACTGCTTTTTTGAGGAAGTGTTCCCCGTAGATTTCTTGACATAAGTGTCAAGATCACCTTGCTCAGCCAGGCGGTCCAGATACCGCATGAGACTGATGCAGTCATTGGTGTGATGACCAACATCATCATGATAAGCACAGAATTTATCTTGGTTCCGGTTGTTTGCAGAACCCTTCATGGGGATCGGCTTCTCAATTGAGATCCGTCCCTTGATTTCTTTTAGAATCAGCCGCCCAGACCTCTTTTCTCTTCTCATCTTTGTTTGATGACTGTTTCTGTCGTCCTTCTCTTTTGTCGAACCTTTTCCCGTCCGACTGTTTTACCGTACAAAGATCAGTCGCCTGTATATAGGCTTCTGCTTCAATCAAGGCCTCTTGAAGAGTCGCCACCCTCTTTCGAACCAAATCAAATTTGAAGGTAGACCCGTCTTTGAGACCTCTGAAAAAGTCAGTATAGGCTACCTCATCCGGTAACCCTTGAATCTGTATTCTCATCAGGTTAAACCTCCTGATGTAAGAACGAAGCCCCTCCTTCTCGCCTTGCTGAATTGTTCCTAAATCAAGGGTCGTTTTCTTCGCAGGGATGTTCATAGCGAAGTTGGAGGTGAATAAGTAAGCAAGCGTCCTGAAGCTATTTACACAACCATTCGGCAGGTTGCCGAACCATTGTTGTGCGATTCCTTTGAGAGTCGCTGGGAAACACTTGCACCAGGTGGGATCATCCAACCCTTGAAGGTACATCAGGTTGGTGAATGCCATCAGATGGTCTTCTGGGTTAGTAGTGCCGTCATAGGCGCCTACTAGTACATTTTTCACTTTGGCCGGCTGAGCGGCTTCAGTAATTTCCTTGGAGAAGGCCGACGGCCACCAAGTCTAAGCAATCGTAGCTGCCAGTCCATAGGTTGGACGTTTTTTTGCTGCAGGTCCACCAAACGGAGGTGGCTGCAAAAAATACTGTTGTTGCGGCACAAATGGTAAGTTTGGTACCGCCTGGTCGCTATGAAAGCCGGACTGACGGGAGGTGCCGCCTGACTGACTCTCATGATACGACTGAGTATGCCTCATCGAGGCATTTCGCAGACTATCTTGAAAGTTTGAAGTAGAGGCCGACTCTGACAATCGGTCACTCCTCTTCTGCTCTAGCAGTAGCCGAGCGTCTGTGAATGTTTGCTTCGACCCGTCCGCCTGAATATGACGAACAAGTTTCCTATTTCATGTAGGAAAACGGAATTTTGTGAAATCAAGGGCAGGTGGATCCCGCTTCCTAGATTTAGGATGAGGAGTCGCCTCTCGCCCTTGAACTGGCTTCCTCTTCAGTGAAGTGGAGGGTTTCTTAGCCTACTGCTCCTTGACTGGAGCAGGCGGCTTCTTGTTGATCAACTCTTGAATTTCTCCCTTGAAGTTCCTCATGAAGGTCTTGAGTTCGTTCCTTGTGATGGGAGCAGACCCATCAGTCGGCTGTTGCCGAACAGGCGGTGCGCCTGCTGGCTCACGTCCAGTTTGAAGATGTTCCCGTTCCCTCCTTTCGGTATGACGGGTACGTCGGGCCCTTAGGGTCCCGTCTGAAGCTGTGTGAGCTTCAACTTCAAATTCACTCTCGGTATCATGGTCCGACTGAACTTGAGGGTCGTCTAGGGGACGCCTCTCTTCAGGATTCGGTACAGACTTGGATGCCATCTCAGAAGTACTCTCCCCACAGACGGCGCCAAATTTTTCGGGGTTTTCTGATGTCCTGCGGGAGAGTTACAATTCCGAGACTGGAACCGGACGCCTGTACCTGCAAAATAACGGAGACTCCTGGGAGCTCCGCCTCCAACTGTCAAGTTAGTACTTGATTAAGGAGTAATTAATGCGGAAATTAAAGTGATTGGGTCTCTCTAGGTGAGAGTGTTTACTGTAGGTAATCTGCTTTGTTAGCGAGATCAGCCGGTTATTACTGTGTGTAATTAATGTGTTTTTTTCGTTCTCCTCCCCCTTAATGAGGATTAAGGGAGGTATTTATAACCTTGGGAAACGTGCCCATCCTAGGTTTAGGTTAACCTAGGGCCGATTGGGCTTCCCTCGGAAGTTGGGCCTGGGTGGCCGGTTTCTCCATTAGGCATGGAGTATGCCACATGTCATGACATAATAAGTCCAAGGTGGACGAATAAGCGCGTGCCACGTGGCAAGCCCTGACAGTTCCAACTGGGGGACACTTGGCAGGACCTGATTGGCCCACGTGGCGCATTCCGATTGGTGGGAGCAAAATCCCCTAATCAGGAACACCTTCATCAAAGTAGTTCAACAAATTCCTCCTCACCCTTTTAGTTAACCCCTTAATTCGATACTCTTTAACCAAGTTGGCCTTACGAGGTGTTGGTAAATTATTAGTATGCTCCAACTCCACTCCCTTCACTACCCATTCCCCTTCACGATTAACACTAGCATACACCTTCGCCTTACACTCGCACTTTTTAGACTTCCGCTTGCGTTGACTCAATTCATCAGCACAAACAATATCGTCAATAGCGCCCCCTGTACTAGATACATCCATAGACCTTGCCCTCTTTCGTGCTTCCCTCAACGCCCTCATGTCCGGTCGCCCCCAACACTCACACCTCCACGTAGTAGATATACGATCCCGACCCTCCCTTTTCGAATAAACACCTTGTGCTCTAGTCACTCCAAAACCCTGCTGCTGGGCATATTCTTTATAGTAGTCCTCTACATCTTGCCACGTCTTAAAAACCATTCCCACCTTAGGAGGCTCTATTGAGGAACCAGCACTAAACTGATTACTAGCGACGACTGTGTTTAAGGTATCCATTGTGTTTATTGGGGATTGGAATTGCACACCATTACTAAGATCATCGTACCGAGTCATTGGAGACGCTGGACAACCACCAGTTCCAGAATTTCCAAAGTCCTCACGACCAGCTTCACCTTCGCTCAATATGTCTTCAACATCCATATCTTCAATCACAATGTCTTAAAGCTCCCGGCTCACAATCTGGACTCACAGCAGTAAGTTCCTAATTAAAATAAATACCATGTGTTAAAAAATGGAATCTCAAAAGTTGCACTACGTTCTAAAATTTTAACTACAGAGTTAATAATAAATATATTATGTTCCTAATAAAATAGGGTAAATCAATTGCGATTATAACAATAATTGTAACTAATTCAGCTCCTGCTACATCACAAACACTACTTTTAACATCCTCTATCCAAACTCAAAACTTCTTAAAACAAAATTATTAAGATACAACCACTACAAGTCTAGTTGTTATCTATTGAAGCTATGTGCTCTTATATTTCAACTAAATTGTATACAACAAATTTATGTGTTATATATACTTTAGTAGTTACTTTTGTTCAACTCATTAATAAATAGGTCGTGTAAATATGAATCACACATAGTAGATTTCCCAACACCGCAAAGTTTAGCCCCTAAGGTCTTTTCTACATCTTACTTATATACTTATACATCTACTCATATATATACACCTCTGCTTATATTTGCTAATCAATTATAATACTAGAACACAAAAACGAAATACAACTTAATTATAAATCACACATAGGTTCCTTACACTATCGAATTTCCCTTGCAAAATAGATCAAGTATTCCTAATTAATAATTAATTTCTGTAAATAAGATTATAAAATCGTCGACGCCAATTGTATATCAATTTGATCTATCACATATTTCTAAAACAAATCAGTTTTTAAAGAGAGCATGAGATCTTTTGAACTTAATTCAAAACCATCTGTTTAAAAATTGAGTAATGTAACTACGAAAAAATCACAAAACTTGATACAAATCTGTTCAAAAATTAATAATGAATAATTAAAACATTGACCATTACGATTAATTCAGTATGCCATACAGATTTGAGCATGAACGGATCCGATCTTCATCCTTTTAGCTCAAGTATTAGTTATGGAAGAAGAGATATTTTTTTTTTCTTTTATTTCTAACACGTAACCAAAATATGGCTACACCACATATAGTTAAAAGTCACCGAGGAGAGGAGAGGTTGAGAAGAAGACAATGAATGGAATGGTCCGGCAGTCGTTCTAGAAGATCTACTTAGTCTTAGTTCAGCTAGTCCAATAATTAGATCACCGCGAGCGAAGCTGCTCTAGGTGGGAAGTGGAGAAGTTCAAGAGAAATTCATTCTTTTTAGGTCAGAATCTGATTGATTTTGCCCTCCCTCAAGTGGTATACCCTTGGTTAACAACCGACATGTGAGATTGTATTTTAGAGACTGTCTCGGGGAAGAAAGGAACTGAGAGAACAGAAGAACTTGATCTTAAACTTATTTACATATGCTATTTTAATACCATTTACTTTGGGGGTTGGTTTCAGGAAATGAGAGCATTGACATTCAATCTGGCATATTCGCTTACGAAATTGAGTTCTTAGGTCTCATTATTTTATATAATTCATAAAACACAAACTTCTTGCCCAAGAAATGTTGAGTACATACACACAATTCATTCATGGCTTCCAAACCTTCCAACAACGCAAGTAATTAATTCAATATCAAGCTTTTCGAGGAAGAAACAAAACAACGACGTAAACGAATGGAACTTGCGGAGTTAACTTATCAAACTTGCGGCGTTATCTTTATCACCAACTGACTCAACATACAATCATGACGACGGCTTACTTGGATTGCTGACTCAGCGCTACCTAGTGACGACTGCTGAGTTGGCAGCTAAGATTTACAAGGTGAAAAAATCATAAAGATCAACTGGGCAGCCCTCTGAACAAAGCAGCCCACAATCTTCCTTATTTTATGAACAAGGCAGCCACACAGCCGGATTAAATTGGAGAACAAAGTAAAACAACAGCAGCCCCTGCAGCAAGGTGCTTGATTGTGGAACAGAGCAGGCGGTTGGGCCGGCTGACACCATTGACAGTGATCACCAGCTGCCACCATTGATAGCTCTGACCGGCTGTATCACTCAGGCATCCACCTTTTAAGTGCCGCTTGACTCCATTATATAAGTCGATATATTTGCCGCTTGTATTTGCGGAACCTGGGCTTTAATTCTGCATAGTTGCCGCTTGTTTCCATTGCTTACAAGCTACAATAGACTCTTTTGGAAGACAATGATATGCGTACCAAGCAGCCCCTGCTCACGCAATTCAACTCATTGACTCGGCATTAGAACCACTTGAACTAGCTTACAATCGAGCTCTTACTAAATCTCCTCACAGCCGTTTATCCAAGAGTATAAACATGCGCAACCCGGCTAACACCATGGATAATAGTAACCGGCTATAATTTGAGTCGGCATATTCGCCGCTTGTAATGGAGTTAGCTTGGGCCGGCTGGTTGCTTTTATTTGAAAGACATACTCAGCAATTCTACCATCTTGCTATGTTAAGAGCCGATGAACACTTGATGTGCGCAAGCAGTGGCGGACCCAGGAATTTCCGACTGGTGAGTCACAATCGATAATCAAATATGTAAAAAAATTTTTTTACCAAACAACCAAATAATAGTACTAAAAAATACATCTAAATATTCAAACAGTACAAAATACAACCAAATGTTCATATAATACTACAAAAGATAATTAAATAGTAATGCAAACTTATTACAATAGTTCTCGACGAGTTTTCATGTTTTGATATCGATTTATGATATCTTCCATGCTAACATTCAAAAACAAATCATTCTCCAAATAAGTAATTAAACAATCATTCAACATTTGATTTAAAATAATCACTCAGGCACTCAGCAAGTCAGCACTTCAGCATTATCATTATTATCATTATTACCCATAAAACAAAAACTTAGAATTCAAACAATATAGATTTAAAATAATAATAATCATAATTGTGAAAACTAAATAATAGCAGAGACAAAGAAAAGCTTAAGTTTGATAAAATCTGGAAAATTATAATCTTACTCGTCCCACTTCGCTAGAAGATCGTCCGTAAACTTATCGAGGTTAGTGTTATCCCATGGATCTGCATCCCGAAACTCAGTTAGAGGAGGAATAGAACAAAAAAGACGAACAGGGATAGAGTCATCCATTTTTCTTTAAAGTTTTTTCTCAATTTCTATTGCTTCTCTTCGATTAGGGTTTTCTGGAAAATTTGAGAGGAAAGAGGTTTGCAATTCAGTAATCTAAACTGCAATTTTATAACCTGCAAGTATTTGGAGTCGGTTTTGGTTTTAATCTTTTTTCTAATATCAGGCCTCCTGTTTTTCTTTCCTTTTTCTTTCGAGCAATAAAAATCTCAGCCCTTCACTATCCTTTTCCTGTTATTGTCCACCGTCCACGACTCCACGGAGACGGAGCAGGCGAAGAGAACGGTGGCTGGGTGGAGAATTGGAGATGAAGCGAAGAGGCGAAGAGAACTAGAGAAGAAGGCTAGGGTTTGAACTTTGAGGAAGCGAGGAAGACAGTAACTCGGGAAGCTAAAGAAAGTTTTTTTTTTTTTTTTAAATAACTTAAAATTTTTTTTGGGCCCTGGTGAGTCACTTGACCCACCAGGCACAAGCCCAGGTCCGCCACTGTGCGCAAGCTTCATTAAGTAGAAAACTCGACCATGATATTTTACTTGAGTTATTGTGCGCATGAAGCTCATAACTTCCCTCAAATGGAGAATGGCCGTATGTAATATCAATGTAATAGTGGAGTAGCTCGATAGTGCTTACCATCCGGTCAGTTTATTTCTTGACTCGTGTACACACAGTCGGCTTTCTGGATATCAATTTTCATGTTGGTACACCAAATCACCATTGCCAGATGCTTATAACTCAACAACCGCTTTCGAACAAGGAATTGAGGGAGTATTCTTTAACAAGCTCAAAAGATCATTTGGCAATTGCCACCTAGATCACTTTAGCGTAAGGCTACCGCCTCACTTATTCTCAAGCAAATAGCTTGGGCTTGCAGGAATCAATGGTTGAACTGCTTTAGAGTGACAACCTTACCAGAGCTTGCTCCCAAAATTAATGGATAATAAGCTGCTTGTGGAAGGCCGAATTGAAGCTTTGTCACTTAGCACATATTAAATATTATTTTGTATCAATGCATAATGTGTGCAGCTGTGCACTATGTTGCCGCATGCATTTCATTTACCAAAATTGTATTTACATATACAACAGGGTAGAATAGTGGGGCGGCTTTCCTCATTTTCTTTCTACCATCAATTATCATAATAATGATTGAACTAGACATATGCCGCCCATAGAGCTTTTGATCCCCACAGACAGCGCCAAATATTTTGGGGTTTTTTGTACGTACCCGAATGGAGGGTGTTTACGTCCCTCGGGAGACAGATCTGCAATGCAACACTCGAGCGGCCCGATCACCTGCAAAACAACGGACCCCAGGGGGGCCGGACGTCCGCCTCCGACGATCAAGTCAGTGACCGAAATAATGTATTTTAGAGAGAGAAAGTAGAGAGAAGAGAGAGTAAATGTGGGGGGAATTGCCCTTGGAGAGAGAATTGGAACCCTTAAAACTGAGGTAATGATTAGTATTTATAGAGCATTGGGATATGTGCCTCTTAGGTTATTTAACCTAAGTAGATTGGCTTCCCACCGTTTTACGGTCTCTAAGGTTGTGGGATTAAAGCCCATTTCCACCCTTGTATCATTGAGTGACACGTGTCATGCTCTAATTTGCCCATTGAGTACTGAGCTTGCGGACACGTGTCGAGGTGGCATTGGTCCACATATAGGGGGTATTTTTACCCCCAAACAACTCGAAATGCAGAAAAACTAAAATTTCCATCATTTTTGTGGAAGGTATGGACTTTCTCCCGAAAAAAGAAAGACGCAAAAAGAAGAAGCGAAGTTTTTGAAGGTGCATGTTGAACGAGCTTAATCCGTTGTCTCTTATGAAAGGAATGGTGTCCTTCGAACAAGTGTAATATTCCGTTAGTGGGTTCAGAATTATTAGAAAGCTAATATATTCAGTAAGGTCAAGTGATCGGAATGCCTATGTGGAGGCCGCTTCCGATCACTAATATTAATGCATAATTAATATTACAGCTTAATCTTGACTGAACCCTTCGGGTCACACCCTTAGTAGTAAACGAACCGACTCAACGAATTAATTTGAAATAAATTAATTCGTCGCTCGAGTATTAAATATTTAGACGTCGGAATATCAATCTTAGAGTGTCGAAACCGAGCGTCGGAAGTCAAGTCATAATATTAAATGACGATACGAGCAAATAATAATAATTCGCCAATATTTCCCAAAATACCCCTAACATCGGAGTGCCCCGAGCATCCGAGTGCTAGGGGCAAAAATGTCCTAGCATAGGTGGCTAGCAAGCGCACCAAGCCGAGCCATGCATGGCCGGCTGGTGCGTGCTAGCGCACCATAGCTAGCAAGCGCAAGCAACGCATGCTAGCAGCAGCTAGCAGCCGCGAGCATGAGTGGTAGCAGCTGCTAGCAGCGCACGCACTAGCTGGGCTCTTGGCCGGGCTGTGGCTGGGCCATAGGGCCGTGTACTAGGGGAGAAAGTGGGAGCATATGGAAAGCAAGTTGGGTGAGGGACATGTGGCACAAGGAGAGTATTGAGTGGGAGCAAGTATGGTCCCCTACTCTCCATGTGGTCCTCACCACCCTTTACATATGATAGTGCCACTTGTAGATTTATTATAAGTTTACTTATTTATTTTAATTTAGCATTAAAATAAAATTTGGAATTTCATGAATCCCACATTGATGGGATAGAAATTCCCACTCTCCCTCTTACCTATAAATACCAATCTTGGGTTTTTGGCAAGAGTACTTGAGTAGGAGTTCAATGAAGCATTGCATTAGCAAAAACTCTTAAACTCACATAATACTCGGGTTTTGGCCGGACCTCGCTAGCCTCGAGGTAACGGACCTTAAAGTCGCTAGTAGTTTTTGCGGGTAGAAGTCCGTTGGAGGCTCGCGTATTTTCGGAGCATAAAGCTTTCAAGTAAGAGCCCGTCTTTTAGAGCAAAGCACGCTACAAAGGCAAATTCCGATTTTATCCTTTTATGTTTATTTGTTATGCTTTATGGTTTTATTAATTGCGAGTGGTTCTTTGGGTCGGGGTTGTTTCCGCTATAAGTTGGACTTACCAAACCCCAACAGAGGTATAGGAGCCTCGCTCGTTTATTTTTAAAATCACAATATTTTTTCAAAGTGTTTTATGGCTTAATTTTTTGGTTTTGAAGTGCTAATTAGATTAGTATCTCGTTTTATTTATTTTAACCTCGTATTAAAGCTATCATCAGCCCCAAACCCAGATTTCGACCCAAATTAGTGAATTTTGGGTGGAAAATGTGTTCAGGAAATGGTTATAATCTTCCAGGAGACAGTTTTTACCCAAAAAACGCCCAGAAATGCACTTTTTAAGGGTTTTTTTTGTATTTACGAAAAATTTTAAGTCTTTCTAACCTTGAAAATTAATTGCATATTTATGGTGGTTATGTAATTGGTTCAATACATATTTTATATGCAATTTTATACTTCTTTAGGCATGATTACTTGGTGGTAATTTGTGCTTGAAAGCTTGGTTTTATTTTTCACATAATTGCAAACTAAGTGCATTAAGTGTGAAATTATTGTTCTTTGAGGCTTCCAAGTATTAAAGATTCAATCTTTAATTATGTTAAGTGATTGAAACTTTATGCTACTAAATTCCATGAATTTTTGTTAAACTTTTTTGATTTAATTATTTTTTAGTTGATTGGAATCATAAAGTTTAAAACTTTGTGATAGAAATTGTTTATCTTCACTTTGGAAGATATACTTATTCAAGGATTCACAAGTGTTAAAGTTGGAATCTTTATTGAACTTATGTTCAATTTTCCAACTCCCTCTTAATTTGTCAAAAAACTCAAGATTAATTTAAATTAATTAAATTAATAGTGAGTAATTGCCCTCTTATTTTTTGTTGCACCAAGTTAAACCAATTTAATTAAATAATGATTCTTGGGAATTATTTTGGTTAGATGCACTTTGAAAATTTTATTTTAAGTTAGACTTGTTTAAATTTTCATTTTTTCTCAGTGAATGAATTCTAAAATTAATGTAGAATTGATTAGGGTTGTCACACGAAATCGAGAATTAATCCCGAGGCACAAACACACAAACCAAGGCACAATAGCCATCTGCATCCCTCGGCCAGCTGGGCTGCTCGCACAGCCCGGATGTAGCAGCCGAGGGACGAGGCTGCTGCGCCTGGTGCGTGGTGATAGGTGTGTGCAAGGAGCTGTGTGCTAACTTGGTGCATGAGGGGCGTGCGAGTTGGATGCAAGGCGTAGCAGCAGTGCTAGGCAGCTGCAATTAGACGCGCATTGAGGGCGCGCTGCCAAGTAGTGCCCAACAACATCACAGCACGCAAAGCCGAGGCTACTAGGAAAGCGCTCAGCACTTGCGTGCGTGTGAGTGCTCAAGGGTGCTAGCCTAGGGTAGTCGATGCATTTTTCCTCTCGTTTTAATTTTGCTTTTTGGTCGTTTTGTTTATTTTAATATATTTTAATTATTTTAATAAAAATTTTGGAGTCTGGGCCTCGGGTTTTGAGCGGCATTGGCAAAATTTATTTTGACAAATTTTGGGTTTTACCAGCTTAACTAATTGGATTAATTGAGTTGGATGCGGAATTAAGTGGGAGCTTCAAATATTAATTGCGCTTATTTTCATAACCGGTTAAAACAACTTTGACTAGTTTTAATTAGGCGTGTTAATTGGATTAACCACCTAGATTAGTTACTAGTTCCGGCGTGTTTATACATTGTTACTTGTTTATCGTTGTAAAATGCATGGGCCATTTACAAATAGTGAATGGATGAATGGAATGTATATTCTCTCACAGGTTTTATGAAATGGCAACTAGTGGGGCCCGATTAGGATAGAAAATACGGACTGCGATCCGTGATGTATTTTTGTAAATCTAAATACGGTCTGCGAACCGTTGAGTATTTTTGTACCTTAATATTTAGATTATTCCTAATCGTAGATACTAGTAGTTGCATTCAATTATGGTCAAATCTTGAAGATGGAGGTTCTTAGAAGACGTAGCCATGAAGTTGCAAATCAAGACCTTTTGAAGATTTGAAGATCTCAAGGGGTCATGCTAGTTGCCAAATGTATCTATATTTATGTTTTTCGATAAATATATATGTTTATATATATGAATTATATGTTAGATGCATGTTTAGGATTTTGAATGTTGTGATGATTAATTAAGTTCACTTAAATCAACCAACATAGAAACCCTAGATCCCTAAATATTGAGTAAAACTTGTCATTCCAAAACAACACATACCAACCAAACGAGGGTAGTGGTAGGCTACGCCAAAGTGAGGCATCACTAACTCTCCTAGGAGCGTAAGGCATATCGGGTATGCAAGTTGGTTTTGGTTGTACTCAACGATATGAGTGATGGAGTCCTAACATGTCGTGGCAATGTGAATAAATTGTTGAGAGAGCATTAGATGCGACGATTTATTCAACCAAGAGTGGCTTGGAGCCATTAGCAAAGCGTTTCTTACCTTAGGAGATTAAGTGTTAAGACAAGCCAAAGCATGCTTAACCACTCTTTGTTTCTTTGGATCTTGGAATCGACTTATTCTCGTAAAATAGGGACAATTTTAAAGCGTACGTGGATAAGACGTTTAATAAGATTGAAAATTTGCATGAATACCTTTTAATTTTCAAACTTATTATGTTATTTACTTGATAAATGGTTATACTTTGCACTTATATTTGTAGAATTCCAAATCAAATTGTATTGTTTTCCATAATTGGTAAAGGAAATCTTTTAGAATGGTTCTCATAGAAAAGTAAAGCATTTCTAAAATACAATTCTCATAAATGACTTTTATAACAAAGTCTGAAAGGACAGTTAGACATCATGTATTCAAAATACTATGTAGTTTTGATAAAACATGAAGTATTGAGTTGCAAACTCAAATTGTCAATATTGACAACCTACATATCTTTTCGCTTAATACATAGATGAGTAAGACTCATTGATGTAGTAATTCAAGCGTGTATTAAAGGAAAATATGGAACTTTCTTTGACGTCGCATTAGATGCTTTATTATGCCTAACAAAGTATAAAAGTCAAAGACTCTTAAAGAAATGGTTCTTTAAATATTATGAGATAAATTATGATAAGAAATATAGAAACGAGAAACAGAGAAATGGAATAAGATTCCATTTCAAACCATGAGTTCATATTATTGTTGTAGTTAAGTTAGCAATTCGTTATCTTCACAAGTATCGGATACTGCTTGAGTGTTCCACTTTGAAACTAACCTCAAACTACTGAAGATAAGCTAAGTTATCGACTTACAAGCTAAGAATGAAGCAAGTGGTGCTGCATCAGTTGTAAGGACGTTTGCTTTGTTTAAAGACCTTTAAGCTAAGGCTGGAACAAATAAATGGTTATTGTGTTCCATAATCAGCAATTGATCCGTTTACACACGGAAAGACTCACATTCAAAGCAATGAGCAATAGTTGCAAATTTATTTGAATGGCATGGTTGTCTAAACCATGAGTCAAGAATGCTTGATTATAAACAAACATTATCTTAACATGATAAACTACCAAAAGCTCAAATTTATGGGCATGATTTGCGTTCCGAACATCTTTAGCAATGTCACATCGACAAGAACGTACTCAAGGCTCTATTAGATAGGCTCTTGATAGTTGATTGATTTGAAGTCGTTCTAAGACAAGCAATTCTTACTTGTTGAAACCGAAAAAGTAAATATCTATTGTTCTTAGTATGGACAATTAACTCCGAAAGCTAAAAAGGATTCATTTACTTCAACGTTTCACAAAGAATTTGAAAGAATATGGTTATATTCGTCAAATATGAACAAACTTGACCTTGAATAGTTCGAGAGTTTAGTGAAATACAGAACCGACTTGGTAAGATATCAAAACGTCTAGATTAGATCGAGTGATGTTTGTTTGAGTCAAGCATGACCATCATAAAGTTATGAAATGGAAATTTTCATAAATAACTCCACAAAGAACATAGTGTTTCTTCATGGAGACCTCGATACCATTTAAAAATGACTCGAACAATGATGGATCACATCCCTTCCTATAAAGTTCTTAAGATTTGCACGAAGGACTAATGTTACACTAAACAAAATGTCAAAGCTAAGAAAGGATGCCATATTCAATTATGGATAGAATTATCTTCTAAATTTCTTTTCCAGTATATGTCTAAAACTCTTAACCACAGTAGGAGTTCATTGGCTCAATGGGAGCTAAGTGACTCATTGGGAGCTCACTAGCTTAGGAAGAACTAGGTGATTGAGTGGGAGCTTAATGGATCATTAAAGGCTAAGATAGCTCAACTGGGAGCTAACTGTTTGTTTAATCACAACGAACTTTTACCCAAAGACAATATACATGTCTCTTTGTAAGCATTCAAGTGAGACCATGGGCATTACCTCCACAACCTAATTGAGAACATAGTGTTTGTTGCTCTAAGTGGTGTCTTTATGGAAAGTAACACGTTTCCAAAACGACAAGTGAGAGGAAAATGAACTCGATGACCATCGAGCTTACCAACCAACTAGAACTGAGAATCTCGAAAGACCTTAAAAAGGCTTCGTGACAATACTTGATCAAGAATACTCAAAAGGACTTTACAAGTGCTTTAAAATAGAATTCATTTCTCACAAAACTTTTGAAAAGTTGGAGTAAGATTAAGAATATCAAAGGGCTTTGGAAGCGCTGTGAAACTCAGTGTTTGGTGCAATAACCCCGTATAGGTATATAATTCACCAAAGGCTTGGGTTGAGTCCTATAAATTTCTATTAAGTTAGAAATAAACCTAAGACTTACAAGCATACTATTTACTATTTGATAGTAAAGGAATAATGTCTTATACGATAGCTACGACAAATCCAAATTCCGAATAATGGTTAGAGTCCATAAAAAAATCCGAGATAGACTCCATGTTTGAAAATCATCTTTGAAACGTGATTAATTTGCATAAAGGGTGAAAGACCCATCGATCGCAAATAAGTTTTCAAATAGAAAACTAACAAATGTGGAAATGTGTATGCATACATAGCTAGATTGGTTGAAAAGGATACAAATAAATTCACAGAGTTGATTTTAATAAAAATCTATTCACTAATCGGAATGCTAAAGTCTTTTTGTGATTGTTTTAGCAAAATTGCTCATATGAAATATGGCAAAATAGATACCAAAACCGCCTTCCCAAAATAGGATTTTGGAAGTGACTATGGAATAGGCTAAGGGTTTTGAAAACCTAAATAATGCTAGATTTGAAAGCAAGCTCAAGGAATCTGTCATAGGATTAAAGGAATCATTGCGTATAGGAATTGGAACGTGTTTTCTCATAAAGTTAATAAGAGGATTGACTTATGGAGAAACATATTTCTCATTAATAAGAAGTTTAGTGGGAGAAAAAGTAAAGGTCCAACGAGAAGTTTACGAACTCTATTGTGAAATAACTATCAAATACTAAATGCTTAGATTTGAAAGTATGTTCGACAATGGACCAAGCAAAATATGATACTTAGTACGTATGGGGTATTAAGTTCTATTATATAAACTTAATAAAATGTTTGAACGTGTAAAGGAGTTTGCTGTGTTAAACATGAATTGAAGGACTTTGAAAGACTTTCAACCCGTATGTATATAACTAAGTAAATGTTTAAACTAAGTATTAGCTAGGCTAAATACTAATTCAAACATGAAATACTCTAATAGAGACTTTCAACCATATCACACAGCAAACTGTTTAGCAAAGACTCAGTAGAACTGAATGAGCTAAAAATGACAAATAGATGGAATAAGATTGAGAATTACTCTGCAATTTAATTCATCATGTACGCTGTGATATGGAATCGTCTCACGAATTACTTGCTTAGAGCATCTGAAGTATGTATGTAGTACCAATCAACCTGAATCTATGTAATAGATCGTTAGATTATGGCCAAGAACATCCAAAGTACTTGGATAAGTAACAAGATGAGTTCTTGACTTGTGGAAACAAATACGATTTGATAATTGATGTTGCAAGCACAAGCCTTAACAAGGATTAGATCCTTAACAAGGAAGTTGTTTATAAGCACGAGCTTAAAATGAGTCGTGGCTTGAGAATGGTAACATGGACGTGGATCCATGTGTAATGTGCAGGAATACAAGGAAAATTTCCATGATCACAAGTGATTAGGGTATCCCAAATCATTGTGAGCCATTTGGAGTGAAACCCAAGCAAAGCATCATCAAGAAGTCTACTAAAATATATGTTGAGAATATTGTTGCCTTAATGGCGATAATAAAGAAGATGTTCTATGGAAAGTTCGTTGCTGAACGTTAATGATTGTAGGTCGATCTCAATCATGAAAATGAGTTGGAGCCATCACTTGGACAATAAATCCTAAATCACATATAATCCATGGCACTCTCAAATTTTATCATCTTATTATGAAAGTGATCAGTAATGAAGATGCTAAGATTAGCAAAGTAATTATAACTAAACCTATGCAATGAGTGAACGACAACATTCACAATTGCATGAAGGAAATCAAGAATATTAGATATGGGTGTGATTTCTATAATGTTTTATAAAGAGTGATACTCTTATAACATTCGAGAAAACCATATATCATAAGATGAACCATTCAGGTTTTGGAGTAATTTAAAATTTTATGCAATGTTATCACTCCGTTTGCTATTTAATTGTCGTTTAGAATTAAATAATGAGTCCATTCGATTCTTGGAATATTCAAAATAGGGTATCAAGAACAGTCTTGGTAAGGAAACACCTATTAAGTGAACGTTGAATATTATAATCGAAAGTCATCCCTAATCGAGGTCATTTAAACGATGGACGGTTAATGACCAATTGAGATTAGTGTGTAGTCTTATTTATAGCACCGTTGCTTGTGCTACGAGGACATGATTGTCATAAATCATTTGCACATGTATTGGTTTAGAACCATACTAGATCGACCTATGAGAATACTTTAAGAGATTAAAAACGTCAGAAGTATATTTCTCATTATGGTTATCGAAACCTATTTCCTTGACCATGAGTATTGTGAGTTCTCTTGTTTGAGTACTAGTCCGCTTTGATGTTGTCAAACGTCTGCCGTAATAGGGGATTATAACGACAACACTCGGGCGGCTAGGTCCTCTCAGTAAGAGGAACTACATTACAAGAATGGGAATGTTCCCCTACTAAAATAGGGAAGAAGTCTTTGTTGTATACAAGGCCTCTCGTAGAGCGAGACTGTGAAAATGCGTGGCCGTGCTCGGATGGATTTTAGAAATCATCTGTTTATTTACAGTCGGACTCGGAATCGAGAAACACTTCTGGACGTAATAAGGATGACAAAGTAATCTTACCTTATAGTTCATGAAGAGATGTTAAGCGACATAGGAAAAGGATGTACACTAAATGCGCACTTGTCCGAAAGCACATGTGGGAGATTGAAAGGAATGGTGTCCTTCAAACAAGTTTACTATTTCGTTAGTGGGTTCAAGATTATTAGAAAGCCAATATATTCAGTAAGGTCAAGTTATTGGAATGCCTCGGTGGAGGCCTCTTGCGATCAGTAATATTAATGCATAATTAATATTACAGCTTAATCTTGACTGAACCCTTCGGGTCACACCCTTAGCAGTAAACAAACCAAATCGATGAATTAATTCGGAAGAAATTAATTCGTCGCTCGAGTATTAAATATTTAGACGTCCGAAATTCGAGCTTAGAGCTTCGAAACCAGGCGTCGGAAGTCGAGTCAAAAATAGTAAATGACGAAACGTGCAAATAATAATAAATCGCCAACATTTCCAAAAATATCCCTAGCATCAGAGTGCCCCGAGCATCCGAGTGCTAAGGGAAAAAATGTCCTAGCATTGGTGGCTAACAAGCGCACCAAGCCGAGCCATGCATGGCCGGCTAGTGCGTGATAGCACACCATAGCAACGTGCTAGCAGCCGCAAGCAACGCATGCTAGCTGCCGCCAGCATGTGTGCTAGCAGTAGCTAGCTACCACAAGCCGTGCTTGCTAGCAGCAGCTAGCAGCGCACACACGGGTTGGGCTCTAGGCCGAGCTGTGGCTAGGCCATAGGGTCGTGTACTAGGGGAGCAAGTGGGAGCATATGGAAAGCAAGTGGGGTGAGGGACATGTGGCACAAGGAGAGTATTGAGTGGGGAGCAAGTATGGTCCCCTTCTCTCCATGTGGTCCTCACCACCCTTTACATATGATAGTGCCACTTGTAGATTTATTATTAGTTTCCTTATTTATTTTAATTTAGCTTTAAAATAAACTGTAGAATTTCATGACTCCCTCATTGATGGGATAGAAATTCCCACTCTCCCTCTTACCTATAAATACCCATCTTGGGTTTTTGGGAAGAGTGTTTGAGTAGGAGTTAAATAGAGCATTGCATTAGCAAAAACTCTTAAACTCACAAAATATACTCGGGTTTTAGTCGAACCTCGCTAACCTCGAGGTAATGGACCTAAAAGTCGCTAGTAGTTTTTGCGGGTGGACTTCCGTTGGAGGCTCGCGTATTTTCGGAGCATAAAGATTTCAAGTAAGAGTCCGTCTTTTAGGGTGAAGCATGCTACAAAGGTAAATTCTGATTTTATCCTTTTATGTTTATTTGTTATGCTTTATGGTTTTATTAATTGAGAGTTGTTCTTTGGGTCAGGGTTGTTTCCGTGGTAAGTTGGACTTACCAAAACCCCAACATCTCATAGTACAAGGATTGTAACATCTTAGACTATCCTAGTTGACTCGATAATGAAAATATTTTGGTAACTTAGGCGCGGAGGCTAAGTACTTCATAGTTTGTGATGCAATGATGATTGATCTTGATATGACAAGGCATGCTTCAGCGCTGTGTTAAGATTTCATGACAAAGGGTTCCTAAGGGGAAGTATATTTGGTCATGTATTTGTGCAGTGTGTGAAACTGACACTATAGTTAGGCCGCAAGGGCTAAATATGTGGAAAATATTATTTAAAGAAGATTCAAATAATGGTTACTCTTTGGCTAGGTAAGCTAATGATGTAAGGATCAGGCCCCCAAGTCTAGCTCTAAGTAGATAGGGATTAGCATAGGGGATCCCTTCACATGATCATGGTGTGAGTGTGTGAATGTGAATATGAATGCATTTTATTACGGCCGCACCTCGATGTGAGGTTGCCTACGTATCCGTTAGGAATCAGGCCGAACGTAGCTCTAGTCGAACCTCGCACAAGTGTGTATACCTCAAAAAGGTATTTTTAAGGGTTGTAACGTGGTTAGGTTAATGGTTGAAGAAAAAAGGGATAAAGGCTTAAGACCCTAGATAAGTCCCCAAGGTGTGCAACCTTTCTTTTGAATCTTTGTATTCTTATGCTTGAGGTTTCTCACATTTGAACTCTTTCTTTTTTTTTACTTTTGCTCTCTTTTTTTGCTTTTGCATTTTTTTTTGAACCTTTTTTGATAAGTGTGGGTAATCCCGATCATGCGGTCTATCAATCACTTGGCATTAATGTTTCTCAGGTACGGTACCGAGCACTCGATAAGAGACGCAACCTGAGACGTGTTCGTATCAAAGACATGTTCATGTCAAAGACATTGGAACACTTGCCCTTCTGTACACTTTTATTTATTTTTCTGCTTATTTTTTGCTGTTTTAATCTTTTGAAGTTACTCAAGCTTTTGAAGTTGCATAAGTTACACACCATCCCATCCCTAAATGTTGGTTGAAAAATGAAAGGTCTATCATCAGACGAATTGAAGCTCAAAGTGGTTAATCAAAAACAGTTTGCATACCTAAAGGGTGAAAGGTGATATGATGTGGCTACAAGGGGTGCCTCAAATCATTGGTATACCTTTTGCTTAGTTTGACATGGATTTTTTTAATGCAATGCAATACAATGATCATATGTAAGGAAATAAATGCTCATTTTACTAAAAGGAAAAAATAAAAAACCTACAACATGAATCTAAGGGAAAAGAAAGGCACCTACACTAGACTTATTTAGGAGGGAAAAAAAATGAAAGAGAAATACAAAAAGAGGTCATGAAATCTTATCGTTGAAGCTCGCCTCTTGTCTAGTGTCGTTTGCTTCATCATCACCCAGTCTTCTCGCTAGCTAGAGGCAATGGGATCTTGTTTGCTTCTATGAGATCTTGAAAGAGATTTTGAAACCTGTAGCATTCATCGGTGGTATGACCGATTCCTCGATGGTACTTGCAATAAGAGTTGGGATTCCATCTCAAAGATAGGTTTTTTGGCGTTAGATCCTCGGTAGGGCTAATATGTTTGATTAATCCTTGATCATAGAGACGATCAAAAGCAGCATCGTAGGTTATTCCCATGGGTGTGAACTCTCTCTCTTGGGTTTCATTTTATATCCTTGATTATCCATAGCTAAGACTTCATTGTGATCAAAGGTACTAACTGTAGGCGTCGCTCGATGTGCGCCTACGTTAAAGCATGCGGTGAATATGCTTGTCACTCATAGGAAGTGGGTATTAACATTACGATTAGGGACAACGATTAGGGATAAATAATGTAGGGAGCCGCCAACAAGTTTTTATGGAACTTGTAAACCGTTCATGGATCATAAAAAGGCAACCATGATAAGGAACAACGATAGGCAACAACGATTGACCCGTGAAGGTTACACCCCATTCATAATCCATGAGATTACTAACTCCATATGGTTCGGAACCACGAAAGGAGGATCGGGGATGATGGTACGAAGTGAGTCATGGAGTCACATTCGCCCGTATTGGCCTCTACTTGATTATTATAGTGAAAAGTGATTCCTGCGATCTCAAATGCATACAAACAAATATTCAATTTGCTCCAAACTATTATTAAACTAAATTGGTTGAATATTAATGCAACACATAATTCTAAAATATTTGTGTTCACTTGAATTAAACAACAAGATTAAAAAGGAACCTAAACCGGTTGTCCAAATTATCTTATTAGTCGTGATTTTCAATTACATATTCCCTTTAAACATGAAATATGGTGATCATAAAAATAATAATAGAATAAACATTAATATTGGAAGCAATTCAACAATAATAGCGTTAGTCAAATTAAATACAAAATAACCTAATCATGATACTAGCAATAAGAAAATAAAATAAGAGTAATTAAATTAATTAATTACTCACATTCCGCGCGTTCCTTTAAATTGCTACATCATGAATAAACTGTTAGTAACTTCAATAAAAATATAAATTAAATGGAAATTAAATTAAATTAAAAGTAGAGTTGATTTGGTCCAAACCCTCAGTTATTTGTACCTTTCATGCCTTGGTTTAAGGACGAAACCTCGGGTTAAGTATAGACTCCTTGGAGTGATTAGGGGAATTATTATGGAAGAATAAGGAGGCTAGAATTAGGTTAAAGAGGGAGAAGAGAATGATTTTTGGTGTAAGGTGAGAGAGAATGATTATTGGTGCCCCCGAACTGCAGAAAAGGAGGGGTATTTATAGAGAAAATGTGCTGAGGGAGCACACGGAACCCTAAAATGATAAAAACCTTAAAAAAGTATCCCGCGACACGGCAAAGTGTACCGTGACACGGGAAATCCCACCGTCAGACGGGAAACTTTCCCGTGACTCGGTACAAATTTGCTTGACACGGGAAATATTTAGGTTACGGGAAGGAAAACGCGTTAAGGGTTTACGCGGAAAAGACACGGAATGTCCCGTGACACGGCACAGGTACCGTGACACGGCAGTATCCACCGTGACACGGTACAGTACACCGTGTCACGGTATGGGAGACGCAGAAAATACACGGAAACAGCTCCGTGTCACGAGAAATCCCACCGTCAGACGGTGTAAATTCCCGTGACACGGTGGAAAATGCCGTGACGCGTGAGTTGTTTAGGTACGAAGAACGTATATAGGACAAGGAATAGCCCCGCCTCACAGCAAGGGCACCGTGTCACGGGGATTCCCACCGTCTGACGGTGCAATTTCCCGTGACATGGAGGAATTGTGCGCGGTGATTCCAGGTTTTTACCCGTTTTTAAAACAATAATAACTTTTGATCCGTAACTTGAAATGAGGCATATAATATATCATTGGAAAACTTATCAAGTTTACTTTCCAACCCAATTAGAATCAAGTCAAAATAATATGTATATTTTAAGATATGGTCGTTTTAGTGGAAGGGTGTCGGTTTTAGGCCGAGTTTAGTGTTTTGCTCATATCTTTTTCGTTATAGCTCGGAATTGGGCTTATGATTCAGTTTCTCTCAGTTTTGCGATGTGGACACGAAAAGTGGAAAATAGGTTATGGTTTAGGGAAATGATCTAGAAATTAGATTGGTTCATGAAATATATTGGATAGAACATGGATTTAAGCACTCCAAAGATTAAATACTCAACTCGACCAATAATGGCGGTGAAAGTTGTTCATCAACGGGTTTGGTTTTGGGGAGATATTTTTAGGTGTCTACACTAACATTTTTGCTAGAGTGGGCATTTTCGGTAGAAGAAGGATTGTCGTTCTTCTTTCCTTTCCAGCCACTTTGGTTACTATTGTTAGTAGCTTTTTGCTTTGCGAGGTCATCTTTGATTTCAATATCGATGTCATAGACGACCTTGAAAGTATTAATGTTGTGTTGATATATTAAATGCTTCGAATACTTTTCTTGTAGATTCTTTATAAACATCCTCACAGATTCTTTTTCAGTGGGCACCTCAATCATCTTAGCGAAAGTTTCTCTCCACTTATTGAAGAAAGAAGTAAAGCCTTCATTCTCTTTTGTCTTATAATTTGAAGTTGTCTGTAGTCTGTTTCGTCTTGGATGTTGCACTTATACTTATCTATAAAAGCATTTGTTATGGAATCCAAAGAAGAGGTTTTCTTTTTGTCAAGGGAAAAGAACCATTGTTGAAAAACGGTTTCAAGAGATAAAGAACACAAGGAATGAAAGACTTTCCTATCAATCCCCTTAATGTTCATTATAGTTTCAAAGGCTCTTAAGTGAAGATAAGGATTATAAGTTGACTTGAATTTTGGGATGTCAGTGGCATTAAACTTCTGCGGAAGAAGCTCCTTGTCCACCAAGACCCCTTGTGAACTAATGCCTTGAAACTTATAATCACTAGATAGCTTGCTCAAGCTTTCTTGCATAAGATCCATTTGTTATTGCCTCACAGGGTCATTGATTTGAAGGGTTAAAGCCTTCAACACCTCAGTCACATCAGCCATTTGCTTCTTAAGCTCATTGACTTCTTCTTGACTTGCCATTATCTTCTTAGCTTTCTGTTTTTGACCTACTGGTTTATCAAAATGTTGAACTTGAATGAAGGTGTTGTCTTTGATTAATCGCCCTTCTCTTCTTGACCAAGTACTGTGGAAAGGGAAATTAGGGATATAGATTGTTAATTATTTGACTCAAACTCTATTCAACATGCAATAGATGGAAGGAGGTCGGAAGAATGAAGGTTGTGATATGGAGAAAGCATGTAGAGAATGGAAAGATGATTTAGATGGAAAGATCAAAAAATTAAATGACGGAAAAAAACCGACTCATGCATGAACCTAAGACATGGTCATGGTGCCATATACTCAAAGTGTATGCTAAGACTAGTAAGTGTAGTGAGTGTAGGTGTAGGGAATATTTTAAGCGTTAATCCCCTAGCTTGAACCCCACTGTGATCATACACTTAAGCATGGTGGCGTCCAAAGGGAAAGAAGATAGAGCAAACGAGTCGCCAACAAGTTTTTTTCAGGAACTTGTAAACCGTTCACGAGGTGAAGGTTACACCCCTTAACGATCCAAGAGATCGTTAACTCCAATAGGTCTTAAACCAAATAGGGTTCGGGGATGAAGGTACAAATCCAACCAAAAAGAGATTGAACCTGCCCTAATAATAGGCCTCTACTTTATTCTGATCGTATTCATGTGCTCTTTCCGACTAACTTGCAATCATTAGAATTAACCCTAAACCTGTTTATCTATGTTGGTTGAAAATTAATGCACAAATAAACTATTATTGGCGATCATTTGAATTATAATCAAATTAACCATAAACAAGATTATTAATTATCTTATTAAGCGTGATTACAAGTACCAATTCCCTTTAAACATGCATAAAAGGCGTGATCAAGAAATAACAATAATAATATCAAGCAACAAAATAAATCATAATAAATTAATAATCATAACAATACATGATCATACATTATAACAATTATAATCATAATTAAAATAATAAAATTAATCATAATTAAAATAATCATGTTTAAGCATAATAATAATAGCAAGATCCTAGGCATGATACTAACAAGATTAATAACAAACCCTAGCATGTCACTAAGAAATAAAAATCAAATATATAGCCCTAACATGATACTAACGTGAATAAATATTAGGAAGAACATAAAAGGCATCATAACAATCATACTTAATATTAAAGTTACCCTAGACATGATACTAGGAATATCATAATAACAACCTAAGCATGAACTCTATATCATAACATCAATAAAAAAAACCATTAAAGCACTTACTTTGATGCCTCGTACCTCTTTCTAATAACAAAATACACACGTTAGTAACTTCAAGGAAAATATAAAATCAAAGAATTAAATTAAATAATTGAAAGAGAGATTTGGGACCAAATCCTCAGAAATTAAACCTTTCACGTCTGGGGCGAAGGCAACTTCGATTATGGCTAGGTGTTTCTAAATCTAATGAATGTGGAATTTTGTATTTAAGAGAAAGCTAGTTTAGAAAAGAAAGAGAGAGAGAGTAATCAAGAAAATCTTGATGAGAGTTGGTGAAAATTGGTGAATGAAAACGGAGTTTTTAGGAGACTATTTATAGAGAAAATCAGCCAAAAAGATAAAACATCAAAAACAGAGTTCTGACGCAAAAAGCCAGATTAGCGCCAAACGCTGACCTTAGCACCAGGTGCTAAGGCTAGCGCTAGGCGCCAAGCGTAGCGTCAGGCGCTACAGCTGGCGTTTGACGCTGACTAGGAAATCGATGCGTTTTCTTAAAATCAGATAGAAATTGCCGTACAGGAGGATAAAATCGTATTTTCCTCAAAAATGTTCTTTTATTCTGATTAAAACTCTAAAAAAGTCAACAAAAGTTAATTTATCAATGCTAATCAAATTAGGAATGAAAAGAACATTTTAGAAGAATCTAGAAGACTAAAACCATTCCTAATTGCATTAGGAATGATAAATCCATTTTAAGCCCTCCTCTAGATCATTAGGCCGCATATAAGGCTCAAATCAGGCCCAGTTTAGTTATTGGAAAGATCTTTTCAAGCCCCATCCAACTACACTACTATTGGACCCATATCATGGACCAACCAAACTAGATTATCTGTTTTCTTAAAATAGGTTTTCAAAAATAGAGAGAAGAGAAAAGAAATTAAAACTATCCGCAACACTAGACTTTCCACACTTTCACTTCATTCGATTATGATTTGACGTGAAAGGTACTCATCACTGGATTTGGTTTTGGGGAGACACAAATGGGTGTCTACAAAAGCCCCCACTTTGACTGAGTTTGGAGAAACGCAAGTTTCGAAAACAAAAGTTAAAGTATCGATAGGGACGGAGAATGATTCAGAACGTTCTGTGATCCTAAATCACTCTTGCAACGCCGATACCTGCAAACTAGCGTTTGTTAAACAGATAAAAGAGTTAAGAAACGCGTATCTTGCACCGTCGAGCACACATCTCTGAAAGTAACCGATTTGCTACCGCTTTACTGTTTTGATGACATCCAGCCAAGAGAATGCCATCCCGCTTGAAAACCGCTACGCTTGTAACTGCTTCCAATATAGAAGATTGCTTCGCTTGAAACGACCTTCTTCCGCTTTGAGAATATTCCACAAACCAGGGAACACTATCGAAGATTGCTTCGCTTGAAACAATACTGTTCCGCTTTGTGACCATCTTCCACGTCTAAGGGAACATGATCGAAGACAACTTCGCTTGAAATCACCTTCAGATGTTTTTAACAACTCTCCACAATCTAGGGAACGCTGTCGAATATATCCTTGGTTGAAGCTATCCTCATTTATTGCGATAATTCTCCAAAGGAAATTACCGAAGACCTCTGCTTGTCGATCTTTAAAATCTCGCTTGAACTTTGTTTCCGTTACGCTTGTACGTCGGCGCTTTGCTGCTTTTAACCTGTATGTCGATGCCTTTTGCAGAATTATGAACCAATACGTCGGTGCCTTTTGCGAATGAACCAGTATGTCGGTGCTTTTTGCGATGAGCCAATACTTAGGCGCTTTAAGCTAAGTGAGACGATCTTTCATCAAGTCGATCACTTGTGTAATAAAGCCGATTACTAAAAATCGTATCAAATTGCTTAGAGGGGCTAACTGGCGTACTAAGGAACCCAAAATATATAGCAAAAGTTTAGAACAACCGTACTAAGTGGCTAAACGTTCTGGCGCCACTGAAATAACATCAGCGCCAATTAACTGGTTGTACCTCCAGACGCTGGAGCTAGCGCCAGGCACTAAAGCCTATCTGCTGACGCCAAGGTCTGGCGTTTGGCGCTAGAGTTGGGTTTTCCTTGAATACCCTTCTCTTCTTCATTTCCGCTGCTGCTCTTCGCATTTCGGCTTCGAAAAATCTCAGAACTTCAATTCACTCGTTCTTGCTCGTTTCTCAACCAAATTCGCTCAAATTTGTTGCAAATCAAATCTTATTTCACCCATTTTCCCGATCTATGTAAGTTTTCTTCAAACTCACAATGGTTTTAATGAATTTTTCATGTGTATATTCTCGAATTTCATGAAAATTTAAAACTTAAAATGCTTAATTCTCTTTGTTTATCAAATTTTATGCCATAAAATTGCTTGATTATATTTATATATTGCCTTGGGAGTAATTTAAGACTTGTTTGACTCAATTTGGTGAAGAAATGAATAAATTGCCATTGTTGAACCTCTTAAGGTCGGGAATGCAATGTGGCTCGTTCTTGATGTTTTTGCTAGCAATTCTTGTCCAATTTATCACAATAATTACTGTAGTATTGTAAGACATTGTTTGATTGCTTGAAAAATGTCGTTATGCTCAATTTGAATTTGTGCTCTGTTTTAGTACTACGTACTCAGTTTTTTGTGAACATAGTATCATGCGGCTAGGCGAACCTTAGATACTATAGAACCTTAATTTATGAAAATTCTGCACAATATAGCATGGCTAGACAACGAGGTTCCGGTTCACGGTCCCGAGACGTTCGACGGGAGCATGAGCCCGTAGAGGACGATGCCGAGCCGTCTACTTCGCTTGGCCGACTCCTCGAGTGGGATGAGCGGACCTTGTACTTTTCCCCCGTCCACCACATTTCTAAGAGGGTGAGACGGGGCATCAGTGTTGGGAGGACGCGCTGTCATGGTTCCGGTTGTGACGGCTTGGGCAATCTGTACAAGATGTACATGGCCAGAGATGATCAGACGAGACTTCTATGGGAGTCTTGTGGTCTTACTACGTTGTACGAGACCTCCGAGGCAATGGTTGCCTCCAGCGGGGGTCACCATGTAGTTCGTGCTGTGGTGGAGTTCTTTTGGGACACCACCAACACTTTCCACTTTCCCTGGGGTGAGATGATGGTCACTCCTACCGACTTCAGTCTCATCACAGGACTGGAGTTTAGTTCCATGCCACTGCCGTTCGACACCGGGATCGACGTCTTTTCCCCTGAGGTCGAGGAGTTGTTAGGTCCGATTGCTATTCGAGATCGAGCTGAGGTAGAGTCGACTCAGTTTAGCGCTAGGGGGATTCACCGCTCGACTCTAGCAGCGGCTCTTGATGATGGTGCGACCACCCGAGAGCAGCGGGTGCGCATCTTTGCACTTATGTTGATGTCAGGGACGTTCTCCTCTGACAAGGGTAGTAGGGCGCTACTTTACTACCTTCCTACCGTCCGCGATCTACACCGGATCAGGACTTATTACTAGGCCAGCTTAGCCTATGCTGATTTCATTCGAGTGCTACGGGACTCGTGTCGACATTGGTCCTTTGCAGGGTCCAACTTTTGGAGGGTCGTAGAGGTAAACCTTATTCCCTATAAAGTTTAACTCTACATTTTAGTTAGCATTTACTGATAACTTTAGCTTCTTGTCGATCTGGTTCTACGAGTACTTCCCCTCCGCTGCGCCGGCGAGACCGTCGCTGCGCAGGTTTCCAGTTAGTGCTTCCTGGGGTAGCCGCCGTGTGGGGATGTCCACTTCATATGTCCGAGATTGGATCATCTCGGTATGGTTCTTTTCTTATTGATATTTTGAGATGCTTTAGATAGATTCTTGCATGATTGACGTTCTTTGAAGGAGCCTGAGGTTCTAAACCGACCGTGGGACGATCTGGCAGTCCCTGGGTTAGCTGTGTAGTATTTTGCTGAGCGTCGCTATTTCTTAGGGACCTATGGAGCGGTTGCGTATCTTGGAAAGAGGGTTGCTATTCAGCATTCCTCCAAGACATTTGTCGTTCCTGCTCCTCCACAACATCACATGTTTAACGCCACGAGGTTGTTGAGCATGTCAGAGGGAGCTGGTACCCCTTAGCGATCTTACACGATTCCTGGGCGATGCTATGCGCAGGAGCTACTACCGTTGTTAGCTCCAGTTCCTGTACTGCTAAGGATGTGGCGGTACGATTTTTCAGCTTTTACCTTAAGTAGCCCCCAAGTGATGCTTCACTGATTTTGTTTTGCCTTGTCAAGACGATGTTGTTGAGTTCGTGCTACCCCGTATGTCTATCCATTATCAGGGGACATATGGGCCGATTGAGGAGATGATTCCTTTGGCTCCTGAGGACGAGCGCTTCGTGGAGCGGTCGATTCCTCGCCACCAGACTCGGGTAAGCTTCTTTATTTGCAACTTTTGTCCATATACGTTATGCATATTTACTGACTTATTTCTTTGACAGTTCTCACGCGAGGTGGTTTCGGCGATGGCACGATGCATAGATGCCTTCCGGAGCCAGCTTGTCCGGATGAGGAACGTGGCTACCTGCTGTCGGGACGACGCCGTTCAGGAGGTAGTCTTGCCTTCATATGTTTTGCATTACCGCTTCTATTTTGCCTGATTCTGATTTTAATTTCTTTTGCAGGGTCAGCCCATTCCTTCTCGTACCCGCACGAGACCTAAGGTGCGGAGGGATCCGGCGAGGTCTAGCTCGAGATGTCGCCGCACTACTTCGGGAGGTAGGGGCGGTCGTTCTGAGGCTGCCCGTACTGAGGCGGTAGAGGGCTGAGGTTCTTCCTCTGAGGGTGCACATGTTGCGCCGGTAGGCCACGGAGAGGCTACCTCGGCTCTTAGAGGTGGTGGGATGTACGAGGTCGGCTCGTCATCGCAGCAGCCTCCGCAACATCAGCCTCATGTTGATCTCGGGTGGACGGGTCCTACGTTGAGCTTTCCTCCTCCCGCGGTGACTAGAGCTAGTGCTGGAGCTAGAGTTGGTGGAGAGGTTACTCCTCGTACGGCGGAGTTTTATGCGATGATGGGTTTACGTCCTACGTTGAACTTTGCATTAGACTCATTTTTATGACATATTTTGTATATACATACTATTATGAGTTTATTTTATTTATCATGTTTTTTTTATTTTTTTATTATGATTATTATGTGCATGTTTGTGTGTGCAAGGAAACGTGACAAATAATTTTGCGCAAAAATTCCGTCATTTTTATTATTGATGGAGGGTATCTGACTTTCTCCCCCAAAAGAAAAAAATGAAAAAAGGAAAAGTCAAATAAAAAATTGGATTTATAAAAACTTGGAAATTAGTCTAAATAAAATCCATAAAAAAAATATAAGTAATATAATATTTATATTAATTATAAGAAAAAGAATATTTAGAAAAAGATAAGGAAACTGTAAAGTCATTAGCAGACTCGAATTAAGTTAAAAACGCGTTGTTTAGAAAGCGCGTACGATGAGGCAAATTGGCGCTAGCTGGCGCCACGCGTTTTGTTGTAGCGCCAGGCGCTACACTTAGCGTTCGGCGCCAAGCTCCGGCGTCAGGCGCCAATAGTAGCGTCTATAAAATTCATACCGCTGCCCAGATTAAAATTGCTCCGATTTCGTGCATAAATAACCCCCTGCCCAGCCGATTCTTTTCATAATTTCAGTAGATAAAATATTTCTTAGCTTTTAGAAAAATAATATCATGTCTCTAGTCACCAAAACTTTTACCAATTACACCCATGAATGGTGTCGGTCTCTTAATGCCAAAGAAAGAAAAGAATTAGATATGTTTCACTTTGAGGGTATTTATGGTATCAAAGGGGTAGATCTTGACTTAGATTTTATTCATACCGCTCTAGAATATTGGGATGTAGATATTCATTGCTTTAGAATAGGGTATGATGAAATTAGCCCTTTGCCGGAAGAATTTGATGCTATTTTAGGTTTCCCTGCAATAGATCTTGTAGTAATCCCTGGAATAGATGCATATTATTATAAGGATTTTGAACGCTTCTTCAATTTAAAAGACAGAGATTTATCAAAAATAGTAGATGGTAATATAGTTAATTTTAAAGAATTTGGTCGCCATTATTTTGATAAACCTTTCTCCGAATCTTTTCATGTTTATACGAGAAGGGCTTTCTTATTTTGTATGCTTAATCAATTTTTCCTTATTAGTGGTAAAAATAATGAGGGTCAATCAATTATAACCACTATATTAGAACAAATTGAATTAGGGAGAAATCCAATGCCTTTAATAGTTGGAGAGATTATGATTAGTCTCGATGAATTAAAGAGGAATCCAAAATCACCTTTTCGAGGCTCTCCAATTTTATTACAGGTAGAAAAATTATATTTTTAATTACAAAAATCAAAAATATATTTTTGTATAGTAATAATAATTTATTTGCATTGCATTTTTTTTTACAGATGTGGCTAATGGAAAGACTGGAGTTAATTAGCACTCCAGACAACATTGAGAAGTACACTCCAAATTGCTTCGTGAGGAGGAAGAAAAGCTTCTCTATGATGGGGCGCCACGAATGGAAGAAAGTCTTTGAATCTCGTAATTTTGCCATCAAGTGGGTCATCCCTTGGTGGAAAATAGAAAGGATGGTTGGTGTCAACAAGCAACCATTCTGCCGTCTTCCAAGCTTGTCCAGTATGACTTTTTATTATCCCTGCAGGGTACAAAGACAATACGGCCTACTTCAGACTATTCCTTCCGGAGATCTTCGTCCTCCCTACGAGTTCCCTGTCTCCCAGAAAGTAGACAAGTTTAATGCTTATTAGAGTGCCAGACCTTTATGGGAGGTAATTACCTAAAAGGTTCCTCCTTCCTTGCCCAATGATGTAAAAAAGTGGCTTATGAAGAAACCTTCAAAGGACGTGAAGAAAAATCAGAGCAAAACTGATGTGAAGAGTCGTCTAGGTGACAAGGTGATTCCTGTTAGGGAACGCTTAGGCGAAACAGTTGAGTTTAAAACACCTACAATTCTTAGGAAGAAGAGCACTACAAAAGATAAGGGGAAAAGGAAAGCTGACACCATAGAAAAGAAAGCTTGGGTAGAAAAGAAACATGGAGTCCTAGCTGAAGGGGAAACTATCTACTCCAAGATTGAATATAGGTCCTCTAAAGGATGCCTACTAGCTAAGGTTATGGATGAGGAGGAGGAAGCAGACAAAAATTGGAAAAGGGCTAAGAAAGAGAAAGAAGATTAAGAGCATTGCTTAATTTCCAATTATTAGACTTAGTTTATTTTTTTATTAAAAGTTAATTTATTTAAGATTTATTTAAATTCCATCAATAATGTAATTTATTTTATTAATGAAATTCCAGCTTTTAATTAAATTATTTACTTTAAATTTATTTTATTATAGCAATGAAAACCGAGAAAAAAAAAAATTTTCCGAAATTTTTCAAGTACGGAAGTCGAAAATTTTCCAAAAAAACACCGAAATATTCCTAGAATTTAACTGTTAATTGGAGCCACGATTTCGAGACTGGCGCCGGCTGCGGCAGTCTGGCGTTAGGCGACGGACGCCGTCGACTGGCGCCAGAGTGTTTTCTGTGACGCCGATGTTCCGTCGATCTTTTGTCGAATTTTTAATTATTTCTGGGATGCGAGATTTTTTTTTAAAAAATAAAGTGGCCGCACCCGTAAAGGGTTGCCTACGTATCCTTTCTTAAGGAATCAAGCCTAACGTAGCTCTCTTGAGTATCCTACTCAAGTAATTATGGGTAGTATTTCTTAAGTTGGTCAAGATTTGTCATGTTCGAGAACTCATTGCCATCCATATCAGTTAATTTTGCTGCGCCTCGTGACAGGATTGTTTTGACAATGTAGGGTCCAGACCAATTAGGTCTAAATTTTCCCCTTGGATCTAAAACATTTTTCCTTAATGCTTTTAACACCAAGTCTCCTACTTTGATGTTTATTGTCTTGACCTTCTTATTAAAATGCCTAGCCATACAAATTTGGTAACACTGAGTGTGATGTAGAGCTTCTAGTCGTTTTTCATTGAGTAGAATTAACTCTTCATATCTTGCCCTAGTCCATTCAACTTCATCAAGTTTTCTCTCTAATGCTATGCGTAGAGATGGAATCTCTAATTCGACAGGTTGTACGGCATCCATTCCATATACCAAGGAAAATGGCGTATTTCCTGTTGATGTGCGAATTGATGTGCGGTAACCCCACAATGCGAAGTGAAGTTTGTTAGGCTAATCCTTATAATTTTCCGTCATTTTCTCGATGATAGTCTTTAGATTCATATTAGCTGCCTCGACTGCTCCATTTGCTTGAGTCCTATAAGGGGAAGAATGATGATGTTGAATGCCATATTTTTTTAGCAATTCTTCACATTCGGCTTGAAAGTGAGTTCCATTGTCACTTATCATTTCATGTGGGACTCCGTATCGACAAATAATATTTCTCTCGATAAAGAGTGCTACATGTTTTGCAGTGAGTTTAGCGTATGATTGCGCTTCAACCCACTTTGTGAAGTAATCAATTTCTACTAGGATATATTCGTGGCCTCTTGTTCCTGGGGGAGTGATTTTACCGATGATTTCGATTCCCCATGTAGAGAATGGCCGTGGCGACGTGTAGGTGTAGAGCAAGGACAGAGGAACATGTTGTAAATTGGCAGAGATTTGGCATTTAAGGCATCTTTTTACGTATTGATGGCAATCCCTATTCATTGTAGTCCAATAATATCCTTCTCGCATTATCTTTTGGACTAACATTTTTCCATTTATGTGAGTGCCACAAATTCCTTCGTGGATTATCCTCATTGCTCTTTGGGCATCCTTTTTTCCTACACATAAGGGAGCTCGACCCTTAGGTACCCTTTTATGTAGCTCGTTGTCTATGAGTACATATTGGGAAGCCAAGAGTCTTAATGCTCATTTTGCTGTTTTGTCAGCATGGGGAGGGTATTCTCCTTTGGTGACATAATTGAGTATATCCGTGTACCAAGGTTCTTCTTCTTCTTCTTCTTGGACTACTTTGTCATCTTCTATAGCCTGGATGTATGCTAGTTTATGCCTTTTTTCTATAGTTAGAGGCAATTGCTCGATTTCAGTGGGAATCCTAACCATCGAGGCTAGTCTTGCCAAGGCATCAACAAATTGATTTTTTCTCTAGGTAGATATGTGTATTCTACCTTCTCTAATTGATCATTAAGAGTTTTCGGATAGGTTTGGTAAGGGGTTTCACTCCTTATTTTCCAACTTTTGGATATTTGATTGATGATTAACGAAGAGTCTCCGAATATCCGTAACTTTTTTACTCCTAATGCCAAAGCTGTTTCAAGGCCTACCACGCATGCTTCGTATTCAGCAGCGTTGTAGGTAACGTCGAAATCAAGCTTTATGGAGATTGGAACATGCTCTTCTTTAGGTGATACGCCACATCCCTTTTGGTTTGAGGCTCCGTCGAAGTACAAGGTCCAAGTATCATCTTCAGTGACCATTAAGTCTTCATCTGGAAATTCATTGTCTTGTATTGGCGTCGAGTCTTCTATTGGAAAGTCCGCTAGAAAGTCTGACACCACAGGTCCTTTGATAGATTTTTACGGCATAAACCTTACATCAAACTGGGCTAGATTGACTATCCATCTCGATATGCGTCCATTGAGTGTAGATTTCTCGAATAGATACTTGAGTGGATCTAATCGAGAGACTACAAAGACGGGATGCACTAACATGTAATGTCTTAGCTTGGTCGTGGCCCACACCAAGGCGAGGCACAATTTCTCAAGTGGTGTGTAACGTGCTTCATATTCGAGCATTTTCTTGCTTAGATAGTATATTGCGTTTTCTTTGCCTTCTACTTCTTGTGCTAGCATAGCTCCTATTGTGTCTTTCGTAACTGTTAAGTACAACCTAAGAGGTATTCCAGGAAGTGCTGGTGCTAATACAGGAGGATTTGCGAGATAAGCTTTGATCTTTTCAAAGGATTTTTGACACTCGTCGTCCCATATTACTGGTACATTCTTCTTAAGCTTCTTAAAGATTGGTTCACATATCGTCGTCAATTTTGATATGAACCTACTTATGTATTGCAACCGGCCAATGAATCCTCGAATCTGTTTCTCGGTTTTTGGCGGTGGCATTGACATGATTGCTTTGATCTTGGTTGGGTCTATCTCTATTCCTCTAGAGCTTATGACATAACCCAAAAGCTTGCCTGAGGTGACTCTAAAAGCACACTTAGATGGGTTCAACCTTATATTGTATTTTCTTAGCCTTTCGAAAAATTTCCTTAAGGCTACTTGATGGCCTGGACGGTCTTTTGATTTTACAATCATGTCGTCGACATATACTTCGACTTCTTTATGCATCATGTCATGGAGTAAGGCAGTTGCTGCACGTTGGTAAGTGGCACCCGCGTTTTTCAACCCGAATGGCATTACCGTGTAGCAGTAAGTTCCCCATGGTGTTATGAAGGTTGTTTTCTCCATGTCTTCTTCTGCCATGAGAATCTTATTGTAACCTGCGTATCCGTCCATGAACGAGAGAAGTGCGTGACTTGCCGTGTTATCTACTAGAATGTCGATGTGTGGTAAAGGGAAGTCGTCCTTAGGACTTTCCTTATTTAGATCTCGATAGTCGACGCACATTCTTACCCTTACATCTTTTTTCGGAATTGGGACGACGTTGGCGACCCATTTAGGTTATTTAGATACCTTGCTGAAACCTGCAGTTATTTGTTTTTGGACCTCTTCTTTTATTTTAAGAGCTACTTCGGGTTTCATTCGACGTAACTTTTGTTTTACAGGTTTCATTCCTGGAATTAGTGGTATAGTGTGTTGAGCTATTTCTCTATTAATGCCTGGCATATCTTCGTATGACAAAGAAAATACATCGATAAATTCTTTAAGTAAGTTAATTAAATCAGTTGTTTCTTGTTCATTAAGTGTTAGTCCGATTTTAACTTCTCTTTTATTGGCTGAATCATTTGAGATATCAACCGTCTCAGTTTCTTCAATTACCGGTGTTTTCTTTTTGAGTGTTTCCATTGCTTTAATGAGTTCTTTGTCTTTTTCATTGTTAGTTAAGTAATGCTCGTCATCTTGGGTCAGAGAAGAACACAAGAGATAAGGAGAAGAAGATATATTATTGTACTCTGAGGGATCATTACATCAAAGAGTGATATGTCCTCAGGGACTTGATCACTAACTATTTTAGGAGAAGAGATAGAGGGGGAAGGTGCTACTACTAAAGACCTAGATGACTCTATAGGGAGAGACTCTGACTCTGACTCTGACTCGGACGACTCTTCAAACATTGGTCCTTGCCCTGTCCTGATAGATATCTTTCTTCCACTTGGAGTAGTCACCTTGACAGTCTTGCGCCACCCTTGTAGTGATCCTTCCGCTGGAGTGATTAGCTTCGAGGGATCGAAGCTTTTGCTTTGTAGGACTGTTTGAATGAGCGAGGAGTTATCCTCTTTGTAAGTTGGCTCATTCTTTTCTCGCCCAAATAATAATCCCATGACGTTTAAGTCAAAGCATGGGGGTGCTTTCTCCTTATGGACAGGAGTTGGGATTTCATCTATGAAATAACAATCCAAGAAAATCTGAAATCCCGGTTGCCTTATGCTGTTTACAACAAATGGCTTGGGAAATTCATGGGACAATCCTCTCCTTCTTTTATAAATTGACCATTAAGTGTAAGAGGGTACTGATCCATTAGGATTGCCTTCTTTTGAGTGCGAGCGTCTCTATGTGCCTTTGATTTTTCCTGGGCTCATTTGAGATCTTTCCGAGTCGGTTCGAAACCAAGTCCGAAAGTGTCTAACTTAGGGAGGCCAGGTGATTTCAGCGGTTTTGCTATTCCCTTCTTCTTTCCTAGGGTCATCGTAGGAAAATGTCCTTGTTTCTTCAGAATATCATTTACAATCATGTTGGAATGGGGGTCATTGCAAAGAGGGATCCTTTCATCCTCCTGGATTAAGGAGACCTCTTCGTTAAAGCCCCATAAATCTTCATCATCCTCATTGTGCTCCATGTTGATTATTGGGTTTTCTATGGACTTGATCCTCATAGGTGAAGCATCAATGGTGATAGGAATTCCCCCAACTATGGCTTTTACTTGTTGCTGGAGAGATGAGGGGACGACCTTGAGGTCATGAAGCCAAGGGCGTCCCAACAGTAGATTGAATGAAGCTTTAATGTCTACTACATGGAAAGTAGTAGCATGTTCTATTGCTCCTGCCATTACATTCATGGTAATTTTACCAAGAGCTTGACGACGAGTGTTGTCGTAGGCCCTTATTCCTTGTGTAGACGGAGTTAAATCTTCATCCCTTGTGCCTAGAATCCTCGCAGTTCTAAGTGGACAGACGTTGATGGTCGATCCATTGTCTACAAGAGTCATAGGGATGTTCATTCTCTTGCAAACTACCGTGAGGTTGTAATGCTTGTCACCTTCTGGAGGTAAATCCTTGTCAGAAAAAGTGATCAAATTGATTGGACTACGAAGATCACTCGTGAGAAAGTTAGCCAACCCCTCAGGAGTGGTGTTAGAATCTATCCCTATTTTTTCCAAGGCATTCATTACAGCCAACCTATGTTCTCAAGATGTCGCCAAAAATTTCCATACGTTCATTTCAAATTTTGTTTTCTTAAACTGCTTTACGATATCATTGTCTTCAATGACTAGTTTCTTTTCATCAATCATATTCTGAATTAAATCCTTGAATTTAAAAACAGTTTTCGATAGTGTGACCCCCTGATTGATGATACTGACAGTAATATCTACCTGTCCTTTTCAATGATTCGAATGGTCTCGGTTCGAGAGGTTTGATCTCGCCACTCTCGGAGAGAATTTCGAAAATTTGTACATATGGGATCCCAATTGGAGTGTACAGTCTATTACTCTTCTTAAGTTTTTCGGTGACTTGTAGAGGAAAACGCTTTGCCTCATAAGTCGTTCCCATGGGTGTGAATTCTCTCTTAGGTTCACCTTTCGGGACTGGAACCTTTATGGCCTTGAGGGTTTCACGTAGCAAATGCGATCCTTCCATCATAGACAATGTGAGCGATTGTATGTCTTCTTTGCTTGCTGGTTCTGGAAGGCTATCCATGGTGTCGATGAAGATCTCCCCCTCTTCTTCGATGGCATGTATTTCTTTGACAGGTTTAATGAGAGACGAGGGGTTAAACTCGTTTTCCTCATCAGAGATAGCCAAGGCATGAGCGAGAGGTGCATTATCAATACTTGGCTTCTTACTGGCAGGGGGCTATGGCAGCTTGTTGTTGTCGATTAAGTCTTGGATAGCTTCCTTAAGCTTCCAACAGTTTTTGGTGAGATGGCCCCTACCTTGGTGATACTTGCAGTGTGCATTGGGGTACCAATTAGTCGACCTCTTTTCGACTGGTGGGTCCCCAAATGGTCCAATAGGAGTTATAAGACCTTTTGCATTTAATCGATCAAATGCGGTGCCATAACTCATGCCAATAGGAGTAAAGTTCCTCCTAAATCGTTACTTTTCTCCTTGATTATTCATAGCAAGGACTTCCCCTCGGTTAAAAGTGCTAACGTTGTTTGAGTGGGTGTTTTTGGAAGAAGAAGGATTGTCGTTCTTCTTTCCTTTCCAGCCACTGTTGGAGTTATTGTTGGCAACTTTCAACTTAGCCAGGTCGTCTTCAATAATGATTCTAATGTCGTAGAAGGCCTTGAAGGTATGGAGATTATTTTGGTACTTGAGATGCTTGGAGTATTTTTCTTGAAGGTTTTTGATGAACAACTTTGCAGACTCTTTTTCACTTGGCACCTCAATCATCTTAGCTGAGGTTTCTCTCCATTTGTTAAAGAAAGAGGTGAAGCCTTTGTTCTCTTTCTGTTTGAGGATTTCAAGCTCCCTATGGTCAGTCTCAACTTGAATGTTGCATTTGTATCTATCAACGAAAGAGTTTTCTATGGACTCCCAGGTGGTGGTCTTTTCTTTCTCGAGAGAAAAGAACCATTGTTTGCAAACGGTCTCGAGAGATAGTGAGAACAAAGAGGGAACAACTTCTTGTCGACACCCTTAATACTCATTATTGTCTCGAAGGCTCTTAAATGAAAATAAGGGTTATCGGTTGCTTTGAATTTCGGGATGTCGTTGGCATTGAACTTCTGCGGAAGAAGATCTTTGTCCACCGAGACCCCTTGTAAACTAATCTCCTGAAACTTGTAGTCGCTAGATAGCTTGCTTAGACTCTCTTGCAGGAGGTCCATCTGTTGTTGTTTCACGGGATCATCGATTCTAAGTGTTAGGAGCTTCAGTGCCTCAGTCACGGTAACCAGTTGGTTCCTAAGCTCATTAACTTCTTCTTGTGTTGCCATAACTGTCCTAGCTTCCCTCTTACGAGATATGGGTTTGTCAAAAAGTTGGACTTCTACGAAAAGATTGTCTTCGATTAACCGTCCTTCCTTTATTGACCACGCGCTGTAATTTAAACCATTTTGCGTTTTAATTACTTGACTCAAATCGACTTGACCTTACGGTTTTAAAGAGGGAAAATGAAAAAATAGGTGCATATTTTTGGCAGATATAATGTATATATTTTTTTAGAACTAAGTATGGTTTTTAAATTGGAGGATTAATATCCGCCTTACCCCCCTAAAATATGACGGAAAAAACGCGCATACAAGACTCTCTTAGACATGGTAAAAGTGTGTGTGTTAGTGTGTGCGTTGAGTGTAGCGACGGGACTAGCGCCTCTCTTTGTAGTGTAGCGCTAGACAACAGAGCTGTCGCCAGGCGCCACAATCCACCGAGTGGCGCTACAGTTCAAACTTTGGCGCCATTGCTGGAGCTTCAATCTGAAACTGTTTTCGGCGTTATTAATCAACAGGGATATGCCTAAAGTTGTACTAGGTTAATTCTGGTTAAGATATTAGACATTATTAACTCAAATTAATTAATTAATTAATTAGGCAAAGTTCTTTAAGTCATTAATTTATTTAATCTCAACACAAGTCAAACAAACGGTTAAGAAAACATAGTATATGCACAACAAATAATGCACAGTTAGTCAAGTAGGCATGATATGATGCAATGAGTTTGCAACCTAACCATGGCTCTAGTTCTCTAAAGTTCGGGATATGGTTTAGTCAATAGAGGGTCCATGGTTAATTGTCCGGATGCACCGCGCGGAAGCCTAACCGTGAAGGGTTGGCGCGAGTGGATGGGACACCGCGAGTTTTAGAAAAACTCGCTTCCATGGTTTGGTGAATTCAACAATCTCGGATGTACCCTTTGTTGCTCAGAGCGTTCAATTAGGTAGATGGAGCATGAATTCCCAGAGGGTTATGTCCATATGTAGAACACAAATGGGTTTTCAGAAAAGTGAGAAAAACTCAATCATGAAGTAGGATCGAGCAAACAATGCAAAAAACTGGTCGAAATTAGTACTCATATTTCTAGCTCGGTATTGGAAGAATTTGGCGCCAGCAAATAGAGATTGGCGCCAGGTTTGGCTGTAGCGTCTGGTGACAGAGCTGTCATCTGGCGCTACAGTTAAAATTATGGCGCTAATATTCTGTTTGCTGACGCTAATTCCTACATGCCTCAGCAGGTTTCTGTGCTCGATAAAATTTTCCAGTTTCGCGCAGTGTTATTTCGGTCCTAGTTGTGAAAGATATTTCTCAAATTTCCTACGTGTAAAATCCTATGTTTTAACTCATTACAGATGGTCTTTCCAATGAGATCTTTTTTATGCATATGACAATAATGTTAATCAAAATTACGCACATGAAATACTTAGAACGTTTCGAGTCTCATCCACTCATTCTAAAACATTGCCGAAATAAATTTCAGGAATTGAAATAGAAATCCTCCCCAGTGGAGTCGCCAAAAACTGTAGGGAATATTTCAAGTGTTAATCCCCTAGCTTGAACCCCACTGTGATCATACACTTAAGCATGGTGGCGTCCGAAGGGAGAGAAGATAGAGCAAAAGAGTCGCCAACAAGTTTTTTTTAGAAACTTGTGAACCGTTCACGAGGTGAAGGTTACACCCCTTAACGATCCAAGAGATCGTTAACTCCAATAGGTCTTGAACCAAATAGGGTTTGGGGATGAAGGTGAAAATCCAACCTAAAAGAGATTGAACCTGCCCTAATAATAGGCCTCTACTTTATTCTGATTGTATTCATGTGCGCTTTCTGACTAACATGCAATCATTAGAATTGACCCTAAATTATCTATGTTGGTTGAATATTAATGCACGAATAAACTATTATTGGCGATCACTTGAATTATAATCAAATTAACCCTAAACAAGATTATTAATTATCTTATTAAGCGTGATTACAAGTACCAATTCCCTTTAAACATGCATAAAAGGCGTGATCAAGCAATAACAATAATAATATCAAGCAACAAAATAAATCATAATAAATTAATAATCATAACAATACATGATCATAAATTATAACAATTATAATCATAATTAAAATAATAAAATTAATCATAATTAACATAATCATGTTAAAGCATAATAATAATACCAAGATCCTAGGCATGATACTAACAAGATTAATAACAAACCCTAGCATGTCACTAAGCAGTAAAAATCAAATATATAGCCCTAACATGATACTAACATGAATAAATATTAGGAAGAACATAAAAGGCATCATCACAATCATACTTATTATTAAAGTTACCCTAGACATGATACTAGGAATATCATAATAACAACCGAAGCATGAACTCTATATCATAACATCAATAAAAAAACCAGTAAAGCACTGACTTGGATGCCTCGTACCTCTTTCTAATAACAAAATACACACGTTAGTAACTTCAAGGAAAATATAAAATCAAAGAATTAAATTAAATAATTGAAAGAGAGATTTGGGACCAAACCCTCAGAAATTAAACCTTTCACGTCTAGGGCGAAGGCAACTTTAAATATGGCTAGGTGTTTCTAAATCTAATGAATGCGGAATTTTGTATTTGAGAGAAAGCTAGTTTAGAAAAGAGAGAGAGAGAGAGAGAGTAATCAAGAAAATCTAGATGAGAGTTGGTGAAAATTAGTGAATGAAAACAGAGTTTTTAGGAGACTATTTATAGAAAAAATCAGCCAAAAAGATAAAACATCAAAAACATAGTTCTGACGCAAAAGGCCAGATTAGCGCCAAACGCTGACCTTAGCGCCAGGCGCCAAGCGTAGCGTCAGGCGCTACAGCTGGCGTTTGGTGCTGACTAAGTAATCGACGCGTTTTCTTAAAATCAGATAGAAATTGTCGTACAGAAGAATAAAATCGTATTTTCCTCAAAAACGTTCTTTTTATTCTGATTAAAACTCTAAAAAAGTCAACAAAAGTCAATTTATCAATGCTAATCGAATTAGGAATTAAAGGAACCTTCTAGAAGAATCTAGAAGACTAAAACCATTCCTAATTACTCGGTCCTCCTCTAGATCATTGCGCCCTCCTCTAGATCATTGGGCCGCATATAAGGCTCAAATCAGGCCCAGTTCAGTAATTTGGCCATAACTTCCTCAATATTCATCGGAATTGGGCTTATAATATATCGTTGGAAATCTTTTTTCAAACCCCATCCATCTACACTACTATTGGACCCATATCATGTACCAACCAAACTGGATTGTCTGTTTTCTTAAAATAGGTTTTCAAAAACAAAGGGAAGAGAAAAGAAATTAAAACTATCCACAACGCTAGACTTTCCACACTTTCACTTCATTCGATTATGATTCGACGTGAAAGGTACTCACCACTGGATTTGGCATTGGGAGACACAAATGGGTGTCTACAGTAGTGTAGACACCTAAAAATGTCTCACCAAAACCAAACCCGATGATGAACAACCTTTCACCGCCATTATTGGTCGGGTTGAGTATATTAATTCTTAGAGTGCTTAAATCCATATTTCCATTTCATAAACCAAACCAATTCCTAGCCCATTTCCCCAAACCATAACTTATTTTCAACTTTTCGTGCCTTTAAACCCAAAATAATTCATTTTGTGTCCTTTAAAATCATTCATTTCCTGTCGATTTTATAAAAACTTTTGATCCAATTTATTTTGGTCCATAATATGGGTCCAATGATTGAATAGTTGGATGGGGCTTTAAAAGAGCTTTCCAACGATATATTATAAGCCCGAATCCGAGTTATAACGAATAAGTTATGGCCAAAATATTAAACTGAGGCCAAACCGAACCTAAGCCCACCTTACCTACGACCCAATGATCATGTGGAGGGTCCAAATTATTTAATCCCATTTCTAAATCAATTAGGATTAATTATAAACTTCTATAATTTTCTAAAAGATCTTAAAAGATAAGATTAAATAGTTTGAAATTGAATAAAACTCCTTTTTTTGAAAGTCCTAATTCTATCCGAATTGAAAGACGTTCAAAGATAGACAGATAATATTTTCGTGCCTCATAGTTTTTATCCAAATTTTATGTTTTTGGATAGCCCTTGAAATTATCTTTCCAATGATATATTATAATATCAATTCCGATCTATAACGGAAAAGATATGAATAAAATGTCAAACTCTATCCAAAACTGACACCGTCTCACTATTTCAGACATATCTTTTATTCTACAAAATATTTTAATCCGATTCTCATTGGGTTAGAAAGTAGACTTCAATAGCTTTACAAAGATATCTTATTTATCTTATTCTAATTTCTGAATCAAAAGATATGATAAAAACAAAATCCGCAAAAACTGCTGTCTATCGAGTTTTATTCCGATTTAATTCG